>NC_138053.1:29492401-30737780 GCF_964194185.1 Rhinolophus hipposideros
AAAAAAGTTCCAAAATTGCTTTTCACAATATTTGAAGGGTGGACTAGGTGCTGGCATAGATGCACAGCTTCCCAAAGGGGAGTACTTCAAAGGTGACCATAGTGATATTCAGCAATGGATTTTATAGCACTTTTTCTACGATGAGTTCGCGAACATAATTGTCAGACTTTGTATGTTTGTTCATTCATTTATTGTAGGGAAGTAAGGTTTCCAAGTTTAATGAATATTGATAGAGTTGCTATGAACATTCATGGAGACACTTTTGTGTAAACATGGACTGTTGTTATTATTTTCTCTATTGCACATATCCAGGAGCGTAATTACTGTGTCATATGGTATGCGTGTTTAATTTTATAAGAAATAGTTTTCCAGAATGGGCATACCATGCTGCCTTCCCACCAGCGAAGTATGAAAGGTCCTGTTGCTCTGCAACCTATCAACTATCTGGTATTCTCAGTATTTTTAATGTTAGCTGTTCTGATAGGTATGCAGTGGTATGTCACTGTGGCTTTATTTTGTATTTCCCTGATGACTAATGATGTGAAATATATATTTTATGTGCTTATTTGTCATGCATATATCTAATTTGATAAAGTGTTAAATTTTTTGCCCCTTTTTAAATTGGGTTGTGTTCTTATTGTTTTTTTTGATAGATCTTTAACAATTTTTAATACAAGTCCTTTGCTGAATATATGACTTGTAAATAATTTTCCGACTTTGTAGATTTATCTTTTCATTTTCATTGCAGTGTCATTGGCAAAGCAAAATTTTTCAGCATTTTAATAAACTGTTTTCCTTTAGAATAGTTTGAGATTTACCAAAAATTACAGAGTTAATAAGGAGAATCCTTATATACCCAATATATAATTTTTCCTATCATTAACAGCTTATAATAATATGGTGCATTTGTCAAAATTGATCAACTAAAGTTTATACATTCTTATTAACTAAACCCATACTTTATTCATATTTCATTGGCTTTTATCTCACATCCTTTTTCTCTTCCAGGATTTCATCAAACACATCACATTATATTCAGTTATCATGTCTCCTTAGGCTCCTCTTGGTTATGACAGTTTCTTAGACTTTCATTGATTTTGATGTCCTTGACAGTGTTGAGGAGTAATTGTCATGTATCATCTAGAATGTCCTTCAATTGGGAGTTATCTGATATTTTTTAACATGACTATACTGCGATTATTGATTTGGGGGCCAAAGACAACAGAGGTAGAGTGTCATTCTCATCATTTTATAAGAGCACCTACTATTAATATGAGTTACTATTGTTCGTGTTAACCTGGACCGACTAGCTGAGGCAGTGTTTGTCTCATTTCTCTCACGTAAAGTTACTCTTTCCCCGCTTTTCATACTGCACCTGTGGAAAAATATCACTATTGTCAGATCACGCTTAAAAAGTAAGTAGTTTTACTCCACTTCTTTGGGGGCAAAATATATACACAAATTATTTGTAATTCTTCTGCATGAAATATTTGTCTATTTTCTTTTATGTACATACTTATTTATATAATAAATAAGTGCATATTAGTATAAACTTCTGGGTATTTATTTTATACATGGGCTATAAACCACCATTTCTTTATTTTGCAGTTCACATTGTTCCCACCTTGGCCATTGGGAGTTTTTCAGTTGGCTTTTCCATTTGTTTGACATCTACCTATCATTGATGAATTTAGTAATAATTATAATAATAAAAAATAAAAGTTCTTCCTCACTGGTGTGTGTGTGTGTGTGTGTGTGTGTGTGTGTGTGTGTATTTACCTAAATATAACACAGTAATAAATATATGCTAGAGACAATGGTTATTTGCATACCTTTACTTAGTTATAGATGAGAAAACATGTCAAAGTAAGGCAGAAAAGAAAAAAGCGTGGCCTAAATACGTAATAATGAATCTCAAGAGTTTAGTGGGTGATTGCATTGATGGTAGGAAAGTAGTGGCTAAGGTGAAGAGTAGGGTTAGATAGATTTTGACATGGTACACACAGATGTCCAGTATGCTCTTCTTAACCAACAGTGCATATTCAATTCCTTTACTACTATCAATACAATCACCTACTAAACTCTTGAAATCCATTAGTATTTAGGCCACACTGTTTTCCATATGCTCTTCTCCATTCTTATTATCGTAGTTCAGTCCCTCATTGTTTCTTGCTTGAATTCTGAAAGTTCCCATAACTGGTATTTATACTTTTAGCTTTTACTTTCTTAAGTTCATTCTCCATCAGGTACATTTAAATAAAAAGACACATTTAATTATGAGGTACTGTTGAGTATTAAGAAATGTTACAAACTTTGGTATATAATTAATATAGATTTAAATTCCTCTACTCCCTCTTTGCTTTAAGCAAATTGTTGAACTTCTCTGAGTTTCACTGGCCTTATGTGAAAATATTGACTAAGCATAGGGTAATGGCAAATATAAAAAAATAGCTAGTATCAACATTATTACTGCGTGTCTACTGTGGGACAAACACTAAGCTAAGTAATTGATCTGTACTTCACAATATCCTCATGAGGTGAAGATTACTTGTACATGTGGAAACTGAGACACAGCTCAATTATATAATTGTTCAAGTTCACATCGCTAGCAAACGAAAAAGCAAGGGGTCATACAGGTATTTTTAACTCCAGAATCCATGTTCTTTAAAACCATACTGTCCAATTTCAGGCTGAGAAAATTGTAGAGCTAAGATTGGAATTCAAGTTTTCTAATATTTTATACTATATAATATTATTTGCTAAAAGACAAAATATCTAAAAATCACTAGTACATTATCCAAAATAAACATTAATGAATAAAAATGGTTCTCTTTAATATTACTTTTATAGTATTATTATTTTCTCTTCTGTTAAATATATTTTGTGGATTCTAATCACCTAACTTGGCATGATAATAACAAAAAAACTATAATAATCAGTCTCTGATTTTATATTCAGGCATTTATATCTATCTTTATGTCTACCATTCTGTCTTGCTGTCTATTTCTCTGTCTATCATTCTCTCTGTTATACACACATGCACATCCACACACCCAATGGCACACATTAAATCAGGACAATATTTTATTTTTGTTTAAAAAGGTGTTTTATTGTTCTTTGCATTTATGCTAATTCCTTTGTCTCAAATAACACAGGACCTTTTAATTCTAAATAATGCTTAATATTCATTTAATATTTTATGAAATGTTTCTTTCCCCAAACAATCTTCCCTAACTTTCACTGTGTTCCCATATTCCATTACCGTAACATATATCACTCTATATAACATTCTTTGATATGTCAAATTGCCTTTCTGGCAATAAATTTTTGAGGTTAAAGACTATGTTTTTCACACTCTACGACACATTGAAAGCACAATTGTTAATAATTAATAAGTGGACTAATATAATGATGTAATTACTATTCTCCAGAAAAATATTTTAATTTGAACTCATAAAAGTATATTACCAAAAAATGGCCCTGTTTTTTTCCGTTTGGTAAGATAGAAGCTACAAAGTACATTTGACTGAAATATTCAATTTTATGCCTTTATTTTAAGAATCTGTGGCAGAAAGAATATGTGTACACATGTACACACATATTTATGCTTAATTTCATTGTTACTTTGTCTACTTTTGGCTTGAAATTCAATATGACATCTTATTTAAACAAATTAATGCTAATATCTACAGAAAAGATGATACAATTCAAAGGGGAATGACCTGTTATGAAGATATTCCTAATTATTTATACATTGAATTGATAAAAAATGAAACCAACCTGGGAGATATTAGTATTTGTAATACAATTAAAACCATCATTTTAAAAAGCTTCAGATTTGTCTGAGGAATGCAACAAATATTAGGATAAAATATTATTAGAGAAGCTAACAGGGGATCAGTACTAATAAATATGCTAATTGTGTTCCAACGACTTTAGAAAAAAAGACTACCCTTGGTACTGGAATTCAAAATAAGGAATTAATTTAAAAGTATTCCATCACTAATACAAATATGTACCATCATTAATGGCCTAGACTTTGTGGTAAAATTCTCTATGGAATAGTGAATCAGAACTTAAATAATTAAACAAACCTCAATATAATCTTCAATGGTAAATGAAAGAAAAATGTGTTTCTTTTTGTGAGTAAAGTCATCATATATTTTACTATGAGGCCTTCCCTAAAGGGACCTTTGCTTCTCCCTCACTTTAGTACATCATTAAGCCTACATTTGTATTTCTGATAAGTCTGCATATTTGTACCCATAATGACATAAAATGTATTAATCACTACTATAAGTCCACTTTGGAACTCACCAAATTTGATATATTTATGTTATTTAATTTTTTTTTCTTTTTATTTCTTCAGAAGAGTCAAGTTTGTATTTGAAAAATATACAACACTACGTTGCCAAGTTGAAATGGTATCAATTTTATAATTTGAAGGATAACAATGACTTCCAGAATTAGTTTAACTGATGAAATATGTTTCATTAAAAATTTATTTATCTAATAGTTTTCATTTTCTTAGGTTATATAGGTCACATAACATATGACATATTTACATTTTCAGATAAAATTTCATTTTAATAGTTTGACTAGTTATTAGAAAATTTACCACTAAGTAAAGGAATGAACAAATTATTGCAAATTGTTCCACAATTTAATTAAAAAGAAACTTCTCAACTTCGGTAAATAATTTCATAATAATAGTGCTTGGCCTGATTGAATTTTCTTTCCTGAGTGATTATTTTTTTCCTTGAAAACCTGAAGCAAGTTATTGTATAAAAGAGGTACAATTTTCACTTTTAAATCATGTTTTAATTTTGGAATATTTAACTATTATTTATATAAAATTATTCCCCATATTAAAAAATATATAAAAGTACCATCATTTAAATTGAAATCATTGTTAATTTAAAATTAGGATATACTTCCATTATCATTTCTAATTCTAGTTCATACTGACTAGTTCATAATGCACAAATTATAATCCATATATTTAATCATAAATTGGATTTGTTCTACACACCAGTATCTAACTTGGCAGAGTAAAGTGGTTTCATGTCAGAACTAAGAGAGTATGAGTTGGGATGACTTCTGAAACACTGACATATTTGTTTAAATATTTTTTAAAAAATTGAACTGCATAACACATTGTGCAAACGTAGATTGAATATGAACAATTACAGAAAAGCTGTAGCATGCTTTCACTAATTAAAAAAAAAAGTTAAATAAATGAGAATGTATTAGGTATGCGACATGATATGTGACCATAGTTTTTCTAAATAGTTGATTAAAAACTTCAAAAGTATACTTAGAATTATGTATGAAAATACAGTATTCATAAAATAAATCTCACTAATACATATCGAAGTTCAATTTTGGTTAAAAGTGCTCAAAGTATTGCTAGAAAAAATACTTGCTTTTAGTAGACACACACACACACACACACACACACACACACACAATATTCTCCTTCACATGAGCTAATAAAATTGAAAGATTCAAAATAAAATCACTTACCTATTGTCCTAATCATAATTTCATGTGCTCCTAAATATGCTCCTCTGTTCACAAGGTTCTCCCTGATGATAAGATAAAGAACTGCAAGTGTGATTACAGCCGTGGAGGAAATCACAATAACTGTTGATTCACAGGGGGAATTGAAATGTCTGTTCACCCTGTCAAATGACTCTTTCCTCCTCTGCCTTTGCTGCTTTCAGGATCACATGATTTTTCTGCTAGGATTCAGCATCCCAAGCAAAGAACTGTTAAATGCAGGAAGCTTCTCTATAGACCTGGTCTGTTGCAGGAAGGGTCATGCTCACTGAGATCTATTCACCAACAGAAAACATTTTCCTTAATACCTATTCTGGATGCCAGTTCTAAGCTATTGGCATAAGAAGAAGCCCTTGACTTTTCTTCAGTGTTTCTGTCATAGTAGGTGTTTCCATATTGAAGGTAACTAACATTACAGTTTTTTTGTTTTGTTTTGTTTTGTTTTGTTTTGTTCTGTAAAGATCTTTCAGGTTGTATCCACAGTGAGCATCATTTTTACCCAAGTCATGTCTTTGGTGCTGAGTGAGGAGCGATGAATGCTGAACTGAGAGCTGTTCATCTGTTGAGCTCAAGTCACCCTTATGAATATTTTCTCCTTGGGTCTTTTGGGATTCTCTTCTTTGAAGTATACTCACTCAGGGTCACCTCAGGCATTGGGAATTTTAAATACTTTTAATACACAGTTAAAAAGTTGGTGTACAAGTAATGTTTTCTTGTCAGAAGAACCCTTTCCTCGACTCATATTCTAACATTCAAATAATATACTCCAGTGAATATGGGAATTGAATGAATCTCTCTTCTTACATGTAAGGCTCAGTCTACTTCCTGAACATAAAATCCTCCCTTCACACTTCCCCTAGAATCATTGCTCCATTGCTATAGTCCACACATGTAGAATCATATATGTATATATATATGCATATTTATGTGTATATATGTATATATGTATATATAGAATCATATATATATATGTGTGTGTGTGTATATATATATATATATATTTAAAGGGCCATATTAGTGATTCCTATAAGAATAGTGAGATTCCAGTTCTCAGGGATTTTTATTAAAAATACAAATGGGTGGTCATTTTCAGTGTGCAGTTTTCTTGACAATTCATATCATTATTGTAATAATAAAAAATAAAAGTTCTGTCATACCAGGTGCCTTTTTTTTAGCTAAATGTATCAATATTTAGTTTTGGGACAGTGGCCATTTGCATACCTTTACTTAGTTTTGACTCAATTTTTTAGGGGAGGAAACATAGAGTAATGCAGGGAAGGAAAACGATTCAGCCCAAATAATAATGAATTTCAAAAGTTTAGTAAGATATTGCAGTGGCAGATGTGGAGAAAGTGTAATATTTGAACTATATAAATGTTATTAGTATCTTAATTTCTACCTTAGGAAACAATTTAAAAAATCGGGAAAATGTGTACCCCTAAGATCTTCAAAAATACATACCAAAACATGGGCTGCAGCAAAAGCATATTCAGAGGAAACACGTAAGATATCAAATAAACAATGTAACTTTACACCTCAAAAAAGTAGAACATACTAAGCCCAAAGTTAGAAGAAAGAAAATAACAAAAATCAGAGTGAAAATAAGTGAAATAAAGACTAAAAGATGATAGAAAATATCAACAAAATTAAGAGTGGTTTTTTGAAAAGACAAACAAAATAGACAACTATTATACCCTTCAAGAAAAAAAGGTTACTCGCATGAATAAAAAAAATGAAAGAGGAGACATTTCAACTGTTACCACAGAAGTGCAAAGGATCAGAAGAGACTATATGAACAATTATATGCCAACAAATTGGACACCCTAGAAGAAATTTATAAATTCATAGAAACCTACACTCTACCAAGACTAACTCATGAACAAATAGAAAGTCTGAACACCAATAACAAGGAGATCGACTCAGTAATCAAAAACCTCTCAGCAGAGAAAATTACAGGGCCAGATGATTTCACTGTCGAATTCTACAAAACGTTTAAAGAATAATTAATACTAATCTTTCTCAAACTCTTCAAAAAAATAGGAGAAGGAACACTTCCAAACTAATTTTATAAGGCTAGCATTACCCTGGTATCAAAATCAGACCAGGATGCAAGAAGAACAGAAAATTACAGGTTCATATGACTGATGAACACAGATACAGAAACCTTGAACAAAATGTTATCGGACTGAATTCAACAGTACATTAAAAGGATTATGTACCATGACCAAGTGGGATTAATTCCAGGCTGCAAGGATAGATCCACATCTGCAAATCAGTTAATGTGATACATGACATTAACAACATTAAGCAGCCCCAAACCCACACTAGTGTCATTCCTCTGATTTTTAACTGTCACACGTGGGTTTGGGCACCAGATCGTTCTCCATCTTCACCCCTCCTACCACTCTCTAGGTGTTTTTTTTTTTTTTTTCTAGTTGTCCTCAGTTATAGGACTTCTGTTCAGCTAGAGTTCACACAATTTTCAATGATGGTTGTTTTGTAGTTTAATTGTAATTGTGATGTGGTCATGAGAGGATGCAAGCAGAACATTTATTTACTCCACCATCTTTCCTGCAAATCCCCAAACTGCTTTCTTTAAAAACATTTAGCAGAAAAGAGAATAAACATGATCTTCTACAATTACTTTTGAGATAAATAATACAAGTGGGATGGTGAATTCATTTTATTTAATAGATAGCAAATCTATCATATAAATATTAACATTATTCTACTAGTGGTTAGGATGAAAGGGGGAACAGGCCAAAGGATACTTTGGAAATAGAATCAAATTACATTTCACAGCATCAGACAAGTGTAATTATTTGATAATTTGTTTCTTGCTCTGGCATTTAAACCCAGATTTGGCCTTTTAAAATGCTAAAATGTCCGAGTGTTATGTTGACTCAATTGCTTTGCTGGACTCTGCTGCTTTGCGGGAATAGAAGTCTTAATGGAAACCTACCAAAGTCATAATTCATAACTTGCTTTTATCAGCAGACTGTCAAGGTAGGAAGCACAGGCTTGAAAAATAAGTGTGTTCTGTCATCATCATCAAACAAAATTTTACTTGCTGAACCTGAGGCTTTTGCATCCCACATATCATATCTAGCAGTTTTGGTGGCCTTTTGAGCTGTCACAACTAATAATAATTTTTCTTGTTCAGTGGTACTGGCCCAAAACTTTTGAGAAAATGACATACAAGGACCACTTATATTAACGATGTTTTTATTTTCCTCTCAACATCAATGGAATAAGGGGGAAGCTATAGTAGAAGTTTGCTATATTAGAAATACCACAGACTTGCTAATGAAAAAGCATTTTACACAGTTCAGCCTGAGAAACTCAGGAAGCAAAGTTATCATCAACTTTTTAAGCAGAAATCTAAGTAAAACAGAGAATGCTCTAACCAATATGATACTTTATTTTACTATGACAGCTTTCAAAATGGCTCTTCAAAAGTATTCAGCAAGCCATATCTAATTTCTCCTGTCATTAGTAGTTAGTCAAACACTAACTGACATTGATTAACTCTTTCAAAATTGAGGTGGAAACATTTTTTTGGTATACAAGGCCACAAAGGAGATAAAAGGTCAAGAGTTTGAAAAAAGATGGTCTGCGTTTATTCTTTCTTTTAACTTCCATTCTGATGGACAAAGGGAACTGTCATATGTATTCCTGTGGCTTTTTGTTCAATGGAGTACAGTCATTAGTATGTGTTATATGTAGGAAAACATACTGTAGGGATGGGTTTGAATGACCCTGATTGAAAAAAGAAAGAAAGAAAGAAAGAGAGAGAGAGAGAGAGAGAGAGAGAGAGAGAGAGAGAGAGAAAGAAAGAAAGTAAGAAAGAAAAGAAAGACTCATCTTCTGTATAATATGCTTTTTAGGCATTCTGTAATTATCTTTTATAGAATTATCATTTATACTCAATATACATGTAAGAATATAAGATTTATGATGGTGGGAAGATTGACTGTGGTTCGCTGCTCTATTCTTAGTGTTTTTCATGAGACCAAGTGCATTATAGGAGCTCAAATAACATTTGTAAAATGTTTGAAAAAATGAATACTCCATGGTATTAGTTTTGCACATCCAAATTTTCTCTGTAAATATATGTATACTTTTTTATTCTATTTCATTCAGCATCGTTTAGCGTAGAATTAATTAACTGCCCTTACTATCCAGAAGCTTTCTTTTTTTTTCTTTTTTTTTGGTTTTGTTTTTACTTTCATTGTTGCTGAATTTCAAGGAATCAGTTATTATATCTACACATCAGGTAACATCTTTCCTTAACAATGCAAAATATTGAAATGTCTGATTGTGGAATCTTTTCTTGGAAACACTGAGTAAAGGCTTTGGTACAATTTCAAATTCCTTACCAATCTAAATAATGGTCTTGTATGTATCTGAATAGTCTACCAATTTTATGTCTGTATTTAAAGCAATTATCTATTATACATGTCTGACTATTTTTAAACTGGTTTGTAGGCATATAGTATGGACATTTACTGAGCATATCTAGACTTGAAAAATTATATCTTCTTAATTTACTTTTGTAAATTAATGGCATTAATTGTGTTGTATAGACTTACCCTTGTCACTTTTGATAGTTTCTTTAAATCAGTTAATCTTTCTGGTTATCATTCATAGAGTCAATAAGACTATGTCTGAGGCCCTCTTTCTCTTAGTTTAAATACGAGACTTTTACCTGATATCCAGTCAAGGATCTGAGCTTCAAGGAACTTAGAATGATTTCATTCTTATTTGACAACTAAGTTTACTTTGTAGCTAAGGTGTAATTTCAAAAAAAAGTCAAAATAGAATGACTTTAGGTATTTTGCTTTTCATGCTTCAGGTTATAAATCATTATTTTTTTACAACATGTGATTATGGAATTCATATTAAACATATCAACAACAACATATTGGTCCTCAATGTTGAGTGTGTTGACTAGGATGAAGTCATTGGAGAGTAGAGTTTGTCTTATCAGTAATCTGAGTAACATGTTTCTTAACATTGCTGACATGTACTGGTTAATGGGATGTAGACTCAGTAATAATGAAGAAACCTTTCTACTTATTTATAGTATTCATTAAAGGTGAAGCTGACTTGTCAAAACAGTAATCATTATTACAAAATATAATTAAAACATTATTCTAAGCTCATTTAAAGAAAAGATGTAATTTTATTGGACTCTATTCTGAATCCTCTTCTGAAGTTTCAAAAGAAGAAAAACTCAATATATGGTAGAAGTTGCTTCTATCCTAATTCCAGGGGCAATGCTAATTATGTATGATACATTTTTAGACTTAAAGAAAAAAAAAAAAAAACAACAGTTCATTCTTGTCATTACCCTTATAAGCATTAACTGAATATATGCAGAATACTGTATTAAATATTAACATGTTTTCAGACTGAAGTTTCTCAGATAAAAGCTTTGAATTATCAGCAGGACAATAACAGTTGGGACAAATTAAGGAAAAGATTCGCAATTCATATATTTTGGGCTGTGATTATTTTATTAAACTCTGACTTGAATTATAAACCTAAAAATGGTGTCAGGAAAGAGAAAAATTATTTAATTACAAATCTAGAATGTCTGCTTTAAAGCAAAGTAGTCTTCAACAATAACACAATTTTAATTGGTTTGGTGTGTGTGTGGCAGCTGAAGTCAATGCTTCACCTGTAAGCTTAAAGATCTCTCTACCATTTTTAGGCTGTGCTTTCACTTCCAACAGCCAACACCTGCAAGAAGAGCTATAAATACGTGGATTTCCATCTTCCTGGGGAGAGCTTTAGTTACATACTTCCTACTCCAGCTTCTTTGCCACTGGTTCAGACTGCTCCGAGGTAAGACTGTCTTCACAGTCTTCTGTGGAGTTGAGCTTAATTGCCTTCCCTGGGACTTTATTTGACATCAAATATTTCGCTTCCCCCTCTTGTCTGTCACTTTTCCCCACTCCCTTACTGTTTTTTTTTGTTTGTTTGTTTGTTTGTTTTGTTTGGTTTGGTTTGGTTTGGTTTGGTTTTTTTCCTGGCAGTACTTCCTAATAAATCATTTTCACATGAATACTTATCTTAGGGTCAACTTCTAGGAGTTCCTCCTAAGAGAGTGTGGTAGTCATTAGTGCTACTTATGGATTTTTCTATTCTCTGCCATCTTTACAAAAGGTATGGTTGCACTTCCTGGCCTCCTGTGGTTGTGTGATGAGACAAGTTACAAGCTCTAGCAGAGGTGATTTGAGCTGCTTCTGGGGTGAGCATTAGATTGTCAGGATGAAACACTTTAGAGCTCTTTTCCCTCTCTTGTGGTGACCAGGAATGTTTCAGATAGAGGCTGTCTTATCAGCCTGGGAAGTAGGGTCACGGAGACAAAGCAGAGCAGAGCTGCAGTTCTAGCCCGTAGTCAGAGTAAGAAATCAACTTCTCTTGCGTTAGCCACTGAGAGGTGAGGGGTGTTTGCCATACTACCTAGTATATCCTAACAGATATAGAGAGTGAGAAATAGAAGAGTCAAGGATGACTAAAATTTCTGCCTTGGGTTATTGATGGATGGTGTCAATATTTTTAGGGGGTGGATAAAGCAAAGAGGATCTGTGTTTTGTTCATTTATTTATTTTTTAACTGGCATATAACATTAGTTTCGGGTACGTAATGTAATGATTCAATGTTTCTATATATTGTAAAATGATCACAACGATAATTCTAGTTAATATTTGTCACGATACATAGTTACACATTTTTTTCTTGTGATGAGAACATTTAAAATGTACTCTCTTAGCAACTTTCAACTATCCAATAGGTATTATTAACTATAGTTATCATGCTGTACCTTAAATCCCTAGGACTTACATTGTTTTTCAGTTAAACTATACTGGTTATTGTATTTGGAAAATTTACTATAGTGAGTGATCTCTAATTTGTCTTACTATAAAACAACATTAAGTCACTTACATGTCTCCAGCTTTCTTTGTTGTGTCCACAGTTCTATTTGTAGTTGAATTTGTAACAAAACAAAACAAAACAAAACAAACAAAAAAAATAAACAAAACAAAAACTCCAGTTTTTCCATGCCAAAACAACCAAAATGCATTCTGTGTGTTGTCATTGTGTGCTGTGTTTACAGTCCTGATCTCCTATGTGTGACATAATTTCTATCATGGTAGTGCACAAATGATGTCTTGCACAGATCTGTGTAAATGAGATCTGGTTTTGCTACACAGCTCTTATGTCAACAGTGACGCTTTGGGTATGTTTGTGTATGAGTGTGTATGACAGCAGGGCTGGGAAAGGCTTGTGAGTGAAAGTTCATGCAGATGTTTGCATGCAAGATTTTCATAAGCAGTAAGAAAGAAAATGTTGTAAGTCCAGGAAGCAAAATGACAGGCCTGATTCTGTGCTTAAATGTCTGTTCCATAGGGAATAAGGAAAGTCTGATAGTTTCATAAGTCAAATGAATGCCAAACCACTTGATTGTATGTTGGAAGTGATCTGGTACCTCAGGGAGAAAGGAAATCCACACAAATTAGAGTATCATCGTTTCTTAGAAATCACTGTGGATATGTAGCAAAAGCCAGTGTTCTAAAAGGCTCTGTTGCTTATTGCATTTGCTTTGCTTATCAGAGGCATAGCAAGGCTTCTATGAAGACGAAAGCTAAAGCTATACGTCTTGTCTAATATTTAAGCCAAACCTAATGGTTCTATCAAGCAAAGAAAATGCAACTCCCCAATGTCTTACTATTTTGATTCTCTGAAGAATTGTTGAAGCATGTCTAGCAACTGTACACAGAATGATTCAAATAATATTTCAGTTTCCTAGGCTCTGGTTTTCCAAATAGCAAGGTGTCCTCCTGGCCTTTAATCTTAGCTCTTTACCAAATTTCTGAGGAGTTTATTCCAACTTCACTGTTATTGAAGGCAATTCCATTTCCATTAAGCCCTCAATGTATGTGTTTGTCAATTGGTGACACCAGTGCAAATTTAATTAAATAATCTTAAATACATATACTTAAAAAGTCAGATGAAGAAATTAAGGTCCAGTTGTTCGCCTGCAACTACTTAATTTATACTGGATTTTATTTAATTGAAAGTCAATAACCTGGAAAGGAAAACCATATTCACTTGATATTATATTAGAAACTGTAAAGCCTAATCAACTGCATGATTCACAAGTGTGTCTATTTACTTCTTTCTTTCAGTATAAAGTAACATTTTTTGTCCTCTTCAAATATGTGTATCAAATTTATATGCCATTTTAAAGTAATATTAAATTATCAATATCTCCAATTACATTTGAAAACAAATGTAACTTTAGGCTTTCAAAAGCTAAATTTATCAATGCCACACATATTTCAGTTTTACTTTAGTTACATTTTATTGTCATGTGTATAAAAATATGTTTTAAAATCATGTTCATTTTAACATCATATTAAAGAGATAAATAAACTATGCCTTAAATATGAAGTCTCTTATACCCACCTGAACACTATATCCACATAAGCCTTGTGTTGAGTAATCACTCTGTATAATTTAATTGATTCTTGTTTTTCATCTTTATCGGTATATTTGCATATACTGGTGCTCAATAGAAGGGATAAGAAATAAAAATATTTTTACTTATTACAATTTTTAAAAACCATTTAACTCTAAAGGAGATTTATATAACTGGGAAGGGGATTCTTACAGCATTTAATAGTGAGGACACTGGAACCTGACTACCTTGAGTTAGAATACTAGCCCTATACTTATTGTGTGACTTCTGAAAAGTTGCTTAACTTCTCTGTGTCTCAATTCCACTACTGTCAAAATGACATAGAAGCAGAATATGCATATTGTTTTTTATTTGAGATCGAAAAATAAGGCAGTAAATATTTAAAGTTTAAAGAAAAATCTGGAAGTGTCTTGATCATACATATGAAGCAGAGTCAGGAAATGAAAAGCTGTAAGAGGAACCAAGATGTCGTTTTTTTGTATGAAACATTGAGAAAGAATTCTAAATTCCTTAAATATCAGTTTTCTTTGTTGTTCATTGGGGATGATTATATGTATTTTTTCTCATTAGTTCTATCAATGAAACAATGCATTTTGGAATTCCTTACAAGTTATAAAGTAATATGCATGCTAATTATTAATATAACATTAATAATAGCAATTACTGAGACCTTCATATGCCCCATTTCTTTGATAAGCAATCCTTTTCATGCTAGACAAGTTTACACAAGTTAACTAAATTAATATAAAATAGCAATATCATAGAAAATTGAGATTTTACCAAACAAAACACATGCATACTGTTTGATGAATTTACAAACCAATTTAGCACGTATAATAAGAGGCTTACCTGCTAATACTATTATAGTCAAGCTCTAATTATGGTATGTTTATCAAATATATACGTTATCCTTTCACTATGGCAATATAGCTAGTGTTATAATCACTGCTATCTCAAGTTTCAATTAATCAGATATTCTAAAGTTTCAAATTATTTGCTTCAGTAGGGATGCAATAATTCTGAGTGAAAGCTAGCAAAGGCTGATTTTATGTATTACAGGTACTTTGTTTCTTATCACTGTGTTTCCTCAAAAATAAGACTGAGTCTTATATTAATTTTTACAGCAAAAGACACGTTAGGGCTTATGTTTATAGAATGTTATCCTGAAAAATCATGCTAGGGCTTATTTTCTGGGTAGGTCTTATTTTCGGGGAAACATGGTACGTATATGCCAATCAATTGTGCTACACAGTTTCATAAATACCAAAAAAGGAGAAAGTATCCGGGCTAGATCTTGGGTTTGCCTGAGATTATCTAGCAGATCTAATGAGTCTTACTAGATTTCTCCTCTGGCGAGGCAGGGAGAAATACTAAGGAACACAAAGCAGGGGATGCTTTGTAATGTTTTCTCTTGATGCTTTCTCTGAGTTTTCCAGTGACTAGCAGTTTTCTTTAACATCCTTTCCTCTTTACATTTTAAAAAGGTAGATGTTTATTTTTATTATTATTTTTTTAAATATGTATTCTGTGCTTTGAAATTCTACTATTTCTTGGTTATCTTTTTAACATTTTGACTTCCTACTAGGTTGGTAGATTAAATGCCCCTACTGAAGTTAATTTTGTGGTGCACTTTTTCATGGGTGAAATATGTTTAATGCAGTATCCTGATTCTATATTGGTAAGAGCAAAGTGGAGATTTTCAGGTAAAATAGTGGATTGAATGCTGGGGTCTAATTTCACAGTTAAGAAAAATCCTTCTGAAAAAAAAAAAAATAAGGGGGATATTTCAAGGAAATAAAACTCCAGGGATGGAGAGAACTAAAAGGGAGTCAGGAACAACAAATTTGAAGGTAGAATGCAGATGGAATAGTGGTTAAGTGAGCAAATAGACCTAAATTGTCAGACCTGCCTGAGAAATTCAAATACTGTCACTAAAGATACAAACTGAGAATCATTGTGACTTACACTGCAGAATTTCCCACAGCCTTGGAAATTGAGAATAGCAGATATTGCTGGGAGTTGGGGATAAAGAGATGCTATATTGAGGAAGATCAGTTGTGAGCAGTTTAAGAGGCAGTTAGGTAGTGGATCTCCTCCTTAACACTACACATCCTGGTAACAGCATATTCTAGAAGGAACTGAGAAGTTCATTTTCTGGAGCGGTTAAAAGAGTGATACTGGCCCGGGATACCTTATGTGTATATGAGGACAAAGTGATCACAATGACAACTTTAGGTGGAGGGGTTATTAAATGACAGAATGTATATCCTATGCTGAAAACCAGGAATTCTCTAAACATTTGACTCTCGGTATACAGGCAGACATTTTTTTCAGGTTGGAAATTATATGAAAGTGCAAAAATATTGCTATCAGGGGGTTCTTCAGGTAATAAACTTCACAGCTGAGAAGCCCCATCCATCGACAGAATTCTCAATCATCTTTTGAACCCTACTCACAAATATTTGTAGATATTCAAAGATTAACATAAAAACAGAAGAAAGCCTCTAATGTAAAAGAAAGAGAGAAAGAAAACCAATTGGGACTTCCAGTCTCCAGTTCAGGTATAAGAAAACTGGAAGTTGCTACTCTGTACTAAAAACAAGTAACACATTGAACAAATTAAAAAAAATCAACAATCCTCAGAGCTATCAGAGAGGTAAAGTCACAGGGCAAACTGCTGCCCCCAAATTGGAGAGAGACAGGTGCGGACAGAGGATCTCTACTTACCAGAGCAGAAATTCACAAGTAGAAGTCACTGCCAGAACCAATGTTGGGGTAGAAAATCACCACCTAAGTGACAAATTTCTGGAGGCTCAATGGTGGACAAATCTGAGAGTTAAAAACTCTGGGAGTACCCAATTATAAGAGGTCCCCCTGTTGTGAATTTGACCTCCTGCAGGTCTACTAGGTCCTCACAGTGAATATCAGAGAAAAATCCCCTTGAGCTTCCAGCAGAAGGAGCAGAAAAGTAACCATTTTGAAATATGCCAGAGCCTACCCTATCTGGATGAACGGGAATACACAATTCCACTCCCTCTATGCACCCTGTCTCACCTAAGGGGAAAAGAAAAACAAACAAACAGCCATAAACCTGAGAAGCCTTGGTGAAGTACACAGGGTTTACCAAGGACAAAGATTTGCCAAAAGACTGAGACATACTCATAGGCTATATAATGGCTCCCCATTTTCCATAGCTTGCCATTTCATCATTAAAGGCCTATTTATCACAATTCCTTTTATCTATAATGTTCATCTTTCAACAAAAATTTTGCAAGACATAGTAACAGGCAAAAGCACAGTTGACTGCTCAAGCATCAGAAACCAGAATCAGATGACAGGAATGCTAGAATTATTAGACTAGGAATATAAGAAAACTATAATTAATACATTAAGGGCATTAATGGAAGAAAGGGGACAACATGCAAGAACAAAGGGATGATGTAAGCAAAGAGACAGAAATTTCTAGAAAGAATAAGAAAGATATGCTAGAGGTCAAAAACGCTGTAACAGAATTGAAAAAAAAATGCCTTTGATGAACTCATTAGGGGACTGAAAACAGTTGGGAATCTCTGACCTTGGGGATATGGGGGAAAAATCTTCTAAAATTAAAAAGCATTGAGAAAAAAGACTCAAAAGAAAAAAAAAAAACAAAATAAAACAAAAAAACAAAGAACAGAATAAGGAACAAAGACAATACAATGAAGCAAAAATAGTTTCTTCAACTAGCGGTGCTGGAATAACTGGAAATCCACAAGCAAAAAAAATGCATCTAGACATAGATCTTACAACTTTCACAAAAATTAACTCAAAAAGAATCATAGATCTACATGTTAAATGCAAAACTATAAAAATCTTATCAGATAACATAGGAGAAAACCTAGTTGACCTTGGGTGTGAAGATGACTTTTTAGATACACCACCAAAAATATGATCCATGAAATAATTAACAACTTGACCTTATTAAAATTAAAACTTTCTGCTCTGTGATAGACAGTATTACCAGAATTAGAAGACAAGTTTCAGTTTGGGAGAAAATATTTCCAAAATAAAACACCTGATAAAGGACTGTTATCCAAAATATACAAAGAACTCTTAAAACTCAGCAAAAAGAAAAGAAATACCCATTTTTAAGAGAACCAAAGTCCTTAAAAGACACATCGGCAAAAGAGAGATATAGAAGACAAATAAGTATGTGGAAAGATGTTCCACGTCACATGTTATCAGAGAAAGGCAATTTCAAACAACAGTGTATGCTACTACATACCTGATAGATAGCCCAAAATCTGGAACATTGAAAACACCAAATGCAGGTGTAAGGATATGGAGCAACAGGAATTTCCATAAATTACTGCTAAAAATGTAAAACGGTGCACCTAGTTTGGAAGACAATTTAGCAGTTTCTTACAAAGCTAACCATACTCTTACCATAAAATCCAGGAATTGTGTTCTTTGACATTTACCCAAAAGAGGTAAAAATTATGTCCACATTAGCCTGCACGTGAAGTTTATAGCAGCTTTATTTATAATTACCAAAACTTGGAAGTAACCAAAATATTTTTTTTAGTAGATGAATAGATAAGTGTGGTACATCCAGATAATTGAATGTTATTTAGTGCTACAAAGAAATATTTTATCAAGTCATGAGAAACTGTGGAGGAAACTTAAATGCATATCACTAAATGAAAGAAGCCAATCTGAGAAGGCTATATACTGCATGATTCCAACAATACCATAGTCTATAAAAGACAAAACTATGTAGGCAACAAAAAATGTCTGTGATTGCTAGAGAGGGAGGAGGAGAGATGAACATGTAGACCATAGAGGAATTTTAGATGGGTGAAAATACTCTGTATGATATTAGAATAGTGGATATATGTAATTTACATTTGTCCAAAACCACTGAATGTACAATACCAAGAGTGAACTCTTAGTAAACCAAAACACTTTCTGAAAATGAACATTTTTAAAAAACATTTAGAATAAACACTATATCAAAACTTTCACCTGAAACCTATAGATTTACGGCAAAAAAAAGCTTGCATTTAGCTATTTCATAAATGCACTCTTAGACATAGGTTTCCCTCTATTTGAAATATTCCGTCTATTGACACTATTCAATACTTACTTCATCAAGGTAACATTTAAGATAATTGTCCAGCAACTTTACTCAGCATCCTGTGGAATCATTTAGGGGGACATTATATGGTCAATATTTAATACCAGAAAAAAGTGTGTGCATGCAATTATTAAAATCCACAAAGTGGTTTAACGTTTTTCTAGTTTTGACTTTGCATTTACTGATATATTTGCAATGCCTTCTTTTGGCATTTGAAAACACTTTTCATTGATAGTGGCTTAACTATATATTTATTTTATAAGTTATTTTAAATGACTTCTTATTCAAAATATATATTTTCACACAATATTTTAATTTCTTCTTTCACATTTTAGCAAAATATTCATTGGTCAAAAATACTTAATATGAAACAACACACAAATTCCCAACCCTAGAAATGTTTAATACACTCCCTCTCAGTTTTCTATACTTACGTAAATTAAAAACAAACAAACAAAACTATGTTTTTAACAGCACAAATGTCCCAATAAGATCACGGCTCTGCTGATTATTGAGAGTGAGGAGGTGGATGGAAACTTATCTTCCACAAGCAAACTCTATTGTCAGTTTTGAGCCTTTCATAGAACCTGATCACATTTACTTATTTTTATTTTTTAACTAAGACTGTTGGGGTGACAATTGTGAGTACAGTTACATAGATTTCAGGTGTACAATTCTATAATACATCATCTATGTATAATATTGTGTATTCACCACCCAGAGCCAGTTCTCTTTCCATTATCATATATTTGATCCCCTTTACCCTCATCTATTACCCCCCACCCCTCTTACTCTCTGGTAACCACTAAACTATTGTCTCTGTCTATGAGGTTTTGTTTCTTCATTTGTTTGTCTTGTTGCTTTGTTGCTTTCAGTTTTATATCCCACATATCAGTGAAATCCTATGTTTCTCTACTTTTTCTGTCTGACTTATTTCGCTTAGCATTATAATTTCAACATTTATTTTTTTAAAAATTCTATGTGCTTCTTATCCACTCAGTACTGAAAAATACTCTTTTCTTTTCTGTATGTCAACATGGGCCAGTTTCTGGGCGGGAGGTTGTGGGGAAACCTCTACCAGTGATCTTATTTAGGACGGCAGTGAGTAAGATAACAAATGTTTATAAAAATACTTATGTCAATAATTGTCCTTGTAAATTTCCTCCTGTTAACTGTGATAAAGGTGCCTTATAATGCTTGTTAGTTTATTGTCATCTAGAACCTATTTTTCAAATATTTAAGCATCTTCAATAATATAAATATTAGTATATTATATCAAAGGAAACAATATAACATATTGGGAAGACCACTTTAATATTTTCATTAAATGTGCAAACCTGAGAACCTTTAGAAAGACCCTGACATTTTATTTGTTTGTTTACTATATGGCTCAGCTTTATGTGAACATGTTGACATACACTGAACATAGGTTACATATAAAAAGTATAGCAGTTATCCACACTGGAAAGAAACTTTCAGTTTAACTATTCTTAAGTTTGAGTGTCTAATCTTGAAGGCCTAAATTACAAGCATTGCTCAGAGAACACTTAAAATTTGACAATTATAATGATTTAAATGGAAAACATTAAGATATTACTTTACCATAGCTATATAATTAAAATTTGGTTTAAACATTAAATTAACTCATTATATCACGAGTTCATTTAAAAGATACAGATATACACCTGAAGCTAATATAAAATAATATTGAATGTCAACTATAAAAAATAGTCACGGGGATATAAAATACAGCATAGAGAATATAGTCAATAATATTGTAATAAATATGTACAGTGTCAGATGGGTATAGATTTATTGGGGTTATCACTTTGTGAGGCATATAAATGTCTAATCACTATGTTGTTTTCCACACCTGAAACTAATAAAAAAAGACACAGATGTCAGAAATAAAATGAGCTTTATATGAGGTTCTTCTTTGTTTAATGAATATAAAGGTTTTTTTTTAATAGTCTTATAATTCTTTCCATCAAGTCCCTTTTCTTTCCAATTTTTTTCTTATTGATATTTTATTTATTTTTGGTGGGAAATGTAAGACAATATTTATGAGAAAAATAATTTTATACAATTAATTGCTTCACTTGGCAACATATAAGTCCTATACTGCCCTAGCGATTTTAACATTTTTTTCTTTTAAATTCTTTATGTTGATGAAAATACACGCAATTAAACTGTTTTCTATTGACATAGGAACCAAACCAGAGCACAGTGTGGTTTCTGTAACTAATATGTGTTTCCACTGGATTTTCTAATTTTTGATCACATTGTCCTAAGATAGCAAGGGGCACTCTTAAATTAGAGCTCCCCTTTTGCCCTTTTGTCTATTTATCATGTTATATATATATCATATTTTATATATATATATCTCCTATTAAAATCTAGATGCTCAATGAATATGTGTTAATCAATTTCAGTTCATAGAACTTGATATTAACATTGCTTTGGCATATCAGTCCAGAGAGGCAAGAGGCATAGGCATCAGGCATACAAAAGGGATAAGATTGGAATATGTGATAATCAGTATGACTTTAAAGAAATAGTCATACTGATTATCACATATTTTAAAAGTCATACTAATTTATCATGCTGATTATCATGTACTTTAAAGCTTAAAAGGTAATCTTTACACCTCCTTTCAAGTTTCCCATTTTCATGTTATATCTTCTATCTTCCTTGGTCCTGGTTCAATACAAGTAATAAAAAAAAACAATACTGCCCAGTAGTGCAGCAACACATTTTAAGTGCCTAGAATCATGAAGAAGATCATTGTTACACACACAACAATCTGAGGTATCCAATGTACTGAAACATTCATTCAACAAGCATTTATTTAGCTCCTACTGTTCTCAAGACACATTATGCATTATTCATGACATATAGATGAATCATACAAATATTTTGCCCTTAAGGAATTTATTTTTTATCGAGTTTCAAAATGCCCAAATGCCCAAATGCCAATGTAATATGCCCAAGAGTATGCCGTAAACTATGTGTGTATGAGCTATAGTATCAGCCAACCTGCAAGTTTTTTTTTAAAGCTATTAGACATGACTAGAGCTAAAACATTGTCTTCCTGTATATTCTAAGAGAAAAAGATTTAAATCAAAATTAAGCCTTATAGGCCCTTATTTGTGAAACCAAATTTTGTTGGGGCAGGACTTTAAAATAAGTGGAGGTATTATATTGACAATAGGAATTAGACATTTCCTAATTTTCTAGTGTTGTGTTTTATATTCTAGACGTATGAAATTGCATATTCTGCTCATTCTTTTTCTTTCCAATTCAATGTCCTTTTTTCTCACTATATGCAGTAATCTAGTAGTTTCTTCTCTCATAATTCCAACATAGATATTCTCAGTTTACCTTTGCATATTGTAAAGCTCCTAATTAGCATTGACTTTCACACTGCAGTATCTGTAGTAAAATCTCATTAATTGTTCCCAATTGCGAAGTAAAAGGTAAGTCTGAGTTAAAGAACTTTTAAGAAGAAATGGCATGAATATAATAATATCCTGATAGCAATTGAGATTGTGAGAAATAATCACAAATATGAAGAAAAAAAAAACAAAAAAAACTTGTTTTCAGCCTAAAAATACCCATAAATAAAATTTATTTTATTCCTATAATATTTGACTGCTAAAATGGCATAAAATAATTGTCTAGCTTTTACTTGAAAATAAGCTAAATATCACCCTTAGTTATACTTTAATTTTATTAGATTAATCTTTTTAGGGTGTAAATATATATGTCAACTAAGCTTACCTTAATTATCATAATTTCTAATTTTTAAACACTTTTTATTGTTTGGGGAGGAAATTCACCTATTAAGACAAACACTGCAGGATAAAAATTTCTTGCTCAAGACAGTAAATAATTTTAATTTTGTAGACACTTGAACTTGGTACTAGATAGTACAATTTAGGGTTGATACCATGTGTAGTATGTTTTATTTTCTAAGAAAACATTTTAAATTTCATATAAATTACAAAAATTTCTAAGTACGTTTTTTAGAAAAATAGAGAGGTATACACAGAATGTCTCATGTTTAATTGCCAATTAGTTATCTCTCCATTTACTTTCTTCAGTAAAGTGATTGAATCTGTTTGTATAAAACAGTTTGTGTGTGTGTGTGTGTGTGTGTGTGTGTGTGTGTGTGTGTGTGTATTTTAAATTGGGCAGTATTAACGCAAATTTCTGGTTCATTTGCTTTCTACTAAATTGCTCCAAACATGCAGTGGTAGCTCATAGTGAAATAACAGAACCATGTACTCAGCACCAGACTAAATTAAAAAAAAAATATTTCAGGGAGCCTTTTATTCAAAGAGGAGCACGGGAGCAAAGTTTGAGGATTGGTTATTTTTGTACAAATACAAACATAGGGAGTATAGGTGGGACCATGGAAGAATGGGATAGAATTTATAGAAATGATGCCACTTAAAGACTGAGCTGGAGCAGTTATTGAAGTACGATACAGTTCATAAGAGGCAAAATTTCTCCAATTTGTGACAGCAAAAGGTTTTATAAAGGAATGAGCCATCAGTAGTTTAGAATATCACAGGCATATAGAAATTCAAGATAAAACCATTTTCTTGGCCAGAGGAACTACAGAAAGGAGACTCTATGGTTCACAGAGTTTGGGGAAAATTTCCATTATTTATTTTCTGTTTTCTAATAATACTTAACTCTGAGGGCAGCTCCAGAAGAACAGAGTGGGAAGCTAAATTACGGAAGTAATAAGTAAGCAGAAAATATATCTATCCAGAAGACTGGGTAAAGTGCTCTGTGATACAGAGAGTGTGGGGGAAATCCTGGAGAGGAGCTATAGAAAAGAAAGCTCCCAAATTCTGTCTATAAACATAAACAAGTCTGAGTTTACCTCTGATGAAATTAATGGAAAAACCCATTGAAGCACAGCAAAAGATTTAAAACCAAACTGACATTGGGATTACTGCAGATGTAAGTTGAATCGTAAAATTAATAAATTTCTAACCATACTAACCATATACAACAAAAGAAAATAATTCTTTAAACCTAAAATTTTATGTCCGTTAAAATTTTTCTCAGGAATGACAGCAAAATAAAGCCTTTTTTACATCAAGGTAAGTGAAGAGACTCTGTCACTAGGATATTGCTCACCTCCCCGTTCCCAACACCACCACCCCCCCCCGCCAAAAAAAAAAAAAAAAAAAAAAGGGAAAGCCAAAGGAAGTTTTTCAGGCTAAACAGAAATGATTTCAGAAGAAATCTTGTAAATTTAAGATTAAAGAAAGAGCAAAAGAAATAGTAATTATTTAAGTTAATAAAACAGATACACTACAAAGCCTATTCTGTGATCATAGTAGAATGAAACTAGAGATAAGTAAGAAAAAGACATCTAGAAAATCCCAATAGCTGGAAATTAAATAATACGTTTCTAAACAACTATGGCTCAATGAAGCAGTCTCAGGAATATAAGAAAATATTTTGAACTAAATGAAAATGAAAATAATACAGCTAAAACAGTGGTTAGGGGAAAATTAATTTCATTGAATGCATATATTGGAAAAGAAGAGTGTACTAAAAATCAGTCAATTAAGTTTTCACTTTAAGAACTAGAGAGGGAAGGGCATGATAAACCTATAGGAAGCGGAAAGAAGGTTATACTAATGATTAGAGCAGAGATCAATGAAATTGAAAAGCAAATAGAGAAAATCAATAAGCGAAAAATTTCTTTGTACATCAAGCAATTGATAAATCTCTAGCAAGGTTAACAAAGAAAGGAAAAAAGGCACAATGCTTGCCCCTCTGATATTAAAATTATAATAGAAAAATATTACAAGTAAATCTATGCCAATACATTTGAAAAATAGACAAAAAGAACCAATTCCTTGAAAGATGCAAACAAGAAAAATTAATTCCAGATGAAATAAAACTACGAACAGTACAACATTGAACAATGTAAGTCCCAATCCCTGATGGTTTCATTGGTGAATTCCACCAAACATTTAAGAAACATTCAATTCTACACAATCTCTTCCAAAAATGAAATAGGAGGAAATACCAACTTTATCAGTCCAACATCTTGATATCATCATCGGATAAAAATATTATCAGGAAAGAAAACTACAAATATCCAGCATGAATATAGACACAAAACCTTAACACAATATTAACAAATAAAACCAGTAATAGATAAAGATATGGCATAGTATGTCCCGTTGGAATTTATTTCAGTAATGAAAGACTAGTTCAATATGTAAAAATCAAACAATGTGAATCACCATACAAACATATGAAAGAAGTATAATTTCAGTAGATGTAGAAAATAAATCTGATAAAATTCAACATCATTCATTTTAAACACTCTGTACTTAGGTACAGGGAGAACTTCTTTAACCAGCAGGAATGTGATTTGTTAGAGGGCAAGGCAAATGAGTTGGTTATCCTTTTTGCAGTTGTTGTTTTGTTTTTGATTTTTAATTAAAGTTTACTGGGATGACAATTGTTAGTTTGATTAGCACAATCTATGTTTCAAAGTTGAAAAAAATATTTGTAAAATAAAGCATTTACTAATAAATTAATGGAGTCCAATTAAACACACACACACACAAACTGTTTTATACATTTAGGTTCAATCACTTCACCAAATACTAAAGAGTATCATTTAGGAGTGAAGGCTCAAAAGTAGGAGCATGTGAAATGTGTTTGTACTCTTATATGTGTGTGTGTGTGAGTTTGTCAGAATAGGTGTTTATTTGCAGGGCATGATTTGATGCTGTGGAACTTTATCTTGAGATAGGTTGTTAAGAAGAAAAAAAAAAAAGACAATATCCTTCTACTTTGCCAAACAATGGTATGATATCAACAATATGTTTTAGGAAGCTGATGTATATTAACATCCTAGGATAATTTAAAATGGATTGGTGAAGGGGCTAAAAAGAGAGTTTTGTTCCATACATGATGGTCAGGGTCTTGATGGCAGTCAATTTGATGAAAATTGATAGATAAGAAAAACATATGTATCTTGAGATTATAATGCTAAGCGAAATAAGTCAGACAGAAAAAGTAGAGAACCATATAATTTCACTGATATGTGGGATATAAAAGTACAAATTACAAAGGAACAAGACAAACAAATAAAAAAAAACAAAAATTCACAGACATAGACAATAGTTTAGTAGTTACCAGAGAGTAAGGGTGGAAGGGGAGTTTTAGAAGGTAAACAGGTTCAAATATATGGTGATGGAAGGAGAACTGACTTTGGGGGGTGAATACTTAATGTGACATATAGATGATGTATTATGGAATTGTACACCTGAAACCTGTGTAACTTTACTAACCATCGTCACACCAATAAACTTTAATTAAAAAGAAAATTAAAAAAATAAAGAAAAGAAATCTTTGTTCCTTCAATTTTATGAGGTAAATAAATCAGACTAAAAGTAAATATGTGTTTTCAGGAAAGAAGACAAAATAATTCATTTTAAATAGTTATTTTGTTCTCTGGTAACAGTTACATTCAGCTGTAGTAGCTGAAATTATGCAGCATGTGTTCATTCCTATGTATTAATTTATACACATTTATTTATATTCATATTGTTATCTAGTATCTTCTGTTAGAATATACATGGATTAACATTACTTATTAGACTCACATATCCTATATTCTCCTGCATACAATACATTGGCCCTAAAAGATATTTAGTATCATCTTATGGAAGTGCATGAATAAATGAATCAGTGATCAAGCAGGGTTACTTGTTGCAAACAAATAAAGGGTCTCATTTACTCTAGATGTATCTTTGTCTGACAGGATGTATTTCCTAAGCTTACTGCACATTTAACCGGGTGTGATTAAAAGGAACATCTGTTTTGTTTTGTTTGTTTCATAACATGCTTAAGGTGAATTCTATTACGGGCCAAAGGTCTGCATCCTACTGAGAAGGCAGATGGATAAATGTTTGGTTTATGGTACCAGAAGGAGATATGCTTCTGAATTAGAGATTTTAGTTCACCTTATCATCAACTGGATAAAATTTTCCATATTCCTCAAGGCAGCATCTTGACAAAGCTCTGCTTAGCCTTATGTCTTTCCTGTCCACTATTTTAAAGTGTGCTTCACAAGGTAAAGATAGATTTATAATTGAAGAGCAAAATGCAGAAGTTAAGTTCTTTTATAATATATTGTCACTTTATTTGAATTATTCGTAAATGTTCTTCTACTTTAATTGCAAGCAAGCCAAAACTATGTAGAAAAAATACATATACATGGCTTTAAGGATACTATGCTATTGTGTCAGCTCCAGATTGTGAAAGGATATTTTTGGACGATAATTTTTCTGAATTTGAGAGTATAAGACTTGATATAAGACTATTTTTGGGGGGGTGCTTTTTTGTGACTACACAGTTCATTGCCCAAAAAGTGAGCTAATACTAAATGAGATGGTGGGAGTCGGGACTGTGTGATACTCATATGGTTTACAGAGCAAAGGCAGCTGTTGTGGCGAATTATGTAGTAATAAGCTTGAGCAGCTGCCAAAAGAATAAAACTAAGTTTGACTTGAAAGCAAGTAAGACATGATGCTCCAAAAGTTTCTGTCTCCCAGGACAAGTGAGTGCCCATTTTTAATCTGTGGATAGTAATTGGAGCCAATAAAGCAATGGACATGGACACGCTGGCTATGTATATGACCATTTAGCCATAATAAAATTGTGATCTTAAATTTCTAAGTGTTAAAAAAAAAATTCTGGACCTTACAAATAGAGGATAAATGTATGATTTAAATGAGTAGGCCCATTTATATCAAATCACTATGCTGAATATATACACATAAGAAATAAGCTAAACATACAGATTGCCTCACTTGTAATAAAACATACCCACATCTTCAGTGGAATTAAACAGATGTTTAAAATTTTTCAACAAATTTTAAAAGTGACTTAAGGCAGGAAATGAAGAAAATTATATCCAATTTAAGCTCTAGGAAGTCTGTAGACAGGCTATAATTATCTATTATTAAGTCAACTGGTGTAAAGGATAGAAAACTTCTATCCAGAAAGGAGGTGTCCTCCATTTGCTGAGCCTTTCGAATCTCAGCGAGATGACAAATGAGTATTCTTTTATAGTCTATGTTCATCCGTCTTCTTTGACGTCTGGCCTTTTCTTTTATTAATTTATTTGTATAAATTTAAACTTTTTTAGATCGTGTAAAACAACCAGATCTGATCATTAGATAAGGAATAACAGCCTGCCTAATATTTGGTAGTCTAAGAAATATTTAGCCATCTGTGTCATATATTCCTATCTATAAGTTATAAATATTAGAAATTCAAGATGTCAAGTCATACTTGATGCTGTAAGAAGTTTTATGTTTTTATTTTTGTTATTAAATATCAGACTCTCCAACTTTTTGATTCTTCTATGGTTGAGAAAGATGATAGTGTGTTGGCCTTTGAAATGTGTCTACCTTACTGGAATTGGGCAGCTTTGAGGGCTTCAGGTCTCAGCTTTTCTATAGAATTTTACAAGTGAACAATTATGCTGCAAATACTGAAGAGAACCTTTGCTCAGCGGTGTTTCTGAGAATTACATTTTGGACAAGGAGTCCTCCATGCTCTTTGCTGTCTCCTAAACTGAGAAACCGCCAGCCTTGCCATATAGAGGACTCCGTAGAGTGGAATCTCCCACCTGCTACAAGCACTGACAACTTATTGACCAGTAAATCCCTGACTAAAGATAAAATAATCATCATTACTATCTTTTAAGTTACCCCAGCAGGTAAAACAATGACTGGACCAAAAATATAAATACATAAATTAATAATAATAGAAAATCCAAAAAGACCTAATAGCCAAGTACAAATTGCAAGCAAAACATATGGATTAGGCAATTCCTAATGAAACAGAACAGCTGGGGAGAAATGTACACTTAAAAGAAAAATAAGGGCACTGAAGAAGATTCAAGTGTAGCACAACTAAAACTCTGGAACACAAAAATAACAACAAGCTGAGATTTGGGAACGGACTTCTGATCAATAGTGTGCTTAATTGTCTGTTGTCAACTTGGATTCATCCTGATTCGACTAGAAACAGCTTAAAAATAAAAAAAATAAATAAGAAAAAGAGAAAAAAAAAGAAATAGCACCTTCTAAAGTCTCTTCTGTACGCGGAGCAGAACTTGGATGCTGTGTTTCCCAGAATCCCCTTTCTTACGCGCTACCTGGAATCACATGAGATTTGGAGTGCAGAGGAGAAGGAGAAACTATTGTTTTCCAGAGGCAGTTGCATCCTGATGTTAGATTCACTTCGGCTTCCTGGCAGTTTCTTGAGAACCAACAGCTTGGCTGCCACAGACCGAGGCAGTTGAATACCTTTCTGTATCAATTTGCTAGGCCTTCTGCAACAAAATGTAACAGACTGGGTGGCTTAAACAAGGCACACACACACACACACACACACACACACACTTTTATATTTTTTTCCTCACAGTTCTGAGGCAGGGAGTCGAAGATCAAGGTGCCATCAGGACTGATTTCTCGTGAGGCCTTTCTCTTTTGCTTGCAAATGGTTGCCTTTTCCCTACTTGGTCCTCACAGGGACATTGCTCTGTGCACTCAAACCCTCAGTGGATATCGTCATGCCTCTCTGTATGTCACCTCCTATCTTAAAAAGACACCTATGGCATATAATATTGGATTAGTAAAATGTCCTTGGGTTATGGACAACTCTAATGACTTTATTTTAATTTAATTACCTCTTTAAAGGCTCCTTTTTGTAACACAGTCACCTTCTTAGATACCGGGGGCTAGGGCTTCAATATATCAGTTTTGGAGAGAACATAGTTCAGCCCATAACACCTGCTTAGAAATTCTTAGGCATTTCTGTGACTTTTCAGTGAGCTACGGAGAACTACCCATTTTGGTGCTACCAGCTGAAGCCTTCAGTATTTGTGTTACTGATTTTGACAGTGCTTCCTTGGAATGTGGTGGTGGCTTACCCAGTTTTCTTCCTCAGTTCCTGCATAGTTATGGAAGTGTATAGCTCCTAATTTTAAACTTATAGAAGTAGAGTATAGCATGGATTTTCTCCCCTCTCTTCCTTTGCCTGTCTGTCTGTCTGTCTATCCAGCATCTATCTCTGTGTGTATGAGTTTGCTAGAGATACTGTAGCAAAGAACCATAGACTTTGTGGGTAGGTTGGTTTCTTCTGAAACCTTTCTCCTTGGCGTATAAATAGCTCTCTTCTCCTTGTATCTTTACCTTGTTTTTCCTTTGTATTTGTCTGTGCTCAAATGTAAGCTTCTTATAAGGACATTTGTTATTTTGGATTTGGGCTCACCCCAATGAGCTTATTATACCTTAACAACCTATTTAAAAACTCGATCTCCAAATACAGACACGTTCTAAGATACTTGAGGAAATCAGCATACTAATTGTGTAGGAACACAATTCAGTATTTTCTATTTATCTGTCATCTACCTATCTATCTATCTATCTATCTATCTATCTATCTATCTATCATCTATGTATCTATTTTTCTATCAATTAATTGGTATATGATTTGAAAGCAATTTGCAAGTCACATGATGTGTTACACATAGATAGGATGTTCTCTAGAGTAAGGACTGCCCTCTATCTTACATGTGACTGCATCATAGTAACTGGAAGGGGATTTGAAGTTAAAGAGACATCCTGTTGGCTTAGAAGAAAACAAACACCCATGTAGTGACTTGACTACACGAGTCATGTGTCACGTAACTGAGGGTTGCCTCTAGAAGCTGAGAGTGGTTTGTGGCAATAGCGAGCAGGAAAATGGGGACTTCAGTAATAGAACCATCCAGGAAATTATTCTGCCCAAATCAGGGGGTTTGGAAGAGTATCCTGAACCCTGGAGGAAATAGAAGCCCAGCCAACACCTTGATTTCAGCCTAGTGATACCTTGAGCAGAGGACCCCGTTAATTCAGACTCCTGACCATGGAACGTGTGATATAATAAACTTGTGTTGTTTTAAGTCACTGAGTTTGTGGTAATGTGCTACACAGTATCAAAAACTAAGATACATTTCAGACTAGGTCAATTAGAAATGTCTGGATTTATTTTGGAATGTCACATTTTGAAGGAGGGTCCTACTTACATCTGGTACATAGAGGCCAGGGACACTGCTAAACATCCTACAAAGCACAAAACAGCCCCTCATAGCACAGGATGTTGCAGCCCTAAAATTTAATAGTGCCAAGATTTAGAAACCCCAGATTAGACTATTTTATCATAATCATCTCCCATTGTAAGAGGGAAACTTAATTTGAGTTAGAATGTTGAGGCTGCAAATAACTTTCTAGGAACAAATTAGAGATTTTCACTAAGTGCATACATTTTCTTTAAGATACCAGAATACCATGAAGTAACACTCAAAGGACAGATTTATTTTAGGGTTTCCAAACTAAATCTGCTACTTTTTACATGTAAGGATTAAGTTTTAAGTTAAGTGTTGATATCAATAAGAAATTAGCACCTACATGAGAAAAGTTAAAAAAATATATTCAGTTTAGAATAGTTTTCTCAGGATGTATAAAATGATTGAGATTTTTTTTTTCATTGTCTTCTACTTTCTGAAAATGTTCTTAGACATTTTGCAGGGTCTCAGTAGAAGCATTTCATTGGTAGAAGTAATTCAATATTTGGCTTCTTTACGCTCTTCAATTTCCATTCTCCATTTCCATCAGGAAAGCTTCCTAGGTCCCTGGCAGTGTATCTGTTTGAAAAATCTGATGTATGCCACAGGAATCCAAAGTTTGTGGGTGGCATGAACACACAGACGAGATTATCATACCCTTTATAATTCCAAAGCAAAAGAAATATACTAGCCTGAAAGATTTGTAGCAGCAAATATATAAATAAAAGTGACAGCTGGTGACATGCTTTAGCTTAAAACCCTTGGATATTATAAATTAAACATTAAATGTGTACAAGTTTGGAGTCCATTTTCTTCAGTGCTATTTTTGAGTTCTTGATACTCAGCAGGACTTTTTAGGATTATCTCATGCTCTTTAAGGCAAAGTTTAAATAACAGATAAACATTCTAAAAGCACAGGATTCCTATAAGTTACTACCAGCTGTCAGTCAATTAAATTCCACATTTCAGGTTCTCTGTCATTTGATGTGAATTCCAACACTCTGACATGAGCTATTGGAACATTTAACAGAGAACAGGTAAATGAGCATGAAAAAGGCATTGTGACAAGACTGCAAGAACATGCTGAATATCAATATCCATTTACAGAAGATATGAACAATATAGAAAAACTGATGTTTGTTCATGGTCAATCTGTCTGAACTGATTCTTCGGTATCAAATTAGTATTGCAAAGTACTAAGATCTCCGTTTCTTCTTAGTTATATTCTCTAATTTCTTCAAAGACAAATGTCTTATGCTTGTGATTATTCTTTCCTATTTATAATTAGAGTAGCCTTCAAGACTAGAAAGGCAAATAGCAAAATAACTAAGTAAATGTGAAATTTTATTCAAACGTGACTTAATCCGATAAGGTCAGCTATCTCAAATTCACAAAGAGCATAAAGTAGCAAAAAGTCTATTTAAAACAAAAAACAAAAACAAAACAAAAGTTAGCATATCCATAAAGGAATAATATGGGCAAGCACCAGTAGTGCTATTGTAAGTTAGATCCAGTTCTGAGGGATGTTTTCAGATAGTAACTCATTTAATCCTCACACCAACCTAATGAGAGAAGCACTGTGTTAATTTCCTTTTGAATAATGAGGGACTGGAACCAGAAAGAGTTTAAGTAACTTCAGGGTGGAGTTCAGCCAGCAAGGGTTAATGATATTCAAAATAGTCCTTACTCTTAACCAATTCAAGTAGTTAATCTCCACTTGAATTTTTATAAATAGTCTTTATTTAGTCTTTACTCAAGCATTTATTTATCATTTAGTATTTACAGCACCCTGAGAAAATCTCTAATTTGTTCCTAGAAAGTTACTTGCTATCCAGACAAGTAAGACAGGTATATAAATCAATAAATCTTATTGTAATGTGTTTTGTGATATGAGCAGAAAGAAGGGATTATCAGCTAAGTGACAAAAGAAAAAAAGAAGATAACAGTAAACAATTCTATATAGTTAAACTTTACATTGCTTTATAGCAATGTGAACATATCAACATTATACTTATAATGGCAACCTAAAGTTGCCAAAGAATATTTAATCTGTATTCACAGAATTTTGGTTAAGAACGAAGGCAGTACATTTATAAACTTTTATTCTGGATAGCTTATTTAAGTTTTGGACTAAATTTTTTTTTCCCCTATATTTGGGATTATTTTCTTTATGGTTGTTCCAGGTCTTACTACATATGTTTTAATTTATCAAATCTACTTCAGAATCATATGAATTTAATTCTAGTTTGATGAAGAAATGCTGCTCCTAGATAGCTTTTCCTGTCTCTATTTTTATATTACCATTACACATGTTGCATCTATATGACACAAAGTCAACAATACATTGCTATTGGTATAATTTCATGTCAATTATAGAAGCTGAGAAAAGAAAGGAGATCAAGCATATATGTATAGATTTTATGAATTGCCTTCCTACCATTGATGGTTCTCTTCATTTGTTTCTGTGTTTGAGTCACCATCTTGCTCCTACCCACTACCTTTGTGCTCCTTTGGTCAAACAGTACAATTATATACATAATTTTATACAATTGCTTTTCAATCAGTTGAAATAAGAAAGAAGATTTATTTTATAATTACATAATTACCTTTCCCAGTGCTCTTTATTTTTTCAGTGGATTCTAATTTCTATCTAGATTTCCTTCCTTTCAGCGTGAAGAATTTCTTTTAGTATTTCTTTCACAGCTTCTTGCCATTGCAAGAATTGTATCGGCTTTTGTTTATGTGGGACTGTCTTTTACCTTCATCTTTGAAAGGCACTTTTGCTGGATATAAGACTCTTAGTTGACAATTTTATTCTTCAGCACTTTGACTATGCTATGTCCCAACCTTATGGTCTCCATTGTCTCTGATGATAAGTCAGATGTAAGGGTATTGGATTTCCCTTGTAAGTGATGAGTGATTTTTCTCTTGTTGCTTTCAAAATGTTCTCTTTTGTCTTTCAGTATTTTCACTTTGATGTATTTGTGTGTACATCATTTTGCATTTATCCAATGTGGGATAGGTTGAGATTTTGGGGCCATATTTACCAGCAAATTTGGGAAATTTTCAACCATTGTTTTTTAAAATATTTTTTGCAATTCCTTTTTGTCTTTCTGCTTTCCTCTTGGTACTCCCAGTATTCTATATTAGTGCACTTAAATAAGTCCCACGTTTCTCTAAGGCTCTGTTTATTTTTCTTCCTTGTATTTTTTCCTCTAGTTTTCAGATTGTATAATCTCTAAATATCAAACTTTGGGTTGGTTAATGTTTTCTTCTGCCGTTTTAATCTACTGTGTTCCTGCAAGAAATATTTAATTGTTTTTGTAATAAAATTATTTGTATTGTAAAGTAAATTATATTTGTTATAAATAAATTCAACAATTACAAATATAGAGTATAGGTGTAAGTCCACATATTATTCTGATCTTTAAAGATAGCTTTAACAGATTTTTTTCCACTGGATTTATTAAGGTTATTGATTTGAGTTTTGTTTTTTAAATAATTTATTTTTTTAATTACATCTGACATATAGTAGTATTATTAGTTTCAGTTTTACAACATAGTGATTAGACATTTATATAACTTACAAATTAATAAACCCAATAATTCTAGTACCCATCTGGCACCATGCATAGTTATTGTAATATACTATATCCTCTATGCTGTACTTTACCTTCCCATGACTGTTTTTATAACTGGCAATTTGTACATCTTAATCCCTTCACCTTTTCCACCATCTGGCAAAACCCCTTCGTTCTGGAAACCATAAAAATGTTCTCTGTATCGATAAGTTTTGTTTGTTAACTTATTTTGTTTTTTTGAGATCCCACATATAAGTGAAATCATGTTATATGTCTTTCTCTGTCTCACTTCTTTCAGTTAGCACAATATACTAGGTCTGTCCATATTGTTGTAAATGGTAAGATTTCTTTCAGATTTTATTTTATTTATTTATTTATTTATTTATTTATTTATTTATTTATTTATTTATTTATTTATTTTATGGCTGAGTGATATTCCCTTGTATATATGTGTCACTTCATCTTTATCCATTTATTTGTCATTGGACACCTAGTTGCTTTCACATCTTGGCTATTGTAAATAATGTTGCAATGGACACAGAGGCACATATGTCTTTTCAAATTAGTGTTTTGGATGTCTTTGGATAAATACCCAAAAGTAAGATTGCTAGGTCATAAGGTAGTTCAATTTTTTATTTTGTTTTAGGAGACTCCATACTACTTCCACAGTGGCTGCACGAATTTGCAATCCCACCAACAGTGTATGAGGGTTTCCTTTTCTCTACATGTTCAAAAACACTTGTTGTTTGTTGATTTATTGGTAATAGCCATTCTGACAGGTGTGAGGTGATATCTTACTGTTGTTTTAATTAGTATTTCCCTGATTATTAGTGATGTTGGTCATCATTTCATATGTCTATTGACCATCTGTCTGTTCTCTTTGGAGAAATGTCTATTCATGGCCCAATTTTATTTGGATTTTTTTTGTATTAAATTGTATGAGTTCCTTATATATTTTGGATATTAACTAATTCTGAAATGCATCATCGGGGAATATCTACTTTTATTTAGTAGGTTGTTTTCATTTTGTTGATAGTTTCCTTCACTGTACAAAAGCTCTTTAGTTTGATGTGGTCCCATTTGCTTATTTCTTTTGTTTCCCTTGTTTGAGGGGACATATCTGAAAAAAATATTACTAAGAGTGATAGTTTATTGCCTATATCGTCTTCTAGACATTTTATGGTTTGGGGTTTTACATTTAAATTTTTAATCTATTTTGAGTTTATTCTTCCTTATGGTATAATAAAATGATTGTTTCATTACTTTCCGTGTTTCCCCAACACCATTTATTGAAGCGACTGTCTTTACCCATATACATATGGGTAAATATATGGGGAATATATATATATTCCCTCCTTTGTCATAAATAAATTGGCCATATAGGCATGGGTTTATTTCTGGGTTCTGTATTCTGTTCCATTTATCAATGCGTCTGTTTTAAAGCCAACGCCATACTGTTTTGATTACTATATATGGTAATATAGTTTCATATCAAGTAGTGTGATATGTACATTTCTCTTTTTCTTTCTCAAGAGTGCTGTAGCTATTTGGGGTCTTTTTTACTTTCTTATAAATTTTAGGATTATTTTTTCTAGTTTTGTAAAAAATACCATTGGTATTTTGATAGAAATTGCATTGAATCTTAGATTGTTTTGGGTAGTATGGATGCTTTAATGGTGTTAATTCTTCCTATCTATGGGCACAGTTTATCCTTTCTTTATTTGTATCTTCAGGTACTTTCTTTGATGTTTATTGTTTTCCAAGCACAGTTTTTTTCACCTCCTTGGTTAATTTTTTTTAATTGAATTTTTTTTTTTGGGGGGTGGTATTTTTTGGTTAAATGGTTTTTTTTTAATGCTATTGTAAATGGGATTGTTTTCTTAAATTCCATTTCTGATAGTTGTATTGGTATGTAAAAAATACAACCAGTTTCTGGATATCATTTTGTACCCTGCTACTATACTAAATTCATTTATTAGTTCTAAACATTTTTTGGTACGCTCTTTAGGTTTCTCCCTATATAGCATCATGGCAACTGCAAATTATGACAATTTTATATCTTCTTTTTCAATTTGGATGCTTTTTATTTCTTTTTCTTGTCTGGTTGTTGTGGCCTGGACTTCCAATGTTATGTTTAATAAAAAGTGGACGTCTTTGTTTTATTCCTCATCTTAAGGAATACACTTTTAGCTTTTAATCATTAAGTATGATGTTAGCTGTGGAATTTTTACATGTGGCCTTTATTATGTTGAGGTGTTTTCCCCCATTCCCACTTTATTGAGAGTTTTTTTATCATAGATAAATACCAGATTTGTCAAAAGGTTTTTCTGCATCTATTGATATGATCGTATGGTTTTTGTCTTCCATTTAGTTTATGTGTGTTATCATGGTGATTTGTAGATATTGAACCAAACTTTGAATCTCGGGAATAATTCCCACTTGATCATGGTGTATGATCCTTTTAATGTGTTGCTAAATTTGGTAGGCTAATATTTTATTGAGGATTTTTGCATCTATGTTTATCAGGCACTTTTTGGCCTATGATTTTTTTTTTTTTTATAATGCTTTTGTCTGGTTTTGGAATCAAAATAATGCTAGCCTCATAACATGAACTTCAGAGCCTTCCCTCATCTTGAATTTTGTGGAATAGTTTGAGAAGGATAGGTGTTAATTCTTCTTTGAATGTTTGGTAAAATTCACCTCGAAGCTCTTCAGTCCAGTACGTTTGTTTGTTGGGAGTATTTTGATTACCAATTCAATTTTCTTTGTAGTCATCAGTCTGTTTAGATTTCATTTTGTTTGTTTGTTTTTTTACTCAGTCTTGGGAGATTGTATGTATCTAGGAGTTTATCCATTTCTTTCAGATTGTCCAATTTGGTGGCATATATTTGTGATATTTTCTTGTAATTCTTTGTATTTCTGTGGTGTGAGTTATCACTTTTCCTCTTTCATTTCTGATTTTATTTATTCAGGTCCTCTCCTCCCCCCCTTTTTTTTCTTACTGAGTTTGGTTAAAGGTTTATCAATTTGTTTATCTTTTGAAAGAACCATCTCTTGGTTTCACTGATCTTTTGTTTATTTTCAGACTCTATTTTGTTTATTTTTGCTCTAATCTTTATTATTTCTTTTCCTCTACTCATTTGGGCTTGTTCTTCTTTCTCTATTTCCTTTAGATATATAGGTAGATTGTTTGTTTGAGATTTTTCTTGTTTCTTGAAGTAGGCCTATTTTGCTGTGAATTTTCTTCTGAGAACTGCTTTATTTGTGTACCATATGTTTTGGGTCTTTGTGTTTTCTTTTTCATTTGTCTCAAGGTATCTTTTGATTTCTTCCTTGATCTTATTGTTAACCCATTCATTATTTAGTAGTATATTATTTATCATCCATGTGTTTGTGTGTTTTTCAGTTTTCTTTTTGTAATTGATTTCTAGTTTCATACAACTATGATCAAGACGATGCTTGATATGATTTCAGTCTTCCTAAATTTATTCAGACTTATTTGTGGCCTAACATGTGGTTTGTTATAGGAAACATTTCATGTGTGCTTAAAAAGAATGTGTATTCCACTCTTTTGGGTCCAAATGTTCTAAAAATATCAGTTAAATCCATTTGGTTTAATGTACCATTTAAGACTGCTGTTTCCTTGTTGATTTTCTTTGTGGATGATCTATCTATTGATGTCAATGAAGTATTAATGTCCACTATTACTACTTTATTACTGTTAGTCTCTTACTTTAGGTCTATCAATATTCACATTTTGTATTTATTTGCTCCAACATTGGGTGAAAAGATGTTGACAAAAGTTATACCTTATTGTTTGTTTGCTCCCATTATCATTATAAAATGTTTTTCTTTGTCTGTTGTTATAGCCTTTGTTTTAAAGTCTATTTTATCTAATATAAATATTGCTACACCAGGGTTTTTGTTTGTTTGTTTGTTTGTTTATTTTTTTCATTTGCATGAAATATCTTTTCGATCCAGTACTTTCAGCCTGTGTATCTCTTTTGAACTGAAGTATGTCTCTTGTAGGCTGCATATGTATGGGTGTTGTTTCTTATCCATTCAGGTACCCTACATATTTTTATTGGAACAATTAATTCATTTACATTTAAGTAATTATTGATAGGTATTTAGTTGTTGCCATTTTATTATTCAGTTTTATCTTTCTTTTTCCTTCTTAAAAAAAGACTAACATTTGTTGTAATATTGTTTTGGTAGTGATGAACTCCTTTAGCATTTTCTTTTCTGGGAAGGTCTTTTATCTATTTTTTGATTCTAAATAATCAAAAACCTTGCTGAGGAGCATAATCTTGGTTGTAGGTTCTTGCTTTTCACCATTTTGAATATTTTCTGCCAGTCCCTTCAGGTCTGCAAGGTTTCTGTTGAGAAATCAGCTGGCAGTTGTAGGGAGCTCCCTTTTTGGTAACTAACCGTTTTACTCTTGGTGCTTTTAAAATTCACTCTTCGTTTTTAAACTTTGGCATTTTAATTGTGGTGTGTCTTTGTGTGAGCCTCTTTGGATTTATCTTATTTTGGACTCTATGTTTCCTGGACTTTTATGTCTATTACCTTCACCAGGTTAAGAAAGTTTTCAGTCATTATTTCTTTAAAATGTTTTTTTTTCCATCTTTTGCTCTCTCTTTTCCTTCTGGTACTCTTATGATGCAAATGTTATGCTTATTTTGTCACAAAAATTCCTTAAACTATCCTCTTTTTTAATATAAACTCTTTTTTTTTCTTTTTGCTGTTCCAATTGGGTTTTTCCTATTACCTTGTCTTCCAAATCACTAGTTCAATCATTTGTTTCATCTAATCTACTATTGACTCCCTCCAATGTATTCTTCATTTCAGTTACTGTATTCTTCATTTCTGACTGATTCTTTTTTATGTTTCTTATCTCTAAAAATTCTCACTTTGCTTATCTTCTCTTCCCCTAAGTTCACAGAGTATTCTTATAACCAGTGTTTTGAACTCTAGATTGCTTGTCTCTACTTCATGTAATTCTTTTTCTGGAGTTTTGACTTGTTCTTGCATTTGGGACATGTTTCTTTGTCTCCTCATTTTGGTTGACTCCCTGTGTTTGTTTGTATATATTAGTAGATCTACTATATCTCCCAGTCTTGGACTTATATAATAGGTAGGCTTTGGGGCCCACTGGTAAAGTCTGTCTGGTCACCTGAGCTGGGTGCTCTGAGGCTGTTCCATGTGGGTTGTGTGTGTCCTCCTGTTGTAGCTGAGCTTTGATTGTTGTGCAAAATCAGTTGGAGTGGTTAATCCTAGACTGACTGGCTGTGAGGAATGGCTGTGACTACAGCAGGTGAACTGTTGTTTAAGGGCTGACTAAATGGAGCAGAATTCACTTCAGTGGGATTCTGGTGTCTTCCCTTTGGCTATAACTTTTTATTGTTAATTTCTACTATTGAGTTCTTAATCTCCAGAAATTCTATTTGGTTCTTTTTCAAAATTTCAATCTCTTTTGTAAAATGCTCATGGTGTTCTTTGATTGTGTTTCTGAGTTCATTAAACTGCCTTTCTGTGTTTTCTTGCATCTCGTTCAGTTTTTTTCAGAATTGCAATCTTGAATTCTCTGTCATTTAAATCACAAATGTCCATATCTCTAAATTCCTTTTCTGGAGACTTTTCACTTTCTTTCTGAGCTATCTTGTTGCCTTGGTTATTCATGGCAATCACTGATTTACTATTTCTCTTCCTAGACATCTACAGGAGTGGCTTCTGCAACAGGTTGATAGGTATGCGAAGAGCTTTTGGAGTTCCAAAGCTCTTTCTGCACCAGATTCAGAGCCCGTTTGTTTCAGCAGTTCTGTTTACTCCTGCAGGGATCCGCCCAGATAGGTGGGGCCAGGGGCGGGGTGAGTTGTGAGAGGTGGCCCAGAGCAATGGTGGCGACCACCACCACAGCCAGTCCTGCTTCCACAGCTCCCTCCCCTTTGCCGGAACTAGTTGAGCTGCGAATCTGTGTCTGCGGTCCACAGTTCTCAGAACAGCAAATATTCTGTTCTTTTGATCCGACACTGCTACTTTATCGCTTCTAGCACCGGGCAGGTGGGGGCGGGGTGAGCTCTGGGAGGGTAGGGTGGGGGCGGCTAGTCTCCGTGCCTAAGGCTTCCGTTCTCCGCTGGGCAGTGAGGGCTTAAACCACCGATTTCAGCCCTCTTCCCTCAGTCTTTGTTGCCGGGAGCATTGGGTTCAGCGGTTTTGTATGCTGCCCCCTCAGCCCTGTGGGCCGTAAGCGGAGCCCTAGCAGTCCGAGTCCTTCCCTCTCCCGCAGCTGTGGAAGATCTGGGAGCAGCGGGCTCCGAGCACTGAGCTAGGTCTGTGTCCTGCGCCCGCGCGGCTCGGTCTCCGCACTTCTCCTCTCCCTCCTCCCCCGCTCGCGCGATTCACCCACCTGGAGGTGAATTCAGTAGTCGGCCTCTTCGTCTTGCCTGTCTGCTGTGCAGGGAGTCCTTTGTGGAGTTATTGTTGTCTGATTCATTGTAAATTCCAGGGGAGCGTTACAGAGGCTCACCTCACGTCGCCATTTTTTTCCCCTCCATCCGGCTATAACTTTTGTGGAGCTGGTTTTGTGTCTCTATAGTGTGGTCTGTAGCAGACCACTGGGTATATTGGTTCTTGGGCCTTTTGTGTAGGGCTCCAGTCCAGTCCCAAATCAGCTGCTGCCTGTCCCTGGCCCAGGGGCATCTACAAATTGTTCTGCATATGGTTACCATCTGTGCTGGGCTTGGAAGCTACTAAGAGAAGCTAAGCTGTTTACCAGTGCTGGCTGCCGTAATGTTCAACTTGGGGCTTTGAGCAAGAGGTTTGGAGCACACCAAGGTCAAACAGTGCTTGTTTAAGATTAGTGAACCTTTGAAAATTTTTTTGAAATTCTGTAGCACAAGCCAAGACAGGCTGTTTGTGTAGAAAACCATTGGAAACGTTTCTGGCCAGGCGAGTGAATTGGGTAGGTCATGGTCTCAAGGAATCACCAGGATGGATGAGCATTGTTAGCCAAGTTAGTGGAAAGCTCAGATTTGACACCCACCTGTGCCTGCCAGCTGGGTGAAAAGAGGGTTCAACAATTCAACAATGGTGTCTGCCAGCACGTCTGTCTCCAGAGTGAGCTGCCTTGACCATGCTTCTCCAGTTCTCAACCCTGAAGGTAGTCAATTCAGCTCTTTCCCATATTTCCCTGGCTCTTTTCGAGCTGCTCTCTCAGCACTGCTGCTCAGAGTGCAGGAGTGAGTAAGTCTCTGTGTGGGTCCTGGAACTCTATCAGCCCTCTGCCTCACTCAGCCACGATCTCTGCTGGTTTTCACAGACAGATGTTCTGGGGACTTCTCTTCAGGGCACTGGATCCTTTGGCTGAGGAGCCCAGTGTGGGCCTGGGACCCTTCTCTCCTTAGGAGGCACCTCCCTAGTCAGATATCTCTTAAATGCCACACCATGGGTATAGGACCTGCACATTCTTTGTCTCTGTCCCTCCTACCAATCTTGATTTGGCTTATTCCTTATGTCCTTGGATATAGGATTTATATTCAGCTAGTCCTCATGTTGTTCTCAATGATGTTTTTTTTTTTTTTTTTCTGTAATTTAGTTTTAATTTGATGTTGTCATGGGAGGAGGTGAGCCCAGCGTATTCCTACTCTGCTATCTTGACCAGAATACAACTTTTTAAATTTTAAGGATTGTACATTTTGACTCCAGAATTTCCATTTGCATTTTAAAAATTGTTTCCAATTCTTTATTTATGTATTCTACTTGATGAGACATTCTCCTCATATCTCTCTATACTTCTTTAAGCTTGGCTTCCTTTAATTCTTTGGACATATTTATAATGGTTAGTTTGAAGTATACCTGTTAAACTGACATCTGTTTTCTAACAGTTTGGGTTGCCTTATTTTTATGCATTTGTTTGATTTCCAGTATGTTGGTTACAATTTCTATTCTTTGCCTGTCTCATAATTTCCTGTTATAAATTTAACATTTTTAACAATTTATTTTAGCAAATCTGATTTCTTTCGTCTTCGGGGCTTGTTCTTTGCTTGTTTGTTTATTTGATTTGCAACTTAGCGATTTTAGTGAAATTAGTTTCTATAATACTGTACGGCTTAGTGTCATTCATTGGAGATTGCAACCTTGAACATGTGCACAGTCACCCAGTGATGGCAGGGCTCTCTTTGACGGTCTCTTTCCCAGATCTCTCTGTCATACATGTGTTTAATTTGGTATTATACCTCACATGTTAAGCTCCCCTAATTGCTAGTTTATTGCTCTACAGTTTTTGGCAATATTTTGGTACATAAATTGCTCAGCAATTAGACCAGTTAATTCAGAAATTAGATTAAGGACAGTTTTGAGATTCGTTTTGCCCCAGCAGAGCTAGTCTTCTGTATTTCTTGTTTTCATTCTCACTGTCGAACTAGATGGTCAACGGTTTAGCTTGTTCTTAATTAAGTTATTTTTTTTAAGTGTTCTTACAATTTTCCCCATTCTGTTTCAAATAAAGTCAGTAACCTTGGGGAGAGTTTCAGAACTCTCTATTTTTGTGGATCCCTCTACTTTTGGGAAAACTCTTTGAGCCACCACTCTATTGCTGGATGTGTCTGTAGTCTCTGGTCCCCCAGCTTACCTCTCCTCGTATGGAACGTCTGCCCAACAAGCAATCTAGAGTGAGGGCATGAATGGTCCCAGTATTTTTGGCTGGGATTGCCTAATATAGGACATCCATTCTATGTATAGGGGTTTGATAGAGGATGGGAGCTCTTGACCTATTGGATGTACTCACCAGGCACTTAGCCTCTTCAATTTAGTGTTGGAGGGAATGAGAAATATTGGTGTCCTCAACGTACAGGTATGGTAACTCTTGACTGGGAGATCAGAACAGAAGGAACTTTGTCCTCAGGCCACACCCATCCAAGTACAGCTTCCATCACACTGACCTGGGTAGTGGGAGAAAGAGAGTGGTTTGTGGCTCAAGCAATTTTAGTATATTTTCTAAAATAAATTATTTTTCACTTTAATATATGTGTGCCCTTAGTATGCCCTTAGGACAATTTCCAGAGATGTTAATTATTTATATCTTTCATTACACCAGTTTTTCTTGTTTCTTTAGGGAAAGGATCTGCAGAGCTCCTTGTGGTACAATCATGAATATAGAATAAATAATTATTTTTAAGTGTATTTTTAGGTATCTGATTTTTTTTTTTTTTAGTGTAAAGAACAATAACCTTCCTCAATAATGTGAGATAAATGAGATATAATCGTAAATGCTTAGAATCAGTTTAAGAATTTACTAATTCTATTTATCTTCATCAAAAGATAGCTTAAAATAAAAGACAGTATAACTCTCTAATCCAGTTTGCTATTGCCAGCAAATAATATAATTTATAACTTATACAATGCATTGCTCAAAATGTCTTACTTGTCTATTATATAATTTTTACATTAAAGTGCCTTGCATCCCATCCCCTACATTGCCTGCTGCAATGCCAGCAGCCCACAGAGTTAGTTTCTTTCAGGAAACATTGGGGCACTTCTTAATCATCACAAATATCATTATCATAATAATGTTTATTATTCCTCTTATTCCTAGAATTTCAAACTCTATTTTTCTCATGGGCTGAACATCAAGAAGATCAGTCCAATTTGTTTGATAAATAAGTATTGGTTTGTAACTAATTCATTGTATGGACATTGGTACACTTGCTTTGTATCAATTACTATTCAAAGCATAGGAATTAAGGAAACTTGAGGAGAGATGGGGTATGATTTGAGCATTTAGTGAGCTTACCATGGTCAAATGGTCAAAGAGAGTTTAGAAAATATATAAAGATAGCATTTATTATGAAAAATAAAGTGGGGTTTTGTTTGTTTATTTTAATTTAGACGGTTCATTAGACGGCTGCAAAAAGAAAATGGTGGCCAATTTTATTTCGACTGGAAAGCTGTTGGACAGTTTCCCAGTTTTAGTATATCTTGGCATACTAGATTCAGTATTCTAGGCATAGTTGCAAAATATAGATAGCTTGGGATGAGCAAGTAGTTTCATTTGACTTGTATCTCAGGTGTATAGGAATATCATGTAAAAGAATAGCTCTACCAAAAACAAAAAAAGAACAAGGCAAACGAATGAGAAACAAAAACTCATAGACACAAACAATAGTTTAGTGGTTACCAGAGGGTAAGGGGGCAGGGGAGTGGTAGATGTGTGTAAAGGGGATCAGATATATGGTGATGGAAGGAGAACTGACTCTGGGTGATGAACACACAATGGGATTTAGAGATGATGTAATACAGAATTGTACACCTGAAATCTATGTAACTTTACTAACAGTTGTCACCTCAATAAAGTTTAATTTTTAAAAAAATAAAAAAAAAGTAGCTTTAGAGAGTTAGGCAGGGACCAGATGATGCTGAACTATTTATAGTAAGCAAATTATTTACTTTATTTAGGAGGCAGCAGGAAGTAATGGAATGAAGAGTTTGGCACCAGGAGATAATGGGGATCATATTCTCATTGTTGTTTTTGTTATTAGTTTTAGAAAGATTTCTCTGCAAAAATTTGGAAGACAAACTGCCTAGACTAGTAAGAAACTGCAGTGATAGTCCAGATAAGCAATGGTTTTGTGTAATAAGGTAGCACCAATGACTATGGAGTAGGGAGGATAGGCATAAACATTGTTAGTAAAGTAAAAGAAAGAGGCCTGTGTTACTAACTTATATACAGACTAAAAGGAATAAAAGATTTGAAGGCAAAATTTAGGTTTTATAATTGTGTGACTGCATCGATGTTGATATAATTAAAAAGTATTGATTTTTTTGAGTAAAATTAATGCATTCAGTTGTAGACATGGTGATTTTTGACACACCTTTGGCACACCAGTTAGTAATGCCATGCAGGCAGTTGAATATATAGGTTTAAAGAACACGGGCAAGATCTGTGCTAGCAATATATATTCAGAAGTCATTCACATATAGGAATTCATGAAGTCATGAAAGTGCAAAAAAAAATCTGTTTAAAAATGTGAAGTCTGAAATACAGAATTCTGTGGTAAAGCAACATTTAAGGGGAAGGCAAAAGAGAAGTCACTTAGGAAAGTAGTGTACCTTTCCTATGTTACCAATTATATGAGTTGTTAAATTCCCTAATTAATTAAATGATAATTTAAGGTCAACAGATTCCCTGGCTTATTCTAATGTAAAAATAATATAATCATAATAATGATAATAATAATAATATGGTGATACATGCTAATGCAGGCAAATAACTCAGAAAACACTTACAGAAACTATGCATGTTCCATCACAGAAATAATATGAGAAATTAATCTTTTTAAACCTGTAATAAGTACATGTAGTATCTATTATTAAATAGCTGTTATATAAACTTCACATAAGTGAATAAACAGATGTCTCGTGCATGTGCCATGACTCCAATTCAAAATGTCTTAGTTAATTCTCCTAGGCAAATTAAAGCATTTGTTGACCTTCCTTTAGGGTCAGTTATTAATTCATTGAAGATTTATATTCTGCTTAAATATTTAGCAAATTTTTGTATGTAGAGAATACATTTTCCAGAGATTAGAGAGTTCATTATATGAGGCCATGCAACAAGCTTTTATATTTTTCTAAATAGTTATTTTTAGAGAATATTATAAACAAAATCATGAAAACATTTTGTCTGTATACTAGGCCCTTATAGTGTTTAAAGTTCCGTGTTTGATAATTTATAATTCTTTACAATTTACAGTGCTTTACAATTCTGTAGGAAAGCGATTTCTTTTAAACTCATCTAAACTGTAATATCCATAGAATGTAAGTTCCTTGCCTGTGTTCCACACTTAATAAGAGAATAGAGGAGATGTAAACCAGTTGTGTTTCATTCCTAGTTTCATCTCTTCTTTTATAGTGTTATATTATCTTGTCAGGGAGTCTGATTCCAGATAAGTCCAGAGGCAGAAAAGGAACATCCTGAAAAAAAAAGAGCCCTTTGTATTCAAAAAGTTTATCGAAGATAGTTTTGCATTAACTATATGATTTTTCAATAATTCTGACATAGCCAAATATCTCTTCGCTGTTACAAATGTTAGTAGATTAAAATTTGACTTATGCTTTGAGACTAGATAGATAACGATGGATATGGATATACATATACTTTTAGATACCCATTTAATACACTCATACATGCATATACATAAATGTAGACATAAATATACAGATATTTAGGGGTTTTTGTTATAGTCTTTGCTAAGTACAAATAAATGTACACATTCACTCCATTGTACTCTATGCCAGCCCTACTTTTACCCTGAAACACTGAGTTCTATGTACCAAATGTTGTTAAAAGGAAGTAACACTCTGTAAAAAGACTTTCTATGTATTACAAAGTAGAAAGTGAATGAAGAAATGAGAGATAGAAGGGATTTTCCTGTCAGGATTGTGCTGAAGTTTCTGCACTACTACTGACTGAAGCCCCTACTCTACCTCTATTAATGACATGATCTTGAGGCAATTATTTTAAATAGGACTGTACTAATATAAGAACATGACCCTTATTGCCTTCATTTTTCATATAAAAGTTTTACTTTCTACACACACATTGGCAACATTAAATTAGTATAAATTTTATCCCTAGTTATTCTCTTATATAAATGGATTCAATATAACTAGTCATATATATACATATATATGATTATTCATATATATATATATTCATATATATTTTAGAGAGAAAGAGAGAGAGAGAGGAGAAAGTGTGTGTGTGAGATAAATGCTGTAATATATCAAATGGTCCTATGTATTTTCAGTATTTTACAGCTGTAAAAATATAGGGATAACTAATTACCTTACAAATGTTTGAAATTTTAGTTTTATATGTAGGCTGTGTACCAAAATTGTCAGTTTTTTAGTTAAAGCAGAACTCATGACTGACTCACGGAAGTGTCATGCTTTGATAAACATTCTGTTTGTACTTAAATACAAGATATGATCTTAGATGAAAATTTGGGAAAGTTGAACTTTTAACCATAAAATAAATACACTTAAGTTATTGAGACTTTGCCGTCTTCCTTTCTGAGTTGGAAAATTTCCATACCTATACTTGAATTTGAAGACCTCACAACTAGGGTTCATTTTCTACAGAGACTTTCCTACAGAGATTTTCTACAGAGACTTTTGTGTTTCCTACAGAGACACAAAAGAAAAACATTATGTTCCATATATGGTGATACAGCATACTTCCTTCTTTTGAACAACATGGACTAAAGATGAAATGATGAAATGCAAGTTCTTCCTTAGTATACTTAGCAATATGTCAAATGAAACTATTAATATCCATCCATTTATGCCTTGTGTTTGAAAAATTGTCTTTGCTGGAACAAAGTTGTTTACAAAATGAAGACCTGGATCTGGAGGTTTCCGAAAAGGCAACATTTTACCACAAGTGTTATATTCTTCATCTTACTAATGTGATATTATGAAACTAGGGATTGTAAGCTGCCAAAGGTTTCAGAAACAATAACTAAGAGAAGATAGAGGGCAAGGGAGAATAGTACCATGCATCCAGAAACATTATTTCCTGTTCCCATTCAATGAAGTGTATTTTTTTTTTGGGGGGGGGGAAACATCACTGCCTTCCTTTACTGTGCATATTATATAGTTTTTAAATTACCAGATAAAATGGCAGCATTAAAATACCTTGAAAGGTTGTTTTGTTAGTATTTCCTTAAAGAGTTTGGAAAAATTCTTTTATTGTGTGATTGATACATTTTTAGAGATAAATATTTAATTCAAGTAGACAACTTGATTTTTTTTTTTTTTTGCATCTAGAAACCCTATTTTATTTCTTGTCCTTAACTTACCTCTCTCCCCTTCAATTGATAAAATGCCTGTAATTTCATCGTCAGATGTTCGTGATTAACATATTCATACCAAATAATTTATGGATTTTAGTATTATTGCTTGTGGACTCATTCTAACCTAAATCAGTTTTGTCCCTTTGCAGCAGTTATTTTCTCAGCTTGAATCTCTCTTACTTTTATCTACCAAATATATTATCAAAAACCACTTCTTTTATGAGGAGTTCCAGGTTTTTCCAGGCAGAACTAGTTGCCTCTTTCTCTGGATTTCTATAATCCTTTGCACATGCTGCCATTTTAGCATTTATATGCAGTATTGTCATTACATGTTTCGGTGTGTCTAGACACCTAGAATAAACTTAAACACCTAGAAACTTAAACACCTAGAATAAACACTCTGCTCTAATCACCAAGCATAATTCTGGATACAAATAGGTGTGAGGGGTCCCCCTTGATCTCTCTCCTTGAAGTTACAGCAAGTTGAACAGTTATAATTCAACAAAGGATTCCCTGTGCAATACACAAACTCATCTGAGAGACATGTGCCTCGAAAGATGTGAAAGTGGGTAAATCAGGACTAATGGGGGAGAAGGGAAGGGAAAAGAGCAGAGACAGGGCCTCAAATGCAGCCCAGAGCTCACTGCAATCCTGCAAGAGGGGAGGATTGAGACTGCAGGTGCACTCTCTGTGGCTCTGAGGATTCCTACCTGTGAGATCATCAGATAATAGGGCTGAGCCCAGCATTTGGGGCAGAGACCTCAAAGCAAAGACCTAACACTGAAGTGTAAACAATGCTTCTGATAAGGAGTTGACATCCAAAATATATAAAGAACTTGTACAACTCAATAACAACAACAAAAATGCAATTAAAACATTGGCAGAGGACTCAAGGAGACACTTTTCCCAAGAAGACATAAAAACAGCCAACAGATATATGAAAAAATGCTCAGATTCACTAGCTATTAGGAAAATGCAAATCAAAACTATAATAAGCTACCACCTCACACCTGTTAGAATGGCTATTATCAGCAAGACAAGTAATAACAAGTGTTGGAGAAGCTGTGGAGAAAATGAACTCATACACTGCTGGTGGGAATGTAAATTGGTACAGCCTCTGTGAAAAACAGCATGAAATTTCCTCAAAAATTAAGAATATAATTACCATAAACTCAGCAATCCCTCTTCTGGTATCTACCCCAAAATTTGAAAGCATCACTCCCATGTTCATTGCAGCATTATTCATTGTGGCCAAGACATGGAAACAACCTAAGTGGCCTTTGACAAAAGATTAGATAAAGAAAATGTGGTACATATATACAATGGAATAATACTTGGCCATAAGAAAAGATGAAATACTGCCATTTGAGACAATTTAGATGGATCTTGAGATTATTACCCTAAGCTAAATACGTCAGACAGAAAAAGTCTAGAACCATAGTTCAGTTATATGTGGCATATAAAACTGAAAGCAACAAATGAACAAGACAAACAAAAACTCACAGACACAGACTATAGTTTTGTGCTTACTGGAGTGTTGGGGACAGGGAGGTAGGTAAAGAGTTCAAACATACGGTGATAAAAGGTAATAATGTAAAAAAAAAAGAATAAGTAAATAAATGCCATGTAATAAAGAAAAAAAAAAGATTTAAAGAGAACAACCCACAAAAAACATTTAGGCAGTGAACATATTCAATGAATGGATGAAAGAGAACACCTTGTTCTCTCTATGTGAAAGAGACAGGATGTGTGCTTTTCTGCAAAAGATCTGGAGAGCACAAGTAAAGGAATTAGGGTTTGGAGGAAGATGGTGGGGTAGAGAAAAAAGAGTGTCAGGTATGCCTACCTTACAGCTTTCTCTATGAAAAAGAAGCTATTTTAAAATCATAAAACACCATTGTCTTCTAATACACATATTACCTTGATGTGTGTTATCTTATTTGAATATAAGACTATTCAAGAAACTAATATTTTAATCAATTATAGTGTGTATAAGAAATTCATTGAGTTAAACATTTACCCCTCCAAAAAAACAAATTGTAATAAAATTGCATATTTACTATAATTTCTAAGACCTATTTTATTAAAAATGAATTATAATTTGATCCATATATTTTAAAAATGGAAACCTTTTAAATGTATAATTCAAATTACCTAAAAAACATTGTGCCCAATACATGGCCAGCCTACTGGAATATACAATAAATGTTAATTTAAATAAAAATAAGTAAGATTTTGAAAAAATATTCAGTGACCCCCCAAAAAGACAAAGGCTCTGTTTCTTCCCATTTGGTATCTAAGTTTGTCTCATGTAGTCTAAACTCTCTTTGAATAAATTTGATCTATGCTTATAATAGGAAAAAAGAATGCATATAAACAAACTTAATATAATTTGGTAGTTTCAATGCATAAAAATCTTGATATATGTATTATGTATACATATATATCTAGTTTCCATGGTGACCTGGTCACTTGGAATATAGTGTTGCATGAACAATAGTACACAGTCATCACTTTGAATTTCCTGACCTATCTTTTCTGCGTAAATGCTGCATTTGCAGATTTTAGTAGCTAAAGTTTAGCATATCTTATAAATTGTATTAATGTCTGTCTGCAGCCCAACAGTTACTTCAGTGAAAAGTTTAAATTTTCTTTAAAAAGTTTTATTTTAATTTTAAGTTAGCCCTGAAATTATAACAAAGCAAAATAAATATGGAAGAAGCAGTAAATTACACTTTTTATTTAATTACTAATAGCTTTTAAACTTAAAGTTTATTTTAAAATTACGAGAAAAATAGGATTTCTATATTTATAAAGCTATGGATTAGAGGCATTTGAGGCATCCTGTAAAATAAACATGCTATTTCTATAATTAGCTTTAAGCTAGTATGTTTATAATGTCAATACATAGTTTGTAATGTTGGAGAAAGAACACTGAGTCACTCACCCTGGGTCCTAATATGATCTTGTGGTGGGTGCTACTTATGTTGTATTACACAAGGTAATAAACTTTTCAAATATTCAGTTCCCTAGTCTACAAAATGAGGAGTAAAATTTTATTTTATCTCTAATTCTGTAAGTCGAATGTCCTATATAAACTTCAAATGAAAAAAAGTAGCCATTTTTAAAAATATTAATGAGTGCATCTTTTATAATAGCAAAATAGGATTAAGAAATAGATATACCTAACAATTGGAGAATGTTACATGATCTATGACATATGGTACAATAGATATTTTTATTACTTGATAAATATACTGTGTATATAAAATACATTTTAATATGTAATCACATGTTAAAAGCTATAAAAATCAATTGCATTGAAGGCAAGTGTGTAAAAAATAAGAGTTCATATATTAAGGCTCAAAGATGTCAGGTTCAGTTAAAATAATATGGTAAAAGTGTCATTTGCTGTTTGTTGCTATTGTTTATCTGTTCTATTACATTTGTTTAAATAGGTAATTTTTTTTAATTTATTATTTTTTTTTGCTGTGAAGATAAAGTATTTAATGGGTAAAAACTGCTTAGTATATTGAGCAATTCACAAAATGCCCTCAGTATAAATGATATAGTTTTAGTAGTTTAGTGGTAGAAATATTTTATTTTTATCTTCAGTTGTAATAACACCTTCCATGTTTCCAAAATGTTTTCTTCATTGATTGATACACATGTAAAAGAAAATAGCAATGATTTATTTCACTTCTCATGGATAGTTACTGTTCATTCTGCTCCTAGCCCAGTAGCTATTTGCAAGTCTCCTTTAAAAACTAATTTTATATATATATATATATGTATATATATATACACATACATATATACATATATGTGTGTATATATATATATACACACATATATATATATATATATATATATACACGTGCACACACACGGTGTAGAAAAGGTTACACATTTTAAGGAAAAAAACTGTATTAAAATTATAATACTCAATACATATCAATAACAAAAGATGAATACAAGTTACATTTGACTTCTGCAATTACAAGAGGCCTCAAAGTGGTTAACATCAGTGTCCAGACACTTCTGATTACAGCGAACTACTGCTCAAGCAACGTTGACCAAAGTGTCCACTTGTGTACATTTTTCTGGCACCCCTTGTGTATGTGTGCATGTGTGAGTGTAAGTGTGTGTGTATGATGAAAAACGTATATTTACTTGCAATATACTTTTGCACATTTGTGAGAGACTAATAAGAAAATAAATTTGTTTGTTTTATTTAGCATTTTTGGTTTCTTTATTTGCATCTTTGGAGAGAGTGTGCTGGGAAATAATTTAGTGAATCATTTGTAGGGAGAAAGGAATGTTGCATAATAAAGTTGTTGAAATGTATTCAGTAATATATTTCTTTTCCAGATATAGTTTTCATTGCCTCCCTTTAAACTTGTTTATTTCTTTTAAACAATTTGTTCTCGAAGAAAGTATAAAATTACTAGTTCTCTGTTTTCAGAAGATTACTTAATGTGCTCTGCACTCCCATGTAGCCTTTCCCTAGGCTATTTGTTATAGCACCAGCAGATAAAATTAAAATGTCAGTTAATGATGCAAGATGGGTCACAGTGATGATTTTTATTGGAAAATGGGATAGCCTAAGAAAATGAAAATCTAAACCTATGCAATTTATATGGAAAAATTAAATGACTTCTTAACTTTGTCTAAATATTAAAGACTGTAGCAAGTGCAAATATTAATGAGTACTTCATATGAGCTTCCAACATGTACTCTCACATGTATATGTTTGCCTCAATGTTAACCTATATTTCTATCCCTACCTATTTTCATGGTTTAAAGCTACAATTCTTTAGGAATCACTCTGACATATAATATATTTTTAAATATATAATCTACAAGTTTGTTTATAATCATGATAGAAGAACAAGAAGCTAAGTTAGCTTTGGCCAATAAAGGGTTATTCATTAGCTAACCTACCAAATACCTGAAGTCAGATACTCTGAGACACAGGTAATTCTACTGGAGAGATCAACATCAAATAGACCATACTTAGATTAGATGGTCTTTGCACCTTAGCTCTGATGTATGCAAATATTAAGTATGCTAATTAAAACATACTTTAAAAGTAGCTCTACACTTATGGAAAGATACCGTTTTCATTGAGTGATTCACAATATCATTTGAGAATCAGTATCACTTAAATCATACCCTAGAATCTGAATGTGTATCATACAGGTGGGGAGAGGGATGATGTTTTTAGTATACTGTGTTTACCCTAAAACAAGACCTAGCCAGACAATCAGCTCCAATATGTATTTTGTAGCAAAAATCAATGTAAGACCTCGGTCTTATTTTACTGTAATATAAAACCAGGTATATAATATAATATAATATAATATAATAAATATAAATATTATATAATATTATATATATTATATAATACATATAATACAACACAATACAATGTAATACAATACAATATTATATAATACAATACAATGTAATATAATATAATAAATATAATATAATATCGGGTTGTATATTAATTTTTGCCCCAAATGATGCACTAGAGCTGATTGTCCGGCTAGGTCTTATCTTAGCGGAAACACAGTATCTACTGTGAGAGGTATTCTACATGAATTCTTATTCATACTTAATCTGAGAGGTATGCCACCGATCCCCATTTTATAGATGAAGTAACTAAGACTCAGAGAGAGTGATTAATTTGCCCACTGTTTCAATGTAAAGATTGATTTGGTCCCATTATATATGACTTCTCAAGTGAGTTAACTCAAGTTCAAAAGTGTGCAGATATGTATATTTTTCTTTCTAAATTCGTTTTGTTGAGATGCAGTTCCCACGTAATAAGATGTACCTGTCTTAAACATCAATTTTTTAAAAATTTAGACAGATGTATCCCCACATATAAAGACCACCATCATGAAGATGTAGAATACTTCCATTCTCCAAAAATATTTGACTTGGACTACTTCGTTCTTCTCCTCTGCATGTGCTCCACAGGTGGTTCGTGTGTTTAGTATATTGTCCTGTTCAAGAAGAACTTTAATTGCTTTTTGCTTGTGAGTAGGTGGGTTTAACTCCTAGGCCATCTAGTTGTGAAACTTGGCTCTGCCCACCGCAGGGTGTTCTGCTGGGTGAGGGTTGACCACTTAAATGAGGTTTGGCCTCTATGGGCTCTTGTGCCTTCAGAGAATTCCCTCTGGGTGTGTGACTTGTAGGTCAAACCCAGTAGTACTCTGGTTTGGTCCAGAGTTTGCTTCTGGATATGTTGAATCTTGTGCCTCTTAAGCTGGGCCCTGTTAGGGCAGTTTCAGCACAAATCAAGTTACCAAGTACAACAACAACATCAGCAACGAAGAAAACAAATCAAGTACATTCACATGTAAAATACAACCAACAATCCCCACTCAACATAGGCAAAGATATCAAAGAAATAAAGGCAGAACAAAGCAAATCACAACAAGCAGAAAAAAAAAAAAGAAAAAAAAAAACACCAAGCAAAGCAAAACAGAAAGCAGCACCAGTCTTGGCTTAAGCCCACAAAGTAATCTCCAGGTTGTCCTCCGCTGTGCCAAAGAGTTCCCTGCCTATTGTGCAGGCAGCGCTGGTCACCTGGTGCCCAGAGTGAATTTGGGAGTGTAGATTTAAATGCGAGGGGCTGAGGGGTCTGGATGACAGTTTTCAGAGAGACCGTGCAGTTTCTGTCCTTTCCTGCAGCACGCTGAGAGTAGCTCCACCAGCCCTGTGCCCAGTACTCCTGAGTCTTAGGGCCCTCCTTCCGTGGGTGTGTGGGAGGGGGCGGGTGGGAGATCTCTAAGCTGCTAAAAGCCGGGAGCTGCCTCTGCTGCTTACTGCTGAACTCAGGGAGTGCTTCCGTGGTTGCCCTTGCCCCGCCCCAGGCCAGCCAGAGAGGGTGGGGGCTGGGGATGGAAGAGTCTTCTCTCTCCCAGGCCAGCCACGTCACACTCCTCCCTCAGGCCAGAAAAGGTAGTGGCTTGGGGTGTGGGAGTCTCCTCTCTCTTCGTCCAGCGAAAATCCCCTCCTCCCAGCCTCTTCCGAAGGTCAGAGCTGGCTGCCAATCTTCCCAGCGCCTGAGCACAGAAGCCCCTCTGTAATCTGACACTACTCCTCAGTTCAGGGGTCAGTTTAAGTCTCTTCCACGAGTCTCCGCTCTGTCCTGGGATTCGCGCAGCGGTCGCCGTCAGGCCTGGGCTCCGTCGTGGATGGGGGGCGCGTTTCCACTTTGCGCCTCTTTCTCCTCCCCTGCTTGCCCAACTAGCACACCCCAAAGCAAACCTTCCACGAGTCTGCGCTTCGTCCTGGGCGTCGCGGTGGTCGCCGCTGGCCTCGGCTCTGCCGTGAGGGGGGACGGCTTCCACTTCACTGTCCTGCCTCCTCCCTTGCTCGCAATCAGCGCTCACCTTCAGGTAATTCCTCCACGAGTCTCCCCGCTGTTCTTCAAGTAATCCTTCCACTAGTCTCTGAGGAGTCTCTTAGCTGTTCTGCGTGATGAGCAAAGAGACAAAATAGGTAATATTTTTAAAAGAAAGATATAACTGATGCTCTTTACAATATGTTAATATAGCAATAATCAGAGACAGAAGATCTTAACATCAACTCTTAGTTGTGAAAAACGGAGAACCCTCAATTAGGGTACATGAGTAGGAAAACACAATATCCTTAAGATCACAAACCAGTTAAGAGGATTTACCTCTGTGTCAGATGCACTTTGTGTTCACATCTGGCTTTACCCAGGCCTGGGTGAACTCAGACAAGTTAGGTAAACTCCATAAAGGTCATTTATGTCGTATTGAAATGGGGTAAAAAACATAAAACGCCTCATTAAATCAGTTTGAATATTATAAATGTATGCATGTGATGTTCTTATCAAAATATCTAACTAGTAAATATTAAATATTAAATAATATCACACTATAATTTATTAGATAGAAAATAGAGGATATTCTTGCTACTAGAGATGTAGAAACACAAAAGCTTTAATTTGATCATCCTAATATTATGGAAGATGTCATATATTTCATTCAAGTTTAGTGGATTTGGTGTGTGGCTTTCTAGAAGGGTGGATGGAGTTAAAGGGGAATCATTTAGTCCAGTGTGACAGGCAATGGGGTCTGTTTGTCTTGGTTTCTCTATAGATTGCCAAGATGTATAATGTAATTAAAAAACAGGGAAATGTGTGAACATAATATCTGCAGTAGTTAGTCATAAAGAAAGATGCCAGTAACTCTAAGAATTCAAATGATTCTTAGAGTTGGAATCAAGAATCCAACTTCATCCAGGAATATTGGATGAAGTAAAAGTTATAAATAGCAACAAAGAAGTCTTAAGAAGAATTATTTGACATTAGGACTACATAAAACGTCATGCAGTCACTAAATGCTAAAATTTTGTTGAAAAAAGTAAATGAGAATATGCTTATAAGATTAGGAGAGAGTGATTTAAATTTATTTTTAATTTATTGGGGTGACATTTGTTAGTAAAATTACATAGATTCCAGGTGTACCATTCTGTATTACATCATCTATAAATCCCATTGTGTGTTCACCACCCAGAGTCAGTTCTCCTTCCATCACCATATATTTGATCCCCCTTACCCTCATCTTCCACCCTCCATCCCCCCTTACCCTCTGGTAACCACTAAACTATTGTCTGTGTTTATGAACTTTTGTTTCTCATTTGTTTGTCTTGTTCTTTTGTTGTTTTTGGTTTATATACCACATATCAGTGAAATCATATGGTTCTCTGCTTTTTCTGTCTGACTTATTTTACTTAGCATTATACTCTCAAGATCCATCCATGTTGTCACAAATGTTCCTATATCATCTTTTCTTACCACCGAATAGTATTCCATAGTGTATATATACTACAACTTCTTTATCCATTCATCTATCGAACGACATTTTGGTTGTTTCCATGTCTTGGTCACCATAAACAAAGCTGCAATGAACATTTGAGCACATGTGTCTTTATGGATAAATGTTTACAGATTTTTTGGGTAGATACCCAGGAGAGGGATTGCTGGGTCATATGGTAATTCTAGTCATAATTTTTTGAGGAGCCTCCACACTGCCTTCCATAATGGCTGCACCATTCTTCATTCCCACCAACAGTGTATGAGGGTTCCCTTTTTTTACAGTGTTTAAAAAAAGTGTTTATGGGTTCATTGGCCTGAATGGTTAAGAGAAAAAATTGAGCTAAACTTAGAGTATCTACCTATATCTACCATTAAACACTGAACACCGAATATATTTATACTTTTGTTTTAATTATAAGAGAAGGAGTTATGTGTGTATGTGTGTGTGTGTGTATGTAGAATAGTCAATTTATTAACTCCGGGAAATCAGCCATTTTTAAAGAAGAAATGGAGATAATAGATGACATTGCTATTTAGTAATTTAAAGTAACTTCTTTGTAAGTATGACTACAGCTTGGGCTGCATTGTTTGTGCAAGAGAAACAGCATTGTTTGTGCAAGAGAAACAGAGGAAGCATTGTTTGTGCAAGAGAAACAGAGGAAGGGAAATAGACACATCAGAGGTAATAAAGTTTATGTGATGGAGAGAAAAACAAGAGTGAAGAATTTTGCATTTCTTTCAGCATGAGCCATTTGACAGAATGACATTATTGAAATTTTATGAGAGAAAAAGTCATAAAGCAATTAGAACAGATAAATTATTTTTTCTCCAAAGAAAGAGATTTCATACTTACTTGATGGAATTCAAGGAAGAAAAGGGTAGACTAGGTAGGTATTCCTTATTTTGACTATTGCTAAAGCCTTCTGGGGCTCTTTAGGTATCTCAAAATTCATAAGTTACAAAAAATGTCCTACTGATCATGTAGATAGTCAGAAAATGCTGTGCACAGATCTAAATCCCTGTTACTAACACTAAGTGAGAATTAATTGACATTTTAGGTAATTCAAAGGGGAGGACATATGTAATATTATTACTTTTAAATATTTCAAGTTGGAACATGAAGCTCCAGATCAGTACGATGTATTTGTACTCAAAGTTTAGAGTTTTATATAAACACACCAAGATCTACATTGAAACATTCCGTTTGTAAACAATACAAGAACCAAATCTCATTCATTTATTTGTGATTACTTTATTCTACTGTAATTCTGTTCATTAAATATTGCCTCATAATAACTTAAATTTACAAGTGGAGAATATTAAAATCCAGTTCATAGAAGATTATCATAGTGATGGTGTTGTTAGTATTTGGTTTCTGTTTTGAAAATTGAAGGTTAAATGGCCAAAATGCATAAAGCATTTATTTAAATGAGCACTGATGTCAATATTGAAAACCAGAAGGAACTATGGGAATTTTGTCTAGAGACTTCAGAGCACAAGTGAGGCATACAAATGTAAATATAACACATTAACTCTCCAGCCAAACTCTGAAAGTATTGTTTCCTTAATCCCATTCAACCTCAAAATTATTACTGATGTATTTATATTGTTTAGCATCATGGTCTCTTCAATGAATGGTGTTGGGAAAGTTAGATATCCACATGGAAAAGAATGAGTCTGGACTGTTATCTTATACCACTCAAAAAATAATTCAAAATGGATTAAAAATTTACAGAAGTCTTGATACCATAAAACTCCAGAAGGAAACATAGGTGGGAAGATCCTTGATATTGGTCTTGGCAATATATAGATATTTTTAATATGACACCAAAGCACAGGCAAAAATGCAAAAAGAAACAAATGGAACTACATCAAACTAAATAGTTTCTGCAAAACAAAGGAAACCATCAACAAAATGAAAAGGCAACCTACATAATGGGAGAACATACTTGTAAATCATCTGTTGTATAAGGGGCTAATATCCAAAATACATAATAATGCATACAACTCAATAGCAAAAATACTACTACTACTACTACTACTACTACTACTACTACTACTACTACTACTACTAAGCCAGTTTTTAAAATAGACAAAGATCCTAAATAGATATTTTTCCAAAGAAGACATAAAAATGTGTAACAGGTACTTGAAAAGGTGCTCAGATCCTTAATCATCAGGGAAATGAAGATCAAAACCACATTGAGATATCCCCTTACATTTGTTATTATCAAAAAGACAACAGATGAATTTTGGTGATGGTGTGGAGAAAATAGAACTCTTGTACACTGTTGGTGTGAATGTAAATTGGTACAGCCATTATGGAAAACAGTATGGAAGTTCCTCAAAAAAAAAAACAAAAAAAAAAAAAAACAAAACACAGAACTACCATATGACCCAGCAATTACACTTCTGGATATATATCTGAAGGAAATGAAATCAGTATCTTGAAAAACAACCTAAGTTGTTCTTGGATGAACAGATTAAGTGTGGTATTATATACACACACAATATAATAGTATGTGGCTGTAAAAAAGGAAATTCAGTTGTTTGTAACAATGTAGATGAACCTGGAAAACATGCTAAGTAAAATAGGCTAGACAAAGAAAGTCAAATGCAGGATGATCTCATTTATATGTGGAATCTAAAAAACAAAAAAACAAAAACTCACCCAAAGAGAAGAATGGTGGTTTTCAGGGGCCAGATGATGGGGAAAATAGGAATTTGTGGGTAAAGAATACAAACATTCAATTATAAGATGAATAAGTTCTTGGCATCTAATGCACACCTTGGTTACTATAGTTAATAATATATACTATATTACTATATAGTTACTATACTATATACTATAGTTAATAATACTGTACTGTGTGTTTAAAATTTGCTGCAAGAGTAGACCTTAAGCATTCTCACCATATAGATGCCAAAAAATAATAAAAATAAAAATGGTAACTGTGAGCTGATGGACATGTTCATTAACTTGATAGGAGAATCCTTTTACAGTGTATAAGTATATCAAATCATCACATTGTATACTTTAAGTGTACACAATTTATTTCTGATTATACCTCAATAAAGCTGTGAAAGAAAGATAGGATACTAAATAAAATCCATGCAAAGAAATGAAAGAAAAATATGGTGAGTTTCCATCTTTTTGATTTCATGTATTAGGTAATTTTAAGTTGATGAACAATTTTTTAAAACAACTTGTTTTTATAACTCAGTTACCTCTCATATGCCCATTGATATTTACTTATATAAAAGACAAAGTAAATGCAGAAAATCTGAGTTCCTCTAAGATTCCATGACTTAAGCTTGTAGGACAATTAAGTTCACAAACTTTCCATCATGTAAGCACATCAGAAGATTTAAGAATTGAAAATATTTCTATACTATTGAGGAACTGCTTGCAGTGAAAATTGATTTTTTTCCTCACATTTTGTTAGTTTCAAAGTAGAAAAATGACTTTGATGGACTTTTAGTTTTTTTTTGTTTGTTTTTTTTTTTAAATATAGAGTCACAGAAAGCTAATAATTTAATGAAGGTCAATGTACCCACCCCCCAGACTTGGTGACTCTTAACATTATGCCTTATTTTTTTGATATATCTTTTTTTTTTCTTTTTAGTTTTATTTTATTTTATTTTATTTTTACATCCCTCACACCGTGAACCCCCCTCCCCCCATCCACCACCACCCCGACCTCACACCGAGCCATCACATTATACACATAAAATTATAGTTGGCATTCATTAATGTCCAGTCTCTGGTGTACAATGCCATGACCAGGCATCCACAGCATCCCTGAGGTGGTCTCCCAAACAGGACACATGTCCATCGGACACCCAATAAAATCCCCAAACACTATTGAATAAGCTCCCCAAAGTAATTCTCAAAAAACCCTGAGGCCATCCTGTGGTCACCAGCCGCCCCCCAATCCCTTCACCATTTCCCCCATCCCCAACCCCCTCCCCCCCGCCCATCTAACAACTCTCGGTTTTTGGTGTCCCCAAAACTGTTTCTGATTAGTTCATACACATATTCTTTTCTTTAGATTCCGCATATAAGTGAGATCATATGGTACTTGTCTTTCTCTTTCTGACTTATTTCACTTAACATAATGTTCTCTAGATCCATCCATGTTGTTGCAAATGATAAGATTTCTTTTTTCTTTATGGCTGCGTAGTACTCCATTGTATAAATGTACTACAGGACTTTTAAACATTTTCCTAAATGGCAATTTTCCATTCTCCATTGTTAATATGAGAGGCTGCTTTCTAAGCCTTCAAGGTAGGAAAATACCCGAGGTGCCAAAAAACTGTATACACATGACTTGTATTCATCTTTTGTTATCAGTATATATTGAGAATTACAATTTTAATACACTTTTTTACCTTTCTTAAAATATGTATACATTTTTTGGCACCTTCTGTAGTTTCTTGGAATAGAAAGAATCATATACTAAAATATTTTATAGTATTGATTTTTTTTTCTTGAATTGAATCTAGAAGAAAGGGAAATGAATGGTTCTCTATGATGTCACATTCAGATAATTTTGCTTTATGATATAAATATGAAAGGATTAACTTATGATTAATTGTTTTAAAATACTTCTTTCTTGAATTGGATGTAATTGGTATTGCAATAGACAAGAGTACAGGTGGAAGTGAAATGGGAGGAATACCTCTTTTAAAAACTTTTGTTGCTAGAAATTTTAGGTTTTCTAGTTGTTCTGATATAACTTTTACCATGTTTTAAATTAGATTATGTTTTTAAATCTATTTTGCCTCTTTTTAAACACCCACACTTGGGAAAAAAATGTCAGTGTTTATTTCTTCATTACCCATGTCTTACGTATTTTCGGTTGAGTAAAAAAGTTACATTAGGCAATTTTGCATCAAGGCATTGGGTAATTTTCTTTATTAGCATTCCCTCTTGCCAATAAATAAATGTTTCTGTCTATAATCTTAAATATATTGCATTTCAGGCATCAACATTTTATTTTTATATTTAGAAAGTTTAGCTTATTCCAAAGTTATAAAGTCCTGATATTTTGTTATCTCCTTTCACCTAAATTGTATTAGTCATGTTCTATTTAGATGACACTGAACTCCTGAAGTTTTAATTACTCCACTAATGTTCAGCTGCTGTAATTTTCTTTTATATTAAAGTTATTTGGTTTAACAGTGCTTTCCCCCCGCCCCCCAAACAACAATGTAAACCATAGTTCCTAATCAACTATAAACTTTACATAGACTGGTTATAGCTATCAAAGCATGAACTTAGTTAAAAGCAGTATCTCAAAGCTATAATGAAAGTGGATGGGCAGGATGTAAGTGCCTTTTATAAAAGTTATTATGATAAATTCATCTCTTTAAATTAAACCATATAGTTTTCAGCATTGAAGGTTATTAAAAAACTTCATATCCAAAGTCTATTATTCATTGAATATAGATAGGAAACATGCATTGCTTAGAAATATTGGTGCCTAATCTAAGAACTAAAAAAATAAGTCAATTATATGACAATTAAAAAGATGAAAAAACATATGAGCAAATGCTTAAATTCCTGTTTTATAAAATGTTAAGCATATCTACCCTTTGGGAAGGACAGCAGTGTCTCGTTAGATATTAGTAATGCTGAAAGATACATTGTATTTTAATGTGGGTCAAATGGTTCCGATTAAAACACACACACACACACACACACACACACACACACACACACACGAAAATAGGTAATTTGCTTGTAACAGCAACACAATATAGACCTAACAATGTGTAGATGAAATTTTTGCTTCATGTAAGAAAACAGAAAGGTATTTAGGGGGGAAGCATTTCTTTGGAAGCATTGTTCAAAGAAAAGCCTAGGATTAAAAAATGATTAACCCTTATTAATTCTATAACCTTGGACAAGTGCCTTAACCTTTAAAAGACTCATTTTAGTCCCTCTTTCCTGCGTCTGTAAAATAACAAAATAAAAATCACCTTTTATAAGAACTAAAAGATGTAAAGTAGAAATGGAGAGAATGCTGACACTTTCATATTGTTTAAAATCTGGTAACTGCTTTTACAGTTGCCATTAATACCCCTGTAACTGAGCTGATTGTTTACTACCACTGGTGCTGATTGTTGACTACCACTTTTTCACACTAGAAAACAATTTCTTTGTAAACAAAATGGTTAATCACATACAAGTTAATACAGCCAAATGTAGTTTTAAGTCTAGCCTTCAGCCCCTCTTTTAAAATGTTTCCTAAAAAGTAATATAAAATTAGTAGGATGGATTTTATACAGAATACATGTAGCTTAAAGTTATGTTCCAAATTATGACTTTGAGAAATACAGAATAAAGAGCATAAAAAAAAGTAAAACATCTCTACCTACCCCTTGATTTTTATGCATGAAGTAGCAAGATTTAGAGTTGAAGTGAGTTAACAAAGTAGTCACTATTCAGAATCACAGTTAGAACCACTTCCCTACAAGTTGCTTCTCTGAACTAACCCAGTGACTACTTAACAATATGACACTTCGTTTCCATCCACTCTGGCTAATGTTTATGCATTGGTTCAGGCTATTTTTGATTCATCATTCCACAATTAAGGATAAGATATCTGTAATTACCGCAATAAAAGAGAAGTCTATCATGTTCCTAGGAGCTATTTTTCTCAATATCTTGATAACACAATGACCCATACTTCCTAAAGATAAGACATCCAAAGGCCAACAACAAACAAAAAGATTTCCCTCTAAATCACTGTATCATTCAATGCTCTCTGTAGTCCCAAATTTTAAGACCCTCTTGGTTTTCTTACTTCTGAAATTCTCAGTTCAGTTCCAACTGAAATTATAATTTGTATTATTTCAACAAACCAAAAACAAATGCAGGTTGAATTTATCTCTGTAACATATTATTGGATTTTCACTTTTTTTTTTTTCAATTGGGGAAAGAAGGATGTCAGAGGACTCTAATTATAAATTAGTTTAAACCTAACCAATCATTGCACACATTGCTTATTAACAACAAAAAATAAGGCCCATAACTTTAAAACATTATTTTTGAGTCACACATTTGTAGTTTGAAAAATAGAGAACATATGTAAACAAAAGCATTAACTTAACGCTCAACCGAAAAATAAACATTACTATTGTTTTATGGTATGTCATTTGTGGTGACCACATTTTATAGTACATCATTTGTAGAGACAATATGGTTCAAATGACATTGATATTTTCTTATATGCCAATTCTATAATTGTCAGTTCATGCCCTCCTTGATTTTTTTTAGCTTTTAAAAGGTATGTAAACAGATGGTAGGTGATATATAGATGATAGATAAATAGATACATAGATACAGATAGATAGATAAGAGAGATGATAGATAGATAAATAGATAGATAGATGATAGATAGATAGATAGATAGATAGATAGATAGATAGATAGATGATATTTAGGTTCCTCTAAATTATTCATTTATATCAACCAAAGAGGTAAGAGTTTTCTGATGTTCTCTTGTCTTTGCACTTGTACATTTTTCACAGTTCAATTACATTTTGGCCAGATTCTTCCGTACCCAATCCTTTGAATCAAAATATTTGGAATTTTCTAAATCTTATAATCCAGAGAGGGACAATTAACATTTTACCTCTTTATTACTATCAAAAATGACTTTAAACTGAAGATCCTACTCACATCAACAAAGGTATTTTAAAGTTATAGGTTGGGAATAAAAGAAGGAATAAAGTGTAACAATGATAGCAAATTAAAATAATCCATAATGATCTAATTAATGAGTTAGAAAACAAGATTGTAAAAGTCTGTGCCCATCCAAATGTGTTCCTAATTCTAAAATAATATTAAAAATCTATAAAATTAATAGATTTATGTGAATAGGTTTATTTCTAACATATATGATATTACATTTCAACAGATATCAGGATTGACTAGTTTATGCTGTGGTCAGAACCACAATATTTCAGTTGCTAAAGAGACCAAAATGCCATGTTTAAGTTAAATGTCCATCACCAATCAACTAGAAGCTTGCTTATTATTCATGCGCTTGTTTTCTTCACTCTGGAATCCAAGCTGACAGAGTGGCCATTATTTCCTGGGCAGAGGATTAGGGAGGGTGGTGAAGCATGTGCTGACTTTTTAAGCTTCTGCCTGGAAGGGACACATATCACTTTGGTTTATGTTCAATTGGCCATATCAAGTCATATAATCTAACTTCAAGTGGGAAAGAAAGATTAATTCTACCATGTGTCTGAAGAAGAGAAAGGCAGAATATTTGTGAATAGCTATACATATTGGTAGAGAACATGACATATTTTATCTAATCTGTTTTTCTCATAATTTTATTGAAATATTTTATTCCAATATAACTATTTGTTATTATTTTAACTGCTCAATAGCATTATTTTTCTGAATATATACCATAATTTAATATATTTCTTAGTTTTTGCCTAAAGGCTCATTTACATTTTTTTAAATTAAAATTTATTGGGGTGACAATGGATAGTACTAAATTATAACAGTACTGCTGCATGCTTTCTTTTATAGACATACAACTGTATAAAATTATTTATTCATGCTATATAGTTCTAGAACAATTGCTGAATTAAGGAGTATTGCCCAAATTGCCCGCCACAGTGAAACAATTCATAGTCCTACTACAAACAGTGTCAGTTTTTTATATCCTCTCTAATAATGAGCATTTGTGTTTTGTTTGTCACTCCAATTAGTAAGAAATGTGATTTTGTTTTTAAATACACATTTTGTTTATTACTTATGAAGTATAATATGATTAGTTATGTTTTAGTAATTTGAATTTCCTGTATTGTAAATTCCCCCAAGTTTAAAAGCTAATTTATACAAGGACCTAAAATAATTTATATATTCTTGACATAAGGGTAGGTACATAATAACTAATAGTATTAAGGAGTGCAGAATCAGCGTGTTTATTAATTTTTCGATTTCAATACAATTAAGTCACAATATAGAATATGTTTTCTATCAAAATAATAAAAAGAATCGATTTGAAGTAAAATGTGCTTAAAATTACTATGAAAATTTCCTATTTTGTCATTCCCTTTAAGTCTAAACTTATTGAAGAAACTTTAAAATTATAAGTTTCATATCTAGATGTGATTACTTCAGGATCTATTAAGATGGGGGATACTAATGCAGAGAAAACTGTTTTGTTATGTTTATGTGATTACTTATTTATAATTCGCTTATAAAATTTTGTTTTTCTGTGTTTCCAACTTTTTTGGATTTTTTAGATGGATATCTTTTAAACACGAGAATACTGTGTTTTGCCCCATGCTACAGACACCTTCTGACTCTTCATTTGTAAGTTTAATCTATTTTTATTTATTGAATCACTGATATACACTCTCCTATACTATTATATATTTTATTCTTATTTTATAGTTTTCTCTTAGTAGCCTTCTAATTGAGTGATTATGGGGGAAATTTGTCTTTTTTTGTTTGTTTTAATAGGCAATATGGATACAATAATTTTTTTTATTATTTCCTCTGTTGTCTGAATGTTGTCATTGTTATGCTGACAATTATTTGAAACTTTAATCTGAAATTCAAATTTCTTAATCATAGAAAAGAAAGAGAACAGAGACAGAAACAGTAAAAGAAACTATAATTTCTATATATCTACCAAGGGGGACATGATCTCATGGATATTTTCCAGATTATGTTCCATTGCATTTGTAACTTTAACCTAAGAATGTCTTGTCTGACTGACAGCTGCCTTTTATGCTTGATACAGTTTTGTTTTTGATTCAATAAATATTTTTGAATTCCTTGTTTGCTGAGACATTGTGGTATATAAAAGACATTGGAAAAATGGTAAAGTTATAGAATGAAATCCCCTTTGAGATACCAGAAAGCATACAATGACATTATAACAATTTCATGACATTATACATTTTGTAAAATTGGTTTTAAAACTTGCTCTGTATATTACCTGAACTATGTTGAAGTTGTCTTAAGTATTGCACAACAAATAACCTTTATTGAGTCATTTCCATATGGTCTATCAGCATACCAACAAATGTTAGTTGCTTAAAAATTTACCTGCCCATAAGTCCTCAGTATACTATAAAAGCTAAAATTCACAGATATTATTATGAAGCCTATGTATATGTGCATGTTTGTATTTGGGTGCAATTTTAGAAATATCCAGGACTGGAGTTATAATACCTATCTTCTTAAGGATCATGCACGTGAGTGCAAAATATAAAACTAAGGTAATCAACTACAAAAATACCTATATAGGGAATTTTAAACCACAATCATAATGCAAAGCAACTTCAAAAGGAGAACCACATAGCCAAAGTGCAGTTTGCATAAGGAATATACATAATTGTACTCTTTTTTTTCTAAAATACCTTGGAAAGATAAAAGGTACAGTTTGGTGCCTTGTTAATATCACATATCCTGTTCATAAAATTTGTTGAAGTGTGTTTAATTACAAAATGCAAAGTGTGTATACCATATTAACAAAAACATTGAAAAACTACTTTACATGCATAAATTCATGTTGAAATACGATAAACTGAAGTATGTGCAAATTAGTGATTTACTTGCTCCTTATATCATTATATCCAGCAGTGCCAAGCAATCATGTAGCATTGCCATTTGATACAGACTTAGCTACTTCTGGGGTAGAAACCTGGTATCTTTTTTTCTGTTTCTCCATGTCTAGAAATGTTATCTATGAGAAACATGAGAAACCACTCAAACATTTATCCAGATATTTATACAAATTAATGACTTAAAGGAAGAAGTAGACAGTGAGTAATTGAAGTTGGCTGATACTACTAAGTGGTTTCTACTAGTTAAAATATAAGTTTGCAAGAAAGCCCAGATAAAGCCAATTGCATAAGCCAGCATAATAATATAAAATTTTCAATTAGATACAGATATATTAGTAAAAATAATTTAGTGACTTTTTTACAATTAAATTCTGATATGTAAAGACCTATTGAAAGACAAAAAAATGTTTCAGAGGCTTTATAAAATGCACTGTGGATATTATAGATACTTCTTAGCATACCAAAAAACAAAAAAACCTTGAAGGTACTGTAAAAACAACCAAATTAATGTACTGTATTATTTAACTTGATGATTTCAGTGAAAGAATATGTCATAAGGTTTAAAAGTATCCTGAAAAGGTCAGTACTCGTAGTACCATTTATGAGAAAATAAATATAGAAATATATTAGAGAGAGAGAGACAGTGTTTTCTATTTTCCAGAAATAGGAAATGAAGTGGAAATTGAATGAGTCACGAGTGTTTAAAAAAGATGTAGTAAAAATGTATCCATATTGTTTTTTAACTGTTTTTACAAAATAGTATGAAAGCCTTAGAAAGAAAAAAATACCAAATACATTTGAGCAAACAGAAGGAAATACTTCGCACAGCATTGTGGAAATATATTGCCGTTAGAAGGTCACAGAGTCAAAAACTGTAACTGATTAATAGGACCAATAATAATATTTGTATTGGCCAACATGAGGAAGTTGGGGCCAACTCTATGCTAGCTTCAGGGACTTTTCTCTGAACTTCATCCAAAAGCACTTTCTAGCTTGGGGGTCCTGAGTGTGCTTAATTAACTCCGTCTGACCCAGTCACACAGAGTAAGGACATCAATCTATCAGATTTGGCTTACTTTCTTCCAGGGAGTTGTAGGTGAAGGTCTTCTACCTATTTTTGGACTAACCAAAGCAAATTTTCCTCCAAACACACACACACACACACACACACACAAGAAAAAATACATAATGTGGTAAACTCCACAATTCAACCTACCCTGATGAATCCATAAAATTCCTTGTCTTAACTCTATGGAAACAATGTGGCACAATAGGTGAAACATAGAATGAAAAGTCAGAAAACATGGAAGGAGAACACAGTGTCTTACTTTACTGATGATTTGACTTTGGACACACCGTTGAACTTCTCAAAACCTTAATTTTCTCTGTTTAAAAAAAAGAAAGAAAGAAACAATCATAATAAAACTTCACTAGGGAGATACATAAACCATAGGGCATTAATAAAAAAAATAATTATTTTTTGTTGAAATATCTATTCATAATTGGAAAATTCTCTACCAGGTAGGCATATAAAACAGAGCTTATTTTAGACCTTCCTGTCATTTTTTCTTTGTCGTGAGTTTTCACTTTTTCTAAATATGAATGCTATTTACCAGATTCCAAAGTCTGTACTACTTCTTGCCCCACCATTATATGGGCATGTTTATTCTACATTATTTGATTTGTGCCCATTCAATAAAACCTCTGCCTTAATAAAATGAAGCCAAGTAAATGTAGGGCGATAATGGGAAAATTACCTACAAAAGAGAATGTTTTAGTTGGACTCAGTTTTGTTTATCATTCCCAAGATTCATTTCTTCTTATGAATTTCTCTCATTTTATTAAGATTGATTTAGGAGTCGTTTGCCCCAACTCTGGGTCCTAGATAATTAAATTACAGGTGTTTTTTTTGTTTGTTTGTTTGTTTGTGTTTTTTTTTTTGTAGAGTCAGTAAAATGGGTTACAAAAAGTTGAACCCTCTTCCACAATATAGGTGAAGTAGCTGCCCTGTGAGATACATTTGCCAACTATGTCTTTTTCTCCTATGGTCTCCCGACATCCAGATGGAGTGATGTGAGAGAAAAACCATAAAATGGAAAAACCCTACTCTCTGAATAAACACATAAAGGAAACCTGCCTGCCAACTATAACACTTATTTGGAACTGCTTTAAGAGTTAGAAATAACCTTTTTTATTGTGTTAAGCCACTGAAATTCTGGGGTTTAGTTTTAAAACCTACAAGTATCATTCCAGAAAATACCCGATTATATTCATTACATAAATTTAGACCATGCAAACAGACATTTTAAGTAATCAGAATAACAGGGGAAAAATCACTTTGAGATAACCTTGGTCATCTGAACTCCTGCAATAGCATTTTACTAGGGGTTGCTGGCAATGCTGTTGCACCCTAGCTCTTGGTGTGCTTCCATACAAAGGATGCTATCTTAGCTCCTTCTATTCAGAAGTCACACATCTACCCTCACAAAGATGAAACCCAAGAAAGTGAAGCTCAAAGAGTAATAGGTATTCCTTTATATAGCCATGCAATGCTTACTTTATGCATTTTCATTTTCTTTCGAATTATCAGCCTCTTCTCAAAAGGAGAGATGACCTACCCCTTAAGGAAATACTAAATCTATTCACAAGATTATGTTCTAACCTACAGATGATGATAAAATAATGCTGCCTCAACATCTCTAGAAACTCCAACCTTCAAGTTAGAGAAAGATTTAAAATATACAGTGTCAAAAATGTAATTTTATTACAACTAATTTTTCTTCCATCTTCTAAAAGTTTTTGATCAGTAAGACAAACATCAGAAAATTTTTTTCTGTAAAAGGCCAGATAGTAAACATTTTAGGTTTGTGGGACATACAGCCTATCATACATACTCAGCCTTTCCATAGTAGCATGAACACAGCTATAGACAATATATAAACAAGAGTGTCTGTATTCTAATAAAATTGTATTTGATAAAACAAGCAGTGGACAGAATTTGGTCCTCAATCATTGTTTACCAACTCCTGATATAAGAAATTAATCCATTCAATGTTCTATTTTTTAGCTCCTATCTTTTGCCAGTGGCCTACTCATGATCACAGGTTGATTTATACAATTCAAATATCTATATAGGATGCTGTAAGTTGGGCTTTGTGAATCCCAATAAAAACTCAGCCCTTCCCCCTATCATATTCTAACTCAATTAGTTTTTTCATGGTAGTAGATGGAGGATAAAACATTACTTTATAACTAATATGATTGATATTTGAATATGTGCCTTGGGCATTTCCAAATTGAATATTTTATGTACCCCTAGACTAGACTAATTTGTCTACTGAGTGAGGGAAGTGAATGGTCCATTACAATCCTCAACTATGGAGGACAACCCCTGTAAAACAAAGTGTGGAGTGTTGGGGCAAAGCAAGAAATATATTTGTGTGTAAGCTCAGCCCCAAGATTAAGAAAACAGAAAGGGTTGAATACAAATTTCTAGTCTTTGTTTTATTCTAAGCTTTAACATTATGCCAGTTAAACCATTTCTGTCCAGTATGTTTCCATCTGAGGGGAGCATGATGGCTAGCCACCTCTCAAGATGGTCTGTTCTCAAGAATTAAAGAAACCTGTCCAGTTGGAAGCAACATGCAAACAGAAATAGCAGTTGCACTGCACAATATGGTTGCCATAAAAATACCAAAATTAAAGAGACTTGTACACTACAGTCTAATGTTTAGTGACACAGGATTTAGTCTGACCAAAGACACTTCGTTTCCTCAAATATTACTTCCTGTTCATTTTCTATATATTGTGGCCCAACATACCAGATATTGAGTGTATCATCTTCATATGGTACAAAAAAAAAATGCTTTGTAGATCATGTTTTTTTAATCTAATTATTTAAATCTATTTTCTATGCCTCATCACATCCCCAGCAGAAGTTGTTGCTTCCTTCTCTAGTGTTTCAGTAAAACTTGCTCAAAATGCTACAAGATAACTTTTAATATAGTACCATGATTAATTGTATATATTTGTGCTTCCTTCCTCAATTGACCATGATTGACATGCTACATTCGTAACATGTCAATCATGGTCAGTTAGAAAACACAATTATGTGCAATTATCCATAATATTATTTATATATTTGGATATTATTAATATGTATTTATAAATATATAAATATATACATTATAAATATATATTTTATTAACTTTGATAAGAATAACTAACTACCTCTAAGAAAGGATGAAAACTATTAAGATTTTAGTGTCATGAAATTTTATGTGTAACTGGGTTTTGGGTATTATGGGAAAGTTTAAGAGATTCTTAATATCTCTCAAATTATATCTCCATGATTACAAGTCTGTAAGAGCACAGAATATAAATTTTGTGTAAACTTAAAGTAAGAGAGAAATTCAGGAAGAATGTTTAAGAGATTAAACTTTAAGGATTGTAAAGGGAGGAACAGTCATGGCTTTTCCATCTATGAAATATTAAACAATGTTTGATCCTGTGAAGAATATTTTAATTTATTAGGTCCATGTCCAAATTCCTAATGATTTCTTGAAAAATAAACCACTTAAGCAGTATATAGTTTAATAATCTAAAATTTTAAAAATATTTCAGATCACCTACTAATTATACTAATTTTCTCTGAAATTATTTCAGTCTTCTTATCTGTTTATATATAAGTGATGTCTGAATGACATCAACTAAAATAATTGAAAAAATATGTTATAAGAAAGGTAATCTATGTTCCTTTGTTGCTCATAGACACAGACAATAGTTTAGTGGTTACCTGGGAGTAAGGGAGGAGAGGTTGGTAGATAAGGATAAACGGGGTCAACTATATGGTGATGGAAGGAGAACTGACTCTATGTGGTAAACACACAATATGATATATAGATCATGTATTACAGAATATTACATTTTAAGCCGGTGTAATTTTACTAACCATTGCCACCCAATACGTTTTAATTAAAAAAAAAGCAAACTAGTGTACTGAAGAATTCTCCATATTTTTGTCAGAGTTGATACATTGTTTAGGAAAATAACGGGTGTGTAAATTAAATACTATGACTATACATATATGTATATATATATATATATAGTCAGATAATCATATATATATATATTTATATGTATATATATATATATATATATATATATATATGATTATATATATATCAAACAATGATATTGACCATGGAAAGAAAATAGCTTTTATTCTATACACATGCACTGTGTACCACCATCCATGTGATTTCATCAATTGACATGATTCTTCAAACATTAGTGGTCCTAAATGTCACAAAGCAGAGAAGTGAAATAAGCTGACTTTATTTTTTTTTTACATGACATCATTATGGCAATGCCATATTATGTTTCAAAACATAAAAGTAACAATTATATATGCTAAACTTAAAAAAAAATATGTTCAACCAATATTTATTGAGCTCCTAATATGTACCAGACTAGGCTTTAATAGTCTTAAGCATACAAACTTTTAAATCAGAACAAAAATTTACTCTGAAAAGTCATTATCTTAGGAATTTAAAATTTTGGCTTTTCTTACAAAAATATTATTTTTTATCAAATTTAAATAAATCTTAGTTCTATATGCATATTCCCAACCAGGAAGTTTTACCTGGATCAGTCCTGGGAAAGAATGGATCAGTTCTAAGTATGAGAGATAAGCCAAAAGATTGAATACCCTTATTGTATTATATTTTGCAAATGTTCTTATTGTTTATTATATCACATCAATATTCTTCTTCTGAATGACTATACTGGATATTTTGTGATGTTTTCACTTCTTTCTTAAATCATCATGATCCTTAGTGGCCCTGTTTTTTTAAGAAATATCTCTCTATTTCCTAGTACAAAATTAAGTCTATCATACTTTCTTTTTTGTGGGAAAACATCAAGAAATACAATTTTTGAAAATGAATGTTTAGGATACTGAAATCGATATGAAACAATCTAATTGAAATAGGTTCCATTCATATTCTGGTTTGTGTAACTAGTATTGCAAATTTTTAGTTGTTTGTGTCCCCAAAGCAGGTCATATATTATTTTTCTCTTATCAAATGTTATCAATAGCTTTTATATGTCACTTAGTACTATTTCTGGTTCATTTTAAATCAACATGTAATTCATTTATTTAAAAATGTATACAAAGCAGAGGGTAAAGGGGAGGGGAGTAGTAGTAAGGTAAACCAGATCAAATATATGGTGATGGAAGGAGAACTGACTCTGGTTGGTGAACAAACAATATGGCCTATAGATGATGTATTACAAAATTGTACACTTAAAACCTGTGTAACTTTACTAACAATTCTCACCCAATAAACTTTAATAAAAAAATTAAAAGCTTTTTAATATAGCTTTATATAATTGTTATAGCTATATATAACATACATTGTATGTCTATGCCCATGTATAGAAATAAAGCTATGAATATAATGTATATATTATGTCAATAATTTTATGAGAAATTAGGTACAGAGAAGTTTTTCAGTTTACTAGGGAAAATGCACAATAAGCAGATCTGAAAGAATATTGAGTGTCACGTAAATTTTGTTTGGCTCTTGTGAGGCTTTACCTGATTATATTTCAAGAAATCTACAGCATCTCCTGTTGTATAAGATTAAACAAGGGAAAATTCACAGGTGAAGAGTTGTACTCTGCACCTAGGTTAAAATTAGAATGTAACTTCTATCTCTCTTTCTTTGAAAATATTTTCTGTATGCTTTCATCCATATAGCATTCCTTTTAAATCTAATCTTATTTTCTTAACAGATTACCGTGTTTAGATAGAGCTGGATTCATTTACGTTCTCCTTATTTACATTGTCTAACTTATACATGAATGTTAGGCCTTATGAAGAACATCTGTGATTCTTAGAAGGGGCTTCTTTACCAAGCAAATAGAATCATCTTGATTAATGTGAGGATTTTCAGATGCTGATGGATAATGACATTGCGTGGGTTGACCTTCAATGACATTGCTGAATACAAACATGTAAGCAAGAACAATTGCTTGTTTCTGATTTATGAACAAAGCTGCAAGTGCAGTCAGTTTTCATTTTTACTCATCATGGTTGTTATAAGACAAGGAAGGAGGTAAACTCTGAGAGGACTGTAAAAAATAGGTAATGTGGAGATAATGTAATCTAAATATGGGTTTTCTATATTAATTACCTGAATTGGGCTGAGATGCTATATTGTCTGCTTAAGTTATCAGTGGACATTAGGAAATCAACAAAAAGTTTACAAAGCATCTGTTTCCTTTATATATCTCTGGGACTCCAAAGAAGTTGCAATTGTTAAGAACGGAGATTATAATCCCTCCATGTTCAAAGCTCACAGATAGAGCTCCTTATAAAGCATTATTCCTTGTTTTAGAAAATACATGAAGTTGTTTTGGGGTATTTTTAAATGCCAAATTATGATTTTTTTTAAAAAAAAAGTTTATTGGGTTGACAATTGTTAGTAAAGTTACATAGGACTATGATTTTAAATCATAGGTAAATGATTTAAAATTTGTAAATTTGTTGATATATTTGATACTCCTTCCAGATTATTTACTATGAATATCCTAAAACACCAATGTGAATGCAAAAATATAAAACACTTATTTCAGTGAGACGAATTATTGAGTGGATAGGAATAAAAACATATAAAGTTAGACCACGGTATGGATCAAATAAATGTTTCAATGAAATATTTTCTTTGAATTATCTTGTTCTGCCATGCAGTGTCTTTTCATATAATACTTTTAGTCAGTGAATTTTAGAAAACAAAACAAAGCAAAACTGAAAATAACTTTTGGACTTTATTTATTTATTTATTGATTGATTGATTGATTGATTGATTGATTGATCTATTTATTTATCTATTTATTTATCCTTTGTTTTTGCATGAGATACATGCACACTATGAATGTCCATAAATACTGATGTCCAAGATCGGTGGATCTTGTCTAGCTACCCTAGCATGGAATCTGCCAGCCTACAGTCTCTTCTAAATGATCCACACCCAACTGGTTGTCACCCAACATCCATCCATGTTTTCATTGGCCCTCACTCTTTGGCACACTATGTACATGTATAACCACCCATTGTAATGATGCAGCCATGTTTTCATTGGCCCTCACTCTTTGGCACACTATGTATATGTATAACCACCCATTGTAATGATGCAGCCATGTTTTCATTGGCCCTCACTCTTTGGCACACTATGTATATGTATAACCACCCATTGTAATGATGCAGCTGACCAGAGGTGGGCACCTGACTCAAGAATAGCCGGTCAATATATCAGCCAACACCAATATATCCCACAATCTGGTCTGCAAAAATTGGCTCAGCCAATCAGACATCCTTTCTCAGAAATGTAAATTAAGCAGTTAGGAATAGGAGCTCTGGTTGAAAGTTTTCTCAAAACCCAAAGTTTTGAGAAAACGTGAGTTAGAATTATGAAGAATCAAAAGCTATGAGGGAACAGAAATTATAATTAAACACATGCCTTCACACAGTAGAGGAAAACAGGGAGTGTGGCACAAGGGAACAAACTAAGTGTGCAGGGACTAGCGGTGGCATATTAATGGTAGACAGAGTGAAAAGCCTGTAGTTTTACTTCTGTTACTGCCCTTCATAAGGGTAGGGTATTTGGCTTCTTCTTACATCTGAAATTATGTTCTTTATAAGCATGTGAACTTAATTAGGTAAGTGATGGTATAGATTTTTTAAAAAAAATATATAATAAGCAAAACAAAATAAAACAAAGAAACAGAAAAAAAAATTGATTGTCTTTAGAAAAATGGATTGGAATGGGGAAATCCTCTTTCTTTTTTTAATTAAAATTATTGGGGTGACAATGGTTTGTAAAATTGCATAGGTTTCAAGTATACAATTCTGTAATATATTATCTATATATCACAATTGCTCTTTCAAATTGTAGCAGACAGCAAGTTTTGGTTCAACTTCAAATTTTCCACATAATAGCCATGAGATCTTTAGCAAGTTATTTAACTTCTCTTGCATCTATTTACACATTTACAACACAGGTGCAAAATTCACTCCTGTCTCAGAGTTGATACAGTGAATAAATGTTACTACATCTAATGTTCTCGGAGGAGTACCTGAGACATAGTAAGATCTCAGAGCATATTATTTTTATTTATTATTATGTTCTCATCATCACATGCTTTAAAATACTTGTTGTCTGCACATTTGACCACAATACTATCCTAATGTCTTTGTGCCAGAAAATAATGATCTTGTATAATAATAAAATGGACCCTAATAACGGATATTTGATTCTATAGGAATTTATTCACATAAAATTTATTTGTATGGTTTATTTGAATGCTGTTAGAATCAAGATGCAAATTGTTTGTGTTTATAGAGAGTTCACTCTGGGGATAATGCTGACAACTCTCTTTTGGAGAAGTAACTTCATTCAAGTCATAAACCGACACATTTAGTAAACTAGAGAATATTGACATTCAGCCATTTCACTCCATAGAAGACATGGACTCAAAAGGAACATTTCCACTTACTTTGAAGCTTTGAACTGTACTAGAATATATTCTTCTGGGGAAACATAGACAAAGTTAAAAGTTCCCAGTTTACTAGTGAAAATATGGTTGCCATATAACCTATAATTTAAGTTTAAAGGTTTAAAAGAATTTATGAGAGAGAGAGAGCACACACATGAGCTAATGAATTAGAGAGAAGGACCAGAAAGGACAACAAACCAGATATTTTGGTTACCTTTAATATTTTCAAATACGAGCTTTCTTCTATGTACCTTCTGTGTTTTTGTTCTTGGACACACTTTTCTCCCTTGAGTTGATTACATTCAGCAAAGATACTGGAAGAAAAGCAAAGACACTAGAATGACTACTATTGATAAATATTCTCTGCATTCATAGAATCAGGAAGGAGGCACCCCTAGTCACCTGGGGTTTCATCAGTTTAGGGGCATTTAGAGAAATAAATTTCTTGGCACTATATATAATTTTTGGTTAAAACTGTTGAAAATAAATTTTTCACAAAGTTTAAATAGTTAAATTATAGCATATTCAATATTGAATATATTTCTAAAAGACTATAGCAATGAACATGTTCCAAGAAAGGTTTCCATTTCCCCTACTGCTTGATTTTAGACCTCTATTGGTTATATTAATCTTCAAATTATTGATTACCAGGTAACGTTGTGAATTGGTCTTCTATAACCTGAATCTAACTAGCATGTTTCTTTTATCATTAATCTTGTTGGTCATTATATCATGTACTCTTCATTACAGCAAGAGATAAATTGCACAAATGCTTAATATTGTTAGTTTAGCTTGGCTGCTTTCTTTAGTGACACTAATTCTACAGAGCAATTGGGCAAAATCAATGTCGTATGAACCATTTATATTAGATTATGCTTATTATATGATTAAATCAACACTACATAGAGTTTTCTCAAGTTAATTGATCAATTCCTACAAAACAAATGAATATGATATATCAAACTTATGGAATTGTCGTCCAGAAAGAATATAATAAACATCAGTGCTGAAAGAAAACCAGTATTCCTCCTGGAATATTGAAATTCTCAACCCTAATGAAATGCCTGGCTAAAAATAATACCATACAGAATACAAATGTAAATTTAAACCAAGATAGTTCTACTTTTCTAAAATGATTGAAGAAATCTATGTTGTGATATAAACACACTTGAAACATTCCAGTGTTTTTTTTTTTAATTAAAGTTTTTGAAGCGACATTGATTAGTAAAATTACATAGGTTTCAAGTGTATAATTCTATAATACATCATCTATATATTGCATTGTGTGTTTACCACCCAGAGTCAGTTCTTTTTCCCTCACCATATTTGTAACTACCCTCTTCTACCACCTTCCTTCCCCCACTTCCCTTTTAGTAACCACTAAACTGCTGTCTGTGTCTATCAGTTTTTGTTTGTTTGTCTTGTTCATTTGTAAATTTCAGTTTTATACTCTAATATGAGTGAAATTACATAGTACTTGACTTCTTCTGTCTTATTTATTTTACTTAGCATGATAATCTCAAGATCCATCTATGTTGTCCCAAATGGCAGTATTTCATTTTTTTATCATGGCTGAATAATATTCCATTTTATATGTGTAGCATGTCTTCATTATCCCATCATCTATCAAAGGACACTTCAGTTGTTTCTATGACTTGGCTACTGTGAATAATGCTGAAATGAACATAGGGGTACATATATCTTTACATATTTTTGGGTTGATATCCAGAAGAGCAGTTGCTGGGTCATATGGTAATTCTATTCTTAAATTTTTGAGGAACCTTCATACTGTTTTCCATAGTAACTGCACCAATTTATATTCTCATCAGCAGTGATGAGAATCCCTTTCTCTCCACATCCTCTCAAACACTTGTTATTACTTGTCTTGTTGATGGTAGCCATTCTAACAGGTGTGAGGTGGTAGCTCTTTGTGTTTTTAATTTGCAATTCCCTAAGAGTTTGTACCCAAAGCAATATATAGGTTTAATGCAATCCCCATCAAAATCCCAATGGCATTTTTAAAATAAATAGAACAAACCATCAGATTTGTATGCAATCACAAAAGACCCTAGATAGCCAAAGCAATCCTGAGGGAAAACAAACAAAACAAAAAACAAGGATTGAAATATCACACTTCCTGACTTCAATTTATACTACAAAGCAACAATAATCAAAACAGTATGGTACTGACAGGAAAACAGACCCACAGATCAATGAAATAGAATTGACAACCCAAAATTGAACCCATATATATATATATATATAGGCAGATAATTGTCAACAAAGAAGCCAAAAGCATAAAATGGAGAGAAGAAAGCCTCTTTAATAAATAGTGCTGGGAGAATTAGAAAGTCATGTGCAAAATAATAAAATTAGACTGCTATCTGTAACCATATACCAAAATTAACTGAAATTGTATAAAAAAGCTAAATATTATACCTGAAAGAATAAATTGCATACAAGAAAGCATAGGTACTAAACCTACAATGTTACTTGAAACCCCTCAAATCACATGCCCCTAATAATTTAAGAAAAAACGGAATTTGAAAAATCACTTAGGTTTTTACTTTTTCTTTACTTGTTCAAATGGCTATGATAGGAGTCATCTCCCTAAACTTGAACCTCAGAAAATACTCTATAAGCCACCTTCTAAGTTTTAGCAAGTCAACTCATTTTTAATATTGTTAAAATACATTTTTATGAGAACAGGATGTCAAATTATCCAACTGTGTTGATTATTACTATGTTTATAATCATTTGCACATATTAATTAGAGTTCCAGCATGTATAAGGGTTAAAGAATATAAAATATTATGAATTGATATTGTCAATTGTTTTCAAATAATCTAGTCATTATATTTTTCTAAACTTGAGACTTTGACAGTTTAAATCATACTAAACCTTCATATATATATATATATATATATATACATATATATATACATATATATATATACATACACACACACACATATATATGCAAGAGTTATATAAGTAAATTAAAGAAAGCATATGTTGAATCCTATGTGTTTATTATATGTAACTTAAATAAAATATTTAAACTTACATAAAATATTTTACTTTGTTTAAGAATAATTTAAGTTTAATCATCTGGTATACTTAAAGTAACATTTATAAATAAGAGAAGAAATAAAAGCATTTAATGTAGATAGTCAGTGGCATCCAGCTATCTACATGGTACTTCACCAAAAAAATCAGTGTCAAACTGGAAGAAAAACATGTTAGGCTTCTTCACAAAGATGATGACAAGATGAGTACCTTTGAACAGTATTCTGTTTATCCATTTTTAGATAAACATAGAATGGTCTGATACTATATATTAATTAAGGAAAGTTAGAATATGTGTCTTCCTTTCAGTTCTTTACTCCATGGCATACTATTTGCTTTCTCTCTCAAAGTAGTCCTTAAGTATTTTGATATAATCCTTAGGAGAGAATGATTGGCTGACCTTGGTAATAAATTAGCCCTTTCAATCTGCTCACATTAACATCCAGTTAAAAACTGTATGCAAGTTTTCTGAACAAACACAACTAAAGTGTATATTCAATGTCTTCTTTTAAAGATGAATAAAATACTATGTATTATTTTCTGTTGAATAGCATCTATTGAGAGGAAATAATACCAAAGTATGTGTTTTCTGACTGTGTTTTTTAAAATTCTGTGGGATCACATTCCCATTGGATACAAATAATAATTATTTTAAGGAACTGAGCTATTTAAAAAAAAATATTTTGAAAGTTTTATTTTTAAAAACTTAGAACAAAATATCATGATTACATCCTACATATTGTCATGTATCTCAATAAAAACGAAATGGAGATAATTTGTGTAATTTTACATATAAAGTTTACGTATTCACGTTTTTTTTTTATATTATAGTTGGCATTCATTATTGTTAAGCTTCAGGTATACAGTACATTGGTCAAGCATCTACATCTTCCCTGAGATGGTCTCCCAAATGGGACATGTGTCCATCAAATACCCTACAAAATCTTTACAACATTATTGATTACGTTCCCCAAATTATTTTTCAAAAGCCCTGACCGTATTCAAGTTTTAACTGGACAATATATGTTTAGTTTGTTTTAAAAGTTATGTTTCAAGTTTAGTGATGTTGTAATCATTTAAATTGCATTGCATGTACATTTAATTTAAATTATGTGTAAAAAAGTACTTAAAAACTATAGGAGTATACCTAATATATTTATAAAAAGAATTGGCCAAATCCTATACCTGTAAAATTAATAACTGATACTTGAATAGTACATAAATGAAAAACACTGTTAATACTTTCAGAATATTATGCTAAATAATGATGCCTTTATACAATTTTTGCTATAGAATATTTATATTCTCATTTATATAGTAATATGTTGGCATGGCGTTTTATAGAATGTTTACTCTTATTCTCCATAAACATTCATTGCAGAAGGTTGAAATACTGTGACATTTTATTTCCACAGGGCCTGTGACCAACTGCATCTGATTCATTGATATTGTAGCATGGTGGAATAAATTAGATCATTCAGGACCCAAATATTTTTTATCCCTGTAATAATCTGATCATTATAACTAATTTAAGTATATTTCCTAAATATGTCTTTTTTCTTTTAATATGGTTAGTTTAAATCTGAATCAAGGGTTACTCACATGATAGAGAACAATCTTACATATCTATCTTTTATAACATTAAAACTCTAGATATTGAGGAAAAAAAACATTGAATAACATTTTTTAAACATTTGTCTAGATCTTTTATAGTACATAGACAAAAGGATTGAGAGACATTTTCATGCATATTGGTACATAATTTAGGCTTTTAGTGGGAATAAATTTTAGAATCAAAAATAATCAGCTTGAACAATTAATGCATTACCTTTTATTTTGTTGTTGTAATGAGAAATTTGGGAACAGGTAGTCTGGGACTGATAAAGTGACTCCACAATGCTGTCAGGGAATTAGGATTCTTTGATATTTTAATCACTTATTCTTCACTTGTGAGATTGATTTATAATTCCAATATTGTTTCCCACTTGTGGGCATTGCATCATTTTCCTGACAGCAAGAATAAGGGCAAGGAAAAATTTTCACACACCTGAGAGTTTACCACACCCCATATCTTTATTTTAAGGAGCTTTCATTTTAAGGAGCTTTCATCAAAGTTACAAGCAATGACGTCCACTTATATCCTATTGACTAGAACTGTGTTACATAGGCACTCTGATCTGTAAGGGGAAAGTGGAAAATGCAGACTCTTTCCTCATGATTAAATCAGTATTATCTTTGTTGGTGAGAAGCGAAAAATGTATATTAGATATGGAAATTACAGACTTTGTCTCAGTCTGTTCTACAGGTTTTCAGAATAACTTTATCATCAAATTACAGTATTAAAATCATTTTCAGGGCACAATCCGTCCATGAGTCAGAGTAACATCTGATGAGAATGGTTGCTAATAAAGTGTTTTATTAGAGTAGAATTGGTATGGATATTAAGGTCAGACAAATAGTGTGATTTTTTATTTTGTCTCTTACACAGATGTGTGAACTTGGGCAAATACCCTGACCTGAAGTTGTCTCAATGAACTTATACTGTTGTCAAATGAATTAAATTAAATAATAAATATAATGAGTATGGTTCATACCTAGTACTCAATAATTGTTACTCCTTCCTCTCACCTATGTATCTGATTTTCTTTTCTAGTCTGGATAGGACATTTAAAATATTTCCTTCTATGAATCAGTGATATACTGTTTCAAAAAATTCCATGAGAATTGAAAATATTTCGGTGATAAATCCTCATGAGATCTGGAGAAAAGGTAACGCTAGTGCACTGTTGGTGGGATTGCAGATTAGTGCAGCCACTATGGAAAACAGTGTGGAGGTATCTCAGGAATCTGAAAATGGAACTACCCTATGATCCAGTAATTCCACTCCTAGGTATCTACCCGGAGAAATCCAAAACTCCAATTCAAAAATCAGTATGCACTCCTATGTTTATTGCAGCACTTTACACAATAGCCAAGATATGGAAACAACCGAAATGCCCATCGGTAGATGACTGGATTAAGAAGCTGTGGTACATTTATACAATGGAGTATTACGCAGACATAAGGAAGAAAGAAATCTTATCATTTGCAACAACATGGTTGGATCTAGAGAACATTATGTTAAGTGAAATAAGTCAGAAAGAGAAAGACAAGTACCATATGATCTCACTTATATGCAGAATCTAAAGAAAAGAATATGTGTATGAACTAATCAGAGACAGTTTTGAGGACACAAAGGAAAAACCGAGAGTTGTTAGATGGTCGGGGGCGGGAGGGGGGGTGGGGATAAGAGGAAAGGTGAAGGGATTAGGAAGCAGCTGGTAACCACAAGATGGCCTCAGGGTTTTTGAAAATTAATTTGGGGAATGTATTCAATAATGTTGTAAAGATTTTGTTGGGTGTCCGATGGACATGCGTCCTATTTGGGAGACCACCTCAGGGATATTGTGGATGCCTGATCACGGCACTGTACACCAGAAGCTAAACAATAATGAATGCCAACTATAATTTTATACATATAATGTGATGGCTCGGTGTGAGGTCAGAGGGATAGTGGATGGGGGGAAGGGGGTTCACAGTGTGAGGGATATGAATGATGAACGTCTAAGTATTACCTTGTCTTGTACACCTGAAACAAATAAACTAAAATAAAAAAATAAATTAAAAATAAAGAAATAAATAAATGAATAAAAAAAATCCTCATGAGCTTCAATACCATTATCATCGTAAGAATTTTCCTCATTATTAATGAATTAAATTTGAATGCAGAACCCAGTACTATATTTCAGTTTGTCCATTTAGCAATATACCATGACTGAAAGAACCTTTTAAAATAAAATAATAAATTATAAATAGCTTTTTAGATATTTCACTTTCCCCTGCAACTTTTGTAGTTTTCTCGGTTCCAAATTTTCTAGTAGCTACTCTTTGTCATTACTGGTTTGTTTGTTGGTTTGTCATTATTGTTCTCTTCTCTTGAACTTCCACATACCTAACCAAAAAAGCTATTAAATTGTTAAGAGTTTATATCACTAATAAGTAGAATTTAGGAAAATTTACTTAGGAAGAATATTAGCTAAAAGAAAAAATGTAAAAAAAAACTAGATATAGTATTTGTCCAGTGTCTCTTAATTTTAAGCTGCTCATACATTTCTAAATTCTTGTTATATTATGTTTAAGTTTTGAAATATTTCATACTTTAAAAATAATTTTCCATGTTATGTTTAAAATTAAGTTGAACTATTTAGACTTTTTTCCAATTTTTTATAAAATGACATGAAAATATGTATGTTCTATTTTAAACTGAAAAGTAAAACAAAAAACACACACAAAACAAATGTATGTCGATGTATTTCTTTCAGTCTCACACAAACCAGAATGGCTTTATGGTTTATAATAATAATGACTGTAAATGATTTTTTCCAGTAGTATAAAATAGTTTTATTAAAAATTAAATATAAAAATATCAAAATGTTACTATTAGAAAATGTATCATTATCAAATTTGGAGATTTTTCAATCAATATAAAAACATCAGGTACATAAGACATAAAAGGCTTGCCTATTTCTTGTATAAAATATACCATTTGTTGTACAGTCAAGTAAGACTAAAGAAGTATTCTGAAATATATATGCTAATATATTTACGAGTATATTTCTTGTCTTTTCACCCCCAAAAGTTTTCCAAGACTCCCTAGAAGTCAGTCACATTTACCACTCAGGTCTTCTTCCCTGTTATCACTTACAAACCCTCTGATTTTGGTCTCATCAGCATACCATGCAAATTTTATCTTAAAGATAATTTTTGAGCAATTCTGACTGCCCCAGTCCAGTTTCAAAGACTACTTTAAATACTGTCCTCTAGAGGAAGTCTCCCTGTATGCCTCAGTCATCAGAGATAATTTTCATGGACTTCATAGACCATTTTCAACTCAACCATTTATTTTTCCTGTAGAATTTTCTACCTGATAAAGTTTTCATCAGGTGTCTGTCCCTTCTCTGCAACTAAATCATCATGTCTTGACAGGCAAATGTTATTTTTTATCCTCAAAGAATGGCACACAATATATTCATGTTTATTATTCCTGATGATATAGAGCAATTTCAGCAAAAAAAAAACAAAAACAAAACAAAAAAAAATAAAAATAAAAATAAAAAACTATGAATACCTCTTCCAGGGACAGTGAAAACTACATAGTATAGATAATATTAATATGGTTGATGAAAACTAAAAGGAAAAAAAAAACAACTGATGTTTAAATCAACATTGCTTCAAAGATGGTCCATATAAGACAAAACATAAATACATTAACTCTAGTCGTTCATGATAACAAGAACTTCCTCAGATTCCCTGAATTCAAAACAAATAAAGTGAGACTTCGAATCCAAAAGAAATACCAGGCTCCATATCTGCTTAGTTTGGTTTACTTGAAAGATGCTCTGTGAGATTGTGTTTGTTGTGGGCAGATAAGACTATTCCTCTTCACATGGAAGACCAGCGTGCTGAACTTTGCTTTGGCATAACATATAAAACAGGAAATTCATGGGCTGTGCAAATTCACATTGATGTATTTTTATACCAGATGGATTTAATTATCAAAGAGTAGCAAACAATTCTACCTCTCCAGAAACTTTATGATCTTGCCTCATTTTAATCTGACCATAGAAGTGTCCAGGATTGGGAAAATGTGCCGTTTGTGTTTGTCATAGTTAAAAACAAACAAACAAACAAAATATTTAGTAAAAGTGCCCACCCACCCAAACAGTTGAAACAGAAAGCAATCTACAGAATACCACTGTCAATCTTCCTTTATTCTTTTTTCCCAATATTCAAAAATGAAATAAGTGACAGTGATGAGTTGTTTTTCCTTTAAAAGTTGAAACTTTACTATTTGATAAGAACTTTTGTTCACAAAATAGTCTTTTTAGTTTAGTTGTTAAGACTAATGGAAGATATTCATGGACCCAGAGCCATATATATAGTTGCTTAAGGCTTCTTTGAGAAATCATAATTCCCTCTCTGTTGATATCATATTTATGACCGTAATTTGGTAAAGGGGAAAATACAACATTTGTCTGTTTGTTTTTGCTCCTTCAATTTTGATTTTAAACAATTTGTTTAGACAGTTCTAGGAAATAGGTAAGTAAGATACTTTCATTTTTACTCTTGTGATAGTCATAGGGTTTTGCTTAACTTATAATAAATAATATTTTCTTCCTAACATATATAACATCTTATCATTTAAATACTTATTTTCTTGTGGTGAAATTACATCTATTGCACTTTTTAATTGAAATCTTCCCTTCCTTTTGTAATAGAGATTAAACAATCCAAAGTATGAAAAAAGACATCTGCTGAAAGAAAACATAGACTAGTTTTCTTCTTCATCTTGAAATAGAATTATATAAAAGGATAGAAGAAAAAAGCAAGAAAAAGTTGCTTACGGGTTCTCTGAAATCAGATTATTTTCATTAATTTTTTACTTAGAATTCATATGAACCCCCTAATTGAAATATTTATGTTGATATTTATTCTGTTATCTATAGTATTTGGTAAATATTGATCAAAATACCAAGTATGTCTTCTTTTAGTCCTTACTTAAACTTCCCATTATCTATCCTTTTTCATAAACTACATGCTGTTTAACTGCCTGCATGTTCATAATTAACATACTGTCAAATATTAATAAAAGCACAGATAATCCTTAAATGGATTGGGTATTAAAGGCATCATTTTCTGTGCCCACCCTTTCAAAATTACTTACCATTCATTGTTTTTGTTTTTACCATCTTCCCACATTTAGCAGCCATCAGACTTGAGCTTCTTTGTCTTCTTTCTATGTGCAGTGAGAAACGTGGGACGCAAAGTCTGCATCACTGAAATTTTGTCACTTTGGTCTGTGTCTTGTTTCCTGATGTGCTCATGCAGAAGAAAACTAAACTCTTCATAGGAAAGTCTTTCAAGATTTTAAATACCTGTGAAATATTCCTTTTGACTATGAATGTTTGAAGTATTAATCCAGATATCTGGGGACGTGGCGTTTTCGTTAATCTTGTATTTTGTAGACATTTTCAATATAAAACATATATTTTATTCAATCTAAGACAATATCTTCTTTATTGCAAAATATATAACATTCCACATTCTGTTTTTGCATAATCTGTTTGTTGAAAGTTAAAACTGCTGATATGGTACATATATATCTTTATTTTCATCATATGCATATTAAATAGGCACGTTTGTGTGTATTTATGTTTCGTTTCTTTAGCCACTTAATTTGTATTCTTGAAAGTTTCTTTCATATTGTGTCATAGATTTTAAATGAATTTATTTCAATAATCATACTTCTAATTTCTAAGGTCTATATCTTATTTTTTTTAAATACACTTTACTCCTAGTATCCTTTCATCCTCTCAGAATTACACTGAGGTTATATATCATAATGCTTTTAAAGTTCTCTTTTTAAAGGTCTTTTGTTTCATCAAGCATCAAAGGGCTTTTTATTCTTATTTGCACAGTCTTTCTCCTACATTATATGTGTTTCCCTCCCTAAAGTCTCTGATTCTTGTTGGATCATTAAGAATATGGTATCTTGCCAAAGTAGTTAAGAATGAAGAACTATCTTGATTTTTCTAGGTGGCTTGTGTAGATTTCCTCAGCTGTTTTTCAAATTGGTTTGTTTCCCATTAGGCTTCCCTCAGGAATGGGAAGCCAACTACTTGCTCTGGTTGGGATAGGAGTGGAGTAGGGAGAGATTGACCTTGTTGACTGGTGGGTTTCCTTACATTGTGAATGGAGAGGGAGTCAATTCACATACACACACACACACACACACACACACACACACAAAATTAAATGGACTTTTGGACTTTAAGTTGACATGTAAAAAAGATTCACATTGTGGTATTTGTTTTATGCTAGTGAAGATATGCAGATAACCTTGAAATCAATCACTGGAAATGTGTCTATACAATGTGGTTAATCCATGCTATAAGGTGCCATATACAATAGCAGAAGCACTAAAATAAGCATACCAATAAGTATCGAGAGAGAAATTTTAGATCTTAAACATATCATTATAATTTTAGTAAGAATGGTATGAAAAGTGGCTAATGAACAGTCAGTGTGAACCACAAATCACACGAACCTTTATCCGACACTGTGTTTTTGTTTGTTTGTTTATTTTTTGTTTCTGTTTTTGTTTTGTACCTAGTGCAGTTGTCTTGTTAGTATTACAAATTATATAATCCTAGACCCTACACCTCACATTTTGTTTCCCTGACTTGCTGCCACCCAGATAAAAATGATGAAGTATTGCTTTTCTGTACATTCTCTTGACTCTCCATGTGTACATGTATGGGGTATCCAAAGTAAAGCCTGTTTTTGAAATGCCTTGGAGAATGGTGCTCTCTCTTAGGCATGGAAGACATCTCCTTGTAAAACAAACAACTGATTGCCTAAGTACAATTTATAAGGGTGTTAAGGTTAATTTCTTCCCAGGTATGTGGACACTGGGTAGTAGTTATTGAAGTAAAAGCTAATCATTCAACTAATCATCACTCATTACTTAATCTACCCAGCTCCTTCTTTATAAAACAGTAGCTTATCCATCTTTAAGTATCTTTCAGAAAAGAAATTCTAAGTGACTTCTAACATTTCTGTAGATCAAGTACTTACTATTAGGTAGCTTAGGTGGCTGGAGTAAGAAAACACGAGAAACACATTTTACCACTTCTTGTTCTCCGCTATTGTCAACTTTAGAATTAAAGCAAGTTTTATTTTTTCTATGTATTTGATTATTATTCTATAATCTGTGACTCAACAAGTACCCAAGGGAAGAATGACTTATTTTCTTATTTTAGATATATTTTTGTTAACATTTCCCTTAAATAACAATCAGTATCTCTCTCCCTCCCCATCTCTCTCCCATTTCTTTTATGTTCTTTTCTACCAGATTGGAAAATTATACATATAATCACTAAGAAAATGTGCTTCTAGATGTTTTCTTATGCATGAAGGATTTTAAAATTGGCAAGGGCTGCTGGAGGGTCCTGGTCATCTCATATTTGTACTCTCACACACACGTGTGGAAAAAGAAACCTACACCATTAAGTAAAATAAACACTAGCTTCAATTTTTATGTGTTTTTCCCTCTTCTCATATTGTCAGAGGTATGTTTTTATTAACAAAACTAAAAACAAAATAGTCTAAATATTCTATGAAATGAATGCCAGTTCTTTATTTTGTCCTACTTATTAATTTTGTAAAGAAATATTTCTTCATGGTAAAGTGCATGCTAATACATTTCATTGGTTATCCTTAGCATTAGTAACTGCTTCTCATACTTGTTTTCCCTTGTCTCAATTTGGGGAGCAAAAGTTCTCATCACCGAGTTCCCAGGGTTAAGATACAGTAATTTCACTTTGAATGATATCTTTTGTTCTAGCAGCTGAACTCCATTTACTCCTTTGCCTGCCAAAGACAGCATTTTTGTACCCTATTCGTGGCATACTTTCCTCCTTTTTTCTTCTTCACTTACCTTTTTTCTTTTTTATGGACTAAATTGGCTCCACATTCTAGCTTAATGAGTATGTACAGGTTGGCAGGCAAGAAACAAGTCATTTATCTAGAGGGCTGAGCCAGCTGCAAGGTCCAGAGCTTTCATTTCATCTTGAGAAAATAAAACAAAAAATGCTAATATTATACTAATCTTCATGTTCACATGGTAAGCATTTTAGGAATCTTTGGAAAATATGGGATAGATTAGAGGCACCATCAGAACTACCAGCACACTGCAGTGGTTGACACCTATTATGATGTGGTATCTAAAAGTAAAGAAAGGGGTAGCTTGTTGGAATCTGTATCAAATGGAATATATTAAAGAAATTGGCTATTGTGGGAAGACTCAATGTGTGTATATTCTTCTTTAAGAACTACGCTTTAAAATTTAAATGTAAATGGATATTAGAATAGTTACATAATGATTAGAAATAGATCTTAGTACTAAGGCTTATTGGAAGTCTTTTCAGCTACCAGGGTGACTGTTGCTTCTTTCTCTCAAAATGACGTTTTATGGTAAGTTTTCATTGTTATGATTTAAGAGAAAATATTTCTATTTTAGACATAAAGACAGATCAAGAGAGAAATAAATGAAAGGTGTTAAAAGAAACTAATGTGACTAATCTAAGAAAAATGCCTTATTGAAAATACAAACCACTTCACAACTTATTGTTAACTCTAACATCATTTTACATCCATTTTATATAAAAATTATCTATACCCAGGAAGTATCTAGCTAGCTATATATTTTAAACCTCTTCAAACTAATCATGCTGTTTATAATATCCAACTCACAAATAGTTACCATAAACTTCTCTTCTACCCATGATATTTATTTAGATTATGTCCAAATGATACCTAACCAGTTATTGAAATCTGAAAAAAAAAAAAAAGAATTGTGAGAAACTGACAGTTAACATTTGAATATGCTCTCCTTCCTAGTCTTTACTTTTGTGAATTGAATATAAGTAAAGTTGAGCATACAGGACAAGCTTAAAGACCAACTGATAAATTTAAGTATCCCTCCCCACCACTATTTTCCATGTTTTCCTAAGTCTGGAGTCAGACATCAGCTCTGTTTTCTCCTCAAATTGTTTGCTTCCAAAAAATTGGTCAGATTAATTCATCTCACTCATGTGACTGAGCATTTAAAACCCACACTTTAATTGATGTACTCATGAAGTGGCATCTAAGGTACATATGGTGTGACCTAAATAACTGCATTACTTTTGTTGATGACTAACACATTAGTCATCAGGAGAACAATGCATTGATTTATTGCATGTACCAATATTAAAAATGGTTGTTTCTATCCTCTTAAAATTGCATCTAGCCAGATATAGGAAATATTTATATCATTCCCTCCTCTGCTTAATACCAATAGAGCTAAGTGTTCATGGCACTTTTTCAGTATCTTTCATAACATAGCATTCCCAGCAGCCAATATTAATTGTTCAAAATGTGTGATGAAATAAGAACAATTTGACATCCTGCTAAAAATAATAGAGATCAGTGGGATTGGGGGATGAATAACTGTTGCTTAATATAGGTTACTGAGTCTGAATTACTTTCCATGATTATGTTTCCCAATTTCCTCTGCATTCCCACTCTCTTCCATGGAACAGTTGCTCCCACAATGAATTCACTGAGATTCTGCCACTGTCATAGGGCAGTAGAAACATAGCTGAACAGTGAATGAAGAAAATCAGATTTTAAGGACTAATTCTGCGTTTTAGGGCTCAGCCTCCTCATCTTGAAATAGAGACTATCAATTTAGTGATCACTGAGTTTCCATCTAAGTCTACATATCACAGCTCAGTGCTGAGGCAATAGCTTCTGGGAAGCCTTATGAATCAGGCTTCAAATGTCCCACTTTTGAGAGTTTAATACTCTGCTGTACTTTATATTGCTTAATAGTATGCAGCTTTCATAAAAACAATGTGCAATCATTTAAAACATATTATAATGATCATGATAATGCCTATGCTAATATGATAATGTGTGTGTGGTGAAACAGAGTTGTGTTTACTCCTACACAGCTTTCCTGAAAGGAAACTATACTCATGGGTGAAATCACACTTTTGTTAATAAAGTATTATAATAATTATTTGAAATATGTATCCGTATCAAATTTGCTCTTTCCACACATAGGAAAAATATGGTACCATGAAACTGATAAATTCAAGACCTAAAGACCTCTGTTTTTTTCTTGTTTCTACCATTTCATCCACAGAAAGTAAGCTTTTGTTCTTGAATTCTGAAGGTAAAAGGAAGTGGAAAGAATTGTCATTTCATTTGGATCAAATATTTCCTGTTATTTGGAGTTCTTCATGGGAAAATACATATGATATGCTATCAAAGAAAACATAAAGCATAAAAATTACACCTGTATAAACAAACGCATAGAAAAAAGTCAGAAAGAAAATATATCAGCTGTAACAGTAGCTGACTGGAGTTACTATGGGTGATATGTTTTTTTTTTCCTTTCTCTTTTCTATAAATTTTTAAATTTGCCTTAACTAATATTTTTAACGTTTTTTCCAATAACTGCAAGTGGTTAAAATGTTATAAATAATGCATTAATAAATACATTTAACTGAGCCTTATTAAGAAGACTGAGTTGAGTGCTTCTAAAGGTAAAGAAAAGTTAACAATGAAGAAAGTTTCTTGAGTTGTTGAGTCACACCATAAGCGTCCTTCTCTCTGGCATAGACAGGATTCTAGTTAATGTTGTTCCTCATTACTCCATGTATGTGGCAATTTCTTTAAGGCCAGCTCAAATAGTTTACCTGTATAAGGCTTTCTGTAATTCTTTCTGCCCATCCCTGTCTAACCCTTATTCAGAAGCATTATTCTCTTCCTCTGTGCTCCTGCTTTACTCATAATTTTCTCTTTCACTTGTTAATACATTCTGCTGTCTTGTGGCATATTTTTGTTTCCTTATCTTATTACCTCAAGAGGCTCAATGTTTCTTCCAGTTATTGGCTAAGTTTTGTTTTTACCATACCTCTTATTTGATTAATATTAATTGTATCTTACCAAATTTAAGATTGTCCTCACTTTGTATGAGGGTTCACATTCTTTCCTTCTTTCCAATATTACAGAAAGAATGAGGAAACAAGCAAAATTGAAACTTTATAGTTTCTAACTAAACTCACCCTTTTTCATAGGTAATGGAAATTCTAGCTACACCCCTTGTCTTCTTTTACTGTATTATCATTTTTTAAATGGCTTACGTGTTACCCAATCTGCTTGTCTTCCATAGTTTTCTTACTAACAAGTCTAGGTAGTCATTTTTAATGTTGATAAAAATCACAGCAATGTAAATGCTAATGAATTCTTCCTTCAGAAAGTAGACACAATAAATATGAGGAATGAATGAAAAAGTTTGCCAACACTAGAGGGACTTTCCTGGTTGGTCACTTTAGGTATATTCAAGCTATGGAAATAAGGAGATCCTATTACCATTCCCTGACCTTGCTTAGATGATAAAACATTTATGGCAGGGAATATTAAAATTCTCATGACAGCATCACACATGTTTGATCTTAGGAAAGGCAGCTTTTTCAAAAACTTTTACAACTTCCTTAGAAACTGTAGCACAAAATCAAACACCTCTTTTCAAAATATATCACAGTTATTCAAATATGTGATACCATATTTTACAGCTAATGATATGTAGTTCTGGGAGCATTTGGAAAAACCCAAAAGGTCATAAAAAAGTCATTATTTCTTCATCTTCATTTGGATTTTGCTAATAACATGATTGGAATACTTTAGTGTTTTGTAGTGATAAACAGTACTACTAAAATCAACGCTTTAATTCCAGTCCTTTAAACTTTACAATAAAGTAGACATTTTTAAGACTCATTTTAATATTGTTATATTGCTATTTTCTTCATTTTTGTTGAAATTTCCATAATCTGATATTAAAATGTTTAGGATTTTTTTGAACAAAATCCTTCACATTATTTCAATTTCAGCCTCTTTTCACTTAAGTTTTTTCTCCATTTTTAATTTTGTCAGTATTTTTTCAAATTTTTACTCCATAGAACAAAACTTTTTACCATTAGTGTAATTGTAAGAATGTCATTTTTAAAGATAAAAAGTATAATAGCAATGAAAAATTATAATAATGTAGTAGAATATCTATGCCTCAAAACAGTGTGATGAGGAAGTTGTAATTCCTAGGTTGACTTTCTAATTAGTCCACATTTGTAGGATATGTAAATTAATCAGTTTTCTTCACAATTTATGTATAGTAAAATTTACCAATTCAGTGAGTTTAGGCAGTTGTAGAAAGCAACATAACTACTACCACTATAATCATGATGTAGAACATGTCGACCATGCCTGTCAGTTTCTTTATGACCCTTCACAGTCAGTCTCCCTCCCCAAATATTAATTCTGGAAAACGCTGTTATGCTTTATAATTTTGCTGTATCAAGAATTCTATATAAATAGAATTAAAAAGTATATAGTATTATGCTTTAATGTTTCTTTGACTTAGCATAATGATTTTGAAAGTCATTCAAGTTGTTCTGTGTATCTGTAGCTAGGTCTTTTTTATTGCAAAGTAGTATTCCATGTTGCAGAAACACCAGATTTGTTTTTCTTATTCTCCTCTTATGGGCATTTGAATTATTTCGGTTTTGGACTATTATGAGTAAGCTGCTAAGAATATCTCAATACAAGTCTTTTTGTGAATAAGTATTTTCATTTACCTTGGGTAAATAAAAAGCAGTGTGATTGCTGAATTTATGAGGTATATATTAAAATTTATAAGAAAATGCCAAAATATTTTCCCCAACATTTTATAATTTTCATTATAAAACCTTAATTACATTTAGTCCTTGGTATTTTATTCTTTTTCAGCCTATTGTAAATGGAATTGCTGTCTCAATTTACTTTTCAGATTGTTCAGTATTAATGTATAGAAATCAATATAGACAAAGACCTTCCCAGATGAGAAAAAGCTAAAAGAGTTCATCACCATGAAACCAATACCACAAGGCATCTTAAAGGGACTTCTTTAAGATGAAAAAAAAAATCAAAAATATAAATAATAAAATGGCAATAACTACAAGTCCATCAATAATTACTTTAAATGTAAATGGATTAAATGTTCCAATCAAAAGACATAGGATGGCTGAATGGATAAGAAAACAAGACTCATACATATGCTGCCTACAAGAGACTTACTTTAGATTGAAAATCACACACATTGAAAGTAAAGTGATGGAAAAAGACATTTCATAAAAATGGAGAAACAGACAAAAAGGCTGAGGTAGGAATACTTAAACCTGGCAAAATAGATTTAAAAAAAAAAATCAAGGGTATACCAAGAGGAAAAAAGAAGGATCCAGTAAGCTCACTTCTGGATATTTATCCAAGGGAACCCAAAATGCTATTTTGAGGGATGTGTGCATTCGTATGTTCATTGCAGTATTAGTTACAATAGCCGAGATATGAAGGCAACTTGGGTGTCCCTGAATAGATGAATGAATAAAGAAGAAGTGATACATATATACAATGGAATATTACTCAGCCATAAAAAATGAAATCTTGCCATCAGCAACAGGAATCAACCTAGAGGGTATTGTGCGGAGTATAGTAAGCCAGATAGAGGAAAATAAATGTAATATGATTTCACTTATAAGTGGAATCTAAAGAACAAAATAAACAAACAAAACAGAAACAAACTCACAGATACAGAGAACGTTTTGATGTTTGCCAGAATGGAGTGGGTGGGGATTGGTGAAAAAGGGAAAGAGATTAAGAAGTACAAATTAGTTGTTACACAGTAGTCTTCGGGATATAGGGTATAGTGTAGGGAATATAATCACTAATATTGTAATATCTCTGTAAGGTGTCAGATGGGTACTGGATTTATTGAGGTGATAGATGGGAGGAGGGGCAGAGGACAGGGTAAAAAAGGTGGAGGGATTTAAAAATACAAAATGGTGGTTACAAAATAGTCATTGGAATGCAAAGTAAAGCATAGGGAATATAGTCAATGATGTGGTAATAACTACATACAGTAACAGGTGGGTACTAGACTAGTCAGGGGGATCACTTCTTAAATTATATATAAATGTCTAACACTATGCTGTACACCTGAAAATAATATAATATTGAATGTCAACTGTAATTGATTTTTTTCAAAAAAAAAGGACTACGGTATTAGGGGCATAAGAGGTTCAAATTTCCAGGTATAAAACAAATAAGTCTTGGGGATATAATATACAGCATAGGAAATATAGTCAATAATATTGTAATACTGTGGTACAGTTACAGGTGGTTGCTGGACTTACCACTAAGTTAGCTATATTTTTATAAAAACCTTTTTAAAAAAGTCACTTTTGTTCTTTCAGATTTCCTAATTTTCTCTATAAAATGGATATATTATTGATTCATATAAGTGTAAGAGTGTGTCATATTCTAAATTTTGAAATAAGACATTCAAAATAAAATATATTGCATGGGAATTCAGTTTTCGAAGACTTGACCTACACCTAGTAATGCTTACAAATTTTAAACTCAATACTGTTTTAATTTGGCTCAGAAGAAAAGCAAACCTGTAAGCTGCCAAAGATTTACATATTTAATTCTATTGCTTTATATTACAGTGATAAAATCAGTTTGAGAAGGCATGAGTTGGAGGCCCAAGGAAAACATTAAAATACAGTGGAAAATTAAGCCATGTATTTTGTAGTCACAATTGATTATAAACTCCACAGGATTAAGCTTATGCATTTGAGACTCTCAGGACACTCAAAAAACACACTGAAGAAGCAGCCAAGTAGGCATTTTTCGAGTTCAGTCATGTTATTCTCTAAAGTTTAAATGCAAGTAATGGTGAACTCTTGGGTCTGTTTTATTCTGGCTTAAAGTATGCATTCATTGTCATATTTTAAAATATTGATTTTGGATCAATCTTCAGAAATAATCAGGGATAGTATTGTTATATCATCTGATAGCCCTTATTTGACATTCTCTAGGGGAGATTTAGATAAATGCCATCATGTATCAACCCTAAAAATGAACATTTCCTAGTATATAGAAATAATTGTATAATTAGTGTTTCTACCTTTTTACACTTTCTTAAGAAATAGATATGCAAAAAAAGTAGATAAAACATGGGCTCCTGTTACAGTAAGACATTAGAATAGATAATAAGTACAGTTTAATAATAAAGCCTAATAAGTATTACAGTGGCCAAGTTTTCCTAAAATAGTCTAGGTTTAGTTAGAACAAAAATTTAGAGGAATGACTTCTGTAGTCATCTTCTGTTCTTAAGTGCATACATTTTAGTTTTAGCTTTTTTCTCTTATGAATGAGGAACACTCTACATATCAATTCTTCTGCAGCCAAAACATAATTGGAAATTTACTATATGGCATACCTTAGCCTTGATTGATTTTAATTACACAGTAACCATATCTTAGTGGACTTGGGGAATGCAGTAAAACCATTATAGTCAAGAAGATGTGTTAGATTTTATGAATGAGTTAAATGGCTTTAATCAAGACATTTTTGTATAGAACAGAAAACAGACCTTAATTACAACCTGATGTGTTTGCCTAAGCATTCATTTTTTTTTAACCAAAATGAATAGTATATTTGTGAAAAGTTAAAATTGGAATTCACAGACAGACAATATATTTTTCCATGCAATTCATGCCAACAAGTAATACAGATTACTTGCTGACCCTTTAAAATTGAAAATTAAGTTTAAAATTGAAATTTAGTTGAGTCTGTTTTTTTCCTTACAAATAATTAAAGCAGCATCTCCTAGTACTTACATTGTGTATGTAAATTTACTACTTTTTTCTGTCTTCCTTTCTTTCTCCCTCTTTACTTTTCTCTTTCCCTCCTTTTATTCCACCCTAATTTGCTTTCTTCCTTCCTTCCATTATTTACTTTTTTACACTAGAAAAAAATTGCAGTTACACATTGAATTGTATGATGACAAACTACATTTTCATGCATGTTAGACATTTCTCTATAATAGTTCCAATTTTATATTAATACTTCAAAGTATAAAATAAAATACCTCTATATGGCAATAGAGTATATTATATCAATGTAATAAATATCAAATGTATAATTAATTTGATAGGACTAATTTACTTATGACAACTTCTGACTTAAATAGCTTTATTTTTTTAATATATCGTCAACAACTCTATGATGTAGTTAAACCATCTGGTGGCATTGTGCCTATCAGAGGCTAAAAACCAGTAACACAAAAGACTGGGAAAGCCACATGGCAAATACAAATAGTGGAATGTGAATCCATATTGGATTACGGTTTTTTATTGTTCCTATAGAAATAAGCATGGTATACTGCAGTGTTTTCTGAAATATTTCTCATATATAGAAGATAGTTTTTATGTATTTGACTTAGCTAGATTTACCTGGAAACAGGGCCAAAAACAAGTGTTAAAGTGACAATATTATTTGGAGGAACATTTCCTAGATGAAGAGAAAGAGTAGTGAGGCAAAGAAGTGTGTGAGCTAATGCAGATTCATGGATAACTGTGCTGGCTACCACTGTTATGAGAAGAAAGAGACACAGTCATTTGTTGTGTCTAGGCTGGTGCATTTACGACCTCTGGGCATTCATCAAGGTGAGTCATGCCTTCCATAGTCCATGGAAACAAGGAAAGAAAGTCAGTTTCCCTTCTGGGATCCTTCTGCCTCTTAGTTCCCATCAGTCAAACTTTGATTCATACACAGTTTCCTCCCATTTAGTTACAGGAGAAATCATGTGATCCATTTTAGAGGGTTCTAGTTAAGGCAGATTTTATGCCCTATAGTTGGTATTGCATACATGTCCAGAAATAATACTAGAAGCCAGAGCCCCTGGATTTGTGGCTATTTAGGCTGGCTGTGCAATAGGGATAGTGACTGGTTAGCCTCAGACAATAGAACCCAAGACACAGATGACTAAATCAGAAGAGGTACATGAGATGTAGTTCCAATACAGTGCATGTCTTTTCCACCCAGATGATTTTGTGTAAGTACCTTAGAGCTTTTGTGTCCTAGATTGTATCTTCCAAGATCCATTGCTAAAGCCCTGTGTTCGCTTATAAATGTCAGGACCTCAATTCCTCCTCTTCCTCTAAATCCTTTGACCATACTACTCGGGAACTGAATTTTTGGCTTTCTCCTTCTCCTATCATGATAGCCTCACAGTTCTCAGCACCTCTTCCCTCAGTAGGCCTTCCTTCAAACTTTTAGGTCTACTTGCCATTCTTCAACTTTTAGTTTTCTCAGCCCTCTCATTTTTTCCCTTTCTCCTCAGCTGTCATTTGTTTCTCTACTCAGGGTCTCTGCCAGACCCTCACCTGCTTTCAGTAGATCATCCCACGAACAGTCAGACACCCACATCTCACAAGGTATCCCGGCCTCTCTGCTAAGCCCCACTGTTCCTTCCTTGTCCAGCTTCTGCTTCTTTGTGCCAACCTTTTGTAACACCAGCTGTAAAAGCATGTGCCTGTCTCTAGGCTCTGCCCCCTTCCTAGTTGTCTGTTATTTTTAATCCCATCTTTTCAATTCCCCATTGTGTGGTTTTTCATTTCTATCTGGATCCTTCTTCTTCTTTTTGTTATAGAATGACTGAGAAAAATTTTTTCAAGAGTTCCCAAATCTTACTACCTGGACTCCTAATCTCTAAAACAAATGAAGACACGACCTTTCAAATCTAATATGGTATAAGGTTCATCCTGCTAAAGAATTAAAAAAAAAAAGAAGAAGAATTTAGAGAAGGGAGGACTTGACATTTTTCTCTTTTCTTTATGATCGTGCTGTTTTTCAAGGATGTTTAATTTCCATAAACTGCAGGAGTTCTGTAGCCCAGTAGTCAGATGGGAGACTTTTCCACATAATTTGTTGGTTGAGGGTTATGAATGAATTATCTGTCCATGGAATGAGAGTGCATTCCGGAAGGGGCTGTTGTGATTTTGTATCTACTAATTGGTAGACATATAAGATGTTCAAGTAGTTCAGTGTCATAGAAAAATCTATAAGTTTGGTAGATAACAAATAACTAAATTTTGGAAAACTGGTAAAGTAAAACCGTTATGTAGCTTTGGGTAAAAGGTAACAATGTTCAAATGGAAGATGAGTCACTAACAATGAGGCATAAATAAATTTAGTGATTTCATTTTACTGAATTTTAGTTTCCTAATATTTCAAATAATGATTAAAATGATAACACTGTTAGGATGGTGAGGTTTTTAGAAGGGATGACATAAAATTAAACACCTGAAACCTAAGAGACATTCAACACATATCAGCTCTGTTCTCCCCAGTCCACTTTCTACCTCACCAAGCACCTTTGAAAAATGTATGTAGTATGTAGTTGTCATGAGGAAAATGTATACTTAGTGCAAGAAAATTTATAGAAGTATGGAAGTTGTCTCTGCTGACATTTATGTAAAAAAGCTTAAAGGCAAACCTCTTTTATTCATTTATGTAATTGTGTGTGTGTGTGTGTGTGTGTGTGTGTGTGTATGTGTGTGTGTGTCTGTGAATCCCCTCTGAAGAGAATACAGTATGAGGAAGAGGCACTATGGAAGCTACTGGAAGAAAGTATATAATGACTCACAAGACTGGGATGGAAGCAGACACCGTCAGGTCCCCCAGGGAATGGAGCCTTGTATAGTGATTCACAGTGTTGATTTGGACAGAGGCAGCACCTCTAAGGGAAACTATGTAAAGCACATAGGGAAGTTGTGCCAGGATTGCTGCCTACACCTATGGCAACTTCAACCACATTAGAGAAGTTACCTTTCCTTCTAGGATGTAGTCAAGTACAGGGCTAATGGCCTCTGTTCCTCCAGGATGTAAGTTACCTACCAAATGGAGAGTTGCTTAGGGGAACCTTCCCAAAACTCCCTAGGCCCACATCTTTCAGAGAATTAGTAGTGCCATTTTCAGAGACCATATGGACTTCGACAATGATTACATGAGCCTGACTATCTAGATTAGAGATGTGAAATCCTTTTCCAAAATTTTAATAATCATATAACCATCCCTCCCACCAGATCCTTGAACAACTTCTCAAATTACTAAAATGAAACTTTTGTCCACACAGTAGTATGGTTGCTAGGATTTAATTTATTGCAAAATTTCTTATATATCTGAGTTTCTAGGGTTTGATTTACAAATTTTCTTGGTGAGTTTTAACTTTTTGACTAATTAAATTGTCTCCTTTATATTCTATTATATATATATATATATATATATATATATATATATATATATATATATATATATACACACACATATACATATGTACACATATGATGCAAAATTTTCAGGTATCTGTATATAATCTTAAATTCTTACCAAAGAAAGATTTAAGGCTTCTCTTAATAAAGAGAGTGTAATTATCCTCCATAGCAAAATCATTTGCTTTTCTCTTGAAATATATCTTATTTGTAAGAGGGATTGGAAAGAAATATGGTAAAATATATTTATAATAAAGTAAATCTGTGTTTGAATCCTGGTTTAGTTGGTTGCCAGTTTTTTTATCCTGAACAATTTACTTAATATGTCTAATTATCATTATGTCATCAGTGATAAGAGGATATTTTCTACATCCTAGTTCTATATAAGGACAAAAAATATGTTGATTATAATACCTCAACATATTAAGCAAAGTTGTTTTTTTGTTTGTTATTTTATTGATATTATACCAAGAACTATCTATTTATACACAACTAATCGACAAAAAGAGACTCAAAGTTAGTCTTACCTAATTATAAAATAAGGTGTCAAACACAATTTACAAGTAAATGTCAGTTTACTATTACTTTTTAAAATCACAGGAGTTTTTTTTTCTTTTTACTCTGGCACCTCCAACCCACCACCACTGGAAATCTTAGGGTTTATGGACATTTCAACAGTTAGTATTCATCATGGAAACTACCTGGAGGAATCTTAATGAGATGTTACCAACCCAAAGATAAGCAGCCTAACTGAAGCAGAGTAAGAATTAATGCTCATGCCTTAACGTCACTACCTGCAATAAGCATATCTGAAAGTAGGAAAAAATGTATTCAATACAGTTATATGAATTAATCAACTTTCCTTTTGGCTTAAAAAAATCAAATTCTGATGTTCTAATCAGTTATACTAAGATTACAAGATTTACTAAGTAAAGGCTTTTATTTTCTTGTACGCTTGTTTTCTAAAAACACATTCAGTTTTATTCATTGATTGCATATATTTATTTGTGTTTAGAAAAGAAGGTGATATCATCTAAAGTATGGCAGTTAATATTTTGTAAGAGAGGTGTTACCTGATATTGACTCAAGATCCACAGCATAACTTTATGATTTCTTTTTTTGAAAATGTACTGGGACATGGAGAGAAATATTACAGATCAATCTTTAAAAGAATTTTGAATATTTTAATCAATTTTAACAAAACTAATTTTAATAATAATTACTAACTACATATTAATTAATTAAATGTATACTTTTTATGTGTTTCTTCACCTTTCCAAAAGAGTTTGACATTTGTCTTTCCTCTTAGCAACTTATGCTTAAGTAGATGTATTCTAAAAAAAAATATTGAATATTAAGATTAATATGGAACACTGTCACTGTCTTGATTATTTTTTCTGTATTACCTTAAATGAATAAAAATCAAATAAAATAGGTGTATATTTACAGCATATACACCTATAACAAATAAGTCAAAACAAGCTTCTCTCTGTTTAGGTTACTATTGAAACTAAAGCAGACTAAATATTTCACAGCAATGTTTTTCACTTAGCTATTTTACAGTGGCATATTAGGGCTAATTAGTATTTTTCAGTCATAAGTTATTCTTAATAACCTGAGGACTATTGCATTATTGTTGCAATTTACAGGTTTATAAGAAAAGCAAGTTTGAGAAGGGACAATTCACTAATTTGCATGTGCTAATTAGAAATACATTAATTCTAATTTTAAAATCAGTAATTTAATATTTTCGGTAAACTGGGACAAGATACTATTTCTAATTAGTTATACCAAATTGTTACTAAATGAAACATATTTAATAGTGCCTTTGTACTTGTTATGAAAAATTTGGTTATAATAAATATCTCTGTATATTGTTTTGACCTCTGTTTCAACTACACAATCCCAATTTGTTTTAAATGTTTTCCCAGGTACAGGACTCTATGATTAATATCTCTTGCTGTGTTATCTCTGCTGTTAATGAAAAACATTGGGTGTTCTTTCACTTTACAGAATGCAAACGCAGATGAAAAAATTTCACAGGTGAACTCCTTATGAACACTTCTAATTGCTTAGGAACAGTGTTTGAAAATCTCGAGTAATTTGCCATTATTATAATGAATAGCATAAACTGTAATTTTTCATAGTAATTAACTTGTGTCAGCACCATTATTTTTCATTAATTATAAATGAGGAAGAATGAAAGAACACCCGCAGGAACAGATGTGCAAAATTGTCTCTTAGGTTCTGTTTCAGATTTTGTTTTTTCGTTTTTTGTCCTACTCAATATACTGTTTTGGGTATACTATCTAGCTTGGAGAAAATGCAGATGGTGATGACTGTTTGGGGCTGAAACGAACATAGGGCATTTAATTAGGTTGTTGCTTATGAAGTTCAATATTTTAACAAAAAGAGTCATTACTCGCATGCCAGATGAAACAACAACAAAAAACTTTTAGTAAATGCACCTAAGATAATTTGAAAACATGCATTTTGACTGTCTTTTTCTTTTGTTAGAAAAATAAAAGCCACTATCAAGTTTTGCCAGATTTTAAGCCTTTGATGTGCTAATTGAAGTTAATTTTAAAAAGAAAGGAAGAAAGGAAGGAAGGAAGGAAGGAAGGAAGGAAGGAAGGAAGGAAGGAAGGAAGGAAGGAAGGAAGGAAGGAAGGAAAGAAAGAAGGAAGGAAAGAAGGAAGGACAAAGTAGGAAAAAGGGTGAACTTTATGTATTGGGTGGTTGAACAGTATTTTTGTTTGTTTGTTTGTTTGTTTGTTTGTAATTTTACATGACAGTTTTCATGTTATTTCCAGAGGGCAGAATAATACAGGCATGTCATGCTTTGGGTATTTTTATATTAAATCTACTTCTTTTAGCCTCTTACAAATAATTAATTGTGTTGTCCTCATTTTTTTAATTTTTTAATTTTTTTTTACTATCAACTGGCTACAGCATAAAAGTCTTAAAATCACTGTACTGTAAATTTGTCTGTGACTTAACAGTTCATTAACATGGCAACCTAATTAGCATAAATCTAGAGACATCATGCTTACTCTTGACTCTTTACAAGTTTTGGTCAGAACTGTCCTCAGAATGATTCATATTGGATGATATCACAAAAGACTGACCTGTCAATTTTGTTCAAGATGAGTTCCTCTTGAAAACAAATGTTATATTACAAAAGGAGGCCGTGCACAAATACATTTAGGACAAGTTGATAACATTAAACAAGTTTTTCGTTTTATCTTCTGGAGTTTTCAGTGCTTATAAATTGCTGATTTTCACTTTGATTCTCCAGGAGGAAAGTAGAATATTCATAGAACATTCATTGTTTACAAACATTTTTGATCCTGTAACCATTCTTTGCATATATAATGTATCCCACAGCACACATTAAAAAAAAATGTACCTATGGCATTCCTTTGAGGAAGTGGTGCTAAAGAAGAGAAAATATTACTTATTTTCTATTATCAGAGGCTACTTACCCCAATGCAATCAAGGATGATGGGTGCAGAAACTTGAATTAGGGGAGCTTTGCTTTTTATTTTATCATAATTCTTTTCAGCTTTGGCCCACTTATTTATCCCTAGCTTATTGAATCCCTCTACACTCATCCTAGGTTTCAGATACTTTTCTACCTACTAAGTTTAATTAAAATGTTATTGCTTTATGTCACAGTTTTGAACACAACTTTAATAGAAGAGCTTTAAACATGGTGATAATTGTGTGCTTTTGATCCTTGGAAGTACTAATTTAGATGACAGAAATAATACATGTAATTTTTAATCTTATACCAGCACTTGCTTACATTTAGGATTATGATGATGGTTAAATGAGATTATATGTACTGTGTGAGTGAGTTTAGCAGAGTGCTTCGAATGCAGTGGCTATTTATAAACCTTATTTAACCCATTTTTCTTAGTATTCTGAGGAAGAGTAATTCTCCTTCAGTAATTTTTACTTATAAAAATTGGTTAAATAAATACAACCAAGTAGAACACTTCCATTATTTTTGCCATGGATTTCTAATCTGTTGATATAATTCTTCTCAAATGTTTTTGCCAAAGCTTCCTTAAAGTGCAAAAAGGAAAACTGTATCTACAGGAATATATGGGTACTTACTCTTGTGTAAACTTTCTCTGAAGTCTCTTCATTTATTCTAAAATTGTAAAAAACATATATATTTGACTCCTAATATCGCATGTTATATTTTTCCCAAAAACTTTCAAGTAAATTTGACTATCCAAAAAGCTATGGAATGTTTGTCCTGTGATTTATTTATTAGTATCCTTTGGCTGCTATAAAAGATTACCACAAGTTTTGCGGATTAAAAAATATAAATTGGTTATGTCACAATTCTGGAGGTCAGGAGTAAGAAATCAGTGTGTCAGAAGGGAAGCCCCTTCTCTGGTGACCAAAGAGAAAATTTTATCCTTTGTCTCTTCCAGCTTCTGGTCTCTCTAGGCATTTGTCAGCCTGTGCCTGCTTCACTCCAATCTCTGACTCCAAGGTCACTTTGCCTCCTTTTTTGTATTCTCCTCTCTGCCTCAAAACTCCCTCTGTCTTTCTGTTATGTGGACATTTGCCATTGAATTTTGGCCTTCCTAATAATCCAAAATTATCACATCTCAAGATTCTCAAATAAACCACATCTGCAAAAGACTATTTTCCCTATTTTTTAAATTAAAATTCATTTGGGGTGACAATGGTAAGTAAAATTACATAGGTTTCAGATGTACAATTCTGTAATACATCACCTGTATATCACATTGTGTGTTCACCACCTAGTCAGTTCTCTTTCCATCACCATATAGTTGACCCTGTTTACCCTCATCTAACACCCCTCCCCCACTTACCTTCTGGTAACCACTGAACTATTGTCTATGTCTAAGAGGTGTTTTTTTTTCCCCTTATTTGTTTCTCTTGCTCCTTTGTTTCTTTCAATTTTATATGCCACATATCAGTGAAATCATATGGTTCTCGACTTTTTCTGTCTGACTTATTTCGCTTAGCATAATAATCTCAAGATCCATCCATGTTGTCTTTTTCCAAATAAGAAAACATTCATAGGTTCCAGGGATTTAACATAGATAAACTTCTGGTTAGGAGGGGGAACATTTTTTGGGCCTACCACAACTTACCATAGATTTGGGTTCTAAACTACTGACCCTGGAGGTAAGACATCTTGATTATCTTGACACAATTTTTAAGTAGGACCTGATGGGATGGATAACATAGGTTCTAAGACAAATCAAAATCTTTTTTTCTTTAAATTAAAGTTTATTGGGACTATGATTCTATGATTGTTAGTAAAGTTACATAGATTTCAGGTGTACAATTCTGTAACACATTATTTAAATCTCACATTGTGTGTTCGCCCTCCAGAGACACGAACAAATCTTTATTGCTTGCTCTCCACCACACACAATGGATGAGTAGAGGAAAGGCCCTTCTCCTCTGACTGTGCTTACCGTGGTATAAATAGGAGATTTATACCAATTTTAAGAGACTTATACCTGCTTATTTATACTTATTATTTATAACAATTTAAGAGATTTTTTTTTCCTGTGTTTAAGACAATTGCTTAAGGTCAATGTCACTGTGAAACAAGTAAAAAAAGTAACACCTAGAGATAACATTTGTACCTCCTTCTTTGAAACAGTGATTTTCTACAAAATGATATTCTCACCAATTTGTTATAAGTTTGTGATAGAAAAGAGGCTGTTTTTTTTTTTTTAATTTTGGTACTTCTTTATATATTTATTAGTCTTTCCTACTCAACATGGCATTGTGAAGTGATGAATATATGCTACTTTTTTAACAATTGTTTAAAATATATCTTTCTCCTGACAGAGTGGTAATGGGAGTTAGAAGCATATATATATGGTTTTATTTAGCTATGTTTTCTATTGCCACTTTGTTTTATAAACTATGATTAAACATTTATCTTTGGTTAATTGGGAGAAGCCTGGTATAAGCTTACTTTACAGTGAATCTCAGGTTTACTTCCATTTGCGTTTATCTTTTCTTGCCTTTCTTATCTCATTCCAATCAATGTCCCTTTGGTTTCTCCTGGTCTCCTTGCTATATCCTGCTCCAAGATATTTACTGTTATCATGGCCTGTATGTGGAATGTTCTTTCCCCAAATAACTGCAGAGAACGATCCCTCATATTCTTCAAGTATTTTCTGAAATGACACATCCTCAATGATCTCCCATTTAGCACTGTACATTTTTCATCATTGGGACCCTTTTCCCTCTTTTACTATATTTTTCTTCATACATTTAATAGTCTTTAATGCAGTACAATATATGCCTTATTGCTGATGTCTCTCCACTAACCTGGCTCTTTCTTGAATGCAAGGGTCTTTTTTGTTGCTTGTTTTGTTCCCAGAAATATTCTAAACACCTAGAACACATCTAGAACTTAGCAATGTCTCAGTAAATGTATGTTGAATAAATTAACCCAAAATTTTCTCATTAACCCACTTATTGTGGCTCTTGATGCTATTGATTACACCTTTGCCTTTAACCTCATGTTACCTTTCTGTTTCAAGAATAAATACAGAAATGCTCAATTTTCAGTTTTTTATCCTATGTTCTACTCTGCAGTTAGTTTATATAAAATTACATATAAATGAAAAGTTTTTACATGGATACCTCGAGATATATTTTGTTAACTTGTACATAAAATGTGTTTAGTATTATTTTAAAACATGTTTCAAGATGGTCCCAACAATAATAAAATGCAATTCAAATTTCAAATTACAAACTTAGTTTAAACATCTTTCTTTTATAGGAATAATATAATTCCTACAGGTCCTCAGATATGTGAGTTAGCTCAGAACCAATGTGCAAAACTCTCGCAAAGTCTGGGGTGTCTGTAGTCCTTAGTCTAGAATTATTTAGGTAAGTGGTGATATGTGATTTAGTGATGGAATGAAGGTGAAGTTTCACACTATAGGCTTATGGTGTTCTATATGAATGTTTGTGTTCTCAATCCTATCGCACAACTATTAAATCATTCTTTCAATGTAGTTATGTGTTGGTACAATGTATAGGATATGTCTAAGAATTTGAATTAATCACATTACATTATCCAGTGTTCTGGTGCAGCCAAATCATCCAACTTAACGGACAGTATTAGTAGAGGAACAAGTATCTAATCTTTGAGAGTTTCACTCTGAATTTGCTGATGTGATTTGATGAACTGTTTTACCATAATACATTAATGGCTGAAAACTTCCCATTCCATGCCTTTTATTATTTCTCAATAATCAACTCTCTCTCTCTCTCTCTCTCTCTCTCTCTCTCTCTCTCTCTCTCTCTCTCTCTCTGTCACTCTCTCTGTCTTTCATCTTACTTAAAGAAGTCCCTCTTAAGATTCCTTGTAAACCTGGTTGGATAGTGATGAGCTCCTTTAGCTTTTCGTTTTTTGTTTGTTTGGTTTTTTTTGTTTGTTTTTTTTTTTCTTTTCTTTCTGGGAAGGGCTTTATGTGTCCTTTGATTCTAAATGATAGCTTTGCTGGGTATACTAATCTTGATTGTAGGTCCTTGCTTTTCATCACCTTGAATGTTTTGTGACAGTCCCTTCAGGCATGCAAAGTTTCTGTTGAAATTCAGCCGATTGTCTCATGGGACTAACTGCTTTTGTCTTGTTGCTTTTAAGATTTTCTCTTTGTCTTTAACCTTTGGCATTTTAATGATGATGTCCAATGGTGTCAGCCTCTTTGGGTTCATCTTGTTTGTGACTCTCTGAGCTTCCTGGGCTTGTATATATATTTCCTTCACCAGCATAGGGAAGTTTTATGTCATTATTTCTTCAGGTAAGTTTTCAGTTCCCTGCTTTCTCTCTTCTTCTTCTGGTACCCCTATGATACCAATATTACCCCTATGGTGCTTGATATTGCCCAGAAGCCTCTAAAACTATCCTCATTTTTTTGGATTCTTTTTTCTTTTAGCTGTTCTGCTTGAGTGTTTTCTGCTACGTTATCTTCTAAATTGCTGATTTGATCCTCTGATTCATTTCATCTGTTGATATCCTCTAGTTCATTCTTCATTTCAGTTATTGTATTCTTCATCTGACTTTTTTTAATGTTTTCTATCTTCTTTTTATGTTTCCTATCAATTTGTTGAAGTTTTCCCTGAGATCATTGAGCATCCTTATAACCAATAGTTTGGACTCTGCATCTGGTAGATTGCTTGTCTCCATTTTGTTTAAAGCTTCATTTAAACAAAGCTTTATTCTAGAGCTTTGTTCTGTTCTTTTATTTGGGAAATGTTTTATTGTCTCTCCATTTTAGCTGCCTCCTTGTGTTTGTTTCTATGTATTAGGTAAGCTGATATGTCTCCTGGTCTTAGTAGAGTGTCCTGTGGGACCCGGTGGTGCAGTCTTCCTGGTTACCAGAGCCAAGTGCTCCAGGTGTGTCCCTTGTGTCAGTTGTGTGTGTCCTTCTATTGTAGTTGATCCTTGGTTGCTGTTTGCATGTCAGTGGAAGGGATTGACCCACAGGCTGATTTGTTGTGAGGACTAGCTGTGACTGCAGAGGAGTATCTGTGGTTCAGGGGCTGACCCTACAGAGCAGGGTTCACTTTAGTGGGGTTCTGGTGCCTGTGCATTCTATCCTTTGGGTGTGTCATCTTTGGAGGTGGCTAGTTGATGCTCAGCTTAGTACAAAGCTAACCATCAGGTGTGCCAGTCCTGGGGTCTCTTAGGAGGGGACCTGCTTCAGGCCAAGTTTAGCTGTAGCCTGTCCCCTGCCCAGGGCCACCTGGTATGAGCCACAAACCAATCCACAGATGGCCCCACCCCCACTGGGCCTGGAAGTGTTACAAGAGACCAATCTGCAAACCAAGGCTGGCTGCCAAGAGTTCCAAGCTTATGGTTTCTCAGCCAGAGGTATGGAATGCATAAAATCTAGATGCTGCTCCTTTGGGTTTTGTGAACTTTTGAGAAATTTTATGCAAGTTGGCAGCATGAGCGAAGACAGGCTGTTTGTATAGGAAAACCACTGGAAGTGGTTTGGGTGTGCTCCAAAATTGGTTGGAACGTGGTCTCAGGGAGTCACTATGGTGGGGCAGACAAAAGGCAATATCCAGTTTGATGGAAACTGAGACATGTCCTCTGCCTGTATCTGCACACAGGGAGGGGTGAGAGCTTAACAAAGTACCAATCATCTCTGCCAGCTCCTCCATTTGAGAGAAAGCTGCCCCTCCAGCCATCACCCCGAAGCTAGACAATTCAGTTCACCCCCATATGTCCTTGATATCTTCCAAGCTACTGCCCCAGTACTGAAGCTCAGAGCCAGTGAGTCCATCAGTGAGTAAGTCTGTGTGTGGGCCCTTTAACAGGAACACTTGGGATTGCAACCACTGTTCATCTCACTCAGCTTCAATCTCGTTTTCACAGACAGAACATATGTGGACTTCTCTTCCCAGCATTGAAACCCTGTGCTAGCGAGGGGCTGGGACCCCTCAATCCTCAGGGGGAACTACACAGCTAAGATATCCCTCCCAATTTTTAATGGTCACACACAGGTGTGGGACCAGCCCATTCCACATATATTCCCCTTCTACCAGTCTTGGGTGGCTTCTTCTGTATATCCTTAGTTGTAGGGCTTTTGTTCAGCTAGACTTCAGGCGATTATCAATGATGGTTGTTCTGTAGTTTAGTTGTAATTGATATGGTCCTGAGAAGAGGTGAGCACAGTGTTTACGTATTCCTCCATCTTGACCCAAGATAGTCTCACAGTTAGTGGTTTTATTGTGCAGCCTTTGATTATGATTTTCTTGTTTTTCTAGAAAATTTTGGAAACATTCTAGATTTTCACATTGAAGTTTGAGAGTGTTCCCTAAATATTTAATTTTTGCAAACTGTTGAGATTTTCTGTGACCTAAATTATGCTAGAAGTATAAATTATCCAAAGTTATTCAAATGAAAACAAGACTTTTTACATTGTAAGTCACATCTTTGACTTAGGTTTATTGAAACAATTTTATAGTTATTTATGGAGTTATTTATTTTCTTAATTTGCCCTGACAAGGAATAGAAAAATTCTCCATTCTTATGCAGTGACTTTGTTCTAAATTTCTTTTTTTTTGTTTTCTTTATGTATTTTGACAATATGCTTTTTTAATGTACTTTTGATATTCTTCAATACGCCTTGTATTTGATTAAGATAACCATCATTAATCACTTACAGATATTTTTTTCCCAACAAAATCCTTCTTGAGATTTGCAAAGCTTATTTCTTTATTTTTGAATTTTCTTGATACTACTTTCTAAAATTGTATTTTAATTACACACACACACACACACACACACACACACACACACACAAAGGACTGACAATGAAGTTCGCGAACTTGTTGCAATGATGTTGCTAACCTTTTTTGATATCAGAGGGATTATTCATTATGAATTTGTACCAATGGGACAAACAGTTAACCAAGCTTGCTATTTGGAATGCTGAAAAGGCTGTGTGAAAAAGTTATATGACCTGAACTTTTCACCAACAATTCATGGCTCTTGCATCACGACCGTGCAACAGCTCTCACAGGACTGTCAGTGAGGGAGTTTTTAGCCAGTAAACAAATAACTTTATTGGAACACCCTCCCTACTCACCTGATCTGGCCCCAAATGACTTGTTTATTTACCCAAAGGTAAAGGAAATATTGAAAGGAAGACATTTTGATGACATTCAGGATATCAAGTTTAATATGATGATAGCTCTGATGGCCATTCCATAAAAAGTGTTCTAAAATTACTTTGAATGGTGGCCTAAGTGCCAGCATCAACACATGGCTTTCCAAAAGGAGTAATTCGAAGGTAACTATAGTGATATTCAGCAAGGCAGTATTAGCACATTTTCTAGAATGAGTTTGTGAATGTAATTATGAGATCTTATCAGTGAAACTAAATATATACATGTTTCTGTAAAAGCATGTATATATTTATACATGTTTTCTGTAAAAGTAAATTATATGCCAGATGACCTCACTTTGGCCATAACTGCCTGGAAAATTATCCCAGAATCTGTAATCTAATTATACCTTCTGCTACTGAGTGCATTGGAATTTCTCTTCATTTGGTTAAGAAATGATTTCTTATTTCTTGAATTATTTTGGGAGGATTTCTATACTTTGCAGCTGAATAAAAAACTATAACTATATCAAAATGTCTTGAAGGCTGCTATACACTCCCCAGAAATTCCACAATAAATTTCTGGGGGGAATATAAGAAAGAAACTAGTAATATTGAATTCTATACTCAGTAATGAATGGATACATGACATGATCAATCCCTGTTTTCATTAATAGATAATCCCACACTGTCCTGGCTTTGAGGATAGTTGGCCTTTCCTATTCCCATCTCTGATTAGAGAGAAATTGAATAGTTCTAGTAGTGAATAACTGGTCTACTGTTTAATTAATTTGTCATTCTTAACTACTTCCTTTATTTCTATTCAATGAAAGTTTGCACTGATAATTTACTCTATTTTCATTTTGTTTTATTTACAAACATTTCAGCTTATTTCCGTTAAGGCAACTTTTCTTATTTAGATGTACATTATCTCTTATCTTCTTATTTTCTTTCCTTTTAAACTCTTCTCTAGCTATTCCCAGAAGGTCTTTGTTGACTTCTTCCTCTTTTTTTTTTTCCTTTTATCTTTATTCCATTTGTGAGTCAAAGAATGACTTAAGGACAATAAACATAAAGGAAGCTAATAGTAAACATACATCAAGGAAAATGAAAGTCATATTTTTAAGTTAATTTATCTTTAAGAAAAAGATGTGACATTAAACTTGATAGACTTTCAAATTGCTTAGAATTTTTCATATGAATCTCCACAAAGTTCCATCTACATTTTTATTCTCCTTTAATGAAAACTCTTTATTTATCCTTTAACAACTAGAATTAGAATTCATAGGAACTTTTTAAACTCCCATTCAAATTTTCTGTTTATTTCTGTTACTATGATTATATAGGTTCCATTAAATTACATTGAAAACACATAAGTTTTAGAAACAGCAAGGGAATAAAATTGAAATTTGTTTATTCTGAAATATAATCAGTATTCAAAATACTGTTTCTGTAAACTATTTGACTTTAAAATAAAAATAAAGATCTAAGTTGGAATTTTCCATTGTTATGAAACACTGAATAAATTAACACGAAACTGAAATAAAAGGTTTAAAAACAATCTTCAAAATAGGTCAATGAAAAAAATAGACACCTGAAATTATATGAAGACAACATTTCTATTAGTAGATCTTTTCTTGGATAATCACCAGTTTGTTCATCAAAGTTAACATTTTACCAGCGGTGAGCAAGTTTCCCCATGATTAGAAACACCTAAATGTGAGTAGCACTCTTTGGCATAACTTTAAATTATATGCCATTTATTTAGTAGTTTCTGTGTAATTAGTATGTCTTAATTTGAGCATTAAAAAATGTATTGATTCTACATGCAACATTTGTAATTACAAGATCAATTTGTGGTTAACTGATTTCACTGCTAAGATTTTATATCTGGAGTATTTATATGCACTTCCAAAATGGCCACAGTAGAGAACTTTGTATAGGAGAGTACTTCAATAAAAATAAATCATTTGTATTTTATGGTGGATTAATAATGAAACATGCAAAGTGCAAACTTCAGGAAAGAACCAATAATATATTAGATATAAAGTATTACAAAGACATTCATACACACACACACACACACACACACACACACACAAGTACGCACAAACGAGGTGTGATCAAAGCTATGGTGAAAGTTTTAATTTAATAAAGTTTATTACAGTAAAAGACACATTGCCATTAATGCCCCTCAAAATACTCCCACTCATTTTGAACACTTATTGCATTGTTCTTGCAACTTTCTGAAGCAGTTCTGGAAGTCCTCTTTGGTGAGTGTCTTTAGTTGCACTCTTGTGGCTGCCTCAATGTCCTGAACCATTTTGACTTTGCGGAAGAGCTGGAAGTCGCATGGTACCAGATGCAATGAATGAGTTGGATGAGGACACACCGTAATATTTTTATTTGACAGAAATTGCCGTATACCAAAAGGGATGTGGGACATGATGCATTGTCATGATGAAGGATGATTTATAGCACAATTTAAAACACACCTTGTCTCAACTATAGCTCACACCTGACTGACTGCATTGAATAAGTTGAAACTTGTCACACACTGTTACTAAGGTTCAACGCATTGCTTCCCTTATTGAAGATCCCTGCCTTCCATTGGATGGCACTCAACAGCAGCATTCATGTATTCTTTTATCACACCTCGTACACATACGATCATACCATGTGAAAATGCCTTATTTAGGAAGAATAAAGCCTTTGTTGGAGCCTGATTTGAATTCCTCTAAAACCAGGCATTTTAACCTGATATGATGTTTTTTTTCTTCAAATCTTGTTTTATGACCTCTGTAAACAATTGTTCTGAAAATGATTCTATATTGTATTTTTATGTTGGCAGAAACCTTTAATCTCACATTCTATGCAAGTTTCTATGCCAATTAAACTTCAAAATGACACAAAGTTGACTTTCTCCCAGAATCAAGCATAAACATGATTGACTTAGTGAATTATGTCATGATATAGACATGTTTATCCTTTGAATAACGTTGATAAACTGATTTTCCAAGGGAAATAATAATGAAAGTTTCAAGATGCCATTTTACACAGCTATTTAAGAGCACACATCTGGAGCACAGCACAATCTGCTGTTGCAAAGCATAATTAGATATTTAGTTCGGTGTGCAAAATTTTGCATGAATGACCCTGTTAAGTTTTTCCCCTTAAATCAAAGCAAAAATACCCCAAAGACTCATCTTAAAAATGCACCTTCAGCAAATTTGATGTACAATGCATTTGGGATTTTAAATGAAGCACTGGGTTACCAATTCAGGCATCAAAGAAGAAAGCATACATAAAAATTGAAAAACAAGGAAGATTATATTGGAGAACTTGCAAACAAAATCAAAACAATATAAATATCTATGAAACAATAAGATTTAATATTTACTAACAGAGAAATATTTTTTGGAAATTGATATAATATAAAAACTGAAAATTAATATAATTAATTTAATAACTATGGAAATTAGTCTATTATAGTATAATGTAATTAACATACTTTGTATTAATATACTAGTGTAATTAATATACATTAATATAATTTAGAAAAGAAGTGGAAAATCTAAGGAAGATATTAAGGAAATTGAAATTTCACATAGCATTAGTATTATATATTTAAGTCATGAACCAGCTGCTTTGTCTCCAGAGTCGTCCTTCACTGAATTTCTCACCTTTTTTTGGGAAATACTGTTGACTGGCCTTCTAACCAGAGAAGCAGCCATTTAAAATGTAATTATATTTTCTTTCTGGAATTGTTCCTGGATGGATACTTGTCACAATCTAGGCTAATCCTATTCCCAGTTGTAAGGGTTTTGGAATAAGGAGTGAAGAGAAGGAAAGAATGAGAGAGAGGAAGAGAGGAGGAAGAGGAGGAAGGAGAGGAGAGACAGAGACAGAGAGAGAGAGACCCAGATGCACAGAAATGGATGCACAAAGAAGTCTGTCTTTAGTGCCAATAGTGCAGCATAATGTTCCTCGGTGACCATCTGCCAGCTGTCCTAAGAAATAGCAGACGTTTCCTGTAGCAAGAGTGAAGAATGAAGCAGGAATGCACAGAGGAAAAACAAAAGAAATATTGTCTTAATAGCATTTGAATATCTGGTTCCCAGTAGATTCCAATATGAGTTATATCTTCGCCTTAGGTTCTTTGAGACACACTCAAATATTTTCTACTTAAGTTGGTTGAATGGACCTCTGTGACTTGTATTAGGAAGAATCCTAATTTTGTAAAATAAAATTAGGTGAGACAAAAGTGATACTTGTAGAACAACTATTTAAAAGGTAATTTAGGATTAAAGCTTACAGTGAATAAAGCAACAACGAATAATAAAGTACCAAGTAGTTATGGTTTATATGTAGTATTTCATATTAAGAAAGATATTATCTATGGAGGAAAACCCAATGCAGACGTTTCTGGCTAAAGCTAGAGCAGACAATTACATATGACAATCCAAAAATATTTCGAATTTATGGTTTTTCACCCATCTATAATTTATTACTCAGCAGTCTTGTAAGTAGAGTCACCATTGCAAATTATGGCTTGTCAAGAATTGGAATTAGTGAGATTCAGCATTTTTCAATCCTTTTTCTCATAATGACATCCCATCCACTTCTAATTTTAATCTGTAAGTGCTATCTATATTTGTTTTATATTAATGGTCTGGCACAATTTCATGTTTCAATAAAATTCTTTATTGACAACTTCTCCCGCAGAGCTTTTGGATAAGAATGCTATTTTGATTAATAAGAGCTCAGGTCTCTGTTAAATGTTTCTATTAATACACTGGAGGTGCTCAAAGACAAATGTCAGTAGCCCTTCGATCAACACTTCATCTTACAAATATCCCTTGCCTCAAAATACACAGAATACACAGACCATCTGACCACCAAGATAGTAGTTGAATACCTATCCTCAGTCACCTGAGAACAATGAAAATATACATATCTAATTTTTAAAGACTATAGAGCTTGTTATATGATAAAGAAAACAATAAACCACTGGCATGCAATAACTAAGAATTTATCAGAATAGCTCTTATTTTTGCAACATTTTTTCAGCTTGATTGAATACGTTAAAATAAAACATCTATCTTTCTGTTTACTGTAAGCTTGGAGGAGGAAAAGCACTCCAAAGGAAAAACAATGTTCTATTGTTTCTATAATTTAGAGGGAAAGCAAAAATATACTTTTATATACCTCAGTTATTCCCATTTTCTCTCAGCATTCATGTTTCTTATTTAGGTTGAATCTAGATAGTGTAGAATAAGATTAATTGTTATTAAATGAATCTAAGAAATATCATGGGATTTTTATTGTAAATTTTAAACAGCATAAATTGATTATCTCTACTACCTGATTTCCTGGCTTTAATAAAAATATTAATTCATCTTTTAAAAAATGTGTTTTACAGTGAACTTTACCAATGCCATTAACAGCACATCAAACCAAATGTATAAATGTTTCTCTCTTTTCCAGTTTTACCCCATTTTTCCTTTCCATAAGTGTGAACAGTACTGAATAGTAAGTCTACCTCCATTCCTTTTTGTATGCTTTCCCCAAAGAATTTGTGTTACACCAAGCCTTCAACCACTGTATCAGTACACATGACACAAATCTATATCTGGAACATGCTTCTACTTTTATTTCTTACTGTAAAATTAGGAATATTCAACTTTGAAGATTGCACAACTCTAAAATGCCATACATCATGTGTTTTCTCTAAGAAATTAAAGAATGCTTAACTTTTCTCATAAGAGAGTAAATTATGATAAAATAACATATGATGTGACAAAAGAGAAGCAGAACCAAATGAAATCTATGCTTCTGTTGTGTCACTCATTTTAAATTTGAGAATGATGTTGCACTACATTATGAAGTAATCCTTTTGAGTATCAAATATTTAAAAGCAATAAGGTTAAATATCATTTTTTTTCAAATGTACCCTCTTTGATTTGCTCCTAGTAGTCTAAGATTTATGTAGTGTTTTGTTGTTTGGAAATATTGGTCAATGTATACGAACTTTCTGACTAATGTAATTGGAACCCATAGTTGCAAATTAACCTGAGATTAGAATAAAATCCATAACAGACTGCTTCAAAAATCTATGGTAATACCTACTAAAATCTAGATCAAACAAATACCTCTTAACAATTAGATTTACTTTTAAGAACCCTGAAAAAAATAGATAATTTAACAGATAAGAAAGGATGAAATAAATAAATAATAATGTGACACCTTCCATAAAAGTCCATGCTGAGATAATTGCAGGGGTGAATTCAAACTAAAATTCAATATTTTCAATGTAAAAGTTATTTTTATACATCCAGCATATCACTAATATCAAAATTTTACAAAAATATTAGAGAAATAAAAAATCTAACTTATGGATGTTCAACTTCATAAAACATTAAAAATATAATTCAGCAATACATTATAGACACTGAGTTCTTCTGAGAAAGGCAAGAAAAATTACTTTTTCTAAGTCCATTAATGTAATTCAATTTATTAATATAGAAAATGGGCAAATGTAGTAAAGTGGCAATTCACAAAATAAAATACAATAACAACAAATATTTATGGGGAAGAGAGATTAAGTGGATCCCTCTAGAAATCAATGCAATACGCATTTAAACAAAATAAATCACCTCAGTTTATTAAAGATTAAAATAATTTATAATCAATGTCATTTAGTACTCAAATAAACAAGGATTTTATTTTAACATTTTAAAGGAAAATTTGTATATATTTACATATTTTAATGAGTATGTATTTTTATTTAGGAATTCTGCTACAAAAATAACTGACTCTGGGTGGTAAGCACACAATGTGATATATAGATGATGTATTATGGAATTGTACACTTTAAACGTATATAATTTTATTAACCATTGTCATCTCAGTAAATTTAATTAAAAATAAATAATTATATACTAAAGCACTTAATAACAATAATATTCAAAACATTTTAAAATAATACAATAGAAGATTTGTTAAACAAAATTAATTCATACTTTATGTAATTTAATGATGCCATTTAAGAATGATGTACTAATTATTGCAATGTAGTCGATGAAAAATAAAATCATCTTACAAAGCAGTATGCTCTCATGTTTCTAAGGCAAAGGGCTATATAACCCTACACACACAAACACACACACACACACACACACAAACACGCGAGCGCGTTTGGAAAAATCGCACATATATGCATCATTCTGGGAATGTCTGTAAATTTCAACCGATTTTCAAAAGTAATTATAATCTCCAGAAATTCAAAAGAACATTATATGATAATAAGAATGGTCTTGAAATTTAGACAACTCTGGTGTTTTTAATTTTTTATTGGACTTTGAATTAATTTACAGATTTTAAAATTAACAATATAATTATTGAAGGATGTTTATAAAAGAATAGATACTCATTGGTATCAGAATATTTATAAGGATAAACTTTAGACTTGCTAGAAATTATTACAAAAGTTCCTTAAGTGCTTCACCTTCTTTATATTCACAAGTAACTTTTTTGAAATGCATTAAAAACTTATTAAAACACATTTACCGATCATTTTATTATGGATTTCATTGGAAGTACTTCTGATTGTGCTTTGATAATGATTAACATAAATTAGTAGAACACATAAATTGTGCAGTGTGTTTTAGTCTAGTTCCCTTGAGCAACTGACAACAACCCATAATGAAATGTATAAAAAAATAAAAAAATAGTGGAAATGGCTACGTGAGAGAGAACAAGAAGGGAGCTGAAACAGGCTGAGAGGGCAAAGCAAGTCTGACCGTGAGTGCAAGAGAGGGAGAGAAAGTTGGGTAGAAACATCCTACAGTGCTGGGCAGTCTAAGGTAGTTTTGGCAAAGCCATTTGCAAGTTTTCTAAACAAGATGGACATCTGAGAAGTTTGCTTATACCAGAAGTAGGTCTCCATAGTATATCTCTTGCACTGATTCTTGGCTAAAAGCAGCCCTTTGCACATGTGTGCTTGAAAAAAATGTAATGGTGGAATTCAAAGTGGAAAAACTGGGCCATCTATTAATTACATTATCAAGGCTGTCACAATTACAATACCTTAATACTTACCTTACAATTATTAATAAAATTTAATATGTATGTATTTTTTCATTTATTTTTCTATATTTATAATGTGTTTCTATGTATGTGATATCATATACATAAATACATAGTAACTAATAGTTAGATGCATAAAGATATATTTAAATATATATATACATGTGTATATATATGCTTTTTCATATATATATGGGGAAAACATATATTGGGGAAACTATATATATATATATATATATATATATAGTTAAGTGATCTGCCTGAAATCTTGAAAGAGCAATCATCTACTCTGTTTCCCCAAAAATAAGATCTAGCCAGACAATCAGCTACAAGGCATCTTTTGGAGCAAAAATTAATATAATACATGGTCTATTTTATATATATATATATATATGTATATATATATATATGTATGTATATATATGTATGTATATATATGTATATATATATATGTACGTATATGTATGTATATTAATGTTTGCTGCAAAAGACGCATTAGCGCTGATTATTGGTCTTATGTTGGGGGAAACACGGTATGACTAATTATAGGATTCAGAATACAAATAAAAGGATATTTGAACTGAGTAAATTTCAAAATAGATAAAACGAAATGGTTATTATCTCATATACTTTAGAAGTTCAAAGTTTCTGTTGAGAAAATAGTGATGATAAAATCAATTGTATAAGAGATAAGAATATATGTTCATGTTAACAACGTAGAATAGCAAGATTGTGGGGAGAAATCTTTAATTAGTAAAAAATTTAGTGGCATGAAAGTCCATGAGAGTTGTAAGTTTCTGTTTATTCTTTCTCTAGTTATTTATTTTTTCTGTAAGAAATGTATGCATTTCCATGCATCAAATTTATTAACACATAAGTTTCATAATATTGTATTTTAAACCTCTTGTGTATCAACAATTTTATCTTTTTTTGTCCTGTACTTTTCCTTCATCAGTCTCATCAAAACAACACAAAAAACTTGAACAATCTTCTTTAATATTACATTTTCTTTTTTCTTTGTTTTTTATTCTTTGCTATTGACTTTGTTTTCTATTTTATTAATTCACATCTTTATTTTCTCTAGTTTCCTTGATTTCACTGTGCTTTTTTCCCACATTCTTCAGGTGTTTCCATTTTTTTTTCTTGGTTTGTTATACATTGAAAGTTAAGTTGTCTAAATATCAGTTAACGTTGTGATTTTCATGTGATCACCATATGTTTGCATGTTCATCGGCTGGAATGATAACATAGAGAAAGTGTCTAACTGAATACTGGGGAACATGTTTTAGTCTTTTAAGTAGAGATCAGAAGATAGAATATGGCTTGAAGGCTTTGAACTCTCTTACTGACCCCTCTCAACTTGTATGCAGCAAGTCAAAGAGGTGTATGACTTTTATGGTAATTGGGACTGGATAGATTTCCATCATTATTGATGTAACTGAAGAGGACAGTTGTCCAGAGTAGATGCTGGGAATAAATAAGATCAATACAAACCGTACTTTTAGCATGCATAGCATATATAAACCAACCAATGTGTTCAGACTATACCATGTTTTCAAACTGCTCAGATAGATATGTTTTGGTATAGAAATTAGGCAAATGGAAAAAGTTCCCCAAGCTAGAGTAAAATAAATATTTAGTAAATCATTTTGAAGTGTTGGTATTTGGGATCTGGATCTATATTACATTATTGTAGAATCAAAACCCACTTCTTTTTTGTAACCTGACAATCTTATTTAGGTTTAAACGCAAATATCTTTAAAATCAAGAGTTTATTGACTCAGCTGGTGGGAACGATACTGGCTCAGGAACAACTCAGAAATATTTTACTATTTATGGCAGTTTTTCTTAAAACTTATTTCTTGACCTTAACAATCTGCTTCTCATCATGTGTTTTAAGGAGTCAACATAATTGCAGCGTGTGGTTGCCAGGAAACATGGGCAAACACTGCCTAATAAAAGTGCAATGTAACAGGTTGTTTTGACATCAAAATGGAGAAAACTTGAGAGAAAAGTGATTTTGTGAATGGCAACTAAAATGTAAAATGTTGATTTTCCTGTAACGTAACTAAACAAAATTAGTAGCATGTATGTCTATGTGTGTGTATGCATCTGTATACTTAAAAAACAGTTGCATAGATATATTTTGACTGTGAAAGAAACATGTGAAGAGATAAACATTTATGATAATTGAAATGTGTGAAGAGTTTGCATTTCCTGTATAGAATCAGCAGATAATGAAATTACATTATTTCCAGTATTAATTTGTTGTAACTCCTTAGTCTTATCATTTTGTTTGTATAGTAACAATTGACTTATTTCTCATAGTTCATAAATATTACCCTTACACAATTTCCACAAGAATCATAACCTATGATCACTGAATTTACCATTTGATATTTCCACACCATTTCCAAAACAGACAAAACAGTAATTTCAAAAAAGGGTTTACTAAAGTTTATCTCTAAATGAATTTCAGCATTGTGACCCTATGACAATGCTGTTTGAAATGTCCACTAGTTAGAGGTCTCTGGGATATGAAGTTCTCTATAGTTCTAAAAGATATTTAAACTCTTGATTAATATTTCTCTAAGCAAGATAATTTTATAATTTTTGAATTATTTTTACAGCATTGACAAGATACAGAAAAACTTGTATGTAATAAACAAATACTAAAATCGTATTTTCTCATAATTTGATTAGTTTTGGTGCATAAAACCCTGCATAATTTTATGAATATATGTAGTTATTGTTTTAACAGTTAACTTTAATGGAATGCAAATGGTCATATATAATTAATAAAAGGACTAAAAATGAAAGGAAAAAAAGAGATTTTAGTGTGCTAAGTTTAGTACACTAAGTTTAGTGTACTAATTTTTAGTGTACTAAGAAATTAAAATCATAGAAGAGATGTGAAGTGACTTATGAGTCATTTAATGTTTCAACATAGCAGATATTTAGTAAATTAAATTCCCTCAGTGCTCTACTGTCACCATGTTTTCAAAAAGGGCAAATATATAGGTCTTATATTTTCAAAGATAGAAAAACTCTTAAAATAATTTCAAGTTGTAAGGAACTTGTGTCAAAATCATACATAACATGTAGACATTTAATTGAGGATATTAATTTTTGTACTCTAGATGCGGACACATAACCATTAAACATTCATGTCATTGACAGATATTTATTTTACCACCACAATCTATAACATATAGATATTTAATTATGGGTATCTATTTCCTTCTTTTAGCTTTGATGTATACCCATTTAACTATCACATCATAGATACATATATTTTCACCAATGCAAGCTGTGAATAAGATTAAACTGCAAAAATGCACTGTATTCTTCTAGTTGCGTGAACATAAACATCAGGCACCAAATTGTAGACAAATAGATATTATGTTCTCAAATACTTATAATAAAACAATATTTTAATTATTAGTAGGTGAATATTTACTCTTTCAAAGAATAGCAGTAACTATAAATTTAGCTATGACAAGTTATCTAGCAACAAACAATATGAAACTAAAATCAGTTAATACAACTTCAAAAATAAAACTTAAAATAAATGTTTGTTTTTTTGTAAAAATTAAGCAAGTGTGTTATAAAATGACAAGCAACAGAAAAAAGCACATGAAGTTAAGAATTCACACCAAAATTCTAAGACTGAAGACAGTCTCTGACAAAATTAATTTACATCATAAAGAATATCTTTCTACTGCCCATAAGGAAAAGTAGACAAATTAATAAAGAATATCTTTCTACTGCCCATAAGGAAATACAAAGACAGAGATAGGTAGAGGACAGATGGATATATAGATAACTGCTTTAGAAAAAAAATGATTATAATAATAGGAAACTTTCGGAGGTGATGGATATGTCTATTGTCTTGATGACTGTGATGGTTTCATGGGGTATACTTAAAATCAAACTCATCAAGTTGTATATATTAAATGTGTACAATTTTTCACATGTCAATCATACTACAATAAAATGTTTTTTTTTAAAAAGTTATTACCATAGGAAACCAGGTGAAAGAACAGGGTGAATGAAGATACTAGTAGGTGGGACTTCTCAATCTATACTTTTATATTTGAGTTTAAAAATTAATTCAAAAATTAAATAAGATATAAAGCAGTTCTGAATTATTCTTCTACTTACCTCTACCACTTGGAAAAATAAATTTTATTGATCTGAAAAAAAAAAAATGTCATTGCATTTAAACCTAGAAAATGAAGCTAAAGAAAAAGTAGACAAATTAATGAATTTCAGATAAAATTAGTTTCACCATAAGAGATATAGTTACCATAAAAATCTATTAAATTTAGAAAACATGTGCCCAAAACTGTGTTGCTGTGCACAGATCACCATAGAGAGCATTATAAGTGTGGATGTCTGAGTCTCAGTCCTATAAGTTCTGATTTAATTTATCTAAGAGGGTGTGGATGGATTATCAGGAGTCTTTTTTAAAATACATAATTTTTAAAATTACAGTTGACATACAATTTTATATTAGTTTCAGGTGTAAACCATAGTGATTATACATTTATATAACTTATGAAGGGATCACCCTCATAAATCTAGGACCCATCTGACACCATACATAATTATTAATGTATTATTGACTATATTTCATATGCTATTTCTTCCATTCCCATGACTACTTGGTAACAACCAATTTGTAATTATTAATTCCTTCTCCTTTTCCACCAATCCCCACTCCCTCCCATCTGACAACCATCCAAATGTTCTCTGTATCTATGAGTTTGTTTCTATTTTGTTTGTTTATTTTGTTCTTTAGATCTCACATGTAAGTGAAATCATATGACATTTGTGTTTCTCTATCTGACTTACTCCACTCAGCACAATACCCTCTATATCCATCCAAGTTGTTCCAGATGGTTAGATTTCATTCTTTTTTATGGCTGAGTAATATTCCATTGAACATGTGTAACATCTCTTCTTTATCCATTTATCCATTGATGATCATCCATGTTGCCTCCATATCTTGGCTATTGTAAATACTGCAAAGGATTCACATGTACCCTTGAAGTAGTGTTTTGTGTGTCTTTGGATAAATACCAAGAAGTGGGATTCCTGGTCCTTCTTTGTCTCTTATTAAAGCCTTATTTTTAAAATCTATTTTGTTTGGTATAAGTATTCTACCAAAGTTTTGTTTTTGTTGTTGTTGTTTTGTGTGTTTTGTTTGTTTGTTTGTTTTACCATGAAGTATCTTTTTCCATCCCTTTACTTTCAGTCTGTGGGTCTTTCAATCGGAAGTGAATGTCTTATAGGTAGCATATGTGAGGGTATAGTTTTCTTATCCATTCAGCCACCCTATGTATTTTGATTGGAGCACTTAATCCATTCACAGTTAAAGTAATTGTTAATAGATATATAGTTATTACCATTTTATTATTCATTTTTTTTCTCCTTAAATAAGTCTCTGTAACATTTTTTGTAGTACTCTTTAACATTTTTTGTAACAATTTCATATTGTTTGTTGTTAGATAATTTGTCACAGCTAAATTTTGGTGGTGATGAACTCCTTTAACTTTTATTTGTATGGGAACCTCTTTTTAGCTGTCCTTCAGTTCTAAATGATAGCTTATCTGGGTAGAGTACTCTTGGTTGCAGGTTTTTGCTTTTCTTCACTTTGAATATTTGGTGAAAATCTCTTCTGGACTGCAAAGTTTCTGTTGAGAAATCACCTGACAGTTTCATGGTATCTCCCTTGTAGGTAACTAACTATTTGTCTTGTTACTTTTAAGATTCTTTCTTTGTCTTAATCTTTGGCATTTTAATGATGATGTGTGTCAGTGTGGGCCTCTTTGAATTCATCTCTTGTGGGTCTTTTGGCCTTTTGTGTTTATTTTCTTTACCAGGTTAGGAAAATTTTTCATTGTTATTCTTCAAATAGGTTGTTAATTCCTTGCTTACTCTCTTCTTCCTCTGGTGCCCCTTGATGCAAATGTTGGCATGCTTGATGTTATCCTGAAGGCCCCTTTAAACTATCCTAATTTTGTTTTGTTTTGTTTTTTCCTAGTTGCTGCTCTGTTTGGGTCTTTTCTGCTACATATTTTTCAAATCATTGATTTGATCCTCTGCTTCATCTAATCTAGTATTGATTTCTTAATATATTCTTCATTTCAGTTATTGTATTCTTCATTTCTGACTTTTTTTTCTTCATGTTTTCTAACTGTCTTTTTTAGGTTTCATATCTCTTCGCTGAAGTTCTCCCTGAGATCACTGAGCACCTTTATAAACAGTGTTTTGAACTCTGCATCTCGTAGATTGCTTATCTCAATTTTGTTTAGTTCTTTTTCTTGAACTTTGTTTTGTTCTTTTATTTGGGACATGTTTCTTTGCTTCCTCATTTGAACTGCCTCCCTTTGTTCGTCTGTATGTATTAGGAAAGGCTGTTATGCCTCCAGGTCTTAGTAATATGTCCCTACATTGTAGTTATCCTGTTTCCTTGGTCACTTGAGCCGGGTGTTCCAGGTGTGTCTCTTGCATGGATTATATGTACCCTCCTGTTGTAGTGGAGCCTTGGTTGTTTTTTGCACATCCGTGGAAGGGATTGACCCTCAGGCTGACTGGTTGTGAGGACTGGCCATGACTACAATGGAGGAGCTGTTGTGCAGGGGCTGACCCTAGAGAGCAGGATTTGATATAGCAGGGCTTTGGTGCCTGCCCAGTTTTCCCTGTGGGTGTTTTAATTGTGGAGGTGGTTGAGTGGTGCTCTGGTATGATCTGAAGCTTGCCACAAGATGTGTTGGTTCTGGGGTCCCTTGGGATGGGCTCTGTTGCAGGCCAATGTAAGCTGCTGCCTATGCGTTGACCATGAATACTTGGTATGAGCTACGATGTAACCAGCAGATAGTTGACAATTATTTTGGGCTTCTACGTACCTGGGAGAGCCTACTCTGCAAACTGAGGCCAGCTGCCACTAATGGGCTTGAAGCTGTCTAGCAAGAGGTATGGAGCATGCCAAGGTCAAATAGTGTTTCTTTGGGGTTTGTGAATGTTGAAAGATTTTAGGAAAGTCTGCAACATGAGCCAAGACAGGCCATTTATATGGCAAATCCACTTGAAGTGGCCTGGGTGGGTCTGCAAGTTGGGAGGGGTGGTGTCTTAGCGAATCACTAGGGCAGAGAAAACAGTATCATCCAGTTGATGACAACACACATATGGCAGCCACTTTTGTCTGCACATGGGGCATTGGGTTCAACACAGAAACAGTGGCTTCTATCACACTTCTTTCTGGGAGAAGCTGAACCTCCAGCTCTTACCCTGGAGCCAGACAATTCAGTCCATCCCCGTATGTCCCTGGTACCTTTTGTGCTGCTGTCCCAGTGCTGCAGCTCAGAGTGAATGAGTCCATCAATGAGTAAGTCAGTGTCCAGCCCCTTTAAGATGAAAGCCTAGGACTACAGCCACTCCGGTCTCACTCAGCCACAGTCTCCACTGGTTTTCATTCAGCCTCCACTGGTTTTCACACTGGTTTTCTGTACCCAGAACTGGAGCCATGGGCTGAGGTTGCCCCTTCTGCCAAGTAACTGTTATCCTAAATATCATATTAAATTTATGAAGTTTCTTTATAGGATTATTGTATATGTTTTAACTCTAAGCACTATATAAAATTGTTCAACAATATATATTAATTTATACCATATATGTTCATTTGTGACTTGTTTATTTTACTCAAAATTATGTTTTTGAGGTGAAGATATGATGATAAATGCACCTTAAATTTTATTCAATTTAACTGCTATATAGTACCCCATTGTGTAAATCTTCACATTATTTAAATGTGTTTAACTCTGGATGGACACTTCAATTTTTTTCAGACATTTTACTTTTTAGAAGAATGCTACCATAAACTACTTACATATGTTACCTGAATTATTGAATTTGAATATGAATTATTAAGGTTAGATACAATGTTACCTGAATTATTAAGTATATGGATTATTAAGGGTAGGTATAATGCAGTATATTTATATTATATTAATTTCTGAATTCTAGAATGTGCTCATGTTCACCTTAGTGGATAATGTCACATTTTTAAAACAGTTTATTAAATATTTTATTCTCCTCAGAGGGGGTTGAGAAATATATTTACTTCCTATCTCCTCACATACCATATATCTTATATATCCTTATATATCCTTATATATCCACCTATATTTTACTTTGACTTTTTTTTTTTGTCAGTCTGGTACATGTAACATATAATTGTAAGTTGAGGTTGAATTGTGTTACTATTGATTATTTTAAATACCATTTCTTTCTTTATGGACCATTTGTGTTACATATTCTTTGAAATTCCTATTAACGTATTTGCCCTTTTGTTTTTTTCTACCAGGTTGGTTATTCTTTCATGTTGTTTTGTAGGTATTCTTTATTCTGGATACTTTCCTTAGGTCATATGTTTAGTATATATTTTCACCAAATGTGATAGACTGTTATATTGATAGTCCCCATTGAACCACCTTAACTTCTTGGAAACTTCTGTATTAGTTGACAGCCATCATGCTGTATTATCTTGGACTCACAATTTTTTTTTGGGGGGGATAAGAAGAACAGGTTGTTGTTATTGTTGTTGTTGCTGTTTCTTAGTCTAAAGACGTTAGCTACAAAACAACACCAAGAAAGCTGCACTTGAGGATATTCCACACTAAAAAGTCATCTGCATCTGTACCTGATTTAGATATGATTTCAGATTTCATGATGATTTCTGATGTCACAGTGGAATGAGACATTAGTGAATGTGTAGGGCATTGAGTGCAGTTTGTGTGTGAAAGACATATGCATCATTAGGAGTTAGAGAGTGGATTGCAGTACACTATCAGATAGTGGTCTGCAACATAATGTGCCTCTAGTATTCACACCTTTTAATAATGCCTTCCTGTATTGTCTTTTGGCTTAGCCAACTGATTTGTTTTAGCCAATGGGATATTTTCAAGCAGATGTTTAATAAACGCTTGACATTGGAATTTGTCTTCTTGCAATATTCCCTGTTGGATACCAGCTGCTATGCTATAAAAAAATCTGGACCCAAAATGATGAGAGGCCAAACAGGGAAAAATTTTAGAGGATGAGCAGCCATTTAGGATGTTCCAATCCATGCTGGGCTTCCAAGTGAATCAACCTGCCTGAGTGACTTTGGCTATACTATGTAGAGCAGAATAATTTTCCAGCTAAAGCCAGTTAACCCAGAGTATGAAAAGTAATACATTCTTTTTATCTAAATACTTAGTTTAAAATGGTTTGTATCTATTGGTACATAACTAAAATTTCAGATTTGTCATATAGCTTTTACAGTCTTTCAATGAAAAATAGATCTTAATTTTAATGTAGATAAATGCATGAAACTTTTTCTTCCTGGTGTAATTTTTTCTGTCCTTTTCTAGAAATATTGTAGGAGTTCATAAAGATACTATATTGTAATGTACTTAAAATATTAACTTTATTTTCAGTTAATCCACCAAGAATTTGTATGTGTGTGCGTGTGTGTGTGCATGTGCACATGTGCACACACATGTGTGTATTTTCTTGTGGTCCAATTTTATTTTATGTTTTTCCTTATGAGTTACTACTTTTACTAAAATTGTCATTTTGTTTTAAAAGAAAACAATTTACCTATTTCCATTGCACATTGAGTTTGTATGTATGTACAATTTTATTTCTTGATTGTGTATGCTGTTGCTTTGGTCATTTTTTACCCCTGCATCAATAACAAATTTGTTATAGTTATCCTTAGATATTTAGTATACTTTAAAACAATTTTAAGAGCTGAAAGGAAATAATAAGGCCTCAAATAAAATTATAAGCTCTTCAGGTTCTAATTTGAGATAATAGGAAATTAGGGGTTTTGAGGGGAGGAATGATAATCTGATTTAAAGTTTAAAACAAGCATTGATAATAGACTAAAAATTTCTAAATAGCAAAAATAGAACAAAATAATTTTAGAGTCAGAGAAGAAGCATAGGAAACATAGAGTCTAATTTGAAAACTTCACATACACACATATATAGATACATATACACATATATGTATCTATAGATACATATATATACATATATAGATAGATCTATATCTATATCTATCTATCTATATCTATATCTATATCTATATCTATCTATCTATCTATCTATCTATCTATCTATATATATATATATATATAGAGAGAGAGAGAGAGAGAGAGAATGATGTATACAAGTGAACACTTTGGTCAATGTTGCTCAAGCAGTAGTTCACTGTCTGGATGCTGATGGTAACCATTTTGAGCATCTCTTGTAATTGCAGAAGTCAAACGTGACTGGTATTCATCTTTTGTTATAGATATTGAGTTTGCAATTTTAATACAGTTTTCCTTTCTTCAAATGTGTATACATTTTTTTGGCACCCTCTGTATTTAATACCAATTTTTCTATCAGACCTCATGTTCTTCAACATTCACATAAACAAAATTCATTTGATTAAAAAATCTGTTTCCATAACCTAGAGCAGTTATAATCAGTTCTTGCATAGCTGCTAGTCATGTATATGGAAAATTCCATTATAAAAGGAAATAACTAAAATACTAATCTGGAGATAATACATTTCATGGGGCAATATTGTGATTAATTATGAGGAGATCATGACTACTCATATCTTCTGAATGAAGAAACCAAGCAATGGTGTGTTGGGCTTTTTTTTTTTTTTTTTTAAGATTCCACAACCAGTCATGCCTACCTCTAGCTAATACCATATTTCATAAAATGTACTCTACTTTAATTCTACTTATTAGGGAAAACTACATCATCATCACCATCATCAAATATATTTATTTTGTTGAATATATCTTATTAAAAATGACGTATAAGGGCTTACATTTAAATTTAAGGAGCGTAAAACAAATACGATAGAATTATTAAACCAAAATAAGACATTAATTATTAAAACAGATGTGTAAATATGGTACAACTAACTCCCTATCCAAATATCCAAATATAGCCACTGCAAAGCACGACATCTCTAATCCATCCACCTACAAAAAAAAAACCTTGAAATTAAAATATGGGCATTGAAATTTTTAACTTTTTAAACTTAAATGCAAATGTGAGACAAAATAGCAACATTAATTTTTCTAACATGAAAGAAAATTTGAGAAGGAAAAAGAAAAACAGGGATATTTGAAAATAATATAAAACTCAGTTTAACTTTCACAATTTTTTTCATAGTAGTTTAATAGTTTAAACTCCAGGTCTGGCACAAATAATACTGTATTCTTGCCCAATTTCTAGCCCATTTTAGCCTCAATTTTTTTGTATGTGAAAAGTATCATAGCCCCCTTCTTATTGTACACTTGAGGGGATTAAATGAGTTAATCTGATAACAATGAAGAAGTTCAAAGTATAACAGTTGACATATTAAATAGTTAACAGATTAACTTTACAATGATAATCATATTACATATTACATATTATAGTGTATTGTTTGTCACTATGTAATGCAATACAAAGTAATAGATAACATGTAATACATCATATACATCATTATATTAATTTATGAAAAGAAAATGCATGAACTATTATAAACCCAATGTGTATCAAACAAAGCAATGGTATATTTAAGGCAAAAATTGTAGAAGAAAGCAAAAACTTTACTTTTCTATTCATATTTATATCTACATATTGTCACTATCTCATTGTCTTAAAAACAGAAAAAAACAATGTTTCTGAATATTTATAAAAGACACACTGAAATATAAGTGCAAAAATCCTCAACTATTACCTGAGGTGTGATAAAAAATACAGTGAATGTTTAAATTAAAAAAAAATTATTACATAAAAGACACATTGCCTTTAATCCCCCTTAAGTTACTCCCTCTCACTTCAAACACACTTATCCCATCCATGGTTCTTGCCACTTTCTGAAGCAGTTCTGGAAGTCCTCTTTTGTGTTTTTAGTTGTGCTATCATGGTCACCTTGATCAGAATTGATCAGATTAAGATTGATTTATTGATTTAATTTAATGAAAGTTTAGGTTAGTGAATTTATTTGAAAGATCTACATCCATTTTGAGAAATTTAGGAAAGCATAGAATATCCTATTGTGGAACAGACAAAGCAGAAAGAAAAGCACAGAAGACTGTTTACAATCCTATGACATTTTTTGTAACATTCTTGAGAGATGCTCTGAAAATAACCAATTAAATTAGAGGAAACCCAGTTAAGACAGATGTCTTCTTACTATTCTCAGTTGCCTTAGAGATGGAACTTCTAATTATAATGACAACAGCTGTATGAAATCAATGAAGATGACAGAAAGGGATCGGGATGGAGGTCCTTTCGGAGATGGTTAAGGAAAGAATTTGGGAAAAGATAGCACGGAAAAAGTAGATCACTGAGGTTAAAACATTGGATTGTTTATAAAAATATTAAACTAGACATGTATTTTAAATTGATTTTAAATTGTAAGCTCAGCCTATTAACTCTTCAGCTGACTTTGGTTAATATTAACATAAGTAATGACCTAAATGTAAATCTAGACTGCTTCAGTGAAACAAATGCTTCTTGTTTCTTGATCTATGCTTCTTGACCTGTTTTAGGTCAATGTCCATTCTTCAGCCTATTTCTACAGCCAGAAAGTGTATTGTGTTGATTGGCTTAGGTTTACTAATATCAGAAACAATGTGTCTTAGACATAAACAGTGAGTGAATTGAAGAATTAGCAAGAACCTTCTACTCCCAAAATCTAGAATTGTTTCTCTAGGTCTTAGTTTAAAGTTTTTATGAATGAGATGATAAAATGCCCATTAAACAGCTGCCAGAGAATATTTGTTGAATAGTTATCATCTATTTGATAATAGATGGTTATGGTGCAATAATGTTCCAGAAAAAGTGCTCTGTATCAATATCTGGCAGGCTAATAGAGTTAGATGTGCAAATATTTAATTCAATATTATGTGAGGAATAATGTTTTACCTGAGAGTGGACTATCAGTCAAGATACTATTTAAAAGGTGACATTCATGTAGCTTGAAAATGCATAATTATTTATCAGGGGAATAGGAAAGGGGCTGACATTCTAGACAAAGAGGAAGAGTATCTGAAAACAAACAAATAAACAAACAAAACTGAGGCATAAAATAGCCTGTGTCTAAGTTATAGGAAATGAGACTAGACAACATCCATTGGACAAATCCAATATGGTCTTGTAAACTAAAATAGGGAATGCAAGTTTTATTGCACAAAGTGTAGCAAAAATGTTGCTAAATGAATATATATATATATATATATATATATACATATATAATTTACTATCCATTTTAACACGTGTGTGAAAAATTTTGTATGGGACAGGAGAAGGATGAAATAGAAAAAAGGAGTCCAGTGAGGAGGCCATTTATATGTTAAAGATGGGTGAGGCTTCTAGATGGAGAACATGCAATATTAAAGTTCAGAAGAAAGAATTGCACAGACATAGCGTTAGGAGTCTACTTTTTGTCCAAATATGTGAGGGAAAAATAAGGATGCACATTATCCATGGGTAGTACTAATTCCATGTCTATATACATGTTTTTTAATTCTTTTATTTATGCTTATGAGTTAAAAGTGTAACTGTAGAAATCAATAACAATATCCATATGCAAAATAATACCCTGGAATATGATCACTGGTTTTGTTGAATTTACAACGAACTTGCAATGACAGTTCTTGGCCTTCTATGATGCGTAAATATCATAAATTTGTTACTGGTACATAAAATTTCTTGTACCTTGTGTCTGTTCTTGTGTTTTCTAATTATTTGTTACATAAAATTTCTTCTATTAGGTTGGTGCAAAAGTAATTGTATTTTTTGCAATTTTTAACTTTTTAAATCACAATTACTTTTGCACCAACCTAATACTATAATATGTTGAAAAATAAATGCTAAAATTATTTTATAATACAAAAATCAACTACCTAAATGTAAACAAATATAAATTTGAGCTAAAAAATTAAAATGAAAAATCTTTTTCCCTTAAAGTTTGGCCCAGAAACGTGGGTGTGCATTATACCTAGGAGCGCATTACACATGGCAAAACACGGTGTAAATTTGTTACCTTGGGCCTAGACTTTAAATCTGTTGAATTGCAGTTATCTCCTTTCATTGGGGATGCTTAACCATTTTGGCCAGCATTTATATACTTTTAATGACTTACCACAGTTAATTTGCATGTCTATTTCATATTCAGTGTTAATTCTTTTGGATATGTGGGACTCTTCTGAAAGAATTCATTGATGTATAATTCATTAGCATTCACTTGGAAGCTCCTGTCTTAACAGATTTTAGGGAAGATAATTACTAGAATTGAAAGATTGGTTTTGGTGTATTTTCTATATTAGGAAACATGCTTTACATTAAACACTTATCAAATATACATAATATCTTATTAAGCCATTATTATTATTTACTGAACAAATACTAGAGTTGACTTCCTTTGTGTGGTACAATATACACATACTAAAGGTATAACGCTTAAATCCATTGATAACACATTGTCACTGTTTCACTTTATAAAGTGGTTTTGTAAATGGTTTTGCTGATTAGGGTTTTAAAGAATATAGGAGGGAATTAGGAGAATAATATAAGAACAAGACTAATGGCCTCATTAAAAACTGTTTTGCAGAAATTGCATGCTCTAAAACACACACAGTAGCAACAATTAGTTGAGTGAATAGGCAATGAGTCCCGATTCTTTTACCTCACCAGTAAATTTTGTCAGTACATAATTTGTGAGGCATAACATTACCTTCTAATGACTCTATGATATAGTTCAGATAGATTTTTTTACAAGGGGAATCAATAACTTCAGAAAGCATTAGAAGGTTTCACTTATATTGCTAATATAATTATGTGAAGGGGAAAAAGACATCTATAAACTCCTTAAAACTTTGTCTTATTGGTTAATTTCTTTTTATTAAATAAATCCACAGTGATTTCTACCATAAAGAATAGTTTGTTAAAAACAAGACAGCGTTTTTGGAGTTATTTATGCTAAGTTTTATGTCATGAAACTGAGAATTAATTACATTTTCGTTCTAGGCTAGAAATGAAATCTTACACCAGTCAATCAGGAATCACTTGGTCACACTAGTGAGGTCATCGGCCTGATAGACCCCTGCCATTTTTTAAAGGCAAGTGACCTTGCCATAAGCAATCACTTGTTGCTGGTATAACTTTCTCGTTCTCCTTTCCTTCTGCCATAAGTCTTTCATTTTGTAGAGCTCCATGGAACTCCTTTCTACCTGCTAGATAGGATGCTGCCTGATTCATGAACCATGGATAAAGCCAATATCTTTAAAATTTATTTGGTTGAATTTTGTCTCTTTACTAGTTTAACATTTTTTCCCAATGATTTCATTGTGATGATCATATGTATTTCTTACTTATTTGTAATAATCAAAAATGTATCTCAAATTATATTGCTAAAGAAATAACATCACCAGTGAGCAAACCATAACAAAAATAGCTTCCATTTTGAGTAGATATACTGTAGTTGTATAATACAATTTTTAAATAGATTTTTCCCTGGAGTACATAGCTCTGCACATTATATTGCTGTGAAGGATTAGTCTACACTTCTGCGGTTTTGTGGAATCTCCTTTGCCTGAATGGTGACGGAGGATCTTAGGTTTCTTCAAGCTTAGTTGCTTCCAGACAGGGCTATGACTTAAAATTCTCAGGATAAATTTCAGATGGAGTCAGGGAAAGGAAGAGAAAACCCAGTGGTGTAAATTATGGTTTATCTTTACATTTGAAGAGCTTGACTCTTGCTGGTTTGAATTATAACTGTACTATCAGTACACGTAGATAGATTTGGAGGCTGTGTTTTTGATGAATATGTACCTAAGTCTTTAAGTACATTTAACTGCTGCTGCTCCAACTCAAAATTTATTTACTGTCCTTTAAAAAAAACAACAAAAAAACTCATCTGTACTTTTGCCTACACAACCAGCAGAAAAATCATTTTGTGTAAACAAGTCATTTTTTTCTTTACATGTTTTTATAGACTTGATTGGAGTTCAAAGATACCAAATACAAAATATTAAGCATAACTATTCAAAACCTTTTTCAACATCTTTACATTTCAAAGTTCCATTCTTAAATTTCTCTGGTAATGATTGGTCCTTCCTTCCCTCAGTTTCTTGGTAAATCATTCACTGAAGTAGGCTGACAACTTCTTAATCTACTAGCCTTAGAGTGGAGTACTTTTTAGACATCCAGAGAAAAGTGACACATTCCCTTGGTTTTATACATAAATTGTACGAGCCATTCACTTATTTATTTATTTTACAATTGTTCATTTGAAATAAAGAAACTTATGAAAGTGTTGCAAAATAGTGCCTCACTGAATAAAAATATGGACTACAAGTTAGAGTATTAATACAGGGCTAGGAGAACCTTCATTCTAGACTGCCGGCTGCAAGGGCAGAAAGGTCTCCGTTGTGTCTCACTCACTCTCTCAGTGGATAAATCACCCCCAATTTTCAAAAGGATTTTTTTAACCTTAAAAGGTCTATTTCTCTGCCACAATAAATGATTTGGGGATTATCTAACACTTTGGATTATCTGCACCATTAGTGAGGATAATAAAGAGCTGACTGCATTTTGCATTGGAATAGCACGGTCTATTACACTCATGAATAGTCTGAGAATGAAGCATTGAAATCTTTCTTGCTGCATTTATCCACAACAGTTTAATTGACTGCAGCATGGATGATAGGGTTTTTGGGTTGTTTACAATTGGTGGTACATCTACCCCTTATTTAATGACTAGTTTCAAAATAATCAAAATTGTTTATAGTGAGTAATTATATAGATATGGTCTCAAGAAGTTGTTAATTTATATTCTTGAAAACAATGTAGTATTATTTCACAAATGTCTTGGGTTTCTCTGTTTCAGAGTTCCTGACAAGCACTAGTTGTCATTTTTTCCCTGCTCTCTTTTTCAATAGTGTTATTATCAAAATACTAATAATTTTCAGGAAATGTATTTCAAGTAATGTAAAGAAAACTGATGTTAGTTACCAGAGTTTAAAACTGATTGATTGGCAGAAATTCATTTTCCCTAAAAATATTCCAAGCATTTCTACTTATGGAAATCATAAAACCTTATATGAGTTTTTCTCCCCTAAACATTACCACATGTCTGGGTCTTAAATATCCCTATCAAACTTATGATAAAGATAAAATCCCTTTGTGTTCCTCTCCAAAGCTATTTTTGTTATTTTTCCATGGTCCACGAATCACAGTGATGCTGGAGAAAATGGCATTCTTCACTCACTAAATCAGGCATGAATTTTCAATGGTATTTCATGCAGAATGTCTGGCATAGATCATATTACTTTCTAATTTTGAAGTTTTTAAAAATAACTGTATAGTTTATTTCTTTGAAAGAAAATAACCTAAGTACTAGGAAATGTTGAATAATAGTATTAACTACATCATATATCTCACAATAATATTTAATTAGAAATAGCTTTTTTCCTGCATTAATTTATACAGGAAATAATAAAAACAAAACTTTGATACTGCTGTCACTAAAGAGATTTATATAATGGCTTTAGATGAAATTGTCCCCTATAAAAAAGTTTATTCATCCGTTACTACTGTTTTGTTTGTTTGTTTGTTTTTCAATCCACAATATGGGAAAGATTTATTCTAATTGGCAGGGGTACTTTTTAGAAACAGGCAAAACCAAATTCCCTTCTCTCTGAAACTTAGTGTAGTGGAGTAGACTAACAATAAACAATAAGCTAATATGCCTCTGACTTGAACAAAATAGTGTAATTTAGGGTGGTGACTTGCTTCCTGAGTGTCTGCCAGACAATGCAACCTGAAGAGGTTTGAGTAGTTAATCTGGGAAATGAACTTTATTCAGTGAAAATTGGAGATACTAAAGAGGTAGGCAGTATTGTATTTCCCTCTCATTTCTCCTTTCTATGTGCTATTTCCAAAGAGGGAAAATTTTTCTTTAGATTGAGACTGAAAAAAAAAAAAAGTTGTAGACAAACAAAACCTGAGGGAATTTACTATCAATAAACTGTGACTAAGGACATTTCCAATGTATGAACAAATGAAAAAAAAGCTAAACATAAAGGTTAATTTTAAAATATAAAAGCTTTTTATTATGAACAGCCTCCTACAAATTCTAAAATGGAAAAAAGATATTGTAACAAACTCTCATGTATCATTCATTTTCAACAAGTATCAAAGTATGGCTACCTTGTTTGATCAGTTATCTCACCCAATAGATATTGCCTATTAGATTAATTTGATGTGAATCCTAGCATCTATGTCATTTAATCCAAATATATTTTATAATGTAAAAATTCTTTAAAATAAACCATTATTTTAATATCTAAAGATCAAATGATAGTTATCAGTAAGCACTCATTGTGTTTATTATGTGCCCAAGTTTCCCCAATTAAGTCATATTTTTAACAGTTTATTTACTTGAATAAAAATTCAGAGGTTCATGCTCTGCAACTGGTTGATATGTCTTATACTTTTAAATTATATGTGAAAACTATAGATTCTCTCTCTCTGTCTCTCTCACTATTTATTTGTTGAATAAATGGGATCATGTGTTTAATGGAATTTCTGAGTTAGATTTTGCTAATTACATACCAATGCTGCCATTTAACACATCTAATGGATCTCTGTCTTGTGTAATTTCAGTATGTTGTTAGACAGACCTCAAGAGTTTTATAATTTGACAAGTTCAGTTCAAAGTGCTGTTCTGATTTCAATTGGTTGTCTCATTTTTGTAATATTAGCAAATATTATTGTTTAAATCCATTTTTAAACTCAGAATTGCAAAATTATGATATTCTAATTTTACAATTCATTCTTCTTATATACTAAATTACTTCATAAAAATAAGTTATTTGGTGTCACCAATTATTTGATTACTGTGAGATGTTCTTTTTATAGAAATAAAACAGAAAAAATATTATCAGTTTTCAAAATAAAGAAGTAGACATTTATTATCCTACTATGGTGACTTTTTTTTTCCTTTTTGCATTATTATAAATTCATGCACTAACACATATTTGATGTTTTTTAATTAATTGTAATTATTATTTGTATTGATGATCAAATTATGTGATCTGTGCTCAAAGGGAAGGGTCAACTCTCTTTGGTTGATGAGTCTTTCTGATATAATTTAGTACTCTTGAAGTGTTTTCTTAATTTCAGGTATGACATGAGATTTCAGTGCTATGTTTTGTCTTTTCTGTACCAAATCTGGAATCAGTCTTTTTTTTATTTTCATTTTTTTATGAATCAATTGCTCAGTGTAAGTATCGATTTATTTTGCATTTATTAGTATAAATACATGTGTTAAAGTTTTAAATAATTAAAAAAAGAAGTAGAGTATATGACTTGCAGATTGGTGGAACATTATGAAATTCAAAATATGTTCAGTCAACTCAAAATATAGTAGGAATAAAAAATAAATGAAACAGAAAATCAAAAACAAATGAAGAGACAAAATAAGATTGAAGCAATAAATTTAAATTTGTGAGTAATTACAATCACTTTAAATGAAATAAAATATCTGGTAAACCATATATACATTTTTTTTTTTGAGACTGTGTTTTAAAAATAAAATCTTTTTCTATTTGGTAGAGGCACACCTATAACCCAAGAACACAGAAACCTTTGTATTAAAATAATAGAATAAGAGGTAATTAGGTAATACTAGCAAAATTAAAGATGTTCAGATATATTGCTATTTGTGACAATAGATATCAAAGCTAAAACACTTTCTTAGAATTAAAAATAGTCAAAATAGAAGTGCTGAAACTTAGAAAAAATGTAAAATTCTTAAATGTAGAGATACCCAGTAACGTAGCATCAAAATTAAGGAATGAAAAATCAGACATATATAGTGAAAATTCAAAAATCATAATCATAGTAAAAGGAGTTAACTTGCCTCTCTCAATAAAAATTAAAATAAAAAGAAAGTTACTGAGTCAAGAGAAGATGAATATATTAACATACAGAACATTGTGCTAATATGGAGAAAATACTTTCAGTTTTCAGGTATCATCCCTTTTATAAGTTTTATACAAACATACAGAATTACTAATTCCAAATAATTTTACAATTTCTACCAAACTTTCAACCAAGAGATAATTTGATTCTTCCACAAAGTCTTCCAAAGAATACAAAACTATTTTTATGAGATTACAATAGCTTTGAAACCAAATAGAATCCAGAAATTTATAGTTCAAGACATCTAAAGTTACATATCTAATTGTTAAGTTTTGATGGCAGGCCATGGGCATATCAAGGTATGTTATATCTTTTTGTCTTCCTCTTCTGAATAAACCAACCATAAATAGCATACTGTCTTCCATTTTCCAATAGGTTTATAAGGGCAGATTCTATTCCTGAATGTTTTGGGGGATAAATTAAAATCACAGCCATGTTATTAAATGGTATCTACATGTATTTAGAGATGCAAAATATAACGATTCTCTAGGAGTGACTAATACAAGGCTTTACTCTTGAAACTCTAGGCTTTGGTAGTATTTTATAGTCATTTGGCTGGTATGGTTATCCCGTTAGAATCTGGACATGTAGCATTAAATAAATATTCATATACTTTCAAGAGCTTTGGGTAGACAAAGATTTCTTAAAAGGACAGAAAAATTCCAACTACAAAAAAATTCATTGGAGTACATCAAGGTTAAGAAATTATGTATTTTAGTTAAGACAATGAGAAGGCAATCAAAATTTCTGAAAACATAATTGCAGTGCACCAAAAATGGAATTGTACAGTATATGCAAATAACTCCTATAAATTTATAATAAAATGGCAGACAACCCATGAGAAAGGAGACAGAAGTCTTGGACTTCACACAGGCGGTTTCCAAAGCCCACTTATATATGAAAAGATGCTCAACTTCTCTACTCACCAATTGAAACAATTACAGCCACGATATACTGCTAACACACATAAGTAAGAATGACTAAAATTAAAAATAAAGGCAATAGTAAGTTTTGGCAAGAAAATGAAGCACTCGAAACTCTCATTCACTGCTTATGATGTGAAATTTGGTGTGGCCATTTACAAAAACCATTTGACAATATCTACTACAGCTGAACATAAATCATACACTGTAATTAGGAAATTATAATCATATATATAAACTATATATATATATAATCATAATCATACATATATATATATATATATATATATATATACTAAACTGAAATGTGACTATATGATCACCAAAAGACATATACAAGTATGTTTATTTTTATTAACAATAGTTTCAACTAGAGGAAAAATGCCCACCAACTGTAGAATGAATGATAAATTCTAGTATGCTCACATAATGAAATTCTCTATGGCAATGAAAATCAATGAGCTTTCGCTCTATGTTTCAATACAGATGAAAGAGCATACTTTGAGAATGAAGCCAAACACAAATGAATATACACTGTAATGATTGTATTTCTATGAATTTCAAACACAGGAAAATAAAAACTACAATGTTTCCCCAAAAATAAGACCAGGTCTTATATTAATTTTTGCTCTAAAAGATGCATTTGGGCTTATGTTCAGGGGATGTCATCCTGAAAAATCATGCTAGGGTTTATTTTCTGGTTAGGTCTTATTTTCAGGGAAGCATGGCTATGATGTTAAATATCAGGATAGTAGTTCTTGGAGCAAGAGGGGAAGATACAGTGACCAGGAGAGACATGAAAAGGGCTTCTGAGTACCAGTTATGTCTCATTTCCTTAATCTGAGTGGGTACTGATTACATGGGATGTTAATGTCATACAAATTTATTAAACTGTGTATGCATGTGTTTTTCTGTATGTCTGTTCAATTTGGATATATATTTTTTACCAAAAAAATGTAAGGAATATAAAAGCAAGGGGGTTGAAATAATACATATTATAAAGTCTCGAAATAATTAGGCTCAATCTCACAAAGACAAAGTCTGCAACTGCAGAGAGAATCACCGTCCTGTTTAGGATTCATTACTATGCTGGCTAAGGCAAGAAGAATAAGAATCTGGGTATAAATTTAATTACTCTTAACTTTTAACTTAAAATAACAGAGATTTTTGTTTCAAAATGAGATGTTTTCGATGTGTGTGTGTGTGTATTGTAATTTGCATTGGGGTTTAGTTATTGCACTCTTATTTCAACCCAGGCTTTTAATAACCAAAGGTGTTTATATCTAACTTGGAATTTCTAGGTTGAAATTGTATTAGTAGTATTATTAATACATGCATTGCATATAAACACACTTGCATAGGTATAAATGCAGAACTAGGGCTACCGTGTTTCCCCCAAAATAAGACCAGGTCTTATATTAAGTTTTGCTTCAAAAGTTGCATTAAAGCTGATTGTCTAGCTAGGTCTTATTTTCGGGGAAACACAGTATTTGGTGGGACATATTTGCAAAGGATAATAATACTGTGGATGCCTGATCATGGCACTGTACACCAGAAGCTAAACATTAATGAATGCCAACTATAATTTTATATATATAATGTGATGGCTCGGTGTGAGGTCGGAGGGATAGTGGATGGGGGTGAGGGGTTCACAGTGTGAGGGATATAAATGATGAACATCTAAGTATTACCTTGTCTTGTACACCTGAAACTAGTAAATTAAAATAAAATAAAAACAAACAAACAAAAAAAATAATAACATAGGGAGTGACTAGTCAGTCTTGAGTATGGAGGGGCTTTGAAATTAAAGTACTATTTAGATTAATTTCAGAGCTTCTGAATGCACACTGATTGTTTTCCAACATTGTTTCCAAAAATTCCAAAGGCATATTGCTTGATAATGGAGGTGTGATCTCATGAAGGTGGGAACATGTATCCTGAGAGATTGCTTATCTCCTCTCCCAAATTGGATGGCCATATTCCTGTTGACTGCATGCCAAATGGTTAAGTACAGAGAGTTAATAAAATGAAATGCTAAGATTATTGAAGGAGTACACTTATCACTTATTCCCAAATAATTATTTATTTTTTTTAAATAGGAGGTATTTAACTTAAGTAAAGCTCTCAGTCATGCCAAGCATGAAAGAAATAATTTAGTCAGTTCTTTGTTTGTTTATGTGAGTGATGAATATGTTTCTGATGTCAGAATATTGGTAGATTTCTGAAAACATAAAAATGGAAAAACATAATAAAATATTGTAAATTATTTCATATTAAAATTAAGAGGTTATAGCCATAAAAATGGATCATAGGCAAGTAAAAAGGCAAGAAAACCTTGAGAAAATTGTAATACATGTAACTAAGGATTGATATTTTGATTCTATAAAGAATACTCAAAATTATGTAAGAGAATCAATCTTCCTAATAATGAAATGGGCGAAGGAAATTGATAGTCATTGCAAAGAATAGGAAACATGCATGAATGGCCAATGAAATATAAAGAGATATCTAAATGTCATTTTTTTAATGTATTTATTTATTTATTTTATTAGTTTCAGGTGTACAAGACAAGGTAATACTTAGACGTTCATCATTTATATCCCTTACACCGTGGACTACCCTCCCCCCATCCACTATCCCTCCGACCTCGCACCGAGCCATCACATTATATATATAAAATTATAGTTGGCATTCATTATTGTTTAGCTTCTGGTGTACAGTGCCATGATCAGGCATCTACAGTATCTCTGAGGTGTCATTTTAATAATTTACAACTGCAAATTAAAACACAATATAATACAATTTTATTAAAATGTAAAAACTTAGAAGTGAAGTATCAGGTTTGCCAACTTCAACAATATGGAGCAATGAGAACTAGTACATGCTACCGTCGTGAGACTCTTCATTGATGTAACCATTTAGAAAATCATACATTTGAAAATGTGCATTCCACCAAATCCACCAAATGTACTCGTAGGTATACACTAAACAGAAATTCCTGTATATGTGCAATGCAAGATAAATACAATAATTTCTATGTCAGTATAGTTAATAATTACAGAACCCTAGACACAATCCAAATGCCAATCAAGACCACATTAGATAAATATAATGTGCCAATTCAAAAGAATGTTATAGTGCAGTAAGAATGCATATATTATCACTTACTGCAAAACTTGAAATATTCTTAAATTTTGATAGCATCAAAAAAAGAAAATGGCTGGTAATAATATGTCCAGATGAAGAAAACATTACAAAAAACTTTTGGTTAAAAATGGAATTCTACAAATAGAAACATAAACCAAGTTCTTGGTTAAGAAAATGCATCATAACTAAGATGCCAATTTTACATATATTAATTTATATTGTTACTATTAATGCAATTAATAATAACATCTATAACAATAACTAAATTTATGTACTCTTTTAATATTTTAGGCATACTAACATGATCATAAAATATATTAATTTGTGTAATCCTCCAAATAATCCGAAGAGTTAGTATTATTGTTATCACTATTTATAGATATGCAAACTGAGACAGAGATATTAGATAACTAGTACTCATATAAATTCTGGGTTGAAGATTTAACCCACAATTTGTGCTCTTAACCACAACAATATATTAAGTGTGTAACTAAAAATAAATAAACTTATTTTTTATTTCCTTGTAGACAGCTCCTAAATATGAATTGTAATAAAGAATTAAGAATATTCAGAAAAGCCTTTTTAAAAAAGGAGTAAAGCGGGTAGAATAGGCTTCCCTAAACATATTACAAGTTTTCAATAATTGAAATTAGAATCTGGCACATGAACAGAAAAAAAAAATGAACAGATAAAATAATTGACTATAAAATCCAGAAACAGACCCAATTATTCATAATGTTTTAGGATACAATAAAGGGCTGTCTCAAGTCTACAGGGTAAAATTGGACTTTTTGATTACAAGCATACCTTGGAGATATTGCCAGTTCAGTTCCAGCCTACCACCATAAAGCAAATATTGCAAAAAAGCAACCCACATAAATTTGTTGCTTTCCCAGTGAACATAAAAGTTATGTTTACACTATACTGTAGTCTACTGAGTGTGCAACACCATTATGTCTAAAAAACAATGTACATACTTTAATTTAAAAATATACTGCTCAAAATGTTAGCCATCATCTGAACTTTCAGTGTAGTAATCTTTTTGCTGATGGAGGGTCTTGCCTCATGTTTATGGCTGCTGACTGATCATAGTTGTGGTTGCTGAAGGTTTGGGTGGCTGTCGCATTTTCTTAAAATGGGAAAACTGCTACAAATTAAGGTTTGTTGTTTTGTTTTTTTTTGATTTTTAAATAATTGACTCTTTTACAAGCAATTTCTCTGTAGTGTACAATTTTGTTTGATAGAATTTTACTGACAGTGCAACTTCTTTCAATATTGGAGTAAATCTTCTCAAACCCTGCTACTGCTTTATCTACTGAGTTTATGTAATATTCTAAATCATTTCTGTCATTTAAACAATCTTCACCAGAGTAGATTCCACCTCAAAAAAGCCACTTTTTTGTTATCCATAAGAAGCGATTCCTCATTCATTAACATTTGATCATGATATTGCAGCAATTCTGTCACATCTTCAGGCTCTACTTCTAATTCTAGTTCTGTTGCTATTTCCACCACATCTACAGTTATTCCTCCACAGAAGTGTTGAACCCTTCACATTCATCCGTGTGGATTAGAACCAACTTTTCCCAAACTTCTGTTAATATTGATATTTTCACCTCTTTGTCATGAATCAGAAATGTTCTTAATGACATCTAGAATAGTGAATCCTTTCCAGAAAGCTTTCAATTTATTCTGCCCAGATCCATCAGAGGAATCACTAAATATGGAATACCCTTATTAAATATATTTCTTAAATAGTAAGACTTGCAAGTCAAAATTACTCCTCTATCCATGGGCTTCAGATTGGATGTTATGTTAGCAGGTATGAAAACAACATTAAACCCGTTGTACATCTCCATGAGACCTCTTGGTGACCAGGTGCATTGTCAATAAGCAGTAATATTTTGTTTGAGAACAATCTTTTTTTCTGAGCAGTAGGTTTTGACATGGGGCTTAAAATAGTCAGTAAATCATGTTGTAAACAGATGTGCTGTCATCTAGGCTTTGTTGTTCCTTGTGTATTGCACAGGCAGAGTAGTTTTAGCATCATTCTTAATGGTCCTAGAATTCTCAGAATGGTAAAATGATCATTAATTTCAACTTAAATTCACCAGCTGCATTATGCCCTAACAAGAAAGTCAGCTTGTCCTTAAGCTTTGAAGCCAAACATTGATTTCTCCTTTCTAGTTGTGAAAGTCCTAGATGGCATTTTCTTCCAATATAAGGCTGTTTGTCTACATGGAAAATCTGTTGTTTAGTGTAGCCACCTTTGCTAATTATCTTAGCTAGATCTTCTGGATGACCTGCTGCAATATCTACCTCAGCACTTGCTGCTCATTTTGTACTTTGAGGTTATAGTACTTCAGGTTGTTGTACTTCTTTCTTTACATCTCATGAATACACTTTCTGCTAGCTACAGGTTTTTGTTTGTTTGTTTTGTTTTGTTTTTTTCAGCTTCCTCACCTCTCTCAGCCTTCACAGAATTAAAGACTGTTAGAACCTTGGTTTGGATCAGACTTTGGCTTACTTGTATGTTGTGGCTCATTTGACCTTCTATTCAGACCACTCAAACTTTCTCCACATCAGCAATAAAGCTGTTTTGTTTTTATAAAATGTGTGTGTTCACTGGAATACCTTTTTGAATTTCCTTCAAGAACTTTTTTGTTTGGTTTTGTTTTGCATTTACAACTTGTCTAACTTCTGGCGCAAGAAGCCTAGCTTTTGGCCTATCTCAGCTTTCAATATGCATTCATTAGTAAACTTAATCATTTCTACCTTTTGATTTAAAGTGAGAGATGTGAAACTTGTCCTTTCATTTAAACACTTAGAGGCTATTGGAGGGATATTAGTTGGCCTAATTTCAATATTGTTGTGTCTCAGGGAATAGGGAGGCCTGAAGAGAGGAAGAGATGAGGGAATGTTTGGTCGATGCAGCAGTCAGACACAATACCACATTTATGGATTGTTAGATGTGGTATATGGGTGTAGTTCATGGCTTTCCCAGAGAATTACAATTGAAACATCAAAGATTACTGATCACAGATCCTCATAACAAATATAATAATCGTGAAAAAGTTTGAAAAATTGTGAGAATTACCAAAACGTGACACAGAGACATGAAGTGAGCAAATGCTGATGGAAGAATGGAGCTGGTAGACTTACTTGATGCAGGGTTGCCACAAATCTTAACTTTCAAGAAACACAATATCTGCAAAGCACAGTAAAGCAAAGCACAATAAAACTAAGTATGCCTATAAATGATATTTATATATTTGGTTAGTCACATGGAAAAAATAAAATTTGTTTCATACTTCACCACATTGTTCATCAGGATAAACCCCAAATGGATCAAAACTTAAATTAAAAATATGAAATGATAAAAGTACCAGAAGTAAATATGGGTACATGTTTTTTTTGGAAATAAACCCCCCAAAATTTGAAACACTATAAACATTTTTAAAATACAACACAAAGCCTGGAAGTCATAAGCTAAAGATTGATAAAGTTTACTAAATTAAAATCTTAATTAAAATACTATGAGCAAAAGAAAGATGAGTGATATATTAGGAAAACAACATTGATAACTCATCACACACAAAAGGGCTAATGTCTTAACACAAACAGGATTCACGTTAAGGAAAGCTATGTGTATTTTACGGCCTTGATTAACTAAGGAATTTTCACTATGTCAATTTTCACCTAACACTTAAACATAAGCTCTATTATATTTCTAAATACAGAAGATGTATTCTTGATCACATCACTTATTCTAATAAAATATAACCATTTTCTCCTTTGGCATATCTATGTAAGACAAATATTTTCTTGTGTTCTGATTGATATTTGATTATGGACAGATTAATCACATCTCTTTCATTACATGTAATCTCATGATGGAAAATACTGTATTTTTACATTCATATTTTTCATAACATACTATGTTGTTTTACTTGGGATTTATTTTGATTGGAAATGTTGCCCAGTAATTTTCAGCGTATTTTTGGCAACATCAGCCAGGTATATTTGTATGAGAACCTAAATGAGAAATTGCTGATGCCCAGGGATATCCTTGCTCCTATCAGCATTCTGAAAAAAAGAAAGAGGAAAAAATAAAAAAGATTCTGCCTAATGTTGAAGGAGTTCAGTACCATTATTTCAATAATTATGCTACCAACCACACCAATCAATACTTCAGATTGATAGTCACATTTTATACCTAAACATGAGCCTGCTATCTTCTTATTTTGGAAATAGAATATAATGCTAACGTTTGCATATCAAGTTATGGCTATGAAAGGGAATTCATTTAGTCTGTCTTATTACTGTCACTGCAGCAATGCTGAGAGCAGTCAGCATCTGCTTTCTGGTAATCACATCAGTTCTTTCTTACTATGCAGGTTCAAATGGTAATTACTTAGAAATTCTAGAATAAAATGCTGATAAATAGAGGGCCTTGCCATCACCTTGGAATTTCACCTGACTCTTAGTATTTGCCACTTAATTAAAACAGCATCTGTAATAATGGAAGGAGGGTGCTGAACATACTCTAGGAAACAAATGATGCCTTGGTGCCTGTGGTTTGACAATCATTATTATTTATTAATTGATGGACAGCCATGCCCGTGTATCAGAGTGCTTTATGACAAGAAAATCAACAATATAGCCTTGAAAACAATAAAACTCTAAAAAGGTATGCTCTCCTTAAACAAAGAATAGCAGTGGTGCCCTTCTGATTTGATAGAAAACTCTAGAAGCTCTGAGCTTCTTGACAAATGGCACATCCAGAATCTAAAATTCTCAGAGAAATTAAATTGCCTTAGATTACCTTCAATCAATTTTAAAAGAAGAAAAATTGTGATGCTTTAAGCCATTTTGGATTAGCACAGTTTATTTTAAGCCTTAATAGTTGGCTATATTCCCTACATCAGTTATATAAATATGTCCAATATTGCTATCAGCTTTCTGTAAATGTACCTGTCATTTTTATCCACATTAAATAAATAAAATACATTTATTTTTTCAACTCTGTATATTTCATTATATTTAAATATGAGGTAAATAGTATCATTTGGTTTATCATTTAAAACATTCTGGATGTATTCACAGCCTAGAGAAAAATAAAAGTAGAAAAGAAGTTACTCTGTTTTAAAAATCTTAACTAATTCATTCTGAAAAATAAATATTTTTAATATGAAAGTTATTTAACTCTGTGCAGTAGCTGTGGCTGACGACAAGACATTCCATTCTTTTTGTGATATATTGGAGAATACAATGACTGTTTTCTCCTCAAAGGCTATTCATGATGTCATGATATATCTTTACTCCTATGGTCTGTAAAAATGCAATACAGATAATAGATTATGTAATAATCTAAAAGGAAAAAGAAAGAGAATAGCTATGTTGACTGCCATTGAAAATGAAAGTACTATTTCACGGAATAGATTAAAATGAAATGTCTTCTCACATTTTATTTCAATTTTTAACTCAGTAAAATTATTAAGATAGGAATGAAAATAACCCCTATAGCATCAAAGTTAGAGAAGAGCCAATGTCAAGGAGAATCTAGAATCGGATATATTGAAATAATGATAATTGAAAATTTTTTGTTAATTAATGTCTGTTGTTTAGAAAGTTGGTTCATTTTTTTGAGACATATTTTTAACAAGCTTGGATAATCAAAATATACCATCTTTTTAAGCATTAAAGTCAAAAGTTGTCTTCAAATGCACAGACAGTATGCCCTTGCTTATATTTCTGATTTCTGCCCCCTGCAAAACGATATTTTAAAAATAAATGGGGAGTCAAAATGAAAATTTGCATACAATAGCAGTATAAATTATTTTTGTTTCTAATTTTATTGTCATATTTTTTATTTTAGTCTCATTTAAAAACTGAGTTGGAAAATTAAAAAAAAACACATTTGATTTGTGTTTTATTTTTACTTCTAATTTGGTAGAATCCTCCTCAAAAAAGTCAATTCAATTTTGTTTAACAAATAAGTATTGTTTTCTCCCAGTGTTTAAGGCACACTGCTTAACTGGGGTTTCTGGAAAAACAGTCAGATATGCCATTAACCATTACCCTGAAGCTCATTAGACAGGTAAAATAACAGTTATAAAATTATGCAATAAATAAAGTATAGTCTGTTTGCTTCCATTGGCATAATCCATGATGATAAGTGGACAGTCACTACTTCTCGATAATAACACTTTTTGTTAGGGGAGGAAATTTCCATAGCAAGAAAATAAATCACCTGGAAACAAGTCCTCTCAGGGGGTTGGAAAGCCAAACTGTAATCCATGCCCATTTGAAATAGAAAATATTAATTTTACATGAGACTGAAGAAGTAAAAAAGGGTATCACCTGAATTAAAAGTGTTCTTTCTTTCTTTTCTTTTCTTTTTCTTTAAAATAATTTCATCTAAGGCTAATGTCAGAAAACAAGAAAGGCCATATAGATATATAGATAGATTCACTTAAAATAGCATTGAAATTTTCTTAGAGAATGTTGTCAGGAGCAAGATCAGGAAGTGTCCTAGGAATCACCAGATGAAACTTTTATATGAATTGTGCATTTGCTATCAACATAATCCAAAACAATCCTTTTAGATATTTGACAATCAATTGCCTTAACAATGGAATACCTTAGACATGGAATAACATCTGTCCTTTTAGAAACTTGGGTGAATCAAAGCAAACTATTTGGCATATAACAAAAAGTGGAGTAAATTATATGTAAACTATTAATCAAGACATAACCTTTTTTATATTTCCATGTCATTTTTTAAAATCAATTTTGTTGTAACAAGATAAAATCTCTTTATGAATCAACTGCAAGATGGTTCAAAAAATGCTTATCGATATAGAATAGAGAATATTAGAGGGGAAATGACCATTTGTAAAAGAAAGAATGGCAGTTGAGGTTCAGTTTTGGTGTTACTATGTATGATGGATGAGTTAATTCCTCTGACTAATGAACCAAGTCTTTCCCTTGGCCAGAACTAATGAACTAGGATGTTTTGCAGACTCAGTATTGTAAGGTAACCACTCCTCTAGAATAGACATGAGCCTTGATGACAGCAGTCATATTTTAAATAATGATCCTGGTGAAAGCTTACCTGGAGTCTCTCATCTTTTATTTTCCTTAAAGGTGTTTGAAAGATCATGGTAGTAGGGGTTAATGGATTATAACTAGGCAACAACAAGGAATTACCCAATTTCAGAAACAGACTTATTTTATCATTGGGGAGGATCATAATTAAAACCAGGAATACAGCTTGACAATATTATTTATGTAATTTAACTATACATTCAACAGCTTTTGTTCAATCTTTTATTATCTCAAGTACATACAATAATCCAGTGAGAGAAATATCATAGGGGATGCTATTCAATACAAAGAAGAAAGTAGAAGGGTAGAATAATCCAGAATGATAAAGAAGTCTCCGAGAAATATGGAACAGGAAGGGATATCAGGACATATCATGAATGAGACACTATTTGAATCTTAAATATGATTCACAAACTTTACTTAAGAGTCCCAGGAAATATTTCAACATCAAAGACACCTGGCCTCTGGATATCCCTTTTATTAATATTGTCTTCTATTATCCATGCTCAATCCATCAACTACAGAATTTAAAACAACGGGAATAGCCAAAAGAGGATGACCAATGTTATCATGCTATGCAACGTTTCTTTAGTTACTGTTGCTTATTTATACTGTTCAAAGTTTTCAGGGAAATGGTGCCTGCTTTAAATTGTGCTTGAAACTCTTGTGTCAAATTTCAAAAGTCCTCCTAGGTATTTGCATTTGGAACCATATGGCAGCTGGTCAAAAAAAGAAAAGGGAAAAAAAAAAGAGACAAAGAGAGAATTTAGTGCACAGTACAGCCCTGTGAAGTATTTAGAGCAAGCATTCTCAGTATTGCTTTTCAGCATATGTAAATACCCCGCCCACAGCTAAAAAGAGGGCAAGTTACTTAACACATATAGAACTTGCCAGGCATCTTTCTCTATTTTTATAAATAACTCATATAATCCTCATTAAAAAACTCCTTAATTTAGCATGATTATTATGCCCATTTTATACATGAGAAAATAAGATCCAGACAGAGGTTTAGAAATGTGCCAAGTTACACCTGGAGTGCCTGATGCGGGTTACAAACCATGCAGGCTGGCTTAAAAGTTGTTGCTTGTAACCACCAGGCTTTTCCACATCTCCATGGCTTTAATAGCAGCCTAGTCCAATCAAGCAAGAGCACAACCACCTATGTTTCAACCCCAGCTCTGTCATTTACTAGCAAATGCCCAGTTTCTGTTTGTGTGAAATGGAGATGATAGGATTGATCTAATTGACTTGTTATGGGAATAAATTAGATAACACTGGACTCTGGTTTTTGTTCTCTCCTTTTCCCCCAGTTTTGGAAGAATTGGGGTCAGGGGGCAGGGGAGGAAAACAGAGTTACGTATCTTGAAAAAACACATCTTGTCATCTAGGTCCTTCTCTATCCTATGGCTAGAAATGCCATTGCTATTTTTTTTGTTAAGATTATAAAATATTTTCCTTAATTGAATAACTCTCAATACAATGAGCTTGTGAATTATTCAGAGTTGAAAGAATAGCATCATTCTAGTTACTATGATGTGGATTCACTACAACAAATACGATTCTGTGCAGAAAACTATTATTCTGGGATTAAGACACAAGAAAGATGTAGCTAGATGGGATTTAAGGTAACTTTGCTGACATAGGCTATTAAACTCTGGCACCTGATTCCTACCTACTTGGGACTGATGCTTCCTTCAGTGTTTTTGGATGTCCTCATAGAAAGCTGAGGAGGGCAGTCTTACATTTTTTTCCTATGAGCAATCTCTCCCTATTTATGTAAAGTAAAATTACTAAGGTGATCAAGGCACTAAATTTCTCACCCCTCTCAGATCGTCAGTAAACCTTCAGCTGAGCCAGCCATTCCAGAACAAATAGGGGTAAAACATGTTTGACTTTTTATATTCTTGCCAATTGTCTTTCATTTTATAGTTTCATTTTAAGACTTATCTATTTTCTTAGTAATCAATGAATCTCTCTCATTACTGAGAAAGTCCAGAGATTGCTGTCTTAGTTTCATCTTCTTTCCATCTTATGTACTTAATTGATTATGCATTCTTTACTGTTGATTTAACACGGGGGCTTTTCTTTAATAAACTAGATTCTTGAAACTGCTTTTTTATAAAAAAATATGTTGCACTAATTTATCTCAATTGTAATCTGAAATTTTAATAATTTATCTCACACTTACAAGAAAGATGGTCTTTTTTATGTGTTCTCTCTCCAACTTCCTATGTTTCCTATCACTATTCATCTATTTTATTGATGCATTGTCTTCATTATTTCTTAAAGGGAATGCATTTTTGGTCTCTAACTGATGACATATTTAGGAAATTTATGCTGTTATTTGTTTTATTGACTTGTTTATTTCTTCTTTCATGCTCAATTGGGTAGTTCTAAAAAGTTATATTTGTACATTCCCCAATTCTATAGTGTAGTATTCTGTTTTGAGAAACACTAACTCAGCTGATTTATATTTCATCAGCTTTGACCTTTTCCTGATTATTCTTTATTCCTCACATAAACCACAACAGTATACAGATTGCCTGAACTCTTTGTACACTTGCATTTCCTCTTGTCACTCTCATTTATAGCATCATATATATTTCTTTATATATAGATATAGATATAGATATAGATATAGATATAGATATAGATATAGATATAGATATAGATATAGATATAGATATAGATATAGATATAGATATAGATAGATATAGATTTCAAAATGATATTAACTTTTTTTATTCTCAGAATTTATATTTCATTTACATGTGACTTAAAATTAATTACAGAGTGGTAAAATCCTTTCTCACTTTTTGGTATTCCTGACTTGTATTTATTTTCTACTGAGTTTTCTAGCACTTTTTTACTACCTTCCATGTAAAGCATTCACATATACAGTTTCATGAAGTAAAATCCAAAAGTAGCATGAAATCAAATGTAATGCTTTTGGCAATTGACACCTGACATTGAAATCTCCAGACAGCTAGATGTGTACACTCATTCTGGTCATTCATTAGCTATGATTTTATATGTTTTTGAGGATCTATTTTTTATAAAGTATTAATTAATGATGGGCAAGTGTCTCTGTGGAGAAGGTCAGATACATGTGGTTTTCCGTGTTAGTGATTTAACCACAATTCTGTAATTAATCATGCTTTACAGTGATGTTAATATGTGAATGTCCTATCTTTTAAAAATATAGCATTGGGAACAATAATGGTTTAACCTTCAAATATTTTGTAACTGTTACATTGTACGTCTTCATTTGGAGAGTTCATAATTTATTTAATAAAGGAGGTAGCACAACCATAATAACAGTTCCTCTGGGAGCACTGTGAAGTTTCTGTTGAAATGAAGGAAATAAGTGAAATTAATTGATTATTGAATTTATGACCACTCACTTTCTATAAAGAAGTCTACTTACCTTTTGGTAATGTAAATATTACTTTCTTAGACACTAAGTATGCATTAGTTATTGTGATCTCTTAAATAGTCGTGTTTTATTTTTTTTTTATTTTTTTATGAGTGGCTGTTTTGTAAAAAATCCTTATTTTATTCTAGATCAAACAAACTTTAAGCTAGACAAACCCAATCATCCCTTGATTATCGGAAAAAGTTATACTTTTCATTAACAGCCTTTAATTCTCTTTCCACCCGAGTCTCAAAAGGCAGCTAGGTACTCTTCAGGTAGTGTTTCCTTATCAACCCTTAAATTAATAAGCACTGTCTTTATTAGAAGACTATAATAATTTTTTATTATGTAATATGTCTCTTTTCACCTCTTCTGGAATTTAGGAGGTGTCATCACAAAAAGGAACTCAGCATCAAATTAATCATGACCTTCAACATTTTGATTACTTGCTTTTATGTCAAGTATCTCAGTGCAGATGGTACATGTGTAATCAAAATTTTAAAATGTCTGTTCTTAGAAAATGGGAGTGTTGGAATATGGACTATTTATATCAATCCCCAGTGATGTTCTCCTTTCTTTAGTGATTAGAATAGAAAATAATCTATCGGTAATGCAATCTTTTTTATGAAGTTATTAGTGGAAGTAAAATATAAAGTAATCATTTTTATAACTTCTATTTCCCTAGTGTTTCTATACTGTTGCAAGCAACGGTATAAGAAATTCTGGATTAGAAATTCCTTGAAAACATTAAATAGATTAAAGAAGTATAAGATCTATAGGATTATAACTTGAAATATTGAATGAGAGATAGAGGAAGTGAAGTGATAGAGTGGTAGGCAAAACATGGAAAGAAAATACTGTCGGAGTTAATAAATAATTTACAGGTAAAATAGTAATTTCAGGGCAAAACTGTACATCATCACTAGGCTGAATCAACTATTTGATAGAGAAATACAGAAAACCACCTGAGTAATTTTTTTGAAGTTTATCAAATCAGATAAGAAGATATATTCAAAAAAAAAAAATTTCCTTTGGGGTGGATAAACTATAGCCCAATCACCTATTTCTGTAAACTCTGTAAGTTAAGAATATTTTTATTTATAAATATATTAAAAGAACAGTATTTTGACACATGTGAAAATTATATGAAGTTTACATCAAGTAACCATATATGTTTAGATTTCCTTCTGGACTCTCAGTCTATTCCAGTGGTCTATATGTGTATGCTTATACTAGCACCATACTATTTTGATTACTACAGCTTAATAGTTAAGTCTTGAAATGGAGCCTTTGAGTCCTCCAATTGTTTTCTTTCTTTCAATATCCTTTTGGCTATCCAGGGCCCCTTGTAGTTCTATGTGAATGTAAAGATTGGATCTTTTCATTTCTAGTGAGGTTCGCCAGTGCTAGGGTGGGCAATAGGGACAACATAGGATGGAATTGTGTATGTTGATCTAAGTGTCCTATTGCCAACTCTTTAACCCCCTCTTCCAGCTACAGGCAAATCCGAGCACTCAAGCTTGCTTCTTCCGAATTTAAGCTTATACATCTAGTTGATAAATATGTAATAGCCAATAAATCTTCTAGCGGGCTTGTTCCCAGCAAGCATATTTTCTCCTGCTACAAATACTTGGCTAGAGAATCTAATGGAGGTTGAAATTCTTTTCTGAACAACATAGTGTTCGAAAGACCCCTCTCCCCCATGAGGTGTTGGTATAAAAGAAATTCAAAGTATTGACCTCTCTCTTCATTTTCACATATGATGCCTAGTATTATACCCTCTGGATGGTTGGAGTGAGACGGGAGCTGATAATGTGTGAGAAAGAGGAATAGGAATGATTTTTATCACATAAGTAAGTCATGGTCCCCATAACTGGGAGATGGTATTTAAAATAATTATATCTTGTATTTAAATACTGACAGTGGGTATGATATAAAATGTTTCTTCCTTTAAGATAGTTTGTTCAGTTTTGTGTCAGAGATAGGAGAATGTGACAGACTGCTTAAGAAAGGGCTTCTGCCTTGATGATGCAATTAGTGAGAAGTCTCCACATATAGACTATGGTTTGCACTTCCTTTTACCTTTGAAATGTAGGTGACGGTATTTTTTTTGTAAAAAAATATTTTATGGTTATTTTAATGGGAAGGTTGAGGTTGGTATACCATGTATGCTTAGCTTGCTATCACACTGAATTAAAAGTACATAAATATTTTGTTTCTTGAGGATAGAAAGTAACATATGAAACATGAATATTTCTATTAAGCTAGTTACTCGACATTATAAGAATGTTAAAACAGTTGAATAAAATATGGATTTATTTAATTTATGTTGATTTATAACATTTTAGTCTGTTGAAAATTAAACTTACAAATCATTAAAAAGAAACATCAATGTGACTCAGAAATCTCTTTATCCGATGAAACTCTGCAAGGAAAAAAGGGAAGATCATTTCTTTTATTTCGTTCCAAGTAATTAACACTTTAAGAAGCTGAAATGAAAGTAGGTAAGAAGAAAGACAGAGGTTGGCTTATATATTACTGAGAAAAATAGCTGATCTAAAAATATATGTTAGAGAAATCATAAAATAGTGGTTTGGAGAATTATATTCTTGCTTTTCTTATTGACACAGATAAGAAGTATAATCAAAGATGAAGTCTTCATATTCAAACAATTAGATAAGATTATCATATCACTCAAAATACCTATTTTTTATCTGTAGCTCAATTAATGTAATTTTCTTCTTAAATTATATTGCAAAAACGATTTTATTCAGATGTTACAAATGTGCTTTATTCCACTATGAATTTAAATGTTGCAGTTCATCCTTATAGTGATTGCTTATAATTGAAGTGACCAATATTAATTTTTGGTATGAAAATCATGTCAAACAGGAGCATTATGTGCTCCTGTTCCCTGAGTGAACATAAAGAATAGAATAAACCTAGGCGTGAAATTCTTATCCCTTTAAAGACCTCCCTTATTGATCTTGTCTCTTGCTTATGTTTCTTTTCAATAGGAGATTTTATTGTATTTTGCAATTAAGGGATGGATGGGCAAATGGATAATGGCTAAGGACAAATCCTAAAGTTTACTCATCTCTTTTATTAAAGCACAAATTGCTTGGAAAATATATTTTTATCTTCCCTCCCCTTCCCAAGCTGAGAAAAGTGAGAAACAATTGAAAACAAAACATATGTAGAATTAACAGCGACTATTGCTTATGAAGGAGTAGATAAATCCCCAGGCAAAAAACTAGTATTGTCTGTAAGTAATAGCCAGATGTCCACTCATGCATTTCTATTTGTAACAATCTGTATCCCTTTGATAATCTGAAGAATCTGTATAGTTAATTTTGATTATCTATATGATTGTCAGCATAGGGACAACTTCAGATGGAAACAAAAGGAAAGGAATGGAGGACACTTGGGCCTAATCGTAATCATGACAAGCTATGTCAGTGGAAATGTGACATAAAAATTTAGAAGGCAGTAGAATCAGACCCAATAAGGAAATATATATAAGTCTGCAAATTTCACTAGCAAAAACTCTTACCAACATTTGTCTTCTTCACCTGGTCTACTGTTTGGTGCTTTAAAAATTGAAGCAGTACTTAAAGAAATTTTGGATTTATAATTTTCTAGTAATCTGAAATGCAATTTACCTATTAGTTAGGAATTAGTCTAGCTATAAGGGCCCTGTTGTTCTTTGGGGGCCTGGGGACAGGCATTTTCAGGGTATTTCAGAGTAGTTGAGCAACCATATCATGTACCTGTCCATTGAATTTCCTTGGGCACAAGTGATATCAGTCATACCACTTCCTCTTTGACACTAATATTTATACTGCAAATGTGTCAATCAAAGTACTGTTTGACATTTTGTCACCTAGAAAAAAAGGTCTCATATCAGAGAAATGTGGGTTGTTTTAGAGAATCGTGTTTTATTTTTCCTTTGGCCAAAGGAAATTTTCCTGTGTGGCATTTAAATGGCTTCTGTGTCATTCCTGCATACCTGTCTATTCCCTAGGATGATGTGAATTTCAGTCATTCTGTGAATTTCAGTTTTTCCAAAACAAGTTACATTAAAATCATGTTTGATAGGATTTGGGTATAATCCACAAACTAATTTAGGATTAATTTATATCTCTAGTATTTAAGTTCTATATCCTTGAATATGGTATATGTCTCCATTTTTCAATGCCATCATTATGTCCTTAATGAAAGCTTTATAATTTTCTCAAATGTTGTACATATGTATCCTAGATATCTGTTGATTTATATTGTTATTTTAAATGGAATATTACAAATCACCTTTGTTACTTTATGTTTCTAGTATATGTAATAATGTTGAATTCTGTGCAGGAAACGTATTCTTCAGTTTGCTGGAATTTTTTTTTTTTTTTTGGTTTAGTTATTTGATCACTAAATCATAAGAATTTGACCTTTTCCTCCCAACTTTTAAATATCTTTGCTTATCCTGTATTATTTTATTATTTATAAATATTGAATTGCAGTATCAGTAAATTTGAATTTCTGTTCTGTTAATTTATTTAATACTATGCATTTCACTATTAAATATGATGCTTAGATAGATTTTTTAAAATAACCATTATATGTTTAAGGAAATTCTCTTGTATTTTTAGTGTATTAATATATATTGTCATGAAAAGTTATTTGGATTTAACAATTTAATTTTTGAAAGATTTGTTAAACTAATTGGTTAACATCATTACTCACAAATTCAGATTTTTCCATTTTAAGTCATTTATTCAATTGTGGGATCAATTTTACTTGGTCATGATAGTTCTCCTTTTTCCTTCCACTACCCTCCCTATTTCTCTCAATGATGATAACGTGACCAGGTAACATGACTACATTTTTGCACTTCAAATGATCTCCCATAACCCCAAAGAGTACTTTGTTATGTTAAGTGTCTGGACTTTTTCAATATCAACTCCAAATATATGTCACAAGGAGTAAATGTGTGAAAAATCCTGTTGATTCTTGTCTTTGCCACTGCTTTTCAGAAAACTTGTTCAGTAAAGGTCTAGACAGTGAATACCATGTTTCCCCAAAAATAAGACCTAACTGGACCATCAGCTTTAATGCATCTTTTGGAGCAAAAATTAATATAAGATCCGGTCTTATTTTAATATAAGACTGGATACAATATAATATAATATAATCAGGTCTAATATAATACAAATATAATATAATACCGGGTCTTATATTAATTTTTGCTCCAAAAGACACATTAGAGCTGATGGTCTGGCTAGGTCTTACTTTCAGGGAAACATGGTATTTTAAACTTTGAGAGCCATATGATCACTATTTCATCTACTCAAGTTGGCTGTTGCAGTACAGAAGCAGCCATAGACAGTATAATAGGTAAGTATGGGTATGTTCCAATAAAACTTTATTATGGAGCCTGAAACAACCATTGACAGAATTGACGAGAAAAATAGGCCATTTCACAATGATAGTTGTACATTTTAAAACTGCACTTTCAATAATGGATAAAATGTCTAGAGAAAATAACAAAAGGAAATAGGGGACTTGATCAACATTATAAACCAAGCATAACTAACAAACATACAAACACTCCACACAAAAACAAAAAAATATATATATCCATTGCAATACATGTGCAACATTTTCCAGGATAGAACGTAAGTTCAGCCATAAAACAATTCTCAATATATTTTAAAATAATAAAATCATACAGAGCATATTTTATGATCACAATGGAATGAAAATATAAATCAACAGCATAAGGAAAACTGGAAAATATGTGAAAATTAAACAACATCATCTTTTTAAAATTAATTTCAGGTGTACAAAACAATATAATGATTACACATGTACACCTCTCACAATGTGATGAACTCAACAAGTTTACTACCCATCTGACAATGTGCATAGTTATTACAGTACTATTGACTATATTCCCAATACTTTGCATCCTGTGACCATATATATATGTATATATATACATATATATAATATGTATATTATAGTTTACATTCAATATTATTTTATATTAGTTTCAGGTATACAGCACAGTGGTTATGCATTTATACAATTTATGAAGTGATCCCTTAATAAGTCTAGTACCTATCTAACACCATGCATAGTTTTTACAACATTTTTGACTGTATTCCTCATATTGTATTTCATATCCCCAGGACTATTTTGTGAGTAAAATTTGTACTTCCTACTCCCTTCACCTTTCTCACACATCTCCCAACACAGCAAACATCAGTTTGTTCTCTGTCCATTTCTGTTTTGTTTGTGTTTTCTGTGCATTACATTCCACATGAGTGAGATTATATGGTATTTGTCTTTCTCAGTCTGACTTATTTCACTAGTGTAATGTCCTCTAGGTCTATCTGTGTTGTTAGAAATGGTAAGATTTCTTTTTTTTTTCTTTTCTTTTTATGGCAGAGTAATACTCTACTGTATAAATGTATCACAACATTTTGGTTATTTGAGTATCTTGGCTGTTGTGAATAGCGCTGCAGTAAACATAGGGGTGCATATATTTTTTTGAATTAGTGTTTTGGATTTCTTTGGATAAATACCGAGGAATGGCATTGCTGGGTCATAAGGTAGTTCTATTTATTTTTAAAAATTTTTAAGGATGCTCTATACTCTTGTCCATAGTGGCTGCACCAATTTATAATCCCACCAACAGTGCACAAGTGTTCCCTTTTCTCTACATCCTCACCAATACTTGTTGTAGGCCAAAGAAGGAATCACTAGAAAAGTTAGAAAATAGTTTGAGATGAATGAGAACAAAATCACAATATACTAAGACTTGTAAAGTGTAACAAAAGCAGTACTCAGAGAGAAATATATAGCTGCAAATGCCTACATGAAAAAAAAGGAAATATTTCAAATCAACAACTTAGTTTTACACCTTAAGTAATTAGATAAAGAATAGCAAACTAAACTCAAACAAGCAGGAGGAAGGAGACAATAAAGATTAGAGATAAATGAAAAATAGAAAACAATAGAAAGAAGTATTGATTCTTTGAAAAAAATAAAATTGATAAGCCTTTAGCTAAATTGAGAGGGAAAAAAGAGAGTATACACAATAACGAAAATCAGAAATGAATGCAGTGGCATTACTACTGACCTTACAAAAACTGTATTATAAGAGAATAATACTATCACAAATTTTATGTCGGAAAAAAATTAGCTAATCCAGATGAAATAGAAAAATTTCAAAAAACTCACAAATTACCACAAATGACTCAAATAGAAAATCTAAACACATCTATAACAAGTGAAGAAATTAAGTAATATTTTTTTTCATCAAAGAAATGTTCAGGACTATTTGGCTTCCTGGTAGAATTTTACTGGACAGTAAATTCTACCAAATTAAAAATAGGAATTAACATCAAATCTACTCAAACTCTCCCCTACAAAAAAAAGAAAAGAAAAGAAAAGGAGGGAACACACCTAACACATTCTTTGAGGCCAGAATTACTGATAAAAATATACCACAAGAAAAGAAAACTACAATTGACATTCCTATTAATACAAATACAATAGTCTGCAGAAAAATAACAGCAAGTCAAAATCAACAGTACATTGAATGAATTATTCATCCTGAACAAGTATGATTTATTCCTGGAGTGAAAGTATAATTCAACGTTAAGAAACCCAATCAATTTAACATACCATGTTAATATAACACAGGAAAAAATTATATGATCATCCAAACAGATGGAGAAAAAGGATTTGACCAAATCCAACACTTTCATTATATGTAATATATGAGGTCTGACAATTACATTAGCAAACTTGTTGCAGCAATGTTGCTAACCTGTTTTGATATCAGAGGAATTATTCATTATGAGTTTGTATCAACTTGACAAACAGTTAACCAACTTTATTATTTGGAAGTGCTGAAAAGGATCAGTGAAAAAGTTAGACGACCTGAATTTTTTGCCAACAATTAATTCATGGCTCTTGCATCACGACAATGCACCAGTTCACACGGCTCTGTCTGTGAGAGAGTTTTTAGCCAGTAAAAAAATAACTGAATTGGAACACCCTCCTACTCACCTGATCTGGCCCCCAGTGACTTCTTTACCCAAAGATAAAGGAAATATTGAAAGGTAGACATGTTGATGACATTCAGCACATCAAGAGTAATACGACAGTTCTGATGCCATTCTAGAAAAAGAGTTCCAAAATTGCTCTGAAGGGTAAACTAGGTGATGGCATTGGTGCAAAGCTTCCCTTGGGGAGTACTTTGAAGGTGACTGTAGTGATATTCAGCAATGAGGTATGTAGCACTTTTTCTAGGATGATTTCCCAAACTTATCTGTCTGACCTCGTATATAGCTCTCTCTCTCTGTCTCTGTCTCTCTTTCTCTTTGTCCATAGATATTATATATATATATATATATATATATATATATATATATATATACATATATATGTATATGTATATGTATATGTATATGTATATATGTATACATATATAACATTATGTTATATAATGTGTTTATATGTATATATATAAGTTATTAATATATAATTATATTATAATATAAGTGGAAAATAACAAGCATTGGCAGGATGTGAGAAAAGAGCAATCCCAGTTCATTTTTTGTTGGGAATGTAAAATGGAGCAGCCACTGGAAAAACATTTTGGTGGTTTCTCAGAAAGTTAAACATAGAAATACCATTCAACACAGAAGTTCCACTCCAAGATTTATACCCAAAAGAAATGAAAACATATCCACACTGAAGTTTGTATAATTATGTTTGTAGCAGAATTATTCACAATACCCAAAAGGTGGAAACTGTCCATCAATTGATGACTAGATAAACAAATGGTGGTATGCATTAGTGATATTAAGACAATAGAATATTATTCAGTCATAACAAGGAACAAAGTGTTCATACATGCTACAAAGATGAAACATAACATTTTGTTAAGTGGAAGAATCCAGACACATAAAGCACATGTACTATGTTTTAGATATTTTTTTATTAAAATGTAGCTAAAATATAGTATTTTGTTAGTTTCAGGTGTCCCCAACAGTTCAACATTTACATACCTAAAAAAGCGATCACCGTAAGTCCAGCAACCATCTGACATAATACCATGCTATTGCAATATTATTGACTGTGTTCCCTATGCTATACATTACATTCCCAATTTACTTGTTTTAAACCTAGAAATTTGAACCTTTTATGGCCCTTCACCTTTCCCTTTCTTTATTATAATTTTTCAATTAAAGTTGGCATTCAATCTTATATTAAATTCATGTGTATAACATAATGGTTAGACATTTATATAATTTAAGAAGTGACCCCCCTGACTAGTGTAGTACCCACCTCGCACTATGCGTAGTTATTACTATATTATTGTCTATATTCCCTATGCTTCACTTTACGTCCCCATGACTATTTTGTAATTACCAATTTGTACCTCTTAATCCCTTCCCCCTTTTCACCCATCATCCAAACCCCACTACCATCTGGCAACCATCAAAATGTTCTCTGTATCTAAGAATTTGTGTCTGTTTCATTTCTTTGTTTATTTTGTTCTTTAGATTCCACATATAAGCGAGATCACATTACATCTGTCTTTCTCTGAAATACCCCACTAAACACAATACACTCCAGGTCAATTCATGCCCAGATGGCAATAACCAATCTCCTTCTCTGTCTGAGTAATGTTACTTTGTAAATATGTACTGCCTACTCTTTATCCATTCTTTCATTGATGGGCACCTGGCTGCCTCCACCTCTTGACAGTTGTAAACAGTGCTACAATGAACATATGAATGCACATGTCCCCGGAAAATAGTGCTTATGGTTTCTCGGGATTAATACTCAGAAATGGTATTACCGGGTTCTTCTGTGTCTCTTGTTATATAGTCTATTTTGGCTGGTATAAGTATTGCTACTTTAGCTGTCTTTGTTTTTGTTTCCATTTTTATGAAATATCTTTTTCTATTCCTTTCCTTTCAGTCTGTGTGTGTCTTTTGATCTGAAGTGAGTCTTTTAGAGACAGCATATGTAAGTGTCTTGTTTTTCTATCCATTCAGCCACCGAGACATTTGATTGGAACATTTAATCCATTTACATTTACAGTAATTGTTGACAGTAATTATTGCCATTTTATTAATATTTTTGATAATTTTTCTTCTTAAAGAAGTCAGAGAAATCAGCTGCTAGTCTGATGGGATCTCCCTTGTACGTAACTAACTGGTTTTGTCTTACCTCTTTTAAGATTTTTCTCTTTGTCTTTAACCTTTGGCATTTTAATTATATGTTTTGTTTTGTTTTGTTTTGTTTTGTTTTGTTTTTGTGGGTGGTGGTCTTTGGGATCATCTGTTTGAGACTCTCTGTGCTTCTTGGGCTTGTATATCTATTTCCTTCACCAGCTTAGGGAAGTTTTCTGTCATATCTTCAAATAGGTTTCCAATTCCTTGCTCTCTCTCTTCTCCTTCTAGTATCCCATGATGCATATATTAGTGTGCTTAGTATTGTCTCACAGGCCTTCCCTTTAAAAGAACCTCATTTTTTAATTTTTTTTTGTTTTTGTTTTTGCTGTTCTCATAGGGAGTTTTCTGCTACCTTATCTTCTAAATCATTGATTCATTCCTCTGCTTCATCTAATCTGCTGTTGATTCCCTCTAGTATATTCTTCATTTATGGTATTGTATTCTTCATTTCTGACTGGTTCTTTCTTTTGTTTTCTCTCTCCAATTTTATGTTTCCTATCTCTTTGTTGAAGTTCCCTCTGAGATAACTGAGCATCCTTATAATCAATGTTTGGAAGTCTAAATCTGGTAGATTGCTTGTCTCCATTTTGTTTAGTTCTTTTTCTGGAGCTTTGTTCTGTTTTTTTATTTGGGACATATTTCTTTGTCTCCTCATTTTGGCTGTTGCCCTGTGTTTCTGTCTATGTACAGGTAAACCCCGTATAACACCATTGTTAGCTTCCTAAAAAATCCCATGTTATACAAAACAATGAACTAGTACAAAAACGGGGATTAGTTTCCAAAAATTAAAACAAAACAACACACTATTATATTTTTATAATTAAGAGAAATATCTTTATTAATGTAATTTTCACCAAAAGTGTAACATATTAATATGTATTAAATAATGTTTTCTTCATCATCACTAGTAAGCTTTTATTACATTCCATGTTGTTCAGGGATTTCCCTAATTTCAAACGAGATATTTTTTGCTCTTAAAAGTTCTAATTATGCTTTGTGTCATTTGGGGATTTCTCTAATTCTCAAACCATGTTAGAGTGAGACCATGTTCTAGGATGCTGTGTTGTACAATGGTTTTCCCCAATTCTCGAACTGTGTTAGAGAGAAATCATGTTATAGAAGTGCTGTGTTATACAGGAGTTACCTGTATTTGGTAGGCTGCTAAGCCTCCCAGTCTTAGTAGAGTGGCCTTATGTAGTAAGTTTCCTTATGCCCTGGTTTCACTCAGCCATTATCTCCATTGGTTTTTACAACCAGATGTTGTGGGGACTTCACTCCCAGCACTGAAACCCTGAGCTGAGGAGCCTTATGTGGGACTGTGACCCCTCACTCCTCAGGGGGTGACCTTCAGAGCCAAGATATCCTTCCTGATTTTTAACAGTACCACATGGGTTGAGGTCACCCCATTCTGATTCTCACCCCCCCACACCAATCTCGAGGTGGCTTCTTGTGTGTGTGTCCTTAATAGTAAGACTTTGGTTCAGCTAGACTTCAGGCAATTCTCAATAATGGTCATTCTGTAGTTTAGTTGTAATTTTGTTATGGTCATTAGAGGAGGCAAACTCAGCATTTACCTACTTGTTCATCTTGATCAGAAATCCAGAAAGCTGTATTATTCTTTTATGTGATAATTCCAGAAAAGGCAAATCTGTAGTGATTGAAAGTAGATTAGAGATTACTGGGGATGGGCAGAAAGAGAAATGAAAAGTGATTTTTTAATGGGTACAGGGTGTTTTTCTGGAGTGATGAAAAGTTTTGAAACTAGAGAAAGGTAGTGGTTCCATAACATTTTGAATACAATAAATGCCACTGGATTTCACACTTTTAAATAGTTAACTGTATGTTTTGTAAATTTCACTTCAATAACAAAAATTACTGATGAAGATAACATTAATTCCAAACAAAGTGTTAGAACAAGTTATAAATGAAGACGATATTAACATTTTGTGTAATATATAAAAGTTTTATTGGTAATATATCAGATAAAATAGAATTTGGGTAAAAATAATTAATATAGCAAGAAGTGCACACTAGTCATCACAGTTTTGAACTCATTATGCCTCCAAACACCAGTTATATATAGAAATAACAATAATATTATAATATATATAATAATATATATAATAATATAATAATATATATTAATACAATATAAGAGATATAGAGAAGTAACAATAATATACAGGTTAAGAGAATAAGAGAATTTTATACTTATACAGTCTTCTAGATTGTGAAATATCTTCAAAATGTAAATGAAAAAAATTTACTCAGTTTTAACTTCTCAATAGCCAATTATTTAAGAAAAAATAAATAAAACAAGAAAAGTGATCTGAAAGAACATCCAGATACATATAAATTAGTGAATTATTTTAAACCTTAAATGACATTTTATTATTATATTATTTTAAATTATGTGTAATTAGGTACACTATTTTATGAAAGACATTTAATACTGATATTAAATTTGATATAGACTTCTGACATAGAAAATAAATATAAGCAAATCTGACATACAAATAGATGCAAAAAAATATTTCAAAAGTATATACTACCCCTTAATTTATATAGGGGTTGCTATATTTATATAAGAAATAGTATTAACTCATAAATTAAATTAATATATTAAATCTATAAATTAAAATGCAACAATATATAAATAATGATTAAACACAATTGGACATTTTTATCCATTTGTCTCAAGTCTTGTGTCTCTAATGTGACCTTGTGACTTTCAGGATACTTTTCAAAACATTAGGTATAATTTTATGATTATTTTCACATATGTTGTCTATATTCATTATTAATAATATTCCATAAACCAATATTGATTTATTGTTGGTATTTATTATTTTTTGAATATTAATAGTATTAACTTTTTAATGTTTGTTGCTTAGGGTCAATCTGTTGAACATTCAATATATCCTATTATCTTTGTAATTCAATCATTTTAATCATTCTTCAATTGCATCACCAAGATAAAATTATATGCCTGTCGCCTTATAATTATTGAATGTCATAATTCTATTTCCTTATTACTAACTTGTCTGTATTTTCAAAATAATGTTATAAAATATTGAGATAATATTAATTACACTGCTTGGTGATTATTTGAATGTTTCAATGTTTCCTTATTTAGTTGTTAATTTTAAATGGACATACTTGTTTTCTCAGTGTATTAGTACTCTGCAGGAATTTATTTAGTGTGATTTCAAAATATTTTAAATTATTTTTTGTGCTTTTTTGAACTTTATGGAAAGTGCAGTGGTGTAAATGTGTACGTTAATTTTTTTTTTTAGTATGGTAACTCTTACATAAAATGAACCCCAATGTTTCAGTTGATTTATACAATAGAGGTTTGTCTTTTACTCTTGCAGTAGTCCAATGTGATTTCCCTTGTTCAGTAGGCAGTTTTTCTCCACATAGTGAATTAGGGATCCAGTATCCTTGCACCAAATGCTTGTATCATTCATTAGGACCTCCTTGTAACTGACAGCATGCTTTAGTGCTACATATCACTTTCCCTCTCATGCTTTTCAAGAGAACTACCTACATTTAAAGGAAATGGGAATGAGGTAGGTCTGGAAAACACAGTCCTTGGATGAATAGCATCTTCTGAGTAGCAACACTTTATATAGAAGTCAGAACATGAACAACATTATTATTAAAGAGTGGCTACCTATATTGCTGAGACTACTTAGTTTAGTATCAGACTCATCTTTAACTTAATCTCTCTTTCAAACAGAACCTAACACAGTGGTACCTGAATACATTTGCAATCAATATCTGTTGGGTCTTTGTGTGTTGATAATTTTTAGTGAGACTTCAGTGCCACAGCAAGGACAAAAGTATTAAAGATATAATAAATCTTTAGAGCTAATAGTAGATGAAGTTGATGTTGATGAAAAAGTAACATATTTGGTTATTGAATGATGTAATGTACTTATATGTTATTCATTTTACATAAACTGACTGCTAATTCACCCTTGGTGTTTATAAATCTTCATTAGACTCAGACTCAAAAAGTATTAAGATTTTTATATAAAAAAATATCAATGCCTATTTCTTATAAACCCAAGTTTTGAATGAGTAAAATCAGTTTGTGTCATTTCTCTATTGTAATAGACTAGGAAAATGGGCCATGTATATTTGCATATAGATGAACTAATTATTTCAGACACCTTTGTGAGTCTACTGTGAAGACATAAGTGAAAGTAAAGCACTTGGACTGGCAGATTTATCTTTGAGTATTTAAGACCCAGCACTATGATACTCAAACAAAATAGTGGTCTTCTAACATGTGAAACAATCACCTGATAGGCCAATCAACAATAACTGGTCTGAAAAATACAGACTTTGGTGAGATTTATAAACATAAGGTTTACTTCTTTTAATTTCCAAAAGAACAAATTTGCCTTGGGTATTATATGACTGCATCAGTGATCTATCTAAGATCTTGATCTTAAATGACTACTTGTACCTGATTGTAAGAGAAAATTACTTGCATAGAAAGAAGCACGAAGAATGAAGAAAACACAAGATGGCAGGTTTTTTGTTTTGTTTTGTTTTGTTTTGTTTAATAATTACAACCCTAAGCCCTCAATAGGTGATTATTGGTACTTAAATCATTGAATATAACGGGGACCTGTAATGGAAAATAATTCAATTCTCAAGAAAGAAAGAGGGAAATTAAATAGCAAACTAATAAAATGTTTAGTGTCTACTATGTGTTTATATATTTTTCTAGCACTAGAGGAAAACTGAAATAAATATTCCAATCTTTATTTTGGCTTAAAGTAGTTGGAGGGAATTTACTAATTTTATGGAGTCTAATATCAATATTGATAGCGGAGGGTAGAGAAATGAACAAAGGCTGTAGTAGTCAACAAAATCACCACAACGATGGATGAAAAACATAAGTGGGTAATATTTTTTTCAAAAGTGGAGTTCTGTGGATTCCACTTCTTCAAGGATGTAGATGAAGGAATAATCATGGTGTGTTGCCAGATAATTTTTAGTCTGAATTACATTGTAGAAAGGGTAGAAGTCTGGAGGGAGTGTAAGATCTGTGGAAGCATGTCAGATTTTAAAAAAGCCTTTTATTTGCATTTGAATTTTATTGTGAAACTAACTAATATGCATATTAATTGTATGAAATTATAGAAAATGTAAATAGTAATCTGAAAATTATTCATAGTCACATCAGAAATAAATAGCCAATGTTCACATTAATAGGATCTTCCTAATAGCATTTAATTTTTATCTATTTATAAATTTGGGATCACATTTTGTGTGTGATTTATGTTGTAAAAATGTTCATATGTAACTAAATATTTTTGAAATGACTAGTTTTCTTTTGAAAACACTTGTCAATTGCCTGATGGCACCATACCATACAATGCATACATTATACCAACATTGGTCAAGTTTCCCAGTTAACAAATTGATAAATATTTTTTTAAAATCTTCCCTTCATCTATCTCCCTCTCTCCCTCATTTCCTCTCTAACATACCTTTTTCCTTCCTTCCTTCCTTCCTTCCTTCCTTCCTTCCTTCCTTCCTTCCTTCCTTCCTTCCTTCCTTCCTTCCTTCCAATTTCCCTCCTTCCACCTTCCTTCCAGGTATTACATATAATTTTAAAAGGATTATTCTCCAGTGAATAATTGTCCTCAATTTTTGCATAGTTCTTGGAAGATTATTACAGGGCAAGATACCTTTCATTACAGAGGAGCTTAACAAGCAGTAGAATGACAGTAGCATATACGATGAATTGGAGGGAGCAAGGGCCCAGACTTAAGGATATAAATGGAGGTCTGGGTAAGACACAACTAGGTGTACCTTTAGTCTGGGTTCTCCTCCCCTGTTCCCCTAACTGGGTTTTCTCTACCAATGTTTTCTGGCCATTTAGTTTCAGGCTTTTAGTATTTTTAAGATGAGTGTAGGTACTTCTACAAAAAAAAGTAATATGATAAACTACAAAAAAAAGCAAATAAAAAGAGCACATAATAATAATCATTAAAAAATATTCATCTCAATGGATGTGAGTTGTAAATGTGCTAGGACAGTTTCAGGATACCACACAATATTCCTATTTCCCAACATGTAGTGAGAATATATATCTTAACAAATTATGAGAATAATTGTACTGAATGTTCACAAATGCAGATATAAAACATCCATTACCTAGATTCTTTTCTGTATTTAATTCTCACTATTAACTCCACTGGGCTCTGTTTTATGAAAGTAGGATGCAAAATCATATTTGTAAAAGTATATTTTTCTGATGCCCAGACTCCTGCGATCTTTATCAAGATTAATAAAGCTTCATAGACTTGAAGAGATTCATATGTAGAATTCTAACTCCACACCTCAAATACATTGTGCCTTTTGTATCAGTTGTATATATCACTTTCATGCTATCCCAATAACTAATTTTGAAATTTGAGTAATTTTACACAATTCTTTTATTAAGATTATTATTGTTTTGTGCAGAGATTCTCAATTCTTTATCTAGCCCAACATAATATTCCATTTCTTTAGCTACTGTATGACAGTATTAATACAGTACCCAAAATAAATATTCCATTTTGATCAAAGGACTTATAAATGAGTAGGGGAATGGAAAAGTTGTCAACAGCTCTTCCACCCTAGGAAACCGACTCTTGGAAATATGAATAAATGATCATTCACTTAGTTTACATTTGGATAATGATTCTATAGTGTCATTTTCCTTGGAACTTGACACATTTATTTGCACTTGTAACTTTTGCTTTACTACTCTTTCATTGTATAATTTTTTTTCCTCCTACATATTGCAGATAATACTAAGCTGTCTCTAAAAACAGAACACACTCTTTCCTATTAGAACCTCCTCCTTCATCACTCCAGTATTTGATGCTTAAAAAATGTGCATTTATTTAAAAATCAATGGCATAGAAAAACTTTGGTATCTGAAAACAGTTTTGATAGCTTATGACAAATCTTCAAGTTCAGGTTTATCATTTGCTCATTCATTTTCTTCAGTAGGATGGAATCAGGACTTAGAGCAAATAAATAGGACATTTCCAAGTGCAATGCATTCATTTTCAATTAGAAGAGCTCCTTATTTTTTTTGGTTCATTTTTAATAAAAATTACATATACATAATATTGATTTAATATACATATATAGTTATTATAAGTGATTGCTGCAGTCAAGCTAAATACATCATCTCCTCACATTCTTTGTGTGCTGAGTGCACCTGAAAATTACTCTCTTAGAATATTTCCAATGTTCAATACAGTATTAAGTACAGTAATCATGCCTGTACATTATATCTCTAGACTTATTCATTCTTTATAACTGCAAATTTGTCCCCTTTGACCAACATAATATCCATTTTCCCCATGATCCAAGTCCCGCATAATCATTATTTTGTCTGCTTGTATTAACTTCACTTTTTTTAGATTCCACATATATGTGAGATCATACAGTATTTGTCTTTTTCTGTCTTAAGTATTTCATTTAGCATAATGTCCTCTAGGTTCATCCATGTTGTCACAAGGCAAGGTTTTATTTTTGTTTCTTATGGCTGAATAGTATTCCAGTGATTATATATATTTTTTCCAGTGATTATATATATATACATATATATATATATATGTATACACACACACATATATATATATATATATATATGTACACACACACACACACACACACACACACACACACACACACACACATATATATATATATATATATATATATATATATATATATATATATATATATATATATATAACTTCAAACAATTAAGTTCACAAAGTCATCCTAGAAAAAGTGCTACATACCACATTCACATTGCTGAATATCACTATGGTCATATTCGAAGTCCTCCCCTTGGGAAGCTAGGCACCGATGCCAGTGCCTAGTCCACTTTTCAAAGCAATTTTGGAACTCATTTTCTGCAATGGCCATCAGAGCTGTCATTATATTACCCTTGATATCCTGAATGTCATCAAAATGTCTTTCTTTCAATATTTTGTTTATCTTTGGGTAAAGAAGAAGTCATTGGGGGCCAGATCAGGTGAGTAGGGACGGTGTTCCAATACAGTTATTTGTTTACTGGCTAAAACATCCCTCACAGACAGTGCTGTGTGAGCTGGTGCATTGTCGTGATGCAGGAGCTATGAATTATTGGCGAAAAGTTCAGGTCGTCTAACTTTTTCATGCAGCCTTTTCAGCACTTCCAAATAGTAATCTTGGTTAACGGTTTGTCCAGTTGATACAAATTCATAATGAATAATCCCTCTAATATCAAAAAATATTTGCAACATGGTTGCAATGAATTCTCAAGCTTAATTTTCAGACCTCGTGTGCGTGTGTGTGTGTGTGTGTGTGTGTGTGTGTGTGTGTGTGTGTGGTCATCTTTATGCATTTGTCATCCACAGACATAGATTGTTCCCATATCTTGGCTATTGTGAACGATGCTGCAGTGAACATGAGAGTGCAGATACCTCTTTGATATCCTGATTTCATTTTCTTTTCAGATATTCCCAGAAATGGGGTTGCTGGATCATATGGTAGTTTTATTACTGATTTTTAAAAGAAATTCCCGTAGTGTTTTCCATAATGGTTGCACCAGTTGACATTGCCACCAACAGTGTACAGTGTTCTCTGTTCCCTACATCTTAGCCAAATCTCATTATCTTTTGTCTTTTTGAAAACAGCCATTTTGTCATGTATAATGTGGTGTCTTATTTTGGTTTTGATTTGCATTGCACTTATGATTAATGATGCTGATCACTTTTCCAACGTAGCTTGGCTGTTTTCCATAGTGGCTGCACTAATTTACAATCCCACCAAAAATGCATGAGGGTTTCCTTTTCTCCACATCCTTGCCAACACCTTATTTCTTGACTTATTGACAATAATCATTCTTCCTAGTGTGAGGTGATGACTCACTGTGGTTTAAATTTGCATTTCTCTGATAATTGGTGTGTTGAGCATCATTAAATGTGTCTGTTGTCCATCTGTATGTCCTCCTTGGAGAAATGACTATTCAGGTCCTCTGTGCAGTTTTTAATCAGATTGTTTTTTTTGGTGTTAAATTGTATGAGATCCTCATTTATTTTGGGCATTAACCTCTTATCTGCTGTATCATTGGTGAATATCTTCTCCCATTCGGTAGGTTGTCTTTTCATTTTATTGATTCTTTCTTTCACTGTGGAAAAACTCTTTAGTTTGATGTAATCCCTTTTGTGTATTTTTTTTTTTATTTTGTTTTCCTCATCCAAGGAGATTATCCAAAAATATATTGCTAAGAGTGATGTCAAAAGCTTTACTATGTTTTCTTCTAGGAGTTTTATGATTTGGGGTCTAACATTTAAATCTTTGATCTATTTTGAGTTTATGATGCAAGAAAATGATCCAGTTTCATTTTTTGGAAGTGTCTGTCCAGTTTTTCCAGCACCGTTTACTGAAGAGACTATCTTTACCTTATTGTATATTCTTGCTTTCCTTGTCAGATTAATTGACCTTTATTTCTAGTTCTCTGTTCCATTGATCTATGTGTGTGTTTTATGCCAGTACCATGCTGTTTTGGTTACTACAGTTTTGTAGTACAGTTTGATATCAGGTGGCATAATACCTCCAACTTTGTTCTTATTTCTCAAGGGTCCTTTATTGTTCCCTGTAAATTTTAGAATTATTTTTTCTTGTTCTGTGAAAAATGCCATTTTTATTTTATTAGAGATCCAATGACATTTTTCACAGAAATAGAGAAAAAAAAGAACAATTCTAAAATCTCTATGAAACCACAAAAGATCCCAAACAGTCAAAGCAATCTTGATGGAAAATAAAAATGAAGTTTGAGGTACCACTCTACCTGATTTCAAAATATTCTATGTAGCTAAAGTAATAAAATTGACATAAAAATGGACTTATAGAGTAATGAAACAGAATAGAGAGCTCAGAAATAAATCCACATATTTATGCTCAATTGGTATTTGAAAAAGTTGCTGAGGAAACACAATGGGGAAAGGACAGACTCTTCAGTAAGTGATGCTGGGAAAAGCTGCTGCTTTTTTCTTTCCATTTTCATTATTTTCGTTTTATGTTAAGTGTAAATCTTTCAGGGATGTATTATTTTAGCTGATTCTTCTTTACAATCCAAATTGCTTCACTAAATAATAAATACACATTTCAGATATTTGAAGTAACAAATATAGAGTATGCATTCCTGGTTCCCACTTCTAAATGTGTTACTTGGAAAAAGAAAAGAAAAAAAAAAAAACTCACTTCATGTTGTATCAGTATATCTTTTGATACTTTGGGAACAATAAACTTCTTTGCAGGGGTTCCACAGCAATTATCACATTACATTTTCAGTCTCTGGTAGAAAAGTACCACCTATGAGTAGTCTAATGGCCACTGTTACCAAGAATGATGCTTAAAAGTTAAACTTTATATCTTTCTTTCTGACACTTAGAGTCCCACACTATTTTCTCAATTCAGATTACTCTCTTTTTAACAAAGCTACTTTTCTCCATGCTTCCTATTTCACATAGTAACTTTGTTTCTATGTTTCTATGTTTCTAAGTAACACAGTATCCTTGTTTCTTTATTAATTCAGTTAAACCAAATTATTGTGTCTCTACTATGTACAATGCAGCATTGAGTGTCTGGAATACAAAGTTGAATAAGAAGGTAAATGAGAAGGTAAACAAGAAACAAAATTCAGTCATAAACTATCCCACTTCCACAGTTCCTTTCCCTATTTCTTTTCTTGACTCTGATCCCCTCCCCTCAGAAAAACAAACAACAAAAAAATCCACTCTGCAACCAAAATTGTTGTCAAATTTTGACTGGTTAAGATCACTTTCAGGATAAATTCCAAGTTTCTAGCCATGAATATATAGTGTTCTTGAGGACACAGCCCCTGTTTATGTCTCCATTTTCATTCACTTATATTTTATGCTTATTGATAGAAAATTTATAGAAAAATAATTTCCATGCTAAAACATAAAATACTTATAATTTCACTTTGTCATGTTTTATGTCTCTCTGCTTATGTTCTCTCTCCCCAAGAAACTCAGATTCCATCTTTTTTAAAGTGTTATTATTGTCCTCTCAGGTGAAGAGACTTCTCTTCCAGGTACCCTTTGTTAAATGTGAGATTCAGGCAGTATGTTTTTTGTATGTGCTTTCATAGCATATGTGCATTTATCTATCTTAGAATTAACAACTATATAGAAATTGACTATTGATGTTTCTGCTTACCTCTCTATACTTAAGCTTCTTGAAAGTGGGAATCCCTATTTCTTCCTTCCTAACACTCTTCTCCTCATTCTCCTTTTTCTCCTCCCCCTTTTCTTTCTCCTTCTTCTTCCTTCTCCTTCTTCTCCTTCTCCTTCTTCCATCATCTAGTTCACTGATGGGTAAACTGTGTTACTAGAAGGACAGATAGTACACATTTCAGGCTTTGTGGGCCACACAAGTTCTATCCCAGTTACTCAGCTCTGTTGTTGTAGCATCAAAGAAGTCATTGGTAAGAAGAAAATGAATGAACATGGCTGTGTTCCAGTAAAACTTTATTTACTACAATAGGCTTGCTGACTTTATTTTGCTGACCCTTGCTGTAGCATGATGCTAATAATATGTAGTGCCAAATAATTGTTGAGTGAGTGAAGGAATAAATGAATCCCTGATTTAGTCTTGTGTTGAAATTCTAACTGGATAAAATACCTAGTACTCTGTTTCCCTCTGGAAGGGCTCTATACTATAACATCCTGTTCTATTAATGATTGGTGTCTTGCCTTGGAATCCCAGAGAGGTATTTGGTGCATTTTCAATTATTCGTAAACTTTCCCAATCTCTGCTGCCTGAATAACAGTGTTCTCACATACCCTGTTTTTCCATTGACCTTCTACATTATGAAGTCCCATTGGCTCTCTGTTACCAACATCCTGCATTGCCGGTCATTTAGCCATGTCTGCACATCTTCTCTGTGCCAGCAACTGTGAAGCAAAGATGAATCAGACACAGGCTCTCTCTCCCCCAGGACCATGAATATTGAGATTAACAATCAGGTGCAAGGAGTTGAAAACATATTCTGTTGACTTAAACAATAAAGGAGTTTTTTTGTTTGTTTGTTTTTTGTTTCCCCTCTTGCATACATCAGTAATGGGAGTCTAGGGTTTGTGGTAGCTTAATGATGCTTTTCAGGACTCAAATTCCTCCTGTAGTCCGTTGTATTCTCTTTAGATACGGTCTTCGCCTTCATGTTCACACGATACCTGCTAAATATCTAGTCATCATAACCTCTTTCCCAGGTAGGAAGAAGGGAGAAGAAGACTCAAACGCCAGCTCTTTTCCACTTATGCCATAGTTTTCATTGAATGAGCATTTCTAACTGAAATGCTGATTGGGAGGTAGTAGAAGACATCCAGAACATGGGGTTGAATGGATACTGAGTTAATTTTAACAAAAGATGTGCCACATCATGCTACTTCTATATACTTTTCTGCAAATCTGGATATTTTATTACACTTGCAAATAGGTCTAAAATTCCTAATGTTAACCAAATAATTTTCAGAATTTTCTTAATCATAATGAACTTCACTGTAAATTTAATGTTAAATTTGGGTTATTTTTTTCATTATGTAAATCTAATGTTAAATGAGGACTACTTTGTATGCAAATTACTATTTTGTTTTTCTAGCTCCCACTCTCTCATAATCTTCACTATAAGACCCCAGGACATTAAAACGATTTTTCCTGATCTATATAAATACTGGCACATTTTTGTTATAAAATTTTACCTGGAGAAAAGTATAATATATGTTATAATATTTGGTATTTCAAGAGCAATTTATATTTTCAAAGTACTTTAAAATCACATATTCATTAATCTTATTTGAATATTATATTGGCCCACTTTCACTTTCATTATGAATAAAAAAGGCTTTTAGTAGAGAACTACAGAAATTTAATGTGAAAGTTAAGGAGATTAAATATTGTACATTCATTTTTTCATAATTAAATCTCCATGCCTTCATATATAAAAATGCATACCTGAAGAAAATAATTTGGTTGTAATTCCACATTTCATAGACATATTGCATTAGACCTGTCATTAAAGAATTGTCTACTTTGTAGAAATAATTATTGTTAATTATCAATATTTCAAAATAATGGGAATACAGTGATGAAATATGTCATCACATGAGCCTCTATTGAAAAGTAGAAAGAGCTGAAGGTCAATTAGAAATGTTATTAACTTAGAGCACGATCTTTTGTATGACTTTGCACAGATAATTTAAGATTTCTTCCTTAGTGTAAGTTTTGCTCTTTAATAATGTATATATAAATAATTTCATGATTAGAAAGATTTTGTGTGAAGAATGATATATAAATGCTAAGTAATATTCATTTACTTTCAATAAGGTTATCAAGAATGCTTGAATTTGCTATAAAAATCTCTATCACAATTAATAATAAATCTATTTAGTAAAAATGAAATAAGTTATTCAAGAGAGATAGCAAGTTTTCAAATTGTTTCTTACAGCAATAAAGCCTGAATTATTTGTTATAGTCTAAGTGCTTAAACCCTTAACCCTACAAATAATGTATAATTATATATGATATATTCAGAGTTCCCTTCCTTCGGTGGTAAGATGTAAAAAGAAAAAAAAAAAATCCTCCCTTTTTGAATTTCTCCTCCCTTGGTCTTTCTCATTCACCTTTTATTATAGAGTTATCCTGTGAAACATCAAAATTGGGCTCTTTCATAAAAAAATGAATCTCTGCAAATGAGGTCTCAGATTATCCTTTAAGGTTATTATAGTCAACTTTCATATTAATAAGGTAATAAATGTTGAAGACTTATTGGGCTTAAAATCAACCTCCACTATTTTTATCTCTATTTTTAATCTTAATATAATTTTATATTTACCAAAAATTTGCACCTATGTCAATGTTCCCATATTCACTTAGCCACATTCCTCTTATGTTAGCTTGTGGCAAAACCATACTACAATTATCCAAAAAAGGAAAGTAAAATTCACACAATCCTATTATCTAATTAAAGACATAATTAGGATTTCTCCAGATACATCATTATATGCCCTTTGGTTGTTGTTTCAGGATTCATTCCATGAGCCCACAGTCCACCTAGATGCTATCCTTAGTCTCCTCCAATCTGTGACAGTTTCTCAGTCTTTCTCTTTTCTTTTTAATGACCTTGACATTATAGATTAGTATTGGTCAATGCTTTTTTAGAATATCCATAAATTTGGATTTATCTAACATTTTATTTTTTATTGAGATATAATTGACATACTGCATTATATAAGCTTACAGTGTTTATTTAATGCAGTTATATATTTTAGTATGATTACCAATGTAGAATTTGCAAACACATCTATGGCATCACTATCATTTCTTTTTTTATGGTGAGACCATTTAAGACCTAGTATCTTAGTGACTTTGAGGTATATAACACTATGTTATTTACTATAATCCAAATGCCATGCATTAGAACTTTAGAATGTATTCATCTAACAGAGAAAGAAAAATACTGTATGATATTATTTGTAGAAACAGAGAGTAAAGTGATGGTGACAAGGAGTTGGTGGAGTGGAGGAGTTGGGGCATTGTGTATTTTTTTCTTGTGATTAGGTTAAGATTATGTATTCGTTGGCAAGACTGCCATACCGTATTTCCTCAAAAATAAGACCGGGTCTTATATTAATTTTTGCTCCAAAAGACACATTAGGGCTTATTTTCAGGGGATGTCTTATTTTTTCACGTATAACAATATATATTTATTCATTATATCTACATTTATTCATTTATTGATGTACAAAAATCTACATTTATTCAAATACAGTCATGTCATCGTGTTCTGGAACATTGTCGTAATTCTCCAAACACTAAATTCCAGCTTGAATTACTTGCGACGGCATTTCCTGTAGAATCATTGGCCCCAATCGCTCATGTCCATTAACAGAGCTCTCCTTCAATGAGCGCTTCTTGTCCATGGAGCCTGCTCATAGTCCATTACCAACACAGCTGTCAGTGATTTTATCCCATGAATTCTTCACCCAAGTCACGACCTCTTGCAGGCTAGGCTTCACGAAGTTTCCACGCTGATTTCTCTCCATTCTATTTTCAATGTAATCATTGATTTCCATGTGCAAATTGTCCTTGAATGGCTTGTTTATTGCAATATGAAGAGTCTGGAGATAGGCAGTCATTCCTGCACAAATCATCATTTGATCTATTCTTCTCTCTGCAAGGAAGTTCTTCATGTCTTTAGCGCGGTGAGTGCTGGCTGGTTCCCGACTAGCAGACCTCTTTGGCCACCTCACGAAACAAGTGGCAGCGTTAAATCGACCCACATCCTCATCACTACTTGTGTGCACCAGGCTTTTTCGTTTTCAAGAACATAAATACCTGAAACATGTTCAACCTTATCTTTCTTGTCCTTAGTGATGATTAGAGGTGGAGCTTTCTTTCCATCCAGACAAATCGCCAAAATACAGGTAACATGTGCACTTTTGTAACCAGTGGAGGAAATGTAGACGAGGCATCCCTCTGATCAATTGTCTTTTGAGATCCTTGGCCCATCAACACTGCAGTTTCATCCATAGCAATCATGTTGGAGAGTTGGTGTTTAGAAAAGTCGATGCCATCAACAAAAGACTTGAATGCAAGTGCACGTTTAATAACCTCTCTATCTTTCAGCTTGAACAATGTTGTCGATCTTAGAGACAGTTCATATCACTGAAGGAAGCCATCCAGCCAGTGTTATGATGCTTTGAATTTTTCCAGGGATGTTTCTAAAGGCAGTGACATTGCAAGTGCAAATGCTTGAATATCCGCCCTGTGCACAACCAAAGCCTTTTCTCTCCTGTCAGCGATCCACTCACAGATGATGTTTTCCTGCTCAGGAAATAATGGTCACTGACCCTATCCACACTTGTGCTTCTTAACATTTCCCTTGTCCACCTGTTGACTGAGGTTATCTTATTCTGCTCATCATTCTCAGAGCATTTGGAGGTCCAACTTCTTCTCTTTGCAGAAAGCCGTAAGACTCTTGCCCCGGGAGTCTTCCACAATTCCTTTCTTGTACTCGACGGAATAGCTCTTTCTTTTTGTTCTCATCTTGTCTGGGGGTCAAAATATGATTCCATTTAAATCTATCATTAAATTAAGTGTTAGTTGAAGACTTACGAGACAGATATGGCAACAAAATGATGACAGTTAAGAATGATGATCCAAACGAAAGCAATCAAAGATTGCAGGCACCAAAATTCAGAAAATGTTTATTTTTTTCACATGACTGCATTAAATACATTTATTACAACACACAACATATTGAATTATGAAGATTCATATTAGACACAACCACATCCGTTCCTTATCAAGTGTGAATGTTATTCATGCATTGTTTCTGTACTCAGATTGGTCATTCAGCAATAAGTCTCAAGCTCATCTTTTTAAGTAGGCATTTATCTTTTGTCCAAAAGTACCCACTTAGGTGTTTACAAATACTTAATTATAATTTATATTTTATTTAAGTATTAATGTCAATAATATTATTTATGTTTAATTATATATCAATATTATTATTTTATAATTCAATATGTCCGTCGTGTGTGCAATGGATGTAATAAATGTGTCCATCTGGCTGATGATCTTAACTGGGGCTTATTTTTTGGGTAGGGCTTATATTATGAGCATCCTGAAAAATCATGCTAGGGTTTATTTTCTCGTCCAGTCTTATTTTTAGGGAAATATAGTAGAAGTGATATACCTTTCTCGTTGCATTATTTCTGGGGGCATATGGTGTTCTATATCTTATTACTGATAATTGTAACCTTGATCACTTGGTTAAGGTGGTATCTGCTGGATATTCCACTGGAAAGTTACTATGTCTGCCCTCCGTCATTAAGAAGTGTGCTGGGGGGATACTTTGAGACTATGCCAATATCCTATTTTATCCACTAGTGTCAGTATCCAGCAGTGGTTCTTCCCTGCAACAATTATTATCATGATGTTCTAATGATTATTTTCTATGTCCTTCATTTCTTCTACATTTATTAATTGAACTTCTTTGTAAGAAAAAAACTATTTTTCTTCCCATTTAATTTTTCATTCATTCAAGAATGTATTTATATCAGTATGGATCCAGGGATTTTTTTTTTTCTTTCCTATGGGTTATAGTCAGGTATAACCTGACTAATAACCTGTTGTTACTTTGTTGATTAAGTTTTCCAGCTTTGGTTATTAGGAGCTCTTTCACAATAGTTACTGTGCTCTTTTGACCTGTACCTATCCTTTGTTGAGCACTTTCCTGCTTTCTGATATGATAAGATTCTCTATGATATCATATATTTCCTTTATTCTAGTCTTGGAATAAATCATTTCTCTATTGACCCCAGTTCCTCTTATTTGGGGATGGTATTAAAAAACCATCTTTGTTCTGGGTGTGTCCATTGCTACTGAGGTGTCATTATATATAGGTCCACTCAGTAAGTAAAGCTTGGAAATATATGTATGTATACTAACCCATCTGTGTATATATTTTAAAATTATAAGTTCACATTGATACCTCTGTTAAATGCAACATTACAGCATTCACTCTAGCCTTACTCCTATCCACATTTGTCACTCTTTCTCTAACAATAAGAAATCTCTCATGATATAAGATATGCTTACTTATTTATTCAACTGTAGTATATACTTATCAGAGCTTTAGACTTTTAACCCTTATTCCAACGAGAAACAAAGGTACACATTCTTAAAACATTCTTAATAAAATATTTTATCAGTTGAGTGCATTTAATTTACTTTTGGTATTATGACTTCAAAACAGTCACAAAACACTCATTAAATGTATAGGAAAATAATTTTTTATTGTTTTGTTGTTTTCCTATAATGTACTCTATTTTGAGGGCTAGAGTTTCAAATAGAACAAATTGTATTTCTATATGTCCAAAATTTTGATGTAAGTGCAATTTCCCCCCTATACATTTTATAGCAAAGAGAGGAAAATGGGCCTCAATTACCTCATTGCCTGATTCCTCTGTGAGTGCCGATTTAGCTACCAAGCTAGAACTGATATCCCTGAAGAATTTAAGTGAACTGTTATTCTCACTCCACAGAAAATTCTGGACAAATGGCTATATCTTTAGACTCTTAAGCATAAGACAGTATAGATGTACAATTATTGTCATTAATACAATTGCATATTGAATGACTTCAGCCACTTACCATTACATTATAAAGGCTATCTTAGAAAGTGTGTGAATAATCTATTACACTTTTACAGAAAAAATGAAAATGCAAGGAAATTGAATTATTACATTAAAAATACAGTGGATGCATATATTTATGTATTATATACTAATAATCTGATAGATACTGATAACTTATTGAAAATTCTCATATTGCTTATGAAAGCTAAATTTTATATCAGTTTCTAAAAAATAACAGTCATTGACATTTTTTTTTAGAGCATACGTAGATTTGTGAAAATTTCCCATTCTCACAGTGTCCTTATAAAACATTTATTTTACCTTCTTGTAATGCAGTAGCATGGAAATCTAGTTTTCAGCCATATGTGTATTTGGTTAAAATTGCAGTTCTCTCACAGACAAGGCTAAGAACAATAAAATGAATGTAGTGGGAGAAAGGTATAGATTCTCAAACATAAGATGAGATAGTAGGAATTAGTGACCAATTATATATAGAAATAATGACTTTGTTGTTTTGTCTGATAATAATTTGCTCTATTATTTTTGTACTGCAATATGTTTTAGGCAGCATTGCCAATTTTATCTTTTAAAACAAATGAAACAATAGAAGATAATTCACTGATCATTCAACTATACCACAAAAAAAAGTTCCTGAGAGTCTCTAAAACTTAAGAGAAAATATTTAAAAATTCAATTTGTCAATTAAGTTTCGGTTGTAATTGTGTGTCAAGAAATAGAGAAATAATACTTTTCTAAACCATAACAAATTATAACATAAGGTACCTATTATGTTTGGTTACTTAAAATACTTGAAGAGTCTATTATTTAGAAAGCCAATTTTTTGAGACAGTTAATCACATATTTTGTTACTTAAACTTTTAATGTTTATAATTTTGAATTGAAATCATCCTAAAATAGTCTTACCTAAATATCTTACTAATTCAAGATAGGATATAAAACATAATCTCAACCTTATGCCCCCTAATTTATTTAAATATGTTTATTAAGTACCTACTATGTGGCAGGCACTTTCCCTGGAAGTAGGGGAGGTGAAGCGGGGAGTTTTCACAGCCCTAAGTATAGAGTCCAGACTTATGGCTCTAAGATGATTTGAAGCAACACCAGTCTATCAAGAAGCTTGCACAGCTGGAGGAAAATGCCTTTGCTGGCTGCATTCAAGCAAGCAGTAAACTCTTCAGTTTAGTAAAGGCCATCATATGTGAGGCTATCAGCTGAAGCATATGATGCCAGAGAGAGTGGTGGACAAAAACTAGACAGACACCACTCATGCCATAAGGTGCACTGAGGGCCTATGAAGGTAAAGGGTTTGTGACAGAGTGGAGGTAAGCACCGAAATGGCCAAAACCAAGAAGCAGATTACAGGTAGGTTTAGCGGAGGGTTGGGGAAGGGGAAATGGTCATATGAGGATGAAGACAAACACAGGATGATAATAAGAAAAAAGAAGATTTACTTGTGTCTCAGAATCTTAAGAAAGAAGAATGTTTTCAAGTCAACACTATCTAGTTCATAGAGTTTCTATTTGTGTTATTCTGTTATTTCATTAAAACAAATAAAAATGATATTTGCTAATACTTATATAGTCCCTGTTCCACACCCGGACATTGTTCTAAGAACACTACAACTCTCACAGCAATTATATAGATAATTAATTATATTCCTATATATAACCTTATATTCCTATATGTAACTATAGATAAATAATAATATAATTATAATGATATTCCCCTATTCTATGGAGAAAAAAAGATACACAGAAAGACTGAGTAACTTGCAAAAGTCATGTGGTTAGCAAGTGGTTGAACTGGTATTCAAACCTACATGGTCCGGCTCTAGTCTTTTCTCTTTCCCAGTGTGACACTGCTTCTCAAATATTTAATCAAATGTTACCCTTTTCTCCTCCTAAGGAGAGACGGCCTTAAACTAATGCCGTTGCTTTTATTAAAAGTGCTAAAAAGGTTAGATGTACTGTGCTGACATTGTGAAGGATTTCTTCAATAATTACTATCTTTGGGAGAAAAAATTTCCCCAAAGAACTATTTTCATGAGATAAATATGAATATATATTTATGATAGTCTCTCTTTTTACCCATCTTCCTCCCTCCCTCCCTCCCTTCCTTCCTTCCTTCCTTCCTTCCTTCCTTCCTTCCTTCCTTCCTTCCTTCCTTCCTTCTTTCCTTCCTTCTTTCTCTTTTATTTCTTCTTTCCCTTTTATTTTTTGCTTCTTCAGATAACCTTTGCTTTATTTTGGTTTTTACCTATCTTTGTGATATTCCACAAATTACATTATTATAGGAAAAAATAAAATGTGTCAATGATACAGTCATTCGTTACACTTATTACTATTGGATGTCTCCAAAAGGTTTTATGTATGTGACTGATGTAAAACTCGGAATGATTTATCAATGAACTCTCAAAGCCAGAAAAGAAGGAAATTACTTCAGTTTGTCTGAAAGATGAAACTTGAAGAGTTTGTCAGGTTCTGGATTGAGCTCATAGTGGTGATTCTTACCACAACATTGGCCATATTTCTTACTTTTATCCCTATCTATTTAAAGATCAACTTAAATGTAATTCTCTTCTGCGTTATCTGCATTTTGCTCTGTGTGTGTGTGTGTGTGTATGTTAATGTTAGCATTTAAAATTAATGGATTAGATCCCTTTTAAAGAGTAGTGTATAAAATGTGGCTATCCAAATACGAAGTCAGTTGGAACTTATGAAGCTTGAATCACTGAATTGCTGATTTTTAATTAAGAGACTAAGAATATATTTTCTACTGATTTCATTCATTATTATTTGCAGTCAAGCTCATACTAAATCTTTGTAAATATCATTTACTAATGATCTAGACAACTGAACACAGCGAATTATAATCCAATGTTATATAAAAGATCACTCATAAAAATGAAATTATTTCTTATCTCTGTTTGGTATTCTACACCAAATATTACCAAAATCTTTCCTACCCAATTGATTCTTCCCTGAATAGATGAAGCAAACATATGGGAAAAAGACCTAACAGGGCTGAGAGATTTTGATCCACTTCAGCTGTGTTGCCTTAACCTCATGATTTGGAAAATCAATGGCATATCAGCTTAGCAGTCACTGATCCATGAGGTAATTGCACCTTTTAATATCTTCAGCATAAAACTTCTGAAATGGACAAAGCCAATGAATAGAGGGTAAACACCTTGATCTTTTCAATTTTTGTGATCAAAGTGAGAAATAATCATATCTCTCTATATTTCTGAAGGAAAAATAATATCATCTCAGAGGTATAAAGCTGCAATTTAACACTTTTATCATATTAAGATTATTATTCTTCCAAACAACTGGCTTTATTGTGCTACATATTATATTTACCTGCAAAACTTGTGTGTGGATTTCTAACCTACTTCATTAAAAATGCGCTCTAGATTTCAGTATGGAGAACTGGGCACTTCATTTTCTTGTTAATATGGTGGGAAATTATCCCCATGGCTTTTATTATGCTGCTTAGAGACATCTTAACTAACTAGATAAGAATTCTTCTTTAGGAAAGAGATGTGGGCTTAAGTAAATACTAAACAAATTGAGTATTAACACACAGGGAGAAAGTAAGATTGATGATCTGACAAAACATTAATTAAAAAAAGGAACATTGCCAAGATTTTCTTGTATAATTCAAGTCCACATAATTCAAAGGCAAAATTAATTTACTGTTTCTTATTTGACAACAAAGAAAGAGCTTTATATTGATTTTTTTTTTTTTAATGTGCATGCACACATGACATGGTAAAGCTCTATAATGGGAAACATAGTTGTTTAACCTCAGAAATTTGCATTTAAATTCAAAAATTCCACAGAGACAACAGGACATTTCTTTGAAATGAAATGAGTTTGCACTTATTTCTGCAACTTTTCAGGCATACACAAACATCAAATATCAATTTCAGTATTAATTAAAGGAAACAACCCTAAAATATTTGGCAATTTTTACTTTGAGCAGTTGCCAGTTTGCACAGCCAAACATATGCTGAATATTTTACATACAAGTAATTTATTACAAAATTTACTAATAATAGCTAACACTATTTTTTAAGTTTACTTACCCAAGTATCAGTTTTAAAGATTAAATATCATTATGTATTATAATGCTGTCTACTTAAAATTTAATTCTTAGAAGCCTCTTTAAACTTATTTCGTTTCAAAATTTTGATTTCCAAGTAATTTTATTTTCTATTGAAGATTTCATACAATTATTATTTGGAAATATTTGATTCTTCTGTTTGATGAAGTGTACCAAAACAAATTTTTATTCCAAATATATAATTAAATGCCTAGCATTAGAGTGATACCAAAGTGAATACTCCTCAGAATTATATAGAACTATATAGAGAGACCTGTTTACAATTAAATTCTGAATTTTCCACAATAATCAATTCTAAGATAGTGGTTATATCTGTTATATAGCACTGATGTTACTTAAAAGATGAAACATCATGGCAAACCTTTGAACATTAAATATTCTACCCTAGGATTCTTGTTCCTAAAGAGAGAATGTTAGAACAGAAAAAGGACTTTGAAAACTTAATTTATTTGGTGCTGCCAGAAATCAGAACTGAGGCATACATTTAGGTTCTGTTACTTTATTAGGAAGTGCAATACCAGGAAAGCAGAAATAAGGGAGGAGTAAAGCAAGGAAGAAGGAAGTCAATAAGAGGATGTAGTATTAATTTCCTACCTCTTGAAACCAAGTGCAAATGATTGATTGTATGCTCTCATTAGACTCCTCTGAAGGCTACAGAATTCCTGATTCCAAGGAAGTTCATGGTGAGGCACCGGAGGATGGAAGGAAAAGCATTCATCCACCCACTGCCCTGATCTAAACAGGAGGATGTTTGACCTAAAAGGGTATTAACTTCATAGCGTTTTTTTTTTCCTCACACACAAGGGCTCCAGCCATGTCCTGAGAAGCCACAAACTTCTGTCCCAAAAAGTAAGCATTGGGGCATGACTCCATAGAGGGGCACATCCTGGCACCCAGGCCAGGCTTCGTTATGTTGTGCCTACCTGAAGTTAGAAGTCCATGTAGAGTTGCTCATTACAGCAGTTTCTTAACGAGAAAAAATGGCCAAATTTGGAGATGAGGCCAAGAGAAAACAAAGTGGCACATAAAAGATGGAAACAAAATCAGATGTCTTTATTCACACTTAAATTAAAATTTACAACTTAGGGTTGATTAATTAACCGGCACATCTAATGAAAAGTGTGGCAGTATGGACACATGTAACAAAAATATCTGAGTGAATGCGTTACATTTATTCACATTGTTTTTTTGTTTTGTTTTGTTTTTTTATTTTCTTTATGGTGCTAATATTTACTTAACTAGTGAATACACTTATCTACCTTGAAGACTCATTGTATAGTACTTGACTAATAAAATATTTCGGAGCTATTTGACACTTTAAGATTGAAGTAAGCTTAAATTTCATAAGAAACTTAATGTTATAGATATTTAAAATCACTTTGAAATTTAAGATAATCTTTCAACTGTATTTTTTAAAAATGTTAGTTTTCTTTATTTTCTAGGAAAAAAGATACTTTTGTTCAAAATGATACTTACACCTTCATACTATTGATATTGATACACAATTAAATCTATGGATAAGGAATAGTTATTTATGAAATCTGAAATAAAGCTTAGTTTTTAAGGTGATTTTTTTTTTTTATGGAGACAATAAGAGTGAAAAACAGTAAAGAGAGTACTGTATATTTACTTCTTAGTTTTCTTTTCTCATGCCAAGTAATTATCTAAATTTTCAAATTGGCATTGCCATATCATTGACATAATAATAATTAATATTTCTATTTTATTTTTACTTTCTCCACAAGTTAAAATTTTCTGCAAATTTCTCAATGATCATGTATGGTTTAACTCATACTTATACGTTTATACTTTATGTAATCTTATTTGTATTTTTATGTAATATTTATATTTAAGTTTTGGAAAGGACATAGTTAGGGATCCTAATTGGACTTCCCTCCTTTTCTTTATGAAAACTGGAACTTAGAACATAGAGAGCAAATCAGAAAAATGAGAGAATTACATGACAGTCTTCTAGTATTTTAAACCCTTTTCTTGTTTACTAAATTTTTTTAGCTAGCGTCACATTTTCTAAGATCTTATTGATGACCAAATTTATTTTTCTTAAAAGAAATATCTCTGGCCATGCAGATTTCCGCTAAATAATGTCAAAGCTCAAGAGAACAGATCAAACACAATATTAAAGAAAAACACTTATTTGGTAAAATACCGTGCAAAAATTTTCCAAACATCATAAAAAAGAATTTAAACATGTTAAAAATCAACATTAGTAAATAATTTAGATAATTTAAAATTCTCAATATAAGTAGGTTGGAAAAACTAAGATGTCAAATTTAGGTCAAATCTCTATAAAAGAGCACAAATTAATGGCTTTCTGGATGTTAATTGATGTCACTAGTTCATTTAGATTTATGAAGAATCTTAAAGAAAAACCATAACTGTATTCACATGTATTTGAATACTTGTGTAAGTAAACTCTACAAAAATAAGTTTATTTGAACTTTAGAAAAAATACTAAATCTAATAGTCTGTCTATATTAAATTTCTAAATATTATTTCAGATTATTTTAGATTACTTAAAGCCAGGCCATCAATTTGCTCTGTAAGAATCTTTCAAACTTCATGTCATTCACATAATCTTAAAAACATTTAATATCAATAAAATGTGATAACTCATCAAACTAATAAAATTTATTTATTAAATTGTTTTTGATTTTATATAATATTCCCTCAGCTGAGACATGGTTTAATGTACTTTCCAAATGTGCCATGAAGTGTCCTTTTGATTAAATATTATATGAAATAGACATTCTCTATGAAGATAAAGACCAACCGTCAATCTGTATATTTTATAGAACAAAAGCCTCCAAACTCAAGTTCTCAAAGAGAATAACAATTAAAGGAAATGATATTGCTCATTTGATTCTTGTCTCCAATTTGGTCACAGCTTTATTTTAAACAAAGGACTTCAAATTCCCTCTGTTCGACAAAGCAAGCAAAATAAAATCCCCCCAAATTCAAGCAGTTGATTGCTGCTGTATTGTAAGTTCCCAAATGCTAAGTTTCCAATGTGCTAAAGGAATAAACAAGAATCTCTGATAAACCCAAATGAATCACAACTTGTTTTAATCTGAAGTATAGCTATTTAGAGCTGGAACTGAGAGGATACTTCAGTTCAGGCATTATTTGACAGTCTAGAAAGCCATCTTTTCTAAACACAGCCCTATTTTACTGACTGTAATAATACAAGTTCTGTTGACAAATTGTCTAAATTTAAGAATGCTATATAAAGGCTACAGGCTTATTTGTTTTCTTAAAATGAGTGTAAACAAATGAAATGTATTTCTGGGTCTGTAGAAACTCTAAAGTTGAAAGCATTCAAAATGTATTAAGCAATCAAAATTATAACTCATTTTAAAAAGCTTACAGTGCTTCAGGGGGAAAATGTACCTGGATTCACAGCTAACCTGATATTTGCAATACAAAATAAGTTAACAAGGAAACCAATGACATAAGCCCTAGGGTAATGCAACTTGCTAGAACAAAGGAATACCACATAATAATTGCAGAGAGGGACTCTGCAACTACACAAAAAGTATAGTTAAAATAAAATGATAATTTACAGTAATGCTGTCACCTTACACAAAATGTTTTCAGCATATTTGGCACATTTCACGTATCATAACTGTAGATGAAAAACAAAGATGTTCAACATTTAAATGATTTAACTGCTCTTCAATTCGAATAAAAAAAGCTCGAGAATTTTCTACTAGCGCTATTATTTCTCACACCCAAAATATAACTATTGGGCATTTGTCCTTAATTACCATCTCTAACACAATCACATTTCTCATAGTTGGGAAATGAATCTTGTTGAATCAGTATTGGAGTCAATGACATTTAATCCTTTGCTAGGAATCTGTCTTTTTGAATTTATTTTCAAAACGTGATGCCCTTCTTAAATATGTGCTTAAATTTATATTTTCACTAATATTATGATGCACTATTTTGCACTTCATATATTACTAAAGACTGTGTTTGGTTAATTAAAAATTTTATTGAATACTAAAAGATACAGTACTAGAATAGTAAATAGTGCATAAAAAAGCTGTATAAATGCTCTATATTGTATCTCTGACACTTCCTCAACAATGGGAAAAATAATAATTATTCTATCCTTTCTTCTCAACAATTGCTCAATTACCTTGTTTAGCAGTTTCAAGAGTAATGCATCAATTATTACCAATGTTAAGAATTGCTGATCCGGCCTTGACCATGTTTGGCTTATAAATATTATTTTTATTCTTGCCTGTGCCCAAATTCATTCTTTCAGCAACATTCTGCATGATAATGGTAGAATATGATATATTAAGTATACAGCATCATTAGCTCATTTAAATAAAACATTTAAAAATGTTTCGTGTAACATTTATTCTGCTCAAGAATGTATATTAAAGTACTGATTGGTTGTAAACAAATTAAGCATCATTAAACCATATTATGATAAGAAATGCATTTACGATAGTTCAATAAAGATATGTGTAAACAAAACTGTACAGCTGCCTGTTGTATAGGTGATCAGTTAGCACAATGAACCCAACTAAATGACAATGGCAATCAAGGATTTATTTACTTACTGTGACAGTGCAGGCAAGAGGCAAAAGAGAGAGCAGCCAGTTTCCTGGTTTTCCATTGTCCCTCATGGAAAAGTACATGCCAATGATCAGATGGCACGCAGTACAGATGGGGGTGGGGAAGGTCGAGGGGATGGGCGGTATGATTCATTCAAAGCCAGTCCCAATAAAGAGGTCTCTGCAAAGTTTCAGCCAATAGGGAGACTTCCCGTAGGAGGTGCGAGTGCTAGGAAATCAATGTGCACATAAACATGGCCTAGGAGTGGGGAGTACTGACTGCAGTTCCCTCTGGAAAACTGCATACATTGGCCATACACCAAGAGTGGTGAGGTGAGGGCAGCTTGCCACTATGAGCCTGCCAGGCAAAACCTTGTAATTGCCTGTAGATAAGCCTGAAAGACCACATATAGGATTTTGGCCTACAGATAGAGCAAGTTTCTTTTTTCAATGACAAAGTACAATCCAGTTTCTTCATAATGTGAACATATTAATAGCTAAAGTAACAAAATTTTATGTTAAAATTAGACCATATTTTTCTCATGACTTGACAATTTGTAATCCATCTAAAATATATGGCTTAGAAGAACATTATCTGTTTACCCTTCCTATTGCTCAGAAACGTTTCACCTTATAAGTGGCAAATTTATGAGGAAAATTCAGAAACTCACTTCTCCAGTTTTCCTTGTGGTTATCATGTGAGCATATGACATGGACTCCTCCAACTTAGATTCATATTTTACTGATGATTAAGTTCCAGTTTTTCTTCTGTCATTATGGCTAGTTACACACACTGAGAAAACTCTTCTAAAAAATATTAAAAACATAAATTAAAATGAATTCTTGCCTGGATAAGAAAATAAGAAAACCTCAAAAGTCAAAAATAGCATTGCTGAGGGAAATTACAGAAGACCTGAATAAATGGAGGTCTATATCATGTTCATGAATTGTCACACTCCATATTACAAAGATGACAGTTCTCCTCGCATTAGTGTACTATAAATAATAGGTGATTTAAACGTAATCTCGGTTTATTTTACAGTAATTGTTTATCAGATATTAGAGTCCACATAGCCATACAAAGACTCCAGATATTCAAGGGAATCCTTAAGAAAAAGGACAAGGCTGGGGGTCTTACACCACCATATAGTAAGACATAAAACCATAGGAATTTCTAATGTAGCGTTTATTTAATCATAATGAACTATATTAATATTCCATAAGTAATAGCATGTAAATTTGACCGGCACAGACCATTAAAGCCATGATATGACTCACCTTTTCCTAAAAGTTTATTTATATTGTTTTTAGCAAATAAAAAATACTTTGGTGCTTTATCTGTATTAAATATTTGTCTAGGAACAGTTTTATAAAACTATATGTGTTTTGATTGAGCAAGCATTCTCCTTATAAAGTAAAGTAATCAAATCCAAATCCACAAAACAAGTTAGTAAGCTAATACACATGTAGTGAGCAGATAGTTTACCATGAACAAGGAGTATACATCAAAGGGTACAATGGCTCCTCAGCAAATAAACTGTTAATGTAATTCACTAGTTAAGCTGATTAGTGGAAAATGCCACGAAGCATCACTGTATGTTCTACAAAGCATTTGGTAAAATTCCAAAGCCATTAATGTTATAAACAAGCTATAATATCAGACTATAAATACAATTTCTCAGCCTACTAGAATGTACTGCTCAGAAACCTAAAGTTAACAAGGAAGCATGGAATTATGTGTACATAATCTGTGTCTCGGGTTATAAATTGTGTATTATTCTCTGAAAGGAAGGTGTTCTATATGTGCTGACCTGGAAAAGTCAATGGGAGTTAGAAACCTGGCATATCGGGCTGTCTGTCAACATTATCTCTAATAGTGCCCAGTTATGTTATTCATTTTTTCCGTAATTTATTCTCATTAATTCATGGACTACTTATTGAAAACATCAAAAAAGAAAAGAAAAGAAAAAAAGAAAACCTCCTTTTTGTAATATATTCCATCAAGCCTGGGTGCAAATAAAAGATAAGTCAGATATAGAACTTGCTATCTAACAGCTTTTTAAATTATCTTACCTATATATTTGCTTCAGAAGTACATACCGATGACTACATTATTTGTACTTATATGCGTTTTTATCAGGTGAATTGTCTGTGGTAATTTTAATACTCATGCATATGTACGTATGTTTGTCTTTGTATGTGTGTGTGTGTGTGTGTAGGTAGCTGGGAGAGGCAGTGGAAATAATTTAACTGAATTCACATACAAATCTAATATTAAAATGAGCTGTCTAAAATCATAAATGTAAGTGTTTATCTTTAAAAATTTCACTGAATAATTATTCTCATATGTTTGTAACCAATTAAATTCATTAAAGGAATATATGAAAACATTGTAAAACACAGTATGTGTATAAACTTTATTTCGATCTATTTTATTGGAAACAAACACTTGGCTTCTAAAGTTGAATAAAATAATTCAACATGTTCTCATTATGACAATAAAGATAATATGTATGTTAAATTGAATGGTACATTCAGAATGCACAAAGTACAAAATTTCTTAGGATTGTATGCTTATAATTATTGCTTTATCAATCTGTCCATTTGGGTGAATATTTTAACTTAATTTTGACCAAATTAAATGCCAGAAACAATATATTATATTTCACATGTTACTACTTACTGAAACCATAATGCTGACTTATTGCTGTGATCTCCTATTTAAAGCATGAACAAGAACTATTAAACTCTCATTCCAGAAGGGAAATTTTTATTATTAACAGATGCATTCTAACTGGGGAGTCTCATGCTTCTATGAAATATGAGTCTTACTTCAAGATGCATGTATTCATTACATGTGTACATTTTCAAGTGTATTGGGACCAAGAGGTTCAGCTCTGGGCCCAGTCTGTAATCTTGGCTCCTGTTGTCATCAGCTCCCTAAGTGATTCTGCTGCCCATGTCCCTAGCGACCTGCCCATTGTTATATTTCTTCCTGAGTAAACACTGTTCTACCACTGCAGATGAGCACTCTCTCTCCTCCTCCCTACTTTACTCTAATAAAATCCCCATTTTTCACAAACAGGAGAACATTCATTTTTCCCGCCTCATTTTTCAAGTACCAAATCATGGCATTTCAAATTTTAAGTAAACAAGAAGTCCAATTTTTCATAGTGACAGCAACTGCATTTGATGTATGAACCTGAAACGCCAAATGACTTACTCCTGATAATATTTGAAGAAGCCCCTTGTATTTTTAAAACATGTCAAAGTGATTTGTTTTGGCATTGCATTATAGCCCTTGTTTATGTAAGTTCTTAATAGGCTGTTTTTCATTATCAAGGGTAGGTCCTTGTTATAAATTAGATCCCATCTGCTAAAATCTCCTCATTAGAGGTTCAAAGGACAGATAATACGATGTACTATTTACTTAAGTAAATCGCACAAGCTTGCAGGCTGACCAATTGACTTACTGAAATCTTAGAAGCAGTAGAAACAATGACAAACATGAAACTTCTCTCTATACATTTTTTACCTTTAGAGTGAACTGCAGTACAAGTATGTCTACACAATCTCCAAGATGGACAGAACCTGTTTTCTTGTCTGGATATCCTGAGAGATAAAAATAAGTGTCACAGCAATTGCCTTTTCATCTTTGTTCCAGTCACAGAACTTTAGGGATGTGTTTTGAGGAGAAAATACTTGTAGCCATCAACATATTGCTGTCCCCATCCCCTGCACTGCCTTGTGTGAGTGGACAGTGATAAATGAAAACGGCTGTGAGAAACAAGTGTTCTCTTCAGATTTGAGGTTTCTGCCTTTCAAGAGTGATTTGCTAGGAAATCAAGACTTAAAGGGTGGCCAAAAAGTACTTATTAGATTTTTTCTTTCCATGACTGTAGTCGAGTATAGTGATGTAGTCCAGTGGTTAAAAGATTAAGAGTTACAATGCACAATGGTGATATCTTTTATTTTTGTTTACCCTTGTGGGATTTGGGGGAGGAGCAACTGTTGAACCCTAATTTAGTGTTTGTATTGATACATAATTGACATAAAATAACTGCATATATTTAGTGTGTAGTTTCTCACAGTTTGACATGTTTAGACACCTATGAATCTATCACAAGCAACAGAGTGAACATATTCATCACACCCAAAAGTTTCCCTATGTTGCTTTGTAATTCATTTCCTCTGCCCTTCTCTGCCTCATTCCCATTGTCCCAGGCAACGATAGATAGATCTGCTTTCTCTTACCATAGATTAGTTTGTATTTCCTGAAATTTTTGTAAGTGAAATTAAACAAATAAAAAAGACATACAAAAGATACAAATATACATATTGTGGAGCCCTCTTCCTTCTTTCACTAAGTATAATTATTTTTTTTAAAAATATTCACATTATTTAGTGGATTGTTTATTCCTTTTTATTGCTGAATAGGATTCCATTGGGTGATTATGCCCCAATTTGTTTTTCTCTTTCCCTGCTGACAAACATTTGAGTTGTTTCAGGTTTTTAGCTATATTACAACCAAAGGGCTTTCTTGTTCTAGCTCTTCCAAAACATACTTAAAAAAAAAAAAAGAAAAAGAAAAAGAAAGTTGGTTAAATACCGTGTTTCCCCGAAAATAAGCCCTAAATAAGCCCTAAATACCGTGTTTCCCCTAAAATAAGCCCCAAAATAAGCCCTACACCGGAAAATAAGCGCTAGCGTGATTTTTCAGGATGACATCCGCTGAAGATAAGCCCTAATGCATCTTTCGGAGCAAACCTTAATATAGGACCCAGAGTTATTTTCGGGGAAACACGGCATTCAGGATTAAAGTTCCTGGGTTATATAGTAGACATATGCTTAACTATTTTAGAAATTGTTAAACTGTTTTCCAAAGTGGTTATGGTATTTTACATTCTCACCAGAAAAGTCTGAGAATTCCCGTTTCTCCACATTGTTGCCAACAATTGTACTGTCAGCTATTTCATTATTGTCATTCGAACATATGTGATGGTATTCCACTGTGGTATTCAGGTACATTTCCCTAGGGTCTAGTGAAGTGCAACAACTGAATATCTTCTTTCCTGAAGTGTCTGGTCCAATCTTCTGCCCGTTTCTTATTAGATTGTTAATGTTCTTATTAGGTTTTAACATTATATATTCTAGATGTAAAGCCATTATCAAATACATGCTTATCAAATATGTTTCTCTCAGTTTATGCCTTGGTTTTTCATTCACCTAACAGGGTCTTTTAAAGGATATTACCCGGAGTAAGATTTTCACTGATATATCCCCTCGCGCGAGGGAAGTAAGAGAAAAAATAAACATGTGGGATTACATCAAACTAAAAAGTTTTTTCACAGCAAAGGAAACCATCAATAAAACAAAAAGGGATCCTACTGAATGGGAAAAGATATTTGCCAATGATATGTCTGATAAAGGATTAATATCACAAATCTATAAAAAACTTACTCAACTCAACTCCAAAAAATCAAATAGCCCAATTAAAAAATGGGCAGAGGACTTGAGGAGACATTTTTCTAAAAAGGACATACAGATGGCAAACAGACATATGAAGAAATGCTCAACCTCACTAACCATCAGAGAAATGCAAATAAAAATCACAATGAGATACCACCTCACCCCAGTCAAAATGGCTATCATCAATAAATCAACAAACAACAAATGCTGGCACGGATGTGGAGAAAAGGGAACGCTAGTGCACTGTTGGTGGGATTGCAGATTAGTGCAGCCACTATGGAAAACAGTATGGAGGTATCTCAGGAATCTGAAAATGGAGGAACTACCCTATGATCCAGTAATTCCACTCCTAGGCATCTACCCGGAGAAATCCAAAACTCCAATTCAAAAATCTGTATGCACTCCTATGTTTATTGCAGCACTTTACACAATAGCCAAGATATGGAAACAACTGAAATGCCCATCGGTAGATGACTGGATTAAGAAGCTGTGGTACATTTATACAATGGAGTATTACGCAGCCATAAAGAAGAAAGAAATCTTATCATTTGCAACAACATGGATGGATCTAGAGAACATTATGTTAAGTGAAATAAGTCAGAAAGAGAAAGACAAGTACCATATGATCTCACTTATATGCGGAATCTAAAGAAAAGAATATGTGAATGAACTAATCAGAAACAGTTTTGGGGACAAAAAGGAAAAAAACGAGAGTTGCTAGATGGGTGGGGGGCGGATAAAGGGAAAGGTGAAGGGATTAGGAAGCAGCTGGTAACCACAAGATGGCCACAGGGTTTTTGAAAATTAATTTGGGGAACGTATTCAATAATGTTGTAAAGATTTTGTTGGGTATCCGATGGACATGTGTCCTATTTGGGAGACCACCTCAGGGATACTGTGGATGCCTGATCACGGCACTGTATACCAGAAGTTAAACATTAATGAATGCCAACTATAATTTTATATATATAATGTGATGGCTCGCTGTGAGGTCGGAGGGATAGTGGATGGGGGGAGGAGGGTTCACAGTGTGAGGGATATAAATGATGAACGTCTAAGTATTACCTTGTCTGGTACACCAGAAAGTAATAAATTAAAATAAAAAAAAAGAATTTTTAAATTTTGAATCATTACAATTTATCGTTTTTTTATGGATATTGGCTTTAGAATCATAACTAAGAACAATTTTTCCTAACTTCTAGAATAGTATAGATTTAGGGTTATATGTATGTCTTTGGTTAATTTTGAGTAAATGCTTGTATTGTATATGGTGACAGAATCTATTTAAATTCATTATTTGCATGTGGATATTTAATTGTTCCAGTACAATTTGTTGAATGATTATTCATTCTCCACTGAATTACATTTGCAATGATTTCTCAAAAATCTTATTCTGACAATTGTCAGTATGTGTCATATATGCATGGGTTTATTGCTGAAGTCTACATTTAAGTACATGCATATAATTTGACTATTTTAATGCCAATATAATAATTTAGAATAAACTATTTAATAATTGAAGCTTTATAATGTAGCTTCATGCTAATTCTTAAAGTCGGATTTTATTAGTCCTCCCAATTCCCATTTTTAAAGTGCTTTATCTTTTTTTGGTCTTTTGCCTTACTGTGTGGATTTTTACTTGATATCTTAAAAGTATTGTGTCTTCAGACTTATCAACCAGGTATATGTTTCCTTTTCTTTAGTTCTTTGATTCCTCAGCAATGTTTTATAGTTTTCTGTAAACAGGTTTTATACAGCTTTTGTCAGATCTGTTGCTAAATATTTCATACTTTTGTTATTACAAACGGTATTGATTTTTTTAAAAAAAATATATCTAATTTTACTTTACTAGTATATGGAAATAAAATTTTATATCCTGAAACCTCACTAAATTCAGTTCTGGTAGCTATTTTGTAGAATCTATCAGATTTTCTGCATACTGGTAGATATTCATACCATCTGTTTATAAAGACAGTTTCACTTTTTCCTTTCCAATATGCATGCCTTTTATTTATTTTCCTTTTAAATTTTTGCTGTCTCGAACTCCTTGGATAATGTTAAATTAGAAGTGCTGAAAGTGGGTGCTTATGTCTTATTCTTGATTTTAAAGGGAAAGCATTCAGTGTTCCATGATTAAATAAAATATTAGCTGTTAAGTTTTTGTAGAGGACTTTTTCAGGTTAACAATGTTTTTGTCTATTCCTAGTTTGCTGAGAATTTTATCAGGAAGTATTACTGGATTTTGTCAAATTATTTTTCTGTGTCCATTCAGGTGCTCATATTTTTCTTTTGTATTTTATGCTTTTTTTAATCAATATGTTGAATTGCATTATTTTTCTAATTTTAAACCAACCTTAGAATCCTGTAATAAATTCCACTAGGTCATGATTCTTTATCCTTGTTATATATATTGTTTGATTTGAGATCCTAACATTTGTTTAGGATGTTTTCATCTAAGTTCATGAGGAATACTGATTTATGCTAGTTTAGTTGTTATTTATTTACTGCTTCCATATGTGTTTGCATGATTTTAATATCAGTATGATGTTGGCTTCAGAGAATTCTTCAATTTTCAGGAAGAACTTGGGCACAATTGGTATTATATATATTTTTAACTGTTTGTTAGAAATGAGCAGTGTATCTATTTGAGCCTATGGTTATTTTTATGGGATAGTTTCTAACTACAAATTTAACTTATTTAAATTAAATAGTGCTGTTCAGGTTATCTGTATATTGCTGACTGAGTTTCGATAGTTTATTTCAAGGATTTTGCCCTTTTTCATCTAAGTTATCAAATTTGTGATACTGAAGCGGTTCATAATATTCCGTTATTATCCATTTAATCTGTATTTGTATAGGAATGTCGACACTTCCATTCCTGATTTTGTTAATATTTGTCCTCTCTCACTTTTTCCTGATAAATCTGACTAGAGCAATGGTTGGCAAATGTTTTTCTGTGGGGAAGCACGTAGTAAATATTTTAGGCAGTAACCCATATCAGGTCTCTATTGCATGTTCTTTCTCTTTTTTAATTGTGGTGAAAATAACACTTAACATAAAATCTGCCCCTTAAAAACTTTAAAATGGATAGTACAGTTTTATTATATATGCACATTGTTGTTCAGCAGATATCTAGTACTTTTCCCCCCATGTTTATGACTAAAACTCTATGCCCCTTGAATAGCAAGTCTCCATTTCTCCTACTACTTGCTCCTGCAAACCATCATTTCATTTTTTGCTTCTAGTATGAGTTTGACGATGTTAGCTACCTCATATAAGTGGAATCATGCAGTATGACCCTTTCTGTAAATAGTTAAATATTAGGAAATGATTAACAAGAAAAAGAAACGCAATGGGGAAAAAAATGGGAAAGGGACTTGAATAGACATTTCTGCAAAGAAGACATACAAATGCCCAAAAGGTATAAGAAAAGAAACTCAACATCACTAATTATCAGGGAAATGCAAATCAAATCCACAATGAGATAGCACCTTACTCTTGTTAAGATGGCCATTTTCAAAAAACTAGAAAATGACAAATGCTGGCCAGGATGTGGAGAAATTGAAGTCATTATGGACAATGGTACAGAGGTTTCTTTAGAAAATAAAACTACCACGTGATTCAGCAATCCCACATTTTGGTCTTTATCCAAAAAATTGAAAGCAGTGTCTTTAAGAGATATTGGCACCCCCATGATCACTGTAGCTGTCCACAACAGCTAAGAGGTTGGAGCAACCTAAATGTCTATCAAGGGATACATTTTTAAATTGTGGTACATATACCCCCATGGAATATTATTCAGCCTTTAAAAAGAAAGAAATGCTTGTTGTTGTTGTTGTTTTAACAACCCTTTTTTTGAAAATTCATAGTACATATGCATAGGCCATATAGACAGGCCACAGCCCAAATTTAGTGCTTAGCCAATATTTACCAACTGTGAGTTTCAAGTTTTATCAATCTGTTGATTTTTTTTCAAAGCTCCACCTTTTTTGTTCATTGAATTTTCTTAGTCATTTCTCTCTCTTCTACTCTACTAATATTGACTTTGATCTTTCATGTTTTCTTTCCTCAATTATTTTTAATTTACTTTTCTTGTTACTTTTCTATTAATAGCTTCTTAATATAAGAGCTGAGTTGATTTCTAATAAAGCCATTTGTTGATATAATAATCCGCCTAACTACTCTAGCAGTAACTCCAAATATGATATGCTGTGGAATATGGTCTATATTCATAAATGTTCCGTGTGCACTTGAAAGAATGTCTATTCTGCTATTGTGTGGGGTGTTTTATAAATATCAGTTAGGTCTAGTTGATTCATAGCATTGCTCAAGTCTTCTATATCCTTAATGAGTTTCTGGATACATTTTCTGTCAATTGGTAAGATAGAGGTTTTGAATTATCCAGGTATAATTACAGATTTGTCTTTTCTTCTTGTAACTCTATCATTTTTTGTTTAATGTATTTTAAAACCCTAATGTTATATACATAATTATGCGATTGTACACCCTATTGATAAATCAATACCATTGTCTCTATGACGTGAACTTCTTTATCCCTTGTATTATAGTATTCTTTATTCTGAAGCACACATATATATAGATATATATCTATATATATGTGTGTGTGTATAGATATATATATAGAGATATATATATATAGATATATATATATATATCTATATATGTGTGTGTGTGTGTGTGTGTATATGTGTATATATATATGTATATGTGTATATATACACATATATACTTTCTCCCCTAGGGATTTTCTATACAGACAAATGTAAATTATGTCATTTTCCTTTCCTGTATGGATGCCCAGGTCCCTTTTATTTTTTCTTGCCTTATGTTCAAGTTAGAAATTTCAGTACTATGTTGGAAAAAGAGAGGTAACAGAAGACACCTTAGCCTTATTCCCAATCATCAGAGAAAACATTCAGCCTTTTACCATTAAGTAGCATGCTAGCTGTAGAGACTTTTTGGAAATGTTCTTATTAGATTGGAGAGATTGTCTATTCCTAGTGTGCTAAGAGATTTTTATCTTAAAAGGTATTAAATTTTGTCAAACACTTTTATTATATTATATCAATTGATATATTATATCAATTATTATATCAATTATTGATATATTATTATATCAATTGATAATTTTCTTTTTAGTTTATTGCTATTGTGGATTACATTGATATTGTATATTAATTGCCAAATGTTGAACCAGTCTTGCATATGTGGAGTAAATTTCACTTGCCCTTGTTATAAAATTATTTTTATACAATCTTGGATTTCATTCACTAATATTCTGTTGAGATATTTATTATATCTAAGTTCATGGGAGATATAGCCTGAAGTTTTCTTGTATTTCACTATTTTTATCTGGCTCTCTTTTTATATTATTTTTTTAAATTAAAATTAATATTGGGGTGACAATGGTTAGTAAAATTACATAGGTTTCAAATGTACAATTCTGTAATAAATCATCGGTATATCGCATTGTGTGTTCACCACCCAGAGTCAAGTCTCTTTCCATCACTATATATTTGACTCCGTTTATCCTCTTCTACCATTCCCCTTCTGCCTTAACTTCTGGTGACCACTAAACTATTGTCTGTGGCTATGATTTTTGTTGCTTTATTTGTTTCTCTTGTTCCTTTGTTGCTTTCACTTTTATATCCTACATATCAGTGAGGTCACATGGTTCTCAACATTTTCTGTCTAACTTATTTCGCTTAGCATAACAATCTCAAGATCCATCCGTGTTGTCACAAATGGCACTACTACACCTTTTCTTATGGCAGAGTAGTATCCCATTGTGTATACATACCACAACTTCTTTATCCATTCATCTATCGAAGGACCCTTTGGTTGTTTCCAGGTCTTGGCCACCGTAAATAAAGCTGTAATGATCGGAGCACATATATCTTTACAGATAAATGTTTTCACACTACAAAGCTTCTGCACAGCAAAAGAAACCGTTGACAAAATAAAGGCAACCAAATGAATGGGAGAAAATATTTGAAAACAACACCTCCAATAAGAGGCTAATGTCCAAAATATATAAGGAACTGATACAACTCAACAAGCAACAAAAAGACAATACAATTAAAATTGGGCAAAAAACCTGAAAAGACATTTCTCCAAAGAGGACATACAGCTGGCCAATAAACGTAAGGAAAGATGCTCAACTTCACTAATCATGAAATAAATGCAAGTAAAAATCACAATGGGATATCACTTCACACAAGTTAGAATGGCTATCATCAAGACAAATGGTAACAACTGTTGGAGAGGCTGTGTAGAAAAAGGAACCCTCATACATTTGTTGGTGGGAATGCAGACTGGTGCAGCTGCTACGGAAGGCAGTGTGGTCATTCAAAAACTTAAGAATAGATTACTATATGACCCAGCAATCCCTCGTCTAGGTATATACCACCAAATCTGGCTTCCTTATTTTTTGAATACTACTTAAGTTTGGTACAGAATTCTAAGTTGATAGTTTTTTGTTATCTGAAAAATCTTCTGTTATCATTATCTTTGATACTATGTGCAACGTTTCCCTCCTTCTGCATATTTTTAAGTCCTTGTTTCTGATTTTGGTATGCTTTGGTTTAGTGTTTAGTGTTGTTATGTTTGTTGTGCTGCATTTATTGACCTTCTCAAATCTGTTCTTTTTTTTTTTTTCCAGAAAATTTGACAGATTTTGACCATTACTTTTCTAATATTTTTCTTTCTCACATCTTTTTCTCTTCACCTTTGGGAACTCCAGTTACAAGTATATTAAATTGTTCACTGATGCTCTTTTCCTGTTTTTTTTTTTTCTTTTATCCTTTTTCCCCCTGTTTTATATTAGGTAGTTTATACTACTATGTGTTCAAGTTTCTTTCTTATGCCATGTCTAATCTGCTATTAGTTCTATTCAATATATGTTTTACAACATTGTATTTTTGTTTTTAAAAGTTCAGTTTGAATCTTTTCTATATTTTCCTTATCTCTGCTTAATTGCGCAAACATATTTAATACATTTATAATGTCCTTATTTTCTAACATCTGTTCTAATTTCAGATCCACTGCAATTTATTGATTTTTCTCCTGGTAATAGGTCAGATTTTCCTGCTTCATCATATGCCTAGTAATATTTTGTTGATTGAAAAGCATTATGAATTTTACCTTGCTGGCCCCTAGATATATTTGTATTCTTACAAAAACTCTTCAGCTTTCTTAAGGTACACAGTAAAGTTACTTTGAAGCAGTGATACTCTTGGTTCCTTATTTTATCTTTGTTTAGTGGAGAGAGACAAGGCAGCATTCTCCCTACTGCTGCAAAATGCTTCCGAGTAATCCACTTTAAATTATGAATTTTCTATTCTGGCTAAAGAATAGCATCAGGTATAATCTGTCTAATCCATTTGATGGTCTTCCCCCAGCCTTAGTTTCTTCACATACATGAACTGATCAGGACACTACTGGACAATTTTTGCAGATCTTTAATGATCAGTATCTGATATCTTTGGAAGCCATTATTCCATCTATTGTGTACAATTATATTCATCAGTTATTTCAATAACTAACATCAGTTATGCTGCAAAACAAAACTAAAATCTCAGCTACTATGTTTCAGCTAATTCCATCTGGGTTTGACTGCGTTGGGTAGACTGGATTTATTACTTCCAAGTATGCTCCGTTTGTCTACATAACAAATGATGAGAACCCCCAGGCAGAGACTCTTTCCCAACACGGTTATAAAACACAACTGCTTAAGCTTGTACCCAGAAAGGATACTTTTCTGAAGAAACTAAACTCTATAGAGAAGACATATATAAATACCATTTTGGTGTCTCCGGAGAAATACCCAGCTATTCAACGGATTATTGTGCATTAAAACCACCAGTCTGTATATATACACATTGTTTCTAACATTTTAGAACTTTATTTAAAAAAATAGACACGTTTTAACAAATGTATCACTCTGGTGCAGAATGCTGATAGTAAGGGAGGTTCCACATGTATGAGGACAGGAAGCATATGGGAACTCCACATTCTATTTAGTTTTGCTATGGATCTAAAACTGTTCTTAAAATAGTGTATTAATTAAAAAAAAATAGGTCTCCAAGTATCTTTAGTCATTTGAATAAAGACTTAATGCAAGAGAGACATTAAGAAAGGAAATTAGATGAAATAAAGATAATTTAAAAACTACAATTAATATCTTCATAAAGATTTTTAAAAAATTCTATATCCATGACAGTGTAGATGCATGTTATTTTTAACAAGGGACAACTTGAAAGAAATAAGAAGCTCATGGAAATTTAAAATAATATAGTTGAGTTTGATAAAAATCAATCAAAATTTAGAAGGTACAATAAAATAAAATTTTCACAACGTAGAAAATAAATATAATGATAGTCAATTTACAAAATTCAATATTCACTACAGTATTTCTAGAATGAGAGAATAGGGGGAAAATCTAACAAAAGAAAATGGTAAAGAGGAAATGTCCCAATAAAGGACATTGTTATATATATATAATATAAATATGTAAATATAAATATAAAATATTATATATATATATATATATATATATATATATATATATATTAGATTAAAATGATCTGTCAAGTGCCTAACAAACAAATTAAAAAAGGAAAAATGTCTTGATGAGCTTATTGAGTGCAACCCCAGGAATAAAGATGTTAGAAAAGAATGTCTTGAGGATCATTGAAAGAGAGGGGATAGTAGTGTTAGATAACATGTCTAAATCTTTCTGAAAGTCCAAATGTTTCTTTCTATGAAGAATGCTTTGGCTCTTGAACTTAGATTAGAACATGTAGTTAGAAAAATATAACATAATATCTAGGCTTCGAGTGACAATGCAGCAACAAACCATGTTCTAACAAGTAGAAAGTACTTTGTGAGGAATGAAATTCCTTGGTCCTTACATAAAACAAGGACAATGTAAATCTACCTGAGAAACTGTGAGGCAGGTGAGAGATACTCTCAGAGAGGAGGACTTCCATTGTCATTAAAATCAGTGTATAGCAATATGGAGAAAACCACCAAAAAAGATGTCATTGATACCAATAAATGGAATTCCATTTTTAGTGAAGTGCCTCAATATTTAAAGCAAGTAAGTGTTCTTTTCTTAGTATCGTTTTCTTAGTATCCTTTCCTATTGAAAATCTTTTCTTAGTATCCTTTCCTATTGAATGAATGCTTATAAACTAGTATGAGTTTACAAACAAAAGAGTGTATGTCACACTTGCCAGAAAAATATCATTTATTCTCAGTATAATGATGAAAATTGCATACATACTGTATTGACCTGATTGGTAATTAGAAACCTCTCCTCTAGAGTCTTTCCTGTAGAAACGTAAGAATAGCCCTAGTTTTTACAGACAGGATATTAAGGGAGTTTTTCCCCTTTTTTACTGCTTTTCACATGCCTACTACTTGAAGGAGCCAAATAAGCAATAGGAATGATGCATTGCAAATCACCTCACTTGTTATGGAGAGCTCCAAATTCAGAGTATTTTCTCTGGAAAAGAAATAGATTAAAACAAACAGTCTCAAGTACAGTGAAAGGAATATTTTTAAAGAGTCCATCTTTTGAGGACTTTATATTGTACAGTATTTTAAATAGCAGGCATAAGCATAGTGGGGAATTTATTTGATGTTTTATTCATTCAATCATAATGTTAATTAACCTTCTTTGAGGTACCAGTTACAGTTAGAATATGAATTCTATGCTTTCTTGTACTATAAAAAAAATCAAAAAATACTAAAATGTCTAAAAAAGCTCCTGAACTCCTTTTTTTTTTCAAACCTACATGACAAAGTATGTGATCGTTTGCTTTTTGAGAAAACGAAGATCATATAGTTTGGTGTTTCAATAGGCCTCTATTAACCACCGGAAGAAAAGCAACATACCATGAATGAAGGCTTTAAATGAAGGCTTCAGATCATTTATATTATATTTTTTGTTTGTCTTTGAAGGTAAGATGCCTTTTTAAATATATATCTATATCTATGTATAGATATAGATATATATTTAATTGCTAGGAAGAAAAGTAGTAGAAGAGAATAAAAGAGTGAGATCTACTGAAGTTGAAAGCTGTAATATTACTTTTACTAGTTTACTTTCTTATAATTAATGGTTCAATAAGAAAATGAGTATGTTGGACTCTAACTTAGTTAATGCAAATGCATGACCAGCTGTCTTAGAAATCTAGCACAGATTCTTGAAGGCATAATAAAAGTTAGTAGACAACACACATTTAAAATCTGAGGTCATAATTTTATTTCAAAAGAAACTATAGGCAGATATTTTATTATCTGGTTACAAAATGTAAAAAGAAAAATTAGTGAATGATAGAAAAAAGTAAAAATAAGATGAATTTAAATGACTGGAGAAATAAAAAGGAAGCATTCCTTAGTCTATTAAAAATAAGAAACTGGAGTCTCTAGTCAGTGCTGAATCAAGGTCTCATAAATAACACTGTTTCACAGAGTGAAGAGCATTTCTTTACTATGATCATTGACTGTATTCTCTTGAATGAACAAGAGATGTAATGGAACAAAACTTCTTAGTAATTTAATTTCCATTTTAGCTATTAGATTTGCTGTTTTCTCAACATCTCTCACTCTCTGTCATGTAAAAAAGTTGTCTTTGGTAAACTCTGAAACGATAAGGGAATTGACACAATAAAGAAGAAAGGATCTTGTGTGGTGACCTATGAGTATGTAAGTTCTGATTTTATACAATTCTAAATTCTTGCACACATTGTAAACTAATTTTCTCTTATTCTTGGGATAAGAGTCTTTTCAAAAGACGATTTTCTGTACTTTTTATTTAAGAATTGATTACAAAACTATAAGGAAATCATGTTCTACTTGTATGCATTTTCTCAGGTCCTTAGTTTTCTCTACAGAGTTGGGGATACCATCTTAAAATTTTTTCGTAAGAATTGTAAGAATTAAGTATACCTAATTTCTCTTTTTAAATGACTCTAACAAAATATGTAACACTCCAAACATATTTTACTTCAACCAACTAGTCTATGGAAGAGTAAAATAATTTCAAATGGAGAAGGGTATATTTACCAAACACACACCTTTGTTAATCTCACTTACCTAATAATCTGAATTGAATACCAGCAATTTGTATTGGTATATCAAAATGGTTATTAGTCTATTGTTCATTTATTTAATAATCATTAAAAACAAATTCTGCTTACTAGCCACAACACTGAAAAATATGTCCTCTTATTTTCAAAATCTATCATCCATTGGGAAAGACAGAAAACTTTTATTTCTAGTTGACAATTACTATGGTAACTATAGTCATGTATTTGTAAGAAAGAGGGAACATAGAAGAATAAACACTGATAACTATCTGCATTCCTTTTGGAACGTTACTTATAATATCAAAAGTATTACTTTAAATCAATTTGACTGAATGTTAATTTTCTCATCTAAACTGGAGTTTCAGCAAGAAGAGTAGGAGAAAAGTGAAAATGTGTTCTCTATTATTAAAATCAATTCTAGGAACTACATCTCCATAAGTCAAAACATCATTGCCATTGGATGATTTTATATTTTTTCAATGGTTTCATAAGTTCCACATCAAAATTGCATTGTTTGATTTCTCAACCTAGAGTATTTTTTTTTTAATTCTAGACTTATACTCAGGTTGAATTGAACAATAATAAATTGTATTTTTAAGCTATCAATTATTTAGAAATGTTAAAATGGCTAGAATTTTTGTCTCCCTTTTTCTCCATTTACTCTTCACATTTATCTTTTTCCTATTCATTCTCCTTCCTTATCTCCTTATTCTCCTTCTTTTCCACTCAGAGAGGCAAAGTATACAGAGAAGGGACATATGAAGTGATGAAAAATTGAAGAGTAAATTCACTAGGAAAAGGTCGATGACCAAAAATTGCCACTGTAGAGATCGTTTTTCCCCCTAGTATTAAACAGTTGCTTTTCTATGCTCGCTAGACTTCAAAGATTTTCCCCACACTAGTATTTCAAAAACTCACAAAAATATATATTTTTAAAACTGGAATGAGTATTAGAAAGTAACAAAGTCCTTCATTTTATAGATTAGAAAAGAGAGGCTCCAAAAATATAAGTGATTTTATCAATCTGAAACTAAGTCCCAGTGCTTCAAAGATTCACTTCTAAAAGTCAAGTATTTTTATGAAGAAGCAAACAGTAATTGGTAAGTCTATAATAGGCTATTTGAATAACCAAATTCTGCTAACTAAACATGTATTTAAATATCCTAGCATTTGTTTATGTGGCTACACATAAAAAAAATTCAAATATTTATGTAATTGAAATCACATTTTAAACCTTTTGGAATTATGGGGGAGGAAGAAAATTTCCTCTACCCTCAAGGTTCCTTTGGCTGATCTAATAATCAAATAAACATGAGACAAATTAACAAGAGAAAATAACCAAATATAATACATATGTATAGGAACCTCATATACATGAGAGAGTCAGAGACAATGGGAGGCATATAAGACATTCTGAGCTAGGGATGAAGTAATACACTTTGGGGCTTCTCAAGGTCATTGAAGGAAGAGTACATGTTCAGTAATTATTAGTTCGTCCTGCCGTATAGACAGGTAAAAAAATCATTTCTGGTGATAAATATTACAGTGGGCCAGGCTCCTGATTTAAATTATTCTCAACATTTAAGGTGGGAGCAGAAGTTTCTCTCGAGCCTCTCTTTCCATTAGCTTAAAATATCCCCATGACCCTGGGTCACATCTTGGAGTGGGGTTGGAGCTCATTCTGAACTCCCAATAATTATAGAAGCAAAATATTTAAATGATCAGGTAAATTTTGTTTCTCTTTAAGCTTCAAGCAGTTTTCTTTCAATAATCACATATATTATAAATACAGATTGGGATGAAGATATTTTCTGATCTTGATCAACTTTATGTTTTAGACAATTTAAAAATCTAATCCAGGGGAATGAGTGGTAGATGAGGGTAAAAGGGATCAAATATATGGTGATGACTCTGAGTGGTGAACATACAATGTGATATATAGGTGATGTGGTACAGAATTGTACACCTGAAACCTATGTAACTTTAAAAAATAATTGTCACCCCAATAAACTAATTTAAAAAAAATGCAAAAATCTTCTAATCCCAAAACTAACCTTTTTCCTTCATACCTGCCTTCTAGAGAAATGTTTATAGTGGCTGTTTTCCTGTTTAAAACAAACCAAACAAACAAACAAAAAAAAACTAAATTAAAAGCATTTTACCTATTTTTATTTTCAGCAGTTTTCTGTTTGCATATTTGTTACTGTTAGGTAGATCACTTTGATCTTAGCTAGTTTTTCTTTTTTTTTCAACTTTTTTTCTCAGAGGTAGGATTTTTTTTACTGTGCTTCAATTTGGGTGTTTTTCAAAGATTGAAAATACGATCAGTGATCAGTATAGGAGCTAAAGAGAAATTTGTCTGAATGGGTTTCAGTGTGACTTAATAAGTATATAACTGATACCTTCTCCATTCCCAAATCCTATTGTTACCATATAGACCCTGAAAGCAAGTAATATCTTTTCCAGTTGCTAACCATCCTTTAGAAATAGGTTGAAAAAATGCATATGATGTGTTATCTCAGAATGACTCTAGTAGAACTTGAAGAAGCACAACAGGTATCCCACATAGGTGAGCATCTCATGGAAGGTTGGGTGACATGACCTCAGCCTGCAAAACTCTCTACTTTAACTCTCAGTAATATTAGTCTCTATATTCTCAACTTTGCATGCTGAAAAAATGGTGTATGATGAAAACAACAACAAGTTTATCACTTTTTTAAAGAGAATGTCTCCCTCTTCTTCTCCATCTTCTCTGGCATATTCAAGGTGTGATCAAACAATATGGTCAATGTTTAAATTAAAAAAAAAATCATTACAGTGAAAGACACATTGTCATTAATCCCCCTCAAAATATTTCCCCTCATTTCAAATACACTTATCCCATCGTACTTGCCACTTTCTGGAGCAGTTCTGGAAGTCCTCTTTCATGAGTGTCTTTAGTTGCGCTTTAATGGCTGCCTCAATGTCCTGAATCTACTCAAAATGTTTACCTTTCATAGTCATTTTGACTTTGGGGAAGAGCCAGAAGTCACATGGTGTCAGATCCAGTAAATAAGGTGGATGAGGATACACCTTAATGTTTTTATTTGACAAAGTTACTGTATACCAGAAGCGATGTGTGACACCGAGCGTTGGCATGATAGAGGATGATTTATGGTACACTTTAAAACACATCGTCTCTCACCCATAGCTCACACCCAACTGACTGCACTAAACAAGCTGAAACTTGTCACACACTGTTAGTAAGGTTCAATGCACCATTTCCCATATCGAAGATCCCTGCTTTTTCGTTGGATAGCACTCAGCAGCAGCATTCACTGTATTTTTTAAATCACACCTTGTATGCATATGCATACATATAATATGCATATGCATATTATGTATTTCATCTTGAAAAATGTAAGTTTTAATGGCTTCTATAGAATAAGAGCTATCAAAATCCACACAGAAGGTGGTATGTATTTAATTTGTTTCTTTCAATTATAAAAATGTATCTCTAAATGCAAGGACAAATCTAAGTTTCAGATTCTGAAAGTCATGCAATTTGGCAAACCTGTTTTAGAAAAAGAAGACAAAATTAAGAGTATGTAATTGCATACTGAGAATATATATTTATAATGGGAAATGGGAGCCTTACAGAGTGTTCATAAAATGAAGAGTGCATACAATTTAATTTTCATGAATTTCCCAGTAAATCCACTTTATTTGCTGATTATTTTGTCCCTTGGCAAAAAACAAACAAACAAACAAACAAAAACAATGACTAATGAGGATATTTTACCATATTGTTTCATAGTCCTTAACCCCTTAATGGAAGTACTCTTTTTAACATATTAAAGGTATTAGTATTCTCAAACTTACTCATTTTGTAATGCCCTATTAGATACCAGAGAGCCTAAATTGCTTTATTAGCTCTCACATGTTTTCAACAATATAAAATGTTTAAAGTAGTAATTAATTTGAACCAAAAATAATGATCAAATTTTTGTCAGGAAAGTAAACACAGTTATGCTAATAATTTTCTAGCACATATACTTTCTTTTTTAGAATAAGTAAAAACTTAAAAAATATTTTTCCCCTTAGATACGCTGGCTCATTTCATAATTGCTATCTGAGCAAAATAAAGGCTACCTACTTTAAAAAGAATACTTGACAGTTTCATGCTGCTCAATTCTGAAACTATTATAATCAAGAATTTTCCTCTGAGTGCTGAAACATTATTCACCAATGATGGATCAAAATTATTGATTACATTGAGATTTTGGTTGCAGAGAAATAAATTGTGCAGTTGGGTCTCTATAACAAGAATTGTCTATGCTACTATTTCCCTATTAAAAAGGCAAAGGAATCAACCTCTGTTGAAAAAAATAAATTCTTTGTTTTAAAAATATAGGTTTTCGTTTTTTAAGCTGTAGCCTTTGTCTTCTTTGACATTCTCATCTTCCCAAAAGTAAATTATAAAATATTTCACATCACTTTAAAATATATCAACATAACTAAAATATTATCATAGTGCATATATTTTAGGCATTAAAGAGTAGTTTGCAGATAGTTTTTATATGTCTGTATGATAGGATTTTGTTTCCCCTCCAAATATACTCAAATGATCTGAATCATAACTACTTGCTTGCTTGTTAAACTGGTGGTGCCAAGGTCTGCTTCCAACCCAGTGAACTAGAATCTTGGAGGGTGGGTCCCATACCTGCATTTTTTAAACAAGATATCCAGCGAATTCTTTTACATACTAAAGTTTGTAAACCACAATGAAAAATATAATATTGTTGCATTTTATTAGTAAATATTTAAAATAATTCTTGAACTATTTCTCACGTTTAAGTACAAATACAGAAATGTGAAAGCAACCTTAGTTTCAAAAAGAAAATTACCAAAGTATTAAAGATATTTGCCAACCCCCTATCTTTATATTCTTATATATAATCCTTAGATAATTTTTAGATTCCTTGTCACTTAAGAGTTTGTAGATAGGACCCAACGTTCATATTAAACTCTTTTTTCAGAAAGTATGACATATTTACTTAATATTAATGACTCAAAAGTTGTGAAGGTCCCATAATTCCTATTAGAGAGTACGATTAAATTAATAAAATTGCCATAGCTGAGTTAGTATCCTGATTTCTAGATAAAGCTGGGGTAAGATATGATATTTGACAAAATCTGCCAAGTTTTGATGACATGAATTTAACTATGTAATTTAGGGGAAAAGTTAAGTTTTGAGTTAGTTTATATGAACCATTAATTTATTTACCTAATGATATACCACAAAGATATGTGTTCAAGTATTGTTTCAAAACACTCCAGGCATGTTCAAAACCAACAGCAAATAATGTATGATTCATAGAATTCAAGCAGAAATATATTTCCTTACCCATCCACATATTATTAACCTAACTATCTTCTCTCTTTCTAATTTCTCTCTTGGAACTATTAGAGGAAACGAAGATCAGAAGTAAAAGTTACCTAAGGGTTATTCAATCACAAAAATACATAGATCTAAAACAGAGAGATCAGTGATCTCCTGGTGGGTCTGTGGTTCACATCCCAAGAGTGAGAAGAAGCATTGTATACTTTTTGACTATTTTAGCCCAGTGTATCCTGTCCTAATCCAGACCCTGAAACCTTTCCTTGGCCAGAGTCACTGCTTCAAGAAAGTAATATTGGATTGAGTTAGAGCTTTCTAAGATAGACAAAACATACTTTTCAGTAGGCAAATTGAATTTCTCTGGTTCAGTGACTTGCTGTGCCACAGCGCCTCTCAAGATTTTCACGTTGTTGAGAGTTGGTAGATTTCCTTATAAAATAGCCACCGGCAGCACACACATACTACACAGAAGAGTCTTTACCATTTCTCTTAGAAATATTTCTATCTTTCTTTCACACTCATACAAAACTATTTGAATGAAGCATGCAAAGAGATGACATACACTATTGTCTCTGTCTTTGAAAAGCATATGTTTCAAGTGGTTACTAATTTATGTCAAGGTCTCATAGGAAAGGCTTAATTCTCAGTACCCGGTATTGTGAAAATTCAAAGTATTTTTAATGGAGTAAAATGAAAGGAATATTTACTAATCAAACATACAACGGTGAATAGAATAATAGATTTGATTAGGAATAGTATGTGATACCAACTATTTATCCTAACAGTTTGCAAAAAAAAAAAAAAAAGAAAAAAGAAAAATGAGCCTTGTCCTTTTACTTTTCCATTTTTGTTGGCACATTTCTAAAAATTATAGGCTGATTTAACTTGTAACAAAGATGTTACTTTGCAAATATTTTTGTTCAAATGAAGTCATAACTTTCTACTGAGTTCTCAATGTGTACAGGTATAAATAGAGGGTACTTTGGCATGGTTAGTATCAGCAGAGTTGGCAACACTCGAAATAATTTCTCACATTCAAATTTTCATAGTTTACTTAAGAATATTTTCATGATTAAAATAATTTTTCATACAGAGAACAACTTTTTAAAAGACAATGCAACCTTTTTTATTCATTCTTCATTTTGTCGTTGTTGTTGATATTGTCTTTATTTCTATAACACCTCATCTTGTCGGTGATTTTGTATTTACATTACCCCAGGAAAACTATGCTTACATCCCCTGCCACATAGCATGAAATGCCACAGTCTAACTTGTACTGCTTTCTCCTATATACAATGTCATTTTATATCTCTCAGGTAAAATTTCACGCCAGGAAAAATAAAATGTCAGGATCATTAGGCAATGAGGAGCATTCATTCTGATGTAGGGGAAAGGATTGCATTTAACCAGAAAATGCAGAGTTCTCTGTGGCAGTTCTTTGCACAGAGGTCCCTTGGGCCTGGAGCCCTAGGAACAGATGTGATCTCAAGCCTGGTCTAAGGAGAACAGAGCCCTGGGCAGAAACACCTCCCTCCATTAGTGAGGGGGCTTCTGCCAGAAGCAGCTTTCTCACCAGGCGAACCCTAGAAGTATTGCCAAATTAGAATCTGCCTGGTGGGAAGTCACTGGGCATAAAATCTCCAGTGATTTGGTGCTTGTGCACTGAACAAACCAGAAAGCATATGCGAAGAATTCACGAAAGGGCTTGTGTGTATGCGTCAGAGCAACTAACAGGGGATGGTGAGGGGATATTGTTGGCCTCCCCTGGAAAGCACTTTCTCAGGGTCTGCTATGTTGTTAGAAACCTCTGGCAAAACTAGGCTATCTAGAATGTATGGGTTGGTAAGGTTGATATTATACACTTTTTCTTTAATTTTGTTCGTCTCAATAGTTTTGTTTGATTTTGTTTTGGAGGACAGGACAATAACAAAACCATCTGGTTTCTATTTTTCTTTTCTTCTCTTAAATGTATACATAAGACCTTAAGAAGATATTTGAAAACAGACCATACTAATGCTTAATATGTCTACCAAGATAAAAAAAAAAGGTTTTAAAAATAAAAGCATTAAATAACATGAGATTTATTATTGATATGTTTTAAGCCTTTAATTATGTTTTAATTAAAATTAAGTTTTAATTACTTTAAAGAAGAAGTACCACAGCATTCATGTTTTTTCTGAAATTCTAAAGTACTTCAGTGTACTGCAGAATTGAAAGTGACACAAATAATTTGAAAGTGATAAATGTATTGATAGATTATACTACATAATGCTATGAATACACATTAGTTACCTGGTTTGTTAGCATCTTCAGTGATACTGTACCATATTAACAAAATAACGTAAAACACCTCCCATGATAGTATTGATGCATCAACTAGATTAGTAGCTCAGTTCTGAAACTTTGTTTTCGTAAAAGGAATTAGTAAATAAAATACTGGGTGACATCAAATTCAGAAGTCCACACAAGGAAAATATTTATCAGAACTAGTCTGAAAAAAGCTGGCAAATAGATTATAATTTTAAAATTAACTGGAAGGTATGACTAATCAATCTAATCATAATTCTTCCGTTTAGAGTTGAGAATCTTATTTTAATATTCCTTAGCTAGAATGTATTCCTCAGTACATAACTAAGTCAATGCAACCCTGTTGATGTAAATTAAACCCAAACCCGGAAATGTTTTCCCTTAATGCAACCCACTTCAAATAACAAACGACTGAGATATGAAGTGTTTTCTGAAACAATTTTGCAAGACTAAATGCAAGAGAGCATTTTTTTAGTCATGTCTCAAATTCATTTTCAACACGGTTTCCCAGAATTCCTTCTTCTATCCCTTCCTTTTAAATGGCAGATACATGTAAGTAATTTCTGCTCCTACACCATATTTTAAACAGCTTGACTGGGTGCCTTTCCTCTGCCCAAGAGAAGACTTCCTTTACTTATTATCACTTGTCCAAAGCATTCTCCACTTTCAAGTTCCGGTACTTTTTTTTATTTAAAGCATTCCCTAATCCTCCCAGCTGGAAGTAATTGGCAAAGGGCACAGTCTATGCTGTTATAGCAATTTGTAAAGCTCTCCGAATACTTAGCTCATTCTGTTTTGTATTATAGACATGTTTGTACCTCTCCTCAACTCTACTACACTCTAAGCTCCTTGGGGATAAAGATCACATTATATCACTCATGATATGAAACACACTATCTTACACTTCATGGATGCTTAATGTGAAGGTTAATGATACGTTGAAAACCATATCAAAAATCATTGCTCCAGTTTAGTTATACATATTTAAGAAATCTTCTTTTCAGACACAAAATTTAGAGAAGTTTTAATTAATGGCTAAAGCATATGTGGAAACTGATTTAAATTGCAGAACTTTTTCCTTAAATGTCTGTGTGGTCAGATAAATAAAAGTATATATTTTTAGTATAATAATAGTATATATAATTCACACACACACACACACACACACACACACCTAAATAGTGCAATTCCCTTTTGGCAAAATGTACCTCCTTCACAGATACAAGAAAAATATCATTGTATAAATTTAATCACAAAGATTATCATTGAATTTTTATCACACTTTCTGGAAATAAAGTGACAAGTGAAATAATATGGATAAAAATACCTTGGGGATAAAGATCACATTATATCACTCATGATATGAAACACAGTATCTTACACTTCATGGATGCTTAATGTGAAGGTTAATGATACGTTGAAAACCATATCAAAAATCATTGCTCCAGTTTAGTTATACATATTTAAGAAATCTTCTTTTCAGACACAAAATTTAGAGAAGTTTTAATTAATGGCTAAAGCATATGTGGAAACTGATTTAAATTGCAGAACTTTTTCCTTAAATGTCTGTGTGGTCAGATAAATAAAAGTATATATTTTTAGTATAATAATAGTATATATAATTCACACACACACACACACACACACACACACACACCTAAATAGTGCAATTCCCTTTTGGCAAAATGTACCTCCTTCACAGATACAAGAAAAATATCATTGTATAAATTTAATCACAAAGATTATCATTGAATTTTTATCACACTTTCTGGAAATAAAGTGACAAGTGAAATAATATGGATAAAAATACCACTAATCCAAAATATGACTGGATTACAAAGTCTGGGACTCACTAATAAATTCTTAGCATAGCTGAGAACTAAATTTGGATACTGGCTGGAATTAGAGATGATAAGTACAACATACATAAAGGTGAGCAAAAATGATATTTTTATGATTTAGAGGAAATTATATGATCCTTCTTGATTTCCAAAAACTGTTGTAATTTCTGTCTTTTTGTAATTTGTTTGACTTATAGATTACTTGTAATATAATATTTGTATCTGTGTGGAATTTCATTGTATGAAATCTTCATCAGTTATTATAAATCCCTAGATATTAGACAGTTAGAAAGCACAGAAATATACTGTACTGCAGAGTTCTTATCAGCTGGATAATCAGGGAGACTTCCCCTAAGGAACTGTCCTTTATCCTTAGATAAGCACTCAGGAATGTACTGGTTTTGTAACTACTTACTTAAGGCAATGGGCTGGCAAAAACATATTCAGAGACTCCAGAATATTGTGATGAATATGAACCATTTCCCACTACTCCCCTAGACCCCATCCATCATCAGTCCTTTTTGAAAGAATCTGAATGAAGGTGTCAGATGCAGCAGGACATCTCTGGCAACTTGAAGGACAAGGAGGCTTTCTTTTCTACGTGGAGGACAATGCCATTGAGGCTCTGGCTTTGCAAACTGATCTTCATACAGTTCTACCTTTATATGTACATACATATACATAGTCATGTATATAGTTGTATATATACCTTTATATATGTGGCTTATATGCATTTTATATATAGTTATAATAAAGATATGTAGTAAAATTGTATATGTATGCTCTCTAGTGTATATGGTACTATGCTTCTTTTGATTTATTTTTGAACATCCTCATAATTATTTCATTGGAATGAATTTCTAGATTTGGAGTGGGGATGTGTCTGGGTGAAGGGGAATGTATGCATTGTTTTTTCTTCTATAGATTTTATTGTTTGAATTTATGATTTTATTAAGTATGCCTTTATAATTTTTTTGAGCACAGTTTGAGCAAAGTTGTTTTCTCTGTATTTTTGGATTTATTTTTTGTTTTCTTTTCCTTATTCTTGTGGATTTGTGTGTTTGCTCTCCTTATTTGTGTAAATAATTTTTTTCAATACACTAACTCTATATGAGTATTTTGTGGGATAAACTCTATAGCTCGCTGGTGGACTTAGATAAACTCTATGTAAATTAACTCTATAGATTTAGGGTTTATACAGATAAACTCTATAGCTTGCTGGTGGCTTGCTGGTTGACATTCTCTTGGAGATATGACAGAAGCTAATTGTTGTTCTGATTTCACAGAGGTACCTCAGGAATGTTCTTGGATCAGGCTGTACTTTCCCCCAAGAGACTGAAACTGAAGAATCAGAATATTGTTCATCCCGAGAGAGGATGTAGTATTTCTAGACATTAGTATTTAACAGACTATGCCTGTTGGGAGTTTCAGTGAATCTTTGGAGAGTTATTCTGTACTTTTCTCTATAGTCATCTGTAAACATCTATAGTCATCTGTAAACACACTCTTTGTTTTCTGATAGAGCATTTCCTAAATTCATTGTAATTATTTCTTGTATTTTAATCATTTTAAATTTATTTTATCAATTTTATAGCTTTTTCTCCAATTTACTACTTTATCTTTTTAACTTTGCTAATTCAATGAAAGTACTTTAGTTATAAAATTTCCAGTCAGTTAAAATTCCTCCTACTTTATTAGCTTCGTATGTAATATTCTTATTTTCACCATTTTCTAAATAGTTTTTTAAATACCATTTCATTCCTTCCTTGACCCAAGCATTTAAATGGGATGTTTTCAAAGATATCCTTGGTTTGTTTATCCCTTTATATTAATACTAACATAATTGTATTGTAGTCAGATAATGTCTATTTGTAGTACTCCTTTTTAAAATATTGAAGCATCATTGAACTTAAATGATATAAGTTTTTGTAACATTTCACAAACATTTTTAAATAATGCATTTCTTTATTTTTCTCTGTGTGGAAGGAAACATCTCTAATACTCACAAAGTGGTATTATTATCTATAGTATCTGGATGGATAACTGGGACTCACATATTTTGAACTTTCTTTAGTGAACACTGGTTATATTTGCTGTAATAGGGACTAGATCCCATGGCTGACTCAAAAGGTCTGCTATCGTTACCACTTTACGGGTCCTCACTTTGGAAAATACACAAAGTAGTTAAACTGGTTAGAAGAGGAAGCAACAGATCATTGCCATACAGTATCAGGATACATGAAGACACTAAAGAAATGTATTCCAAAACACTGGTAACCTATCCATATGTATGTCAAGAGGGAAAGAACTCAGCTCTTCTGAAGACATGAAATTACAAGGGAGAGAAATGGAATACAGCCATGGCTATTCATATAGAGCTGACTTTTTCTGTTTAGGAAAATTATGATATATGGAAAGAATAGATGACAATCCAGAAAAACAAAAACGTCCTCAGCACTGGGGGAAAGAGTCTATGGCATTTATATTATCTTCTAAAATATCTAAATATCTTCATTTTTTTTTTTTTTGGTAAAGATGGAGAGTCAAAAGTATCAGTGAGGAATGAAAATGTATTTAATCATACAGAACACATTATTGCATATATATATATATGTATATATATATATGTATATATACACACATATGTAGTTTTAATAAAATTATTTTGAAAACATATTTCACTGTGTATTTGTTTTGTTTTTATTGTAAGCTTTTTATCAAAAAAATATTTTTTGAGTTTTCTTTATCAAAGAGATTTTTGGATCTTGTAAAAAATAGTGTAAACGGAGCCACTTCAAAATAGTCAGAGCTGCCATCCCAGAGGAACTGCCTTGTAAGTCTTACTCCTCAAACCTTTGAAATGTTAAAATTGGGCAAAATAACCTTTGGACTGAGCCTAAAGCAGCATTGTATTCCAAACACCTTCTTGCATAGCTAACAGAAAAGCAGATATTATGAATACTGGGCTGAAAATTAAAAGACATTCTTTAGAATTAGTATCACTATGTTAGCTTATCTGCGTCTATAGAAATTGCTTAGTTTACTGACACCTGTAGTAGTAGAAATACCTGACTTCTATTCATGTAATTATCCCCCTTCCCTTCCTTATAAATGCCTTTTGCCTTGATATAAAATGATATATAATGAGCAGTAACAGGATGATTTTTTGAACCTTCATGATATCCAACTGCCTGTGGAGAAGCCTGTATTTAGAATTTTGTATCTTTAAAGCCTAGCCATTTGTGGTGGACTATTTTTTTTTTCTTGTGGAAAGTGGACAAAATATTCGCACTAAAACATAGCAATAGAAGCCAAGCACTACATGTGAGAGAGAAATTGGGTGAAGGGCAGCATGAATAACTGTGTAAAAGGTAAGGGAGCAGAGAGTATCCTTTAATTCACAGAGGCTTTTTCTCTACAGAGCTGCCAGGATCCCACCCAGTTTTGTTTACTCCTTTCTGAGCTATTGCCCAACTTGTTGGTTCTACGTCATGGAAAATTTTGAAACCCAGGAGCACCTACACCAAGCAGGGCAATCTCACCTGATACAGGTTAGTATTATTCTATGCATTTATTTTAGTAACTTTGAAAGTGCCTTATATATCCATTGCGGATAAACTGTACTGTGGTTGACTTCTAACATAGATCACCTTATCCAATGGAATCTGACTGGTTAAGAGTAAGCAGTTCTACGGACAACATTAGTCTTCTTACTCATCAGACATTTATTTATTTAGCAGTTATTATACTTATAGTGCTTGCCATTTTTTTGCAGCTGAACAACTTTTCTGCGATAATCTTTGAAAATGAGATTCTGAGGCTTTCTGATCCCTTTAATTCTCTGACTTTAGAACGATAATTCATTAACGATAACCAGCTGTAATAATAAATTTTTGTAATTCCTGAATACCTTAACTGAAGTATATTTCTGCCTCCCTTTATTTTTGGTATGCCCAAGTCAAGGAAGAGATAATTCTTGGCTTAGAAATGAATATATGGTATAGCTTTGTTCAAATTCTACTGTAATGGGGTATTAGCTCCTAGATTGCTGCTTTCCTGATGTCACAGGAGCTGGGGCTATAGCTGTATGTATTTGAAGAAATCCCTAGAGCCATATGTATTCTTCTGTTATGATAATGTTACCATTAGTCTTGATTGCTTTTGAGGATAGTTGCAGAATTGCCCAAAGCAAGAAGTTTAGTTTTGTTCACATTTTCCCCCTTAATTTGGGAGAATGTTTTTATTTCACTTTTATTTGAAATGAGTGCCTGTGCTGTTATTATGGCATTTTATGTGGCTTGTCATTGTAGTAATCAATTTTATATTTTCTTCACGCCAGTTCAACATTCTGCTCTTGATGAGCACTTTGTCATATTTACTAGGGTTCTTGTCATACATAGCAAAACACTTCCTCTATTTGTCTCTTAAATTTTCTTTTTCCCTTGTTAGTAATTTTGCTATCTCTATATCAATGTTCTGGCTGGCTGCAATTACAAGTTTTCCCAGCTGGGAGCTTGTAGCATTTTCTCAGTCTCTGCAACATGCTGATCTCTTCTGATATAAGTTTCAATTGTTTCACCTCCGTGTTCTGCATTTTTACCATGCTTTGTTGAAAAGGAACTGTCCAAATTTGAAGGGGTAGAAGTTTGCTTTTTTGCATATTTTACCTGAGACAAACTTTCTGTTGCTTACATATATTTCCAGTGAGATTAATTCTGTTAATTTGAGCTCTTGGAATGGCTGCCTAGTGATTCCAATTCAAGTTTAATCTATAAAAATTGTCAAACGCAGAAAATGATTAAGTTTAAATCCTGAATGGGAAACTAATGGACCCTTCACTTGGCAACAAACATGAAAAGATTCTTCCTTTGTATTCAGTAATTGTGAAGACCTATGTGGGTGTGTGCACACATGCATATGTAGACATCCTCCATTTAGATCAGTCTTAATTATTGCAACATATTGCTGCAATTTTCTTGTCTGATTTTCAAAAAAAAAGAAATTATTTTGACAGTGAAGGTGTTCCTCTAGAAGAGATGAATGACTCAAATTGCAAATCAGAATCACTTGGCTGGCTGGTTAAAATACAGAGATTTTGTATCAGCAGGGTCTGGGGTAGAGCCCAAGAATTTGCATTTCTAAGTTTCCAGGTAATGCTAGAGTTACTGGTCGAGGGACTAAACTGCTCTAAGCAAGGAGAATTTGGCATTAACGAGTCCTACGTTGTAAGTCAATATCTGTCGTATTTTTTAGAATATTATTTGAATGCTCCTTGAGGCACGATGGCAACCATGGGAAGGACAATAAAACCTATCAATTAGTCACAAATTCAAAATCCAAGAGTCCAAAATTTTAAATTACACACACACACACACACACACGCACACACATGCAAACACACACACACACACTCCTCATCTATGAAAAGTTTATACATTAGGATGAGTTTTGATTTGACTTATAATGTATTTCTGATATAACATAAGTTGACATGAAGGAAGATTTATCTGTAACATTCCAAAACATTACTTAAAAACCATACAAAAGAAAGCAAATGCACAACAATGGAAGGTAAATTTATACTAACAGCCTAACTTGAAATGATACTGAGGCAAGTTTGATTTTCTATTCAAAGTCACTTTTATTTTTCAAGTTATCAGAATTTGACTGATAATCCAGTTGTAAATAGATCTGATTGGCAAAAGTCAGACAGAAAAAATCCTAAGTTAAAAGAGTAAAGTAAAATGAGTATATGTTGGAGGCTAACAAGTTAGAAAAGTAAAGGCAAACTCCTGGAATAATAAGAGATCCACAGTTATTCATTGTATCTAAGAAATTTAAACTAGTTAAAACCAGCTATTAAAGTGTTCAGATGAAAAATAGAAACTGTTTTAAAAACATAATCGTGATGTTCATAATATTAACTTAAATATTATTGTGGTATTAAACAACCTGTATTTTGATGATAATTTGAGAAGCAAAATTTGGGAGGCATTGGGAAAATGGCTGAAAGTTCTTGAAACAATGTTTGAATAATAGAAGAGAAACCATTTTGTTTTCTGGTTTAAGTTGCTTCATAGATCTCAAATCTCAGACATACCAAGTGTATGTTATAATTACTTCTACTATCAATTTAATTGCTTTTAATCCCTTGTTATTAATATCTATTATTTTATAAGCTTGATTGAGTTAAATTACATATAATAAACTATGTATTAAAGTATACAATTCAATTAGTTTTGATACAGATACGTGCCTGTGAAATTGGCAAAACAGTCACTATAATGAACGTATTCATCATCCCCGGAAGTTTAACCTGCCCCTTGGTCATCCTTTCCTCTTACCTTCCCTGACACTCCTCCCTATCCCCAGGAAACCACAGATCTGCTTTCTGACACTGTATGTGAGATGTCATCTGCTCTAACATTATGTAAATGGAATCATACAGTATGTAAACTTTTTTTTTTTTTACCTTTTAGATAAACACAATTTAATTATTTGGAGATTTACCCATGTTGTAACATGTATTCAGAAACTCTTTTAGAATACCTTCCTATTCTCACAACCTCCCCACCATCTTAGAGCATAGAGGGGGAAAAGGAAGTAGTGTTTCGGCTACAAAGCCATTTTTCATGAGTAGCTACAAAAGTACATAGTATAACGTAAGAAGAATCACAATGTCTATTTTTTCTCACCTCACATATTCTCTGGCAAAAAAAACACACACACACAAAAAAACAAAAAAACAGTTTCCACTTCTCAACTCTACTCCACCTAGAAACCAGTTCCCATTAGGGACTTGGAGAAGGGAATACAGTGAAAGAGATTTCCTGAAATACTGTTCTTAAATCCATCCCTGCCGAAAAGTAAAACATTCAGAGGAATATATCAAACAAAGATACAGTGCACCTGCAATACAATAAACTTCTAGGAAAACTATTCATAACACAAGTCCTCATCCACCCCAGTCTTTCCTGACTTTTTCCCTTCTCAAACCCTCTTTTTCCTTAGTGTCCTCTCTAGGTCTGGCCTCCCGGCTGCAGAACACAACCGTCATACACTGGAATTCCTTAGTGCTGAGACAGAACTCTAATAAAGAATATTAAAACTGTGGCAAAGTTAAGTGGAAATACCAGAAAATGTCTGGATGAGTTTCAGAGACAGAGTAGAATCCCCTGAGATGGCTCTTCACACAAGTCTGAATCAAGCTTGTGTTTAGTGGCCCAAATTATTTTTTTAAGGAGTAAGACAAGTTAACCTAGATCAATAGGCAGCTTGAGTTGTCTGCCTGCTGCAAATTAAAACTCAATATCCCTATATATAAAATTAAAGAAAGTTTATTTTTCAAAGAAGTTAAAGTGTCCATAGAATTTAGCTCTTGTATAAAAGTGCAAGGTACACAGATAGAATAAATGTTCAAATAAATGTTTGAGATGTTTTATGAATATAACGTTTTTTTAGAAAACCACTTTATACGTATCATTGGTCAGTACGAGTGAGAAAATGATCAAATTTACAAGTTAAGTGATCTGTGGACAATTACATAGCAAATCATGGAAGGAAACAGAATTATGACTGATTTTATATTTAGTCATTTAGGTGTGTACTTTCAATCCTGTGGTATGTCTAGTGAGTACGGACGGTAGGCGCTGAAAACCATCATAATTTACTCTAGATTATCTATCTATCTATCTATCTATCTATCTATCTATCTATCTATCTATCATCTGTCTGTCTTTCTATCTATCTATCTATCTATCTATCTATCTATCTATCTATCTTTTTTTTTTTTTCTAAACAGTAGGTTACACATTCATTCCATTAGAAAAGTTTCAAAGATTTTGAAGTTTGGGGATCAACTCCCTCTTTTATTCCCAGCTATAGCACTTTATTCCTGAAAGGCTCTAGGACAAACTGAAATCAAACAAGCAAAAAAAGAATATATGTATTTTTTCTGGTTTCCTTCTGAAATAGTTTGTTAAAGCCTGGGCATAGAGCCACTGAATAGCATACTGGTGTGAGACTTCACATTATATTTTATGTGATGATGTCCCCAAGAGTTGGACAATACACTACATGCATATGCCTATGTAATAGCTCTTCCTGAATTTTCTGTGGATTCATTCATAGCCACAAAGTCAGGATTTTCTTGTACGATGAACAGCAGTCATTACATACTCTGACATGTTTAATCCAAATGAATCCCTGCTTCTCACAATCAAAGAATAACAGAACAATAAGAAACATCATAAAACAGAACATCATCTCTTCCTATTTCATTACAATCTTCCTTGTAACATCCCTTCAATATGATTAGGTAAGTGAAGAAATTATATTAGATTCAATTCCCTGCAAGGCCATCTACAGTAAATACAACAGTGGGTTTCAATTTAAATTAAAATTGATTGTATTTTTATTGGTTCTTCTAAGCTTTGACTTTGGAAAATTAAAAATACGCATAACAATTTTTATTTGCTCCTGAGACAAGGTTCTTGATTTAGACACCCAACTGCCTGCCAATAAATAAATATAAAGTTAGGGAAATATAAAAGTATTTTGTTTTGGACGTTATCATAATTGTATGGATAAAACTGAAAGCAGACACTACCTCTGGGCTTCTTAAACAGTTCTATCATAGACTATTACCGTGTTTCCCTGAAAATAAGACCTAGACTAGCCTGACAATCATCTCTAATGCGTCTTTTGGAGCAAAAATTAATATAAGACTCAGTCTTATTTTACTATAATATAAACCAGATATAATATAATATAATATAATTAATATAATAGAATATAAATACCGGGTCTTATATTAATTTTTACTCCACAAGATGCATTCGAGCTGATTGTTCAGCTAGGTCTCATTTTCGGGGAAACATGGTAGGTGCCATTGTTATTGTTTAATACATCGCATTAGGGTTAGCCCTTCTCCTACTTTTCTTGAGATTGCGCCAGTTTACATATGTTATCTGAGTGTAATGTTCCCAGTCTCCAAATTATCCAGTTTGGGTGATAATTTATATTGTCATCTTACCTACTAGAAACTGTTCTTAGCAGCAACTCAGTTAATAGCTTCAACAACTTGCAACTGGGCTCTTAATTCAAGATAAGTTTTTCCAGTGGTATACTGGGATCAAATATCATCAAATTTAAATCATATAAAACCATATTTGGATTTCATAAAGACAGGTTTCCAAATTGTATTTAGGACTGAAGTTCTGTGACTCTAGTAGAATAATTAAAGTTTTGATCTAAGTGCAAATTTAAGTGGATAATGAATGAAATACAATTTGTCTTCAACATGAACTGTCTAATTACTTTTCCTAGCTACATGATCATGCCTGTTTAAAACTAGGTTTTCAAAGATCTGAATGCATATATATGCATGAATGCATATATGAATGCATATGAATGCATATATGCATTATATATTTAACTGGACAGGAAGGAAAATAACAGCTCTACCTCAGAATAATGTACAATTAATTAGAAGCAAAATATTGGAATTAAAAATATTAAAATGAAAAAAGTGAACACCACACCCAATCCATCCACTGAAATCTAGAGAAACTTTACTAAAATATTTTATAATATTTCTGAAAAGTAATAATAAAAGCTAATACTTACTGGGTACTTGTTATATGCTAGGCACTATTCTAAAACTCACCAAAAAAGTACTAAGTACCTTTAATATTTCACATTACAGATGATAAAACTGAGACACTAAGAGTTTCATTGTTTACTAGAGGTAATTCTTTTAGAAAGTGGGGAGCAAGGATTTGATCTACATAGTCTGACTTCAGAAGTTTTACATGAACTCTGTACTGAAATAAACAACTGTGTCATGCTTTTCATGGGCTAATGAAAACCTAGTGAAAATTGATGGTTTACATCAATTATATAAAGTTGACAAATTGTTATTTACATGAACATTTTTATAATATGTCCTGGATATCAACATCAGATTCATTGGTGTATTTTGAATAAATTTATCTTTTTGTCTTAAAAAATCATGTTAACCTACATTCTGACATGAAATACCTCACCTATTTCATGACTCCTCAAAAATTATGCATAATTGATTCATACAACAAATGTGAAAGTAGCAATAAATAACACCAAATAGGTTCTTATTGTGTCACTGCTATTCCCAGTAATTGTCATATATCATTCATTCTCAAGACAACCTCGTGATTAGGATAACTACAGTTATCCTAACTTTTACAAATAAATCACTTGTGATTTTTGGGGTTCATGGAGAAGTTTTAGATTATCTCTTATTATTGAAGTTAACATGAATGTTAAAACTTTTTAAAACTTTATTATATATTATCTCATTTAAATATCTAAAGAAACGCATGATTTAGATAATATGCTGTTTTACAGCTGATTATTTTATATCATTTGATAGTATTAAATTCATATCATTTAATATTATAACATTGGTTTAATGCACCAGTCCAGTCTACCCCTCTTTTTTAAATCTTCTTTCTTTTGATATTTAAAAGGCTGATTTTTTTCTTTCAACATTTACTATACTCCATGGAACTCTCTATACTCTAGACTTTAATTTTCTGTCCAAACCTTATTATTGGTATCACTCTTATGTTTCTCTGTTCTTAAAACTAATAATATTGATAAGATCAATGTCTTCTACAATGCCCATTCTAAGTCTGGTCATCACAAGAAATGAGATGGAAGAATTAAGTTACTGAGGCTGGTAGTACAAAAGAGGTCAAAATCCTTGATTTTGGGCATCCCAATATATATTCCCCCTATAGGAATCAAATGTGCCTTCTTCAACCTGGTTTATGTTGTGATTCACTTAATCTTCAGAAAAATTTTATCTACTAAGTTTTAAAATGTCATTTGACTGAAGAAGAAAATTGGTGCTTTGAGGACTAAGTAGCTTGCGTGAGACCATGCAATTATGTGTATAGAGAACCAGGATTCAAATCCAGCTGGGCTGATTCCAGAACCTGTACTTCACTAGTACCACCCCACTACCTATACCTGACCTGCTGGGCTTCTCTTTGCTGCTCTTCACTGCCTCTCTTCCTCAGTTTATCTCTCCTCTCTCTTTCTCTCATTCTGGAAAAGAGGAGCAGAGTAAGCCACCCAAGAGGAGTCAAAGGTGAGAAGTCAAGCCGCATGTCCACACTTTTCCACAAAACCTATATATTTTTTTTCCATTAAAAAGAGTTTTTTGAAAGGGTAATTTGTGAAAGCTAAAAATAGCTTAAATTCAACATCAGAAAGTTCTATTATTACAGAGTATGAAGGGCCTGTAAAGAGTTCATGTTATAAATGGGGGGAAAATGAGACAGAGTAAAGAAAGGATTTGCCTCAAAATCACAAATCTAGTAAATTATGGAATTGAACAGATGATCTAGGTCTTTTGAGTCTTGTATCCACACTATTGTTTCCAAAATTAAGGGGGTATTGAATGGTTACAATCCTCAAGATGATTTTAGCTGTTACATGGCAACAGCATTTTATAACAGGAAATCACATACTGAGAAAGTTGTTTCCAATTTAATAATTCCTTATAATATTTGAATGAAAAATTCTCACTTTAATGTAGTCTGTCTTTTTACCTCCTAAACATTCCTCAACCCTTGCTTTCCTGTATTGAAGAACATATAGTGAATGATGCAACAAACACCTGTGTCTTTCTGGTCCCTGAAAAACAAAACAACTAATACAGTTGAAGAATATAGGAGCTTGTCTTAGTCCTTTCAGGCAGCTATAACAAAACACCATAGACTGGGTGGCTTATAAATAACAAACATTTACTTCTCACACTTCTGGTCCTGGGAAGTCCAATATCAAGATTCAGTATCTGATAAGAGTGTGATTCTAAGTTCATGAGAGGGAGGTCTTTCTCCTGTTTCTTCACATGGTGAAAGGGGCAAGGGCCCTCTCAGGGGTCTCTTTCATAAGGTAACCAATCCCATTCATTGAGAGCTCAGCCCTTATGACCAATCACCTCCCAAAGGCCCCCTCCTCCCAGTACCATCACATTGGAGATTTGGTTTCAATATACAAATATTGAAGGGGACACAAAAATTCAGTCTATAGGAGAGCACTTCCCTCATTTCATCCTCCTCCCTATCAACTGGCATTTAACTAATTACAATTTGATAATTTTTATCCAAATGCATTGTTTTATAGTTTTATGGATATATATACACATGTATACTAGTACAAATACATATGTACAGTCAGCATAATCTGAAGTAGTATATATAATTTTATTATGTATATACAAGATATGAATAAAAATACGGTGAATGTTTAAATTAAAAAATATTACAGTAAAAAACCCATTGCCATTAATCCCTCTCAAAATATTCCCCCTCACTTCTAACACGCTTATCCCATCATTCTTGCCACTTTGCGAAGCAGTTCTGGAAGCCCTCTTTGTGTCGTTAGTTGTGCTGTCGTGGCTGCCTCCATGTCCTGAATCATTTTGACTTTGGGGAAGAGCCAGGAGTCACATGGTGCCAGATCCAGTGAATAAGGTAAAGGAGGACACACCGTAATGTTTTTATTTGACAGAAATTGCTGTACCAGAAGCGATGTGTGACACGGAACATTGTCATGATGGAGGATGAAGTAAAGACACTCACGAAAGAGGACTTCCAGAACTGCTTCAGGAAGTGGCGAGAACGATGGGATTTGTGTGTTCAAAGAAAGGGGTAGTATTTTGTAGGGGATTAATGGCAATGTGTCTTTTACTGTATTTTTTTTTTTAATTTAAACATTCACCGTATCTTTTGATCACACCTGGTATTGTTTTACTTGTGTTTCTATCCTTCAATGATAAGGTATTTTTTACATTTTAAAAGCATACTTAAATAATATTACATCATTATTTTGAAAACTATTTTAGTTCAATCATGTTTCTGAAATGATCATGTTGTACGGACTTCATTTTTATTTCTGCATATTATCTACTTGTCCATTAGTCCATTATCAATATACATTTCATTATCTCCAGTTTTTGTTTGTTTGTTTATTTGATATTACAAGCAAATTTACTTGGATATTCATGTTCATGTTGAGTGAGTGATTCTGAATAGCATGATGATATTTTGCACTTTCCTACTCCATCAGACTGGGAACAAAATCATCCCTTTGTCTAAGGTCTCCACACAGTATACACTACCCACCCATTAGTAGTCACTTAATAGCTTTCCTTGTTATCAGATCAACTGTCACAGTATCACAGTGCTTGTGTTCAAGTAACACTTATTTTTTTAATACTATGTTTCCCCCAAAATAAGACCTAGCTGGACAATCAGCTCTAATGCGTCTTTTGGAGCAAAAAATTAATATAAGACCTAGTTTTATTTTACTATAAGACACGGTCTTTAATATACTATACTATACTATACTCTACTATACTATACTATACTAATCTATACTATACTATACTATACTATACTATATTATACTATACTATAATATCGAGTCTTATAGTAACATTAGAGCTGATTGTCCAGCTAGGTCTTATTTTCAAGGAAACATGGTAATGAAGCCAAAGCTCAAGAGTAGTGATGCTGGCAATTTGGATATGCCAGAGAGAAGCTATAAAGTACTTCCTTTAAGTGAAAAGGTGAAAGTCCTAATAAACAGAAAAAAAAGTTGTCTATAGGTAAAAAACGTGGTATACGAGTGTATAGGGTTGGGTCCTAATTCTGATTTCAAGCATCCACTGGTGCTCTTGAAACATATCCCTGGTGGATAAGCGTGGACTAATGTACTGTGTTTTGACATTTTGATTGTACAAGTGTGCCCTATTTTTGCCTTGTCCCTGGTTTAATACTTTAGTTTTATTCAAGCATTATAATTCTATTATAGGAATTCACTCTCTTCAAGTTTCAAATTCTTCGTTTAATTAATTGTACTTTAGAAGTATTTAGAAAAGTAGATAGTCCTTCACAGATTCCCAAATACTTTTTACCCTATTGAACTTTTAATAATAACTAGATGGTATTTGTTTGTTTGTTTGGGGGTGGTGTTCTTCAGGATCCACCCCCTCCTTTGGGAACACACATACATGTTAAAGTCACCAACTTCAGGCAAGAATATGCAGGTAGGTCAGCAAAACCCTCTTGCCACTTTTGGATAGATAATGTTTTCCTCTGCAAGTGGATGAATTGAGCTGTTTTGTTTTTGTGAACAGCAACTTACTGTTATAAAAATTTCCCCATCCAATTGCAACAAAAATAAAGCAGATTTATTTCCCTAATGGGCTTCATTTTGTGTGTAATTACTGAATGCATTTATGTTTACTGTAAACAGCCTCAGAATTTTTTTTTTGTTGTTGAAACACCATCAGGACCATAATCTTCCTTAAATGTTATTTGATTGGTTTAGATTAACCTTAGAATGATTTTTGTTTCGTTTTGTTTTTTTCCCACTTGTCCATTCCAAAATTACTTCAAGTCTTGATTATCATCCCTGTGGATTTTCAAACAAATCTTCTAGCCTTTTCTGATTTCTGAGTGGAAGTGTTGGAGTTTTGAATATAAATCATATTTTAAACTAACACATTCTTCAAAGCAGTATCAGCTAAAGAGTGTAATTGCCAAGACACAGAAACACAATGCATACAAGACCTGGCTTAAAATCATCTTACAAATTGGTTGGGGAGATGAGAATAGATTTAGAACTATTAAGTTTTCTTCCCATCTTTGCTTAATCCACAAAAGAAAATAATTGTATTAAGATGAGAGGAGAAACAATTCTAAATGAATTCCAAAGTCCTGTACTCTAAAATTTCTAAACCCCACAGAGCTGATCTAAATAACTTTGTCTTTATGCATGTGTTTGTATGTTTATTAACCTTATCTCACTCTCAAAGCAAAAAAAGAAAAATAATTAAATATATAAGCCTTAATATCTATTCAATTTTTATACACAAAGAAGTTGACAAAATGGAAGCACAATGGAGGAATTATGAAAAAGAAAATGAAATGGCCACAAACTAGGATTTTTTTTTAATAAATTCAATACAGAGTACACAAATCCAGTAATTTTAATTAACTAGGAAATGACACATATTCATATGCCTAACCATAGGATGAATGAGCATACAGAAAATAAAGAAGCAAGGGAGAATTATCACAATGCTGCTATATTTGGAAAACCATCTATTCCTTCATTTCTTTCTTCAAATGCTTGGTTTAAATAGACATAGCAAAGGATAAAGTATATGTGTGTATCTGTCATAGTAAGCATAGTATCATATTGATATATGAATACACTGCCATGTTTCCCCAATACTCTCTCTACTATATACTAGCATGTTTAGTTGTGGCCAGGCATCCCTAAATCTAGAGGGTACGTTTTTGTGCATGTGGTTTACTTTCCTTGAATTCAACAAAAATTCAGTGTCATTTACTGGAGTGTTATTTATTCACTTACTTTTTTTTCTTTTTTTACATTTCACCTAAACCATACTCTTACTAACTCTGGTACAGGGACCAGCTCGGCTGACTATTCCAGTCACCAGAATGGCCCAGACAACTTTTCATTCCTAGGATGAACCCTACTTGGTCATAGGATATTATCTATTTAATGTATTTCAGACTTACATTTGTTAAAATTTTGGCAAGAACATTTGCATCTGTATCCCTGAGGTATATTAGTTTATGGCTATATTTTCTTATAATTTCCCTGAAAAGTTTTGTTGTCAGGATATTGCTGACAACATCGAAGTAATTTTTAGTGATCTCTCCTCTTTTATTCAATGGTGCAGTTTACATAAAATTGCCATCATTTCTTTCTTAAATGTTTAATAAACTTCTATGAATACAAATTGACACACAGCCTTTTTCTTTTAGTTATATATTTACTTTTTTCAGTTACAGTTGACATTCAGTATTATTTTAGATTAGTTTCAAGTGTACAGGATAGTGATTAGACATTTATGTAATTTATGCAGTGATCCCCCGATTAGTCTGGTACCCATCTGGAACTCTATACAGTTGTTGCAATATTATTGACTATATTCTCTATGCATGCTTTACATCCCCATGACTATTTTGTAACTACCAATTTGCATTTCTTAATCCCTTCAACTTTTTCACCCAACTCCCTAACCACTGTCCCCTCTGGCAACCTTCAGTTTGTTCTCTGTATGAATCTGTTTCTCTCTTGTTTGTTTGTTTTGTTCTTTATATTCCACATATAGTAAGATCATATGGTATTTGTCTTTCTCAGTCTGACTTATTTCACATAGCATAATACCCTCTAGATCCATTCTTGTTATCACAAATGGTAAGATTTCATTATTTTTTTACGACTGAGTAATATTATATATATATATATATATATATATGTATATATACATATATATATATATATATGTATATATATATATGACACTGTTTTATATATACCATATATACCACTTCTTCATCCAATCATCTATAGGTGGGCACTTAGGTTGCTTCTATAGCTTGGCTACTGTAAATAGTGATGCAGTGAACATAATGGTGCATATATCTTTTCAAATTAGTGTTTTGAATTTCTTCAGATAAATACCCAAAAGTTGAATCGCAGAGTCATAAGCTAGTTCTGTTTTTAATTTTTTGAGGAACCCTGTTTTCCATAGTGGATGTAGATCAATTTGCAATCCCACCAACTGTGCACAAGGGTTCCCTTTTCTTCACAGCCTCATTGACACTTAATGTTTGTTGATTTATTAGTTTTTTTTAGTTGTATGTTTTTTTATGGTAAAGTTTCAGTTTCTTTTTGTAGATAGATACAGGCCTATTCTGATTGTCCATTACTTCTTTAATGAGCTTTGGCAGTTTATGTTTTTCTTCTAAGATGTCAAATACATTTACATATATTGTTCATAATATTGACTTATTGTTACAATGTCTATGGGTTTTATAAATTCCTTTCATTCTTTTTTGACATTGATAGTTTTTTTCTTCTTTCTCTGTTTTCGTGATCAGTTGTTCTAATAGAATTTATTAATTTTATTTGTCCTCTCAAAGAAACTATTTTGGGTTTATTGTTTTTCTCTATTTTTATTTTCTTGAGATTATTCTGTTTTAATGTGTCCTTTTTTTTTTTACTTTGTAAAGTTTAATATTATTCTCCATTTCTAGTCTTTAAATGGAATGTTGAGTGTTTATTTGAATTTTTTTTCTAACATGAACATTTTATTTTACTTTATGTATTACTTTAATGGCATTTCCCAAATTTTGACATAATTGTATTTTCATTTTTCAGTTCATTTAATTTTTTTCTTGTGGTATCTCTTTGACTCATAGTTTATTTTTTTTAATGTATAGCTTATTTCCGTATATATGGACAATTTTCAGATATCTTTCTGTAATTGATTTTCAGTTTAATTCTATTGTAGCTACATAATAGAAGTGATTTACCAAATCTTTGAATTAATTGAGGCTTTTTTTATGGTATAAGTTGTCTGTCTTAGAGAATGATCTAAGTGACATTTAACAAAATGCACATTGTTTTTATTATATATTATTTTCATATTAGTCTTCTATAAATATCAGTTTAATCAAGTCATTTGATAATGTTCTTCCAGTCTTCTATATCCTTACTCATTTTCTATTTGTTTTAATAATTACTGAGATTGCAGTGCAGTAAAATCCAAGTATAACTATAGATTTGTCTCTCTTATTGCTATCACATTGTGCTTCATGCATATCGATATTGTTTTATTCCCCCAAATATTTAAGATTGCTATGTCCTCTAATTGAAATAATTGTTCTTATGAAATTCATTCTTTATCCTGGGAATATTTATTTTTTTAACTTTTATATTGTCTTTTATTAAAAGTTACTCCAGTATTTTTTGGATTAGTATTTGTATTACATATTTTTATTCTGTATTTTTACTTTTCATGTACTTTTCAGGTAACAGATATTTTAATATTTAATATTTGCATATTTTCTGACAGTATGTACTTGGACCTATTTCTGAACTATCTATTTTATTCCCACTGTTCTTTTGACTATTCATGTGCCAATATGACACTGTTTTAATGACAGAAGCTTCGTGTTTCAAAATCTGGCAGGGCTAGTCTTTCTTTAGTTGTTTGGTTCCCCCACCCCTCATTTTACCCCCAGTAATTCCTTGTGCATTCTTACATATTTGTCTACTATATGAATTTTATAATAAATATATCTAACTCCATAAGAAAGGTTGGTGGTATCTTTATTAGATGGCATTAAATTAATATTAACTTACGAAGAACTGGCATATTTATAATGTTGAGTTATCCTTTGTAAAAACACAAAATGTCTTTTATTTGTCCAAGCCTTTCGTTCTGTTTTTGTTTTGTTTTTGCTTTTACATTTAGGAGTATTTTAAAGTTTGCCCACATAGGTTTTACACATTTCTTTTAAAAGTTAAGAATTTGTTTTGTTTAGAATTATTTTGGTTTTGTATATATCTATACATTGACTATTTAATACTTTATAAAAACTTTATAGTTTAATAAAGCTATTTGGTTTTATATATTGACTTTATATCTTGCTACTTTACTGAATTATTTTATTGATTGAGTTAATTCTGTTAATTTACTGGCATTCTATATATTTCTAGGTACATCTATCATGTGTAAATGCAGATAGATTTACTTCTATGGTACCAATTTGTAGGTCTTAAATTGATTTCCCTTATTGAATTAGCTTTGCCAATAGCTCTAGTACAATATTAGTGTACAATCTTTCATTGTTTCCTTTACCTTAGTAGATATATCTCCTATTTCCTATTACACCTTGGGAGATTAAATATGTGTGTATGTATAAATTATATATATATATATATATGTATATATATATATATATGTATATATATATTTACATAATATATTTATACTTGTATTTACATATTCATAGTAAAAATTACCATTTAATTTCTATCACATTATCCAAATGGCTGTTAAATTGGTTTTGAAGGTTTAGCATATATGGACGTAATATGATATGCATATTTTTTCTTTACATTTATTGACATCAAAATAATATGGATATGAGGTCTGATAATTAAGTTCACAAATTTGTTGCAGAGATGTTGCTAGCCTTTTTTGATATCAGAGGGATTATTTATTATTCATTTATAGTAACTGGGCAAACAGCTAACCAGGTTTATTATTTGAAAGTGCTGAAAAGGCTGCAAGAAAAAGTTAGATGACCTGAACTTTTCTCCAACAATTCATGGCTCTTGTATCATGACAATGCACCAGCTCACATGATACTCTCTGTGAAGGAGTTTTTAGCCAGTAAACAAATAACTATATTGGAATACCCTCCCTAGTCACCTGATCTGGCCTCCAATGACCTCTTTCTTCACCCAAAGATAAAGGAAATATTGAAAAGAAGACATTTTGATGACATTCAGGACATCAAGGGTAATAGAATGACAACTCTGATGATCATTCCAGAAAAAGAGTTCCACATTTCTTTGAAGGGTGGACTAGGCACTTACATCGGTGCATACCTTCCCAAGGGGAGTACTTCAAAGGTGATTATAGTGATATTCATCAGAGAGGTATGTAGCACTTTTCATAGGATGAGTTCATGAACTTAATTGCCTGATCTCATACGTATTACTACAAAATATATCTGGGTAAGAGTGCCTTTAAATCAAAGAGTGATAGAATCAATATATGCTTGTTAAAGCCTTTTCATTTATTTCCATAAAGTATGGAAACTAATGAATCCAATGACTGGATAATAAATTGTTCTGAAAGTAAGTTGGTTTCCACTGTTTAATTTAAAACTAATTGAAAGAAGATCTAATTGAGTATTCAATGGATAGATTTGATTTTTTTTTATTTGGTTAGATGTGTCACTGAATTTTGGTCTGTAAATGGCATGTTATATTTGCTGAAGAATTGATGAAATGTAATGGTAGCATTAAAGAATTTAGTGACAAAGTTTTCTTTTTCCTTTTTTTTTTAATTTCTCAAAATCACAATCTCAATCCACTTACTTTTATGCAAGAATTCTTAGAATTTAAATGCATCACATGAAAACTTGAGGATCAAAAAAATGGACTCTCAAACGGTGATGCCAAACCTTGTTCGATAGTCAGTTTTATGTGTCAACTTGTCTAGGCTCTAGTCTCCAGTTGTTCAAATACTAATTTGAGTGTTGCTGTGAAGATTTCATTATAGATGTGTTTAAGATGTATAATCAGCTGATGTTAAGGATGGGATATTATCTAGATAATCTGAATGGACCTGATCCAATCAATCGAAAGATTTTAAGAACAGAGCTTCCCTGAAGACGAGATTTTGCACTAGAATAGTAGTTTCATCTTAAAGGCCCAGCTGTCTTTGCTGAGAGCAGGTCCTATAGAATTCCCAATTGCCTAGCCAGACTTCACAATCATGTAAACCAATTCCTTGTATTTAATTTCTTAATATATTTTCTTGTGTCTGTTTCTCTGATTGGACCCTAACTAACATACCCTGTCTCAATTGAAAAAGAAGTAATTTCTATCCATGGATAAATAGATAAACTGAAAAAAAAGCCCCTTTCATCACATTAAGAATTTTTTTACAATTAATAATTTACTTATCATGAATAATCATTTATAAAATGTGTAATGTGTTTTATTTAGATTATTATATTTTACACTTGCAGATATAACTAATAACAACATTTTTGGCATTTGTTCAAGTCACAGAGAAATAAAATGTATAAAAATACTTTAATTGGTAAAATATTTCCATTTCTGAAAAGTATGATAGGGTGATATGGGGCCTAGAGAGTCCAATAGTGTAAACATGGCTAAAAGTCTTATCCTGTCAACATCTAGCTAGCTCTTGGATATCTTGCCTCCAGAACTGTGAGACAAAATATTTCTATTATTTAAGTCACCCAGTTTGTTGATTACTTTGTTATAGCACCTCTAGCAAACTTACAAATCAATTAATGTAATATATATATATATATATATATAGTAATATATACATATATAATGTAACACACACACACACATATATATATATATATATATATATATATATATATATATATATGCTTTGTGAGTGGTCAGCTATATGTGGTTAAAACTAATTCCAGATTTTTATTCAAATAATAAAAAAATAAATTTACTTATTCATAAAATTAATTTAAAGCAGTGTTTATAAAACTGAAATCATACAATTTTTATATGTCAATATGCAAAATATTGAACATACCATAAAATACTACAATACGTGAAATTCAAAATAATTTACTGACAACCACACTGTCATGAATCAATTCAGAACATCATTCAATGGTATTCATATATTTTGTAATTATTATTGTCATACTGATATACAAAAGTAATTAGCAAAAACAAAGAGTAAATTATGAATGAAGTGTCCTTATTACATGATTGAAAATAATTTGAAACTTTTCTAGTAAAATTCTGGATACAGTAGCAGAGGAGGCCAAACAATATACTTTAGGAAAAAATGTGAAAATAATTCCTATTTTAGCTATTTGGAAATTATAACTGTTTTGGAGTCAGGCTAAAGTAAAGTAAATGGGTAATTTTATGCAGTTTGTATTGAGTGCTTACAATTTAAAATCTAAACCAAAAGAAACCTGAAGAGGATTTTCACTTTTACCAAAAAAAGCCATTACCATACTAATATAGGTCTTTTTAAAAAATTGAGTGGCCTAACTCAAACTTTCAGATAGTGAGAATACCTGAACAATCAATAATATTGTATTAACTTTGTATAGAGACAAATAGTAAGTAGACTTATTGTGGTGATCATTTCACAATACATACAAATATGGAATCAGCATAATATACATCTGACACTAATATAGTATTGTATGCCAAATATACCTCAATTCAAAAGAAATCATTTTAAATATCTTCCTGGAAGCTAATAAATCTTACTGCAGTTTCAGTCTTTCCTCATTGCAACCAAAAAAAGCTTAGTTCCAGACACATTAAAAGTAAGTTGATTGCCATAGGCTAATCTATTGGAATGTCAAAAAAATGCATATATTTTAATTATAAAAGGGAGTAAAACTTAACATGAAATTAAGTTTCTTAGCTGTAATATTATACATTACAATAAAAGGCAATTTAAATTTTTTATATTTCTGTTGATTTATATAATAAAATTTTCTTCAAGCTTGGAGCCAAATAAAATCCAGACATCTATCTATGGCAATAATTTAGTTTTATTGTGATTCTAACCCAAACCACAGAGATTCATTTAGTTTTCACACCTAACCACAAAACAGTTTTAAAAATTTCTCAGGTCTAACCTGAAGTAAGTTTATTATTCAAACGGTGTGGGAACTTTGACACAGCTTATTCCTATTTGAGAATGGGTTTTATATCGTAATTTCAAATCAAGCAAGCAAGAATTCCTTTTTCAAAAGTCTCCATTATGTCTTCTTTTCATCAAAGTCAGGCATAGGCTTAACAATTGGAAGAAAGGGTCAAATGAAACACATATGACCTACCACCTTCATCTCCTGTAAGTGACCCAAATATATTTATTTCTGTTATGTCAGAGCTCAGATGGTACCATTCACCATATAGTTCTAGAGGCTCTGCCTTAAAAAATGAAGAAAATTACTCATTGAACTTTTATGGCATAAATATACAAAAAAAAAAAACCCTGCTCTATGGTGTGGCAAAAAAGTTGAATTGTCAGCTTTCACTGCTAACTTTAAAGAGGAATACAAAAAGTTGAATGTGGAAATGCATGAGTTTTTAAAATTAGTTTATTTTTTAAAACATTGGGCTGATTTTTAGTGTACTCCAATTGCAGCAAAATGAAGAAAAAGAAAAAAGCTAAAGCTAAAATGATTGCCCTTCAAGACTTCCAGTATCATCAAGGAAATGCCAGTTTTGAATGTAAAATAAACCTTTACCATTTTATTCTCCTTTGTTGTGGTGGTAATTTCCTAACCACATCCATAGTAAAGAACATACACTTGTTAAAAATGATTACGTATTAGACCTTCCTTTCATCTTCATTATCTTTAAGTGACCTTTGCTGATATTCTTTTCAAAAATACATAATAGAGAATTTAGTGTGGGCAACAGATCCAAAACACTCCCGTCTCCGTGATGCCTCTCATAATTAGGAATACATTAAATTTATCATTGTGCATCGATTTCATTTGAAAGTTATTATGGATTTTACTTTTTTTTTTATTTTTTGATTATTTACCTCTGCAGTTGTTCAATTTCTTGTTAGTCTTTGGAGACTATAACAATCATTTACTACTTGATAGGAAATAAAATTTATTTTTTTATATGTTCTCCAAAAATTGAAATACAAATATTAAATATATTATAATTAAAGTTAGAATTTTCTTTGGGGAATATACACTGTAAAACAATTTATTGTAAAATCTTGCATTTAGGCAAATACACGTGCATACAGTCACACGTGCTCTGGTTAAAATTAGCATATAATAATTGTATCATGTCTTAGGATTCATAGCTCTCCTATAGTTAATGATAAAATCATAAGAGTAAAAAGAAACAATTTCATGGGGAAATCTATCATCCTTAATCCAATGTGTTTTTATATGTTCAAGTTTATGATCTAATATATTCATTAAGAGCAGCGCACTAGCTTAACCCCCATTTTTATAATAATAATACTGATCCACACATGTGTGGATGATTATTAGCAGATCAGTAATCATATATAACCATTTTACTTAATTATTTTAACTAATATCTGTTATAAGTGTCATTTCCATTTTTTGGGGGGGCGGGACTGAAACATAAGGTAGTTAAGTGATAGCCCTTTCTATGTATTCCTTCTATGTCACTTTCACGCATTCATTCATTCATTCATCGTTTGTTAAAAATTATTAGAATGTTTACTTTACTATGTGCCAACCATTATGCCAAGCATTGGGCATTTAAGTCTGTGTCATGCAGATGTATGTCATGAAGAGGAAAGAAGATGAAAGCGATAAAGTGAAACAGGTCCACAGTACTATAGTGCATTAAGTAGTTCAAGAGTTTCTAATGTTTTTTTTTGGTTTTGTTTTGTTTTTTATCTCAGTTGTTCACAAGCATTACAAAATGTAATGTTTAGAAAATATTCAGAGGAGATCATATTGAAGTGTTGCACTTGTATTTAATTTGCAAAGTATTAAAGAAGCAACTGAGGGAAAGTAACAATGAAGAGTAGGGGCTCTAAAGTCAAACCATCAGGATTGGAATCTCAGTCACATTTTGCCATCTTTCAAGAGTAAATAATGATATCATGTTTATCATGAGGTTGCAAATTGCTTGACTATGCCTGGCTTTAAAAATGCTCTAGAAAACATGTACCTCCTCCCCAAAACAAGGCATTCTTCTTTTGCATTCCCTATCTATGTTAAATATAGCCTTCTCTATTCAGTTAGTCAAGCTGCAAATACTGAATTATTGTTAGCCATATCTTGTCTCTAAGTCTTCCATGAAGTAATCAGCCATCAAGTCTGACCAATTCTCCTTTCTACATTCCTCTTAAGTAGAACCCCTCCTTTATTTTTTCATGCCGTTGAATTAGTATACTCCTTTGCCACTTTCACTCGGACATTTCATTTAAACTAACCAATAAGTAAGCATCGATTCAATAGCAACCAAAAACCATAATTTCTAGGATTATGTGGGAATGAAAGAAACTCAAACTACTATTTCTACTCCCAGGAGCTTAATGTAAAGTTGGAGAAACCTTATGTAAATGTTTAAAGTTACAAATAACATTATTTTAAACATAAACTTGAAAACATAACTTCAGTAGATCCCAGAAGACTTATGCGTTTAACTGACAAACAATGTAGAAAATAATTAACATGGGAATCTTGAAAATCATAGATAACCATTAATTTAAGCTTTTTAGGAAGGCTTACAAATTAGTGGATATTTGACTTGGCTATATTTTGATCAGCCAAGAATGACAAGCACATTATTAGTAATTATAGAACAAAATGAATTAAAATTACAGTTTGATATATTTAAAATTCAGATATTTTTGAGATTCTTTTCCCTCAAATTTAGGCATGAAGGTCTTTGGCTTCAGTGTTTTCTGTGCTCTGTGAAGCAGTTTTCGAGATATCTGTAGTTTCATCAGCCTGCATGATGCATAGTGTTTGAGAACTATCTCAATGCCATTGTACAGGACAAGGGACTATACCACTAGTTACGTGAAATCCTATATCTGTCCTCTATGTAAACATGTTTCAGATAAATTAGTTTAATATGATTTGAAATACACATTTTGTTCATCTTTAAGTTAATGAAATAAAATTTGAAACTAAAAAAAAAATTGCTGGATACTAGAGAAGAAAGTACTAGAGATTCTATTTATCTCTAATTAGTTCCATGAATGAGTGAAATCCGAGAATCAGCTCTAATGTATTACTGTATTTCCCTGAAAATAAGACCTAGCCAGATAATCAGCTCTAATGCATCTTTAGGAGCAAAAATTGATATAAGACCCGGTCTTATAGTAAAATAAGACCAGGTTTTTATAATAATATAATGTAATGTAATGTAATATAATATAATATAATATAATGTAATAAATAATATAATACTGAGTCATATTAATTTTTACTCCAAAAGATGCATTAGAGCTGATGGTCTGGCTAGGTTTTATTTTCGGGGAAATGGTACATTCAGAGGCCTTTCCTATCACTTCTTATGCATCGTTGCCCACTCCCTCTTGTGTGCTACCACTATACTTTAACAAATCTCTATGCCTACATTCTCAAGTAAGAAAGCAAGTATGTAAAGGCAGCAGCATGTTTGTTTTGGGTTTTAATTTAGCACCAGGTAGCATGCATTAGTAATCACTCAGTAAGAGAGTGTTGACTGTATACCTTTACATTGTTACTCAATTAGTTGTTTTGTCTAGATGACAATGTAGCAAGGAATTGTTTTTGTTTATTTGTTTGTTTCTTTACTGGACTGGTTTATTTTATTTTGCAGAATTGAATAGATGTGTGTGTGTATTTGCAAGATATAACTCTATTTTGAATATTAACTGTACTACATTGGCTTCAACTGATAGCTCATTTCCATGTCCTATAGGCATTTTGATTGATTTTTACAATTCATGGGTTCTTTAAACTTGCGTAAACACAATTCTTTTTTAACACACATTAAAGTACACACATTGTATTTCATTATCTCAATTGATTTAACTTCTAATCTTCATGGAAGGGTTCCAATCACTTCCCTGACTCCTTAAGTCTGTTACTTTTGTTAGTTCAAATCCCCTTTGCTCATTTTACTTTTGAAACCAAAATACTTAAAATGTATATTTGAAGATGGGGGAACATATATATCTGTTTTTCTCTTTTTATCTTGCTTCTAAGCTTCTTGATGCTTCTGCCTGAATGTCTTGGCAGTCCAGAAAGTATATACTCCCTATTCCTGCATGCAATTTACAATAAACATAGCAAACATGTAATGTCCATAAGATTTCAAAATACTTACTGATTTAAGTGCTCATTTCAGAAAGCTTGTTTCAAACCTCCCCATAATTCATATACTCTTATAAGTACAGAGAAAGTAAAAATAGTTCTGCTGCCTCAAAAATATGAAATATGGGATTGTGTGGTAAAGATTCTTTTTAAACTTGTTTTAAAATATTTTTTAACTTACAGAAAAGTTACAAAAATAATAAAAATAATTCCTATTAACCTTCACCCAGATTCCCTGGATATAAACATTTTACTAAATGATACAAGTTTTACCATTTTTCTCTATATATTTATTCTAAACCCTTTGAGAATAAATTGATAAAAGGATACCATGTACCCCTATATAATTCAACATGTATTTTCTAAAAACATAATAGCCTTAGTACAATTATCAAAATAAAGATTTATTCAAAATTTTCACTTATAAGAAAATGTCATTTATATCAAAACAAACTTTTTTTTTTCTAGCCCAGTATTACATGGTGTGTTGAGTTGTTCCATTTCTTTCATTTCCATTAAGCTGGAGGTGTCCACAGTCTGTATTATTTTCCCCCTCAATTTGACATTTGTGAGGAGTACCCTATTTTGTAGTCTGTTCCTCATATTGAGTTGACCTAATATTCTCTCATGATTAATGAGAGAATGATTAAGGTGACTTAGTTACTTTTAGTGAAGAAATGTATTTAGGACTAAGATCTGTATGCTAGATATTTAGATATTCTTTATTTTTTCTTTTCTTTATTTGTTTGTAGGCCAGTGATTTGATGACCTCTCAGTGGACAGAGCCATTAAATACATGCACACACAAATAAATATACACATGCACATACACATCTGTATTTATTTGCTTATCATTCTGTTTAAAATAGATTTTATATAAAACTGACAAACTTTTTGAAAAATACAAATTGAAGCTATGAAAAGCAGAAATTGAAAAGCTGGATAGTCCTAAATCTATTAAAGAAACTGCATTTATTACTAAAAGAAAAAAGAAATCTTTCTATAAAGAAAACTAGACACAATAACATTCTAGATGAAAGCTTCCTACAATGTAATAATAATAACCCCCATCCTAAACTCCTTTCAATATAAAAGAACGGAGCATTTTCCATTTTGCTTTTTAAGGCCTGAATAATCTTGATTTCATACCTATAAAGAACCTCCCATAGAAACAAATGTTGAATTCAAAATACTGGTATGTAGATAGGTACAAAAATATTATCAAATCAAGTTTTATATGTAAAAGAAATTCTCAAAGAGCACAAAATTGCATGTAAATCTATGTTCTTGCCTTTTAAAAAAAATTTTGGTAGAAATTCTAATTGGCTCTTTTTTATCCAACGTGCTTGTTGGTTTATTTATACAGCTCTGTTGCTTCAATATGGCTGATCTTCCTGATTTTATGCCTTAAGTAATTAAAATATACATTTTTTCAAAATCTATTTTTTTAAATAGTGTCAGTGAACCATTTTGCTACATCTGTTGACTTTCCCTCAAAGTAACACTCTTCTTGGATTTCCAGTGTTTCTTTTCCTTCTTTGTTCCTTCCTTCCTTCATTCCTTCCTTTAAATTAAGGTTTATTGGGGCAACAATGGTTAGTAAAATTACAAAGGTTTAAAATGTACAATTCTGTAATACATCATCTATATATCACATTCTGTTTTATATAGCCCACCCAGAGTCAGTTCTCCTTCCATCACCATATATGTGATCCTGTTTACTCTTGTCTACAATCCCTTCCCCCTTACCCTCTGGTGACCACTAAACTATTGTCTATGTGTGTGAGTTTTTGTTTCTGTGTTTGTTTGTCTTGTTCCTTTGTTGCTTTCAGTTTTATATCCAGTCCATTTATGTTGTCACAAATGGCCCTATTTCATCTTTTGTTACGACAGAGTAGTATTTCATTGTGTATATATACTACATCTTCTTTATTCAATCATCTATCGAAGAGCGCTTTGGTTTCTATGTCTTGGTTACCATAAATAAAGATGCAATGAGCACCAGAGCACATATATCTTTGTGGATAAATGTTTTCATATTTTTTGGGTATATACCCAGGAGAGGGTTTGCTGAGTCATAGGGTAATTCTGTTCTTAATTTTTTTGAGAAAACTCCACTCTGCCTTCCATAGTGGCTGCACCACTAATCTGCATTCTCACCAACAGTGTATGAGGGTTCCATTTTTTCCACAGCCTCTCCTGACTTCAGCTTGTATTACAGAGCAACAATAATCAAAACAGTATGGTATTGGCAGAAAAATAAGACACACAGACCAATGGAATATAATTGAAAACACAGAAATAAACCCACATAAATATGGACAGATAATTTTTGACAAAGGAGCTAAAAAACATACAGTGGAGAAAAGACAGCCTCTTCAGTAAATGGTGCTTGGAGGATTGGAAAGCCACATGCAAAAGAATGGATCTAGACTGCTTTCTGTCACTATGTACCAAAATTAACTCAAAATGAATCAAAGACCTAAATATAAGACCTGAAACAATAAACTGCCTAGAAGATAATATAGGTACTAAACTTACGGACCTTGGGTTCAAAGAGAATTTTATGAATTTGACCTCAAAGGCAAGGGAAGTAAATGCTAAAATAAATGAATGGGACTGTATCAAACTAAAAAGCTTTTACACAGCAAGAGAAACCATTGACAAAATAAAGAGACAACCAACTGAATGGGAGAAGATTTTTGCAAATAAAGCCTCTGATAAGGGGCTAATATCCAAACCATATAAGGAACTCACACAACTCAACAACAACAAAAAAACAAAAAACAAAATCCAATTAAAAACAAGCAGAAGACCTGAATAGACATTTCTACAAAGAGGACATACAGATGGCCAATAGGCATATGAAAATATTCTCAACATCACTAATCATCAGAAAAATGCAAATAAAAACCATTAATTAGATATCACCTCACCTGAGTTAGAATAGCTATCATCAACAAGACAAATAATAGCAAGTAATATTGTATTTCCTCTCTGTTGAAGTCCTGTGTGCTGTGGACTATGACTATGTTGATAGGTGACACCCTTGAATTGGTCGGTACCTCTCTGGTTTCAGAAAATTTTTCTCTTTCTGGAACTTATGGAGTACTCCTGTCTCCTGACATCTGTTTTCCTCTGAGTGTGTGTGTGTGTGTGTGTGTGTGTGTGTGTGTGTTGTGTGTTGTGTGTGTCTATGTCTATCATTTATCTATCTATCTAAAATAGTTGAGAAATGTAATGAATTGTGTTATTATACTTTTTTACTAGAATAGAAAGGATACTATTATTTTGATATTCTACCTAACAATTGTCCAAGCTAAATGCATGCTTTTTGGAAAAACAAAGAAACGAAAACAACAACTATGTTATAGTTTGCCTAACTCTTAAAATGGCTAACTAAATTCACCAGGCTTCTTTTTTTTAATTAAAGTTTATTGGGGTGACAATTGTTAGTAAAGTTACATAGATTTCAGGTGTACAATTCTGTATTACATCATGTATAAATCCTATTGTGTGTTCACCACCCAGAGTCAGTTCTCCTTCCATCACCATATATTTGATCCTCTTTACCCTCATCTACCACCCCTCTCCCTCCTTACTCTCTGGTAACCACTAAACTATTGTCTGTGTCTATGAGTTTTTGTTTCTCATTTGCTTGTCTTGCTCTTTTGTTGTTTTTGGTTTATATATACTACATATCAGTGAAATCATATGGTTCTCTACCAGACTTTTAATGTGAATAAATTGTAAGACATTTTAGATAAAATGATACAAGTGCTTTTGGTAAAGGTGACTCACACAAAGTGAATATTGACAACATCCACTAGAAATGTCTGGATATTAAGCTATATCTTTCAATTATCATTCAGTATTTCCTGATGAAGGCATCATACATTTTTTCATTTTATTAACAAAATGCTTTTCAAATTTTGTCTTGGAGACATTTGTTTATTAGCATAATAAATTTTATCTCAGATATTAATAAGAGGCTCTCCCCCACCCCCAAATAAAGAAAACTTTTCTGCCTCTCTCACAAATTTCAGATTATTTGCCCATTCCCCTTTAATCTTGGACAAAAAAAACTGGTTTGGGATGAGTGAAAAAGGAGAGGTTTCATTATTTCCAAACTTTTGATGTTTTGTTTTATATAAACACAGAGAAGGGTACACATGCTGTTCCTCTACCATGTTTTTTTTTTAATCTCACCATTCTTTCCTTACCAATTTATAAAAAAATATTATCATTTTACATTTTTCAAAGATCTGTGACACCCCTGTGACACCCCTTTTCTCTCTCTTGCCATCAATTTCTCTCCCCTCATTTACTAAGATTTCTAGGATCCTCCATAGTACTGATTATAGTTGCAGAGTTTTCCCTTCAAGGACTCTACAGTCCACTTCTTTACCCGCTCCTCATTGAACACGTAAATAGGAAATGAAAAGGAACTTTTACAAGAAGAGATTTAGGGCTTCTAATGTAAGTTTTCTAATTTTGTATTATTGTAAAAGATTTTGCATCACTGATTGAATCGCTATATTTCTAATTGTGCACATGTAAGAGTCTTCTATTTTTTTCTTTCATACAAAAATTATGTAGCCCAAGTCAAATCTCAGATTTTCAAACTGTCAGAGTTTTTAGAATCTATTACATCTATATTCATTGGTTTGAGGATAATACCTTTGTCTCCATAACCTGATAGTCACTACATTATTATGTTTTTATTCTTTCATACTTCTCTGAGATATGTACTAGATGTCATATATTTGATTAAACATGAATTTGGAGAAGTAGAAGATCCATTTGATGGCACTAAGAGAGCCTTGTTAAATATTTCCTCTCAAATAGCTACTCTAACTTCTTCACTTGGTACTCAAAGTTTTATATTTGGGATACAGCAGAATATTTTTTTTTCTTCTCTTTCTACCTTATTTATTCGTGGCAGGAGTTACAAAAAGGTGTACATTTCTCTATAACTTGTACTCTCCCCCTTTGGTGACCAATATGTGGTAAAATTGTAAACTACATTTTTTTTTTTTTAAGGTAAATGAGATTTAGCTGAAAAAAACTCAGAGTGGTCCTCAGGCTTCAGAGTCTATCTTGATAAGGGTCTATTTAGGTTTAACTGTTTAGGAAATGGCACTTCTTCATAAGACTCCCTGATTTATCATAGTTCTCTTCATTTTTGCTTGTCCTATAGATAGGTGTTATTTTGGTTACCATTTGCCATTGATTTTTTTTTTATTAGTTTCAGGTGCACAAGAGAAAGTAATACTTAGACGTTTATCATTTCTATCCCTCACACTGTGTGGACCCCCTTCCTCCCATCCACTATCCCTCTGACATCACACCGAGCCATTACATTTCCACTGTCTCTATTCCTAATGCTGTACTCCGCTTCTTGTAAGTATATACATACATACATACATACATACATACATATATATATGTATATATATATATATAATTATAGTTGGCATTCATTATTGTTCAGCTTCAGGTGTACAGTGCAGTGATCAGGCATCTACATCATGCCTGAGGTGGTCTCCCAAATGAGACATGTGTCCATTGGATGCCCTACAAAATCTTTACAAAATTATTGATTACGTTCCCCAAATTAATTTTCAAAACCCCGTGGCCATCTTGTGGTTACCGACTGTTTTCTAATCCCCTCACCTTCCCCCTTATCCCCACCCCGCACCCATCTAGCAACCCTCAGTTTTTCCTTTGTCTCCAAAACTGTTTCTGATTACTTCATTCACTTATTCTTTTCTTTACATTCTGCATATAAGTGAGATCATATGGTTTTTGTCTTTCTCTGTCTTACTTATCATAATCACTTAACATAATGTTCTCTAGGTCCATCCATGTTGTTGCAAACAGTAAGATTCCGTTCTTCTTTATGGCTGTGTAATATTCCATTGTATAATGTACCACAGCTTCATAATCCAGTCATCTACCAATGGGCATTTTGGTTGTTTCCATGTCTTGGCTATTGTGAATAGTGTTGCAATAAACATATAAGTGCATAAATATTTTTGAATTGGAGTTTTGGATTTCTCCGGATAGATACCTAGGAGTGGAATTACTGGATCATAAGGTAGTTCCATTTCCACATTTTTGAGATACCTCCATACTGTTTTCCATAGTGGCTGCACTAATCTGCAATCCCACCAACAGTGCACAAGCATTCCCTTTTCTCCACATCCGCGCCAACACTTGTTGTTTGTTGATTTATTGATGATAGCCATTTTAACTGGGGTGAGGTGGTATCTCATTGTGTTTTTTATTTGCGTTTCTCTGATGATTAGTGAGGTTGAGCATTTCTTCATATGTCTGTTTGCCATCTGTGTGTCCTTTTTAGAAAAATGTCTCTTCATGTCCTCTGCCCATTTTTTAATTTAGTTGTTTGTTTTTTTTGAGTTGAGTTTAGTGAGTTTTTTATAGATTTGTGACATTTACCCCTTATCAGACATATCATTGGCAAATATCTTTTTCCCATTCAATAGGATCCCTTTTTGTTTTATTGATGGTTTCCTTTGCTGTTAAAAATCTTTTTAGTTTGATGTAATCCCACATGTTTATTTTTTCTCTTACTTCCCTCGTGCGAGGGGATATGTCAGTAAAAATATTACTCCAGGTAATGTCTGTGAAGTTTCTTCCTATATTTTCTTCTAGGTATTTTATGGTTTCACATCTTACATTTAAGTCTTTAAGCCATTTTGAATTTATTTTTGTATATGGTGTAAGGAGGTGTTCCAGCTTCATTTTTTTGCATGTATCTGTCCAGGTTTCCCAGCACCATTTATTGAATAGACTGTCTTTACCCCATCGCACATTGCTACTTCCTTGTCGTAGATTAAATGGCCATATAGGCATGGATTTATTTCTGGACTCTCTATTCTGTTCCATTGATCTTGTGTCGGTTTTTATGCCAGTACCATGCTGTTTTGATTACTGTAGCCTTGTAGTATAATTTGATGTCAGGTATTGTTATACTTCCCACTTTGTTCTTATTTCTCAAGATTGCTGAGGCTATCCAGAGTCTTTTATGGTCCCAAATAAATTTTAGGATTACATGTTCTATTTCTGTGAAAAATGCCGTTGGTAGTTTGATAGGAATTGCGTTGAATGTGTATATTGCCTTAGGCAGTACGGACTTTTGAACTATATTAATTCTTCCTGTCCATGAACATGGTATGCGTTTCCATCTATTTATATCTTCTTTCTTTTCTTTCTTCAGTGTCTTATAATTCTCTGAATACAGATCTTTTCCTTCTTTGTTAATACTTCCCCGGTATTTTATAGTTTTTGGAGCAATTGTAAATGGTATTGCTTTTTAAATTTCTCCTTCTGATGTTTTATTATTGCTATATACAAATGCAACTGATTTCTGAATATTAAGTTTGTATCCTGCTACTTTACTAAATTCATCTATCATCTCTAAAAGTTTCTTGGTGGAGTCTTTAGGGTTCTCTATATATGGTAAGAATTTTTATAAAGGGTCAAGTTTGTGATTAAAAAAAACTTTTCCCCAGTTGAAGGATATTAAGTATGTAACATAAATATGGAATATTTACATATTTTAAATGTACCTTCTATTTTATTTCTGGTATAAATGGAATATTAAAGTCATGAATGTATTTGGCAAAGTAGGAGTTATTTGACCGATGTTCCATTCATTTCCTTTACCAGGATATAATCTCAGAAAAGAGGGTCAGTGGTCTGGCCTTATCTCCTTGTCAACTGGATGTCTGGATAAATAGACTAATGATATTTTCTAGGAGGAGACGTTATCTGTAGAACCCCTTAGAAGGGTGTCCCTGGCTAAAGGATTACTTATAGTAAATAAAATTACCATTGCTGGATTTATGAGGCATGGCTGCCTGGAGAATGTCATGTAAGCCATACAACTCTGTGGATATAAAAATAGAGATGTTATATAACTTAAATGCTTCCTGCAGTGTTAGGTAAAACCACAAAACCTCATTTGGAAGCCTCCTCTATTATTATGGGTGAGAGAGTATGTGGCTGATAGTCAAAGGAAGAAACTAGTAGGGTTGCCATATTTAGCAAGTACAAGTAGAGATGCCCAGTTAAATTTGAGTTGGAGAGAAAAAATGAAATTTGTGTATGTAAGTATAGCCCATGCAGTATTTGGGGTTTACTTATACTAAAAATAAATGTGTTATATCTCTGCAATTTCAATTTAACTGAGCATCCCACATTTTATCTGGTAACACTGATCTGGAGAAATAATTGGGATGTTGCAGGCATTTAGCACTTATCTTCTTTTTCTTATAGGTGATATCTTCAATTCATAAGTCTTATTTGACAATTTGATTGTGTGTATATCTGCTTGTATGTCAACCAGGGGCCAGATTTATGCTTATGTACATGTCACGCAGATGCACAAAACTTACATCCATACCCACCCACACACATTTTCACTTACAGAAAAACAGTATGTCCCACATAGAAGAAAAATCACCTAACACTTATAAATAAAAGTATGATTGGCTATCCTTTCCATGCCATACTGTAATATTATTTAATGGAAACAACCAAGATTTATTTAATTCTCTATAGGAAAGTGCCTTCATTTGACTTTCTACTTACACTTGAAGAAAACCCAGACCCAATGAAGTGTTATGTTAACTTGCAGATGTTTCTTTGTAGAAATGAAAATAATTTCTGTCTTATAAAAATTTCTATGTCATTATTCTCCTATAGGAGAGTAACTAGTTTTATATTTGACCTAGTCATCTTGTAACAGCATTCCATCTTACAGAGCCCATATACCCTCACTTTCTCAAGATCTCCTTTGAACCAACTTTATTATCCTGCTTTTCTCTTATTAATGTAGTAAATAAAACTTTGTTACATATTAATTCTATGTACATATGCAATTCATATTTTTAAACATTTTTGAAAATAATACTTTCATATACCTAATATTGAAGATCTTATGGTTTGTTAAGGAGATGACAACTAAATATATGAATTATAATATCATGTTCTTCTGGCATTACTAGTTTATATACCTCTTCTGTTCGAAATGGTGTTTGAGAACAGTGACTGAGTTCAATTATGTTTGCATTTAGGAAGTGACTGAGTCAAATCCATCCAGTTCAACTTATCATTCAGTATGTTGCAGATGGTAGCTGATTAATAAACTGATCTATAATTAAAATATTTGTTGATTAAATGACATGTTTTTCAATATACTACATACAGTTAAAATTGGATTGTAAATTTTGATAGAATATTTAAAGAGGCTCTGTGATGTGATATGTTAAATCACTTCTTTAATAATGAAGAATGAATAATGACGTTTTTTCTAAAACTTCTTCTGTCCTCATACCTTATAATTAAACTTCCAGATCTGCTTTTTACACGTTACTCTTTGTCCCTTAAGTCTTACCTGTATGAAATTCTTCAAAAGTTTCTTTGCCCTCTGTATTTAGTTTGCTCTTAACAAAAGCTGGCAAGAGCTAAGAAAGAACCAATTAGCACTACCAGTAACAATAGGCTACTTCTTTATATTTATAGGTTTTAGAGTGTTAGTTTAGCCCAAATTAGTGGCATTATATGGACAAAAAAGATCTTTACTCTCCCAATATTGTATAATTAATTAATTGATTGATTGATTTATGTCCTACTTTTTTTTTTCCAGGAGGATTATAAGGTTACTTATTTAAACATTTAAAAAATTACAAAATTATACAATATAAAAAAAGTTATCTGAAAGAAAATATAAAAAATAGAATCAGGGAAAAGTGACGTGAGTTGGAATTAAGATAAATTTCATATCATGATGATCTTCATCTATATAATTTGGGGGAGTCACAAATTTGCCTTAAAAATTATAAAGAAGAAAAATTTACCCACTGCAATTCATTGTGTCTTAATGGGAAGAATATTGCTCCCAGAAATTCAACTGCTCATAGGGCAAGTCAATAGAAATTTTCTCCCGAAGGTCTTCATTATGGTGATGGAAGGAGAACTGACATTGGGTGGTGAACACACAATGCAATATGCAGAGCATGTATTAGAGAATTGTACACTTGAAACCTATATAATTTTACTAACCAACGTCACCCCAATATATATAATAAAAATTAAAAAGAAAAAAAACTTTGTAACATTTGATAACATGTTTAACAAATCATTTTACATAAGTTTTATAGGGCTTCTGTTAGGGTTTTCTTTTTGTGTTTTAGGTAGATGCTTTGTTTTGTTTGTTTATAAATAAATAAATTATATATATATATGTATATATATATATATATATATATATATGTATATATATATATATATATATATATATATATATACATATATATATATATACATACACATCAATAGTCATTCAATATAAGATGGATAATTTATGTACAACTGCAATTCATTACAAGTACAAAAATTTTAGGGAAAACTTGAGGGTGAGAGAAGGGAGTACAGTAGAATGCAATGTTGTCACATACAGGGATATTTTAGAATAAACAAAATCCATTCAGCTAGATTTTAGGTTACTCTTGAACTATATCAAGCTTGGGGTTATACTCTGTCAAATACCTCATTTGCCAATGTCTAACATTGCCAGTTGAGAAGATTCTCACAGAAATAGATATGTTGCAACCACAGTGGGAGAATAGTAAAGTTTTTTGGGGGGAGGTTCAGAGGCTAATGATAACTTGTGCTTGACGAGAACTCCTTCTCAGTTTGCCCTGAACTGAGGTTCCAGCAAGGCCATGTTTCCTCTTAGAAAATTATTTTAAAACAATTCCATCAAATGCTGTCAAAAGGTAAGAGGAGCAGAAAAGCTTGACCCACAGAGTCAATAAGTAGTAACTTTGTAATTTGAACATACCTATATCCAAAATCTCAGTTTCTGCTTTTTCTAATACATCATTAATAGCATGTATTATTATTATTAGCATCGATAATACTCTGAACATTACCTGTATAGTATGCTTGTAAATGCTGATGTTTTGACATAATGATGTAACAACCTTACTTAATAAATGTTGCCACTTCTCAATGAATTGCTACAAAATCAAGTGGCGCTTGAAAATTATATGTTTTAGCATTCCTTACTAAGTGTCCAACTGCTCATTAAGAAGGAAAATGTGTTTCACATATGCTGGTCTTTGACCTTTCTATTTGTAGAGTATTTTACACTTATGGTTTCATTACCTTCTCCAAAGCCTTGACAATATTTGGCAAGCTTTGCAAAATAGTAACTTGATCTGCTTGCCTTAGGGCCACCCAGCAAGTCAAAGCAGCCAAATAAGGATAAAACCTTATGTACTGTGACTGCTTTTTCCCCCCAAATTGTACAAAAATATGTACATATCAACAATGTATTTTTTTCTTAGAAATATATTTCATACATATTAATTTATTAGTAGGAAATTACATAAAGAAAATTTGAGAGATTAGAGCAAATTTATACTGCAATAGGTTTTATTACTAAATTTTTAAACTATTAGTACCAGTGAAGTGGAACTTTCTGAGTCACAGTTACAAACTGTTTGAAACTCATGACTGATAAGCAGATACCAGAAATACTTAGTTATAAGCGGAAACATATTACAATTTTTCTGCAAAAAAGTAATCTTTAGTATATGTCTTCTTAAATGAATATTTACTTTTTCAGAAAATTACCCCCCAAAGCTAAGAAGCTTATTAAATTAACTCCATAATTCATATGAGATTATTTGCATAATCATTGCAATGAAGCGTTCCTTCCTCATGCTAAATCCTTTCCAAAGATAATTGTAGAATAAAATGATAGAGCTTTGCAAGCAGATATAATTGCTGCCCTTGATATGTATGCAAACATGTTTAGGTCAAAAAGATTAAGTGACTTGTTCAAGGTCACCCAACTAACAGGTGAGTAGAATTTAGAGATCCTGACACAGATTTCATAATGTTGCACTTACGATCTTTTTAATAGCTTCTGTGCAAGAGCAGTAAATAGCTTAATCACTTGATCACAAGAGTACATTGATTCCACAAGCCAAATATGACACAGCTTAAAAGGTGCATTTTATGAAAGATGTTTACCTTATCCTTGTTTACACAGGAACTTTGAGGAGTTAATTTCAAAACTGTAAGCTGCATGAATCAACTTTGATGAAAAACAAATATAGAAAACCAAAACAAACTCTAAATATTCTAAGCAGATAAACTTAATACAACTTAGAAACATGCCATATTGTGTTTGTAGAAAATAAATCCAAGTAATTAAAAAAAAAAAAAAGAAAACAAAACAAAACACTGTGATCACTATAAATAAAATTAAACTTTCTTTTTTGTACACCTTTTTTTACGTCATGAGTAGGCAGGAAATGAAGTGGGAGATATTTGATCTAGGGTAAAAAAGTTTTAAGTATAATCATCACATACCTGGATTGGTTAACTTAAACAGTAACATCAAAGTTGAAACTGTAAACTCAGAAAGTAATTTAGATATTTTTACAACTTAATTAATGAACATAAAAATTTATTTTATATAGCACAGGTGTGATTGAGCTAATAGTATCTTAAAGAAGAAATTTTAATCATTGTGAATGACCGGGCTGTGCTATGAAAAAAGACTTTAAAATCATAATAACTCAAACAATAAATGTATTGATTGTTTTTCACATTTAGAATGAATCCATATAATATTTTGTTCAATAATATATTAAGCTAGCATGTGTCTGGGTATATTAAGTTTGTACAGCAAATTTGATTATAATTAAAGAACAGAATGTAAAGTGTATCAGCTGTTATAATGTAAAAGTTTATTTGACAGAACTAACTTAGGGGAGCAGCAGATGTACAAATATTCTCATTTTACAAAGAGAGGAGTCAAGAAGCGTTGTCTATAGTTGATAGGAAAGGAAATTAAAAAAATATTATTATTTCAAGTTACAAATTTTCTAAGGAACTAAATAGAATGATAAAACTATATGAATATAACGGACTGTTCACATGTGTAATTGGGACAGATTCTCTTTTGCTATATTATGCATTTAACAGGTAATGTTTAAACTTCATAAATTAAGGGGCGGGGGGGAAAGCATAGTGTAATATTTAGAGATACAGAGTTAGCCACCAAGAAAAGAAAAAGTACTCTTAATAAGATAGAGTTGGGGAATGGGCAAATTACTTTTCCCTTATAATCTTTTATTTTGTAAATCGTGTTTATATATTAATAATTTTAGGTTAGGTTATGAGTTATCCATTAAAAAAATGTTTAATTACTAGCTCAGACTTAAAGTTGTTACTAAGATAGTTTCTAACCTGTTACGAAGTTTCACTAAGACTAATTAAAAGTATAAAACATATGACCATTTCAAACTATATTCAAATAATATATTGCTGCAAAAATAGCCTGACAATTGAGAGTCTTTCAAATACAGTCAAATAGTTCACATATAATATTTCAAATATAGTAAAATAGTTTACAAAGTACCATAGTTATTAGGAGCAAACCAACTGAAGTGCAAACTTAGTGAATTGTTTACTAACTGAATGAAATCCCACTGTGCATTCTGTTAGAAAGTCATTCAGGATTGAAAGATAATTTAAAATAACATATTTACAGTCAAGGTGAAGACTACTTCTATGTCTAAATTTAACTAAAAATGTTAGTCATTCAAGAAAAACAATTTGATGTACTCAAATACTTATAATCTTATACATTTTTATCATTCACTCATTAGTAATATTTAGTATCAGAAATGTTGTTTTTTAAACAGAACAAATGTGAACCATATATTCTAAGCAATTAAAATTAACCACATATTATTTTAGTGTCATTAATACTATGTCAGTATGCTATAGTCATCATTTTTATGAAATATAAGCATACTTGTATTTTTGAGAGGTAGGAAAATTTTGTTTTTCATTAACAATTTTAATAATATAAAATTGTGGAATACATTTTAAGCAAGATTTTAAAATCGAAATGGTACTGTATTATAAAAATGTCTCAGACTACTGGAGGGTTTAAAGACTGCGTATGGATTATTTTGTTCTATAGGGAATATAATGCTCATATAAATATTTACATTTGATTTGCAAGTTATTTCCTGAGGATCAAAAATATTTCACAAATATTTTCTAAGCTATTTTAGTCTCAGCGATGCTAGTAAGTGATTATGCAAGTAGGTGAGTCATTAATTTCTCTGAGCTACAGGTTCACACCAAGTTCAAACTGTGAAATTCTAAACAATGAATTATTGTTACATTTTAAGTTTCTAAATTATCTTTTAGAAATCTTAAGTTATTCTACAACTTGAAAATACAAGCAACTAAATTACAAAAGTAAAACTAATGATTATGTCAGTAGTTTTATTTTAGTGAATAGTGGCAGTAGGTTAAAAGATCATCTAGCAAATTATGAAGTCTACAGTGAACAGAAACATACTATAAATGAGTGGGATAAAAAGAGTGTGAAACAATAAGGGTGTAATGGGCTTTGGTGAGCTACAGAAAGCGCGTGCTTCATCAAAAATAAGCAGCTACTACTAAATCAATTGAATTTCGCCATTTAAGAAAGTGAAGCATTGTCACCCCAATAAACTTGAATTCAAAAAAAAGGAAAAAAGGGAACCTGTGTTATAGGTCTGCAATTTTCTGAGGAATCCATAAATCTAAATTTTTATATGCAATATCTGATGTTTAAATATGGGCAAATAATTTAAATTATGTGACTCAAGCAAAACAAATCTTCTTGCCATATTTTCCCCATAAACTGTAATATCTTCTGTTTGTTTACACTGTTAACTACAAGAATGATTTTTTTAATCCAATAATACATAATGGGATAATTAATGAAAATATTTTAACACTGACTTTAATTGGTGTTTACATTAATATTTTGGAATATTACATTTTTTCATCTTGCAATATGCATCATTATTATAATTATTATTATTTTCAAGTATACAAAACAACATAATGATTAGTCATTTACACACATGACAAAGTGATAACATCAACAAGTTTACTACTACTCTGATAGCTATTACAGTACCACTCACTATATTCTTTCTGCCGTACTTTATATCCTGTGAATATATATACCGGAAGTGCAAACAAAATGTATACACATGACTTGTATTCATCTTTTGTTATTGGTATATATTGAGTATTACAATCTTAATAAAGTTTTTTTTCATTTCTTAAATTGTGTATACATTTTTGAGACCTTCTATATATGTATTTAAATTACATTAGCTTCCATTGTTTTTGTGTTTTTCAGGGTTTTTGTTTGTTTTGTTTTTGTTGTTGTTTTTTCTTGTAATTGATTTTTAGTTTCATATCATTGTGGTCAGAGGAGATGCTCGATATAATTCTTCTTAAATTTATTGAGTCTTGTTTTGTGGCCTAACACGTAGTCAATCTTGGAAAATATTCCATGTGCACTTGAAAAGAATGTATATTCTGCAGCTTTGGGGTAAAATGCTCTAAAAATACCAATTAAATCATTATTCTAGTGTGTCACTTAAGGCCGCTGTTTCCTTATTGATTTTCTGTCTGGAAAATCTGTCCATTGGTGTCAATGAGGTTTTAAAGTCCGCTACTATGACTGTGTTACTGTCAATCTCTGGCTTTATGTCAGTCAATTTTTGTTTTATACATTTAGGTGCTCTTGGGTGCGTAATTGTTTACTAGGGTGATGTTCTATTGTTGGACTGATTATTTTTCATTATGTAATGTCCTTTGTCTCTTCGCATAGTTTTTGTTTTAAAGTTTATTTTGTTCAACATAAGCATTGCTACCCCAGCTTTTTCTTATTTCCATTTGTGTGAAATATCTTTCCATTCCTTTAGTTTCAGTCTATGTGTGTTTTCCAATCTGAGTTGGACCTCTTGTAGAGAACATATGCATGGATTTTGTTTTCTTATCCATTCACCTCCCCTATGTCTTTTGATTGGAACATGTAATCCATTTCCATTGGGAATGATGATTGATATGTACATAGTTATTGCCATTTTATTATTCATACTTTCTATCTTTGTTCATTTGTGTGTTTTTTTTTTTTTCCCTATCTTCTGCTTAAAAATGTCCTTTTAACATTTCTTGTAATACTGGCTTGGTGGTAATGAATTCCTTTAGCTTTTTCTTGTTTGAGAAGTTTTTTGTCTTTCTTTCAACCTTAAATGATAGCTTTGCTGGGTAGAGTACTTTTGGTTATAGGCCTTTGTTTTTCAATGCTTTGAACATTTCTTGCCACTCCCTTCTGGCCTGCAAAGTTTCTATTGAGAAATCTGCTGAAAATCTTATGGGAGCTCCTTTGTAAGAAACAAGTTGTCTTTCTATTGCTGCTTTTAGGATTCTCTCTTTGTCTTTACCTTTGCCATTGTAATTATGATGTGTCTTGGTGTGGACCTGTTTGGGTTCATCTTGTTTGGTACTTTCTGTGCTTGCTGGGCTTGTGTGTCTATTTCCTTCACCAGGATAGGGAGGTTGTTAGTCATTATTTCTTCAAATAGGTTCTCAATCTCTTGCTCTCTCTCTTCTCCTTCTGATACTCCTATGATGTTGTTACGCTTGATGTTTTCTCACAGGTCCCTTAAAGTATCTTCATGTTTTTGTTGTTGTTATTTTGTTTTCTTTTTAATTGTTTTAAATTATTTTTTTTTTGTTTTGTTTTGTTTTTTTTGTTCTGACTGGGTGTTTTCTGCTGTCTTGTCTTCTAATCACTGATTCAGTCTGCTGCTTCATCTAATCTGCTGTTGATTCCTTCTAGGTATTGTTCATTTCAGTTATAGTATTCTTTATGTCTGACTGGTTCTTTTTTACAGTTTCTATGTCCCTCTTTATGCTTGTTATCTCTGTTGAAATTCCTAATAAATTGCTTAAATGTTCTTATACCCAGTGATTTACACTGTCTCCAGTATGTTAGTTGCTTCCATTTCATTTTAGTTCTACTTCTGGAGGTTTCTCCTCTTGTTTTATTTAGGGTATGTTCTTGTTTCTGTATCTGGCTGCCTCTCTGTATTTTCTTCTATGTATTAGGTAGCTCTCCTATGTCTCTCAGTCTTTGTTGGATGGCCTTGGGTAGTAGTGTCCTCTGTGCTCCAATGGCACAGTCTCCCTGATCTCCTCTGCTTGTGTCCCAGGAGTATTCTTTAAGTGTTTTGTGTGTGTTCTCCTGTTGTAGTTCAACCTCAATTGTTTTTGGCACATCAGTGGGTGGGATTGACTCCCAGGCTGATTGACTCTGAGGAATGGCTACATCCACAGCATATGACCTGCTGTGTGGAGGATGACCCCTCAGAGGGAGATTCGCCCCTGGAGGGTCTTGTGCTTGTTGATACCACCCTTTGGGTATGCCACTTTGGGGGCTAACCAGGTAGTACTCTTTTGTGGTCTGAAGTGGGCCTCAGGTTGTATCATATCTGGTGTCTCTTGGGAGGAGCTTCTGTGCAGGCCAATTTTAACTTTGCCTGTGACTGGCCCATGGCTGCACAGTAGTAGCTACAAAGTTCTATGTGGTTGACTGGTGATTGAACTTGACCTGGAGGTGTGCCAGTGTGGCATTGCCACCAGTACAGGGCATGGGGCAACTTAACAAAAGGTCCAGGGCTCCCTAGGCTTGTTGCCACTTGCTGGCTGCCTGTAAGGCTCAGGAGTTGAAAGAGCCTCCATAGATGCAGGGGCTGAGCTGGCTGTCCTGGTGTTGAATGTGACCTCAGCAATGCAGCCCTAGCTGGACAGGGAAGGGTCACAGAGAATCACGAGGCATTGCTTGTGGTTTTTACAAGATTAATGTAGAGTTAGTTCTTGCACCTGTGCCTGGCCTATGACCATTTTGCAAAATATCTTGAGAACACCACAGCCAGCCACCACTTGCCTTGGGCTCATAGATTCTCTAGAACTACCCAAGAGAGGCTGTGGCACAGGTTGTGACTCACAGCATACCACCAAAAGTTCTCTAGGCAGCAACAAGGAAACTGCTGCTGCAAAAGGCTTCCGCACCTTGTGGGGTGGGGCTGGTGGCCCAGGTGCCGAGAATGCCTCTGGCAAAGCAGTTCTAAGTAGATGAGTGGGGTTCCAGGAAGCCACGGGTTGTGGGCAGTGATTTTTACAAAGTTAATGCCGTTTTGGTTCTTGCATCAGTGCTGTGCATGTGACAACTTCACAAAAACACTGAGAACTCAGAGTCAGCCACTCCTCGCCTTAGGCCCATAGGTCCCTGAGAGCCCCCTAGGTTGTGGCTCACTGTCCACCACCAAAACTTCAGGCTGGTGCAGGCCATCCACTACTGTCAAAGTCTTCCACAGCTTGTTTGGTGGAACTGATCACTCAACAGCAGCACTAGCAGTGCACAGTAGACACCCAGGATGTCACCAAGGTGGGGCATATTCATGGATTTTATCAGATCAATATGGTCTCAGATTTGGCCCTTTGTGATAGGATTAAACATAGAAAAGATGGAGCCCTCCTGTAGGATACCCATGAGGCAGGCTGTCCCTGCTACCCTCATCTTGAAGCCACACCAATCAGTCTTTCCCCATATGTCTCTGGTGCCTCTAGAGTTGTTTCCCTGCCACCGGAGACCAGATGTGTGTTTGTAAGCGAATGAGTCTGTGTGGGGCCCTTTCAGAGGGCTTCTAGGTTTTTAGCTGCCTTCTGACTTACCAGGATGGGCATACAGAGTCCTCACTGATTTTCCCTGCTAGATGTTGTCAGAGTATCTCTTCCTGGCACAGGACTCTTTGGCAGGGGAGCCCTGTGTGGGACTGGGATCTTTCCCTCTTCTAGGGAGACCTCTGCCACCTTAGTGTCCCTCCAAGTGTTCAGCTACTATCTGTGGGTTTGGGGTCAACCCATTTCACATCTCTGCCCCTCCTACCAGTCTCAGTGTGGCCTCTTCTTTATATCCTTAGTTATAGAGTTTCTATTCAGCTAGTCTTCAGATGATCCTTGAGGTTGATTTTTCTATAATTTACTTGTAATTTTGGTGTGATTCTGGGATGCCGTAGGTATAGCGTTTACCTAATACTCCATCTTGGACCCATCTAGAGCTTTACATTTTAATATTGAGATTAAGATAAATTATTCCTCAAAACTAATTTAATGACTTGCCATAAGATCACACTTGATTGAGACTGTATCAGGCACTTGCATTTTAAATTGTGTTGTCCCAAAGACTTTTCCATTCATCAACTTTTAGTATGATCAGAAACCACAGCAGCTTTGGATCCTAAGGGAACAGAAAATTATTTATAAAGTTCAGAAGGTCAATATGTTTTTAAAATAATTATATGGGGTGAATGAAATATAGTGACGCAGTATAACGGAGTATGGTACCTTTCCTATAGTTCAATTTGAATGACATTTGAAGTAGGAAAAATGAATACATGCTACATTTTCTAATGTTAAGCAATAGAAAATGTAATATATATAATATCATTTCACTTCCCAAAAGCTAAGTGACCGTAAGTGTGCACACATACTCACTCACATACACACATAACTTTGCTAACTCCAAACATTAAACTCAGTTTGTAATGGATAAATTTTATTGGAAGCCACTAAGATCTTTTCTTCTGATGTTGTTAGGTCTCTCATGGGTTGTGTGTGTGTGTGTCCCACCGTATACCCATTGCCTAGAATATTGACTGATACATGGTAGGTTCTCAATAAATTTGTTTAATAATTGTATTATAATCATGGGTTTGTCAAGGCACACTGTAGACAAATGTGTTTTTGTCTCATCTACCAGGGTACATGTAGAATAGCAGCAATAAAGAAAACATTGGGAATTACAGTAGAAGAAACTCCCAATCCATAAGCAGTGTGATAGGGCAACAAGAGAAAAGACAGTCTTATAGGTCATCTGCACAGAAGGATCTAAAAGTGAAGGGAGTACGCTATTTATATAAAAAGAGAGAGGTGAACCAAACAGGTCATGTGAATTATCTACTCCAGAGAAATAAAACAGCTTTTCTATCAGTGAGCTTACTGTGTCTCCTATGTTTGTTTTGAACTAAAAGATTGAAAGAGTGCTGTGTTATTCAGGTTCAAACCCTCACTGACCTCTCAACTTTTACAAGATGCCTTAACAACTTAGACTTTTTAGTTATTGGTTCAAAGATAAAATGTTATGAGTGTGCACAGGGTTTGTCTGCTCAGTAGCAAATATATTGAAGCAAAGCTAAATTCAATTTAATTTTCTTCTGGCACAGTGGGTGATCATTGAGATTGGCCATTTGCAGTTCAAAGACACAACTGTGCTGTTTTTATTTTTTTGATAAAATATTTTTAAGCCATATGTATTTCAAATAATGTACTTGTACCATCCTTAAATCATATATTTTCTTAATCCAATTAGGATGAGGATTGCAACTTTAATATAATTTTGATATTTGTAAAATAAAATGATCACTTTCAGTGCAATTATTCAAATAAATTTACAAGATATCTTAACTCCTACAAACCTGGTGGTGTCCATATTTCTACAGCTATATTGAATAGTTATTAAATATTAAATCCTTTCTTATCTATAATTTATAATATAAGAATAGCCATAATAGCTCAGTTTTTACCTAAATGAACTCTGAAAAAGTAAAATACTTTTTAGTGAATAAAACAAATTAAATGTCTAATTCACAAACAAAAATACATACTTCTCTATACAGAGTCCATAGTGTAAAATGTATCTCTCTTGCTTTCTCATCTCTTTCCACTTTTCTCCCATACAGTAGATAATTGACATATTAATTATCACAGACCAGACATGATAGTCATAAGAATAAAGTTTCAGTATTAACTCAGGGAGTCCAGAAATCCTGTTCTCTCATTTGCTATGTCAAATACCCAACTTGGAGACTGTTAGATCTGATGGAGACCTTGTATAGCATTTTGGATCAACTCAACATTTATGTATTATGGATTTACTATATATATATACATATATATGCATATGTATATATACACACATATACGTATATGTATACATACATATATATGTATATATGTATATATACATGTGTGTGTAATACACATATACATATGTGTATACACATATACATATGCGTATACACATATACATATACATATGTGTATATGTAATAATATACAATGCCTATTGTATATGCCTAGGTGCTAGGCAGCAAAGTTAAATTTCAGTAAAGTTCTTGTCCCCAGAGGCTATACTCCAGTGAGGAATCATAATTTTTCACAGTATAATCTTCAAGCATCTGCATTAGTATTATCAAAGTAGTTCAATAAAAATAAAAATACTTTGGCTCAACCATTGAGCTAGTCAATGAATATATTTGAGGTTAGAGCCACAAATCTGCTAATTTAACAAATAACCAATTTGGAAACCACTGCTCTAGTCTAATCTCTTATTTTTAAGATTTTTAAGGTAAAGAAATAGAGTTTCAAATAGTTTAACTTGGTTAGCACATATAGTTAGTTAATGACTAAGCTAGTGAGCTATTAAATTCAGCACATCCTTTCATTTTTCTCTGTGCTCCAAACATACACTGTCATCCTCACACGGACATAAGCAAACACATGCCTCCAGTTAATATCCAAGGCATTGTACCACTGCACTAGCAATGGGAATTTCATCTTCCTTATATTCCTAATTCAAATTCTATGCCTCTGTTGCACACAGCATGCTTTCCTCAATGAATTATGGACAGCAGAAGGTGGAAAAGCACATTGCAATATTTAAGCAGAGGGGCATTCCATGATTTTATAACATTTTAAGGGTTGAGGATTATACATAGATGAAGAGAAATGTAAATCTATATTTTATGCCTTTGTGAATTATGCCTTCATATAAAAGGGAATATTTATATTTAAAATAGAGAGCAGAAGCTTTGACATTGGAGAAATTTCCGTTGTATTTACTTACAGATATTTTAATCCCAGAAAAAATTTGAAGTATTGAGGAAGGGAAAAAATAAATAAATGAATAGGATTCTTTCTCCACTTAGGATGTACAAACTTGTGAGAATGTCTCTCAGATCCTAATAATGAGAAAAATTAAATCACCTGCAAAATCATAAATTTTCCTGTCAGAGCTGAATTGCAAAGCAACCCAGGAAACTGATATCCAAAGAGTGATAAGCTTCTCTGAAGAGAGATGGTGTATACGGATCGTTTCACCTTTAGCACAGCATGGCAAGAAGAGGTGGCTGCTCTAAAAGCTAATCACAAGAAATCAGCTAAAATTTAAATGAATGTCTGTAGGCCAGATGTTGAATAGCATCTGAGTTTATAATAGGGCTTTTCAACCTAAGTACTATTGACATTTTAAACTGGATAATTCTATTGGGGGTCGGGGGGCTGTCCTATAAATTGTAGTGTGTTTATCAACTTCCTTGGCCTCTATCTATTAGGTGCTAATAGCAACCCCCAAGTTGTGACAACCAAAAATGTCTGCAGACCTTGTCAAATTTACCTGGAATAAGGGGACAATTGTCCCATATTGAGAACCATTGGTTTTTGAATAAATGAAAACCCCAGAGATAAGGGGACTTTGCACACACTCACAAGCTTTTTTTTTTTTTTCCCCCCAAGGACATTCACTGGTTATTCATAAGTTAGATTGGAAGCACAGGGCAGGAAACCAGACAAGGCCACCCACAGTTGTGCCAAAGACAACAGGAGGTAATCAATGGCCACTGTTGACAGGTAGGGAATACTGTTCACTATTGCCAGACTCACCTCTCAGATGAACAAAAAGCTTTAAGCCACGATGGGAGGGACAACAAAGCCGCTTGCCCTCAGAACAGCTCAGGGAGAGGTAGAAGCAAAATCTGTATCCTCTGGGATAGGTGGGTAATGAAGCCTGTTTCTGCCTTCAGGACACAAACTCAGATTCAATGCTTCTGGAGGAAGAGTATGAGATCACTGTCCCTAGTGGTGGGACAGGGAAACTTCTCCTACTAAATATACTGCAGGAAAACGGGACTTCCACAGTTAGGCGCAGAGCAAGAAAACCTCTTCTGCCTAAAAACTGCCACAAAGAGGATACAGAGTTTAGATGCCTTATTATGGAGGTCACGTTGGGAGTAGAAGCAGTAAATATCCCAACTCACTTATACTAAAAAGTGAGTTTATGCAGGTTGCAGGATAAAGGGTCAATACAAAAAATCAGATGTATATCTAGATATTAGCAATAATAATAAACAATAGTAGAAAAACGATATCATTGATAATAGCACTAATAAAATGTACTTAGCCATAAGTCTAAAGAAAATACGTGAAAGAAATGTGTGCTTAAAACTACAAAATATTTATGAAATTAATTAAAGTAGACCCAAATGAATAGCAAGATATGTACTGAGTTTATGAACTAGAGAATTCAATATTGTTAAGTGGGCAATTGATATAAAGATTAAATGCAATCACAAGTAAAATATAAGCAGGGTTTTGTAGACATTGATAAGCTAATTTGAAATTTTATATGGAAATGTAGGAGATCTACATTAATCAAACAACTTGAACTTATTATAAAGTACAATAATCATGAAAGTACATAATTGGCAAAGAGATAGATACATAGATCAATAAAACACACGACAGTGTCTAGGAATAGATCCACACATATATACTCAATTGATTTTTACAAAGAGAAAGGTGCTAGGGTAATTTATTGGGAAAAAGTTGTTTTTAAAACAAATAGTGCTGGATCAATTAAATATTCATGTAGAAGATGAACCTTGTGTCATATCTTGTACCATATATAAAATTTAATTTTAGATGGATAATATACCTAACGATAAAATTAAAACTATAAAAGTTTTTTTTAAGAAAACATGAGAGAAAATGTTTGTCACATTGGATTAAAATATGCTTTCTTCCATATGAGAAAAAAACATGAAAAATAAAAGAAATAAACCAGTTAATTAGACGGTGTCAATATTTAATACTTCTACTCTTCTAAAAATGTCGTTAAGAAAATGAAAAGGCAAGTCATAGACTGGGAGAAAATAATTGCCAGACATAATTTTGATAAAGAACTTTTATCCAGAATGTATGTAGAACATTTACAATGTAATTAAATAAATCCAATTAAAAGTGAAGTAGTAGATTTGAATAAACATCACATCAAAGAAGAGACAATTGGCAAATAAGAATATGAAAAGCTGTTCACATCATTGATTATTTGGGAAATGCATACTAAAACCACTGAGATATGTAGATATACCTACTACAATGGCTAATATGCAAAAAAAAAAAAACACAGAACAACAACAAAGTTTAAAAAGCTGGCAAGAATACAGAGCAGCTAGAAATATTATACATTGCTGTTGGGAACCCAAGCTGTACAACCATTCTGGAAAAAAACATGGTAGTTTCTTATTAATTTGTAAATACTATAAGATCCTGAAATCCTACTCCTAGTCATTTACCCAAGAGAAAGGAAAACATGTTCACACAAAGAATGTGAAAATCCTAGACTGAAACCAACTCAAATATTCATCAAGTTTGTATTGGTTATAAAATTTTGCTGTCCACTCATACCTATTACAACTCAGAAACAAAATATAATAACAAATCTCTGACATAAGCAACAACAAAACTAAATATCAAAAACAAGCTAAGTAAAATAAGCTAGACACAAAAATGTACACACTGTATAGTTACATGACTTTCTGCAGAAGGCAAATCATAGGAACAGAAATCAGGTCAGTGATTGAACTTAATCATCCAAACTTTTACTACTTTAACAGTTTGAAATTGACTATAATATTTTGCCAAAACAATTATTATCTACAGGTATTTATAAAACGGGTATTAGCCACTAAAACATGGACATTTTCAGTAATGATTTTATGCATTAGCTATATGGAAAACTCATATATGTAGATATTTAATGTGCTTTTCAATGATATGTTTTATAATGCCTTTATCAGGAGAAATCCTTTTTGTTTGTGAATATTGATATTGTTTTCTTTAATTATAGATCAATTTTCTCATCACTATGAGTAATATTTCAGCAATGCTGTAGCAAGTAATACTTCATCACTGTCAGAAAATGTAATATATTCACTTCCAGATATACATTTATGGCCTTCTGAACCATGGCCCCAGTCTCTCGTTATAGCAGCAAAAACCCTGCAGGTCACAGGCTGTCCTGAAGCTGTAGCACAGTTTTACAGCCTTCTTGTGTCTGAGGAGGTTCAGCTGCTTTCTTTGCTTATCTGTGTCTATCACCAGGCTCAATCTGTTTCTATCACCCCACACAGCCATTTCTACTCTATTGTTCTCAATCTGTTTGTAGTGAGAGGGATCATTTTAACATTGTCAGCTCCCAGAATTCCACACAAAAAGTGAATCCAAGTCTTTTCTGCTAAAGTCTTAACTTTATTTGGAGTTTCCATATATAGTCTCAACTTCAGATTCAGAACAGAGGACCAAGAACAGTACAGGCCCATCTAACACTGTCGTTGCATCATTTTAAAATCTCTCTTTAAAGAATAGTGGTGGTGGTAAGAAATTGTGGGGTGACTGCCTATGGCAGAACTTGTCTTCTTCTGCAAATTTCATTTTTATTTTACTTGAGCTATACCTTTTTGGGAAAGTGTATTTTTCAAACATAAAGTTGTGAATTTGGCATTTTGGTTCAGTAATTACCCTGGGACCCCTCCCCACTATCAGGCAATGCCAGATTCACATCTCATAAGCCAAAATAAGGAAATAAGACAGTTAATATAGAAATTAGGAAGGAAATGAACAGAATTGGCATCTGTTAAATACTTCCCATATTATCCTGTCATATACTATTCTTTTCATATACATTTTGGTGGAACTCATTTTTTAAGACAGTTCTTTAGGTCAAATGTACTTTTTAGTGTGTACTTATTCATTACGCCTAATACTTTTGTTAAGTCATGAAGCTAAAATTATAACATATTATTAGTACGAGAATAGTTCTTGAAATATGAGACTATAAATACGTTTTAAAATAACATTTTTATTATATTTTAGAAAATCCTTAAGTGAGCACTCTACGCTGTGAAGGATTTAAATCAGACATATAAAAGAAGTGGTAAAATGGAATTGAAAACTATTTATCTGTTGCATAAATTGGTCATGATTTCTTTTTAAACTCAAACATGCTATAGTACCCCATGTTCTACTTGAGTTCACTCTACAGAAGGTTCATTGTAAGGATCGACACTGAGAATTAGAGAAAGAGGTGAAATAGGCAAATATCAGGAAAATAATACTTTTTACAGTTAAGTAATAATTAAATCACTAGGGATGAGATTAGCAAACAGCATGAACACTTCCCAAAAGAAGCTTGCCTAAAATGGATTTGTAAACATCAAGTTGCCTCCCTGGATGCTATGAAAAGAGGTTAAAATAAACCAGTATTAAAATATATATATATATATATATATATATATATATACATATATATATACACATATATGTATATGTATATATATATGTATGTATATATATACATATATATGTGTATATATATACATATAGGATATGTTATTAAATAACACATTATGTAGTATGATTTTATAATGACAAATGCAACAGTTTCTAAGCTATTAAAGCTGTGGAGAATTGATAATTTCTAAATCAAGATTTCTAAGATAAAGGAAACTGAATCACCATTAACTACCATAAAGCTTAGGAAGAGAGGAAACCTAGAGGGCCTCACCATAATACAATAAATGGTAAACAATTAAAACTATAAGGTTATAAAATCACCACACTTGCCCCTAATAAATCAGTTCAGATGAATAGATTCAGGATAGGCTTTTAAAAATGTTTTGATTTATTTATTGTTTTGGAAATCCTGTCTTTCAGCATCTGTGTACTGTATCATTTTACTTGTCACATTGGACCTTGGTAGGAAGGTAATGAATCAGCAATTGGGGGAAAAGAGGAAAATAAAATATAATAGATTTGGTAACATATTTCCAAATTATTTTAGTGCTTTATTAACATGAAACAGTTTCATCATGTTTGCTTGATATTTAGATTGCTCTGTTTCTAGCATACAGGAGACCTAATCAAGTTTTGGATGTACCGATTTATTGCACTAGAGAAATCAAATTTTAACATTAGGATCTATGAGCCTTAAAAAAGAATTGGAGAATTATTTTTTGATCTGTTCACAATATGTTTTTGGACTCATTCGCTTAAGACATATGAACTATAATAGATTGTTAAATTACTTAAAAAGAACAATGTGCATCATTTATTAATACTTTCATTGGTAGTGTTAGTTAAGAGATACTTATTTTATGAGTATAAGAATGTTGGTATATAAAGATCTAGGCAAGCAACTACATACAGTTACGTTTATTTATATGTGTGTATAGCATAGGTACAAATTGGTACAAACAGAAAAATGGTCAGAAAGATTATTTCTTTTTCTTTTCACAGTGTTTATTTAAAATTCACTTTGTAGTCAAGGCATATAAGAGACTTTGATTTGAAGAGGTTTCCTTTTGAAGGTGACAAGCTAGCTTTCACTAAAACATTAATCCTCTGGCTATTTATCAGAGACTACAGACTGTAAGGATATTGAAGACTAGAAATATACTCAGAGAATAAAGAAAATCCTTGTACTTCTTGAACTCAAACATTTTTTCATGTTACACAAAGTCATTTGAAAAGCATATATTTGGAATGAAAGTGGAAATGTGAGCTTTCAGTCATTTATAATAAACAGATTGTAGAAACTATCATTTAGTAGATTTATCTTAAATGTTTTTAAAGCTCAAGAAACTGCGTGTGCACACACACACACACACACACACACAAAGATTAAGTGTAAAGATCAGCATTAATAGCTATGGCAAAAGGAAAGATGATTTGAAAGGTTTTAATCCTATTATTTTTGATTTCACTAAATGAATTTGATTTCACTAAATTAATCCCTAAGGCAAAATAAAGAGAATAAGCAGAGTACACAGAAGCACTTTTCTGGGAAGGCTATTCAGAGGACATCATGGATAGGTCAGTGCATGGAAGTAGTCAGATAAGTTTCACAAATCTTGATTCTTCCCAAACTATTTATGTGCCCAGAGGTATGAGAGATGTCGGGAGAGCACATTAAAGGTAATACCAGGAAGTCAATATAGTCATGAGGAAATAAAATAGTCCTTATGAAACCAGTTTTCAAGATCATGGGTTTTAGACTTTTGAGTCTAAACTTTTGAGTAGAGATTGTGTAATTAACTGTATCATCATTTACCATGTCCACTAATGAGAAAGCTGAAATCCAGAATTGTGTATTATGCAAGATCACACAGGATGTAAATAGTAGTGGCTGCTATGTTTTGGAAGAGGTACTGGCCTGACAGTAAAGGAAACTGTATGTTAATTCACTAAATTAGTCTTATTTAATAAAATAACTTAGCTCAACTTTCATTTCTGTAGTTGTAAAATTAAAATGGATGGACTAAAATGTAACAATTAAAAATCATAAAACATATTTAAACATGTCTAAATCTTGAAAGTATAATTTTCAGAACAACACATATAGTCTGTCCCCATTTATATGCATTTAAAACACACAACACACTATTACATATTGTTTATGGATAGACATTTGAATATAAGAATTAAAAATGGACTAGATGAATATACATCAAACTCATGTTAGGGGTTGCTTTTGACATAAGGGTACATGAAATATGACTGGAGCATGTGGTCAAAAGAAACTTCACCTGTATCTGGGATTCAGTTTTTCCAACTATAAAATCAATATAATAATAGTATGTATCTAATAAGGTTGCTGTAAATATTAAACAAGTTAACATAATAAAGTGTTTAGAACAAGTGATTGGGGTAAAGTAAGGTATTATTAACATTAATATTTTGTCATTGGGACATCAGATCTATCTATGGGGCTATTTATATACTTTCCAGGTAAATCTTGAATCTTCCTCTATTCTTAGCAATACAGGATGAACAGTGGAGAGTAGAAAATAAATTTGCTACCTAACAGTTTTTAACATATAAAAGCTCTGTAGTTATCAAATTACTGCAGTATACTCCTATATCGAGAGGAAAATGCCCGTGTATCATTGATTTTTATAAAGTCACATATTATTGACTAATCTAAAATAATGTAAATTTTACATACATAGATAATATGACAGAGATATAAGCAATTTTTGTCAAATTGCAGGTCAATTTTTAATTTTAATATGTTTTTAGTATATACTTCAGAAAATTCCAATTATCTTTTTTTAATTGATATTTATAGGGGTGGCAATGATCAGTAAGATTACATAGGTTTCAAGTGCACAATTCTGTAATACATCATCTATGTATCAGATTGTGTCTTCACCACCCAGAGTCAGTTCTTCTGTTACCTTAATATAATACAGTTGGTTATTTAATTTCTATGTGTGACATTAATTCATTACCACAAAGTTCATTATATTTTCTAATTCATTATCTTTTACTTAACTATACTTCAATAACCAGGTATTTTTCAATAAAGTGTGTATTATAATGTTATCTTAAAATAATAATATTCTCTGCTTGCATAATTTGTAATGAATTAATGTCATTTATTTGAAATATTATTTTTAAATTCACTATTTCACTCTTCCATTCTCTCATATTTTAACTCTACTTGCTCTGTTTTGTTTATAACAGGTATATTGATTTGAAGTAGGTGAAAATATATACTCTAAAGAAGACTGTTTCAATGTTATAATAATTTAGAATTCTAGTCTATCAGTAAATATATGAAAATATTATTTGCATTATCTGTTAATAATTTAAACAAGTATCTAATCAAATGAAAAAAATCAGTTTAACTTTTAAGATTAAATTTAAACCTATTCAAGCAATGATACCTTGATCCCTCAACAAATGATATTATAGACTCCAAAACCTTTATTTCAATGTGGTGCACAATTAGCAGTAGTTTAAATAATACAGAGGGTGCCAGAAAAAAATGTATACACATTTTAAGAAAGGAAAAAACTGAATTAATATTGTAATACTCAATATATACCAATATCAAATTATAAATACAAATCACGTTTGACTTCTGCAATTACAAGAGGTGCTCAAAGTGGTTACTCTCAGTGTCCAGACACTTCTGATTATGTCGAACTACTGCTTGAGCAACATTGACCAGTGTCCACTTGTATACGTTTTTTTGGCACTCTTGGTGTACCCACAAATTCACATAGTGAAAAAGCTATAATTTTATTTTATAGCTTCAAGAAGTTAAATTTTAATGATCTCTAAACTTTTTTAGCAACTCTTAAGTCTCACAATGAAAGGTAAAATTTTTTTTCTGTTATTTATTTTAAAAAATAGAGATTTTCTAGTTTGAATCACACTTTATGTCATGGAATAGTGATGCTGAATCTCATAACTTTTTGTAAAAATTCAGAGAATTAAAAATAATTTAAATAAAAATTTCCTATAATCCTCATTGCCATGATTCATGAAATTTAAACAACATTGTGGTCCCAGGAGGCAGAGATAATTCATCTTTATATCCTCAATACTTAGCATGTGTCTTGGTGCACTGAAGGCACTACACAAAAGCCTGTTGTATTTGAGTGAATGAAAAGAAAATCAATTGCGTTATATATTTGTAGATTTGATCTGTATCTCTGAATTGTCCTGCTTTAAGTAGAGAGTTTAAAAGAAAAGAGAGAATACTCATCTCTACATTTAAAGGGGAACAAAAGAAATGATGAAATTGGACAATCAAATCCATCTTTGATCCAATTATACTCAACTACTCAATATATGAATCCTGAATTTTTCTGTGCCTGGTCACATATGAAGCACCATGGGTAGCAGAAAAGCAGTGGAAGATAATATTCTATGTTTCATGAGCTTATTATTTTTTAAATAAATAATTATTTAAATTAAAAATGTCTGCCTATCCATTTCTCTATAGAGCTCTAATTTGCACATTAGGGCTCTTAAATTTATGCAATTAAAATTATATTTTTCAAAATGCTTTGTATTTTATTTGAATCCTAATGGGAATTTGTATATCTTAGTTTTTTTTTGTTGTTGTTGTTTTTTTTCAAGATGCTGGGTAATGAAAGCCCTATTTGTTTTAAATATTCACACAGGTGGGAAGTTAAACTCTCATTGCCTGTATAATAAAGTCTGAGCTATCAAATGATGCCAATATTCAAAGTAATTAGTATCATGTACTCTACATCCTTTAAACAAGAAAATAATATTAGACCGTTTACAGAGGTAGCACAGGACCTACTTAATTTAACAAAAATCTTTTATATGTAATATATTTTATATGTAATAGAACTACAAGGAAACATCTTTCTCCAAAGTCCTACCCACTCTCAAGTGCACTAAAATATTGCATTTATCCAAAGGAGATTCCCAAATTTAAGAAATCAAACTTTATTGTGTCTTTAGAAATAATAAATATCATGTAGAAAAAAATAGCTTTATTATCTTTATTACTTGAATAGGAACCTCTGTTTTTAGACAGCTCCTGTCCATTTGATTCTTAGACAAATTCCTGCAGATGATTTTTCAGAACTGCAAGTTTTAGGGCTGTGAACAGAAACTACATGCATTTTGCACTACTTTTGCAATAAACACACACACACACACACAACAACAACTATATCTGGAGAAAAAACTAAATATAATTGCATATCTATATTTTTAATTTTTAATTTGTCAATAACAGTTGACATACAATATTGTATTAGTTTCAGGTGTACAACATAGTGATTAGACATTTATATACCTTATAAAGTGATCACCTCGATAAGTCTAGTACCCATCTGACATCATACATACTGTGTTGCCCCGAAAATAAGACTTAGCCAGACCATCAGCTCTAATGAGTCTAATGAGCAAAAATTAACATAAGACCGGTGTTATTTTAATATAAGACTAGGTCTTTAATATATAATTAATATAATATCATGTAATGTAATATAATGTAATGTAATATAATGTAATACCCAGGCTTATTTTAATATAATACATATATTGTATACGTATATTGTGTAAGACCCAGTCTTATATTAATTTTTGCTCCAAAAGACTTATTAGAGCTGATGGTCAGGCTTGGTCTTATTTTGGGGGAAACACGATAGTTATTACCAAATTATTGACTATATTCCCTACGCTGTGCTTTATATCCCCATGACTGTTTTATAACTAGCTATTTGTACTTATTAATCCCTTCACTTTTTTCACTAATTGCCCCACCCCCCTTTCATCTGACAGTCATTAATTTGTTCTCTGTATCTATGCAATTGTTTCTTTGTTGTTGTTGTTCATTCATTTGATTTTTAGAATCCACATATAAGTGAAATCATATGGCATTTGTCTTTCTCCATCTGACTTATTTCACTTAGCATAATAATACCCTCATCCCTGTGGTCACGAATGGCAAAATTTTATGGCTGAGTAATATTCTATTGTATACATATACATACCACTTCTTTGTCCATTTATTATAGATGGACACTTAGGTGGCTTCCATGTTTTGGCTGTTGTAAACAATGTTGCCATAAACATATGGGTGCATATATCTTTTTGAATTAGTGTTTTGGATTTCTTTGGATAAATACCCAGAAGTGAAATTGCTGGGTCATATGGTAGTTCTACTTTTAATTATTTGAGGAATCTCCATTTTGCATTTCATAGTGGCTGTACTAACTTAAATTTCACCAGTGATGCACAAGAGTTTCCTTTTCTCCACATCCTTACCAACATTTGTTGTTTGTTGATTTGTTGATTATAGCTTTCTGACAGTTATGAGGTGATAATTCATTGTGGTTTTAATTTGCATTTCCCTAATGATTAGTGATGTTGAGCATCTTTTTATATGTCTGTTGGTCAACCATATATCTTCTTTGGTGAAATGTCTATTCACGTTCTCTGCCTATTTTTAATTGGATTATTTGTTTTTTTGCTGTTAAGTCATATGAGTTTCTTATATATTTTGGATGTTAACCCCTTATCTGCTGTATCCTTAGCAAATACCTTCTCCCATTCAGTAGGTTGTCTTTTGGTTTTACAAACAGTAGTTTTTGAGAAATAAATTTATGGTTTGAATTTTTAAATATACATTGTGTTTTCGGAAATGGGGAAAAGAGGTGGAGCAGTCTGCAATAAAAACATGAGTGAGTGAGGGGAGGAAATGAACTGAATGAACATTAAGAATGATTAGGATTTAAGAAAACAGAGGGGATTCAAAGGTGCAGTCATTCCCCAGAGTCAGATCATGAAGTCAGTCAGATAAATCCCAGACTATCAACTCTGACAGACCCAAAGTTTCATTCTAAAGTAAATGCTGAGAATACATAACTGCTGCTTCAGGCTCGTTGTAAAGATTTGTGGACTGGTTTTCTATCATCCTTCTGAAACAGATGGGAAGTTGACCAACTTAAAAATATTTTCTTGGTTGAAAAGAGAAAAAAACACATTTCTTTCTATTCCCTTAAATTTCTTCTTCCTTCCGCAAATGGCTCTTGAATTTTTCCAAGTGCTTTATATTATTTCATTCTTTCTCCCCACTTCCCTAAGGAATCCAGAAAATTTCATTAACTAGATTGCTCTGTGCAAAAAGATTTCTACCAAACCCAAAAAGATTTACTATAATATTTGTGACAAATAAAAGTATTTTCTTACATATAAAAAAAAGAAGAAAAGAAAGGAAAAGTGAAAAACAAACAAACAAACAAAAAACCTCAGTGCTGTTTTAGCCTACAAAATGATGGAGAATGTGACATAAGTAGAAACATGAAAAGAAAGGCTGGCTCTTAACTCTTGCTCTTTCCTTTACCAGGAGAACCTCCCCATAGCAATCTGATAGAACATAAGAGATGTGAAGCAGAGCTGACCTGCCCCAATTAAAGCAGCTGAGACCCTCTTAGATGAGCAGATAACTCGTCAAGCCCCACGTATGTGAGCAAGCCATGTCAAGATTAGGAGAGTCAATTGGCAGATTTTTTTTTAATTATTATTAGTTTCAGGTGTACAAGACAAGGTAATACTTAGACGTTCATCATTTATATCCCTCACACTGTGGACTTTCCTTCCCCAATCCACTATCCCTCAGACCTCACACCGAACCATCACATTACATATATAAAATTATAGTTGGCATCCATTATTGTTTAGCTTCTGGTGTACAGTGCCATGATCAGGAATCTACAGTATCCCTGAGGTGGTCTCCCAAATGGGACACGTGTCCATCGGATACCCTACAAAATCTTTACAACATTATTGATTACATTCCCCAAATTAATTTTCAAAAACCCTGAGGCCATCTTGTGGTTACCTACTGTGTCCTAATCCCTTCACCTTCCCCCTTATCCCCACCCCCCCCATCCATCTAACAATTCTCAGTTTTTCGTCTTTGTCCCCAAAACTGTTTCTGATTAGTTCATTCACTTATTCTTTTCTTTAGATTCCGCATATAAGTGAGATCATATGGTACTTGTCTTTCTCTTTCTGACTTATTTCACTTAACATAATGTTCTCTAGATCCATCCATGTTGTTGCAAATGGTAAGATTTCTTTCTTCTTTATGGCTGCGTAACACTCCATTGTATAAATGTATCACAGTTTCTTAATCCAGTCATCTACCGATGGGCATTTTGGTTGTTTCCATGTCTTGGCTATTGTGTATTGTGCTGCAATAAACATAGGAGTGCATACAGATTTTTGAATTGGAGTTTTGGATTTCTCTGGGTAGATGCCTAGGAGTGGAATTACTGGATCATAGGGTAGTTCCATTTTCAGATTTCTGAGATACCTCCATACTGTTTTCCATAGTGGTTGCACCAATCTGCAATCTCACCAACAGTGCACTACCATTCCCTTTTCTCCACATCCGTGCCAGCATTTGTTGTTTGTTGATTTATTGATGATAGCCATTTTGACTGGGGTAAGGTGGTATCTCATTGTGGTTTTTATTTGCATTTTTCTGATGGTTAGTGAGGTTGAGCATTTCTTCATATGTCTGTTTGCCTTCTGTATGTCCTTTTTGGAAAAATGTCTCCTCAAGCCCTCTGCCCATTTTTTAATTGGGTTGTTTGAATTTAGTAAAGTAGCAGGATACAAAATAAATATTCAGAAATCAGTTGCATTTGTAAATACCAATGGTAAAATATCAGAAGGAGAAATTAAAAAAACAAACAAACAAACAAACAAACAAACAAAAAAAAACATTCCATTTACAATTGCTCCAAACACTATAAAATACCTGGGAATAAATTTAACCGAAGAAGTAAAAGATCTGTACTCAGAAAATTATAAGACACTGAAGAAAGAAATGAAAGAAGACATAAATAGATGGAAACACATTCCATGTTCATAGATAGGAAGAATTAATATAGTTAAAATGGCCATACTGCCTAAGGCAATATACATATTTAACGTAATTCCTATCAAACTACCAACGACATTTTTCACAGAAATAGAACATATAATCCTAAAATTTATATGGGACCGTAGAAGACCCCGGATAGCCTCAGCAATCTTGAGAAATAAGAACAAAGTGGGAGATATAACGATATCTGACTTCAAATTATACTACAAGTCTACAGTAATCAAAACAGCATAATAATGGCAAAAAATAGACACATAGATCAATGGAACAGAATAGAGAGTCCAGGAATAAATCCATGCCTATATGCCCATCTAATCTACAACAATGGAAGCAAGAATGTACAATGGGGTAAAGACAGTCTGTTCAATAAATGGTGCTGGGAAACCTGGACAGACACATGCATGAAAATGAAGCTAAGGACCACCTCCTTACACCGTATACAAAAATAAATTCAAAATGGCTTAAAGACTTAAATGTAAGATCTAAAACCAAAAAGCATCTAGAAGAAAATATCGGAAGAAACTTCATGGACATTACCCGGAGTAAGATTTTCACTGATATATCCCCTCGCGCGAGGGAAGTAAGAGAAAAAGTAAACTGTGGGATTACATCAAACTAAAAAGTTTTCTCACAGCAAAGGAAACCATCAATAAAACAAAAAGGGATCCTACTGAATGGGAAAGGATATTTGCCAATGATATATCTGATAAGGGATTAATATCACAAATCTATAAAAAACTCACTCAACTCAACACCAAAAAAGGCAGATATTTTTTAAAGAGCAAACTACTGCACGGAGGCTTGAATTGTCACAGCCAAGCCATGTCCAGATTAGCAAAATCCATAGGACATGCCAGACTTAATCTTTTTTTTTTTCACAATAAGAAAAATAAAATATTTTATTTTACCTTCATTTATTCTTTCTCTGACACTTTTTTTTTAAATTTATAGGGGCGACGTTTGTTAGTAAAATTACATAATTTCAGGTGCACAATTCTGTATTACATCATCTATAAATCCCGTTGTGCGTTCACCATTCAGAATCAGTTCCCCTTCCATCACCATATATTTGATCCCCCTTACCCTCATCCAGACTTAGATCTTTATTGTTGTATGCCTCTGAGTGGTGGGTGATATGTAAGATAATACTACTCAGTCAGTAACTAACTGATGTACTCACATTGTGGCCAAAGAGATAAGCTTTTCACAGCTTCAAAAAGATGCATGTACCCTTTAGTCACTTCCTCAGAGTAGTTTGATTAAGCAAAAACTAGACCTTTCTGCCTGCACAAATCTGTTAGAACCCTAAGACTCACTAACAGAAGTGTTTCTCTCATCTGAGGAGGGAAAAAGTTCCTCCTGAAAATCTCAGGTGGCCAAGAGGTACTATGGTTCCCTTGAACATGAACTGATTATGACTGGATTGCTGAGGTTTCATTTGTTTGTTTGTTTTTGTTGTTGCTTATATTTTCTTCTTTTCAGATAGTAATGAAAGAAGGAAATACAATCATAGCCATATCTCTATCAAATAACAGAGAAAAAGTAAAAGTCACCATTTTAAATAAATGGTGAATAAAATGTATGTTTTCTTAAGCCTGTCATAATTCACTCATTCATGATATTTGCCTGGATCTTACAGTCTCTGAACTTTTCTATTATACATATACCTGGGAACTATCAAGGAATGTTTACCATGTACAGTCACATATAACATTACTTACATTTGCATGACAGGTAAAATCATGGAATAATTGCCTCTTCCTACAATCTTGGAATCAGATGCTATGTATGTGCGCAGGTACAAGTTATGCTCAGTTTTAGAAATTACTATGAGTTAAAACACTACCAAGAGGAGGAAGGGAGAGAAGGGACAGAATTCCCTACCATTAGAGTATTCTAAGTGGTCTATTTATCCTAATAAAGCTTAAATTGAAGTATTTTCTGTTATTCCTTTCCCTCTTCTAAATCTGCTCTCCACCCTTCTCTGTGTTTCTCTCTGTTACCAGAGGCCACCATGTCCTGACCACTTTCATATATCCAGTGCCTTCAGGTGTGCAGACAGTAGGGTAGCCCTGGCAGAAGATCATAAAGAAGATAGCGAAGTCAGGATACTCATCCCTATACCCTTCCTGCAAGATTCCCTTGGTTTGCCAAAGGTCACTTCTCTCTCAAGACAGGAGAACTTATCCTATTTTTGTCTGATCCCAGGTTCTTGTTACACATGCCTCGCCCGCATCCCTTAGGGCACTGGTGTGGTAAACTCCTGGTCACTGCACCACCCCTTGTTTCTCCTTATCCCACATCTTTACAGTTCATTGTTAAAAAAAAAAAAAAAAGCCTCCTAGAATTGTAATTATACTGCATTAAGTTTGCCATCTGTTTCCTGTGGGGATACTAACTGGTAAAATCACAGTCTTCAAAAATTTTCCTTTTTCATTAAACAATTAACATTTTGCAGGAGGTGTGTAATGTGTGTCTGAACTCTTGGGTAAGTTAGAATTTGCCTGGCTACTGGAAGGGCAGTTTTCAGGAGGAAAGGAGTAAAAGTATCCTCTCTACCATTCTATAAACAAACTTTATGGCATGATACATCATAGTGTCAAAGTTATAGTGGATAAAATGAAAGACTGAACTATTTTCTGACTGTATAATCTTGTTGGTAACCTAAACCTCAATTTCCCTATTTGAAAAATAAGCATTTGACTATCTCTGTTCACCTTCAGCAGTATTCTTGAGAGAATCAAATGAGACCGTGAGTAAGGATACATAGAAATATAAAATGTAAAAATACAGTTTTTTTGTTAAATATTTGGAAGTATCCTGTTTTATGTGATTTTGGCCCAATTAAACTAAAATGTATACAAATAAGATTTACAAACTCTTATTGGTTCCATTCCCCTTACACATATATAGTTTTTTGTGTTTTTTTTTTCCTATTAAAATTTAGGATGAAGTTTCAGGTGTGTTAGTGCAAGTAGGTTAAAGAAGAAATCCAATAAACTAGAACGTTTACTGAGACTAATTTCACTAAACACATGTCCAGCTCATTCCCATGAGTAAATATTATAGAAGTGATCTAGATACTATTTAGATCTGCTCACTGATTGTTTCACAGCACTAAACATCTAAAAGGCAATTGCATGATCCCTCTTCCTTTCCCTCTCCCTCTTCCCCTCTCTCCTCCTTCCCCCTCACCCTCACTCTCCCCCTCTCCGTGTCTGGGTTATTCAAGTAAACACAGCACATATTAGGAGTGTTACGTGTGGTCTATTTGGTATCCACTGCCAATGAAACCTTAATGAAGAAGTGTTCTCCTTGCTTAGTGCAGTGGTTGAATCAGTGATAATTATCATCTCTGAAGAAACAGGACCATCAGGGGTTATTACATTTACATGCTCTATTGAAAGAGAACTTAAGCTGAAAGCATTCTAATAGTTCAGATCTTGCTGGGAAACACATGTGAAGAGACATTAACCACCTACGTGTGTCAGGAATGTAAGAAACACAGAAAACCCATGCAGCTCTACAAACTGGCAATATAATTGAAACTTAATGAGGAGGTTCTCTGGGCAGAAAATGACCTCTTGTTGCTGTGTCACTGAGTTCCCCCTTTCTATCTGGTAGCTGGAAAAATAAGTGGATAAGAGCATAAAGAGCAGTCTACACCCCACTGAGCCTAGTTTTTGCTCAGCATTGGTTACCTTCTAGGTGTTCTTTTTGCCACTTAGGTATTCAAAACAGTTTTTGTTTTTTGTTTTTGTTTTTGTTTTTGTTCTTTTTTCTTGGCCAATTTAGATTATTTTAAGTAAAAGACAAAAGGAAACATTTGTTTCCAGTGTTTTCACTCAGTATCCTGAGTATAGGATTAGGGAGTCTCAAACTAATCCTGACTCAATTTTAGTGACGCAGTTGCAACAAATGCTTAAATTTCTAAATTTGTTGAATTTGAACTGCTAGAATCGTTATTGTAAATTTCAAAACTAATCTTCCTTTTTAGGTGTAATTTTTCTTCTACTAAGAAACTAAAGGATTGAACTCTGTATTTCTACAGAGACTAAAATCTGTCTTTGGTCTTCTTTGTCTTCTTTGTATCGTGTTGCCCAGTCTTCTGGCTCACCAAGGTCTTCCACTCCTCAAAGCTTCCCTCAGACCTGAATTTTTTGGTTACCACTTGCTCTGTCTTCTTCCCCAAAATATTTCTGTGTTTTCAATTTACCCAACATTTTTTTTCAGTCGGATGAAATTCTTTATTCCAACAAAACTCATTTTATAATTTACCATAGTAATGCAATTATTAATGGAAGAATCTCAATTTTATGTCTATTTGACTAGATTGCTCTTTTTCTTAAATGTTTCACTTCTTTCTGCTATTATCTTTCAGATCTCCCTGATTATGTTGGATCTTGCAACATGTCATGTTAGAAACATAGAGTAGTTCTTTTTATTTTTTTTCTTCTTTTTTTTTTTAATGGGCTAGCTTGCTGCCTTCTGACTCCAATTTTCTGGAATTGGTAAATTGTAACTGTGGGGAAAAAGTGGTCAAAATCATACTCTACTTCAAAATAGCTAAAGTGTTATTGTGAGTCTGGAGCAACAGAAATGCTTAGGACACGGCAAATGGGAATGTAAAATTGTTCAGTCCTTTTGGATATCAGTTTGGCTTGTTTTTAATGATGTTAAATGTACACATACTATATAAACCAGCCATTTGACTCTTAAGTGTTTACTGAAGAGAAATAAAAGCGTTTTTTTTTCATCATGTCACAACTCTGCCCTTTCCTATCCCAAAAGTGTTATTTATCCAAATCAGAAATCCCCTGTTGCTGGGTGAAATGGACAATTTGCCTAGAAATTACAGACACTCATCTTTTCCTAAGCCTCCTACATGAATGAGCAAAGTCAGCTGGGGTTTAGAACCCATTGGACACTTGATATTTTTAAACTTTAGGCAGGTACTAGCTAAGCATATTGCAAATATTTATTTTAATAAGACTTTAAAGTGAAAGTGAACCCTATGACAGTCTTGTCTTTTGGTGTCTTGAAATTGCCTTAAATTGGAATTACAATAATGTCTTAAAAAAACATTATTGCAAAGGGTGCAAAATAAAAAAGCACCCTTAATTTAGGGCATTGTAAAATCAACCGTATAATTATGTCTTTTGCTACACAAACTTCCTCAGAGGAAATTAGGGACAAATGGATTTTGTCCCAGTCAACTTTTGAGTTTCAGATAGAGTAGGTGTTGTGTCCTCTGTAGAAAACAGAGTTATTAACAAAAGATAGAAGATGTTGTTCTTATACTCTAAAATGAATTAGTAGCGAAACCATAGCTGTAATACAGCTCTTCTGTGTCTACCCAGGAATGTTTCCAGTAGTCTCTTATGAGATAATTGACTTTAATCGTGAACTGAACTGCAGCTGCAAATTCTGAGAAGTTACTGGCTGAAATAAAAAGGAGTTACCAAAACTTAACACTATGACATCTATTTAGAAAATCCAAAGTGCAAATCTAACAATCTAAAAATGACTATGCATGAGAGAAATAATGGAAAGAGAGCCTTGGAATTAAAAAAAAAAAAAAGAATAAAAGTAATCATTGTGTATATATAATCTTCATAGCCTTAAAATAAATATAAATGGTATTTAAAAGAAGAGAATCACTACTTATATGTTTTTATAGTTATTAATACTAATGTGAATAGATCTTTAGTATCATTTAATTCCAGGGATTTTTTTTCCAGAAATTATATAAATATAAAATACCAAAGTAGTTGAAACCTCTGAATGTTCAAGACTATGAAAAAAAGGTCTCAAGAGTTTATTTGGCCATTGTCAGAAGCCTATCAGGAGTTTAGACTCTTGTTGACTATAAGTTCTCTGGCTCCTAAATCTGCTTCTTTATAACACCCTCAGTTGTTAGCATATATGATCAAACAGTAGTTGTGTCCCAATCAAAAAGTGAATTGAAGCTTGCTCCATTTCTTTCAAAGTAGTCTTCAGAAATGCCTTGACTCTTAAGCAATAGTGCTGGAAAATAGAGGTTTCAGGATTCACGTCAGCCCAAACTTCTGAACTCATGGTGTCTTAGTAGACTGCATGACTGTTTCATATATTTTGCTATCTCCTCAATCTCCCAATATCACCCTACTCTCCTCACTTTCAGCTGATGAACTTGCTTTCCACTTTATTGAGACAATTAGAGCAATCAAGAGTCTCCCCCACATATAATGTTCTACAAGCATCTTTAGATACATAATTCTGCCCACACGTGTGCCCAGAGACAACACTCAGTTGTGTTGATACTTACCATTTTTGACAGCACAAAGCCATCACTACATAATTCTACCCTCTCCTTCATACATCATTTATTTTTTCCCTCTCTACTGAATCATGTAGTGCATGATGATTCCTCTCTAGTGCATCATGCCTTTATTGCTTTCTACCCAAAATCAAAACTTTGCATCGATCCCATTTCCCCTTCCAGTTAATCCTCTATTTCTTTGCTTTTATTTGCAACATATTTCCTCAAAGAGTTGTTTATTCCAGTAGTTTCAATTATTTTCTTCCCATTGACTCTTAACAAATATATATCTATTCCAAACAGCCTTCTCCAAAACATGCCACTCATATCAACTTTACCAAACACCACCACATAGCTAAATCCTTTAGCCATTATATAATTTTAATCTTTCTGAAATCATCAGCAGATTTTTATACAGTACGTTATTTCTGTCTTCTTAATGCATTTATCAATCAGAATAGGCTGGGGGATGCAAAAGTAAAAACCAATCCCCACGCCTCACTGTACAAGGTCTGACTATTAAGTTTGAGATCTTGCCACCTTGCACTTACATTGGCACCACTATACAAACAGCTCGGTGATGTTCCATAACCTTGGTATATCAGGATCTCACAGCTGTGCTCCTGTCGATATGTGGCAGTGTCTTGCTGAGTGGCGTTCATTATTGTTGCATGATTTTGTGTGCCATCATGAGAATGTCTGAGATTGAACTAGAGCAATGAACAAACATTAAATTTCTCATTCAATTTGGCAATAGTGGAAGTGAAATCAGGGACATGTTAGTCCAAGTTTATGGGGATAATGCCATGAAGAAAACGGCACTGTACATTTCACTTAAACATTTTTCTGAGAGGAGAGAACGTGTCACTGATGAAGAGAGGTCAGGGTGGCAGGTATCAAGCAGGACTGATGAAAACATTGCAAAAATTCATTGAATTGTGTGTCAAAATCATCTGCTGACTGTGAAAAGCATAGCAGACCATGTAAACACCTATAGAGAAACAGTTAGGAAAATCTTGGCATGAGAAAGTTGTGTGCAAAAATGGTCCTGATGAACAAAAGCAAAGGAGAGTCAAAGTTTGCAAAGAGATTTTGGAGAGGCAAGATGATATTTTGGGTCATATTATCACTGGTGATGAAACATGGGTGAACCAATAAGACCCTGAACAAAGTGACAAAGTACACAGTGGAAGTCAGCCAATTGTCCACTACAAAAAAATTTCCATCACTCCATATTAAGAGTCAAAATGATGTTGCTAACCTTTTTTGATGTCAGAGGAATTCTTCATTATGAATTTGTACCAACTAGACAAACAGTTAACCAAGTTTACTATTTGGAAGTGTTGTAAAGGCTACATGGAAAAGTTGGATGACCTGAGCTTTTCACCAAACATTCATGGCTCTTGCATCATGACAATGCACCAGCTTACATGGCACTGCCTATGAGGGAGTTTTTATCCAGTAACAAATAACTGTATTGGAACGCCCTCTCTTTTCACCTGATATGGCCCCCGATGACTTCTTTCTTTACCTGGAGATAAAGAAAATATCAAAAGTAAGACATTTTGATGACATTCAGGACATCAAGGGTAATACGACGACAGCTCTGATGGCCATTCCAGAAAAAGAGTTCCAAAATTTCTTGTAGGGTGGACAAGGCACTGATGTCAGTGGGTAGCTTCCCTAGAGGAGTATTTCAAAGGTGACCATAGTGATATGCAACAAGGAGGTATGTAGCACTTTTTCTAGGATGAATTCGTAAATCTAATTGTCAGATTGTCAGACATCGCATACAAAATCATCCATGTCTTTCATTCATTCTACAAATCCATGCCAGGTTGCCTGGAGTCTCCTCTCTGCTAAGCCTTTTCTTAGGAACCACGGCTGATAGAGCGACTTTTTCTATTTAGAAAAAGAGCAATTAAATGTTTGACCAAGAAATGACACATGTCCACATCATCCATGTCCCCACCACGTTCTCGTCCACACTTTTTCAAACTCACATCCAATCTATCAGCAAGTTGTTGTTTTTCTTCTCTACAAAATATACCAATATCTGGCCATTCTCTCTACCTTTACTGCTAACATCCAACCCAACGTCATCTCTTTCCTGAATTATGGTAATATATTCATTATAGGTAAGTCTCCTTGCTTCTTATTGGCACCCCAATAGTTTATTCTCAACATAGTAGCCTGAGAGATTCTTTTAAAATGATAGACAACACTGTTATTCAGCCTAAAGAACAAAAAAGGGAATTATGACACATGCTGCAACAGGATGAATCTTGAAGACATTATGTTAAGTGAAGTTAGCCAGTAACAAAAATACAAATACTCTATGATTCCGCCTACATGAGGTAAATACAATAGTCAAATTCATAGAGATGGAAAGTAAAATGATGATTGCTAGGGGCTTGAAGGAAAAGAGAATGGGGTGTTATTGTTTAATGGAAACAGAGTTTCAGTTAGGGAAGATAAAAAAAAAAAAGTCTGGAGATGCATGGTAGTAACTCTTGCACAACAATGTGAATGAATGTAGTGCCACAGAACTGTATACTTAAAAATGTTTAAAATGGTGAATTTTATGTTACATGTATATTACTACAATAAAAAAATAGAAAAAAATGTTAAGTAATATCAAGTCACTCTTCTGCATCCCTTTCTGAAGGCTCCCACTTTCACTTAGAGAAATGCACCAAAGACAGTATCTTGGCCTACATGGCCATGTGTTATCTTTCCCACCCAATAACCTCTGTGACGATCTCACTTTCTATTCTGTCCCTCACTTACTTTGTTCCAGTTAAATACTGGCCTCTCTGTAAAACTATCACCTTATGCTCTTTACTCTAGCTATGATTAATTCCCTCTCCACCTCATAATCTTTGCTTAAATCTCATCTTCTCAATGAATTACCTGCATCCCATCCTTGAAATGTTATACACATTCAGACTTCTACTCACCATTAACCTACTATACATGTTGTGTAGTACCTAACATATTTTAAAACATTATGTAATTTGCTTTCTTACTATGTGTGCTCATTTATTATTCACTGTCTGCTTCCACTCACTGGAATGTAAGTTTCACCCAAGATAGAAAGCATTGTTGTTTAACTTTTTGATGCATTACAAGTGCCATGGGTAGTGTAAGACTTATAGAAAGTAGTTAATAAATATTTGTTCAGTGTTGAATAAATAAATTCCATTCTATTACTCCCAACCTATATTCATATTTGATCTATCTGGATATTCTTTAAAGAATACATCTGCTCTCATTTTCTAGGTAAACTTCATAGACCATAATTATTTCAGTTTTCTTCTAGGCCAGCATATCCATACCAAGTAATTGACAATTACTTAAATTTGCTGTTACTGTTCAATTCCTTGCTTTTTCTCTGCTTCACTCTTTATTAGTGTATCTGCAAGAATGCGAACAATAATCTAAAAGGGAGTAAACTTTTACAACCATTTCATTTTTTTTCTTTTTTGCTCTTATGAATTGCTCTGGTCATTATAAATTATTTTTATAGACAACTATTTATTCATGAGGAATTTAAATAGTATATGGTTATTATCTGAAATTTTATTCTACAATTCATTTCAATTAGATGGTGTCATCAATATTTGGCAATAACTCCAGGGACAGATTTTATCATGTGTTTAAGCTTTGAATGTGAATAGCCAGGGCATTTAAGTTTAAAACAGAGAATAAATAATTGGAAACAACAATAATAGTTTTTAACTAACAATCACCAATTATTTTAGAAATATAGACTTTTTATGATTCAAAAATTATGTAAATTATCTTGTATGATTTCGCATTTGAGGCATTCTATAAGAAAATGTAATTTTCTACCAATTGAGGTAAATATTAATACTAATATTTCTACATGGGATTCTATGGCCATTTTCAGATTGTTGTTAATAAAAAAACAAATATATGTTTATATATCAAGCATCAAAAGCAATTAAAAAGTATTTTTGAATGCATTTAATATGTCCATCTCTATACACAAAATTATAAAGAATATTAATTTTCTTTTTTAAAATTATTTCATCAAAATAATTCCATAAATCTACTTCAACACCTTCTGAAATTTGTATATAGACAGACTTTTACACAGTAAAGTCAGAGTAAATGTAAAAGATTTGGTCTTGCAGTTATGTTAGCAGTTTGCAAAAATGGACTTTTGAGCTGTGCTTTACCCATTTAACTTCTTACTGCCTACCCATGTCTGACCAAGAGCTCGTTCCCCTGCATGTTGTTGCAATCATTGCCTTTGAGTAACCCCAGGAGTAATTACTTGCAACCCCAGCATTTGTACCAGCCATCAATTCAGATCCCAAAGAAAAAAAGTTTTAGTTAAATTAAATCATTTAATGATATCATGCTTTAGTTTGAAAAATAATGCAGTCAGTTATATTTGAAAGCCATTAATATTTTAAAATATGCAGACATATATGGCCTCATTCTTCAAATTCCATTATGTCTATCCCCCTTTTTCAAAATAGGGCCAAGATCTGAATGGGTAGTTAGTGTTGACAATGACTTTCTCTACCATTCTAACGATTCCAGGACAGAGTCTCATGCTTCTGAGTATCAAACTCAAGATTCATACTTTTTTGTTTGTTTGATTGTTTACTCAGTGGAATGCGTAGGAAATGTTTGGCAAACAGTGGGCTTTCCCAAAGTATATGCATGCAAGTATGCAACAAACTTTATTGGGACTTCTACTTCTATAATGCATATGTAACATGTAATTAAGGTATAATTGTAAAATGTATTCTTTGTTGTAAATTCCATATAGCCAGTTGATTCTCAAAGAATGCATTCACTGATTTTTTCCAATTTTCGTAAACATATGAAACGTGATTACAATGATTAATGCATGTAGTTCTAACATGAATAATGGTGATATTTTGTTTTCAATAATATGTAAGAAGAAAATGAAACAATTATGTTATCTGTTCCAACTTTATTTATTTTTCAATGACATGAGACATTTTTGCTGAATCAGAGAATGATTTTTGAATACTGGAAGAATATTCCCTCAATTTATTATTCCAGTTACAATGTAACCGCTATTTAATTGGCAGATTTTCATGTGCAATCTGAATTATTAACATTTTCTCCATCTTTTCATGGAAATTCAAAACACAGTAAGTGAAACCCTGTTTGTAGCATTTGCTTATTCCCATCGTAAAATCCACTCAATGTGGCCAATTTCAAGATGCCATTGGGACATCACTGAACAAATATTTCTACCTTACAGATAGAATACAAAAGTTAGGCTATCTATAAGATCATCAAAATCCCATCTTTAAAGTCCTACTTGACTATTTCAGACTTTTTTCATGGACTTGACAACATTTGAAGTGTTACCTTAGTTTGCTGATGAAAATTCTAATTACCTTATTCTTCTGCATTTTCCAATCTTTAACATACCGCTGACTGAGTTTTGCTAAAAGTTGTAATCCTATCCAGCTGGTCTCTGTGGTTTTCCTAGAATGACATAATAAGCATGCTTTGATATACAGGGTGTGTAGGTTGTTTTGGCCCATAATTGTTTTTAACGGGCTGCTTGCTTCAAAAACACAGTTGGTTACCAAACACAGCAAACCAAACAGAGTTAGGCCAATATTAGTGTATTTATAGGTTTACGATAAATGAAACTTTGTTATATATAAATAAGCATTAGCACTTCTTTTTAATTTTCAGCATACTATGTAAGGTTTACTATCTTATATATTGTTGTTCAGTAGTTCAGTAACGATTTGGAATACCAAATTGTCTGACAGTTGTAAGCAGCCAGAATAATGCAATAATAAAATGCTCTTTTGTTTAATGATTTCATTTTGGCAAAGGTTTGTTTACAGACAAAGTGATTTCTATTTAAAGCAGTCAATAAGGAAGGCATTTCTGTTTATGACAGAAATGATCTGGCTTATGCCAGGATGGTCCTTGCCTTGTATTAAATGCACTTCGATAATCATCAACTTCACAGGAAATCCAATTCTGTCTGGGCATACATAAGCAAAATAAAGTACATGTTGAAGCAATTCTCTGGGAATTTGCAGGCAAATTAATTGGCAAGTGAAAAACAAATCACTTTAGGGCTGAATCATGAGGAATTATTATTATTATTTTTCATTGAATGGAAATTTCTTAACACTGTTCATTTGTCTGTATGGAAGCAAAACGTAAACTTAGGACTTTAGGAGTGAAGTGAGATGAGGAGAGGAATTATTTAGAAGCTCAAAAATTTGAAATGGGAAATCAATATTTTAAAAGTCCAAAGGTTGGCATTTACTATTATAAACTTACTCCTCCTTTTCTTTCACAAATCTTTACCTTGGTTATGTAAGAAGAAACTTCCAGGTTTTGAGAAAGTACAATGATTTTCTAAAACTAAGTTTAATGTGTCTGAATTCATTTAAAATTAATCTGCTTTTCGAAGGGTGTTTTCCCTGAAATCTAAGCCGATCAGTATTGTAAGAGGGAAATTTTTGCATGTGTTTCTAATTCTTCTATAAACATGCCCTCAAAGTATGCCATTGCAAAGGCCAGTAGATAGCCAAAAAGTGTGTAAACTTTTTCCGTAGAAACAAAAAGGTTTAAGTGGCCAAGTGTAAACAAATGTGATTCCAAAATATTTAGATAGTTTCTAAAAGAAAAAAAATCTTCATTCAATCTGCTCAGACTTTTTATTATATATTTTATTTTGTTCTTTCCAGCTGTTTTTCATTTTCTCTATTCTTTAATTACCTCTTCTTAAACTGCTTAAAAAAAACTGCCTCTTTTCTGTCCTTTCTAAAACAATACGTTATGTAACTAATTTGGTTAGGAGCAACAGAAAGCTCTAAATAAAAATAAAACTACAATCACATGGCCCACAGAGCTTATTATATATTTAGCTCATAATTTTAGAAAGAAGATATAGATACAGTCAAATTTGGGGGCATTTATCAAACAATTGGGGTTAAAGCACCCTATGAATATTTTTGTTTATGCTATGTCCACAAGTTTACTTCAATAATGAAGGTGAAATGTTTTCTGAAAAAGAATATTATTTCCCTTATGAAACTGAACTTGTTTCTTTTGCAGTCTGATGACATTAAACAAGTTTGTCTTTTACTTTTGTTACCATGTTACAAACAGTACCCATTTGAGATTCAAAATGTTTCTGTTGGCTATGTGCACAATCCAAATGAACCAGTTACTGGTCATACTTTTCCTTTGGTATATGTTGCCAATTGCTGAACCTTCAGAAAAATAGAAGCCAGAACCATATCTCTGTGCCCTACCTACCCCATCTCTTCCATGAAAAGGTGGAGCTAATCAATGCAGTGGTCCAAGGCCTGCCAGCCTGCTTTATCCAGAAGCACCACCGATGAGTGAACTAGGCAGTGATCTATCTTTTAACTGCACTGACCAGTTTTTCCATGGTCCATTAGGCTAGTTACAGACCTGTGGCTTTAATGCAAAGTAAAATGGATAGTTGAGGCAATTATCTGAACAATTCCGGCAAAAAGAAAGCTTGTTACTAAGGTAAAAGTGAGTTGGTGGGGGTGGGGGTGCCTCAATTATCCCTATCGAATTTCTATATTGATCACATTCACAAGACAATTGCTTGACTCACCCCTTCATTTTGCTTGGGTAGACACGGACTAAAATAATTGAAAGCAATTAAATAGCAGTGTCTGGAGAACCATAAGTGACATCTTAGATCAGATATTGTGATATAGGGTAGCCTCATCAACTATTTGTCAAATCCCTACTGTGCTAGATACTGGGAAAATGACTAAGTAAACAGAGGAGAAAACGTCTATCCACACACTGGTGGAAATGAGGCATGTGTCCATGAAAAAGTTAGGTGGAATGGGCAGCAATTCAACAGTAAATTTCAAAATAAAAAAGCCATGTTTTAAGTAATGTGTTGGTCTTTTTCCAAAGCCTACTGGAACTCAAAAAGCTTGCAGTTAGAAATTGGATTGGCTTTTTTAAAAGGCATGCTATTATTTAAGGAAGACTGGGAAAACTTCTATTGAAATCTTTGAATGAATGAAGCAAAAGACCTCTGGCAATCCTTCTTTGGAAGGCAAATATATCCGGGAGGAGTCACACACTTAAGTGCACTAAATCCCTAAGGCCTTTCCTTAAGAAAAGTGAGTTGTCATTTTCCTCCTGAGTGACAGGTGTGGACAGCAGCAAAAGATCACTGAGTGCCTGCAGGTGATAACTGAATGGAGGAGAAAGGATAAGTAAAGACTGAAAATAAATTCTGCACTCACACAGCCATTTCGCCTTGAGACAGCTAGCTGGACTAGCGGGCCCTTTAGGACCAAATGATTATTTTAGTGAAAGTGACAAAAAGGTTAACCAATCTCCACCTGGAATACTGAGGCAAGACCTGTTCAATATGCGTTTATCTGATTCTTTTTTAATTGGAAATACAATATCATTAGTAGGTCTATAGTAATTTTATCTAGAAACACAAACACATTTGTGTTTCTTTGAACATACACACACACAAAGACACACACACAGTACCTGAGTCCTATATTACTATAGAAAATGGAGAAATTCAGTACTCACATGTATCCACTTTTATCATGAAACTGTTTAAGTCTTTGAAATCCTAAGATGTGTTTCTCTGTATAATTTGGAGTGTATCTGTGTAGGTATATAATGTAAATATGTAAGATAAAACTATTAAATATTTCATAGTACCTATGATGTTAACAGTGATAAAGTATAAGTAATTTTTGGATTAAATGTAATTTTGCCATCACATAACCACTAAAATTTTACTTATAGAATAAAACTAGTTATATTTAAATTAAAATATAAGTCAAATAACATAGGGATGAATGTGAACATTTTCTGGTAATGTGTTTTATTTTTATCAAATTTATTGGGGTGACAATGGTTAGCAAAATTACATAGGTTTCAAGTATACATTTCTTTTTTTTAATTTATTGGGGCGACAATTAGTTAAATTACATAGATTTCAGGTGTACAATTCTGTATTACATCATCTATAAATCCCATTGTGTGGTCACAACCCAGAGTCAGTTCTCCTTCCATCACCATATATTTGATCCCCTTTACCCTCATTTCCCTCCCCCCAACCCCCTTACCCTCTGGTAACCACTAAACTATTGTCTGTGTCTGTGAGTTTTTGTTTCTTTTTTTGTCTTGTTCCTTTGTTGTTTTCTGTTTTATATCCTACATAAGAGTGAAGTCATATGGTTTTCAACATTTTTCTAGTAATATTTTAATGGTCTGAAAGGAGAAGTCAATATGTCATTAGAATCAGATCCTCCAATGACACATATGTTTTTATGTTCATCTTTGTCACTGAAGATTAGGACTGGTGCTGGAGAGCAGAAGTGACAGAAACATGTTCAATTTTTCTGGAAGCTGACTATGCCATTTTAACCCATCCACCCCCTAGTACACATGCCCACAGTTCCTGAGGTATCCACACAGACTCCTATTTTGAGTGAATCATAAAACTGCTAGGATTCAGAGGCAACTTATGATAAACTAATTTCCTAATTCAGACTTTCCTTATTAAAAATTTGATCTTATTTTAATTGTATCTTTGATTTAATCTATGAATTCAATCAAGTGAAAGTTTGGTACAAATATACATATAAGCTACAGTGATTATACTCAGGTGTAAAGATGCACTTTACCATAATTATATCTCACCCTGAATCAACCTGAATTATAACTGAGGAACTGGAAATTTTACAATTGGTTTTACTTGCTCACTCAGCTGTTACTCTTTTAAAAAGATCTGAACCTTCCCACAAACCCTCAGAGGCAATACAGTTCTCTATTTTAATGAACTCTTTTGCACCCCACCAAGAATTAATTGCTTTGGAAGCAACCCAATGGTCTGACATGCTGAGAGACCCACTGGTAGGTTTTTTTTTTTTTTTTTTTTTTCCCCTGATAAAGAGCTCTAAGGAATTTACCATCCTCCTGACCAGGTATAATATCTACTTCTATTATTCCTTTCTACCTTGAACGCTCTGTCTCATTGTCTCTCTGGCCTTTCTCTTTCACACACTCACACACACACACACACACACACACACACACACACACACATACATGGAAGGATTGTGAGATCCTTGGTATTACTGACAAAACTTAAAAACTTTGTTACATAAATAAAACTGGAGAAATTTGTGGTATGCAAATCCATAGGTCAACTCTCTACAGTTCCTTTCTCTTTTTTAGGAAAATCAGTGACAAATTGTTCTTTATGGGTATTTATTGATTTCTAAAATCCATAATAAGAATAGAATTTGCCATACTAACTTGTATAAAATAAGATGTGCCATCCTCTGATTTTTATATGGGGCTATAATTTCTAATTAAATCGATTCATGAATTCATTAATCCAACAGATATTTATTCAACAACTATTGTATGTAAGTATTTGCCAAAAAAATAGAAATTGTAATAAGAAGGTAGTTCATAGTAAGAGCTACTTAGATACACAGATAACTCAGATGACACATAGGAGCTGGTGTACAGACTGCAATAAACAGAGCTAAGATGTTGGTTGAATTCTATACAGATACTACATTTAAAAATAAATTAAGTGCCTTAAGTGCCTTAACAAAAAAGATAGATACAACAGAGCTATTGAAGCAAAGTTAATATATACCAGGCAACAATAACAAATAGGGAACAATCAGAGATAGTTACAGTTAAAATAGAGCTCAAGTTATAGCCTTGGCATTTCTTCATAAAATTCACATTATGATTCTTTGCAGCCCAAGCTGAAATGGAAGAAAAAGAATGGCTTCCCAAATTATTGTTAAGGAATGAAAAAAGAAGGCAAAATAGATTATCATAATAATATTTTTCTATTATGGAATTCTGAAAGAAATTTATCACATAACCCTTTAGTAAAGAACTTTAATATACCGTATTTGCCGGCGTATAAGACGATTTTTTGGCCCCGAAAAATATGCCTCCAAGTGGGGGGGTCGTCTTATACGCCAGGTACACTTCAGATAGACTGCCCATAGTGCTTGCCCCGTGCCATAGTGGCCTCCTGATGCCCGCCTACTTCATTCCACATACCGTTCAGGCATCAGCAGCGCTGCTGGGTGTATGCTCGGCTGTTATGCGATTTTGCTGTTATGCGATTTTACCACACTCGCAAAATCGCACACAGCCGAGCATACACCCAGTATGATAGCGCAAAATCGCGAATCACGATACCATACTGGGTGTATGGTCGGCTGTGTGCGATTTTGCGAGTGTGGTAAATTCGGGTTACCGTATATTTCTTTACATATGCATTGAAGATTCGCGATTTTGCGCTATCATGGTGCCTGTTAGAATGTTGAAGAGCTCACACTTGCGCACTAGTGAGGTCCCAGGGAGATGCTGATGCAAGGGTGGACCAGACTGCTATAGTGACAGGGCGGGCAAACAGGGAGCAGGGACCAATCAAATCAGGCTTTGTATACAGCCAACAGCCAACCACAATACTGCACCATTGCACAGTACAGCATAGAAAATGTCCACCAGTCAAACCCCTATCATCCCTATCATGGCACCAGCCAAAAGAAAGAAGTATGATGCAAATTTTAAACTGAAAGTTATTTGGTGTGTGGAAGGTGTGCAGAACAGGGGGTAGTCTTATACGGCAAGTATATAACAAACTCTGTATTTTGAGTGGAAATGTTAGGGGGTCGTGTTATACGCCCAGTCGTCTTATACGCCGGCAAATACGGTATATTAAAGTTTATAGATTTATTCTTAATTTATTATTAATGATTGTTTCATAAAATGAGATGAAATATTCTTTAGAGGCTTTTACTTCCAGCCAAGATCATGTCACAGAACTAGATTTACTTTTCTGTCGGGGGTGAGAGGACAAAAAAAACACAAAAAACAAAAACAAAACTATAAAAAGAAAAACAAAACATCATGCAAAAATAGCATATTTTATCAGACACCAGGCAACAAAAATACAGTGATCCTTGAAAGATGTGAAACAGTTGAAGAGAGACCTTATAATTGTCCCATTTTATTGTCTGTGGAGAATTTCTAGCCTATGGTATAGAGAGAGGGAATTCAGGCAAGATATGCTTGAATTGAGCGGATAGATCTGTAAATATGGGGAGGCCAAGATGTCTATAATGGTTAGTTCAAAATATTGGAGAGAAAAGATCTGGGAGGAGAGAGAGATAGAGAGAGCTGGGGCAGGGGGAGGAAAGAAGGGAGGGAGGGAGGGAAGAATAAAAGGAGGGAGAGATATTCAAAGTTTGAAGATGCTCTCTCTCAAGCCTTCAGGCCTTTAGGTTAACAACTACTGATCAGGACATACATATGAGGAAAATACCTGAGACTGGAGAAACAATCACCTGAAAGAATTAGAGAGAACAATCTTCAATCTCATAAAAATCAAGGTAGAGTGTGTCTTTGGAACAGCTGAAATGAAAAAAATACTCATAATTTCTATGAGGTGTGATGAAACAATATGGTGAATGTTTAAATAAATAAAAAAAAATTATAGTAAAAGACACATTGCCATTAGTCCCCCTCAAAATACTCCCACTCAATTTGAACACACTGGTCCCATCATTCTTGCCAATTTCTGAAGCAGTTATGGAAGTCCTCTTTCGTGAGTGTCTTTAATTGTGCTGTCGTGGCTGCCTCGATGTTCTGAATCATTTTGACTTTGGGGAAGAAGCAGAAGCTGCATGGTGACAAATCCGGTGAATAAGGTGGATGAGGACACATTATAATGTTTTTATTTGACAGAAATTGCCATGCCGGAAGTGAAGGGTGACATGGAGTATTGTCATGATGAAGGATGATTATGGCACTTTAAACCACACCTTCTCATAACCGTAGCTCACACCCAACTGACTGCACTGAACAAGTTGAAACTTGTCACTCACTGTTACTAAGGTTCAGTGCACCACTTCCCATATTGAAGATCCCTGCTTTTCCATTGGATGGCAATGCAGCAGCATTCACCTTATTCTTTGATCACAATGTGAATGGCTCTGTGTCACACATCGTTTCTGGTAAACATTTTGAATCGATTCAGGGCATCAAGGCAGTCAGGACAGCACAACTAAAGATACTCATGAAAGAGGATTTCCAGAACTGTTTCAGAAAGTGGCAAGAGCAATGGGATAAGTATGTCTGAAGTGAGAGGGAGTTTTTTGAGTGGGATTAATGACAATGTCTTTTACTGTAATTTTTTTTTTTTTTTAGTTTAAACATTCACTGTATTTTTTTATCACACCTCATAAACCATTATATAGAGTATTCTGAATAGATTTCCTTCAATTATGGTCAGACTTAGTCCCAGACTAAACACCGCTTTGGTCCAGACTTAAAAGATCTTACGGCATGAACCAAAGGATAAAATTGTTTGTGGTAACGTGTCTGCATTCTTGAACAAAACTCATGAATATTTATAGGAGCACAAAAATATTCAGCACCCAGCAAGGTAAAATTTTAATGTCTGGCATCTGATAATAAATTACCAGGTGCACTAACTGTGGTTGTAAATCAGACTTCAATTATGAAAGGAGATTCATAGGATCCAAAATAACAATGGTTACACATTTTAAGTATGTTGCAAGAAACATTTTGAATACAACAGAGTTAGAGCAAGAATGTGCATCACAGCTAAAACTGGTTCCCAATAGGGTTTTACAGGATCCAGTTGTCGTCCCTCTACAGGGGCATATAGGATGTGTTTTCTCTCTCAGTAGGAACAAACACCTGTGCACAGGACACCTCAGATCCAAGGAGTCCAAAATAGAGTATTAGCCCAGATTTCATATACCTTGCTGGCCATTCTTCTTATGTGACCAGCTTTAAAACTCTGAAGATCTTGTCAAAAGCAGGTACAAACCATCAGCAATAATTTTATCAGCAAACAATGCTGCTAAGCTGGTTAAAAGACAAACAAATAAACAAACATAAAACACATCTGCAACTGGAGTCCATTTCTGAGTTATAAAACAATATGTTTAGTACATTTCAAGCTTCATTCAGGAATTACCATCAGGGCAATACATCTCTTTAAACAGCTTAGGTTGTTTCCAGGTCTCCTAGAATAAACCATTGTAATGTACCAGTCATACAAAGAGGCAGAAAATCCCCAGTGATAATGAGAAGCAAAATCAATCAATCTAAAAAGTCTAGACTTCAAACAGATTATATAATTATTATACAAGCACATTAAAAGTTATTCTAATATCCCATATGTTCAAGAAGCTAGAAGAAAGATTGAACATGTTAAGTAGTCACATAAAAGATGTGAAAATGATACAAATCAAACTTCTAGAGATGAAAATTACAAAGCTAAGATTAATATACTAGATGGGTTTGCTGATAGAATAGATATTACAGGTGCAAATATTAGTAAACTTAAAGACAAACTAATAAAAGTTATTTAAAACTAAACATATAGAGAAAAATACTTAAAATAATATATAGAAAAAGCATCCGGGCATTCATGGACCTTTGCCTAAATCTCATACCATGTACAAAAAGTAACCCAAAGTAGACCATAGATTTAATGTAAAATATACAACTATATAACTCATAGAAGAAAATATAGAACATCTTTAGTGCCTAGAGCTTGGTGATATATTTTTAGTCATGAAATAAAGCAGAATTCATTTAAGAAAAAAAATCAGTAATTTGGACTTCATTATTTTTTTTAATTGATCTGTGAAAGACCCTGTTATGAGGATATAGACAAAATACAGACTGGGAGAAAATATTTGCAAACCACATACATGACTAATATCTAGAATATATAAGAATTTCTTAAAATTCAACAGTAAAAATTCCTAAACAATTCAATTAAAAAATGAGCAAAAAGCACAAACAGACATTTCACTAACTAGGATACATGATGGCAAATACACATACAAAAGACATTCAACATCACTAGCCATGAGGAAAATGCAAATTAAGGCTACAAGATATGACTACACATCTATTGGAACAGCTTGAAATAAAAATAGTGAGGATATCAAAAGTTAGTGAAAATTCAGGGAAAGTGGACTCATACATTGTTGGTGGGGTTGTAAACTGGTACAGTCACTGGAAAATAGTTTAACCATTTCTTAACAACTACATGTATGCTAACAATATGCCGCAGATAGCTCACTCCTGGGCTTTTACCTCATGGAAATGAAAGCTTCTGTACACACAAAAACCTGTGTCCAATTATTTAGGACAGCAGATTTATTTATAATAGCACTTAACTGGAGATAAAATATCCTACAATAAATGAATGATTAAACAATCTGGCACATCTACTAAGTCTTATCTCTTCCACTCCAAAGACGTTTTCCTCACATACTATGATAGCAATATTATTGGGGGAGTAGGCAGAATGTCAATTTAAAATATATATGTATATGAAATCTTCTGTGAAAATGCAACTTACCTGGTTTGTCGCTAATTAGGGGAAGACGTAGAGTTTCCATGTTATAAATAGGACAGATGAAAAGAAGCACAGCATATTGGAAAATGTAAAGACCTTGTAGCTAGAAGCCTGTGTTCAATGTCTGTGTTCATTACCTAGTTCTATGAAGTTTTGCTGGACAAATTCTTTAATATCTCCCAGATTCATAATTCCCGCCTAGAAGATGGTAATAAGAACAGTTCAAGAAAAGTTGTGAAAATGAAACCAGTTTAAAATGCCTACTATGCACGTATTTAATTGAGATTATTTTTTTTCCTACCCAAATATGTATTTTTTTATGGATGTTATGTAGTGCATCACTGAGAGGATAAAGTTGGTCTTAAAAGAAACTTGGGTTAGAATTCAGACTGTTCCTCTGACCAGTGGTGTGAATCTGGGATATTCATTTTGAGCCTCAATATTTTTATCCCCAGAAAAAAAAATAATATTGTACCACATATTCTTGTATTGAGTTAATGATAAAATAATATGTTGTATGTACACTTTAAACTCAGAATCATTGTCTTTACTAAATCTATGAGATTTATATTTAGACATATGGCAGAATTAATTTTAATTTGGATTAAAATTAAATCTATCTTTGTTGTTTTTTGTATTAGAAATAATAAATCCATGAAATTCTAAGCCATGTCAGTAATTGGAATGAATTTAAGTGACAAATAATTAATTTTTCCCAAATTTAAGATGTTTGTTACTTGGATGAAGATGAGAAAGAAATCTGGTTAGATCTGGATTTCACCTAGACTATCTCCCAGGTTAGCATTCTCAATTAGTACTTGACATAGTAAGATATGTACATAAACAAATATAACTCTTGTGTGAAGACTGAAGAAGTTGTGCTGAAGTTGTGAATAACAGAGAAAAAATTCATGATCTAGGGCTTCCCATTTGCTTTCAAAGGAAAATACTGGAAGCATTAGCACAGCATTTGTATTTTCTAAAATTGCTGTCGGTCATTTCTAAGTAATTGAATTAAAAAATAGAATTAAATATTAAAACCATCCAAGTATCCACTCATATATTCAGAGATGCAAAATAGATTAAGAAATGAATGACTATAAATATGAATAATAAATATGTGTATATGTATGTGCTCTAGTGCAAATGCAGATGACCAATCTTTACCTCCATTAACATGATGTCACTGAGTTACTGAATGAAAGACAAAATCAATAAAGATTTAAACATAAGGGAATTGTTTTTCAAATATAATCCTCCAGTACACAAATAATATTTAAGAGAGGAGCATTTAAATAAATTAAATAATGTTAAATTTATTGGGATGACATTGGTTAATATGATTATCTAATGTAATAAGTTTCAAGTGTACAATTCTAGAATACATCATCTGTATATTGCATTGTGTGTTCAACAGCCAAAGTCAAGTCTCCTACCATCACCATATATTTGATGCCCTTTACATTCTTCTACCTCCCTCCATTCACCCTTACCTTCTTCTAACCACTAAATTTTTGTCTGTGTTTATGAGTTTTTGTTTGTCTTGCTGCTCGTTTTTGCTTTCTGGTTTGTATCCCACATATCAGTGAAATATTATGGTTCTTGACTTTTTCCATCTGACTTGTTTTGTTTAGCATGATAGTCTCAAGATCCATCCATGTTGTTGCAAATGGTAGTATTTCATCTTTCTTACAGCTAAATAGTAGTCCACTGTACATATGTACCACATTTTCTCTATCCAATCATCTATCAAAGTACACTTCAGCCATTTCCATGTCTTGACTACCATGAATAATTCTGCAATAAACATGGGGTACATATAGCTTTATGAATAAATATTTTTAATTTTGGGGGGTTGATACCCAGAAAATGGATTGCTGGGTCACATGGTAACCCTGTTATCAATCTTTTGAGTAATTGCCATAATGTTTTTCATAGTGGCTGTACTAATTTACATTCCCACCAGCAATGTATGAGGGTTCCTTTTTCTCCACAGCCTCTCCAACATTTGTCTTATTGATGATAGCCAGTCTAACAGGTGCGAGGTGTTATTGTATTGAAGTTTTGATTTGCATTTCCCTAATAGTTAGTGAAGTTGAGCATCTTTTCATGTATCTGTTGGCTGTTTGTGTATCTTCTTGGGAAAAATGTCTGTGCAGATCCTGTGCCCATTTTAATTGGATTATTTGGTTTTTGTTGCTGAGTTATATGAGGGTTTTTTGTTGTTGTTTGTTTGTTTTTAAATATATTTTGGATATCATCCCATTGTAGGAGGCTTTGTTTGAAAATATCATCTCCCATTCAGTTGGTTGCTTTTTTGTTTTGTTGACGGTTTCTTTTGCTGTGCAGAAGTTTTTAGTTTGATATAGTCCCATTCATTTGTTTTTGTTTGTATTCCCTTTGCCTTTAGGGTCAAATTCATAAAATCCTAAGATCAAGATCCATAAGTTTAGAATCTGTTTTCTTCTACGCAGTTTATTGTTTCGGGTCTTATGTTTAGGTCTTTGATCCATTTTGAGTTAATTTTGGTACATGGTGACAGATAGCAGTCTAATTTCATTGTTTCACAAGTGACTTTCCAATTTTACCACCACCATTTATTAAATAGGCTTTCTTTTCTCCATTGTTTAGTTTTGGCTCCTTTGTCAAAAATTATTTACCTATAGATATAGGGGTTTATTTCTGACCTCTTAATTCTGTTTCATTTGTCTGTGCATATCTTTTTCTTTTAATACCATGCCATTTTGATGACTGTTGCTTTGTAGTATAAATTGAAGTCAAGGAGTGTGATACCTCCAGCTTTGTTCTTTTTTCTCAGGATCGCGTTGATTATTTGGGGTCTTTTGTGGTTCCATACAAATCTGAAGATTTTTTTGTTCTAGTTCTGTGAAAAATTACATTGGGAGTTTGATGGGGATTACATTAAATCTGTATATCACTATAGGTAATGTGGCCATTTTACATATGTTGATTCTTCCAGTACATGAACACAGACTATCTTTTTAGTTCTTTGTGTCTTCTTCAATTTTTTTAATGATGTTTTTCAGTGTATAAGTTTTGTATTTTTCAGTGTATAGGTCCTTCACATCCTTTGTTAAGTTTATTCCTGGGTATTGTATTATTTTTGTTGTAATTTGGAATTTTTAAATTTATTTTACTGAAATTTCATTTTTTAGTATATAGGAATGCAAAGGATTTTTATACATTGATTTTTATATCTTTTGACTTGATTTTATTTATTGTTTCTAATAGTTTTTTAGTAATTAAGACTCCCACTACTGTGTTGAATAACAGTGTTGATAGTGGACATTACTGTCTCATTACTGATCTTAGTGGAAAAGCTTTCAGATTTTCAACATTGAGTATATTAATTGTGGGTTTGTCATATTATGGCCTTTATTATGTTGAAGTACTTTCCTTCTATACACATTTTATTGAGTGTTTTTATCATAAATGGAGATTAAACAATATGCCACTAAACAACAAGTGGGTCAAAGAAGAAATAAAAGTAGAGATCAGAAGATACTACTTTTGTAGAGACAAATGAAAATGAGACAAATGAGAATGACAATACAATATATCAACATTTAGGGGATACAACAAAAGTAGTAATAAGAGGGAAATTTCTATCATTACAGACCTATCTCAAGAAACAAAAAAAAAATCTTAAATAAAAAAAAAAAAACACCTAACATTGTACCTTAAAGAACTAGTAAAGGAAGAACAAATGAAGCCCACAGTCAACAGATGGAAGGAAATAACTAGAGCAGAATTATGTGAAATAGAGAACAAAAAGACAATAGAAAAAATAAGCAACAAAGAGCTGGTTCTTTGAAAAGTTAATACAATTGCAGACCTCTGGCTAGACTCACTAAGGAAAAATGAGAAAGATTCAAATAAATAAAATCAGAAATAAAACAGAAGTTACAATGAACACCACAGAAATATAAAGGACTATATAAGAATACTATGAAAGGCTTTATACAACCAAATTCAATAATGTGGAAGAAATGAACAAGTTCTTAGAAATATATAAGCTTCCTAGGCTGAATCTTGAAGAACTGAAAAATCTAAATAGATGGAGCAACGATACGTAAATTGAAATTGTCATTAAAATCCTCCCCAAAAGAAAAAATCCAGGACCAGATGGCTTCACTAGTGAATGATACCAAATATTCAAAGATTGAATACCGGTCCTCAAACTTTTCCAAAAATTGAAGGAGATGCAGTACTTTCTAATGCATTTTATGAGGCCAACATTACCTTGATACCAAAGCCTGGCAAAGACAACCAAAAAACTATGTTGATACTTCCAATCCATGAGCACGGAATGTCTTTCCATTTCTTTGTGTCTTCTTCAATTTCTCCTCATGGATTGGAAGAATCAACATAGTTAAAATGGCCATATTACCAAAAGCAATATACGGATTTAATGCTATCTCCATCAAAATCCCAATGGCATTTTTTAAAGAAGTAGAACAAAAAATCATCAGATTTGTTTGGACCCACACAAAAAAACCCCAATAGTGAAAACAATCTTAAGAAAAAAGAACAACACTGGAGGTATCGCACTCCCTGACTGTAGCTTGTACTACAGGGCTACAATAATCAAAACAGCATGGTATTGGCAGAAAAACAGACACATAGACCAATGGAGTATAATTCAGAACCCAGAAATAAAACCACATAAATATGGACAGATAATTTTTTACAAAAAAGCTAAAAACATACAATGGAGGAAAGACAGCCTCTTCAATAAATGGTGCTGGGAGTATTGGATAGCCACGTGCAAAAGAATGAAACTGGACTGCTATCTGTCACCATGTACCAAAATTAATTCAAAATGGATCAAAACTTAAGCATAAGACCTGACACAATAAACTGCATAGAAGAAAACATAAGTACTAAACTTATGGACCTTGGGTTCAAAGAGCATTTTATGAATTTGACTCCAAAGGCAATGGAAGTAAAAGCTAAAATATACGAATGGGACTATATGAAACTTAAAAGCTTCTGCACAGCAAAAGAAACCATTGACAAAATAAAGAGGCAACCAACTGAATGGGAGAAGATTTTTGCAAACAGTGCCTCCGATAAGGGGCTAATATCCAAAATATACAAGGAACTCAGGAAGCTCAACAACACAAAACAAACAACCCAATTGAAAAATGGGCAGAGCACCTGAAGAGACATTTCTCCAAAGAGGACTTACAAATGGCAAATAGACATATGAAAAAATGCTCAACATCACTAATCATCAGAGAAATGCAAATAAAAACCACAATGAGATATCACCTCACCCCAGTCAGAATGGCTTTCATCAACAAGACAGATAGTAACGAGTGTTGGAGAGGCTGTGGAGAAAAAGGAACCCTCATACACTATTGGTGGGAATGCATACTGGTGCAGCCATTATGGAAGGCAGTGTGGAGGTTCCTCAAAAAAATTACGAATAGAATTACCATATGACCCAGCAATCCCTCTCCTGGGTATCTATCCAAAAATTCTGAAAACATTTATACATAAAGACACGTGTGCTCTAATATTCATTGCGGCTATGTTTACGGTGACCAAGACATGGAAACAACCAAAATGTTCTCCGATAGATGAATGGATAAAGAAGTTGTGGTATATATACACAATGGAATAGTATTCAGCAGTAAGAAAAGATGATATAGGAACATTTGTGACAACATGGATGGATCCTGATAGTATAATGCTAAGCGAAGTAAGTCAGACAGAAAAAGCAGAGAACCCTATGATTTCACTGATATGTGGTATATAAACCAAAAACAACAAAAGAACAAGACAAACAAATGAGAAACAAAAACTCATAGACACAGACAATAGTTTAGTGATCACCAGAGGGTAAGGGGGTGGGGGGTGGGTGATGAGGGTAAGGGGGATCAAATATGTGGTGATGGAAGGAGAACTGACTCTGGGTGGTGAACAAACAATGGCATTTATAGACGATGTAATACAGAATCGTACACCGGAAATCTATGTAATTTCACTAACAATTGTCACCCCAATAAATTAAAAATAAATTAAAAATAAATAAATACATAAATAAATAAAAACAAATAAATAAAAAAGCAGAACAATGTCTATGATGAATTTCAATCAGAGTTCTCCAAATCAAAGAAATTATAGTAATTTTTCAGTTCTTTAGTTCAATATTTATACTTCTATAGTTGCTTTCAAAATAACCCAAACAGGATAGGATCACATGCTTTCCATATTTAGCATTTCATCTGTTTTAATGGGGGAATATTTATACTTCTTCAGCTGATCCATCTGAATAAGGGAAGATAACACTGACGAGAAGCTAAAAATATCAGAGAGACAGTAAGATTTTATGTTAAATTTAACTAAATTAATGTAGTTTTTAAAGTAAAAATGTTACCTTTTAATCTGCAACAAAGACACTGAGTTTTGAAAAGTAAAATTAACACTTTAAAATTTGGAATCTTTTTCTTCTGCAGCTAGTTTTAAAGAGCAATTCAAGTGTATCATTTGTGTTACTTAATGATGATATTACAACATTTAAGTAAAGCACTTATTTCAGCAGTTTTAATGCTGAAATTATGGTTGGATATCAAGACTCTTAAAAAGGCCTTCTGCTTTCTGACCTTTTGTTTTACCATGACTTGATGTATCTGCAGTTGTTAGCATAATTTCCTACACATGGGAAACACTCAGTATGTGAGACATGGAATGTGAGACAATGAGAAGGATATACACACACACCTTCACACACACACACAAACACACACACGCAACACACACACGCAACACACACACCAACACACTTGCATACAGACGCACACACACACACAATGTTATGTTCAAGAATTTCAAATGAGTTGAAATACAAAAGAGCAGAAAATATCTGTTCAGCATCTAAAATAGAAATGCAATTGATAAGCATGCTAAATATGCATGCTCATTTCAAAGTCCGTAGCCGCAATCTTTAGAAATAAAATATATGATTAGGAAATATCATGACAAAGGGCAAGGAGAATTATTTTTATTGGCGGAACAAGGACAGACAAGTTATTAAATAAATTTATAGACAATGTATTTATTAAAATCTTCCCGGTATTTGGAAGTGGTATTCAATTAATATCAATAATATATAACTAAAAGGAAATAAGGCAAATATGTCAGTTAACATAAATGTTGTATGATTTTAGATTGTATATGTTTTGTTTCTATTAATTTTACCAGGCATAACAATATTGCACATATAAATACAATTTTGTATTAAAATAATTTTAATAGTTTCATGAAATACGAACTATTTAGACAAATTGCTTTGAAAATTCAGAAATGTAAAAATAAAGAGACCCAAAGTATTATTTATTGCCTGATCACTGAAATATCTCCAGTTTCTTCAAGTAAATGAGATAAATAAAAACTAGAGGCATGGAAGGAAGATGGGGTAGAATCATTATTGATTTCTATTCTTTAACCCTGGAATGAACAACTTCTGTCATGTTATTACTTTGCAGATTTTTCCACTATATGTGTGGTGTTTAATTTCTCACTCTTTGAATTTGGTCCCTCCATGTAATTTGCATCAGTAGGCAGTTCTGATAATAGGATTTAAAACATCATACAATTTTTACTTACTCTCTTGCACATCCACTATCATTATAAAAATAACATGTCCTAGGCAGCCAAACTGCTCGTCCAAAAATGAGAGACATGGGGAGCAGAGCTGCCGTAGCCCACTCACCAGACTTCCCAAGAGGAGACACTTGCAGCTAAACCCAGCAGGCTTACAGATATGCAAGAATACATGTTTTTATTGTCGTAGCCACAGAGATTTTGTGATTGTCTTTTCAGTAACATTATTTTGACAAAGTTAACTGGCACAAAAAGTGAAATGCAAGAGACTGTAAGTTTCATAGGCCCATAGTTAAAGAAGCGGGCAATCCAAAAGAGAACTGAAGATTCAAGAACTCATGTCTTGATGGAGATGGAGAGTGGCATTCTGACACTGATGTAATTGTCCAAAGGGAGAAATTTTTCTATGGGTAATAAAGCATTTCATATGAATGTAACAAATGTATTTTGAGAAATCATTAAAATGTCAGTGATTATATTGGCAGACACACATGGGGAAGGTTCTCAAAGAGTGATGTTTGTATATGAGATTGTCCCAGATACCAAGGCAGACGACACCACTTCCAACCTCCAAACATTTCAGACTCCTATCTCTGGCTTTTGAAAAGAAGAATTACAAGAATCACTCAATAAGTTAGCCCCAAGGCCTGCTTTTATTGTATTTTGCTCCATTGATTTGGCAAGCACTTTGGGGTAATACATAAGTGGTGGTTTCTTCTGTGACAAGAGAGAAAGGCTTAATTAAACACTCTATTAAACAATCTCTGTTGTCAAAAGTAAACCAAGGTAAACCTTACAAATAAGGAAGCTCAAGTCTGTATCACTTCTGTCCCTAATTAAACTGAAACAAGCTTGCACCATCCTAACTCTCTGCCAGAAATAAGAGTAAATGCCCTCTGGAGGAAGCCATTATTTAGGATATCTATAACTTGTCATACACAATATATGCCATGGAATCAAAACAACCATAATTTTCTGGAAAATACAATGGAGAATTTCACTAAAATAAAATCAAATTATAGAAAGAAAAAAATACAATAATGAAAACAAGAACTAAATAAAAGGGTTTAACCTTATATTGGACACAGTTAAAGAGAGAATTACTAAACTTAGACTACTACAGAATATCCATATTGAAGCATGAAAAGCAAAAAGAAAAAACCTAGAAAATTGAGAAAAAAGTATAAATATATAAGGAATATTATACAATATTAATGTATGAATAATTGGAATGTCAGCAGAAAGATAAAAGAAAAAAACTGTTTAAAGAGCTAATAGTTAATAATTTTGAAAAGCTGATAAAAGTTATCAAGCCACTTATTTAAGAAGCCCTATTACCACTAAGATGGCTAAATTTAAAAAAAAAAAAATAGAAACATTTTTCCAAAAAAAAAACTGTTAACAAATAGAAAATCTTATAAGCACTTTGAGGACAAGACTTATTACATTTAAAACATTTGCAGTAAGACTTATTTATTGCTGACACCTCAACTGAATAATGGAAACAAGGAGACTATGGAACAATGCCTCTAGATTGTTGAAAGTCTGAGGTGTGATCAAAAGACACGGTGAATGCGAAAATTAAAAAAGAAAAATATTACAGTAACAGATACATTGCCATTAATCCCCCTCAAAATACTCCCCCTCCCTTTGAACACACTTATCCCATCGTTCTTGCCACTTTCTGAAGCAGTTCTGGAAGTCCTCTTTCATGAGTATCTTTGCTTCATCCCCCATCACGACTATACTCCATGTCACACATTGCCTGTGGTATGGCAATTTCTGTCAAATAAAACATTGTGGTGTGTTGTCATCCACCTTATTCACCAGATTTGGCACTGTGCAACTTCTGGCTGTTCCCCAAAGTCAAAATGATTCAGGACATAGAAGCAGCCATGACAGAACAACTAAACACACTCATGAAAGAGGACTTCCAGAACTGCTTCACAAAGTGCCAAGAATGATGGCATAAGAATGTTTGAAATGAGGGGGAGTATTTTGAGGGGGAATAATGGCAATGAGTCTTTTACTGTAAGAATTTTTTTTTTTTTTAAATTTAAACATTCACTGCATCTTTGATCACACCTTGTAGCTGGTATAGTGAATGGAGGTACACTGTCCAAATGGATCTCCCCACCAGGACTGAGGTTCTCATTCCCCCAGGTACGCTGTTGGTTCACAACTGAGTCTACACAGAAAATGTTTCCAGCTGAAGGTGTCTGCCTTAACCAAGCTTGTAGTACCTTACCAAGAACAGCCCCCATCCACTAATTGTTGATTGGATAAATACATTTTCATTTCATTTTCTTCAAATATGGATGACTATAATCTCCATCGCAGAACGAGAGCCCCTGTTGGATTCGCTGAGGCAATTCTTGAAACAATGCAGTTTATCTTCCCCCGCTGCCAATGTTTTTCCTTTCCTCCTTCTCAAATATTTTCTCCGATAAGCTCTCTAGCAAACTTCTTACAAGCAAATGACTTTCATAATACACCTTCTCTTCCAGAAGATACAGTTGTCAAACTAGAATTTAAAAGTGAAAGGTGATACAAAGGTATTTATTCATTATCATTAATAAATTTTTAATTAGCAGTATCTCACTAAAGGAAACAAGGGTTTTTGTTGGTTCATTTTTGTTTTTCTTGATTTGTCATTAGCAGTATTTCACTAAAGGAAACTAAAGGAATTTTTGAGAGAAGGAAATTTATTTTCAAAAGCAAAACAAAACTATGAATTAGAATACAAAGCACTGGAAGTGTATGTAGGTAAATCTAAATGGATCTTAAGTTTTTACAATAATAAAAATAATGTCTTGTGGGGGTTGACTTTTAAGTACAGTAAAAATGACAACAATAACCAAAAAGAGGTAAATGGAGTTAACATGTTCTAATACCTTAATGTTTTCTGTTAATTAGTAAGAGTACTAATATATATTTGAGTGTAATAATTCAAATATGTATATCATAAACTCCAGGGTCTATATACTAAATAATAACAAAAGAATGTAAAACTAATTACTAATGAAAGTAAATGTAATAATGAGAAATATATGGTTATTGCAAAAGATGACAAGATAGAAGAAAAGTAACAGAACATTTGGGTCAAATAGGAAACAGATTGTAAGGTGGTCATTATAAACCCAAATATAAGTAATTGATTTAAATATAAATGAACTAAATATTTCAATCACAAGACAATGACTTCTCAGGCTGGACGGAAAGATACTTTTTTAAATCTCTATATGTTGCTTATAAAAGAAACACATCTAAAATATAGGGATGAAGAATTGTTAAAAATAAAAAATTGGAAATTTGGAAATAGATCTACCGTATTTTCCTGAAAATAAGACCTAGCCAGACAATCAGCTCTAATGCGTCTTTTGGGGCAAAAATTAATATAACACCAGATATTATATTATATTATATTATATTATGTTACATCATATTATATAAGACCCAGTCTTATTTTACTATCATATAAGACCGGGTCTTATATTACTTTTTGCTCCAAAAGATTCATTAGAGCTGATTGTCTGGCTAGGTCTTATTTTTGGGGAAACACAGCATCATACAAACTTTAAACAAAAAGAAAGCTGGTGTAAATACATTCATATCAGAGAAGATAAATTTTAAAGCAACAAATAAATGGGCAATCATCTAGGGTTATTTAAAAAATGTGTGTGTGTGTGTGTGTGTGTGTGTGTGTTTGTATGTGTTTAGTAACATATCTTCAAAATATGAAAAGCAGAATTTCACAGAACTAAAGAGATTAGAAAGACTTAATGTGTAATCATGAAAGGAGATATGAGTGCATGCTCTCACATTCAGAAGATATTGTTTTAGTAATTGGGCAGACAGATAGATGTAAATATATTAAAAGGTTTACAAGTGATTCTCTTTGTGTCCCTTTCCTTTTTAATACTCCCCATTGAATTACCTCTGTGGAGGAATCATTGGAATAAAAATGCTTACTAATTATTCAATGATAACAAAATAACTAAGTCTCTTAGACTCACAGAGAGTTGAAAACCTTCGGTCCCACCCCATCTTTTTCATACTCCCCATCTTTCCTGTCAATAACTTTTTATAGATATCAGTAGGTAAGAGCATTAAAAAAACTATAAGAGGTTAACTTCTAACTGCTTGGACAATGTGGAAACTGAATTGGGTTATAATTCTAAATATATTCTGTTATTTAATGGATGTTTTTCATTTTTGAAGACTTACTGACATGCGTGAGTCAATGTCATATATTAGGTTATTAGATGTGGGATGGTAGACTTATCTCATGGAAAAGTAAGAGTGGTGAAATGGAGAACAAGAAGTATTTTCTAACACTATCACTCTTATGGAGTTGAAGACATTGAAAATTGTGTTTTAGTTTCTTTAGGCTCAAATAACCATAAAGAACTCATCGGGGAATGCCACTGTTTCTCTTTACTCTGATAATAACTGAACTCAAATCAGAAATTCACTGTTAGAGTGTGTACAATTCCGTTATTGTTGCATCATCCAATGTATTTATTTTTCTGCCATAGAGATAATGTAACAATATTATTTTTGTTATGAAAGTTTCAAACTAATTTGATTTATTATGTTAATAAAATACTCAGTTTAAGTATCTTTGGCTCTGTCCAAACAAGGGAAATTTCTGCATTCCTCCCGCCCCAATCATGTGTTCTTGGACATTTAAAATAGTACCTCCTATAAACAAGTTTCACCTATATGCATATAGCTAACTTGTGTTACATTTAAACAAATTAGCTTGCATTTTTTAATTTTAAATTTAAAATAAATTAGTTGACAAGAGAAAGTTATACAAACGGTTAGGTATTGGCATTGAACAATGAAACTGAATAAGAAAAATACAGCAATATGGTAGTAAAAATTATGAATAAACACTTTTTTAAACTGTAAAAGTCTGTTTCATTTTTGCTATTTTAATTTGCAAGTATATATACCCGTAATATTTTCTATAGGTGACTAATAATTGACTAAAGTGACAAGTTAATATTTCTGAGAAGTCTCCCAGGCACTGAAGGCAATAGAATTATATCTACAAACTGTTTTGTAGTAATAAGAACCAACTGTATGATAGAAAGGCTGTATGGGATTTGACTGTACAAGTATTCTGAGGAAGGCATGATCTTCAGTAGTAGGAAGGGCAGAAACCACTGCAAATTATTTTACTCTGAGGTTTGGCAAAACCAATTATTTTTCTGGATGCCAAGAATTAACAATGATATATCTTGTAAACTCCTTTACCCATGCACACTGCTACAATTTAGTATCCATGAGTGTGCAAAGTATGGGTGATGTGGATGGAGACATTATCCAAGTATAGCATGCACTATAATTGTGGATTTAGCTTTTCAACTGAATTGCTTTAAGCAATGTTAAAAAAGAGATTATTCTCTAACAAAAGAGTAATTTGCATTAGCAATATGTTTATGTTTGGTTTTTGTTGTTTCTAGAATTTTTACAGGTTTTTTTTCACATAATAGAGATTCATGAAATTATGAAAATGTTTTCCAAGTGCTTATCAGTACCAGACAGTATGGCTAGTTTCAGCCTAGGACAATTATCAGTTAATTTGGCATCTATCTAGTAGATTGGCTCCAAATTGCAAGGTTTTTAAGACTAAATAGCATTTATTTTATGAATTGTTCACAAGTGCTCATCTGCATGTATGAAATTTTTCCTGTGATTCTGGTCTCTGAAAGTGCATGGTAAGTAAAATTGTGGGGTTGAATCTGCTTAATATGTTTCAAACTATGACTTACTTATTGTATTTTGAAGTCACTTTTAAAGTTTTTAACTCCCCAATTGGGGCTTAATTATTTTAGTAAGGATTTGTAATTTGAATCACTACCCTGTGCCTCAAATGAGAAGCCTGAACCATGAATGGAAATGTAGGGAGATACAATGAAATTTTATATATATATCCTATATACTAGAAATTCTAGTTCATTTGTACATAAATACATATGTGAGAAAATGAAAAACAAAATAAAACGCAACAACCAACATAGAGTTGTTTTGCATATGTTAGAAAAACATGTATAGTTTAGCTGTCATATGTAATATGACACAATTATTTAATATGACATACTAGACTAGAACAATATAAAAACAGATATACCACATATACATTTATATTTTTTTATGAACTATACTTCTCAAATTGTAAGTAGAACAACTGAATTCACTCTACGATTATATATATTTTTGTCCTTTAGCATATCTTGACAAATAATTCATGCTAATCTGAAAAAAAATTACTCTTGTTTCTTTTCGTTATAATACAGCAATTTGATATGTGTATGCATTTGCATATGTCCATGGTTCTCGATATTTAAACAAAACTAAACTTTGAGGTGCTTTTTATTGGTTTACTGGATTTTGTTTATTTAACCTAAAATATATAATCTGTGACATGCTTTATATAAATTTTACCCAGAGCAGTGAAAAATTTACTTAAGCAATATTGCAACCTTCATATGAGTATTATTCTTCATTTGTGTTATGTACACAAATAAGGTTTTTACAAAATATAGTTTTCCCACTTGTCAGTATTTTCTGAAAAATCATAATGATTATGTAATATATTTTTATTTATAACACGTTAAAACAACTTAAAAAGTATTCTACTTTACCAGTAATTATGAGAAAAGTAACTTTGAATGGGGGTTCATTTTTTTAATTCAGATTTTAATAGATTTAAGGTGATTGGTATATTCACTTCTAATTATTAACCACTGTAGTCAAAAGTGAGTATTTTTAGAATATTGAACAAAGTTGTAGAGATACTTAGTCTGTTATTGTGGAGCTTAAGATAACTCAGTTAACTACCTTGGAGTCTAACCATTTGCTTTGGCATTATTAGCCAAGGCTCCAAGTATACTAAGCCATGTAACTAACAATTATGTGAAAAGATCGTTTTGATTCTTGGCACATACTGAGCGTGCATTTCCTTCCTGATTTCAAGTGAACTGATCATCTGCTAGTACACAGTCATTCTGGTTGTTGAGCTGTTTATAATCAGCCTCAATTCAGACTGTCAAGTTAGTATGCTATAGTGATTGTAAACCTACTATTCCTGAAGACTAACATTCTTATGAAAAGTTTTTTAAAAAAAAAATAGTATTTCAATTCACATTTGTTTCAAGAGTATTACTCCCATTTTTGTTCTATCTTGAATATGTTATATACCGTACAAATTCCAAGTGATTGATTCATTCATATACTCATTGATTTATCAAACTTTTAAAGAGCAACTGTTACCCTGGGTTCTGAACACTTGACATTCGCAGCCGGACACTGAGCATGTACAAACTAATGAAAGAGAGACACATAAGTGAATCTATTAAATGCAAAATTATATCATAATCAGATATACATCTGCTTATTGCCATACTGGGCACTTGTACTAGTGTAGGTAAACACCCTAGGTGAACTATCACATTTTCAAAGTTATACTTCAAAATTTTATCCATGCACTGTTTTTTCAGTATCATGTATATATAATTATATATGTATGTACCAACAATTGTATAATATTTTCCGGAAAATCCCCATCAACTATTATAAGTTTGGGAAATATATTTTATTTCTTATGTATAAGATATGACCCTTTGTTCTATTATTATTATCATCATCATCATCATCATCATCATCATCATCATCATCATCATCATTTATTTCTTTATCTATTTAAGCCAGATTTCTCTTCATAATAATACCCTTCCCAATCTCCTTTCTTTCCCAGTGACTTGGTGATTTAATTTTAGTAAACTAATTAACCTTACTGTAGAAGTTTTTCTCCATATATCTAGCCCTCTTGAATCTAGTAGACTACTCAGCCATATTTTCCTTTACAGAAAGTTTCCTTTCACAGATGTGCAGATCACAACTATAACATATGGATGGTTCATATGAAACAATGATGCCATTTCAATTAAAATATATAAATCCAATGGACAGCTAATACTCAAAGATCTAATACATGCAAGGAATTATGGAGACTAGGGCTGTATCGTGAAAGGGGTACCAATAAACTCTTTGCGGGTTTTGGAGGAATAAAAAATATATATAATTTGTCCCTACTAGAAGCAGATAGGAAAAGTTAAATTATAGAGGCTCCATTAACAATTGATTTTGAAGGTTGACTATTTGGTGTTTCAAGATCCTCATAGACCAGATAAAAGAGAATACTACAAAGATATTTAAGGCGGACCTGCAGAGTCGGGATCCCAGACATAGGGAAAATTCATTTAGGTCAAAGTTTAGAGTAAGACCAAAATTTCCATTGGACACTAGGTAGAAGGTTAGTTTGGGGCACATTGCAGAAAATATTTTATGTAAGGCTGGCAACATTTTAATTTTTTACCTGGTCATTTGAGAGCCAATAAAAATTTTGAATTATATTTATAAAATATTGTATAATTTTATGTATTTAGTAAGTTTATATTAAAATATGATTTTGTATGATGAGATAAAATGCTGAGTATTTATTATATAATTGCTTGTATGAAGTCATATCTAAATAAACATGAAGCAATATTCTGAGTCAAAACAAATATCAGAAATAATGTGTGTGCATGGTCAAGAATTAATAGCAGAAGAAAAAATGCATTGTCATAAAATATCATGTACAAAACCAAGAAAACATCAGTTGTATGACCATTTATACAATCTGGTTGGGAACAACAGAGTACAGAGGAGAAACAGACAGTTTTAAATATGTAACAGACAAAAAGAGCAAACGATAGATGTCGGAGATTTTATAAAAATAGATTTTGACATGTTAAGCAATAATGAGTCTACTTAGGTTTTTGAAGGTGTACCAGGAGACTGAACTTCATTTCACATTTTGATTTGCTCATTGTCTGAATTCAGGTAGTTTGGAATTAGAATGAAAACTGTAAGTTGAAAAATTTCCAAGCTGTCTGCAGCTTCCCGGCTCTGGATTCACTCAGAAATAATAACGGGGGTGATCTCATTGTAAGAGAAAATTGAAGAAGATAGAAAGATGGCACCAAGATAATAAGAGATTCTTCATTATTCACTGATTTTCGTAGTAATTATTTTTGAAGAGAGATGCTTTTATACTACAGAATCACCTTTCTTGGCAAAGCTCTGTCCCTTTCTTGGATCTAAGGCACTTGAGCCTAACAGAAATGACTGTGCTCCCATTTTGAAAATTCACCGATGTGCACTCTGCTTAGAAATTTTATAGAGTATGACAAATCTTACTTCTTATAATCTGATGTACTTTAACATATATCATTTTATTTTATCTCCTCTTGACAGAAGATTTTTTTTTAATGTTCATTCTTTGATTGACATATGGTCCAAATAAATTTTATGAAAAAATAATAGAGAGGATCTTGAGAGTATTTAATTAGGTCAAGTCAATTTTTGTCTTCTTAAGCCAAGGGCATCATTATTAGAAAGTGCCTAATGTGATACAGGATTTCAAAAGCAGCAAAATCAATGGCTTTTCCATTGTCAGGGAATAATAGGGCTGAAGCTTAATTACATTTCAAAAATGAAGAGCCAAAAATCTTGACGTACAGTAGCCTTTTATCACAAGTTTTCTGAGGTCAAAATTCATAAAAGTTGAGATAAAAATCAGTCAATTTTCTCTGAATGTTTAGTGTATACGATAGACTCATCAGTCCTTTGCTGCGAAGGGCTATAATGTGAGAGTTCAATGCTATGAAGTCATTATAACTACAAATGGGTAGATGCTACTTAATTTTAAATAACGTTTTTTTCTGTCTCTTTATACCCACAGAAAGCTTAATTCACTAAAATGATTTCACTGTAGTGCTTTTAGCATCATAATTTGTTATATCCTTTTTACTGCAGAAAATTTAAAACAATGTCCTATAGAATCTCCTATGTGCACTGAACTAGATTCAACCACCATTTAAAAAGTTTAAAAGTTACTCTTGGCTTAAGATAATTTTCTAAATTAATGTAATTTAAAGTTCTAGTAACAAGCTTCTCACTTTTAATATTTGTGGTATTACTACTAGCAAAATCATGTACAAATCAATTGTTTAAGTGCACTCTTACCTAGAATCTCATTTGCTATATATATTTTACAGATTTTAGTTTGAGTTAAATATGCTGATCAACATAAAGTTATTGCAACAACTGATGGCCTTGTAGATCTATATATCTTTCATGATACATTTTTCAGGTATAACAGTCATTAAAATACAGTGAAATATATTTATATTAAATAAGGCTCATAAATTAATAAACTCAAATTTCTAAATAAAGATGACCAAAAATAGAGATGTATAATACATCATATTTATTTCATTAAAATATTAAAAATATTAAATTTTAATGATGCCTAAAACCTCGTTTAATGTTAAATATATATATATGTGTGTGTATATATATATATATATATATATAATTTTTAAATTTCTACCTGCTTGTGTAAGAGATTTTAAAGGTGTTACTAATCTTATTATGACAATAAAATCACATAACTGGCACAATTACCCCTCAAAAAACTTTTACAGATTTTAGAGCCAATGTAGTTATTCCTATTGCATAAAGAAGTTGAAGTTAACAAAATTAAATGCCTTCCCCATGATTATACAGCATGATTAGTAACCGTGTGTGTGTGTGTGGGGGGGGGAGGGGGGTGTTTATAAGAATAGACCAGAGAAAACTGCCTTAAGACTTGAATTCAGTCTCTGTGATATTTGCCTGTGAACATTTCAATCCAGATAGAAATCAGTGGCACTTTGGCGGAAATGAGAAAACAAATGGAGAATCTGTCTCTCATCTGAAGGGAAAGACCAGGTCTGAATTTTTTGTCAAGAATAAAGACAAGCCTATCTGCTAAATAGCCCTGCAACTGGAGCTGATTCTTCCCAATTGTGGTGTTTCTCAAGGCACAGAGATAAGCCAGGAGTTTGCATCTCTGCTTTATTGCAAAGATTTGTGTAACTCCTTAAAAAAAAAAAAAAGTGCTTGAGTATCAGACTGTCCCTGCCTTGCCACCAAAACTTCCTCTCTTCCCATTGCTTCCTTCTGAGCTTTGTCAATTCCTCTAGCTTCTATAGAAACACAGGCAGCAGGCAGCCCCTTCATTTCATTACTAGAACTATGAAGTCTCAAAGGTGGATTATAGTTTTCCAAAGGAAGGCTGTTACAGTTAAAATCATTTTCCTTGAGATTTTGATAAAAGTCATAAGATTTTGATAAAATATCATAAAGAAAACTAAAGGTCCATAATAATTTTAAATGTTAATGAGTCAAGTACAGAAAAAATATGCATATAGACACATTTTCTTTAAGGACCCAAAATAAAATTAAATATTTGAAAATGTTTATTTATTTTTTAAATTGTCCTATATATGCAATTACTTGAAAATTCAGTACACCAAATTAAGAGAAATCAGCAAAAATATTGGAACGAAAATTGCCGTCTTTATGTTTATGGAAAAGATTTGTGGAACAAAATAAGAATCATAAGATATAATAGTAAAATAATATTTTAGTTTCACATTACCATTTAAAATGCTACATGTTAAATGCATCCTTTATCTTAAATAATAACATGTCTAAGACCCTTGGCTCTTCTCACTCTAAGGTAATATAAATTCCTATGGACACTTTAAAAAACAAATCATCCCAATTCAATAAAAATGCCTAATGTCATAGAATAATCAAAATTTTAAACTAGTTTAATGTTAAAACAACTTGTCTTTCTCAGAGAGGCTAAATGTCGGCTGAAATCTCTCTTGCAGAAGCTTTCTGATCAGAATCATTTCACTTTTAAATGACCCCAGGCCAAAAGTCCTTTTGTGGGTTCCATATCTTACTCCACAAGCCATCCACACTTTCACATCATCAGAGAGGTGTGCAGCTGTTTCCTGGATGAGACTCTCCTTTTTGCTTCCCTGATGTTTTAGTTAGTCTCTCCTCTTTTAGTTTGCTTAAATGTAGTCACACCCTAGAATAGCGTGTCCATTTACTGCAGAGAACATATAACACGTTCCTATAGAAGCCCCACTCAGCTGACTTGAGGTGAAGGGTAGATAACTCCCTTCTTCCCCCAAAGTAATCCACAAGACTTTCCAAACAAATTTTCCTCAAAACCCAAAAGCTCCTCAGTCTCTCAAAAATACTATTCCTATATTCTCTTCATGTTAGTGAGTCTTTAACAAATTTATGACCACCTGAAAATTGTCACTTGGACAGCTTCAGCACTCATTCTGGAATGTAGTAGTATCTATTGCCTCCATGACTCAACTGAAATTAGGTAGGAAAATTCTATGTTAAGTCAATTTGTTCATATATATAGATAGGATTACAGGAAAATAATTTTTATTAAAAATAGATTGCAGCATCTTTGAATTTTAATAAACACATTAAAAGACATCCAAGAATATTTAATTTTTTTCAGTTCTTTCTTTTGTGAAATTTCTTTAAATGTCACTTTCATTATTTTTCTTTCTCAGGAATCATGCTTTATTAATTTTTCAATTTTGATTTATGAAAATTTTCAAACATAGAAAATCTGAATGTGTATATTCGCATATGTACATATCCTCTAGCTTCTGCAATTGTTACTATTTTGCCATTTTGCTTTATCCAAGTGTCATTTTTTTCTGAGCCATTTGAAAGTAAGTTGCATTTCTGTCCCAGACCTAGGTTGTAGAACATCCCAGAACTTTTCATCTCCTCTTTCCTAGGCCTCAGCTTTTTGCCATGTTTTATGACCTGCTTCAGCAAATTATCATGGACACTGATGTTACCATAGACCTAAGGGAACGGGGGCCACTACGCCTGCTCCCTAGCCAGATTGCACCACATAGACACTGATTGTATGCTGCCTGGTGGTTAGGTGATACAACCTGGCAATTAGGTAGAGTTAAGGTTCATTAGATTCACTTTGATAATGAGACTCATGAACATTTGATAATGAGGGAAGAAGCAAATGGTAATTTGTTTTTCCTCCCTGTCTTTCTTCCATCAAAGACTGTTTCAAGATGTAGGAGATTTGCACAATCTGGAGGTGGCCAGTGATGCCAAAAAAACATTTGTGAAACTTCAGCAAGTTCAATAACGGAGACCCTAGTAATCACTGTTTCTCTTTCATTGTCTTACTTCCCTGTTTCTCTCGTGCCTACTTCTCTGAAATTGCACCCTTTAAGTGTTAGCACCTATACTTTTTTCTCATCTTTGTTTTCTAGGGAATTGGAAACTGGTACGATTGATACCATGAATGACACTACAAAGCAGACCCTTGGGGCTGGATTTGGGAGTTGGATTACTTTCCAATCTGAAGGCAATAGAAACCACATTGCTGTTGGTGAAGGGGTGGTAATAATATGCGGTGACATCATGATGGTGTAGAGTTCAAAAACATGTAATGGGATATCAAGTGGCTGCTACACATGACTAACCGGTCTAGTGCTGTTATAACCTCAAAGATATTAGTGTGGCTTGACTGTTTCTGACTGCAGTGAAAGTCTGGAAAAGAATGACAGATGAATGGCAGTTGATTATCAACTTAAAGGCAGATAGTGAAAGCATGAGGGCTCCGATGGCAATTTTAAAGGAGAGTCATATTTTCCTTCAGTCTCAGAGCTGACTTTGCTCTTGGGCAACTGGGACCTAACAGAGACTGAGCAATTGAACACAATATATCAAGTGGCTTTGGGCAAGAGCAGCCAAAGATGACCTGGTTGTTCAATCGAGTCACCTATTTTGCAGGACTAAAAAGAGCAATAATGCATTGGAAAATAGAAATGTTAGATGAGGGATCAGGCTCAAGTGTTTTCAGAAGGCATGGAAAAAAAAAAAAGATAAATCATTAGTCTGGATTCTCTTGTCACTTATCTTGCTCCCTGAACACACGTAGTCCTCCTAGAATTCTGTCTATGATCAACTACAGAGAAGGAAAGGACTAGGTCAGGCTCACAAGTAAATAGATGTGATGTCAACACTAGCCAGAAAGTAGAATGCTGCTGTGTTACAGCTCTGCTTATGGATTGCCATGAGGGGTAGTAATGAGAAGAAATTGTTCAGATTGCAGACACTGAGTGGTACACTTAATTGTCCATTCAATAGGGAGAGAGAAGTGACCTAAGGTAGAGATAAGGACTGATTCCTCAGCTGTGCTACACAATTTGGACAAAACCTAGGAAAACAACATTAACAGATCAGGAAATGCTCTCTGGAGCCCATGAATGTGAATGGTCTTGGAATGGGGAATAGACGTACAGATATCTTTGTGTCACTTTAGTGACTACTAGATATCATTTAATACAAACAGATGGACAAGATGGCCCATCCTATGAATATCAAACATCCTCCCTCTTTGCCAACCAAGGAAAAGAGTATGCATTGGCACCAATAGAGCCCTCTTTTAGCAAGATGGAGTTACTTGCTTCCACTGATGAATATTCAGATTTCTAGTGTCAGAAGCTGATTTTGCATCCTTGATGGTTTCTCAGAAAAACCAGCTGTAGATACCCATCTCAGGTCATGGCAGTTACTTTGAATTCTTTCCACTCTAGAGGAGAAACCAATGCATTTTTATTGGAATCAATTTATACTTCAAATTTAGGCTTTCATTCTCTGACTTTGAAACCTTGAGCATCACGACCAGTCAGGACATACAGAATGACAGACACATCTATATTGTATCTTACAGAGCACAGATTAAAATCAAAGGAATTGTTCATGACAAAAAGGGCATAGCAATTGACTTATAATCATGGAATTTACTGATTTTATCATTTCCCCCCAAAACCCAGAAAGTGCTGGACTAAAAAAAAAAATAAATAAATGGTGAAATAGCATATTGGCGGTGAAGTTAAGGTACCAATCTTAGGCAATACCTTGCACAGTAGGGTCTTATAGGCTGTGATTTATGCACTAATCAATAGCAAGTGCGTGGTGATGTGTCTTCAGGAGCTAAAATACACTAGTTTGAAAATCAAGAAGTAGAAATAGGATTGCTGCTTTTTATTATCATTCCCTTTACTTGGTGCTTCTCTTCCTTAAAAAATATGCTCTTCTGAATTAGAAGACCTAGTTCACAGGTGGGGAAGTGTATGCCTGCTAACAAACACAGTAAGCATTCCAGTAATTGGAAACTTTCACTGCTAATCGATCACTTATGAATTTGTCATCCTATTGATTTATCATACAATGACAGGATAGTGGTACTTACTAGGAAAATCATCCCTGATTATTTTGAAAAGCTTGTTGTCACTAACAAATCCATCAGGAAAGAATGTGCCTAGCATCCAGTAGATTTACTTAGAAAATGGCAGATGATAGATCTAAAGGGGAAATTACAAAAACTGAATTAGCAGAGATAAAACAATCAAAGTTTTAGAATACTTAGGGAAGAAACTCTGGAACAACTTATCAGGTAAGCAACTTAGAACATCTGAAAATCTGGCCAAGTGTGATGAAAACCTAGAATGGGAGATGTAGATGGAAAAGGAAAAATATAAATTTTGGCCAGAATCACCTGCAGGATGACAGTACTTGTTCTCTAACACTGCTTATCTAATCTCTTTTTTTTTTTTGGAGATTGCAACTACCCCTTATCTCGAAAGATTGGATGTGCAACTCCATTTTCAGAGAAGTGAGAGAATCTTCATCTCATATAAGATATGGACATTGTAAAATGATGCTAGTGTCTCTCAGTGGTACAAACAGTGAACCATACCATGCCTAAATATGTACCACTCCAGCTCTGTTGGATCTTTCTGCTATCCCTATCTTTAGCCTGGATGCTTGCCCTGCTTCCTGGTCAGGATTTTGCAACAATTTAGTCGTATTAAAGTACAAATCTGTGTTGCTGACATTTTTTCTATCACAGACCAAAGAATGCCATCCTTGTCATCTACTGATAGGAGAAACCAAGACCAGGCTCTTGCTGGACTATACCCACAGAGAATTTTGCTTTACCAGGGCTCTCTGGTGGAGTCAAGAGACAACCTGATTGGTCAAGAGATATAACTTTCTGTAGAGTGGACTTTGACCAATACAAAATGAGAGATAGGAAGAGGTAACAGATCAATAACTTGCCATCTCATGCCTATAGGTGTCATGTATCCTACATGACATTCTTCCCAGTAGAACTGAGAACTCCTTACTCTCTAAGTAACAGTTCGAGTACTGGGTATTGTGTTATGTATATTATGCTACTGTGAAGAAATTAGGATAAAGGAGGAAAAATGATGAGCAGGTATTGTGTGTTGTCCTTTCTTGCAGAATTGAATAGTGCTGTCATAGGCTGAATTATATGCCCCACTCCCAAATTTTAATGTTAAAGTCCTAATCCCCATTACTTAGAATGATACTGTATTTGAAGATGGGGTTCTTAAAGAGGAAATTAGGCTAAAATGAACTCACTAGGGTATACCCTTATCCAACATGACTAGTGCTGTCTCTGTATAGAGAGGAAGACCATGTGAAGACACAGGGAGAAGATGACCATCTATTAGCCAAACAGGCAGACCTTAGAAGAAACCAACCTTGATCTCAAACTCTAGCCTCCAGACCATGAGAAAAATTTCTGTTATCTAATCCACTAATCTGTGGTTCTTTGTATTGGCAATCCTAGCAAACTATTAGTGCTTCCTGCTTTCCTCTTCTGAGATTGTGTCAAATATCATGTGTGTTGTTCAATCAGCTGTATTGAGTATATTATCTTCCTATGGATGCTTATGGTACTGCAGTTCAAAAATTCAGCTCAATTCACTATATGAGAAATGAAAAAGTAATTTTTCTTGCCTCTGCTAAATGCTCATATCCTGTCATAGGAACATACATTACAAAAGATTTTTTGAATCGTTGGCCTGCCAAGTCTTCTGTTCTTCATGCTGTGTTTATAGTTTAGAGTATTTGTTTTAATTTTCAGAATTTTATGAATTAAATTTTGTTGTCTGAAACCGCTCTTCTGAGAATTAATTGTGTACCCAGGCTGAATTCTCTGTTTCCTTTTTTAAATTTCAAATTAAAATCACATTCATTACTGTATTGATTGCTGCCTTTGAAGGTGTCTTAATTTAATTTCTGTCTTAGTTTATTGGAGCTGCTGTGACAAGATACCACAGATGTAGCTTATAAACAACAGAAACTTAGTAATTACAGTTTTGGAGGTTGGGAAGTTCAAGACTAAGGAGCCAACATGGTAATGTTTTGGTGCGGGTCCTCTTCCTGGTACATAGCTGGCACCTTCTCACTGTGGATTCACAGGACAGAAAGAGCTAGGGAGCTCTATGAAACGTTTTTTACAAGGGCACAAATCCCATTAATGATGGTGACACCCAAAGACTCCAATCCTAATACCATCATTTGGAGGGTTAATATTTCAACATACAAATTTGGGGGTAACATTAACATTCAGACCACAGCAATTACTATGCTTATATTTTAAATGGTAAAAGCAGAGAGAATGAATATATTCAACCAGAAATAAATTCAACCAGAAATAAGCTACACACAGCATTTAAAATACAACTTTATTGAATCCAAATTTTACATGAAATTATTAGTTATCTTGCTATAATTAATATCAAATATTAGTTGACCTTAATCTTGCCTTCCTAGAAATTAGAAATATGATGGAGTAGTTACTGTCTCTTTCAAATTTCTTCAAAGACAGTGAACAGATACTTTTTTTTTCCTCTCCAAGAAACAGAGATGTTCAAAATCATTTTACTGAGCTTATAAGTACACTAATGGATTTAATAAATGTTTTTCTGTTGTTGATACTGATGAGAATGTTTTCCCCAGTGAAAGTCATTTTTCACACTAAGGGCTGACCCAACATCTTTTTTCTTTGTCACTTTCCACCTCCACAACTTGAAAGTTGCAGGTACTACTTCTCAGTTTTAGGCCAAAGCAGCTCCATCAGGAAACTGTACGTCCTATTAAAACCCTCTTTCTCAGTCATTGCTTCTGCAGGCTTCCTGCTCTACATGTGTTTGCAATTTCCCTAAAATGACTAGAAAGTCCTGTCATGTGATCAGCATGAGCTCTTTGTAAAAGGAGCTTCAAACACCCCTCACAGGCTCATCTTAACCAGTAAAGGGCAACATCCTTACTATACATCTTGCCTCAGGTGGTACTCAGATGTTGGTGAAACATCCTTTGAAGGAGAATTCTTAAGTTGTGATGAAAGCAGAAGATTTTGACCTGGTTTGTGTGAACAGGTTATTTTATTTTATTATTACTTAGTAGTGGGGTATTTGGAAGTATTTTTATCACTAGAGCAAGTCTAGAACACCTGAAAGAAATTGCTCACATTTTTCCACAGATTAGATAAGAAATAAATGCTAGCACTCATGCTTTTACGTAGTTCACATGATTTTATACTGGTACTTATAAAAATAATTGCTAAAATTATATGCAAAATATTGCATTTTGTTGGTAACTTTTTGAAAACTATGAAATTAGAATTGGGAATATTGGTAGAAATAATGACCATGATTGTTGGCAGTAATTGTAATTACTGAAATTTGAAATGGACAAGTATTTGAACAATGATAGAGATCTTCATTGTGCAATTTATAATAAAAAATTACCCTTATTAACCAATTATAGTAATATAAAAAGGAACATGAAAAAAGACATGTCTTTACTATGTTGTTTATAAATGTCTATAAATTAAAGATAATTAACTTGGCTAACTTGAGAAAATATTTTGTAAATAAATTGAAAATCCTGATTACAATGTTTTTACTATTAGTGGGAGGCAAAACGGCTTTAAAGTAAAATTGGAAAAGTAAAAATATTCACCACATAAAAGATAAAGTTTTCTTGCATCTTCAGGTTCATATGTGTAATAAGTTAGAGAACAATTACTTAAATCAGGATACTTGCAAATTAGCTTTATTATAATAAAAGAAAGAAACTGGAACTCCTGGCTCTTCTACCTGATTTGCTTCCAATTAGTTCTGTAGTTTGTGATAAATCACATTACCACCTTGGTCACAGGTTACTAATCTTTAAAATGATATTTTTTACCAAATCTTTCAGTAAGTGTTATTTCAATTCTGTCATGCATTTCATTTGTCCTTCACTTTGGTTTATTTGTCCCTCTTTTTAGCTTCATCATTCATGTAGTTTGTACCATTGAAGGGACTTAAATAATAAGATTTCATGAGGAAGGATACTGCCTGAGGTAATGTAAAGAATTGGAGGATTTAAACCTCAGAGTTTGAGGGGTCAGAAAGTTGGAATAATAGAGCTTTGAGGAAGCTCTTATGATTTAAATCCATTTTGCTAGGTGCCATCCTAGGTAAAACTGTATTCTATTGTAAAATAAAAACCCTATTAAAATAGCATTTTTGAGTTCCTGCTGAAAAATTAACACCTGTTCCTCATAAGGTATAAATAAAGAAAAAATATATATGCTTAAAAATCAAGGGCAGTTATCAATTTTAGTCTTTTCTGTGTTCCAAGATATATATTGAATGTTTTCATATAAATAACAAAATTAAAAAAGGAACCTTTCCCTACGTGTTTGTCACTTTTCTTATTGTCTATACAGAACATTTTCAATTAAATTTTAAAAATTTTAATTGTGGTAAAATCCTCATCTATTGTTGAGTACAATTCAGCAGTGTCAAATACATTCATATTGTTGTGCAACCAATCTCCAGACCTCTTTTCATCTTGCATAACTGAAAATCTATACCCATTCATCAATTCTTTATTCACCTTTCCCTCCGGTCGCTGGTAATCACCATTGTACTTTCTGTCTCTATGAATTCGACTGCTCTATGTACCTATATCTAGGTATCAAGAGTTCCTACATTTAAGATATCAAGTGGTATGATACAGTATTGTATGTGTGTTTGTATTTGTGTTTGTGTATGTGTGTATGTGTGTATGATTGGCTAATTTTCACTTAGCATAATAACCTCAAGATTCATCCATGTTGTAACATGCGTCAGAAAATATGTGTCAAAATTTCCTTCATTTTTGATGAAGCTGAATAATAGTGAATATGAACTATAATTTAATATATATGTATATTATATATATGTATATTATATATATATATATATATATAGTCACAGGAAGTGTAGTACAGAATAGAAACAGTGGAAATGTAATGGCTAAGTGCAATGTCAGAGGGGTAGTAGATTTGGGGGAGGGGGTTATCATTTTGTGAGGGATATAAATGTGTAACTATTACATTGTTTTGTACCCCTAGACCTAATAATTAAAAAAAAAATGTCCTTCATTGTTGAGGCTGAGTAACATTCCATTTTATTTTGTTTATCCATTAATCTATCAGTGAGTACTTGGGTAGCTTCTATCTTTTGGCTGTTGTAAATAGTAAAGCTATGAACAAGGGTGTACAAGCATCTCTTCAAGACCCTACTTTCAATTCTACCCTGAAGTGGAATTGCTGGATCATATGGTAATTTTCTTTTTAACTTTTTGAGAAACTACCATACTGCTTTCTACAATGGCTGTACCATTTTACACTTTGCCTAAAGGGCATAAGAGTTCTAATTTCCCCCATATTCTTACCAACTCTTGTTATTTTCTGGATTATGTTGTTGTTTGCGGTGGTGGTGTGTGTGCTTATGTTGTATATTAACTATCTTAATGGGGGTGAGGTGGCATCTCATTGGTTTTTGATTTTTATTTCCCTAATAATTAATGATGTTGAACATCTTTTCATGTGTTTGTTAACTATTTTTATATTTTGTTTGGAGAAATGTATATTCAAGTACTTTGCCCATTTTTTTAGTCAGGCTAATTTGTTGTTGTTAATTATAGTAGTTCTGTATATATTTTTAATATTACCCTTATCAGTTGTATGACTTGCAAATTTCTCTCATTCTATAAATAGAATTTTCACTCTGTTGATTGTGTCCCTTGATGCACAGAAATTTAAAATTGTGATGTCCAATTTAATTGTTTTTACTAAGCTAAGACATAAGAGTTTTGACTTTTTGGAATTGTGATAGTAGCACTAGAATAAGTTTGTTATGGTTCTTGTTACCAATTTAAGACAAAGACTAATTCCAGGAGAGCCTTTATGTTATAAATAAAACTGCGAATATAAAGAATATGTGTCTAGAAACTCAAAGGAAGCTGGGACCATTCTTAGATACAAACCATGGGTTTGTTAGGTAAATTGTTGAATAGCAAGAGGGTGAGACTGTTATAATCAATATTGAGTACTTGCTCCTACACATTTCTAATGTTTCTTACGTTATCAGATTATTTTCCTAGTTCATTTGGCTTGTTCCTGTGGTATTTACTAGGCATGTTGTGGCTTTTAAGCTCAGTTTGTTTATCCCTGCTATGCAACAGGGACACGTGACATCACCTCACTCAAATCTTTTTCAGTCAAGACTAAATCTAAGTTTACACAGTGATCTATTTAGCTTAATCATTTGACTATTGAGGAATTTTGCTAACTTTGATTAATAAAGGAAAACTTACTTGCTAAAAATTGGTTTACTTAAGGCCAAATTATACAGTGTCTTTAAAAATATCTCGTTCACTAAATATTTAGGTAAATATTTAATAAAATATTTAAAAATATTATTAAAAATAATTACTGAAAAAACACTGACACATTGTCTAGTCAAGGAATACTCAACCCAGAGACCATGGGGTTAAATGAATACTAATGTTTAATTACATGAAGTGTAACTGGCAACAATTTTTTATTCTATTTCTTCTTCCCATAGCAATTTCAGACATAAAAGTGTGACAATTTCCCTTACGGTGTTTGAGATTTTCTTTTTATACCTGTGACAATCACTAGTCTGACTTGTAATGACATTCTATAGACTTTTTTGTATGAGCTGTACACTACTGCATAAGGAAAATTTACTCAAACAACCTTCTTTATATGACACTTTCATTTTTTTCTATTCCAACTATAATGAATAAGAAAATATATACTAAACTACTCAAATAATATTTTTCTAATCCAATAGCATTTTAATTGTTTTATAAATTCACATGAGAAAAATGTTAAAATGTTTGCGATTCAGTGTAAAATATCACAAAGTATTGTGATTTGTGATTAAGGAGGGAGAAGATGATTAAATTAAAATAGGACAGTTTGATCTAATATTTTCTCCCATTAAGCTGGTACTAGCACTAAATAAACTGCTGATGAAGTGTTATTGTTCAGACTATAATTAATAATGAGTGGTTCTGTCCTCTATATTAATAAATCATGTTAACTGGCATAGCTTTGGGAAATTGAAACCAAACAACTCTTAAAAACAAACATATATGCGGAATCTAAAGAAAAGAATATGTGTATGAACTAATCAGAAACAGTTTTGGGGACACAAAAAACCGAGAGTTGTTAGATGGGCGGGGGGAAGGGGGTTGGGGATGGGGGGATGGGTGAAGGGATTGGGGGGCGGTTGGTGACCACAGGATGGCCTCAGGGTTTTTTGAGAATTACTTTGGGGAACTTATTCAATAGTGTTTGGGGATTTTGTTGGGTGTCCGATGGACATATGTCCTGTTTGGGAGAGCACCTCAGGGATGCTGTGGATGCCTGGTCATGGCATTGTACACCAGAGGCTAGACATTAATGAATGCCAACTATAATTTTATGTGTATAATGTGATGGCTCGGTGTGAGGTCGGGGTGGTGGTGGATGGGGGGAGGGGGGTTCACGGTGTGAGGGATGTAAAAATAAAATTAAATTAAATTAAAATTAAAAAACAAACAAACAAACAAACAAACATAGTTTTAACGAGCCATATTGAATAAGGGCAATGGAATCTTTCTGTCACATCTAATCCCACTCTACCTGGATGTAACAGATCTGAGCATAATTGATGAAAACACTTGTAAACCTTAAGACATGATTTCTTTAAAAATATACTGATTTTTCATTCAAGAATGCTTTCTGTACATTACTAAATATCTGAGAAAAAATTAAATGTGTTTGTCTGGGTCCTCTGAGGAGCAGACACTGAGATGAGAATAAATGTTCAACAAATTTATTAGGAGACATGCTTATGAGAGAAACTGGAAGGAGCCAGTTAAGGCAAGGAGGGCTTTCAGGTACAAGTATGACCTAGAATGTAGGAAAGAGAAGAAGAAAGAGAGGTTATGTAGAAGCATTGTAAACCCTAGTGTAAATCTGAGAAATATTCAACAAGACTGTCAGGGAGAACTCAAGCCAAAGTTGAACATTGGAGGATTCCTTATCCTCAGTGTGGGCCTGCCCTAGTTTTCTTGCCACACTCTGTCATTAGATGGGAGCAGTTCATGGAGAGCATGGTCTTGGTAGAAATGTAGTGATGGATTTCTGAGTGCAGTCTCTCTGGCCCTTAGCCAATTATACTTTATGCAGTAATAAATCTGAAAGGCATCTTTTTAATAAACATTAAAAAATAGGGCATTGTTTAAATAAATGATCTATAATCCATATAATGGACCAATCAGTAGTAATATTTTTAATTGGGTAAATCTATATGCATTATGGATAAAAGAATAACATATATATTGGTGGAAGAAACAGGATTCAAGAAATGATTTAGATTGCTATCCCATTTGTACAATAAGAACACACCTTCAAAAATATCCATGCATATATTTGTATGTGCATAAATGATTTCTGGAAGAACAAATATGTAATGTATTACATTGACATTTCTAGGGGAATGGGAGAGTGGGGATTGAGACCTTTACATACTTGTGGGAATTTTTTTGCTTTTAATGTAATCTTACTTCTGCCATCTTTAAAGAGTGACTATTCTTAAATTGGAGAAACTAATATAAATGACTTTATTCTTTCAATTTTTTATTGCTTATTATTTATTTTGCTTTGTTATTTCATCATTTTTTTGTTCTTTTATTTTGCTAGTGTGAACAAAATACCATTTTGATATTGTAATCCTAAACTTGAGTTACCTATTTTATTTATGAATTCAGCTAATAATTGTCTCCCCTGTTTCAGGACTCCTGAGAAAACAAAATTTCGTATTATATAAACATGGGAAGTATTTTGTCACAATTAAGTGGCTCTGACTACCTGTGTTTTCTTATCTCTCTCAAATACAATGAGACATTTGGATACTTAAAATTGCCAACTATTTTTTCTCCCCCATCAGCAAATGTTATTTTGGAACTTTTTTACCATATGACTATATATGGTCATTTACCATATTTAGAGAGATGACCAAACAAGGTGTAATAAATCTCCCTGGAATAGATCATTTTAGGGAAGGAGCAATCATTTTAGGGAAGGAGTTATTTAAGACTAAATAGCATAGGGTCTAATATAGGTATGTAATTTAAAAAAATAGTTATGTTTTAAAATGTATAGCTGCTTCAAAAGTCTAATGATCTTTAAAGCCTATCAACTAAAAAAGAAGGGAAAAAAGAATTAAAAAAAAACACAAGAGTGCCCATTCATGAGGTACTTGCATCCCTTAGTCCCTAAGGAAAGAAACATTAATGTGATTAAAATAACAATAATAATAAATATTTTCCTTTGAAGAAGTTAAGTGAAAGGATTTTTACTCTTTTCATTAATGTTACCATTTTCACAATATATTCTAAACAGTACAGTAATGCTTTTTTTTTGGTTTTGTTTTTTGTGTTTTTTTCTGTTTGTGTTTTCAGAACCAAGTTATGAATATATTGAAGAAACTGTTCTCAGTACTTGATCAACTTGTCTTATTTTTACCTCAAAAGGTATTACATAGGTGCATATATTTATTCACTAAACATTGTTACAAATATAATATGGCTATTTCAAGAATCTATATGTAAAATCTAAAAGGGTTTCCCAATTTAAAACAAGCCAAAATATTTGGAAAGTTCTGAAGAAAATTCTTGAAGTGGAGTTTTTAAAAAAAAAAAACAAGTAAGGCAGTATTATCAAGATTGGAATTATGTCACATTGGCAGGATTTTATACACATTTGGAAAGATTTCCTCAGTTTCCTAAAATGATACACTACATCATAACCTAGCATCTCACTTCATTATTTTGGAGCTCCTTTGCCATCACAACTCTAAAAAAAAAATAGAATTTGATTAAAGAACTACCAAAATATGTAGAATTTTCCCAGAAGTGCTTGGGTACTTAAATTCCAGTAAATCAGAGAATCATTAGCAGATTTTTTTTTAATGTCAGTTCCTTAAATTTTCTCTGTGTAGTATTATTGGAATTGTATCCATTTGCATATCCCTTATCCTATCCTAGAAATCTGTTCTTACTTATGAGCAATGATTTTGAGGGCATTAAATTATAAAAACACACTATAGTTGATGTATTTGAATATCATTGACATGGCTTGCATGGGGCCTTGATACAGAAAAACCATTATTCTGTTGATAGCTTACTATCGGAATTCCTTTGACATAACAGCCACATTCTATATTGCACTCTATCAGAAAATGAGTATTTTATTAATGATCCAGATTGCTTACAACTACACAGATTCAAATTTATTTGATAATCCCAGAAAATTAATATATTTGCTGAAGATAAAGTATCATCTAACATACGTACCATCTTTTGACTAACTAGCAAAGATGTTATTATGTCTGTAATTTGAGCGGTTTGGCTCCTTTATGTGATATAACCCTTCTCTGGGTAGCTGGTGATGGAGAGGTGTAAAAAAGTGAGGCAAATCCATCTTAATATCACTGCATTTTGATAACCTCAACATGTTACCTGTTTCCCACACTCAAATCTGCCTTTGTTCAAGAGAAATTCTACTTTTCCTTCTGGTTCCTGCTTGCCTATCATTCCCTGCATATGAAGCATACATGAAAACCTAAAAAGAAGCTCTTTAGTTTTTGATCACCGTCTCTAGATTATATGGAAGAAGAAAAGTTGAAAGAAAGACACGTAGACTCTCAAACAAATACTCACGCTCATGGCCAGCAGGCTTTATTTTCCCCCATTTAGCTGACTATGCTCTTTGGTGTCATGAAATTTTGAGACATTTCTGGCCAAATTACCAAGGATTCCCATATGTTGTATGCATGAGATCGATCCTCACCCAGACCGCTCCCATGTGGCCCTAAATTTCTTGTCTTTATTACTGTAAAGGAGACTCTAGATTCTTTCCTATTGTACATTATATCCTAAAGTCCTCTTCAATTAATTTGATATCCAACAATATTACTGCTGATAACATTTTTCACTTCCTAACTACACCTTCCCCAGGGTGAATGGACAGAGGGTGGGGCATACGTAATGGCAGGGCTGTAGTCCTTCCCCATGTTATTTGGGCAGCTCTCTCTTTTAAAAATACCAGTATGCACTGCATTCTTTATGTGTTCTTTTGATAATGTCATATAATTAATTAAATCATTTTGTACCATAGTTATATGATGGTTTTATTATTTCTTTTAATTCCACCCACCCCATATGGAAAAAATGGAATTATATTAAGGAAGTGACCTAGTGTCCAAATGAATATGTTTTTATTTTTATTTTTTATTTTTAGCAATAACCTCAATAAATACACTTAAAGTAATATGCTGCCTAGTATTACAGTTCAGTGTTTCCTCTGATCTATTTTTGATGTTTGCTGGCTTTTTGAGAGCTGCTTTCATTAGTGTCTTGTACTCTTTTCTCTCAGGCCTCATCATCAACTGGATTTTAACTGTTCACATTAAGGACCTTTCTTTAATTCTACCACAGCAGGGTTTTTGTTTGTTTTTATGCCATATCTGAAGTTATTAATATACACTTTGATTAAATAACATTAATAATATGATCAGTTGGTTTGCAGCTCTCATTCTTTTCGGGTTGGTCAAAAGAGTAGTCTTCATAAATAAAATTATTGTTTCTTATGTCTAATTAGATCCAGTTCATATATAGAGTTCTTTCCATAGTTTCAGGGTATTTTTATACTTTGTATGATCATTTTTGAAAGCCTCCAAATCTCTGTTGTCACATTCCTTAAAGCTTCCCTTTTTAACATGTTTTTTGAGCTAAAAAATGGCCTTATGTTTTGCTGTTCTTTTAAAATATATTAACTTTTTGAGGTGGACTCACTTTTATTATCTCATTGATAGCTGTTTGCAAATCTGTAATTTAGAGAAATGCATGCATCTCTTTGCCTCTCCTTTCCTCATGGAGGAAAAAAAAAGTCCCAAATAGTATAAATATTTGACTTGGTCTACTAAGTGTTAATTTTCGTCAATATTTTTCCTAGTAACCCCTTTCACGCTGGCCATTAGAATAATATACTACATATTTTTAAAATCCCATATTAACGAACAAAAGGGAGAAGTACTATACATTTTCCTTATAAATATATGATATATTTATTTAGGATGTGAATGTACAATATTCCTGAGCAGTTTCCTATTACAGTGAATAGCACAGCAGCTTCTGTTTAATACAAGAAAATGACACATACAACGGGAAAGATTTTATAACTTACAAAAAAGATTTTATAACTTACAAAAAAAAGAAGAAAAACAATGATTTTTCTCTTATTTTAAAATCATTTTAAAAGTAAGAAAAAGACCAAACATTGAGAAAATAATTGGGGATAAATTAGATACATCTATATTATTATGTAGACTCCATGAGAAAATAACATGATTTTGAGAAAAATGCTATAGAATTCTTTTTTTCTGCATGATGCCAATTAAATACATTTGAAAATTACCAAAAATAAAAAAAAGTCACTGTAAAACATATTTGTATAAAAGAATATGGTATACTGGAAAATTATACATTAGAAAAGTATTTTCTTTATTTCTAAAGAGTGAGATAGAATGATTAAAGGAGACTTTAACTTTATTTTTAAAGTTGTACTTAAAGGACATCAGTTATTACTTTGTGTAGTTTTTTGAAATTATATACTTGTTAAAAACTGAAATAAATACAGCAATCAATTTCTAGCATTTGGAATATTTCTCATTGTTATTTTATTCTTCAGAATTTCTGTTATTTTTAAATATCAAGTGTAAAACTAAACTAGCATACATATGGTATGTAAAGTCCATGATTATTTTTTTTATGTACATACTCAATTGAGGTCTTTAAGCTATGTGTAAACAAAAATGAAATTGAAGCTTATATTAATTTTAAAATACAATTTGAAGATGCCATTTAAATGCACATTAAATGCAAATATGTAGATATATAAATTTTAAATTTGAAAATCTACACAATACAAATTGACATCAATTAGGTTCTACCATTGAATAAAACAAATATGTACTGCATGCAGGTGAGTAAGTGAACAATTGATAGGAAAGTAAGAGATAGGTTTGCTAAAGGAATACACATCCTTAAGGTATGTTTTTAGAAACAAATAAATTCAAAATAAATAGAAAGAATTAGACTGAAAGGTGAATTAGTGCAAATGATATTAAATCTTAGTGTATTCCTATGCAGGGCAAGGGAAGAGAGTGTGTGTGTGTGTGTGTGTGTGTGTGTGTGTGTGTGTGTGTGTGTGTATGTGTATGATGCATGTGTTTTTCCTTCTTTCATCTTGCTGCAAAATATTACTGAATTTTTATTAAGTACCTGAAATTGTGAATAGTCATTGGTAAATTTATCTCTGTAGAAAATTAGGCCTTTATATTCACTGTTATGATTGAGTTCTAGTTCCAACATTGCATTTGCATGGGGAAAAGGCTGAATTGCTCTTGCCATATTATATCTAAGTCAAATAAATATCTACCCATCTTTTGTAAAACCAGACAATAATGATGTCGCTAAAAAAAAACATCTGCGAAATTATCAACTTTCTCTATAGGTGGAAAAACATGAGTGGCTTTCTGCAGATGGTACTTTCAACCTCATATTTTTACCATGCCTGTGTCAAAAGGCTTTTAAGCCAACTCTTCCAATGAATCATAAAAAGCCAAATAGTCCCAACAGAAAAGTGCTAGTATATTATATGTTTCCAATTCCCCAGTGAAACTAAACCTGAAAATTTGATTTATTGTTCCTTAATTTTTTAGGAAACTGAGAAAAAGGAGTAGATAGAGTAGCATCAGGACTCTCATAATTCAAAAAAAAAAAAAGTCATGACACAAGGACAAACTTAACTCAGGACAATTGAAATATAATTATGAAAACATTAAAAATGTGTACAAATAAAGCTTTTCTAATGGGATTACGTGGATATTCCAGTTCTCTGAAGGTTTTTAAGATGAGTTTAACGGCAGTATCTTTTAAAGATATAATTTGGTTTAATTTTAGATAAACCTGTATAAAATTAGATATGAATGTAATCTTGTGTTTTGCCAGTAGCATACTTGCCTGCTAATTTAAAAAGCTAATGATTCAGTTTTGCAAAAACCCACCTTGTCAAAATTAGCAATAATTTGTTTTCAAAGTCTTAAGGGATGCTAACTTTAGTATATCTTTAAAATAATGAATATACACCGGAAACATTAAGGAAACATTTAAAGGTGCCTATAGATGCCGAAGTTACAAATGTTTAAAAAAAAAAAAAAAGCTATGTACATTGTATAAATCTGTTTACCTTGATTTCCTTTCAAAACATAATCTTAGCTCTGAGTTTAAAATTCACCCCTTTTATACATTTTCAAGAAGGATTTAAGTTCTATTCTTATGTGCTAGCATGGAATTACGCCTCTTTAGGGAGTTCACAAGATTGGTTGATATTTGTGATACCTTCTGTTAGTTTGAAATAATTCTTTTGCTTTTTCTGTTTTTTGCTTTTAAAAATTGGGATAAATTACATAATTATGTTTTATCAAGACAAGGATTGCCATTTACTTTTATAATAGAAAAGTATGCATAACATGAGCAGAGTGTTTTGAACATGTTTTAGTATATTCAAATATAATCTTCCATCTTTTCCACTTTACACATGGAAAAACCAAAGCAGATTTCAGTGATCTCCCTAAGGTTAGGCAATAAATTGACCATAGTGTACAAGTCAAAAATTATCTCTTTGGAAGTTTAAAATGATATACATTAGTAATGAAAGTAAAGGATAGAGGAACATGTGAGTAAATATTTGACAATTATAATTCTGAGTTGGTTAGTTCATATAAGATGGAAAGAGAAATTTGAAACTTGCTTTAAATGTATGTTGTGTGGAGTGTAAATAGCATAGTAATAGAAACATTCCAGGAGATAATTGAAAAATGAGCATAGTGTTTTAGAAATCAGACTGTGGATGGTATGGACTTCCCTGTCAAAAAGCAGGGTAAGGGGGTGGGGGAGGGAGACGAGGGTAAGGGGGATCAAATATATGGTGATGGAAGGAGAACTGACCCTGGGTGGTGAACACACAGTGGAATTTATAGATGATGTAATACACAATTGTACACCTGAAATCTATGTAATTTCAATAACAATTGTCACCCCAATAAATTAAAAATAAATAAATAAATAAATAAACCACCAAACTTTCAAAAAAAAAAAGAGATTCAAAGGATTAAAATTAATAGAACATTGTGAAGGTATTGCAGAAAACATAAATAACCTTTTCTAAAAATATTTCTCAGAACTTTATTTATGCTATTTTCACAATTATTTTTTAAAATGTCAGTGTCATAAATAAAATTCTGCATCTAACTTGTTAGTTAACACTAAATCTGAAAACTTCTCACAATACTCTATAATTACATTTTTCTATAATATAATGTATTTCAAAGTAAAATATTTCTATGAAATAGTACAGAGCTCATACATTAGTAATTATCAGGAGTTAGTAAAAATAGAAAGAAAAGTGATTCATAGCATGGAACAAACATTGTCCAAAGAAAACCAATATTTATTTGTGAATTTTTAATATTTATTTGTATGTTTGTTATGCAGTTGAAAATAACAGTCGCTTTGCCTAATGAGTAACTGATTCAGCTTTTCCAATTTCCATAAGAATGAGAAAAATATACCGTTACATCAATTCTTAATAAACCCATAAAAATCATGGTATAGTTTCATAAGAAGTATTCAGCAGTGACTCTGTTTTTCCATAAAATGCTCATACTCCATTTTCAAGTGTGAAAGACAAAAAGAGGGTTTTTGTTACGCAGTAGGAAAGTGAATATATGACACAACGTATATGCTAATAATGAACTTATTTCCTGAGACTGATCTGCATCTTTTTATATTACATATTATCAATTAATTACCATTTTTATCATGCTGGAAGATTATTCCTTAAGACGATATGTATTACATTATTGGGTAGATCATATGTATCTTATGAAAATATTGTTTCCAAAATTAGCTTTTGTGGACTAAGTTTTTACTGCAAAATGCAACCCGTTTTGCTCATCATACGGCAAAATTCTTATTGCCAGGACCAAACGGTAATCTAGTAACAATACAAGCCCCTTAGAAATGAAGCCTTTTTAATGTGTTAGTACTGAAAAACAACATGGAAAACTGAAATGAGTCAAGAAATAAAGTGCACTAATGATGAAAATAACTTCTCAAGAGAATTTATTTTTAAAGGTGTTATTTTGTTTGTTTTTCTGTTGTTTTTATAATTCTAAAGATACTTATTAAATGCTTTACAATATGTGGAGATAATGCTATTTGAAGATACTTAATTCAAATAAAAATACACAATAGTGAATTAATACATAGTTTTCCTTGACAATGTCTAAATCTTCCACAGGACATTTTTATTGCTTTAACCCATTCATTATACTTTATGCAAAACATGTCCTATTGCTATTAAATTTAAAGTCTCTGTACACTGTCACACTGCAATGGAAAGTGTGACTGTAGTAACTTGCATCGGGTTTCATGATTGGGAGACAGATTGATGACAAACAAAAAAACAAACAAACAAACAAAAAACCCACGATATATGACTATAGAGACTCCTGGAGTGCTAAACCCTAAATTATAGGATATTTTGTCCTCTAAAATTTAACAACTCTTCTAATGGCTGACTCTTGAGTTCCTTGAGACCTCAGTTTTACTACTATCTTATCAAGGACTTCTTCAACACTTCAATAATAAATCCAGGCCACCTGTCTTGTTTTTATTTCACTCTGCTGTCTGTTATTTTCCTTCATAAAACTTATAATACATATACTTATTATATATTGAATATCTCCTTACTACCATTCAACAAGTTTCTAATTTATCATTGGACATTTGATGCCTATTATAACCCTCAATAAATATTTTTGAATGAAAAAAAAGGTAAATGGGCCTAAGTTCTTCCTTACATTTATAGAATTATATAATATTGTGTTTGAAAGGGATTTGTGCCAGAGGTCTAAATAACCACCCATAGGATGGTCACTTCTGCTCTAATACATCTCTGACAACTATGCAGTCCAACTAGTCTCTGTTTGAACATCTCCTATGATTGGTCATGTGTTAACCTTGGTTGTAGCACACTCCATTATTATACAGATTTCATAGTGCAGTCTTTTCTATTTCAAGCTTAATCTGTCTCCATTTAATGTCCACATATTTGCCTCAACTCTATGGTTTCAGCTGTAATGAAAAATGCATTCTATCTTCCACATGAGAACTTTCAAATATTTGAAGACGTCTATCATATTCCCCCCCCCCCCTGGGTATTCTTATATCTAGGCATAATGTTTGCACTTTCTTCAACCATTTCATTTAAGAATTGCGTCCATGATCATCCATACTCAGGTCACTTTTATTGCATGAGTTATACTTTGACTGAATTCCTATTAATAAACTGTGGTCCCTTAAGATGGTAATCATGTGTTGACCATGTCGTACCCGGCCATGGGAAAAATAGCACAGAGAGAAGTAGTAGGCACTTGTGATGCAACAGCCATATCCCCCTCAGCCTACTTGATTTAGTACAGCCATGGGAGAAAATCATTTACCGTTTTCAGTATCCCGCACTAACTGAATATAACGGGGGCTCTCTGTTCTGCACTCTCTGAGGCTCCAGGCCACTCAGCTGCATGCAAGTGCAACCCAGCAGTTCAGAGGTGTTAAGCAATGAGAAGTGAGAGTTGATAATGGATCTATGTTCTGTTCTCCCCTTTCTCTGATGGAAAAATTATAAAGTTCCTCTAGCTGCCAATTACTGTAACAAGCTCATTATCAAAGTTTGATTGGAGAGTTTTCCTTACCTCATTCTCAATTTTTCCATGTTCTTACTACTGATTTCTTGGATGAACTGCCAGCAATGACATCCAAGTCCTTGTCTCATCGTCTCCTTTGAAATAAACCTATTCTAAGAGCTATGCAGTTCTAAATAACTATATTTATGTTATTACATCTTGATATATGCTAATATTTTATGAAAGCCAAAAAATAAAAAGAAATATCATTGATTATCTTTAAATATTTATTTTACATTTGCTCCATTAGGTTGTCATATACTAAAATTTTTCTTTAAATTTGCTTTTATTTTTTTCTCTCTGCAAGGACTAGATCTTTATAATTACCTTTTTCAAATATGTCATTGTTGACTCAAGTCCATCCCAATAACATTTTAACATATTGTAAGGCATCTTTCTGCTAACAAACATATGATGTATGTTTCTGTCTCTGTGTATACCTCAGATATGTAAGCACTGCTCTTTTACCAAGTGATTAAAAAAGACACTGAATCCAGTCATCTACTGATGGGCATTTCGGTTGTTTCCATGTCTTGGCTATTGTGTAAAGTGCTGCAATAAACATAGGAGTGCATACAGATTTTTGAATTGGAGTTTTGGATTTCTCTGGATAGATTAAGATTAAGAAACTGTGGTACATTTATACAATGGAGTATTACACAGCCATAAAGAAGAAAGAAATCTTACCATTTGCAACAACATGGATGGATCTAGAGAACATTATGTTAAGTGAAATAAGTCAGAAAGAGAAAGACAAGTGCCATATAATCTCACTTATATGCGGAATCTAAAGAAAAGAATAAGTGAATGAACTAATCAGAAACAGTTTGGGGGACAAAGAGGAAAAACAGAGTTGTTAGATGGGTGGGGGGGTGGATAAGGGGGAAGGTGAAGGGATTAGGAAACAGTTCGTAACCACAAGATGGCCTCAGGGTTTTTGAAAATTAATTTGGGTAACGTATTCAATAATGTTGTAAATATTTTGTAGGGTATTCGATGGACATGTGTCCCATTTGGGAGACCACCTCAGGGATACTGCAGATGCCTGATCATGGCATTGTACACCAGAAGCTAAACAATAATGAATGCCAACTATAATTTTATATATATAATGTGATGGCTCGGTGCGAGGTCAGAGGGATAGTGGATGGGGGGAAGGGGGTCCACAGTGTGAGGGATATCAATGATGAACATCAAAGTATTACCTTGTCTTGTACACCTGAAACTAATAAAAAAAAAGACACTGAATAAGAAATAACCAAGGAAAGAAATATTTTTTTATCCCTCATGTATGGTAGTTCTAAATTTAATCCACTCACTGTGCTTCTAAATGTCTTTCTGAAATAATTTTAAAAACCTATATATACGTTTCCTTTTTTTTTCCAAAAATCAAATTTAAAGTATTAATATTATTAGCTGATCTTTTATTTAAAATCAATATCATGGCACAAAATTGGATATTTTGACATAGATCTTTGATATACTTAAATTTATTTAAATTACATTTTGTTACAAGTTATCTCCTTCATTTTTTTCATAATCGTCTGATATTTACCATCTTTATTTTAGAGAGGAGAAAATGATTATTAGGTAATCTAAATCTCTTTAAGTGTACATCCAAATGTACATACCAATATATGATGGAACTGATCATTGTTTCTGATCTTTCTGACTCCCAAAATAATACTTTTTGAATATATTTTCATCAGCATAATAAAATGCTCAGAATTATACTAATATATCCAAGTAATTTATTTTATTTAACAGTTTGTATTTGATTTTTCACTCTGCTGAAAGGAAAATTATGAGTCACCTACTAAAACATCCGTTTTAGAGACTCTTGGAGTGCTAAGTCCTAAATTATAGAATATTTTGCCCCCTCGATTTGGACAAACCTTCCACAGGCTGACTCCTCCTTGGCTTCATGGAGGTCTCAGTTTAAATACTATCTTCTTGTTTAATGACTTCCTCGACCTTTCAAAAATAAATCCAGGCCATGTATCCTATTTTATACATATATATATATAAAATGGGATTATGTATTAAAGATTCTCTTTTTTAAAATGCATACAATTTCTGAAGCCATATTCACCAAATATGATTTTTGGAAACAGATAATTTAGTGGTTACCAGAGGGTAAGGGGGGAGGGGGATAGTAGATGAGGGGATCAAATACATGGTGATAGAAAGAGAACTAGCAGGATGGTGAGGCAGTTCACCACCCTGGCGGTGTGAACAGACAATGTGATATGCAGATGATGTAGTACAGAATTTTATACCTGAAGACTATGTGACTTTCCTAACAATTGTCACCCCAATCAACTTTAATTTTTTTTAAAAAAAGAACTATTGTTTTAAAATGCAAGCTTTCTACTAGTGGCTCAGGTCTAATTAAGAAGTCATTTATTCTATTCCATACTCTAGCAATATAACCAGGGATAAAACTGGATGTAACTGCTAACCTCTTCTCTCAAATTATCCCTATGGCTGGAAATTACTCTAGGGGCTCTCTAATTCTCCAGCCTAATACCATTATTTTAATAGTACAATTTTACTTAAAGTATGCTTAAAATTCTTGGGAGGCCACTGGGATTTATTTGAAAGTTGTGTATTGGGTTTAACATGTTTAAAATATTACTACATGCGTGTGCTTGTGTGTGTGTGACTTTCACTTTACTCTTTGTTATTGCTGTTGTTACTCTCTGACTTCCTCTTTCCAAAACATTTGAAAAGAGAAATTGCTTTCCTGAATCAACTGTTACTTTGGTATGGTTTATACAGCCCATTGTGTGAGTTCAGTTTTTACTTTTTACTTTATATATTTTACTTTAGAGATACCTGATATGTTATGTAATAGGCAACTAAAAACTGGTCTAATATATTGTTTTGCTAAACATCTTCTTTCTACCACCCTATCAGCCTTGCATAGTTGTCAGTCAGCTATTTTCTTCCAGTGCCTTGACCTTTATATTTCTTTCGCTCATTATCTATGTTCTGTCTAAATGGGAGTTAATTTGGAGTCAAGCTCCTTGGATTGTGAAGTGATTCAGATTTTGTATATTAATTGCTATCTTGATAATAATATTTTATTTTTGGTTCTTAGTTAGGGATGATTTGTTACTTGTGTTTTTCTTATGTTTCTTTTCTTTGAGACATTTTAGCCATTAAAATGCTTATTTATCTGGTTCTTCCATCTATGTCAGTGATTGCATAATGGATTTACTCAAATAAAGTCAATCCTTTATTATTTAACATGGTCTAATAATACTATAAAAACTTTAAATGAAGTTTTTTTTTTCAACCTAAAACAAAAAAGAAAGAATCACACAAAATAAAATGTGTGCATTTTTACTCACTTTGTAAGTTTTCATTAAAATTTTGTGTTAGGTCTTCTAAGTAAATGAATATAAAAGGGCAGCCATATTTTCTAAAAGATTTAATGTTTCATATCTTACTATTATATTTTATAATTTCTAAGACAGTTTACATCCTCATCAAAACTTAATGTTTTAAAACATTTTTATTTAAAACATTAGTTATGCTTACAAAATGAGTATTTATGTAAAGTACACACACACACATGCTTGCATGCACTCTTTTCCTTTTATATAAGTAGTATCATGTCATAAACACTATTCTGAAACTTGCTTTTATATCTTTAATGTTGTTTTATATCAGTACTTAATTCACAACCTTAATTATTTTCAATGGCTGAACAAATTTATGCAGAACCGTAATATATTGCATCACTTCTTTATTGATGAACATTTATATCATTTTCCAACATTTACTAATTAATGTAATATTTGATGAATAATTTTGAACACAACTTGTTTTGACCCTGTGTCAAACTATCTTACATCTAATTAGTATATCAAAGGATCAAACAACATACAAACTTTTGTTTATTGCTAGATATCACCACATTGTTTCGGTTGACTTTTCAAACTTAGTAGTCTGTCAACAAAGCATATCAGTTTATTGGTTTCTTTACAATAATTTATTTCTCTGAAACTCACAATATCCTTAATGTATCTAAGTTTATTTTGATTAAATGCGGTACCCCACACACATCATATTTTACAATACACAAATGACACTCATACATTTACTCTCACACTTAATAGTTCTTATTTCATAGCAACAAATTCTATTTTCACATTACTGTTCACTCTTCAACATTCCAGCTTCAAAATTTTTATGTCTAGTTACAATGCAATAACCATTAAACATATAAAACTTCCACTTACGTGTCTCCTGACATGTTTTGAACTATTGTTATATTTTACACACACACGTAAACACAGAAGACATTTCTTGTGCTTGTACGTTTTTCCTACAGATTAGCATTTTCATCTCATGTTTTTTTTCCATTCCACCAGAAAGAAATATTTTGATATTTCCTGTGGAGAAGATTTGCTAGGACAAATTCCTGCAGCTTTACTTTATGTTAAGATGTCCTTACTTCCCTCTCATTTGTGAAGAAAATTGTCACTGTATGTAGAATTACAGGTTAATATTTGCACTTCATAAATTCCATTCCATTGTCTTTTGTTCTATATTGTTTCTTACAAAAAGTCAGTCATAATGTATTTTACCACACCACTTTATATGAAGCATGTTTTATCTCTCACTGAATTTAAAATTTTCACTTTTTTGTCTTCAGTTTTTAGCAGTTAAATTCCAGTGTACCTAAATGTGATTTTTTTTAATTAAAATTTATTGGGGTGACAATGGCCAACAAAATTACATAGGTTTTAAGTGTACAATTCTATAATATATCATCTATGTAATGCATTATGTGTTAAATACCCAGAGTCAGTTCTTTTGTCACCATATATTTGACCCCCTTTACACTCTTTTACCACCCTTCCCTTACGCTCTGGTCACCACTAAATTGTTGTCTGTCTATGAGTTTTTACTTATTTGCTTGTCTTGTTCCTGTGTTGCCTTCAGTTTTATATTCCACATATCAGTAAAGTCATATGATTCTCTACATTCATTTTCTATCTGACTTGTTTTACTTAGCATAATAATGTGACTTTTTGTATTTATCTTTCCTGGGTTTCTTTGAGTTCTGGGTATTACATACTGATAATCTATTAAAAGTCATATTTGAAAATTCTATTTTTTCTTCCTAGGTCATATTGTAATTTTTCTTAGACTCCTGAGTCTCTATTATTTTTATCTTCATTCTTTTTACTTGCTGCTTCAAATTAGTTATTTTTAATGGTCTATTGTAAAGATTACTGATTTTGTTTCTGTTATCTCCAAACTGCTTTTAAGGTCATCCAATGATATTTAAAATTTCAGACAACTTACTTTTCTTTTTTATAAATTGTGGTTTATTCCCTTATAGCTTCCATTTCTCTGCTAAAATTCTCATATTATTTGCAATCACAATTTCCTTCACATATATTCTTTTTAAATCTTGGGGTATATTTATATAATATCCGCTTTCAAATTTTTGCTGGCTGAATCTAAAATTTGGATCATTGTATGTTCAGCTTCTTTTGAATGGCCTTCAGCTGTCCTTGTGTCAAAGTATACCTGTTTATTTTCATGTCTTATAATAGGACATCATGAGTAATACGTTGGAGAGTATCTTGACTTTGTTTTATTTCTCTAAAGAGTTAGTTTTTATTCCAGAATGCACTTGATTGCAGGTTGATCACATTTGAACATGTGCAGGCTTCATTATATGCTTTTGTAGAGTAGTGCATATAAGTTCAAGAGATATCTAAATCCCCTCTATTGGTGGGACTCAAGCACCAAATTCTGATGTAGGCTTCTCTCTCTCTCTCTGTCTGTCTCTTTCTCCCTCCCTCACTCCCTCCCTCTTTTCCTCCCTCCTGCCATCCTTCCCTCTCCACAGCTCTCTTTAGTGACCACTGTGCTCTACTTGTGCTCCAGCATGCCTCTTTATGCTTGGAAAATTGTCCCCAGGAAGAGAACTGGGCAATTATGGGGCTTACTTTATGAGTTACCCTTTTCTCAGTTATAGCATTGCTTGGTGTCAAATCCTGATATCAGTTGCCTAATATGTATTACTCAGTTTTATTATTTATTTTAGGAGGGCTAGCTGAATTTTAGTTAATCATAGCTGAAATTCAGGAAAAAACATTAATTTAGAAACATAGGGCTTTTAAAATTAGAGAATGTGTTTCTTTATGCATCCAATGTGGATTATATCCTTTAGTTTTAAAAGCTTAACAAATGCACTCATTAAAAAAATACATAGTGAAGTAAACAGAAACATGTTACTAGTAGATTTTAATTTATTCTCATTATCTTGTCATGACAAATTAAGTTATAGAGTATTGATGAAAATATAGCATATTTAAATAATATGTGACATAAATAATACATGTAAATTGATAGTGAATTTTAAAATAGAGAACTCTCCTTATTTTAAAATGCACACATAACATTCACAAAATCTGAATACATGTTCATCTTAAACCTTAATAATTTTCCCAAAGTAGAATGTAGGAATTCTATATAAATTTCTGATTGTACTGCCTTCGACTAGAAATTCTTAAGAAACTCTTATATCAAAAGTCTCTACAACACAGAAAGTGATATTACTATTTAATAAATATTGAGTCAATAAAACGTATTCAATCAGAAATGGAATGTAATGGTCATAACTTTATGTATTATAATCTACATTATATAAATAACTTATTACTCAGAGAAACAAACATAATCTAATACTTGTCAATTTCTATAATATTATTTTCAACAATATACCATGCGTTGGATTCCACTTTATTTCCAGAGATTTACTATTTTACCTTTGATTATTTAAAATTATTTTCTTGTATCTGTTTTACGTAATTCACTTTATCATTTATTGCTCTGTATTTTTTTCCTGTGGATTTTCCTGTGTGTTTCTTTAAGTTTAGTTATCATGTTATGTGATTATTTTGTATTTTTTCTTCATTTTTTTAATTGAGCTCTGCCAGCTCACATAGTCTCTCCTTTTCTTTTCTTACCATCTCTTTACTGAGATCTTTTATCTCCAATTGTATTTTAGATTTTACGTTGTAGAAATAATTACTTGAATAAGATTTTTAAAAGCGGTTGGCATGATAACACAATTTTCATCTATAGTAACAGTTTTCTAGTATTTTTACTTGCTGTTTTATTTGTGTCTGCCTTTTGTCTTGTATTTCCCTTCATCTTAAAATTTGACTTCTCATAAAAAATGATTCAATATTTATAAAAGCAAGATAATATAGTATTTAAAGTGTTATAATAAATTCCCTCTTTGTGTTATATAGGAAGTGTTTTCCACACATTATGGCTGAAAGTTTGTGTGAAGCCTCAACCCCCAGTTTGACTATATTAGGAGCTTTGACCTCTGAGGAAGTAATTAAGGTTAAATGAGTAATTTAGGTTAGGCTAAATAAGGGTGCAACTCTGTCTGATAGAAATAGTGTTCTTATAAGAAGAGATACCAGAGGCTCTCTTTCACTCTCACCAGAATGCACAAAGAATAGGTCATGTTAGGACACAGCGACATGGTGACTGCCTCTATAAGGCAAGAGAAGAAGCTTTAGAATCAAATCTATCTTGCCATCATCTTGATTTTGTACTTCTCAGACTTCAGAGCTATGAAAATTAATTTATCTTGTTGAAACCACACAGCCTGTGGTATATTATTATGGCATCCTGAGCAGATTAACTCATCGTGGCATGCAATATATTGTTAAACATAACTTAATTAGTTTTATGCTATTTCATCTTATAGATGTATTTTATTTTAAGGTATAATTTTCCTGGTATCGTATTTGTAGATTAGTTCTGAATTTTCAATATTTGAAAATTTCCTGCAATACCCCATATATATGTTTTGATCTCATCTTTAGATATCTAGAGAAAGAGATACTTGGCCAAAGTCCACTACTATTTTAAGAAAATTGATACACATTGCATTTGATAAAGATTCAAAATGATATTTTCAAATATAACTTCACATTTTACTAGTTTAATACACTGAGAAAATGACAAATGAAATTTTAAATACAGTGTCCTTGATAAAGGAATTGTTGGCTACTGTTATATTCATTGTACAAAATGCTCTTTCCAAAGCAGTTTTAACTGTCTTTGAGTTGGCTACGACATGCATATAACCACACTTGGTATTTTACTCTTAAATGCTGGTTGAGAATTTCTTCAACATTTATTTTGGCTGTTAGCAATTTGCAAATTATTATGTCTTTATCTAATATCTTCATTGTACAAATATTAAACAAGAATTAAGAAAATTATCAAGGAAATATGTCCATGATTTTATCCAATTCTAAGTTAAACAATTGTCTATGACTAAGTCTTTCTCTCTTTTACCAGAGTATCCTTTGAACATACTAAAATTCTTTAGTTGAGGATGTCTGAAAGAGGAAATTTTTTTGTAAAATTATTTGCTTCTCTTGGAACCAAAATGTATTCTGCCACATGAGTTAGAATCCATCAAATTATCTCCATCTCCAAGATCTACACCGTATAAAGAAAGCCTAGATACAATTACAAAGGAATTGAAAATCCCTTTCTGTGTGTACTATATATATACATATATATATGTATATATGTATATGTATATATACATATATACATATATATATACATACGTACATATGTGTGTGTGTGTGTGTGTGTGTATAATTGTATTTTTCTCTCTCAACCAAGACTTGTCTCTGTTAAGATGCATAAAATATAAAATTTCCATTAGTCACTTCCAGAGGGGTATTCATTGGCCAAGCTATTCTAAAGGAAAGAAAAAAGAAAAAAAAAAAAAAACAAGCAGCAATCTATCTTTAGGCTTAGGTACACATCCACAACTCTAACATTCATATTTACAATAAGTATATGTAAGCTGTGCAAGTTTTAAATTGATTGCTAATGTTTACTTCTCATTTTCTAGATCTAAATGCTTCTTACAAAAGCTATACAGGTCAGTGACATTAGTATAATTAACTTTCTCCTCAGCAAGTAGTCCATTCTCTATAATGAATGCTTTTCCTGTTTACATGGATGGAAGATACTTTTAAATAATATACATCACGCAAAAATATATGTCTCTTCTCACATTAGATTGTCTCACACAGAAAATCAAGATTCAAGGTATTTTTTAAAATCTTTGAGCAAAATTGAGCCCCAGAAAAACATCAGTTTTTTCTATTCCCTCATTATGCCTAATATCTTATTATTGGTTCTTATCAGAGGAGGGTGTGTGTGTGTGTGTGTGTGTGTGTGTGTGTATGTTTAAGAAGCAGAGCTTCATATAATGCTATCTCCTAGTTCATGTGTGATTGACTATTTCCACTGTTATAATTTCTTACTAAAATGTAATACAAAGCATTTATATTGTTAGTTAGATAATTTGTAATGTTTATAATTACAACATTATTATGAATTACATTTTTATGCAGGTTTTACCCTTACATGGTACAGTGTTCTAGTTCAGATGAGATTTTTAACAGAGAAGTTATTTAAGTTTAGTTTTATATTTCATTCAATGAAAGAGTCAGGGACTTTTAAAAGCTATGTATGTTTTAATTTACATTAAGAGTTTTTGGGATTGCACAACTTGAATCTAGGAAGATTGGTACTACAGACCCAGAACATTTTTCCAGAACATATGCATTGAAAGATGAGGGTGTGCGTGGGACTCAGTGTATTCATTACCCCAGATCAGGACTCTTGCCTGGCTTTCCAACTGAGACTTCACTAACAACAACATGCATATGTCCCCATCGTGGTCATGGAGCCAGGTCAGTGTTACCTACTGCCTATTCTGCTACAGACACAGGGATAACCTGTGGTGACAGTTCCTAGCCTTTATATCATCTATGAGCCTAAAAACAATCCCTTGCTTGAGTTCTGTGGGCAGGATGCTCTTCTGATCTAATGCTTCCCAGTTGCTACTGAATTCCGAAAATCTGCAAGATCCTGCTCAGAACCCAAGCATATACAACCAAGAAAGTAGAAGGATATGAAACCCTTGAGGCAAACTTTAGCCATTGGAAATAAAAGTCTATAGATAACTTATCTCCCTATCTTCTCCTCAGCGATGATTTTTTATACACGCTATAGTAGTTTCACAAACCCTCCGTAAAAGTCTCCATTGAAACCTTAACAGTCAGCCTGCCATGATGCTCTAGCCAGCTTGGTAATATACTTCCTTATACTTGTTCTCCCTTCGTCTCTTCATTACTTTCCTTTTCCACACTTCCGTTCTCTGGGAAAGCACTCCTTAATAATCTGTTATCATATAATCATGCCATTAGGTTCTGCTTTGTAAGAAACTCAAGCTAAGATAGGGAGATAGGAAGCAGAATGAAATTGAATGTAGGCCCTGTTTCTGATCAATCATATTAAAGGACAAGTTGTAGACCCTAGCGGATCTTATGCACAAAAGACATGAAATATTGGTGAGCTTTAAGCAGTTACAATCACTCTTCCAATTTTAGGAATGTCTTTCTTAACGGTAGTTATTAGGGAAGGGATGATAAGTACCAAGTAAACTTTACTACCAATGGCTTTCAAATGTACCCATTCTATAAAATGCTACTTAGATATTGAAAATTTGCATAATAATAGGTTTCTAACATTTTCTAGTCATTGATTTCCAAATATAAATTCATTCATTCAATAGACATTTAACTAGTACATGTTGTGGGCTTACCATGTGCTATGTGTTCTAGGCACAATGAACAAGGAAGATAATTCTTTGTTTTCATGTAGCAAACACTCTAAAAAGAGGAGAAAGAAAACATGGAATATGGTAGATGGTGATAAGTGATAAGAGGAAAAATTAAGCAGGATAAGAGTGTTGAGATGAAGGATAAAAGGCAGGCAAAGCGTTGGAGATGAGGTAATATTTGAGCAAACAGACTTCAGGACTTCTCTGAGAAAACCTCTGTTAGTAGCCTAATAGATCTGTCCATAGTGGAGACAATGATGCAGGTGAGTAAAGAAGTTATGTAATCATAATTTTAAAAATTAGAATAAATGAAAGGAAGGAATTATGACTCTACCTCTGATTATAATAAAACTAACCCTATTGTTTATAGCTTTATTATTAATCTTGATTACCTTGAATAAAGACATAAAATGAAAATTTATTGAGTGCCTGTAAAACATGCCAGTCCCTTTTCTAAACACATGTCATGCAATTGGTTTTTTAACCCTAGACTGGAATCTTGTCTAGGTAGATGCTATTATTATCACCATTGTGCAGATGAGAAAACTGAGGTTTTGAAAGCTGAAGTAATTACCCTAAAGCCACAGAGATAACTGTTAGAGAAATGAATCACAATTCTGACCATAGGCTGAGTACAGAGCCCAACACTATCTTATGCTGCCAGAAGTTCTTTTCCTTAGAAAACTTCTGGTTGACCAACTGTTGCAATTTCAAATACAAAGAAAAAAAGTAACTAAAGAGACATAATTATCTCAATTTTATTTTCAGAATTTGTCAAACCATAGAGGAAAGGAAAACAAAATAAGTCATATGTTTAGAATCAATAAAATAACACTGGCTGGTCACCTGAATCAAAACTGGTGTGTTTTATAATTGTGCTGAGTCTTGAAATCCTAACTTCTATAGTCTTTTATATTCCTGGTTTTTCTCTAGCAATCAATCATTTAAAGAAAAATAAATCTGGAAATATTTTTAATAGGTCATTATTTAAAGCAAACTTGTATTAAATCAATATAATAAAAATTGTTGATCTATAATTATATTTATTTTCTTTAATTAGAGAATATAAATTTCAGTTTAGAATGATAAAGGTTTGACACTAACTTGTAAATAAGAATAAGTTCAGCAGATTGTTTTTAAAATCTTAATTTTCAAAGAAAAAGTTTATAGTTCAAAACTTCACCAGAATAATATATTGAGTAGATTATGAAAACTTTGATGAATATTAAGTACAACCTGTTTCTTATATTTACATGAAACTTTGTACAATGATCACATTCTTACATTTTCTGAAAAACAAAATTGAATTGAACACTTGGAAGAGAATACTTATTTTTGCCAATTGTTATGCTGAATTGAGGCAGATATACCTTGATTAACCTCTGTGTTGCAGTTTCTTTTAGTTAACAAGTCAACTATTTTTCTCATTAATGGAATTTTAATTCAAATGACATTTGAATTCAATGTGCTACTGAAAATATGTTGTGCATTAGGGAAAAATCGTTCTCTGATATTCTCTAAATAACATTTTCTTCAGCCAAAGTAAGACATTTTTATTTTGTTTTAATTTCCTCTTTCCCTTACTCATCCTTCCGACAATCATGCTGCAGAGAGTTTCTTGTGACATTTCTTTAAATGGAACTGCAAAAATTGTATTTTATCATTAGATTAGAAATTAGTGTATTTTATTATATCCATAGGATATGGATAAAGACACAAAGAAGTAATTGGCAGTATTATAATGTTTCTGTTTTTCCTAAAGATGTAAACATATTATTCCCAAGAAATCTTAAGGCAGTTCATTTATTTGTTCTGAAAGTGAAGATTTTATCTCAACTAAAAGTCATAATTTAAGTGAGCCTATAAATTACTGCAACTGAAATTAAAAAAAAAAATTGATCGATCGGTCGATCGATCTATCTACCTACCTATCCATCTACGCATGTATCCATCTAGTAAAGTGATATACCTATTTTTCAAGGGGCAGACTTTTAGTAACCAGATATTTGAAAATATAGTTTTTTAAGTATCATATTTGACATTCTGTTTTCAAACATTAGCCAGAAATACAAACAAACTCTCTCAGAGAAGCAAATTCACTGTCAGGTTTCATTAGAAAACTTATGTGAAATGGGATAGCAATTACAGACCGTTGGCATACTTCACTTATAGGTAAATAATTCCAAATCACTAAAGTGAACTCGAAGGACTTAAAAAATTGTTGTTTATAATCCTAAACTCTTGTCAACTATAGAATTTTAAATTATATTTACAACACTAAATATTAATAAGAAATGTTTATAAAAGATCATATAACATTAAAATGTCTGTTGTCTAGAATATCTATATTTTTTAAATGATGCCTGATAACAGAAATACTGTACCTATTTTAGACTATGTTCTAGATAGAATACTTACAAAATGTTTGTGAGTTCATTTAATTTATATTGAATTTAGTTATGTGAATTGGCTTTTCATGCACCATGAGCTGTATGAACAACTCTACTTAGTGTTATTAGGTTGGTGCAAAAATAATTGCTTTTTTTACACTTATTTTTTACCCTTTACCACAATTGCTTTTGCACCAACCTAATACTTTTTTACCAATGTTTCCTTAAACTTGGTGAAACTGCTTAAGTTTTGGGAGGTCTGGTTAGATATTAGGGAGTCTTATTTGGCTGACAAGCATTTTCTATCTCAATCCAATTTGGTAACATACAGAGACTCAGCCAACTTATAATATTTTGTTTAATTAAAAAAAAATCTACCCTGAGACTATTGTGGTTTTACAGTAAATGAAATGATAATAGTGATATGTGAGATATGTGAGATAACATAATTTAAAATTTAGTCCGTTGTGATGTAGAAAAAAAGTTGTCAGTAATTCACGTGTGTTTCCCTTTCCCAGAATTATGTGCTATTTACAATACCAAAAAAAAAAATTTAAGAGAGAATAAGAACGCCTACAATGTGATCTCCATGACTCTCTGGGATAGTTATAGGACTACTGTACATTTTATTTAGTAGGTTGTATAGCAAGAGGGTACTTAGAGATCTCATCTCTCCTTGCAGCTGAAGGAATAGTGTATGTGCATAAAACAATATTTACTATGGTGCTAGAGGTATATAAATATTACTCCTAGGATGGCTGATAAGGTTGTCTCACTGCACTGTCTCTGTGTTTATGTATTTGTGTTTGTTGCTAGTTTTTGTTTGCTTATTTTTGCTTTTGATACCACCTACTTCAGAGGCTTTCCATATTCTGACTGCTGTGCACTCAAGGTTACTTTAGTGATATGAAAGAGTTAATATGATTGTATCCATGCTTAAATTACTTCCAGAAAATAACTTCAGCTTTATTAGCATAAACCCAACTTTGGAGACACTAGAACCCAAAATATGGGGTAAATTTTTGAACTCTAAAAAAGAAATGAGTCCAAAAACTCTTCTGCAAAACAAAATAAACCATCAACGAAAAAAGAAGCAACTAACCAAACAGGAGAAAATATTTGTAAACAATACCTCCAATAGGAGGCTAATGTCCAAAATATATAAATAAATCATACAGCTCAAAGAAAACCAAATGGGAGAGGACTTGAACAGACACTTCCCAAAAAGATATACAGCCAACAGACAAACGAAAAAATGCTCAACTTCGCTAGCAATTAAGGAAATGCAAGTGAAAGTCTAAATGAGCTACCTCCTCACAGCTGTTAGAATGGCTGTTATGAACAAGACTATTAATAATAAGTGTTAAAGAGGTTGTGGGTAAAAAAAGAACCATCATACACTGCTGGTGAGAATGTAAACTGGTACAGCCACTAGGAAAAACAGCATGGAGATTCTGCAAAAAATTAAGAATAAAATTATAACTCTTCTAGGTCCCTACCAAAAAAAATCTGAAAACATTTATCCATAAAGATATATATATATACCCCTATGTTCATTACAGCATTTTTCATGGTGGCCAGTGCAGGGAAACAACTGAAGTGTCCTTCTATAGATGATTAAATAAAGATGTGGTACATATATACAATGGACTATTACTTGACAGTAAGAAAAGATGGAATACTGCCATTTGCAACAACATGGATGGATCTTGAAATTATCAAGCTAAACAAAATAAATGAGTTCAGAACCCAATGATTTAACTCATATGTGGAGTATAAAACTGAAAGCAACAAATAAATTAGACAAACAAGCAAAAACTCACAGCCACAGACACAGATTAGTGGTTACCAGCCGGTAAGGAGGAAGAGGGGGAGCAAGAAGAGGGAGAAAAGGGTCAAAATGAGAACTGACTCTGGGTGGTGAACACTCAATGCAATATACAGATGTTAAATTATAGAATGGTACACTTGAACCCTACATGATTTTACTAACCAATGTCACTCCAATAAGTTGAATTAAAAAAAAAATAAGTAATGAGAAATTGGATAAGACTTTGATAAAAAATGAACAAGGAAGATTTCCCAAATCCAAGTTCCCCTCATACTGTCCTATTACTATAGTTTGAAATGATACTATTATAGAACTCATTCTCCATGAATGGAAGAATTATCCCCTATTAAAATGTAAAGGCCCCGGAAAAGACAGTACAAGAATTGATCAATCATTTATACCTTAATGAGACATCATCACTCAAACCCTTCCAATATTACAGTAATCTATTTTAAATTGAGCATTGATAGGCTGGAGATGAGACAGAAGCACTTTGGGAACCTGCGGTAGGAAGAAAAAATAAAAGGGAAATGAGAGAATGCTGAACAAATAGCACAATTTACAATATTACAATGATTGCAGTTGCCAATCATTGAAGGCAGTGTGCTAACCTCAAGAAAAGACTGCTGTTTTAAAGCCGTTCAGTGGTGTACTTGTATTGGAGGGAAAAAACAATTGGATTCTCTCTGTCCTCTTTCTTGCCTACAGGGCAGAAAGTCCTGCTGAAGGATGCTGACATATCACCCCATGAACTTCCTTTAAGTAGACTCAGCTTTCCTCTTTCATGATAATCTGTTATTTTTCTCACACGATCTCAAAAGGCATACCAAAATGATTATATTATATTTTTATCAGATATATTGAATGTACATACCGTGTTTCCCTGAAAATAAGACCTAGCTGGATAATCGGCTCTCATGCGTTTTTTGGAGCAAAAATTAATATAAGACCTGGTATTATATTATATTATATTATATTATATTATATTATATTATATTTTTTATATTAATTATATTAAACACCCAGTCTTATAGTAAAATAAGACCAGTCTTATATTAATTTTTGCTCCAAAAGATTCATTAGAGCTGATTGTCTGGCTAGGTCTTATTTTCCGGGAAACACGATATTATAGATTGCATATGTTATATGTGAATTTATGTAACATGTGAAGTAGGACAATTAAGTTCGTGAGCTCATCCTAGAAAAAGTGCTACATCCCTCATTGCTGAATATCACTATGGGCACCTTCAAAGTACTCCTCTTGGAAAGCTATGCACCGACGCCAGCAACTAGTACACCTTTCAAAGCAAGTTTGGGACTCTTTCTGGAATGGCCATCAAAGCTGTCTTCTGTTAAAGGAAAGTCATTGGGGACCAGATGAAGTGAGTAGGGAGAGTGTCCCAATAAAGTTATTTGTTCACTGGCTAAAAACTCCTTCACAGACAGTGCCGTGTGAGCTGGTGCATTGTCGTGATGCAAGAGTCATGAATAGTTGGTGAAAAGTTCAGGTTGTCCAACTTTTTCACACATCCTTTTCAGCACTTCTAAATTGTAAACCTGGTTAACTGTTTGTCCAGTTGTTGCAAATTCATAATGAATAATCACTCTGCTATCAAGAAAGGTTAGAAAAGTCATTGCAACAAGTGTGTGAACTTAATTGTCAGACCTCACATATTACCTATGAATGCATACGTTACTGAGTTGATACCATCCATAACTAATTAAAATGAGTACACATTACATGAGAACAGTTTTTATCTATTGTTAAGAAATTTCTTTAGGTCTGAGGCTTCAATAACATGAATTTGATATTATATTAAATTTCACTATAAAACTAATCTATCAATTTAATCTGAGGACATTTCATTCATTTTTTTGTTCATTTTCACCCACAAATACTTTTAAAAATTTATAACTAGTGTGACTTATTAGGATGTCAATATACAATATCTGGCTTGTGTACCTGAATTCTCATGGTAAGATATTCTCTCAGTCTTGTTATATATATTTATTTATTTTTTTTTAGTTTCATGTGTACAAAACAACGTAATAGTTAGACATTTACACCCCTCATAAAGTGATAACCCACTCCCAATCTGCTATCCCTCTGAAGCCTATTTTTAAATACATTTTTGGATAAAATATGGTCATTTATTAACTTAGCTAAGCAATATTATAAAGTTTTTATGTTATAATCTTCTGAACAGCCATTGTTAGATTGTTAGTGTTCTTTACTTCTTTTTACGTTTTGTTTTTGACTTTTTATATTATTTTTATTTATTTAGCTTATTCTCCAGGTAAAAGCATAAGATAATTGGCCTCATGGGTGAATTAATTATATTTATCTGCTGGTGAGAGAAATCAATTATCCTCATCTTATTTTTCCAATAAGCATGTAAATTAAAAACAAAACTTAATGGTAAGGTCTATCATGTCAGGCTAGATTTAAATTAAGAACATAGAGAAGATAATATATCAATTATAGGTTCATGTTCTTTTGTTCCTATTTTAAATTTTTCATAGATCATTTTACTCTTTTACTCAGAAACAAACAATATCTTGAATTTTTTTTTTATTAAAGATAATATATATAACTGTAAAGTTGAAGAATTCCAATATATAAAAAAAAGTTCTGACTGATATAATTGGGAGTTCTATGTTTAATAAAAATTATAATTTTATTTACTACTGAGGAGAAAAAATAAAAAGAAAACCTGAATAGACAAATCACAACTGTCTAAATTTTACAGAATGTTTCTCTTTTCAACAGTCAGCATCAAAACTGTGAAGTAAATTACTTTTGAATACTTCTGTACCAGATGTCAGCCATTTTGCTTATCACTGAACAATCCACATTTGAACTAAACAGTTCAGTATCACATTGAGGGATGTGGTTGCTGATTGAACACAGGTGTAATGGTTGATACACTGTCACAGAGTCTGATGTTAACCTAAGATCTTTGTTGAAATAGTTATTACTGATGGCGCGAAATGTAATTGCTAATTTTCTGCCTGAGTGGTTACATATTTTCTCTAAATCTTAAGAGTTATTCAACCTTTTCCCACTGCCCATTTCTCAGAGTTTAAGGCAGATGTGTCAGTGGTCCGTGGACCAGTAATTGAACCTGTCACTTGCAATCTACTGATTTCATTCTTCAGCAGTGTGACTACTGCTTTATTCACTCTCCTGCTTATTTTTCTTGAGGTATCAAATATCTTACTTGAACCTAAGCTAACCAATATTCATTGTTTACCATTTAGGGTATCTTTGGTTACCTAGAAAAGGAATTGTGGGTGACTCAAATCTGATTTTTTAAGCATTTCTGGTTTTAGATTGCCTGACTTTCAAATGAATTGTTTCTTTATGAGCCTAGTTATAATAAATCAATCAATTGTGTTGTGGGTGTAGAAAGTATGGATGTATAGTGAGGAAAGGGGTAGAATTCTGTGATAGATTCGCTATTCCTATCTGAATGACTACCTTCTTAGAATGGCTTAGCATGACTCAAGCTGCTGATACACCTTTCCATAATTTTACTGTGTGACAGTGCTTAGTGCCTGACGATGAGCCAGTGTTTTGTGGTTTTGACAGTAAATATGCTGTGATAAATTTAGTTCCAATGAATTTTCTACTTTCAATTTTGGTTTCTACTAAAGCAATTTAATTAATTAAGTCATGATCCAGAGTAAAATGAAAGGGGAGATAATATATGCCACATTTACGCTTAAATGGAGGAGTTCCATGACCATTAATTGTATATTTTGTTAAAATCCTTTTCATGTTAATTCAGACTCAAAAAAACTATGCTTTATTACACCCTATATTATATACTTATTGTATTTGCAAAAGATAAAAATATTTTCCCCAAAACTATGTCTGACTAATAAATATGTATGTAGGATTGTAAAACTATTGGTTGAAATTTTATATGGTAAATCTTGTTTCTTTGAATGAAAAAAATTAAAATAATCAGTTTGGGATAGTGGAAAAAATAGAGACTCTGGTTTAAAATTCTGCCCTTATCCTTTTATGAACTATGGCATATCATCTTCACCTCAGTGTCTTTATCTTTAAAAGGGGTACAATGACCTTTGATTTATGAGTTGATGTCAATATTAGAAATGTATAAATAAATCTCCTCTGGCAGCAACTGTCATGTAGCAGAGACTTGATGCATGGTACCTATTTTCAAAGGATCTGTTATGAATCCTGAAGTTCAAGTAAAATGAGACAAATTACTAATGAAAGAGCCAGCTACCAGAATTAGGATCTGAAAAGAATGTTTTCAAGATTAGCTGGCAAAAGAAATGCAGACCTCTGGAATTTAATTAATTAATTTATTTATTTATTAGTTTCAGGTGTACAAGACAAGGTAATACTTAGACGTTCATCATTTATATCCCTCACACTGTGAACCCCCCTTCCCCCATCCACTATCCCTCCGACCTCACACTGAACCATCACATTATATATATAAGATTATTTTGATCGAGGAAAAAATGGCCAGGTATACTTCTTGTGGTTGCAGTTGTCTGGGGCTCGTTAACAGTGGAAGAAGGTAGTGTGCGTATACATGAGAGCTGCACTAACATGCAATGTCTAGTGCATATATTAAGATGCTCATCAACTGATTTATACAGATACTACCTTATAAAGCACAGCTGTTATTTGGTGCTGCAATAAAAGGGCATGAGGCATGCCTTAAGTTATATGTTTCATTTTAGTTTTTCAAAGTTATGTATCTATAACATAACATTTTTTAAGTTAAAAACTATAATTAAGTTGTGTGACTTGAGTTTTCTTTATATGTAATTTATGAAGCATTCTAATATACCTTCCAAACGTACGTTCTATTTCCAGGTTATAGAAGGAAAGGATGTACAATGGATGGGTAAACTTTAAAAAAGGATGAGCATTAAGGAACTGAGTCTGAAGGATGGAATCTGGTTAAGATTGGAATTAAGAACTAGAAAGTATGGGCACTTGGAAAAGATAAGTCACAGAGCAAGTTGAAAAAGCAAGGGTATGTATGATATAATTTTTGGAGGAAAATGCTTTCTTGACCCAGTTTTTAGACCCTGACTAGAGGCTGGTCAGTTGCCCTTTTTGAGCAGTGAAGTAAGTTCACACCCCAATCACTTTTCTTATCAAATTCTCTTACTCCAGAACCACTACGTCCCAGCCATAGTTGCCTCTGGGACCAAGTATGAGACAAGAAGGGACAGCCCCTACCTAACCCTCAGACTTTCAAATAAGCCAGTCCAAAGCTAGCTAACCCCACCTGACTTGCCATACGTAAGCAGTCCCCTACAGTTCCAAGGTGCTTTTACTCCTCTGTCTCTGCTGTAACTCTGTGTGGCCCTGCCTGGCAGCATTCTCTTTTTTGGACATTTGTCTTTCATATTTCTGAATGTCATTGTGATGTGTCCTGCCATCAAGATAATATTTAAATCTTTTATAATAAGGGATGTTAGGTAATATTTTGGGAGAGAATAGTTATCAAGTTGTCAAGTTGTCAAGAATCCATCAGTTAAAACAAGAGCAAAGGAATATAGAGTTTCCAAAGTTTGATTTCCAGGAGAAGGTATGGTCTTTACTTAGGAAGATCTTCCCAAGAAGCCTTATTTCTATGCCTAGTAAAGTAACTCATGATTCTCACTGCCAAATATATTTCTATTTCAACTCAGAAACTGCCAGCATAATCTACTCATTTGCTAAAGGCAAAAAGCAGGCATTGTTCATTTTTTCTTTGAGTATACATAATATACAATAAAATGGGCATGTATAAAGTATACAGTTTGACAGGTTTTGACATAAGAATATACCTTAAATCATCACTAAACCAAGATAGTAAACACATACATAAACCCAAAAGACTTCTCATGCCCCTTCATAATCTCTCTCCCACTCCTTCCCAATTCTTCTCCCCCAAATCTCATTTCTGTCTCCAGGCAACTGCTGATCTGCTTCTCTCTATATAAATTGCTTTGCATTTTCTAGAATTTTATGTAAATCATACAGTACAAACTCTTGTATGTTGAACTCCTTTCATATTGCATTACTGTTCTAAAATGTACCCACGTTGTGCATGTATCAATGATTCACATGGCTCATCTTTTGTTTTCATGAGTATTATTACATATATGAGCATAGCACAATTTGTTTATATATTTACTTGTTGATAAATATTTGAGTTGTTCAAAATTTGGAATTATTACTCAAAAACGCTGCTGTGCACATTTGTGTGTGTGTCTTTCATTCTGGGGAGTGATACCTGAAAGTAAAATAGTTGGAATATAAGGAAAGCATATTTTTAAATATTTTTAAAACTGTCAAATTATTTTCCAGATTGGTTATAACATTTCACATTACTCGCACAGTCTTACCAGAAGTTCTGTTTCTCCACAACCTTGCCAGCACTTGATAAGTTCAGACTTTTTAATATAAGCCACTTTTATAGGTGTATAGTGATTTCTCAAATGGTTTTCTTTTGCATTTTCCTAATGACAATGATGTTTGGCATTTTCAGATGCATATTTGTGATTCATAACATATTCTTTGATGAAGTTACTGCAGTTATTTATAAATTAAATTATGACCAATTTTGTTAATTGAATTCCTTGTTTTCTTATGAGTGTTGACTGTATTTTAAGTATTTCAGTGTAAGTCCCTTATCAAATATATCATTTGAAAGTTGTTTGCTTTTTATTCTCTCAGTAATGTCCTTTGAAGAGCGACATTTTGAACTTTGATAAAGTCAAAGGCAATAATCTCTTTTTTAAAGTTTAATTAAATTAATTGGGATGACAGTTAATAAAAGTATATAGGTTTCAAGTGCACATTTCTATAGTACATCATATATGTGTGTGTGTATGTGTGTATATCATTTTGTGCTCACCACCCAGAGTCAGTTTTCTTTCCATCACCATATATTTGACCCCCTTTACCTTCTTCTACCTCCCCCTCACTCCCCTTACTCACTGGTAACAACTAAACTATTGTCTGTGTCAATAAGTTTTTGATTGTTTGTTTGTCTTGTTTGTTTGTTGCTTTCAGTTTTATATCTCACATATGAGTGAAATCATAGTGTTCTCGACTTTTTCTGTCTGACTTATTTCCCTTAGCTTGATAATCTCAAGATCCATTCATGTTGTCGCAAATGACAATATTTCATCTTTTCTTATGGCCAAGTAATATTCCATTGAGTATATGTACCACATCTTCTTTATCCAATCATCTGTTGAAGAACACTTTCATTGTTTCCATATCTTGGCCACCATGAATAATGCCGCAGTGAACATAGGATACATATATCTTTACAGATGAATTGTTTCAGATTTTTGGGGTAGACACCCAGGAGAGAGATTCGAGGTCTTATAGTAATTCTATTCTTAATTTTTTGAGGAACCTCCATACTGTTTTCCATAGTGGCTGTACCAGTTTACATTCCCACCAGCAGTGTATGAAGGTTCTTTTTTCTCCACAGCCTCTCCAGTAGCTTTTATTACATGTTTTGTTGATGACAGAGATTCTAACAGGTGTGAGGTGGTATCTCACTGTGGTTTGATTTACATTTTCCCTAATAGCTAATGACATTGAGCACTGTTTCATGTATCTGTTGGCCATTTGCATGTCTTCTTGGAAGAATTGTCTCTTCAGGTCCTCTGCCTATTTTTTAAATTGGATTTTTTGAGTTTTTTGTTCTTATTGAGTTGAATGAATTCTTTTCTTTTTTAATTAAAGTTTATTGGAGTGACAATGGTTAGTAAAGTTGCATAGGTTTCAAGAGTACAATTTTGTAATACATCATCTATATATCACTTTGTGTGTTCACCACCCAGAGTCTTTACGTATTTTGGATATTAGCCCCTTATTGGAGGTGTTGTTTGAAAATATTTTTTCCCATTTGGTTGGTTGCCTCCTTTTAGTTGTTGATGGTTTCTTTTTCTGTTCAGAAGGTTTTTAGTTTGACATAGTCCCATTCATTTATTTTTGCTTTTACTTCCCCAGCCTTCGAGATCAAATTCATAAAATCCTCTCTGAACCCAAGGTCCATAAGTTTAGTACCTGTGCTTTCTTCTATGCACTTTATTGTTTCAGGGCTTATATTTAGGTCTTTGATCCATTTTGAGTTAATTTTGGTGTATGGTGACAGATAGCAGTTTAGTTTCATTCTTTTATACATGGCTTTCCAATTTTCCCAGTACCATTTGTCATAGAGACGTTCTTTTATCTATTGTATGTTTTTGTCTCCTTTGTTGAAAATTATTTTAAGGCAATATTCTTGATTCACCTAGTTCCATTTCCAAATTTACCTAAAAAAAAATGTCTACTTCTTTACATTCTTATTACCATCACCCTTGACCTAGCAGATTTTTCATTTATTTTCTTCATAATCACAATAACTTCTTAAGTTTATGCTTTCAAATTTCACTCCACACCATATCCACAGTACTTTATCCAGCAGCTTAAAAAATGTAGTGCAGGTATTGACATTTTCCTGCTAAAAACTTTTCGGTATTTTCCCAATGTCTTTGTAAAAGCACCGAGTCTTTCTTTATAGCCTATAATGAATGTATTTCATGGCCTGGACCCTGCCTGACTCTCTTACTTCATTTTGTACCACATTCTCTCTTAATCATTATATTTCATTAATATCACCCTCCTTTCTACCCATATTGCAAGTCACCTTCTACCTTAAGCCTTTGTTCTTACACTTTTCTTTGCCTGGGCTACTTGTCTGACTACTTGACTTGTCTGCTATCATTGACTATAGAAGTTTCCTAGTAGCTTGGTTTAAGTTCTATACTTCTTTATTCTTCTCTTTCTAAACTAGGGACTGGGATATATAGTAGGCATTCATAAATGGTTGTTGAATAAGTACACAAGTAAGTAAATGCATTTTGACAATTTCATGCATCATTAATCTAGAGTTGAATTTAATATAATAATTTAATTTTCTATCATTCATTATCAATGATCACCTTAGAGGAGAAGGTTGTTATTACCACCAACAATAGGTACTTCTGGAATAGATGAGAGTGCAAGAAATATCACAGTTTAAACTAGCAAGGATTGATGTGGAATATATAAGTCAAAACACAAAGAGACTAGCAATAATGTAACTAAAATGTGAATCTGATTCTGATGCAAATTATATCTTCACTCCAGTTTGCATAGAGATCTCCTGACTAAACAAGATGAGCAGGTTGATTAGTGTTTCTGTAGTGAACAGAAACATGAAAAGGTTAAATGAGAACTCAGAAGTAGTTATTGATGGAATGCCCTAATATCTAGTTAATTTCAGAGTGCTGTATGGATGGATAAATGGGGAACTTGTAACTTTCTGCCTAAACTTTTTTATAGGCGTCTGTCATTGCCTATCTTTGGCTATCCAGTTGAGAATTTCTAATATAAGCTATGGAAAAACAAAGTACTGAGATCTAAAAGACTCTCCTCCATATCCTTTCACTGTGTTTTATTTACATTCTTGATTTTTAAAGAGATATGCCACTACCTGAAGATAATAAAGAAAAACCCATTCACTAATAATAGAGTCCTCAAGATTCTATTTCCCACTAAGTTAATTTTCAGAATGCTAATTAAACTATAAAGTAAGTTTTCCTTTAATGCATATCTTGGCTAACTTTGCAACATATACCCTTAAATACATTAGCGTGGATATTCAACATGTTCAAGTGTCCAGTTGATGCTAGTCCAGGACAAAGCATGGAGCTGATCAGGCATCATGAGATATTTCTTCCACTCTTGTAAAATATCTTCAGCATAGTAATGATATCTTTGCATTATTTTGGAGTCTTGCTTGAATTATTTAAAGTAATAGGAAATATTCTAATGACATTAAATTTGTTGTATTAAAATGTAATAGTTCCTAGGTTATTCAGAGGCTCCTTGAATTATATAAGGCAAAGAAAATTACCTTGCTTCTTCTGAGCACCCCTAGATCTTTCTGGTTGTAGTAATGTCATATTTTATATGGATTTCAAAGCTTATATGTAAATAAAGAAAGAATTAGTATTTTTAATTTAATTTTATTATTGTTTTCCTCGTCACAGTGATGACGGAGAGTGAAAAACTACCCATGGATCTTGGATATCACTTTTTATTCTGTATTTCTGAGTCAAAATATTGGTGGGCCTTTTTTGTTTAAATATACATGTGCACATACATAAAAACATACATATAATTTCTCAAAGTATTCAAATTTCATCATTATCTGTAGTTGCTCCAACAAATAGCATTGTTTTTCTATTCGTTACTTAACAAACACACTAGTCAGACATTACAAAATATTCAGGTACTTTCTTGAATTACCATTATATTAGTTTTAATATATATGATAATTTTGTATGTTCAAAAATTATACAATACTATATGCCATTGGAAATAATTCCAAACAATGCAGATGTGAAGAAAAATATTCTTTCCTCCCTCATTAATTTTCCCAATCATAAAAGTTAAACAATGCTCTAAAATATGGTTATTTATTCATTTTTGTATAAATGTACAACCAGTTAATTTAGTTTTCTTTCTTTTATTTAATTTTTAATAAAAATTGAGTTCCATGATATGGATTATTCTGCTCTATTTTTTTTCACCACTTCATCATACGTAACTTTTCAAGCCAATACATATACATCTCATTTTTCTTTATTTCACATACTTTAGGAACCATGATTTAGTCAACCATTTCTCTATTTGTGGACTTTCAAAATGTTTTCAGTATTTTACTTTTGCAAATAATGTTGCAATAAACCAATTTCTGGAAATTACCTAGTTAAAATATTACAAAAATGTATTATGTTCTTCTGAATTACACTTTTGCTATTGTCCTCAGACTAATAGATTTTTCTGAAGTCTACATAAAATAAAAGTGACTTTTGTACTGAGTAGTCTTTTGAAATAAATTATAATTACATGAATCTAAAATAACTTTGTCAGAAACACATACTACACTTTTTAAGTAGTCCTCTTTTTGTATGGATACTGCTGAGAAAAAATTAAAAACACACAAAAATATGAATTTAAAGACACAAATATAAGAAATATAAAATGTGTACATTATTTGATAGTTCTCTTCTCTTACAAAATGTATCCTGTAGAACAAGTGAGTTTGCTTTATCCAGGACATCTTTAAATTTGTCTAGTAAATTATATTAAATTCCTATAGAACATTATTTTACAATTGAATTGTTCATCTTATTATTTCTCATGTATCAATCATCCGATCTTATTTGGATGAGATTTGGTTTAAGACTTTAACTAATGTCATAATAATTCTATACAAAAATAATCTTTATGAAGTAGGCAGTAGAGGTAGTAAATTTTCCTTTTAGCAAATGACAAAATTGAGGCTCAACAACATGAAATAAGTGTACCTGTATGAAGTTAGTTAATCACAGAGCTCTGACTTTAAACCAGGACTTTTGGGTTCCTAGCTCTTCTTTCCACTAAGTCATATTGCTTACCAGTACTCTTGATCACATAGTAAATGTTTGCCTAGGTAGCATTTTCTTTCATATGTGAAATGCACATGTACGCCAAATCGTCTAACATACTAATGCGATTGTCTAAAAACTTAAATGCAGAAATTGTCCAAATGAGAAAGGTCAATACTGTGTTTCCTGAAAATAAGACCTAGCCAAACAATGAGCTCTAATGCATCTTTTGAAGCAAAAATTAACATATGACCCGGTCTTATTTTACTATAAGACCCAGTCTATAATATAATATAATATAATATAATATAATATAATATAATATAGCATAGCATAGCATAGCATAGCATAGCATAGCATAGCATAGCATAACATAACATAACAGAATATAATATAATATGGTATAGTATAATATAATGTAATATAGTATAATATAATATAATAATAATATAATATAATAAATATAATACATAATATAATATAATATAATATAATATAATATAATATAATATAATATAATATAATATAATATAATATAATATAATAATATAATATAATACCGGGTTTATATTAATTTTTGCTCCAAAAATGCATTAGAGCTGATTGTCCGGCTAGGTCGCATTTTCGTGGAAACACAGTATGTTGTCTGAAACCAGAAGTTCATACAAGTGTTCTCTTACCAAAAAATGTACACTGAGTTTATCTATTTGATCATCAACCGTACTGATTCAGGTTTTGGATCCTTCAGACTTCTCCCTGGTGTTGACTCACTAAATAAATTAGACAGTTAAGTAAAATGGATTATGTGACATATTCTCCATTTGTCCCTCCAAATTTCTAATTACATTCTTGAAAATGTTCTGTTCCCTGGAGGCTATGGCATGCATCAGTTGGGTTTCTTTCTATGAAGATAACAGCTTCCTCTCCAAAAGCCTCAGGCCCAGGATTGATAAAGGCTGCCATTGCTAGTAGCTCCACACCTCATTGCTTTCCTTTAGTCCTGCCTACAACTTTAAATACTCTCTTTGCTCTTCATTTTCAATGTATCATCTATTTTCTCTCATATCTTGGCTGACATAGGTTATTCAGTACCTAGAGATTCAGCAACTCTTGCTTTTAATTCCAGCTATATGAAAGGCTAATTTTAGGCTCCTCAATCAACACAAAGATTTATAAGAGCTACACTGAGTATTTCCACAGTTTTTAAAGGATACTTATCAGATTTCTTTTATTGTTGAACTTTATTTCATATGTTATTCCAAATGTATGACAAGAGTTATAGACTACAGGGAATTAGTGAGACGCATTATACTAGGCACCTATTTTAAACACTGGATCTGTTTGTATGTACTTGTATGACATATCAAACTAAACTATTCTAGATTTATACAAGGTTGAAACTCATACTACTACTGGAAGTTTCTATTTGCATATCAGGAGTTCTTGCTGACATGATGAGGGAGAGGAAGATAGCTAAATGTCTTACTAATTACCTATGACGTATTTTTTTCTGTAGTGAGGATAGCTAAAATCTAAGAAAGAAGCTGAAGAAAAAGGTGATAGAATTTGTGAGAAAATTATCTAAAATAGCATATCTAAGCTGTCATGTCTACCACTTAATGTGTTCATAGAATATCCTTTTTATAATAACTAATAAAAAAAAGTTACAGATCCAAATGAAAGGATCTACATTAAAAGATAACTAATAAGAAAAAAAAAATCCAAAGAGAATGCATGGAAATTATAAATCCCCTCCAGAGAGAAACACACACACGAAATAAAAGAAACATAGCATGGAGAAGACAGTTGAAGAATTTACATAGAACACATACTTGTAAACAAATATATTTAAAAATAGTTCTTTATCCGAAACATATAAAACACAATATGGCTACAAAATTCTGTAGAAGAAGACCAGAATAAATCAAGAACTGAAGAATAATGAGGTGAAACAGTGAGGAGTTAAACTGAATATTATAATAAACACTTAAGAAAGAACTCTGCTGGAAACAATGGAATGCAAAATAGATCATGTACAAAATGAAATTAGTGACAAGAAGGCCAGCTTGAAAAAAAAATCAAATAAAGCAAACTGAGTATAAAAGAACAAAGATAAATAAGTAAATCTTATTAATGATAACTAAGAATGTAAAATATAAGAAAAAAATTGGTATAGTTGAGAAAAAAATATATAGGAAGAAAATGAAAAATTTTCTAAAATGCATTGGGACAGTAAAGAACTAAAGACAGAATAAATGCAAACCTTTCTTAGTGAAGGCCTATATCTCCAGAATGCAAGAACTCTTGTGGTATAAAAATAAATCTAATTTAGTTCTATATATAGGTAGAAAACATTTTCAGATATATAGATATATTTTATAAAAGATAAGAGGAAAAATATTAAACAATAATTTATCTTAAATATAAAACAAATAATTCCACACTTATGTACATATATATGTATATATATATGTGTATATATATATATATAAAGTAATTATATCCTAATTATGTGGCAAGCCACTATTATTATTATTGCCTTTCATCAATTATTTATATTTAATTATGTATCAATTGTTTATGTTACAATAGGGTCAGTTATAAAATCTCATGCGATCAAAGTTGCTTATTGTCTCAGTAATTTGTCAAGTGTAGGGTCAGTATTGGAAAAAGAGTCCAATTTTAAATAGCAATAACTCATCCTTTAACTATCGTTAAGTAAATAGCGACAAATTTGTGATTGTCATGTAAACAACTATCTCTATCATTCAAGAATGTTCCCTCTAGCTCCTCCTATTATCCATAACCTTGTATCATATACTGTTATGCTGATAACTGTCCTGTTATTTTTTGAGTGCTTATCTATATAACTCAAAGATAAAATAGAGCTAATATTCCTCCTATTTTCATGACATTTTTTTCTCTAAATTTACAGTCCAATTGTGTTGTAAATAATAAATTCTTTCCAAAAGCCAGTTCAAATCTAAATTACTGAATTTATCAACAGCACTGCTTAAATTAAGTATCATTGTCCCATTCCGGAAAATATTGAAGACATGCAGATTTCAGCCTTCTTTCTTTAACCACAACAGAAACTCAAAGTTATGAGAAGATATATAATTAATAGAGATTAATATTACAGAAAACATCGGTTTTCTGGGTGATTAATGGGCAGTGAGCATCCCAACAGGAAATTTCAGTCTTTAAAAACAATTCTGGTCCATTCATAACAGCCAAAGATAAAATGGAGAAACACAGTCCCTGGATTCTAGAAACCAAAGGCCTTTCTGTAAGTGCTAAATCCCAGATGAGATACGCAGCAGTTGGTCTGCCTTAAATGTGCCATTTGTAATACTTTCTTAAATGCCTGCAAGGCACAATCTCACTGTCAAGGCCCTAAACTAGTTCTGGCATATAGGAAACATCTAGTCTTAACTAATGCAACAAAATAAAGGACAGGAAAAAAGGAAAGGGGAAAAAGGAAATAAAAGCAGGAGCAAAGAAGGTAGGGCAGAGGGAGAGGACAAAAAGAAAAAGCAAGAAGGATGAAAAATGTAACATCAGTCTATTTATCCCCAGAATACCTGACTGTTCTTTTGTTATCTTTTAGTCTGTCTTTTCTCATATATCAGCTGCTGAACTATGAAAAATATTTCCATAATTAGGGCAGTATGTTCTCCAACAGAGAACAAATTAATCCCGCAACACTTATCTGATTTTTAAGGAAGTTTAGTTTGAGGTAAGAAAAGAGGATAGTAACCAAATCAATTCCACTTGCCTCACTATATATTTTGATTTAGAAGGTGATTATTATCTATTCAGTTCCTTTCCATGCCTACATTCATTTTATTTTTTTCACATTTCATTATACTCTTAGATATGACATGTTTTAGTGAATGTCCCTAAGATTCTCAAAGTCTCACATGACAGGATCATAATCAAGAATAAAGCAGAAAGCGAAGGATCCAACTTTTATACTTGGGGCCTCTGTTCTCAACCTTAAGTAGCACAGGAGACGCTGGGTACCCAGGTAGATTTTATCATTTACCACTACCTTCTGGTAGTTTAGAGCAAAGTACTTACCTGAGATTAGATCTTCCTTGATAAAAGAACGCTGAGCAATTGTCTTGGGCAGCTACTCTGGGACCCTCAATCACTATAGAGCATGTTTTATCTTCGCCTCCATGCTGAATTCCATCCTCTTTGATTTTATAATTAAAAACTATTTCACTGTGTTTATGAAGAGAAGGTCAACCTGACGTTGTAGTCCAGGCAAAATAAGTACATATGAGACTAAGAGAGTATGCCATATTTCTAATTAAAGGAAGCTCAAGCATTATATAGTCATAGAACACAGTGCTTTCAGGAATCTTAGGGATTATCTACTGCATTGTTTCACACTGAGAAAAACTTTATTATGTAATATGATTAAATTATAGGGGTCACAGACTCAAGTGCCAGAGAATATCATAAGTGAGTATATAAATACTATATAATTAGGAGTGCTGGGAACTCTGGAGAATATGGAAGTATATTTATTCTCTGCATTCTCTTTCTTTAAAAAAGTCACTAATGTTCAGCCCCATCTGATTGTTCTGATGCTGGATTTGGACTCCATATTTTCAGTCAACATTTGGAAGAGAAGATCAATATTTTAAATTTATGGAAATGTCCTGATTTTCAAATATTAGCAGGTATATCTTTAAAAAAGCACATCTCTGGGGTAGATCCAACAAATTAATTATCACTTTGTGAGCTCTTTTTAATAAATGGGCAACCAAAACTTGATTCCATGATTAAATACGTTTTGGGAATTTTGGCATAATCAATGTGAAAATGATTTCTTTGCTCCAAGACTTTAGAGTATATAATATTTAAACAGAATTGTGAATCCTAAAAGAAAAGATCATGTGTAGAAAATTCGGAGGCTAACATTAGTGAGCCCATTTTAGAACTATCAAGCTTAGTTCAACATTTATTGACTTGGCTACTATAGTAAAAACATTCATATTTTCCAATTTTGCAGACAGATTTTTAAAAGTGCCTCAGGAAACTGCAGACAAAAAAAATAGGAAGGGCATGTGTCTAATGGGAGATTCTTGTTTTGTGTGTGTGTGTGTGTGTGTGTATGTGTTTCATTAATATTTATTGGGGTGAAAATTGTTAGTAAAGTTACATAGGTTTCAGGTGTACAATTCTGTGATACAACATCTGTATATCACTTGTGTGTTCACCACCCAGACTCAGTTCTCCTTCCATAAAAGTGAGAGTCTTCATATAATCTAACATTTTTTTGTTATTTACTGTACTGTCATCAGAAAGCAACATAGTGTTCCCTGGAGGCTGGCTGCCTTCTTACCTTCTTGTGAGTATTAATCCATAAGTACATGATGGCCTAACCCTACTGAACATTCACCTCATGTAAAGAATTCCCCATATTCTATTTTTAAACTCACCAAGTATTATTCTCACGAGTTTCTTTGTCCCAGAGAGAGCGAGATAAGCAGATTAACCAGTTTACTTCGCAGTTATGATTCTCATGGTAAATTAATAAGTGGATATAATGGTTTTTAACATAATTCTCTGTAACTGTGCTAGCATATGTTAGCATACTCAATTCTAATCAACTTCATAATAATGACCAAATTAAATTTATGGAACAATTCTGGGAACCAAAGCCTAAATGATGTTGAATTGATCACTTTAAATTTCATTTTATCGGGAATTACCTGCCTAGCTAGACAGCCAACAATACTCAGGTTTTTATAGACTCTTTGTGTTAGCCACTATTGAAATACATTTTAAAACAAAGTACTAGAAAAAAAGTCAAATAGGAACTTAGGATATTCTGAACACACAGTAATTATTTATTGTATCAGCATGTATAAATTTTTATAAATTCTTGGAAGAACTGTAATGATAACACTAGTTAGAACTTCCAAATAATACATTTAAAATGATTGTGAAGAAAAATAAATTAACACATTTTATTTTATTGCGCATTTAAGTAACTGATACTACACAAGACTAAGATGTCCTGAACAGTAATAAAGAGAAAAATAGTTTACTAAAAAATGCTTTTTTGGTATTCCGTTTTGGCTGTATAGAAATGGAAATAAATCTTATATAATTGAAATTAATTTCATATAATTAATGAATAAGTGCCAAATTTCTTCCAAATATATTTGCCAGTAAAAAATTTCAGAAGAATTACAAGTATTTTTAAATGGTATTCTGACCAGTGTGTTACAGTTTTAAATAGTGTGACAATATATTTTTGAAAGAAGAAGTATATTCTGATTAACATAGAGTAATGAAAAATTACATAAGTTTCTCTAGGACCTTGACCTTCCAGTGTCATCTTTAATTAATTACAAGATAAGTATTGCAGCTTATTGTGTTTCGTGTGAATTTATTAGATTTGGTGAACTAGTGAAAGTTCATTATTTTTATAAAATATATAACTACAATTTTTTCATTTGCAAAGAAATTATTAAATGGTCATTACATGCCAAGTTAGGTGTTAGGAATTAAAAAAACAAAAACAAATTTAAGAGTAAAAAACAAACCTAAAAAGAATAAAAAATAAAGCAGAATACCTTAATGAAAAAGAATGGAAATCCATACAAATAATCTATGGACAAAAAAGATCTCCACTGTTATTCTCAAGCAGTTTAACATATAAAAATGGCAACAGATTAGATCAAAGGGAAGCAGTGATTCCTAATGAATAGACTTGTGAGCTACTATGTTTAGTGTTTGGTCAAATTGGAAGTTAAGGCTGTTAAGCAGGGAAAAAGTAATAAGATCACTTCTTTCAGCATAATGAATGAAACAAAAGGGGCTAACTTGAGTCAGTTTGATTTGTATGCAGTTATTTCAGTAATTCAACTATGAAGATCATAAATTTTGTGAATGACAATATTATAGTACACTGGTTTGCAAACTAATACCTATGACAAATTTGATCTGTCAGTTGCTTGGAAATAAAACTTTACCAGAACACAACACAACCATTTGTTTAGGTATTGTCTGAGGCTGCTTCATATTACAAGAGTAGAGTTGAATAAGTGAGATAGAGATATGGCTTACAAATCTAAAACATTTACTATCTGAAGATGTTTATTGACCCTAGCTATAGTTGATAACTGCGGCCATATACATGATTGATGAGATTATATATGGAGGATGTGTAAGCTCTGAAGAGCACTTAGAATTAACTTCTAAGGTGCTCCTACAATAAAATGGCAAAGGAAAAAAGAGATCAGAAGATAAAATGATAAAGGGGATCAAATATCTAGTAAGAAAAATAGGTGCATGTGATCGTATAGAAGACAAGGATCTATAGTGATTATAAAAGAATGGTCAATGCTGCCAAACACTGCCAAAATTCAAATGAGGTATAAACTGAGAACTAGTAAAGAGTGACTAATGCCTTGGATACACTAGTTTCTATAGACCAAGAAAGTATGAAGTGAGTAGTATATGAAGAATAAAAGGAAGGTTGGAAAATAGAAAGAGGTAATCTAAAAAAATACCTTTATTTGAAGATTATGTAGGCTAAAAGGAAGTTTTTATAAAATTTCTTTGTATTCCAGAAATTAATCACAAGAAACTATGAGAGAGAGAGAGAGAGAGAGAGAGAGAGAGAGAGAGAGAGAGAGAGAGAGAGAGAGAGAGAGATTGAAGACTTAGCAAAGTTTGATAGAGCCTTTCAAGTATGTGACAGAATGGTGTTCTGACCAAAGTAAAGAAATGCTACTTCTATTATAACAGAAAGGAAGGAGGAATGCTGGATGGAAACGTCGGTATGTTTTCATTTTTGTGTGAAGCATTTGATATCTCCTCTGATATTATTTTCTCAGTGTTAAGAAGGAAGGTCATCTTTAAGACTGAGGGATGAGGCAGAAGGAATTAAGAGTCTAGAGCTATGAGAACATTTTTTGATATACTGATGGGTAGAATGTGAGCAAGAAAAAACTATGAAAATGACAAATTAATTAACAGCACTGAGGACTTAGATAAAGGTGGAGAACCAGGATTCATGTGGACATTGATATACTTTCTTTTATGATTGTTTCATCAGTTTTCTACAATCTGGATATTAAACAAGGGTATGTCACAGAGTTGGATTAATTTATTATCATGCAGTCATAAGTGGGGTAAATTCTACAATGTGACATGGTCTGGTTTAGAACTTGATATAATTGGAGAAAACCTCAAAATTTCAAGTCAGGTGTCAACCAAAGAAAGACAGCATGTGTCTCCTGGCCCGTCCATTAACCCAAGTAAAGTATTCCGGGACCTATTCACTAGACTAGCACAGTTGATTTGCATGCTAGAGTAGTGACATTGAGTTACTCCCATGTTTTCTCACTTTTAGTGATGTTTTCATAAGCAGTCCTAACACTAACATTTCATATGTCTTGAACAAAAGTACTAATAGAGGCCTATATACAATATGTAAGATATTTAAGAGTCAGCCTAATAATTGTTAATGATATATGTAGTATGCTATTACTGTGCTAAAATACTTTTGTAATAGTCGATTTTTAAATAAGTAAAAATTTATAGTGTTTAATGATTCAAATCAACAAAATCTCAAAGATGTCTGATTAAAACAAAGAATATGAGCAAATGTTTTTTCTGATAAAATACACAACTCAAGAAGGTCAGATTAAATCCTGTTTTTATTAGTAATTATTCTTTGTTATCATTATTTATTTTAAATGTATTTAAAAATTTTATCAGGGAAATCTTTCACAGATACCTGAGTATTTCCAGTTTTAAAAATATAAGCACACACTTTACCTAAATAATTATCTATATTCCCTTCAGTTTTTTTCCACAGTTCCATCTTTGAATATTTTATGTTTATCATCATCTCAATGTGTAATTATTCTCATTGATCAAAAAGGTTAGAAAATAAAATATTACCAAATTAAATGTGCTGAACCCATGACGTTATTTTTATTGATAATGTTAATTCTGTAACTGTAAAAATAAAAAAATAAAACTACTTTGATATCATTTCATGTATTACTTTTCTTCTAAAATATTTAAAATTATTTTGCTAAGAATAAATTTTTATTAACAAATATAAAAACTTTAAATCAAGATCGGTAAGTGAGGCTAAACTATGTTAATTTTTAAAAACTGAATTACATTTTATTAAATATTTTATTAAAATAAAACTGCACACAATATACAATTTATTTATTCTCCTATTTGACAATATAAAGAATCAGTATCATGCTTCATATGTGTTTGATCTACACATAAGCAAATTTTAGAAAAATGTGAATTATATAATATTGCAAAATATTTATCAACTATCACGTGCAAGGGCTGCAAATACTGTTCACATCATAAGTAACTCTGTAATCAAGAGAAGTAAGCAAATGGATATTCAACTCTACTGGAAAATAGTATTTCTTTATGCAAGAATTTGTTGTCTTCAGGCAATCTGAAAAAAAAGATTATTTGACAATATATTTGATTTATCTTTTATCTCAACTAAGCAATTCTTCTCAACTCTTCTCTATTACCTGAAATAGTGAAAGTCTCCAGCATCAGCAGCAACACAACCACATTTAGATACTGCCATTTTTTTTCTTTTTGAAGATATGAAAAAAGGGTGGGGAGAAGTGTGTTTCTGGGCCTTGATTGTAATAGTCAGAGCATGTGATTTCTGTAGTTTTGGGGCTGAACACTGGATCCAAGATCCGGAGTGGCAGAGACATGAGAAAGATTTTTTGATTTTTCTTTTACTAGGTTTAATAAAAATATAGTTACCATACAATATTATATTAGTTTCAGGTGTACACAATACTTATTCAACATTTATATACCTAAAGAACTGATCAGAATGATAAATCCAACAACCATCTGGCACTGTACCACGCTATCACAATATCGTTGACTATATTCCCTATGCTGTACATTACATCCCCATGATTTATTTGTTTTATATCTAGAAATTTAGACCACCTATTGCCCTTCACCTTCCTCCCCTTTTTAATTTCCCAGTTACAGTTGACATTCGATATTATTTTACACTAATTTCAGGTGTACAGCATATGGTTTGACATTTCTATAATTTAAGAAGTGACTCCCTGACTAGTCTAGTATCCACCTGGCATTATACATAACTATTACCATATTATTGACTGTATTCCCTATGCTTTACTTTATATCCCTGTGTCTTGTAGCTACCAATTTGTACTTGTTTAAGCCCTTCACCATTTTCACTGTTCCCCAAACCCCTTCCATTTCTCAATCGATAAATCTAGCACACATCTGACACCATACATAGTTATTGCAATATTACTGACTATAATCCTTATGCTATACCCTACATCCCCATGACTACTTTGTAAGAAACAATTTGTACTCCTTAATCCCTTCCCTTTTTCACCCCCTCCCTCAAACCCCCTCCCAACTGGCAACTAACACATTTTCTCTGTATCTATGAGTCTGTTTCTGGTTCTTTTAGTTTATTTGGTTCTTTAGATTCCACATATAACGGAAATCACATTTCATTTCTCTTTCACTGTCTAGCATACTCCACTAAGCACAGTACTCGCCAGGTCTATCCATGCTGCTGCAGATGGCAAGAACCCATTCCCTTCCCTGGCCAAGCAATATCCCATTGCATATACATACCACATACTTTTTATCCATTTTTCTATCAACAATTTCCCAGGCTGCCTCCACATATTGGCTATTGTAAACAACGCTGCAATGAACGCATGGATGAGCCTGTCCCCTCAAAGTAGCATTTTGGGTATCTTTGGATAAATACCAGGAAGTGGGATTACTGGGTCCTTCTTTGTCTCTTGTAATAGCCTTTGCTTTAAAATCTATTTTGTGTGGTATAAGTATTTCTATCCCAGCTTTTTTGTTTGTTTCAATTTTCATGAAATAACTTTTCCATCCTTTTACTTTCAGTCTGTCTTTCAATCTGAAGTGAGTCTGTTGTAGGTGGCATATGTAAGGGTTTTGTTTTCTTATCCATTCAGCCACCCTATGTTTTTTATTGGAGTGCTTAATATGCTTACATTGAAAGCAATTGTTGCTAGATATGTAGTTATTGACATTTCATTATTCATATCTTTGTGTTTTGTTTTGTTTTTTTCCCATCTTAAAGAAGTCCCTCTAACCTTTGCCATTTTAACTATGATGTGTCTTAGTATCTTTGTGTTCATCTTGTTTGGGACTCTCTGCACTGCCTGGGCTTGTATGTCTATTTCCTTCACCAGGTTAGGAAAGTTTTCAGTCATTATTTCTTCAAATAGGGTCTCAATCCCTTGCTTTCTCTTTTCTTCTGGTACTCCTATGATGCAAATTTTGTTATGCTTGATGCTGTCCCAGTGGTCTCTTAAACTCTCCTCATATTTTTGAACTTTTTTTTTTTTTTTTCTGTTCTGATTCGATGTTGTCTGCTATCTTATGTTCTTAATGGCTGATTCATTTAATATATAATCGATCCCCTCTAATGTATTCTTCATTTCAGTTATTGTATTCTTTATTTCTGACTGGCTCTGTTTATGTCTTTTATCTCCATTTTATGTTTTCCATCTCTTTATTAAAGTTCTCCCTGAGATCACAAGCATCCTTATAACCATCATTTTGAACTCTGCATCTGGTAGGTTGCTTGCCTCCATTTTGTTTAGTTCTTTTTTTGGAGTTTTCTCCTGTTCTTTCATTTGGGACATGTTTCTTTGTTTTCTCATTTTGGCTGCCTCTCTGTGTTTCTATTTGTAGGTAGCGCTGCTACATCTCCCAGTCTTGCTGGGTGGCCTTAAGTAGTAGGTGTCTTGTGTGACCCAGTGGCACAGTCTCCCTGGTCACCTGAGCCGGGTGCTCCAGGTGTGTCCTCCGTCTGGGTTGTGTGTGTCGTCCTATTATAGTTGAGTCTTGATTACTGTTGGTATGTCAGTGGGTGGTATTGTTCCTCAGACTGACTGGGTGTGGAGTTTGGCCATGTTCACAGTTTATGGGCTGCTATGTGGGGGGGCTTACCCCACTGAGAGGGATTTGCCCCAGCAGGCTCTGGTGCCTGATGAGACTGCCCTTAGTGTGCACCACTTGTGGAGCTAATTGGGTGGTGCTCTGCTGTGGTCTGAATCCAACATTCAAGTATGTTGGTTCTGGGGTCTCTTGGGAGGGGATCTGGTGCAGGTGCAGTTCAGCCACTGCCTGTAATCAGCTAGGGTCTACCTGGTAGGAGCTACAAAGCGATCCGTGGTTGTTCACTTCCTTTGCAAAAATTGGAGGCACATGACAGAGGCCACTCTGCAAAACAAGGACAGCTGCCACCAGTACTGGGTCTGGGATAGCCCAGAAAAAAGCCAGGACACTCTGAGGCTTGCTGCCACCTGCCCACTTGCTGGCTCCTGTAAGGCTCAGCCATTGATAAAGCCTCCTTTGGTAAGAAAGTTGGGTGAGCTACAGTCCTAGTGAGTCAGCAGGGTGGAGCAGCAGAGCTCACCAGGCCAATCAGATTCAGATTTGGCCTGTGGGTGTGGGCTCAACACAGGAAAGATGGCATCCGCCTGCTGCCTGCATGGGAGGAGGCCTACACAAGGAAAATAGGACTGTCCTTCCAGTCCTCACCTAGAAGTTACACAACTCAGTCTTGCCCCATGTGTCTCTGATACCCCCAGAGTCACCATCCGTCCACCAGAGTCCATGGTGAGTGCCCGCTTGAGCCCTTTAAGATGATGTCTGGGTTTCCCACAGCCTTCTCTCCCACCCAAACAGTCAGAATCCCCACGGTTTCTCATAGCCAAAAGTTGTGGTGGCTCTTCTCCCTGGCAGCAGTACTCTGGGTTGGAGAGCCTGGTGTCAGGGGGCTGGAGTTTCTTGTTCCTTCGTGGGGAAACTCTATGGCTGAGATATCTCTCCCGATTTTCAACCGCCACACATGGGTGTGGGACCAGCCTGTTTCATGTCTCTGCCCCTCCTATCAGTAGTGCTGTGGCTTCTTTTTATATCTTTAGTTATAAAACTTCTGTTCAGCTAGACTTCATATGGTTCTCCAGGGTGACTGTTGTATAATTTAGTTGTATTTTTTATGTGTTCATGGGATGAAGCAAGCACAGTGTTTATCTACTCCACCATCTTGGATCTCCTCTCCACGACTGTGTAATAAACTCTGTGTGTGTGTGTGTGTGTGTGTGTGTGTGTGTGTGTGTGTGTGTGTGTATGAGAGAGAGAGAGAGAGAGAGAGAGAGAGAGAGAGAGAGAGAGAGAGAGAGAGAGAGAGAGAGAATGTGAGACAACTGAAGTATGTACTTAGAACACCTTGCTGTTGGGGAATAAGCAACTAGGGTTTATGTGTCACACAGTTTGAGTTTCACTAGCAGCTGATGATAGAATATTAGCTGCTCAGTACCTGGTATCTTGAGCCCATGAAAAGCATAGTTATTCCACTCAGAATAAGGAAGTGATGAAGTGGTAATCCAGTATGACATGCACGGAGTCAGGTTCATTATCATTGAAGCTGGAGCCTGGGTCCTTCACAAAGTGCTCCACCACAGATGCAAGCAGGTAAAGACCCAGCCATATTAGTCCAACTCATACAGGACTCTGTCGCACTGTGGCTTTGGAACACCTAGAATCTGTTCTCATTGGCAGCACAGCAGACGACAGTGACCATGTGGCCAACAACCCACATGGCCTTGCTCTGGGAGAGTTGGTGCTATAAAATGCTGGCCAGGGAGCCACTGCTGGCCAGGTGACCCAGGACCTAGCACAGCTGGGAATCAGGAGGTCATGGTCATGGGCAGCCTGGACAGACTGAGTGCAAGGAGCTGGCCTAGGCATTGAGGTAGAAGTCCTGCTCCCAGCATATGTTGCTCGGGTTCAGGTTTATAAATCCAATGGACTTGCCCCCAACCCAGCTGTGGCCTCCTGCCGGTTGAAGGCCTTCTTGGCCAGCATGAAGAAGTGGAGGAAGGACTGGGCCCACCACACATGTTAGGCGGCACTGCTGGCATTGAGGAGGCAGGCAGGCTGATTTGGGAGCTACCTGAGTGTCATCTGCCTTTTCCTGCTGATGATGAGAAAAACAATTAAAGAAAAATACTAAACTAAAAATGTTGAGAAAAACTGGTAGAGAAACTAAAAACGGACTTAGTGCTTCATGTTGGTAGGAGAATCCCCAGTAAATGCAATCTCACTGTCCAGGTAATTAAAAGCAAGTTCTCTAGGTTACTTTCAGATGATCCTGCTCTTTCCACCAAAACCAACATAAAATTTTATCCTATTATGGGTACGAGGAGAAAAGGACTAAAATATCACATGTTAAAAGACAAAGAAGACAAAAATTTGAGTTTGGCCGACAGACACTGAAAGAACTACCACCTAGAAGCAGTGGATGGTAGGATGAGTAGAAGTGGACAGGAAGCTTCAGTGAGGCAGTTTAAGAAATTCATTTGAGGTTCCTGTGAGATAGCTAAAAGGAATGATGAACATATTCAGAGTGAGAAATCTTTAGCATGTCAGAGAACAGGCTGTGTTATGATTTTCCCCCGTCAGCTGTTTCATGTCTTCAGTTCTTTCTTGAGCCAAGTTAAGCATAAGGTTAAGAGGTGGAGAGAGAAATGAAGCTGGTAATTAATTTGTCATTTTCATGGTTTCTTCTTACTCACATTCTACCCATCAGTATATCAAGAGACTGGGGATGTAAAGTATAAATCATAACTGAGTGAAGGAAGTATGCAAAACATGGGCGGTAAACTAGCGTAGAGAATTGATACTCGAGGGTTTTATGTCTTGGGCAATGACTAAGGATAGCAAGCTTATGAGTTGTGGTGAGTTTAACTGGCCAAGTCTTTGGCAATTATTTCACAATAGGTCTTGCATCTTAAAACCTTCAGGCCAGAAAAGGCAGAGGACTCAAGAGCAGAGGACACCTAGTTTGGTGGCTAGACAGGTTACATCAGAATCAGAAATTCATTTATCTATTTATTTATCTTTATGTTTTTAATTTATTGGGGTGACAATTGTTAATGAAATTACATCGATTTCAGGTGTACAATTCTGTATTACTTCATCTATAAATCCCATCGTGTGTTCACAACCCAGAGTCCGTTCTCCTTCCATCACCATATATTTGATCCCCCTTACCCTCATCTCCCTTTGTGCCTCTGACTTTTTGTTTCTCATTTGTTTGTCTTGTTCTTTTGTTGTTTTTGGTTTATATACCACATATCAGTGAAATCATAGGGTTCTCTACTTTTTCTGTCTGACTTATTTTGCTTAGCATTATACTCTCAAGATTCATCCATGTTGTCACAAATGTTCCTATATCATCTTTCCTTAACGCCGAATAGTATTCCATTGTGTATATATACCACAACTTCTTTATCCATTCATCTATCGAAGGACATTTTGGTTGTTTCCATATCTTGGCCACCGTAAACAAAGCTGCAATGAACATTGAAGCACACATGTCTTTAGGGAAAAATGATTTCAAATTCTTTAGGTAGATACCCAGGAGAGGGATTGCTGGGTCATATGTAATTCTATTTGTAATTTTTTGAGAAACCTCCACACTGCCTTCCATAGCGGCTGCACCAGTCTGCATTTCCACCAACAGTGAATGAGGGTTCCTTTTTCTCCACAGCCTCTCCAACACTTGTTACTATTTGTCTTGTTGATGATAGCCATTCTGACTGGGGTGAGGTGATATCTCATTGTGGTTTTTATTTGCATTTCTCTGATGATTAGTGATGTTGAGCATTTTTCCATATGTCTATTTGCCATTAGTAAGTCCTCTTTGGAGAAATGTCTCTTCAGGTCCTCTGTCCATTTTTCAATTGGGTTGTTTGTTTTTTTGTTGTTGAGTTTCATAAGTTCTTTGTATATTTTGCATATTAGACCCTTATCGAAAGAACTGTTTGCAAAAATCTTCTCCCATTCTGTCGGTTGCCTCTTTATTTTGTCAATGGTTTCTTTTGCTATGCAGAAGATTTTAAGTTTCCTATAGTCCCATTCGTTTATTTTAGCTTTTACTTCTATTGCCTTTGGAGTCAAATTCATAAAATGCTCTTTGAACCCAAGGTCCATAAGTTTAGTACTTAGGTCTTCTTCTATGCAGTTTATTGTGTCAGGTCTTATGCTTAAGTCTTTGATCCATTTTGAATTAATTTTGGTACATGGTGACAGATAACAGTCCAGTTTCATTCTTTTGCACATGGCTATCCAATTCTCCCAGCACCATTTATTGAAGAGGCTGTCTTTTCTCCATTGTATGTTTTTAGCTTCTTTGTCAAAAATTATCTGTCCATATTTATGTGGTTTTATTTCTGGGTTCTCAATTCTATTCCATTGGTCTATGTGTCTGTTTTTCTGCCAATACCAGGCTGTTTTGATTATTGTAGCCCTGTAGTACAAGCTAAAGTCAGGCAGTGTGATACCTCCAGCACTGTTCTTTTTTCTTAAGATTGCTTTGGCTATTCGGGGTCTTTTGTGGTTCCAAACAAATCTGATGATTTTTTGTTCTATTTCTTTAAAAAATGCCATTGGGATTTTGATGGGGATTGCATTAAATCTGTATATTGCTTTGGGTAATATGGCCATTTTAGCTATGTTGATTCTCCAATCCATGAGCATGGAATGTCTTTCCATTTCTTTGTGTCTTCTTTAATTTCTTTCAAAAATGTCTTATAGTTTTCAGCATATAAATCCTTCACATCCTTGGTTAATTTTATTCCTAGGTATTTTATTCTTTTGGCTGCAATTGCAAAGGGAATTTTTTTTTTTTTTTTGTATTTCTTTTTCTGAGATTTCATGGTTAGTATATAGGAAAGCAATGGACTTTTGGACGTTGATTTTGTAGCCAGCAACTTTACTGTATTTGTTGATTGTTTTTAACAGCTTTTTGGTGGAGTCTTTAGGGTTTTCTATATATAGCATCATGCCATCTGCAAAGAGTGATATTTTAACCTCTTCATTTCCAATTTGGATGCCTTTTATTTCTTTCTCTTGCCTGATATCTCTGGCAAGGACTTCCAACACTATGTTGAAAAGCAGAGGAGATAGGGGACAGCCCTGTCGTGTTCCTGAATGTAGAGCAAAGGGCTTCAGTTTTTCACCATTAATTATGAGATTAGCTGAGGGCTTGTCATAGATGGCCTTTATTATATAAGGTGTTTTCCTTCTATACCTATTTTATTAAGTGTTTTAATCAGAAATGGATGTTGTATCTTGTCAAATGCTTTTTCTGCATCAATTGATAGAATCATATGATTTTTGTCCTTTATTTTTTTTATGTGATGTATCACATTGTTGGATTTGTGGATGTTGAACCATCCTTGTGTCCCAGGGATGAACCCCACTTGGTCGTAATGAGTAATCTTTTTAATGCATTGTTGTATTCGATTTGCTAAAATTTTGTTTAGGATTTTTGCATCAGTATTCATCAGAGATATAGGTCTGTAGTTTTCTTTTTTTGTGTTGTCCTTACCAGGTTTTGGTATCAGGGTAATGTTGGGCTCATAAAATGAGTTAGGGAGTACTGACTCTTCTTCAAGTTTTTGGAAGAGTTTGAGCAGGATTGGTATTAGATCCTGCTTGAAGGTTTGGTAGAATTCACTAGTGAAGCCATCTGGTCCCGGACTTTTGCTTTTGGGAAGGATTGGATGACTGATCCAATTTCTTTACTAGTGATCAGTCTGTTTAGATTTTCCAGTTCTTCATGGTTGAGCCTTGGAAGGCTATATGTTTCTAAGAACTTGTTCATTTCTTCTAGGTTATTGAATTTGGTGGCACATAGTCCTTCATAGTATTCTTAAATGATCCGTTGTATTTCTGTGGTGTCTGTGATAACTTTCCCTTTTTCATTTCTGATTTTGTTAATTAGTGTCTTCTCTCTTTTTATCTTAGTGAGTCTAGCCAAGGGTTTGTCGATTTTATTAATTTTTTCAAAGAACCAGCTCTTTGTCACATTAATTTTTTGAGTTGTCTTTTTGTTCTCTATTTCATTGAGCTCTGCTCTGATTTTTGTTATTTCCTTTCTTCTGCTGACCTTGGGTTTCACTTGTTCTTCTTTTTCTAGTTCTTTAAGGTGTAACATAAGGTTATTTGTTTGGGATTTTTCTTGTATCTTGAGATAGGCCTATAATGATATAAATTTCCCTCTTAAAACTGCTTTCGTTGAATCCCAAAAAATTTGGTAGGATGTATTTTCATTGTCATTTGTTTCTATGTATATTTTGATTTCTAATTTCTTCTTTGACCCAGTCGTTCTTTAAAAGTATGTTGTTTAATTTCCATGTATTTGTGTTTCTTCCTGCTTTCTTTTCGCAGTTGATATCCAATTTTAAAGCCTTGTGATCAGAGAATATGCTTGGTATGATTTAAATCTTCTTAAATTTGCTGAGGCTGTTTTTATGTCCCAATACATGGTCTATCCTTTAGAATGTTCCATGTACACTCGAAAAGAATGTATAGTCTGATATTTTAGGATGAAGTGCTCTATATATGTCAATGATGTCCATTTCATCTAATGTGTAATTTAGGGCTGCTATTTCGTTATTTATTTTCTGTTTGGATGATCTATCCATAGCTGTCAATGATGTATTTAAGTCTCCTAGTATAATTGTGTTTTGGTCAATTTCTCCCTTCAGTTCTGTTAGTAGTTGCTTGGTATATTTCGGTGCTCCCCGATTGGGGGCATAAATATTGATGACTGTTATGTCTTCTTGTTGTATAGTCCCCTTTACCATTATGAAATGTCCATCCTAGTCTCTTGTTATCTTTTTCACCCTTTAGTCTGTTTCATCTGATATCATTATGGCTACACCTGATTTTCTCTGGATACTATTTGCTTGGAGTGTCAATTTCCACCCTTTCACTTTGAGTCTATGCCTGTCCTTGTAGCTGAGATGTGTCTCTTGGAGACAGCATATGGTTGACTTTAGTTTTTTGATCCAATCTGCTACTCTGTGCCTTTTTATTGGTGAGTTCAGTCTATTTACATTTAGGGTGATTATTGATATGTGAGGATTTCCTGTCATTCTATCTTTAGTAGAAATGCATTTATTAAAAGTGCTATTTGTAGGCTACGTTCGTTCACAAGCTACTGAGGCAGAATCTTTAGTTTTGAGGCCAGGAAATGCACACTAAAAAATATCTCAATGGACTCTACACCCCAATAACAAAGCACACTTTTATACATCAAGATTTGAAAAGTTCTGTAGATTTTCTGTGGATTAGATAGAGATTATAAAACCAGATTCTAGACACTAAGACAGAAGTATAGCATATTGCCAGGGTAAATTGACTTATTTGCATCTATTTCCTAGACACATGTATTTTTATTTAACAACACTCAAATGTAACTAGTATGTATTTTGTTGTGTGTGCTTCTGATGCTTTGAGGCTAAATGAAACATTAAAAAATCCCAAAGTTTACATAAACCATTTCTTTTTCTGGTTTTGGCTATTCTATCATTGCCATGATTAATGGAAGATAGTAAAACTAAAGCTATGTTGTTTTTGAGCCACATTGTTTTAGTACATAATTTGCATGCAACCTATTTATAGGCTTTCGATATATGGAATATTTAAGAAAATTATATGTCTATTCTATTAACTTCAGCCTGATTTGCTTTCCTAAATTATGCTTTTAATGAACATGAACCAAAGAATCAAATTGCCTAGAGTTTGCCTCAATCAGTGGTCATAGGGTCAGTAGTTATTTTTCTAATTGGTTATCAGCAACAAAGTAAAATTCAAAGAATGTATTTAGAACACCAAGTGAAAAGAGAAGTAAAATATTCAAAAAGGAAAACCTGTTTTATATTTAAACATATATTTAGGTTATATGTGTTTAAATATTATATATTATATTTAAACATGGTCAAAATTTCCCAATTTTGACCTAGGTAGGTAACTGCAAATTTGTATTTAAGATAATTTTTTCTATACAATTCCGATATTAAATGTATTATGTATATATTTATTTGCTGATATATCTAGATAATAACAAGTCTTGTATTACTCATCCTTTGATCCCAATACTAAGGAACAGTGAAGTTAAGTTGACAGCCCATTATCAGGAGAAAAACTATTAATAAGATTCAACTTTTTCTGACCTGTTTAGGATCCTGTACCATAACTCACTTTAGATTCTCCATGGGTAGACAAACATTATGTTCAATTATTTGAACTTGTTCCATTTTGAAGTTAGGGTGTACAAAAAAAATGTAATTATTTTTCAGTGTATATTTTATTAATTGATATGTTTGTTTTTATTTCTGATACCTTGTTTTATGTTTTCTCTTCTTCATACGTCATTATTCTCTCTTCCTCCATCTCTTGCTCTTTTGTTTCCTTTCATCTTTTTATGGTTTCAGATTTCATATTTTATTTTTTAATTAAAATTTATCGAAGTGACAATTGTTGGTAAAATTACTAACTGTATAATTAGTAATCATACTAATTATAATTCTGTAATACATCATCTTACATACAAATCTTTAATCCATTTGAGTTAATTATTGCATGTGGTATAAGACAGTAGTCCAGTTGCATTCTTTTGCATGTGATTGTCCAGTTTTCCCAATACCGTTTGTTGAAGAGACTGTTCTTTCCCCATTCTGTCTATAGTCTTGGCTCCTTTATCATAAATTAATAGACCGTGGATGTGTAGGTTTATTTCTGGGCTCTCTATTCTGTTCCATTGATCTAGATATCTTTTTTTTTATGCCAATATCATACTGTTTTGAGCAATGTTATCATTCTTGTGCTTAAATATTTTATAAGAAAATTTGCATTTTAAAGAATTTGGTATCCAATCTGAAATACTATTCCTTATCTTTCTTCTCTTGTCTACATTTTTAAATAAATTCACTAATACAAATCCAAATTCTTTGAAAATATTTATTTTGTTAATTATGCAAAACCATTTTACAATTCTCTTTCATGTATTCATTCACTCATTCATTCATTTAGATATTTTACCAACATTATAGGAGCATTCTGGAATATAAATTCCTTTCAGTTTCTTTAAACAACTTTTTAAAATCAATTATAGTATGAAAGTTATGGAACCAAAAAAAGTATACCTAGTTCAAGATTCTTGATATACCATGTCTAATTGCCATTCAGAAGGTTACAGTGTTTTAGAATCTCCGTATCTGCATGTAAGCGTATATGTTTCATCTTACCTTCTGTAATGCCAAGCACTTTCATAAAAACAATAAAAATGAGTCCCTAAAAAAAGTTAACCTTCATGTTGCCATACTTTTAAGTGATTCTAATGGTACCTGGTTGAATATTTCATGTTCTCTAACAATTTGCATTTTTATTTGGATTGTCATCTGACAATGCTCTTTGCCTATTTATCTATGTTAAAGACTTTTATTATTTTGTTTTGTTTTGTTTTAAGTGAAGAATAAAAGCACTTTGCTATATTTGGCATAAATTCTTGTGACTTTTAAAATCCAAACTCTTGAACATTATGGGAGATTATGTGGTTTCATACAATCTATGAATAATATGTAATATATATGGAGACAGAAATCCTTATTTTTCTTTGCCTGTTCACTTCTAAATGGCAAGGCACCATCTTGCCTTGGAAGGTAGAAAGTCCACACAAAATCAGGAAGATTTGGATTGTTACTCCTAGTTTTCAAAGATGTTTAAATTTCCATCACATTATATCCTTCAAAATAATTTCAATAAGAAGTGAAAGAATCTATAACCCACAATTTTAAGTAAAATTTGGTTTACCTAATTTAAATGATATGTGGAAAATATATGTGGCCAGGAGATTCTGAAGTATATTAGAGACAATATATTATGCTATCAAGTGGTTGAATACTAAAAATATATTTTAAAATGTAGTTTTATCATTCAGTTATTTTTGTGATGATTCAAATAGAAGATGGTTGTCAGAAGGGTGGGGTGGGGTAGGGGGAATGGGTGGAAAAAAGTGAAGGGTAATGAGAGGTACAAACTTCCAGTTATAAAGTAAATAACTGGATGTGATGAACAGCTTAGGGAATAAAGTCAATATTGTAAAAACATTGTACAATTGTACAGTGACAAATGATTACTAGACATTGTGGTGATCACATCATAAGGTATATGAATGTAGAGTCACTATGTTGTACACCTGAAACTAATATAATATTGTATGTCAACTATAGTAAAGAAAATATAGTGATGATACCAAAAAATACAAATAGAAGAGTTTTGTAATTTAGAAACTTATATCTTAATTACTAAGAAGTTCAATTGAAAATATTGTTGATTTATTGTTGATTATTATTTTAAATCAAGACGCTATAACAGAACATATTTACCTGCTATTTATATAAAGCCAAAATATATGCAACTCCACAGGTTACATATATATATATATATATATATATATATATATATATATATATATATATATATATACACACACACACATTGATAATGTTTTAAATTATCAGTTAAATTGCTGGTTTTAAATTTTTATAATTTAACTTTTAATAATCCACTTAAGACAAATGTGAAGTTTTCCCCAAAAATGTACGTTTGTTTTGAATTTTATAAATCTCCTCTATTCATGTTTAAATATAATGCTGTTTGAACATTTGTCTTTAATTCACTTTTTATGAAATCTTGATAAATTTCCAAATTTCTCTGTATATTGTGTACAACACTACTAATAAGCATTGGCACTTGTTGCCTCCATTCATGTAATAAATATTTATTAGGTAGCTTTTTCAATTTTGTGAATTTAAATAGTATGGAATTTTAGAATTCAAAAATGTCCAATTTAGAATTTATGCCATCATTGTACAAAATACACATACACATATGTGTTAATTTGAGTTACTCTGAAAATTAACCTGGGCCATTCTGCTTGTATTAACAGTAATTAGGATACAATGGGATAATTGGAACAATTATTAACTAAAATTCAGGAGACCCATTTCCAGACTTCATTCAGTAGCTGTGACCTTGATTTCTCACTAACCATTCAGAAGCAGTAGTTGCTTAATCTTTCTCATTTAAAATGTGGAAGTTTCAGATTAAGTAATCTTCAAATTATCTGAACTTTTAATACTTTTCTGCATGAATCATTTAGAGTCAGAGCCAGCAGGAATCACGGTGAATATCTTATTCCCTTTTTTATTTTTAGTGCATTTGATTGGATAAAAGCTATATTTCTAATTTCAGAGATGGAATCAAATCAATGTCTGCCACCTCAGTAGATGTTTACAGAAATAAAAATCACAGAGTGTAGGTAAAACATCACTCTCTTCCCGCCCTCTCAAATAGGAGAGAAGAAAGAGAAGACAAACATGCATATCAGAGAGGAAGAAGTAAAGACTTTTTTACCATTTCAAGTAAGATTATTTCATCAATGATTCACAGATATTGACTGAAGTAGAAAGTCTGGAAAATGGGCCTTCTTTTACTTAGGTACTGGTCCACTTTTGCAGTGTACCATAGTTACTCATAGTATTAACATATTTTTATAGGCTAAATTTAAAAATGATTACTCAAGCTTTCTTACTTTTATGGTTAGGCTGAAGTCTTGAAGACAGTGAATTAATTGTAAATGTTTACAGAGTCTTGTGGTTTTCAGTGAGGCTCAGAGAAGTCATCTGAGTACTCTGGCTGTGTTAATGCTTTCAAGCATTAGGAAGTGGAGAAAGAAAAAGTAAAGTGACTTGGACAGTGTCACAGAAATATCATGTCACAGCTTTATTCAAACCCAGGCCTGCCTAACTCAAAAATCTTTATTCTTAATACTACATTAATCTGGTTTCAATGCTAGGTATCCATCATAATAGTAGTTATATTTATCACTATTTTCGTGATCATGATGGTTATTAGATATGCCAGAAATCCCTGAGGATGTATCTGGATCTTTGAGTTTATCATCTCTGATTCCTAAATCTTTTCATCACCTACTATCATCATATGTATCTACTTTTCACTAGGATTGTCACTGAACTAAGAAAAAAGGATTCTTTTTGTCTTCCACTTAATACCTGGAATTTTTATTTTTATTTCCTTTTTATTTTTAAGATGACAAATGTATTGAATGCCCAACCATTGGCTTCCCAAAAGCTGTGACCTTCAGCATGAGGAAACCATAAATTTATTTCCTTACTTTTATTGAAAAAATAATTTTTATGTGTGCCAATCTTGTTAGTTTTCCCATTTAATTGAATTCCTATAACAGTGATTGAGTAACAATTTGGTTTCATTTTAAATACTTCACATTCTCTCCATCATTGAAATTAATTAGAAATTAATTTGATAATTTCTAATATTTTTGGCTCAAGATTATTATTATTCATAATTTAATTAATTGAAAGTTAAAATTACCTCCACCATGGACTTAGATTGTCCAAATTTGAATTTTCACTCATTATATATTAGAAAGCTTACGTAGCTGCTTACCATGTATAAGCCCTAGCTTCCTCATTTATAAAATTATGATAGTGATACCTTCCTTACAGTGGCATAAAAGGAATTATGATAATGTAAAAAATTGATTTTTTTTTGTTATTTTTGACATGTGCTTAGTAAATATTGGCTTTTTACTATTAATAATAAGTATCAAAATAAAGACATTTCAAAATTAATTGAAGGTTTATACTGTTAGATGTGAAAGGAAATTCATAAATTACTATTTAGTCCTGACAGAATAAGGGATCTTCTTTATCTGTATATCTGCCATGATTGCAGTGAGATATCTCTATGACTTTTTACCAGGAGAACCTATTTTGGTAAAGCTTTTCTTGACTCTAATTTGCTCTGAAAGATTCATAAGTGTTTTTTGTTTTTTTTGTTTGTTTGTTTTTTTAGTTCCTGTGAGCAATTGAGCAACTTTGCAACTGAAATAGAAAATTCGACCAAACATGTGTCATTTCAGATTTAGTACCAGAGGAGGATAAAATAATCAGGATGAATAAGGAATTGGCTACTGAAATGTATGACAATAAACACATGTGAAAATATAACGAAAGGAGCGAGCTCATTAAAGTGCATGATTAGGCTTTGCAGCAAAATTTGATGCTCTTCTGAAACACACACGAATTTCATTAGTTCATTTAGTTGAAAACATTTTTAGAGATGAAAATTTCAGCTTCCAAATCAACCTGAACATTTCTTGTATAAAAGGGAACTCTGGGTCAAGGCAATATTGTATCTTTAATCTCGTTAGCTTTTTTTGTATAGGCTGCCTTTTGTCTCAAACTCTACAGTATGTAGTAAAAACACTGATTCGATCTTTAGTGCATCTAACAAATTCTGCCCATATTATCATAGTTATTTTAGTTATGCATTATTCTCCAATTACCTCGCATGATATTTTAAGTATATAATTATTACGTTATAAATAGCTTTATAATTCTTCTAATATGCATTAAAATTTGTATATGGAAGGAACGAAATAACGAATAAGCCTACTTTTGGAGGAAAAAAGAACAAGACTCAAAATAAATGTCATCATTATTTAATATATAGGTTCAAATTGATGTCTTCTAGTAAACTAGATATGAAAATTTGAAGCAATTAATTATAACATTAATTATATTTTATTTTGGAAAATAGTTATATTTTGTAAATGCATGTTATGTTACATTAACATAATGGATATATTATTGGTATTTTAAACATGAATTGAATGCATGTTTTAAATATTTCTGTTCTAATTTCTAATGCATTAAACATATATATGTGTATATATATATACATATATACGTATATATGCAGTTCACACAAAAACATATTGTGGACTTAAATATTTTTAAGATGTAAAGTTTGAAAAGTACTCTTTTAAATGTGCCTACATGTTTTTGGGTGTTTGTTGTTGTTGTTGTTGTTTTTTGTATTTATCTTGATTGGGATCCATAGAGCTTCGTGACATTGTTCATCTATTTTGGAAACTTCCTAGACATTAGCTATTCTAATAATGTTCTGCTCAATTCTCTTTCATCTCTTTCTGTAATTCCAATTAAACATATGTTAAACTATTTTTACTTTGTTCTACATGTCTACTGTGCTTGTCTAAAAAAATATATTCTGCACATTTTTTTTTTTGTCTCTCTGCTTTAGTTTGTATTTCTTCTATTGACTTATCTTCCATTTCAGCAACCCTATTATTGGCTGTCTAGTCTGTTTTTATATACATTTATTGAGTTCATAATCTTATGATTTACATTGTCCACTTTGAGAACTTCCTCTGAATGTTTTTATCTGCAGGCATTCATCGTTTTAGACAGTATTGTTAACTGGGAATCTTGCATATCAGAACTGTGTCTTTGCTTTGACAGCTCTCTAATCAGTAGAACTAGGCAAAGCAAACACTGTTTTAACATGCACATGTTTCAGTACAGTGTCATGCAAAGTAAGGACTTCTGGTGGTCAACTGATATTTTGTTTGTTTGTTTGTTTGTTTTTAATTAATTTTATTGGGGTGACAATTGTTAGTAAATTTACATAGATTTCAGGTGTACAATTCTGTATTACATCGTCTATAAATCCCATTGTGTGTTCACCACCCAGAGTCAGTTCTCCTTCCATCACCATATATTTGATCCCCTTTACCCTCATCACCCACCCCCGACCCCCTTACCCTCTGGTAACCACTAAATTATTGTCTGTGTCTATGAGTTTTTGTTTCTCATTTGTTTGTCTTGTTCTTTTTGGTTTATATACCACATCTCAGTGAAATCATAGGGTTCTCTGCTTTTTCTGTCTGACTTATTTCACTTAGCATTATTCTCTCGAGATCCATCCATGTTGTCACAAATGCTCCTATATCATCTTTCCTTAACGCCGAATAGTATTCCATTGTGTATATGTACCACAACTTCTTTATCCATTCATCAATCGAAGGACATTTTGGTTGTTTCCATGTCTTGGCCACCGTAAACAAAGCTGCAATGAACATTGGCGTACACGTGTCTCTATAGAGAAATGCTTTTATATTTTTGGGGTAGATACCCAGGAGAGCGATTGCTGGGTCATATGGTAATTCTATTCGTAATTTCTTGAGGAACCTCCACACTGCCTTCCATAGCAGCTACACCAGTCTGCATTCCCACCAACAGTGTATGAGAGTTCCTTTTTCTCCACAGCCTCTCCAACACTTGTTACTATTTGTTTTGTTGATGAAAGCCATTCTGACTGGGGTGAGGTGATATCTCATTGTGGTTTTCATTTGCATTTCTCTGATGATTAGCGATGTTGAGCATTTTTTCATATGTCTATTTGCCATTTGTATATCCTCTTTGGAGAAATGTCTCTTCAGGTCCTCTGTCCATTTTTCAATTGGGTTGTTTGTTTTTTTGTTGTTGAGTTTCATGAGTTCCTTGTATATTTTGGATATTAGCCCCTTATCAGAGGAACTGTTTGCGAAAATCTTCTCCCATTCAGTTGGTTGCCTCATTATTTTGTCAATAGTTTCTTTTGCTGTGCAGAAGCTTTTCAGTTTCATATATTCCCATTTGTTTATTTTAGTTTTTACTTCCATTGCCTTTGGAGTCAAATTCATAAAATGCTCTTTGAACCCAAGGTCCATAAGTGGTCAACTGATATTTTATACCTGTTTCTTTATTTCCTTGAACATATCGGTTATATTTATTTAAAATTCATTCTTTATTAACTCTACTAATTATAGTAATAATACTCAGAAGGCTAGCATGTGATGAGATGAGTTGCTCCATAATGTAAATTTACTACGTCACTGCTTAATTCAGTTGATTCTTTGTAATATCAAGAATTTCAGTGACAGGAGCAGTGTATTAATTTCACCAGCCTTCTATCTTCTTGACCCTACCAATTTTAGTTTCAAGCAATATTATATCATTTCATGTATAGTATAAGAACCTTACAAGTATATACTTCCATTTCTCCCATCTTGACTTTTGTGCTATAGTTATTATACATTTTACTTCTATATACTTTATGAATTTCTTAACGCATAGTTATTGTTTTCTTAACAGTACTTTAGCCATAAACTGATATAAATAACAAGAGTGAATATATTTTGTGTTTTACCAGGCAATTACCAATTGAGGTATATTTATTTTTCCTAAAGAGCTTCATTCAGTATTTCTTATAATGCAGGTCTTCTGTTAATTAGCTATTTCAACCTTTGTGTGTCTCAAAGTTTTCTATTTGCTTTCAGTTTGAATCATAGCTTAATTGAATTTGGGAATCTAGGAAATATCCGAGAATTTTAGGTTGGTAGTTCCTTTCTATTTTGGGGGGGGGTTATTTAAAGATACTTCTCTACTGTATTCTGGTTTGTATTATTTGTAACAAAATCTTTGCTGTCATGCTTACTCAAGTTCTGCAATACATATGTATTGCTTTTCTGCACATGTTTTTCAGATTTTACTCTTTATCATTGGTTTTAAATAATTTGATTATGATGTGCCTTGTAGTAATTTTCTTCATATTTAATAGGCTGTTTTTCATTGAACTTCATGGGTCTATGGACTTATAGTTTGCATTAATTTTGTTTTTTTCAATTTTTTTAAAAATAAAACGACTTTTATGTTTTAAAATTGTTGTATCAAAGTTTTTATAACTCCCTTTTCCTCAGGGAAAGGGGGATTATAACATTACATGTATATTATGTCACTAGAAACAGGTCATAGGTGCTCTTTCTCTCTTTTTTTTTTTCTTTTCATTCCTTTTTTATCCCCTGAGTTTCATTTGGATATTTTTGTTTGTTTGTTGGTTGGTTGGTTTTATTGTTTGTTTGTTTTGTTTTTTGCTATATCTTCAAGCTTATTAATTTTGTCTAATTTGCTCTTATTCCTATTTTTCAAACCTCATATATTGTCGTTTTCATCTCTAAAAGTTTGATATTTTTTTAATAATTTCCATATCTTTATTTAACATAGTCAACCTTTCCTTTAGCTTCCTGTAATTATAGAATGAGGTTTCAGTAGCTGTTTGAATTTCCTTGTCTACTTATTCTATCATTTGTAATTTCTGGGTTGGTTTTAACTGATTGATTATTATTATTATTATTATTATTATTATTATTATGAGTTAGCTTTTCTTGCTGCCTTACAAGCCTGACATTTTTTTGTTGGGATATCAGATATTTCATTTTTACAGTTTTAGGTGCTGATTATTTTGGATTATTAAATATTCTTGTTTTATCTGGGAAACTGGATATTTTTGTAATCCTCTGAATATTTTTGATGTTTGATTTTTCATGCCTGGTTTCAAATTTTATTAAGTTGAACCAAAGCAACATTTCTTCTAGGAATATTTTTCCATACTGTTAAGACAGAATCATCTGAGTTTTCTATATACTTCCCAATGAATTATGAGGTTTTCCACTATGGTGTTTAGAAACAGGAATTCTTCATGATTCTGTGTGATATATGTAGTTGTTCCCTTTAATCATTCAGGCGGTTCATTATTCAGTGATGTATAGTTTCCTTCTACATACGCACTAGTATTATTTAGTGGATGCCTTAAGGAAGAGTCTTATGAATTGAGTGATCTCTTTCTGTGCAGCTCTATTCCCTATGGTACATTGTCCTGTGAACTTGTGCCTCCTTGGCTTGCCTGAACAAATATCTACATCTCCTTAACTCCTTTTATCATGGAGCTTCACTTGAGTTCCCTCACCCTGCACTGGGTACTGGAAACTGTTTTCAGGAAATAAGTTGAGATAATTTTAGGACTTTCCTTGTTAGTTTTTGCCTCCCTGAATTCAGTGTCTTGAATTGTTGCTTTAATGTTCAGTGTGCTGAAACCATTTATATATATATAAATGGTTTTATACATATATATATATATATATATATATATATAAATGGTTATATATGTGCAGTATATGCATATATATAAATGGTTATATATTTATACAGTATATGTATACATATATGTGTATTATATATATATATACATTTTATATATGAAATATGTATATAGATACATATATAATATCTTTCTTACTTTTTTAATCGGGTTCTGTTACTTTATCTTGACCAAAACAGAAGCTCAAATCCATTTTGCTTTTCTTTCTAGAATTTTGAAATGTATGTTATGGCTATACAGTAAGTAATTTCCTCTCCTAATCCATGGGGGATATATTCCAAGATTCCCAGTGGATGTCTACAATTGTGAATATGCTGGAAAAAGGGATAATTCATGCCCTAGATGGAATGGAGTGGGATGGCATGATATTTAATCATGCTACTCAGAATGGCATGAAATTTTACATTTATGGATTGTTTATTTCTGTAATTTTCAATTTAATGTGTTTGGACCACCATCTAGTTTATCAGTTTAAAAAAATAGCCTGTTTAAAAAACAATTACACCTTTTGCGCTGATTCAAACTACAATCATTGGAAAATAGTTTCAAATCAGTGAAAGAGAAATGGAACATCTCTTCCGCCAGTGGAAAATATAATTATGCCTCTAATATTCAACTGACCAACATTATAAGGGTTTGGTAGTACATTGCGCCTGCAAAGCAAATTCCCCAGCATACCACAAAAGTCCTTCTTGATCGATCTCCTCTTCTCTGATAATAGTTTAGGGTTTCTTACAATTATTATGTGACAGGTTAAATATTGCCGAGTGATGGTAATAGAGAAAAATATTGATAGGTATATTAGGGAAGACAGCAAGATTTTTGTCATGAGCAACTGAGTAGGACCTTGTGAATTATTAGAGAAACACATGGGAAAGTAAAGGGTTGAGGAACATCTTGATGTTGAAATTGAGTAGCCTATAGGATATCCAAGTGCAGAAGGTCAATAAGCAGGGAGATAAATAGGTTTGTCAGACATTAACTAACTTGAAATATCAATTTGAAAAAACAAAATATTTGAAGTCAGTCAGAACTTACAAAGAAGGATGTAAATTACAATTATGGGCAAGGGAAAATTTCCAGGATTTTGTATTAGGTGATTAAAGTTGATTGAAGAATGATTCAGTATGATTCTATGGACAAAAAGCCAGGATCCAAACCTAAACTATCTGTGTTTATATTATGATAGATGATTGAAGAAGGAAAAATACAGAATTGTTAGCTATCATTTTCTCTAAGTTTTTAAAAATGAATGTTGTTAAATTAAAACATAAAATGGCTAAAGAGAACCTTCACTATTAATTGAATATATATCTTATTTTCTTTAAAAGTAAATGGAATATAATTTGCTTCAGCAAAAATATTTATTTGAAAGGAAAAGATACAAAAACATTAAGTATAATAGTTTGAGAAGTGGGTAAATATATCATGAAGGCAAAAAAAAAAAAAAAAAAGTATTCCAACTGGTTTATTTCAAAGATCTTTTGTAGGAGTCATTCAAGTAAGCCTTAAAGACAACACTTTAGGATTCTGTATCACTTCTTAACTTTTAATATCCTCTTTCTCTTTTATTTCCATCTTTTATGACTTCATCTGATCCCCAAAGCTCTGTTCTGAGTGAAGATGGAAAACAAATAGGAACACTCAGACCACACAATGTTAGAATAACTGATCATTCTCAAATAAGCCAGTGGTATTTCTTCTAGTGAATTAATTCATTTTATCTCCTAGAGAATATAACATTTGGTTACAAATCTCGTCTATTTTTCTCTGAAAATAACAATACATTTAATGCTGTCTTTTCAGAAAATGAGTCTCAGTTGGTATCATAATCTGAACAAATTTATACTTGAAGATTAATTTGTCAATCTGACTCCTTTAGATGCAACAAACTAAAAGTGTATAAACATAACTGATGTTCAACTACTTAATTCTCAAATTATTATTTTTATCATAGGAACAATATAGAGTAACAAATAGAAGGAAAAATATACATACTATTTAATATAGTATGTTTATGCTAGGAATTTTTAAATTAAAAATCTAGTTAGTGATAAAATCATTTGAGATAGCAGTGATTCATATTTGAATTTGGTAAGTTAAAATAATACATTCCTTTGTTTCTTAGAACTTAGTTTTTAGATTGCAAAAATAAGAGTATAAGGTTATCAAGTAATACGCTGGCTATTTTATCTGTGTTGGGAAGTACAACACCCATGATAGCTTCATAGGAAGCCCATGGTTTTTGTTTTGTTTTGTTTCCTGATCCTTCCACCTATTCTAAATTTAAAGAGAATGATTTCCTCTTTGTGATCTCTTTGCTGCTTTATGTTATTCTATTTCTACTGCTTTTATGCCATTTTCTATCATTTTAGTACTCAAAGAGTTATACAGATTAGAAAATACTTTTTAAAAAGACATAACACTATGGACATTGTATAAACATTAGTAAGTTAAATGTAAATTATATTGCTTGAACCTAGAATCCTTCCTTAAGTCAAGCTAAGCTCCTTCCTGAGAAATGAGATTTCTTTACCAAGTTCTATATCTTTGCTGCCTCTCTTGTTCTTGACGATGCAAAGCATTTATTTGATTCCCTTGGAAGAAACCATTATTCAAACTGTTTGCAATTAAGCACATATCGAGTAAACATTTACCACACAGTATCTGACTCTTTCTGGATCCTACATGGTTTTCTTCTATGAATGTTTAAATCTCCTCAGGACTTCCCATTTTCTCCTGTCCTTACTGAATTTTCAGTTTATATTTTGTTTAAATATCCTTTCCCTCCTAAGTGTCTGAGACAAAGCCTATTTGTTTAGTAGCTGTGTCACAATATTTCTTAGGTTCATCACATATGGATGTGTACAAAATCCCTGGATGTGTAAATATAACTCTTTGTCAAGGTAGAATGCGGAAAATATAATTTCTATTTATAATGTAATAACACACCATGTGCTATTGTGTTAAGAAAAATATAAAATATAATCTGCTAATTCTTAAAATGTGTTTATTTTAGATTAGTAAATTGATTCAGACTCTTTTTCATATTCAAAAATGGTTCACATAACAGACACTTATTTTGTCAATGCTGTATAGTATATTACCTAAACTTTATCATATGCATTTAAGATACACACACAGAGCTTTATAGTCCAACAAATTGGCATAAGAAAATAAAAACACTTGACGCTAATTAACTATGTAAAGAGGATTAAACAGTACTAAGAAATAACCTTTGCCTTAATCAGTAGTACATTTATTTTAAAAGTTAAGGAAAGGAAGGAAAATGATAAAATCATTTTTGCTAAAAGGGGTATTAAAGAAAAATGTTTTGATTCTCTAAAGTCCATGGGCAATACACTTTCTGGTGGTCATTTAATTACTGGAGAGGAAGCTGTGAAAATGGCCCCCAGCAGGAGTGCAGATTTATCACTACGTATATAGAGTAGAAAATTTATCTTAGACCTTTAAGACATATTCTTATACCAAAAAAAGGCCTTGTAAATTCTGTGAGTGTGGCTTATATTGCTCTGGTACATGGTCTAATAATGCTAAGCAAGAACATAATATATTACATACACAGGAAATGTGTGTTGTAGAGCGGAGGGGGCAAGCAGCTATAGATACTACCATGAGAAAGGACATTTTTGAGTATTTTATGAGTGATAAAAATCACTTTGGATAATTATCCACATCTATTTTTGAGAAGTCCAGAAGATTCATTGATAGATTCTTCATTTAGACAGAAGCCTTACATTGCCACAAGGCATGTCACATTGACATATTGTTTCTGCAAAAACCAGCAGCATTGACTGAGGTAACTACAGAAACAGCAAGTATTAATATAACCCTAGTCCATCTGGTCTTATGAGGTAGTTTTAAGTTTCATTAAGCTTTTATTAGAATTAAGACAACTGTCCCAGTCTATTTTTCAGAAACTTGACTGTCCAGTTGCTCATGAATTTTATCACAGAAAAAGTGCTGATTCAAAAGTGCTATTCAAAGTGCCCAAAGGCTATTATTTTGTAGAAGATTGTGGATATCAACAGTGACAAGTTTCTACCAATCGAGCTACATTTTATTAACTTCTTCCAGTGGAATGCAATGTGTTCCACAATGTACTGGACCTCGTTTACACATATTTAAGTATTTTTCAAATTATTTGTGTTTTTCTTTGGTTACTCCTTCTAAAAAGAAAATCCCTACAATTATTTGGTTTCTCCTACTCACCCATTAATATATAATAATGATTTTGATCATGAATTTGATCAATCCCCAAATCCATAAACCAGATTAATCTCATAATCTAAGCATCACAGAAATATATCTGCATCAAAAAGAAATAGTAGTTTTGTCCTAATGATTCAACTATAGTTTAGTATTCATTCTTAATAAAGGCTCAATAACTGTTTGATTTTTGAAAAATTGTTGAATATTAGTGGCTCAGTCTCTTCAAGTTTTAAATCAGAACACAATTTTATTGTGGTTAAATGACTTTAACTGGTGTTGAACTTGAAATGTGAACAAGAACTTTTTGATAAGAAGATGGTAGATGACTTGTTTATAGAGAAAATATTTACATGGCCATGTAAAGTAATACTATCATCTTCTGACATTAATTTTGCTCTACTTAATTTTTTAAGAATGGAAATAAAATTGCTGCTTTGAGTCATAACATATTTTGAAGTAGTTTAACAAAATTTGCTAAGACTTAATATTTAGTCCTTAGATTGTCAATATATAATAGATGCATATTTAACAAAACTTTTACAGTTTGAAAACCATGCAGAAGTATCAGGCTATTTCTAGAATAGGAACATTTTTCATTTTAGTATGAAGAAATCAATACTATGATTTGGGGATAAACTGAGATTCTATGGATAGGAAGCATAATCACATTAGTGATGTCATTTACACTTAAATTGTGAAACAAAAGGAAACACCACAATATTGTAACAGTTTACCAGTATTATATACAATTCTGGTACGCATCTGTGATATTTTAATAGACATCCTAATATTCTGTTATTGAATTGCTTTAATAGCATCACAGTCTGTGTCCTCTTACTGACTTCCTTGAACAGCATGAGACAATTGGGTTTTTGTAATGCAGTTGTAGATCAAAGTGGTTTATCATGTAAATTGCTATCCATAGGAATAGATAATTCTGATGAGATTTTCTTTATTTATTTTTAAGAAATAAAAACGTATCCCTAGATTTTGCAAAGCATAATTAAAATACTAATTGAAAATACTGTGCTTCATGTGTACTGCCTGTCATCTCACTGATTCAGAGTTCTGCCAGAATTTTAAGTATGTCTTGCAAGGACACAATAATAGCATGACAATGCCTTTGTCACCCTTATACCCAATGTTGTACATCAAGGATTTGGAAATTCCCCTCTTTGCATTATGAAAATAATTAATAATAAGTGAATGTAGACTATGTTTATTATGAAAATTGATAAAGGTATTAGTAAAATCTTGACAGAGACATTAGAATATATAACTAATCTTTTCTATGGGGTTTTATAGGTAAACTGTACGTATTAACTATTTCTGGTACCATTCATTGTGTTAATCTTACAATACACATACTAGTTTCTGATTGAATTAATGTAACTTCACATGAACCAAAGATTAGCTTAGGTGGTGAAATAATCATATTTTTTGTTTTTAAACAATTTTCTATCAGAAAAAAATAAAGAAAATAAACTTAAGATATAATGTTTCTAGTCCAAGAAATTAAAACCAGTCAATATCGGTAAACTATTTTAAAGTATATAAAATTAATCACACTTAATCAATAACTATAATACTGTTAGTCCCTTTTATAGCTGTATTCAATAATGTGACTTTAGATTCTACTTATTATAACTCAAAAACATTCCAATTTTCTATTAGAGTTATAAGCCAAAGGGAAATGTTCTACTTATAAGCCAAGAGAATAACAGATTTATTTGGCTAGTGTAAGAATTTCCTGAATTTGATATCAATGAAATTGTGATATTTTATTATAAATGTCTTCAAATTAAAGAGAATAGAAAGTTATCAGTCCAATAACAAAAGGGATATTTTATACTCGTTTAAAATACGTACACTTATGAAGACATTATACATTACAAAATGTGTATGCAATTTTCATGTTTACTCTGAAGAATAGACGAGAACTTCACAGAACATACAGTACAAAAGTACTTATATGGATGAAATATGCCCTTACTACTGTTTTCTACACCATGTTTTTGTTTGTGTGTTTGATTTTGTTTTCATAAGTTATGAAATGGTCATACATTTATATTCTCTAAGCTGATGCTAGCATACATCTTTTTACCCTTAAAAGTTTCCTGACAAATGGTTTTCATTAGACAAATTATGGACTTGTAGTTTTCAGGAGATTAGATTAATTTTAACATGCATATATTTTCTTTGTAATTTATAAATGAAACTTTCATATTTACCAAGTATGGACCTAACATAAGCCATATTAGCAGTTGTTAGTATTTTAATATTCTGACATATTATTGAAATAGAGATAACACAAACAGTAAATCTTAATGTTTTATCTTCACAGTATATCTCAGTGTTGCATTTGAATTCATTCTCAGATGGTTTACTTAAAAGCAAATGTTAAAGATCATTGGGGAGATAGCTGTTATATTCAGCCCCTCCTCTATCATTCCCTGTCAGGATGGAGGAATTGAGCTGAATTTGATGAGGTTCAGCTGACGTTGAATTTTCCTTTATCAAATCTTATGGAGGGCAACAGCGAGTATTTTCTTTTTTCTCTTTAAATTAGGTACTTAAACCAACTTTGAAAAGCTAATAAATGGTTAGACAAATGATTTTATTGAATAAACATGAAAGAAATCCACCAAAATGACTCTTCAAAGTGATATTTGAATAAATAATATATTGCCTCTGGAAGGATTAATTTTTACTTTAGTGAATAATCTTATACTTCCACCTTTATATAACATTCAAAATAAAACACATTAAATATATGGGGCACTTTTTTTACTTAATGAATCAATAAGAATAAAAATGTTTCTTAAAAATGTGGTGATTAAAATAAGATCATTGGAAAGTAAAAATAAGATTTAAAATAAGATCATTGGAAAGTAAAGCTATTATATAATGTGGTAAGTGGAATAATGCCTCCTACCTGAGAAATTTCCATATCTTAATCAGCAGAACCTGTAAATATATTCAGTTTTGTAACAAAAGGTATTTAAGATTGCAGCTAAAATTAAGGTTGCTACTCATCTGACCTTAAGATAGGCAGATTACCCAGGATTATCCAGATGGATCCAATGTAATTGCAAGAGTACTTCAAAGTAGAAGAGGGAGGCAGAAGAGTGAGTCAAAGGAAGATGTGACTACTGTAGAAAGTTACAGAGATATAGCATTGCTGTTACCGAAAATGAAGGAAGGGGGCCATGAATCAAGGAATATGGACATCATTTAGAAACTGGAAAGGACAAGGAAACAGACTATGCCCTAAAAACTCTACACTAGGACGCAGGTCTGCTGACATCTTAATTTAGCCCAGTAAGACCCAACTTGGACTTCTGTACTGAACTATAAGGTAATACATTTTTGTTGTTTTAAGCCACTAATTTTATGCAAATTTGTAAAAACATCAATAGAAAACTAATGCAAATGTGATGGCTCGGTGCGAGGTCGGAGGGATAGTGGATGGGGGGAGGGGGGTTCACAGTGTGAGGGATATAAATGATGAACTTCTAAGTATTACCTTGTACACCTGAAACTAATAAATTAAAGAAAAGAAAACTAATGCAGTACATCATGCTTTTTTATCATACCAAAAAAAAGAAAGCACCGTGTAATACTATATATATGTTTGTATATATATATATATATATATATATATATATATATATATATAGAGAGAGAGAGAGAGAGAGAGAGAGAGAGAGAATATATAAAAGATAACATGAATTCACAAAAACTGAAGTTAATTTGATACAGTTCAAAATTTGTATGCCATTTGTCTCTTTAATACTATTTTTGGAACTTTATTCTAAAGTAATATTTACATGTATAGAAAATGATATATGCACAAAAATACTGATTTAAGAAAATATTTTAAATTTTGACATAACTAAATATAAATTAAGAGATAATTGTTTTATGTGCCTTTTTGTTTGTGTGAGAATGCTTTCATAGATTATAACGTCTATAGCTTCAAAGATAGACATCTTGGCATATGGAGACTGAGCCAAGGGTTAATCATCTTCAAAAGTATACATTTCTGAAAATTTGAATATGTACCATTGTGCATAAACAACTTACTAGAAATGAGTTGGTGAATTTAAAAATCGATAATATTGTCTCATAAATTTCAGGGATAATGGATGATGATTTGTAAAACGTGGGAAAGAGTTGGAAACGTAAAGTATAGGTAGTCTTCTAACTCTGTCCTACTTGTTGTTTGAGCTAAAGAGCTTTTTGGTGGCCACCTCAGAGATTTTTCTTGATCATGAGATTCAAGACATTGAATCTCAATTGCAACAACAGTGCTCTTTGTCACAAGATTAGTAAAATAACATGATAAATTGAGTAAATAGCTAATGGAAGACTTTGTAGAACAGCTGATGATTATCTTGTTTGAAATATGCAGAAGTGACTGGTACTCTGATTACCCTTCCAATGGTAAAGACTTTGTGTGTGTTAGGAAAAACAGTTAGAATAAAGTTGCCAATCTGAAAAAGGGCTTCTGCTGAAAGTGAAGTGGATTTTTCTTGCCTTGGACTTCCAAAGGAGATGACTATGTTATTATATCATTTTGAATTGTGATGTAGATATGGTGGATAAATCAGCCATTTACAATTGTTTCTTTAAAGGAAGATGGGAGGAGTGGAAACTCTCCCAACAAATCAGTTATATTGGTAGTAGAGCCACATTAGACTACTCCTTTGGTACCTCCTCCAGAGAAGAAAATTGTAAGAGAAAAACCTCAGATAATTCCTAAAGACAGCAATCCAAAGATAATTTATTAGGTTGAAAACTTGAAACAACCCATTCAATTTTGTTTCCAAATCCCTGACAAAAAGAATATGTCGATGGCCATGTAGGCCTCCTAGGGAATGTGTTTCATAAGAACTCTAAGTGTCCTCGGCCTGCTGCTGTACACAGGGTGGACATATACCACTGGGTCAAGACAAATCAGTAATACACAGAGGAGGCTGGGCACTTGGTTGGATAGAACTCAGAGGAGTGGCTTTATTTTTTCTAAAATGAAAATATGATGGTTTGAGAGGTTCATAAAATAGAAAAAAGAGCCACAATAAGAACTAGGGTACATGATGGTGAATCCTCTTATACAGATTACAACTGTGTTCTTAGCTGTACTTTTATTTATTTTTTACACCTTATTTATTTATTTAGTTAGAGCTTCAATAGCATTCTGTTAATTTCAGGTATACAGCTAGTGGTTAGACATTTATATAATTTAAGAATGATCCCCCTGACTAGAATAGTACTCACCTAGCACTATACATAGTTATTACCACATTATTGACTATATTCTCTATGCTTTGTTTGACATCCCATGATTATATTCTCATTACCGATTTCTACCTCTTAATCCCTTCACTTTTTCACCCTGCTCCCCAACCATTCTCCCATCTATCACCCCTATAAATCTAGTATGTATCTGACAGCAGACATAGTTACTACAATATTATTTACTATATTCTTTATTTTATAGCCTATGTCTCCATGACTACTGTATAACAACCAATTTGTACTTCTTAATCCCTTCACCTTTCTCACTACTCCCCAATTCCCTTCCCATCTGGCAACCATCAAAATGTTCTTTGTGTCTACGGTTTGTTTCTGTTTGTTTGTGTTTGTTTTGTTCTTTATATTTAACATATAAGCGAAATCACATTGCATCTATCTTTTTCTGTCTGATATATTCCACTAAGCATAATACCTTCAGGTCCATCCATGCTATCGCAGCTGGCATGAACGCATTCTCTTCCAAGACCAAGCAATATTTCACTGTATATATATGTACCCATTCTTTCATCGACAGACACCAAGGCTGCCTCCATCTTGACCATTGTAAACAATGCTGCAATGAATATATGAATACACACCTCCCCTCAAAGCAGCACTCTGGGTTTCTTCAGATATATACCAAAAGTGGGAATACTGTGTCCTTCTTTGTCTCTTGTAATAGCCTTTGTTTTAAAGTCTATTTTGCCTGGTATAAGTATTGCTACTTCAGTTATTTGTTGTTGTTTATATCCATTTTCATGAAATATCTTTTTCCCATTCCTTGTGTGCCTTTTGATCTGAAATGAGTCTCTTGTAGGCAGTATATGCAAAGGTTTTGTTTTCTTATCCATTCAGCCACCCTGTTTTTTTGATTGGAACATTTAATCCATTTACACTTAAACTAATTGTTGATAGATATGTAGTTGTTGCCATTTTATTATTCATATTTTTATTCTATTTGTCTTCTTATTCTTATTCTCATTCTTCTTCTTCTTCTTCTTCTTCTTCTTCTTCTTCTTATTATTATTATTATTATTATTATTATTATTATTATTATTATTAAAGAATTCCTTAAATATTTCTTATAATACTGGTTTGGTGGTGATGAACTCTTTAAGCTTTTTCTTGTCTGGGACACTCTTTACCTGTCCTTCAATTGTAAATGATAAATTTGCTAGATAGAGTAATCTTGGTTGTAGGTCCTAGCTAATCATCAATTTGAACATTTCCTGCCAACACTTTCTGGACTGTAAAATTTCTGTTGAGTTATCAGTTGATTATCTTATGGGAGCTTCCTTGTAGGTAACTAACTGCTTTCCTCTTGCTGTCTTTAGGATTCTTTATTTCTCTTTAACCTTTGGAATTTTAATTATGCTGTATCTTGGTGTGGGTCTCTTTGGGTTCATCTTGTTTGGAACTCTGTGCTTTCTGGACTTGTATATCTATTTCCTTCACCAGGTTAGGGGAGATTTCCGTCGTTATTTCTTCAAACAAGTTTTCAATTCCTTGCTCTCTTCTCCTTCTAGTATCCCTATAATGCGAATGTTGGAAACTTGATGTTGTCCCAGAGGCTCCTCATTTTTTTTTTTGATTCATTTTTCTTTTTGCTATTGTGATTGGGTGTTTACTGCTACCTTATTTTTCAAATTGCTGTCCAAGCCTTTGTTTCATCTAATCTATTGTTGATTCCCTGTAATGTATTCTTCATTTCAGTTATTGTATTCTTTATTTATAACTTTTTGTGTGTGTGTGTGTTTTTTTTCTATCTCCATTTTTATGTTTTCTATCTTTTTGTTGAAGTTCTTCCTGAGATCATTGAGAATTTGTATAATAGTGTTTGGAACTCTGCATCTGATAGATTGCTCATCTCCATTTTGTTTTTTCTTTCTTTGTTTGTTGTTCTTTTTTTGGAGATTGTTCTATTTTTTTTATTTGGGATGTTTCTTTGCCTCCCTATGTTGGTCACTTTCCCGTGTTTGTTTCTATGTAAGAATGCTATCCATCCTGGTCTTAGTAGAGTGATCTTATATAGTAGGTGTCCTGTGGGACCCAGTGGTGCAGTCCCCCTGGTCACCAGAACCGGGTGTCACATGTGTGTCCCTTGTGTGGGTTGTGTGTGCCATCCTGTTGCAGTTGAGCCTTGGTTGCTGTTTGCATATCAGTGGAAGGGATTGACTTGCAGGCTGATTGGTTGTGCGGACTGCCGTAATTACAGTGGAGGAACTATGGTGCAAGGGATCACCCTGGAGAGCATGGTTCACCTTAGCGGGGTCCTGGTGCCTGCCCAGTCTGCTCTTTGTGGGTGTCATCTGTGGAGGTACCAGGTGATGCTCTGGCTTGGTCCAAATCTGGCCACCAGGTTTGCCACCTGGGACCACCTGGGGCCACCTGGCGCCACCTGGGAGGAATCCTGCTGCAGACCAAGTTTAGCTACAGCCTGTGCTCTGCCTTTGCTCATTTGGAATCAGCCACAAAGCAATCCACAGATGGCCACCACCTGCACTGGGCTTAGAGGTCCCTTGAATAGACCAATATGCAAACCGAGACTGGGTGTTTCTAGTGCCACACTCTGTATTGCTCAGCCAGAGGTACAGGACACACTAAAGCCAAATACTTCTTGTTTGGGTTCTGTGTATCTTTGAGAGATTTTTATGAAAGTCCTCAGCTTTGAGATAAGACAGATTGTTTGTATGGAAAAGCCACTGGAAGTGGTTTAGGTGTGCCCAAAATTTAGGTAGATCACGGTGTCCAGAAATCACTAAATCCCTAGGGCAAGGCAGATGAAAGGTGATAGCCAGTATGACAGAGACTTAAATATGGTGTCTGCCTCCTCTGCATGTAGGGATGTGGGAGGGCTCAACAAAGAAACTTCTCCATCTCCCAGCTTCTCCATCTGGAAGAAAGCTTCCCCTCCAGCCCTCACCCTCAAGCCAGACAATTCAGTTTTTCCCCGTATATCTCTGTCACGTTGAGAGCCACTGCCTCAGCACTGGAGCTCAGAGCTAAAGGCTCTGTCAGCAAATAAGTTCGTATGCAGGTCCTTTAAGAGAAGTGCCTGGGACTCCAGCTGCCCTCTGCCTCACATTATCCACTGGTTTTCACAACCAGAAGTTATGGAGACTTCCCTCCCCAGCACTGGAACTCTGCGCTGGGAAGCCTGATGTGGGGCTGAAAAGCTTTGCTCCTCCAGGGGGTACCTCCACAGACAAGATATTTCTCCCAACTTTTAATCGTCACTTGTGGGTGTGAGACCAGCCTGTTCCATCTCTCTGCCCCTTCTACCAGTGTTGAGGTAGCATCTTCTACATGTCCATAGTTTTAGGGCTTCTGTTCACCTAGATTTCAGGTAATTTTCAATGACGGTTGTCCTGTAGTTTAGTTGTAATTGATGGAGTCCTTAGAGGAGGTGAGCACAATATTCACTCACTCTGCCATCTTGACTGGAAATTTTTAACTGTACTTTTAATTCTTATCTAAATTTATATGAAGTCTTATGTAACACTGAAGAATGTACCCAGTAAGATAATAAAATTAAGATATTGACATGTGATGTGATTTGATGAATTATGAAAAGTAATAGTTTAAATAAGCATACTGTCTTTTAAAATTATTTTTTAAAAAGATACAATGCAGTATAAGGTGCTTAGAATCATGTAGAAATGTTTGGATAGTGCATAAACATCTATATGCACTTTAATTAATAAAGATTGAGATTCACTGATTCAAATATATTAAGTCAAAGTACTTTTATAGCTCTTGAAATTCTTGCCATATTATTACATGTGCTATGATTGAACATTGCTGTGAAAAACAATAAAATACCACAACAAGGAACATCTATATAACATTGTATATATGTAATCCCATTCCTAGTAAAACTTTTCTCTGAAAACTAAAGGGGAAATATTTTTAAAGCAATATTTTTTTTTTTCATGAAGAGTTAGGGTTAGGAGAGTTAAACATTTTCCTAGTCTATGCAGCCTCAGTACTCTCCGAGAAAGCAATTTTAGGTGTGTCACAAGGTCAACTTTGGACTATAATGTAGTAAATCCAAATTTTTCCAGCTTAGTTTCATTGCATAATTATATGCTTTCTGCAATGAAAGTAGAAGAAAAGGGGATGAAAGGGAGAAATAGCATTTGCTCACCTTTAGAGCTGATCTAGGAAATTAGTTCCATCAATATATGTTAATGTTAATTACTTATCATTAAACCTAACAGAATCTTAAGGCTGAAGTAAGCATACATATCAATCTGTACAACTTGTCTCTGTATCATGGGTTTGGGTACGATCATTCTCAGTGGTTTATTCACACACACACACAAAAAAACTACAGACAAAATTGGAGCTTGAATACATGACATGTTTCTTTATTCCCTAATGGACTGAGCATCTCATATTTGCCTGCTTAGCATCAATTTATCTGAGAAACAGTTTGAGTTCTAATACACATGTTTTTGATGATCTACCAATCACAGGACCTCAGATGCAAAGAATGGGTTTATGACCTAAGTTTTCCCTGGGGCAGGTTTTTAGGGGAAAATTTTATTTCAGTATTACTTATTGGGATAGTAGTTTATTTAAATTTAATCAGGTTATGGCAATATATTTAAGAAATCTGTCATAAGTCACAGCTATCGAGAACTATAACTGCTATCCTTTCATAGTAGTACTGTAACAGTTAACCAATACTTATCACATATTTACCTGAAAATGTGTGGCCTCTGAGAATGTAACTTTGGGGTCCAAGAAACAGCTATTAGAAATCAATTTAGAGGATGTCGGGAATCACTAAATCAGGAGGTGGTGTGATTGTTTAGGGCAGTACTGTGATAGATAGAAAGACAGACAGACAGACGATAGATAGATAGATAGATAGATAGATAGATAGATAGATAGATAGATAGATAGATAGATAGATGATAGATATATAGATAGACAGACAGACAATGGATGGGTGAATGGGTGGATGAACAGAAAGAAAAATCAATGGGTGAAGGAATTTCATGGCATGAGATTAAATTCTATTTTATTCCACTAAAAATCTAATCATTCTTTAATGTAATTAAATACTAACTTAACTCACATAATCTTTATGATACCAGTTTATGAAATTTTTTGGGAATTATCTCATAGCTATTAGGTATATAATCCTTTTCTAATCTTCTCTGATTGTGTACAAAAACAAAGTTTATCCAAAATTTTCATGTCTACTGATTTGCCAACTCCATGAGTCTGGAGAGGCTAAAGTTTCCAGGGCAAAAATGGCCCCCCCAATGATGAGATCAATATTCAAAATTTCTCTCTTCTCCCTGATCTTGTCATGGTAATTCTTCACTGTATTGTTGTTTTCTGATTCCTTTAAATGCCAACTCCAGAGTTTTTCTAATTGTCCTTAGTAGAACAACTGGTCTGAGTTACTCGGTCATCTATTACAAAAGTATTAAAAGAACTCCTTACTGGCTCCTCTTTCTTGGTTGGACATGCTGATGAAAGAAGTCAAATTGAAATTGACTCTTTTATTTCACTACCTATAAAAGGAGACAGAAATGCATAATATCTTCTTAGCTTTAGCCTAACACATGTATGTCTAATTACCTGGATAACTCTACATTGAACAGGAGAAATATTCAAAATATTAAATGTCTAAGTGTGATTTCTAAAAATGTATAATATCACAGCCATTTTAATCTGTCAATCAGTGTGAAGACACGTGAGACAGGCAATCATATAAATCCTGCCCTGTTTGCCCCTGGTTTATAATGTAACCCTGAATTTATTTTGTGGTGCTTTTCTTCATACTTGCAACATTTCTGTTCTGTATATTATCGTTATCATTACACAACAAATTATGGTGCTATGAAACATTTCATACATTTGGATTTTTTTTTTAATTCAGGCATTTGAATACAGCTTATTAGGATGGCTTTGCTTGGTTCTACAGTGTTTGGAGCTTCAACTGTAAATAATCAATAGCCACCTTATTGTTATTCATCTCAAGGTACTGAAAACTTGCACTTAAGAAACCTGGGCTCATTTGTTTCAGGCGAGTTGAGGCAAATATGTATTGAAGTCACAGCCAGTTCAAGGCCATGAAAAGTCATGGCCTTTATGTTCAGACAATGATTTTCAGGCTAATCCAGTGATGCATTTAACCAAACCCTCCCTTTAAATGGTACTTTAATCTTATGTTTTCAAGTTTTATATCATGGATACACTGCTTTCCCCTTTAGAGGAGAGCGAAGCATTCTTTTGAAACTCCATTACACAGTGTTGTGAATAAGAAGTATCACTGATGGACCAACCACTGGTTCTGCCATCTCACTATTGCTAGGAAGACAATGAACCAACTATTCCAAAAGGAATCTGAATATATTTTATGTAGTCTTGAAAACTGAATGCTAAAACTCTTTAGCTTAAAACTCTTAAAGCAACTCAATTGCTTATACAGGGAAGTATTTTGTGATTGCAGAGCCTTTGATAGTTTACAGGAGTTTATATTAGTTAAAGTTATACTTTACTGAATACATTATTAAGGTTTGAAGTGTGATATTTTTAATGGTAAATATATTTATTAGTCAATCCAAAATTTTCTCCAAGAGAAAAATAATATAGCCATACTCAATGACAAACGTGTGTTTGTCTTTTCTGCATTTTTAAAGAAGCACAAAATAATTTTATGATAAGTATCTTTTATTCAGGGATACTTCATTAGTTCTGTACCTTGCATAAGCAAGTTCTTATTATAGATTTGTAAACTTGCATAGGCAAATTCCATTGCTTATTAAATAGCCCAAATTAATATTAAAATATGAATCTATTTGTAAAATACATGTAGGTACTTTTCAGAGAATGTAACTTCAAATTTTCTACATTATGCCTCTCAAAACTCAAGATACTGAGGTCAAGATAATCCTTAGGGATATCAAAGTAACCATATAACTTCCATTTGGAGATGGTTGACGATGCAGCTACTGAGAAAAACTATAACCCTGATTAAGACTTCTCTGACTATGAGTAAAATAAGAAAAAATTTAATAAGGATCTGTAGATTCAATTACCAAAAACGAATGAGAGTATATCAAATTCCATTTTTAAACATTCCACAAGAGTTTGATTTGTTCCTAAATTGTCATTTTTCAATTTTCGGCGTTGCATTTATCTTATAAAGTTATATACGTTGAATTATTTAGTTGGCTGTAATTTAAGACAGTAAATTAGAGTAACTGTAGAGTAATCTTTTAAGTTAATATATTTAAAGCCATATTATTTTTCTTTTTTTAAAATTAAAATTTACAGGATGATGATGGTTAATAAAATTACATAGGTTTCAAGTGTACAATTCTGTAATACATAATCCATATATCACATTGTGTGTTCACCACCCAGCGTCAGTTCTCCTTCCATCACCATATATTTGACCCCCTTTACCCTCTTCTATGACCCCCCCTCCCACCTTACCCTCTGGTAAGCACTAAACTATTGTCTCTGTGAGCTTTCGTTTCTTTATTTGTTTGAATTGTTTTTTTGTTGTTGTTGTTTTCAAGATTATATCCTGCATACCAGTGAAATCATATGGTTCTTGACTTTTTTGTCTGACTTATTTCGTTTAGCATAATAATCTCAAGATCCATCCATGTTGTCGCAAATGACACTATTTCATTTTTTTTGTTGTTATGACAGTAGTATTCCATTGTGTATATATACCACATCTTCTTTATCCAGTCATCTATTGAGGAACACTTTGGTTGTTTCCATGTCTTGGCCACCATAAATAAAGCTGCTGTGAACATCAGAGCACATATGAGTTCTGACAATTAAGTTCACGAATTCATCCTAGAAAAAGTGCTACATACTTCACTAATGAATATCACTGTGGTAACATTCGAAGTATTCCCCTTAGGAAGCTATGCACCCATGCCAGCACCTAGTCCACCCTTCAAGGCAATTTTGGAACTCTTTTTCTGGAATGGCCATCAGAGCTGTCACTGTATTACCTTTGGTGTCCTGAATGTCATTAAAATATCTTCCCTTCAATAGTTCCTTTATCTTCAGGTATAGAAAGAAGTCATTGGGGGCCAGATCAGGTAAGTAGGAAGGGTGTTCCAATACAGTTGTTTACTGACTAAAATCTCCCCCACAGACAATACTCTGTGAGTTGATGCATTGTCATGATGCAAGAGCCATGAATTGTTGGCGAAAAGTTCAAGTTGTCTAACCTTTTCACACTCCCTTTTCAGCACTTTCAAATAGGAAAGTTTGTTAAGTGTTTGTCCAGTTGGTACAAATTCATGATGAAAACTCCTTCTGATATCAAAAAAGTTTAGCAACATCAGTGCAACAAGTTTGCAAACTTAATTATCTGACCTCGTATATCTTTATAGATATATGTTTTCAGATTTTTTTGGATGTATTCCTAGGAGAGGAATTTCTGGGCCATTACAGAGAAACAATAATCAAAAGAACATGGTATGGGCAGAAAAAAAGACACACAGACCAATGGAATAGAATTGAAAGCCCAGAAACAAACCCACATAAATATGGACAGATAATTTTCCACAAAGGAACCAAAAACATACAATAGAGAAAAGACAGCCTCTTCAATAAGTGGTACTGGGAGAATTGGAAAGCCATGTGTAAATGAATGAAACTAGACTGTCACCATGTACCAAAATTAACTCAAAATGGAGCAAAGACCTAAACATAAGACCTGAAACAATAAACTGCATAGTAGAAAATATAGGTACTAAACTTATCATTCTTGGGTTCAAAGATTTTATGAAATTGACCTCAAAGGCAAGGGAAGTTAAAAATAAAATAAATGAATGAGACTATATCAAAGTAAAAAGTGTCTGTGCCGCAAAAGAAACCATAAACGAAACAAAGAGGCAGCCAACTGAATGGGAGAAGATATTTGAAAACAATGCCTCCGATAAGAGGCTAATATCTAAAATATATAAGGAACTCATACAACTCAACAACAAAAAGACAAGTAATCCCATTAAGAAATGGGCAGAGGACCTGAAGAGAGATTTCTCCAAAGAGAAGGTATAAATGGCTAATAGACATATGAAAAGATGCTTAACAACTCTAATCATCAGAGAAATGGAAATAAAAACCACAATGAGATATCACCTCACCCCAGTTAGAATGGCTATCATCAAGACAAATAGTAACAAGTGTTGGAGAGGCTATGGAGAAAAAGGAACCCTCATACACTGTTGGTGGGAATGTGGATTGGTACAGCCACTATGGAAGGCAGTATGGAGGTTCCTTAAAAAAGTAAGAATAGAATTACCATATGACAGTCATATTTTTACCCATTGCATTTGTTTCTAGAAGTAACACATATACTACATAAGTCTTTGTGTAACGGTTTTCAAAATTGGTGTAACAACTACCTAGAAAATGGCCAATCCAGAATTTGTGCAGGCATTTCCTAGATATATGCAGGTTTTTTTCCTCTTTCACAAAAGGCCTCTTTTGAATCATTCATAGATTTAATCATTAGGCGCAAAGTTGCCCACCCAGGGCCAGCTTACTTAGCTGGTCATCCTGTCTCCATAGTTCCTTTCATGTAGCCAGAATGAAATATAAGTAAAGAATTTCAAGTTTTGGTATTAGGTATGAGGAAGAAAGGAATATGATGGTCTAAAACAAATTACTAATTAACAGTGAAAATGGAGCTTTACATATCTACTCTAGCTCAGTGGAGATATCAACTGTTGGCTGTGAGGTTACCACATAGTTCCAAAAATGTTATGATTTTGTGTTATTCCCTGTGAATATCTATGTTCCTTAAGGGCATAGAGTCAGGGAGTGGGAGATATATTTAGAGTCAAGACTCAAGTATTCCTGGCTTTCTAAATATGTTAATTATCTAACACTTCATTTATCTGTACAGCAATGTTTACATTAGTGATTTTGGCTTTCTTTCTTTTTTTTTTTTTTCCATGTTCTAAGAGGTGTAATGAAGTGAAGTTAATACAGAATAGATTCTCTCAACTTCTAATTTTTTTTCACAGACCGTATGTGCTAGAGTTTACACCTAGACTAGTACTATTATAAATCCTGTGGTTGGGGGAGAGGGGGAAATCAACGTCCAGAAACAAAGTATGAAAGGAAAGGTAAAATACATGGAATTATACATTCCCCAAATCCGAAATTTCTTGACAGGTTGAATACAAAAGCTTATAAGAGACATACCCAAACTACTATCAATTGTTAACTTCTGTGAGGAAACTGAATTAAGGATGGTGATCTAAGGTTTATGGCAATGTTCGGTTTTGATTTTCATCTTTGCTGTTTGAATACTTTTACAATTAGAATACATTTATGTATTTCTTCTGAGTTTAAAGATATGAAATATGAAACATAAATGTCCAGGAAAATAACAGCAATCATAGCAATCATGGTATTTTTTATAATTTAATTTTATATAGTTTTTGTTTAATTTCTTTTTACAGCTAGAATGTGTTCATTCATGTTTGCAGCACTTAATTTTTAATATTTTTCAGCTTAACATTAGCAACTCAAGTTTCTTTCCTTTCCTCTCTTCCTGGCTTTTTCGGATTGAATTACTCACCTCAGTTTCAGACTACCCAGTTCTCTATTGTTATCCATCTGACACATTAACAATGTCAATTGATTCTGAGATGTGAGCTATATCTTTAGAATATGGTAGAAAATACTGCAGTAAGTTATAACCTGTAAAAATCTGTTTGACACATTAGCCTTATGAAAGATATCCATGTCATTACTTAGTTCATTCACGGATTGGCTCGTATTCTTGCTTTCTGAAAATTGCCAATGAAATAGAGCTTAATTCATTAGAACAGCCCTATATTTTAATGAGGAAATGTTAGTAGGTGTTAACATATTTTAGAATATGCAATATAAAAATGGTTTGTTTATAGATATGACATAGGCCTCCAAGTTTCCACATCTTTTGTTAACATCAAATGTTTCAAGCATTTAGGACATGCGTTTAGCAAAAATAAACATAGCAGCATTTATACATAGCAGCATATATACTTAATGTGCATTTATGCACTGTGAGATGACAAGTCAAAAATGTACAACTTTCCATCTTTCTCAGGTACAATTAGGAATTCTCATATTTGAAAATATATCTGAGGAACTAATATAAAGGGAAGATGAATTCATCTTTCTTAGTAACTCACTGAAACCAAGAATGTCTTTTTGTATTTACCCTATGAAAATATATTTTGAATGCAAATATAATGTCAATTTTTGTTTTCAGAATTTTTTACATCCTGCTTCTGCTTGAAAATACTTCTGTACAAATGAGCTTTTTCACAGATCATTCTTCTTATTCAGATCTCAGTTAAACTGCCAACTCTTCAGAAAATTCTACCCTTACAAACTATATAAAGTACCCCTCTCCAGTCCATGACACTATTTATCACATTATCTTTTTCTAAGTCCTTAAAAACTCTTAACACTGTTCCCTTATCTCCTTGGTACCTTTGTTTACTTGAGTACTTCCTGTTTCATAATATTTAAGGACCATAATAGTAAAAAAAACAAAAAATATTGCTTATTCCTATGTCTCCATTATCTAAACAATACCTAATATCAAGTAGCTACCCTATACATATATTGTTTATTTTTATTTTTATTTATTTTTTAAAGATTTTATTGGGGAAGGGGAACAGGACTTTATTGGGGAACAGTGTGTACTTCCAGGGCTTTTTTCCAAGTCAAGTTGTTGTCCTTTCAATCTTAGTCGTGGGGGGCGCCATTCAGCTTCAAGTTGTTGTCCTTTGAGTCTTAGTTGTGGAGGGCGCAGTTCAACTCCAGGTCCAGTTGCCATTACTAGTTAGAAGCATGGAGCTCTAACTGTCTGAGCCACCGGGCCGGCCATATTATTTTATTTTTTAATTACAGTTGATGCACAATATTATATTAGTTTCAGGTATACAATATAGTGAGTAGACATTTATATGTATAACTTACAAAGTGATCACCCAATAAATCTAGTATCTACCAGACACTATACATAGCTAGTACATTATTGTTGACTATATTCTTTATGCTCTGCTTTACATTCCCCATGACTATTTTTCAACTACGAATTTGTACTTCTTAATCCCTCTCCCTTTTTCAGCCACCTCCCATCCAACCCACCTCACATCTGGCAATCATCAAAATGTTCTCTGTGTATATGAGTTTGTTTCTGATTTGTTCATTTATTTTATTTTTTAGATTCCACATATGAGTGAAATCACGTGGCATTTATCCTTGTCTGACTTATTCCACTCTGCACAATACTTTCTAGGCCTATCCATGTTGTTGCAGATAGCAAGATTTCATTCTTTTTTATGACTGAGTAATAGTCCATCATGTACGTGTACCACCTCTGCTTTATCCATTCATCCATTGATGGACACCAAGGTTGCCTCCATATTCTGGCTATTGTAAATAATACTGCAAAGAACATATGAAGTAGTGTTTTGTGTTTCCTTGACTAAATACCCAGAAGTGGGATTACTGGGTCCTTCTTTTTCTCTTGTTATAGTCTTTGTTTTAAACTTTATTTCTTTTATCTGATATAAGTATTGCTACCCCAGCTTTTTTTTCCACTTCTATTTTTATGAAATATCTTTTTTCATTCCTTTACTTTCAGTCTGTATGTGTCTTTTTTATCTGAAGTGAATATCTTGTAGGCAAAATATGTAGTGGTCTTGTTTTCTGAATACATTTTAATTATTGTATAAATGTCATCAAATGGATACCAAGTCCAGTATCAATCATGCTGCTAGTGTACCCTGCCCTCATCTTATCTAGTTTTATTTCATCAGAAACAAATGGGTAAGCTTTCTTCCAGTGCCAACAGAGATGATCCATACTGGATTATCACTAAGTTTTCTTGGCTGTATGATTGAAAAATGCTGGTTTCCACATTCTTTCAAGTGATGCTTATCTATGTTTTACTGATATTGTGCTCACCTACCTTCCTGCCTGATCTATTATTATCCTTTGGGGAGGAAATTTCTGTATCCACTTCCTCCACATTGAGGAAACATTGAAAACAGATAAGAAAAATTTCAGTATCTCAAGTAGCCATCATTTATTTCAAGAAACTAAATTTTAATCTTCTAAACCCTAAATTATAAGCACATTTTCTATTCTGACTGTTATTAGCCATGCCATATATTTCATTATATTCCACACTAAGAAAGGATGTTGGGCCAGAAAGTTTTCTAAACATTTATATTTTGATTGAGGTACTTCCCATACAGATCACATCATAAATAAATATTCTCTAAATAAATTTAGAGAGATAGATAAACAGATATAAGTATACATGTAAATATAGATGTAGAAACAGATGTAGACAAGTTATACATTTTTAAGAAACATAAAATGAAAGATAGCAGGGCTCAAAAGCAATCATCATATAGAAAGGAATAGAAATTCAGACAAAACAAACAATGGCAAAACATGAGCTTGCTGTGTTCTTGGTGTGGAAGTAGGCAGTGGCAACTGAAAGTTCAGTTATTGATAAATGGAAAAAAGTGTTGCACATGAGATGGGAAACTAAATCCCATATTGCTGTTTGAAACTTATGTCCAATCAGAATGTATATCAATGAGTAAAAAACTACAATTGATTTTCTCTCGATTTTTTTTAATTTAAAGATTTTTTTTTTTTAATTTAAGATAATTATATATTCACAAGCAGTCATGAGAAATGATACAGAGACCCGTGCATTTTTTGCCCAATAAAAAACATCCTGTAAAACTTAGTATAATATCACAGCCAGGATTTTAGCATCAATATGGTTAGAATACAAATGTGTGTGTTTTTTTTTAATTATTTCAAGGATCCCGCATGTTTCTCTTTTAAGCCTCATCAGGCAACCATTAATCTGTTCTCCATTTCTATGATTTTGTCACTTCAGCAATCTTTAAAATAAAAAATGGAATCATATACTATCTAACATTTTAGGATTGACATTTTTCACATGGTATAATTCTCTGGAAATGAAGCCAATTTTTTGTGCATATTAATAATCTGTGTCTTTATTTCTGAAAAGTATATCATGATATGGATGTGTGAGTTTGTTTAACCATTCATTTATCCACTGAAAGGCAGCTGTGTTGTTTCCAGTGTTTGGTCGTTATAAATAAAGTTGCTAACAACATTTGGGTACAGGTTTTAGTGCTAATATAATTATTCATTTCTCTGGAATAAATACCCAAGAGAGTATAATTGCTTGTTTTACAGTCATTTCATATTTAACTTAAAGATACAAACTGTTTTCCAGAGTGGATCTGCTATCCTACCTCCCTACTGGTATTATAAAGTGATGGTTCTTTATACATCCTTGCCAGCACTTTGTGTTGTCACTATTGTTTATTTATTTTTTAAATATAACCATTCCGATTAGGTGTATAATGATATCTCATTGTGATATTAACTTGCATTTCCCAAATGGCTATGATGTCAAAGACCTTTCCATGTGCTTATTCATCATCTGTATGTTCTTTATTTGTGAAAAGTCTCTTTATAAAGTATTTTAACCAGTTTCTAATTGGATTTCTTGGTTTTATATTATTGAGTTTTGTTCATATATTAGTGACACAATGTAGATACTAGTCTGTCAAATATGTACTTTGAAATGTGTTCTCCAACTTTCTAGCTTTTTCCCCATCTTCTTAATAGAATCTTTCACAGAAAAATTGTTTTTAATTTTTGAAATCCAATTTATCATTTTTTCCTTTTATGTATTTTATTTTGGTTCCATTTCTAAGAACCTTTGCCTATCCCTAGATTTCAAATATTGTATCTTTTTTTTTTCCAGAAATATTTATAGTCTTATGTTTTACATTTTAGTTCATTATTAACTTTGAGTAATTTTTGTAAGGTATGGGACCTAGGTAGAGGTTCATTTCTTGTTAACCTGTGTTGGTCCATCCAATTTCTCCAGCACCATTTTTTTTCTTTTTCTTTCTTTCTTTCTTTCCTCCCTCCCTCCTTCTTTCCTTCCTTCCTTCCTTCCTTCTTTCCTTCCTTCCTTCCTTCCTTCCTTCCTTCCTTCCTTCCTTCCTTCCTTCCTTCCTTCCTTCTTTCTTCCTTTCTTTATGTAAGCTACCTTCCTTCTGTTGAATTGCTTTTACATATTTGGGCATACTTATTTCAGTGTATTTCTAGGGTTTTTTTATTATTATTTAATTCTATTGCTCTATATGTCTGTCCGTCCACCAATACTGCAAAACGTTGATTATTGTGGCCACATAATATTTTGAATTTACATAGACTTCTAGGAGCTATTCTAGTTCTATTTTCTACCCCATATAATTTTAGAATAATATTGTCTATGTCTATTAAAAAAAAAAAAGAACTTGTGATTTTGAGAGCAATTGTGTTAAACTTTCCTATTTTTTGGAGAAAATTGATATGTTTAATATATTGAGTTTTCCCATCTCTGAAAATAGGGTGCCTCTTTATTTAATGAGATTTTTGGACTCATTCATCAGTGTTGTGAATTTTCAGCATACAAATTCTATACATGTTTTGTTATAACTCCACCAAAGTATTTTCTTGAGCAACTGTAAATGTCATTGTATATTTAATTTTGGTATGCTTGTGTCCATTGCTGGCATTTCAAAATATTTTTTTAAATTATATATTATGTATTTTGTGACTTGAATGAATTTACTGAGTTATGAGTTAGAATTTTCAGCACTGTGTTGAACAAGAGTGCTGACAGTGGATACTTTTGATAGTTCATACATTGGATTACACTGATTTTCAAATGTTGTACCAGTCTTACATTTCTGGAATAAGACCCACTTGGTCATGGTGTATAATTCTTTTTTGTATATTGTTGAATTTTATTTGATAATATTGTCTAAGGATTTTTGTGCCTTTATTTATTATGGATATCACCCTGCATTTTTCCTTTTTGTACTGTCTTTATCTAGTTTGGAATCTGAAAAATAATAGGCTCTTCAAATGATTTGAAGTGTTTCCTTTTTTTCATTTTCTATATGATAATTGTGTAGAATTTGTGATAATTCTTCTTTAAATGTTTGATAGAATTCTTCAGTAAATTTATGTGGCCCTGATAATTTATTTGGGGGAAATTTTACATAATGAATTCAAATTCCTTAGTTACAGGCTTATCACATTATATAATTTGTATTAGATATGTTGTGGTAGTTTTCTAGTTTTCAAGGAAGTGGTTCATTCCATCTAAGCTGTCAAACGTCAGTATGTAGACTTGTTTATAATATTCTGTTATTTTGCTTGCTTTGGCAGCACATATACTAATATTGTTATGATACCTTTGATGTCGATAGAGTCTAGTGATATTTCCTACCTCAGACCTGATATTGATAATTTGTGTCTTTGTCAGTCTTGCTACAAGCTTGTCAATTTCATCGTTCTGTCAAAAAAAAATTGTTTCATTGATTTTTCTAAATCTTTATTCTCTTAAATTCCATGTATATCTGCTATCTTTCTTTCCATGCCTTTTTTTGTGCTTATATTGCTCTTCCTATTCTACATTCTCAGTGAGGAACCTGAGATTAATATTGGGAGACTTTTCTTTAGTCTAATATATACTCTTAAATAAAGATTGAATAAAATGAAAGAAAAAAGGAACAAATTGATGTTAGAAAAGTAAATAGTCATATGGTAGATAGAACTTCATTAGAAATTAAATGTAAGTGAACAAAATCTCCATGCAAATAAAACTATCCTAGTAGATTTTTAGAAATATGCTGTCTACAAGAGACACACATTAAATATAAGGATATAGAGCATTTAAAGTAAAATAATAGAAAATACATAACATGCAAAACTATTTGAAATAAAATGGATAGATTTTTTTTTAATATGGACATTATTTTCTCCTTGTAATGATGTAATGAAAGTGGAACTTTACCTACCAATAAAGCATAACCTGTTATAATCATGAGGAAAATAGCATATAAATTTTAATAGAGGCACAACATAACTACACACATATGTTTTATTTTAACCCAAATGACTCCCTTAAATATTTCTTATAAGTAAAGTCTAAGTCCTTCTGCTTTCATTTATATGAAAATATCTTAATTTATCACTCATTTTGAAGGACACTTCTTCCATATAAAAATCTTAGTTGGCAGTGTTTTCTCTTTTTCCTGCATTCAAGAGTCTCTCCGACTCTCAGCAGTTTGTTTATACTATGTATTGGTGTGAATCTCTTTGAATTTTTAATCCTACTTGATGTTTTTTGAGCATCTGATATGTGCAGATTCATGTGTATCATCTAATTTGGGACTTTTTCGCCATTATTTCTACAAATATTCTTTATATTCTTTCATCTCTGTCTCTCCTGAAACTCGCAATGTATTATAGGTCCTTTTGATCATACCCCCTGGATTTTTTGGATGCTGTTTTCTGTTCAGTTTTTTTTTTTCTCCTTCTTTCCCCATACTAAATTACTTTAATTGTCCTATATTCAAGTTTACTAATTCTTTCTTGTGCCTATTCAAATCTACTGCTGGATCCCTTAGTGAAATTTGTATTTCAATTGTTGTACTTTTCCACTCCAGAATTTCTATGTTTTTATATAATTTTTATCTGTTTATTAATATTCTCATTCAGGACACAAATTGCTTTTCTGGTTTCTTTTCGTTTTTTGTCCATGGTTTTCTTTAGCTCTTTGAGAATTTTTAAGACAGATGATTTAAAAAGTCTCTTGTTGGTAAGCCCAACATTTGAGATTCCTCAGGGATAGTTTCTGTAAAATTTGTTCTGTTTCTTTAAGGGGTCATACTGTCCTGATTCTTTTAATTTCTTATGATGTTTTGTTGAAAACTGGATGTTGTAATATTTTAATGTAGTGAGTCTGAAAATCAGGTTGTCCCATTATAATTAATAAATTATCAAGCACACTGGTTACAAGATCAATAGAGAGAAAATAATCCTACTCCATTAATCAGAAATAAACAACTAGAAAATTGCATTTAACAAATGATGCCATTTACAATAGCATTAATACATTTTTTAAATTAGTTTTAGGTGTACAAAACAATGTAATAGATAGACACTTACATCCCTCACAAAGTGATAACCCTTTTCCCCCAATCTACTACCCCTCTGAAATTGTATATAGCTGTTACAATTCCATTGATTCGATTCTTTATGCTGCATGCCACATTCCATGACTATATATATATATAATTGTAGTTGACATTAAATATCATTCAGCTTCAGCTTCAGGTGTACAGCACAGTGGCCAGGGATCTTCACAGTCTGGACACTTGTCTTATTAGGGAAACCAATTTATAATATAAATATATGTAAATACCTATGAATTAAGGCTATCAAATGATATGCAAGATATCTATCTCAAATTGCAAAATGATAAAGAGAGAATTTTCAAAAAAATATGTGACTGGGAAAATGATTATAACGTTTTCTTAGATTTAAGGCAATTCCAATCACAATCAAGTACTTACTGTTTTCTTGTCAAAAAAATAACTCAAAGAGAAAATGAAGATATGAATAGTCATATATCTTCTGCGTACAATAACTAAAATTCTCAGTCTCTGCAAGGAAATCTAGGATTAAAATTTTCTAGGTTTGACCATTTGATTTTAACTTTATTAAACAAATGTTAATTATATCATTTCAGTAGTTAAGACAGTGTGATATTGACACAACCATAAAAACATCATTGAAAATGGAACAGGAAGTCTAATAATAAACCCATACATACATACAAACTCACTTGCATTATGCCAAGGTGACACTACAGTTCAGTAAAGATACAATGGCTTTTTCTTAAAAAAAGAAAAAAAAAAAAAAAAAAAAACAGTACCTAGTGATTCATGTATCCTTATGGAAAAATGTGAACCTTGACCTTTGTATTTGTACTGCATTTTCCATACAACATTCTGAAAAGGGAACATTTTCACTCATATTTATGAAATCACAATGTCAGTATTCTATTTTCTTGTCTGAGTAGCTGAAAAAGAAACTATTATGCTTCATGTATCTTATTTTTCTTGTAACTATTATCCAAATGGGACTAAATAATAACCAAAGGAATAATAAGTAGATGAATAAGTAGGTCAATATTCAAAACTATAGCATTAAATTAACTTTCTCTTTACAAAAGGAGCTTTATGTAGTGAGTTTCAAAAGAATGCATGTAGAAATCATCTGTTAGCACTCCGATGACATCATATATATAATATATATATATATATATATATATATATATATATATATATATATATGTATATGTATATGGATTGGATTTACCAATTTATTTAACTTTCAAAACTGTTAAAATGAACTTAGTAATGCTATTTTCACTATGGCTATAGGAGCAAAGTGCTTCAAAATTTACCATTCTCTTTGCACAAAATATCTCACTTTAGTGGTGCATATTTTAGGAACAGACAGTGAAAACTAAAAGAGAGGGGTATCTTGGCTCTTTGTGCTTTCTATAGTTCTGCCTTCACTCCAGATTCCCCTTGTGGTGTGTTCCACTGTCTTCCTGACGTGGTTCCATATGACATTAAAAAAACCCATTGCTTTAGGAAGGATTTACATGAGGAATAACTTGTGTCACCTAATTTCTTTCAGCTTGATGTGAGTTCATTTAAATAGTCCTTGGAATTCTCATTTAACATGGATTTGAATTGTGTGAAAAATGTTATAGAAGACTATATCTCTATCTCTCTCATTCTTTCCAACCTTCACTTCTACAAATTAGAGCATATAGAAAGATTCTGATATCTTTTACATAATCCCACTAAACTCTTTTTTTCAGGAATAGAATGTATGATTTAATTTTCTCCTAATAAAAATATATCACATATCTAATTGATCTAGTAGAAATATCTTGAAGCTTATCAGGTATTGATAATACTATCTTCTCTCTTTCTATACTGAAGCACATTTTAAATATGATTACCGTTTGGTCAGCATCAGGGGAATAATTTGTTGGGGAAGAGATGGGAGAATAAATTCTGTAAACTTGTACTCATCTGAATTGAACACTAATGAAACACTGACACGTTTTTAATTTAAACAGATGATATATTTTACTGCAATTATTTAACTTAGATTATAATATTGACTACTGTTTCTCCTTTTAATGATGCCACCATCTGCATGCAATATACTGCATTCCCCAACAAATCAGGAAATTGAACTCTTACAAAAGAAAGCTCTAATTAATTTGAAGATAAATTTTGTTTTTGTGTCATTACTATTACAATTTTATACTTGCCTTCATTGTCAGAAATATTTGGAAATTTTATCCAATGCCCATTGTAGAAAATCATATTTTTTGTAATTTAAAAAGAGTTCATACTGAAGTAATTTTCAATTTTAATTCTATTGTGTTATTCAGTAAAACAGAACATCACTTAATCGAGGCCTAGATAGTTAATGACTCATTAGTCATTTATGTTTTATGCAGCAATTCATGTGTGGTAATCTGTGGAAGCAGTTAGCATATTATCTTGATCTAATGTTGAAGGGACTTTATTTCTTTTCTTTTGAAATATCTGCTGTTTGGCAAGCTTTAAGGAATATAAATATTATGTACATCATGCAGATATTCTGTTTCATTAGGTGTGATATGAAAATTTAAATAAACTGAGTAAGACTTTCAAGGCCACACACAAAACAATATATTGCTAAGGAAGGAGAAGGGGGGCACTTTTGCTACTTATCAAAGTGGTATCAGTAAACGCAAGTTTCCCCAAACACTATTTTTTATGAATAAAAAATGTGTATAAACTGATGTATAAAAATAGTGAGTGAACTAGTGTCCAATCACTAGAGATGATGATCACCCTGATTCGGGATACATAACTTAAACTGGTTCAAATGAAGAAATTCAAGTTAAAAAGCCACAAGGAGAATTTATTTGAACTTACACAGGCAAAATTCTGCTTGTTAAGCATCCATTATCTTTTTTTTAATTGCATTTTTAAATATAAAAAAGGGTTAATATATCATACGTTTATGTTCTTTAATTTGATTGGGAAAATATATGTACACATTTCTTTTTAAAATGAAGGCAGTTTTAAGGTTACCTTCTCATATTTTTTTTTATTGCACTCCTTTACAAGTAGTAGCATGCATTAGTGCTTATGGAGGTAATGATCTTAAAATCATTTTGAGGAATTTTAAAACAGAATGAAACCCACTAGAGCTCAGTAGCTGTTCATTTTATACAATATAAGTACTGATATTCTTAAATGCACAGACTATACAACATTTTATCAAACCAGAAAGAACAATGCATAATTATACTACCTAATTATGTATTTTTTGGAATTTGGAGTGTCTGTATTCCCTTTAAAGTATATAATATGAGTATAAATGACTATTGGAAAGAGACGATAAAATAATAATATCTTGGTAGGACTTACTCTTTTTCCTTTTGTTTTTATAGTGATTAGCTAAACTGTGGTTAGGAAACCCTTCAAGAATAATTTTTAAATGAAATGAATGATTGATTGTTATGTAGGGGTTCTGTAATGGCTGATGACACTTTCCATTTTAAACACTGCCATAATAGAGAATTTTCATTTTAGGCATGTTTAATAACCACTAAACTACTATTTGCATAACTTCATTTTTTTTCTCTAGTACCAGTCTGCTTTTTACACACTCAATCAGTAACTAGCTGACATCAACATGTTTCACTTCTTACTTCAAAGTATATTTTAAAAGAATTACTTCTCTATTCTTTAAGATGAATAAACTAGTGCATGAATTATTTTGTTTTTCTTATATGTTTGGTATTATGTTTGGTTAAGATCCTTTTCTTGAAATCAGCATATTGGGAAAATATATGTCTAGGATATGTTACGCCTCAAAATAACAAAACTCATCAATCCTTTTTACATTCAAGTTTAATTTAGCATATGTTTTAAATTTTTTTAAGACCCTTGATATCAGCTGAGTTACATTTTCTCAAATTTACTTAAACTCTTTTATTTAAAATTTTAAATTTAGCACTTGGAAAATGTAATACAAGAGCCATTTGGGCAAGTACTAAAAATCATCAGTATTATTTTATAAATCTCCTAAATAATAAAACATGTCAAGCATTAATGACATTGATTTTTAGATTTTCTAAGATTTATACTCCTCGGTTCAATTTCACTGAAGGATGTTCCTTTCAGGTTTTGCAGAACAGTTTATGGTGCCAGTGATATTGTGTATGCTCCATAATAAAATAATTTCCTGGTGCTCAATAAAAATGTAACACCCCTTCACATTTGAGTTCTATTTAAATACATCAAAGTATCTAATTTAGTAGACAATCAGACACAACTTGGTAAGATCAGTTTTTAGCCAACTGGTGTTCTTAAAGATAAAAAGGACATCTCTGACATTGATAATGCACATAGCACCCAATCCTATGTTTTTACAAAGAATGTGAGCTTAATCTACTTACAATAAACTGTAAAAATCTGAAATGTAACAAATAAATCAGAAGCATAATTACCAGGTCAGTATTGAAGTTTAAGCCATACACTAATTTAACGAGGGAACAAGAACCCGTAATCTATAACAAAATTATTCTTTTCTATATGTTTTCAGACATAGAGGGAATAAGTGAAACATATAATAGAATTTGTATACACATTAAATTTTCATGGTACCTGGTATTAATACATTTATGATTTTTATATTTCTTTTTATGTTTCTGTAATATTTGAATCAAATCAGACTTTGAATTTTAATATGAAATGCATTTTTAAAGTAAAATGCTTTGTAATATTTAATGAATGATAAGTTATAGGCTCTGCAGTATAGTTCTCTTATTTAAAATAAACAGAAATATTTTCTCTATCAGGAATTTAGTATCTAAATAGATTAATGTGTGTAATATATCAGCGGCATTATTAATTGGGCATATTTAAACTTATTCAAGAATAATTTATAGTTTAGTAGTCAGTTACATTTATTATCTGTGTTTCATTAAATCTAAAGTTTAATTTGTTGTAAAATGTATCATTATCTTATGTACCATCAAGAAAGAAAAAGAGGCAGCCTACCTATCAAACTAGGATATAATGATTTTACCAAATTGATGGTAAGGTGAACCTACGTTTCAGAGAAAATCAAATGCAGAAAAATGAACATCTGAAGAATCAAAGAACTTAATGGAAAACAAGTCAATGGAGGAAATTTTCTAAATTTTGCAAAGAAGAATTGTAGGCTTATTATTTTTGTTTTGGGGGAAATCAAATGTTTCCATCATGCCTCTGACATATAAGGAAAAGTAAAGGTCACTGGACTGTTCAGAAGCACCCTGCTTTTTAACTTTCCCTTCAATCTTTTGTTGTTTGTGTGTTCAGTCTCTATGAACTGTATCTGTGCCTCTCTGTTTTTCTCTTTTTAAAGATATTCTTGAATCCTTGTCTTCAAGAATTCTATCATTCTCCTATAACTCTTCTGAAATACAAAGAACAGTTTTTGTATTTTTCCTTTTCTCTGAAATTAAGTATTTTACACCTATTAATTTTTTTCTCCCGATATCTTCTGATATCTTCCATATCACAAACATTCTGCTCTGTCTATTCTGCTCTTAAACCCATTCATCTTTTTCTGCTTTGAATTTTGGGGCAGCATCCTCATGGTTCTCTCTTGACCTCTCTGATACCCTTTTTACAGTCATCTTCACACCCTTTATATATTCTATTCACTATTGTTCTCGTCTCTTGCTTTATTTTCTCTTATTCCTTCAACAATTGTCTGTACTAGAAATACCTAAATCTGAATTTTATGCCCAGATTTGTATTGCCTTGTTGTTCAAAATCTCTATTCAGATAGTCCCCAGACACCTTACATTTAATATGTTTAATACAATGTAAGAGGCAGAATTTCCCTCCTTTGGAGCTTGTCCAATCTTCCACGCTTTCCCTGGAAATCTGAGAGTGATACTTAATTTACTCTTCTCCATCACCATTTACATTCATCTGTCCCTTTGTTTAATTCCTAATCAAGTTATTATAATAAAATTCTGATGTTTCTTCACCTAGACCAGTATAAACAAGACAAAACAAAACAACAACAACAAAAACACCCTTATTATTTCTTCATCATAGAGCTCATTTTCCCTATGCAAAAACTTCAGCTATTTATGTATTTTCCATCTCTTTATGTTTCTCCAGTGCATTCTCAAGAATTTCTTCTGATATCTTCCACATCACTCACCTTTTCCTGCCATTTCTTCTGTTCTTACACCCATTCATTTAATTTTTATTTCAATGTATTTTAGCATTTTATGTATTCTTTTGTCTAGTATAATTAGAAATTGAGTGTCCCTAGTGTTTGTTTTAGCTTCTCTTGGCTTTGAAATCTGGTTTCCTCTTGTGCTTGTTTTTGGCCATTTGCTGAACATAATATTTCAAAAATAATATATTTATGTGGATACTTTGAAGAACACAGTAATTTCTATTCAAAGAGATTTCCATTTGTTTTGTGAGGCATCTGGTGCCTTTTCCAAATAAGCATCACATTAAGCCCATTTCAAAACTTGACATTCTTTTGTATTACCTAGGATTTTGAACTGGATTATGATTTTGCATGGACTACCTTTACCCTGAAGTTATAGCCATTTGATCTTGTACACTTGAGGGAGAAGGTCTTATCTTTTATTCATCACCTTGGACATATCCTGAACTTTGATATTTTCCTTTTCCTAGAAGTCAAAAAAAAAACAAGTTTTTAATGTATGGAGGAGAGAAACACTCTTAGGACAAGGAGGGTCCTCATGTTTGTCTGCATGTCGGAATGCTTATTTCACTAAATATTAGAACTTGAAAACTTTTTGATGTTTCTGATTTAAAAAGAAAAGAAAAAGAAAGAAAACAACACTGAAGTACATTTCGTTTATCATTGTCTGGTATATTCAGTGAGAGGATTAATCCAAGTAATGTAGCCTACCCAAACAGGAAACTGCTCATAGTGTGTTATGATACTGCTAGTCTTTCTAGAAGGTAACTTCTTTGAGGACAAATATTTTGTCAGTTTTTATGCTTGTTTATCCCACTAAACCCAGATTAGTGCCTCTAATACAGCAATATTTAACTGTTTTTTGAATTAGTACTTCTTTCATATAATCATATCCAGTGTTCTAAAATAATATAGATGACTTGTATTATCTATTATGGAGAAGTATCTCCAAAGCTCATTGACTGAATTTTGGAATCAAATACTACTTGGTTATTGGATTTGCTATCATATACAGAGTGTCCCTGACTTAATGATTTTTTGACTTCATAATGGTAGAAAAGTGATATGCATTCAGTAGAAAACATACTTTGAATTTTGAATTTTTATCTGTCTCTGGGCTATTGATACTCTCTTGTGATATAATACTCTCTAGTGGTGCTGGGCAGTGAAAGTGAGCTTCAGCTCCTAGTCAGTCATGCAGTCATGAGAGTAAATAGATACGCTATACTGTAATATTAAGTGCATTTTCAATGTACAATATTTTCAACTTACAATGGTTTTATTGGGACATAACCCCAATGTAGGTAGAGAAGCATCTTTATGCTACATGTTGAATTGTCTATAATGCTTATCCTGTCTCAGGTTATTAATCTGTAAAATAGTATAATAATGACAACCTATAGCAAAATGAGACCCCACAAGTAGTTAGTATCACTAAGACTGAAAAATATAGATGACATTCAATGAGGAATTATAATATTCCAGAGATGATGCTAAATACTTCAGTTGCATTATCAAATTTAATTAAACACATCCCTTATGAGAGGGATAATAATGTTCCCCATTTTAGACATTAGGAAATCAAGTTTTAATATAGATAATTTATATGTCCAAGATGCTACAGATAATAAGAGGCAGAGTACTAGAACAATAACAAAGAATGCCTCATTCTGCAGTCAGTACTTTGTACTAGGGTCAGTATTAATAGGTCTTATTTTATATACATATGCATTATTATTGTTCAATAAGATTATTTTTATGTATATTTTATTACTAAATTTTGTTTCACATATCTGGTATCCTTTGAAAAATAATTTACAACACACATTTTAAAGTTGAGCTCCCTAGTCCAAAATATGTTTACCTATTTGTTATGAAGAAAATCAAGTAACATGAACATTCCTGAATATATTTCCTACTCTCATTTCTTGACTGCACTTAGATTGTTTAATATATAGCCTCTCATTCTTTGAGTTTAACAACGTTTGATGTTATCATCTTCTCTTGTTTCTTTGCAGTCATTCCCTCAGTGATCTCATTCTCTAAATGTGTTTCTTAGTTTTCGTGTTTCTAAAATTATAAATAAATTATAGTGCATATTTTAGATGCATTTGTGTATAAATCATAGAAATTACCAATTTATTTTCTAAGCTTTCCACCCTAAATCAACTTTCTCCATTATGGACTAACCATCAGATAATGAACGTTATTAAAATAAATAGGGATGATACATCTGTGTGAATGACTAATATGAGAAATTATCTAAAAAACATCATCTCTGATTGCTGTAGGGAGAAAATAAGTCAATTACATTATTTAAGGACATCATTGAGCCACAAGAAGAATCTGAATCTAGATTGCATTATAATATAACAAATTTTTGTTTCTAGAGCTATTTAAAAATAGCATTATTTGCTAGCTGATAATTCATTCATTTTTTCCCCAAAATAGCTTCCAGATTTAAATGAAAAAATGAACCCGTGTCAGTATGTAAATAACTGTAGATTGGGTTCATTTAGATACTTATTCTTCCTTCCCAAATCTATTAAAATTGTGTTAAATATATGTAATAAACAATACATTCAGAAAAGTATTGAGGGAGAAGTAACATATCAGAATAATTACAAAAATATTTAAAAATAAAGAATTCTCACATTATAAGAAAGAAAGATGTACAGTAGCAGGAAGCATTGCAGAAGCTCTGAAATTCCTCAGGTGTCATATGCAGAGTTGAGTAAAGGGACTAAAATTTGCATGGCAGATTAAAATACTATCAGTGAAACTGTGGCTAAGGTTTGCACACCTCCTCTACTTTCCCACATCACACTCATAGCTGAGGTGTTTACCAGCAGTTTGAAGCTGGAGAACTAGACGTGAAAGAAAACTGCATTCACTTGGCTAGGTGGGTCTGAGTCTTCCTGAGTAAAAACTTGCAATAGAGTAGATCATTCTTGTATTGCTAATGGTGCTTGATAATGATAGTGGAGTTGAAATAAATTCCTGATTGTTTTAAGCAAACAAAGGAGAAAGCTGCAGTAGATATATCCATCCCTCAAAAGGAGTAAACATTTCAGTATCTTTATATGTAATTAAAGAAGAAAAAATGTTACTTTATTTAATTAATGATGTCTTTGATTCAAAACTATAAGTAAACAGTCAAGGTCTCAAAGCAAATTAGAAAAATTAACACTAAAAGAGATGCATGAATGCTATCAGAACAACTCAGCACAGAGAAAACATAATTCAGAGAACAGAAGAGAAATCATATATTTAGTCTCTTCAACAATGCTGGGAAAATTGAATATCTATATGCAAAAGAATGAAGTTAGATCCTTACTAAACACCAAATACAAAAATTAACTCAAAATGGACTGAAGACATAAATGTATAGCTAACACTGTAAACTCCCAAGAAAAAACGTAGAAGTAAATCATCACAACGAAAATTCAGAAGAATCCTAGTTCTTTAATCTTGAAACTTATAATTTAATTATGTTTTTCCATATTGGCATCAACAAAATTAATCAAAATAATGTATTTCCAGTGGGAAATGAAGAATAATATAAGAAGAATAAAATCAGAAATCAGTGTATGTGTTTTTCCCAGTTCATTTGGTCAAGATATTTACAATAACTGGATGCCAAGAGATATTTTTTCAGTTAGTACATACTTTGAGTGTATGGCTAATGTTTGCTTGTAAATACAACTTTACAAAGACTCTTTATAACATTGGGATACTGGCATCATGATTTTTTTTTTCATACTTGTTTTTAAAATAAGGAATTAAAATTTATGGTTTACTTTCTATTTTTTTTCCACTGTCTTTATTTACTAATCCACCAAAGACTGTCATTTTTGTCTGGTCTCCACACTCCTGTGCCCTTTATTTTTCACTCCACTGTCCTTAGGCATACTTTCCTGTTCCACTATGGTGAACATGTCTCATGGACACTTTCCTTCACAATGCATAATTTGAACTGTGTCATATCAGAGATGGAAAAATATTTTAACCACATTTAACACTCAATTCCCTACTGGCATTTAATTAAACTTACTTTGATGATTTTTTCTTTGTATTTTTAAGCTCTTACTTTGATAGATTTATTAAAATGTTTTATAATGTAATAAAATAAAGTGTTTAGAAAATAAAAGAAGGGAATTAATTTAGAGATTATATATTTTAAACATTATAGATGAAATGTGCTCTTTTAAAAATTATTTATTTCACTTAAATAATGCTTTCTATATTGAATATTATAATAAATACTATCATATTTTAGACATATTATAAATTCACAATTGATGAAACAGGCTTAGAAATATTTTTAAAGGTCTACAAAACAAAACTGCTCCTTTCATAGGAGAATCAAAATTCCCTATATACAAAGCCTTAAATAACATAGGCAGATCTAGAATGGGGTCTTTCTCCTAACTTTTATCACCCCCTCCTCTACCAATGCCAAGTGAAGTACTATACAATATAAATTCTAAAGATGATTCATCTAAGCAAAAAGTAAATGCCTCTTATTGATCTGTCTATTCGTTAAAATATTTTGAATATATTTTCTGATAAAACCAAATACATTTCAGCTAATTACAAAAGTATGCAACAGCTCTATATGATATTGCTAGGCATTTGTTTCTTTATATAGCTGTCCAAAGATGTATAAACTGTGAGCTAAATTCCTGCTTCAGTAAGATATCTTACAGTAACTGTTGAAATTGTGTTTGAAGTTTGAAAGTTTTTCTGTAACATGATGTGGAGAACTACTTGAATTATATGTATTTGGTTTCTCTCTCTTGCACACACACACACACACACACACACACACACACACACACACACACACACTCAGAAAGAGAGAGGAGTGTGTGTGAGAAATAGATTAAGAGAGGGAGGAAAGAGAAAATGAACTTATTGCAGGTACCAAATTTTGATATATCAAAATATTTTTTTCTGTCTTTTGTTTGATATGTGTTGATTGTGCCAATTAAAGTGCCAAATGCCTAATCAGAGAGACTTTTATTTGGGGCTCACCTTATATAAAGGTGATTCCATTCTAGATCTTGCTTTGTGGTTAATTTGTAATGTGACCATGAACATATAATATTGATTTATGTCTGTTTCCTTGAGTGTAAACACAAGAAATTTTTCTTTATTTTCTTTGCAAATTAAATTAACTTGTAGTTTTGTTTGTTTGTTTGTTTTTAAAGAATGGTGGGGGAATGAATTCTGTGGCTGCTGTCAACCTCAAAGCATCATGATCCATAATTAATGATATCCGCTTGGCTGTTAGAATGCAGAGAGATGACATATACCTCAGGTTTTATGAATTCAACTAGATATATATTATCTCAATTCTCATTTATTTATAAACATAAAATATTTCTTTAAAGGCAAAAATATAACTAGATTTAAATTGCATTTTGGGAGCCCTTGTTCACTAGTAGATTTAGTTCATTTTTGTTCACTCATTCTATGAACGTTATGTTTCAAATTCTGGGACTCCCTATTTCCTCTTACAACTTTTTTAGATAAGTCATGGTGCTCCCAATCTAAATTACATACAACACTTGAGATCCTAATCAGATTTTAAAATCATAAATTTCTTGACCCTTCTTTAGACCTTAAGCAGGATTTCTTTCTGTGAGCTAAATTGTCAGAGACTGCAAGAAATGGGGGCTCAAAAGACAGAAGAGTTTCCAAGTCTTGGCTATTGTAAATAGTTCTGCAATAAACATAGGGATGCATGCATTTTTTTTTTTTCGAACAGCGTCATGGATTTCAATGGATAGATACTTAAGAGTGGAATTGCTGGGTCATAAGGTAGTTCCATTTCCAGTTTTTAGAGATACCTTTATACTGATTTCCATAGTGGCTGCAGCAGTCTAAAATCCCACCAGCAGTGCGTGAGGGTTCCCTTTTCTCCACATCCTTGTCAGCACTTGCTTTTTGTTGTCTTATTGATGATAGTCATTCTGACCTGAGTAAAGTGGTATCTCACTGTGCTTTTTATTTGCATTTCTCTAATGATTAATAAGGTTGAGCATTTTTTCATATGTCTGTTGGCCATCTGTATGTCCTCTTTGGAGAAATGTCTCTCCATGTCCTCTGCCCATTTTTTAATTGGGTTGCTTGCTTTTTTTGTTGTTGTTGTTTGTGTGTGTGTGTGTGTGTTTTTTTTTGGTGTTGAGCTGAATGAGTATTTTATACATTTTGGAAATTAACGGCTTATCAGATGTATCATTGACAAATATCTTCTCCTATTCAGTAGGCTGCCTTCTTGTTTTATTGATAGTTTGCTGTGAAAAAAATATTTAAGTTTGATGTAGTCCAATGTTTATTTTTTCTTTTACTTCCCTTGCCCGAGGGGATATATCAGTAAAAATATCATTCAGGATAACGTCTGCCAATATACTCCCTATATTTTCTTCTAGGAGATTTATGGTTTTGATTCTTACATTTAAGTCTTTAATACATTTTGAATTTGTTTTTGTATGTGGCGTAAGGAGGTGGTCCAGTTTCATTCTTTTGCATGTGTCAGTCCAGGGGGGTTATCACTTTGTGAGGAGTGAAATGTCTAACTATTGCATTGTGTCGTACACCTGAAACTAATAATTAAAAAACAAAAAAAGAACTAAAAACAAACAAACAAAAAAAGACAGAAAAATGAGTAATGGGAAATTTTACGTCATGTTGTGCTCAAATATTTTAAGGGTAATTTAAAAGAAATTGTGCCTCTAACAGGTTGTTTATTCCTTATTACTGACTCTGAGTTTGATAACATTCCCTTTATCTTTACGTCTCCTTCCAAGTTTTTTACTTCAATTTAAAATACTTAGAAATTACCTTGTCTTGAAAACTAACTACTTTGTGCTCTTGAAAGGTTTTAAAAAGTTTAGTGGTTTTCCATTTTCTTAATCGCATGAAATGCAGGGGAATGAATAAATGAAATCTCTCTTATTTTCCTTTGATATGATTCCCTTTCCACTTAGAGACCTTTGCATAATTTATGGCATTTTTCTACCTATTTATATAATTGTATTTATTGTCATCTAACACTCGAGAGACCACTTAGACAATGTCAGACTAACAGACTATAATCTATTATAATAAGAAGAAAACTACCTAGTTTGTTTAAGAATAAAATGAACAAGCATGTGTATATATGCATATACACAGACATGAATATATGCGTATATACACACATGTATAGATAGATACATATATCATATAAAACAAAACATATAAGCAATACATACATAGTGTTAAAGACACACTTATTAGTGTATTTTTCATTGGCTCTTTTCACAGTGCAATGGACTTTGCATTATTCTTTCATATAAAGAACACAATCAGGACTCCTGCCGTAGACTCTCAGCCCTAGAGAACTTTGCAAAAATTTCTCTATTACTTTGAAGTAATGGACAGCTATTGGATTATAATTAACTTTAGGTAGAAATTGAAAGATGATATTTCAAGTTCTCAATATCAAACTTTAGAACCTAAATATGATAATCAAACCCTGAATTAGATTTTGTGTTACATTGGTAGATATATTAGAGGGTATAAAATCAGGTTGACATGTTATCAGTAGCTGCTCTTCCCATCAGAACTGTTTTACTGTACATTGCTCACATTCATCTTGCTCTCTTACCAAGGGAGGTCACACTATAGAAAACTAATATTTATGTTATGATTGGCAACATACTTAAAGAAAAATTCATTCTGAATGTTAGCAAAAGTTTTTTGGTGAAAGAATATTCTAAGTAGTACCTTTAATTTTCAAATATTGCTAGGTACTTGCATGTTAAATTATTTGGGGAACATTATTACCAACATTCTTCTATATAAAGATTTCTTATTTCATTTTTGTACTTTAATATTCTTCCCATTACTGCATAAATCTGTCTTTGTTTGATCAGGAATATTTATATTTTTTCATATAACACAATATCTGTAACAATGTGAGAATTATGAATTAATATATTATCAAGATAAAACAAATACATAAGTATTGTAACCCACTGCAAATATAGCCCACTTAATTATTTGTTTCAAATTAATTTGAATTCAATCAGTGCGATGTATCCATAGATAAACTCAAAATTATTTTTGAGATAATTATATTAGATTTACTATATTCCCTTTCTTCTCTGCACCCTCATCATAGGTCACTTTCTCTTCACTTAATCATAACTGTTTTTAACATGTTAGTGGAATAGCCACACATTTACTCACTTCCTTCAGATGTCTTGTTCCACTGACATGACTTATTGGATGCCATACATTCATCCCTCTGTGTCTGTGGAGTATTTGTTCCAGGAATCTCGCAGATACCAAAATCTGTGGATGCCGAAGTGCCTTATATAAAATGGCATATTTGCATATAACCTATACACATCCTCCCATGTAATTTAAATCATCTCTAGATTATTTGTACTGCCTAATGCAATGTACTTTTAGCAGGATGATACATCTTCTTATGATAAGTGAAAATACTCTCTTGTCTTTCTTTTGCATGAACATTGTCAAAAGGTTTGTAGGTTTTGCTTGCTAATTTGCTCAGGGCACCTTCTTTGGACAAATTAAGAACTGACTGACATCCATCACCAAAGGGAATTAAGACTTTGAGACCACCTGCTACTTACTTTGACACATCAATGCCAATCTTTTGTAAAGTGTCTAAGCCACAGGGGGTAATGACCAGGTGTGCAGGCATATTTTGCCACTTAATTTCTGTCTTGAAGTGCAAGCAGACTATTTTAGGAGTTTTTAGTTTTTGATGAATGCATTTCCAACATTATGTTACACTTGTTGTTGGAAAGAAGTTTTTTTTTTAAAATGTCTTCATTGGAGAACAGTTTTGAGAAATTCCTGCTTTTGTTTTCTTTAAAGCTTGCTTTTGAATAGTAACAGTCATTCTCTACTTTACACTTACTTCTATTATATATTTACCACATGATGTTTTAATTCTTTGTCTCTGTCATTTTAAATTCAACTTTTCAAAGTTATGGTCAGGAAGGAAAGTAAATAGCCCTAATTAATGAATGAAACAGAAGTTCTTTTAAAATATACTGTTAGAAAAATAGATTCTTATTTATTTTAAATATAAATACAAATGTTGAGATAAATTCCAATACTGTATTTAAATATAAGACAAAGTATAACTAATGATGCACAAAGTAAACTGATTGCACCTAGCAATTCAGGCTATGGATTGAATTTTCATAAAGTATTATATGTAGCTTGTTAGAATGAATGAAAATAAATTATGGTCCAAGTCCTGGCAATATCCGCTAAACAAGAATGTGATACAGGGCTTCTATTCAGTGCATACTACATTACTCTTCAGTGATGAGAAATGTCTTCTATGTAAGCAAAGTGTTTATAACTGTTCTCCCTAAAACATATGTTTAAGTTGTACAAAGAGCTACAGACCTTAATACACTTACTGTACAGTCTACTAATCTAAATACTATCTGAACTTATTAGGAAAGAATTGAATGATCAAATAATTTAGGGGCAATTTATATATAATAAATAATAATGTATAAAAAAAGATTAAATAAAATATTACATAATTGCATATATTTATCCAGGAAAATGTTTTTGGACCAAATATGATATAATGTTTTATTTTTTGTTTGATTATAACTAAAATGTGATTCTGCAAATTTTGTTTTGAAAAACAAATAGAAAATAATATTTTACAAATAGCTGATTTCAAAGAGAAGCAAACCGTGGAATAAAATGTTAATAAAAAAAAAGGAAAAAAAACTACCAAGGCTGCCTCCTACTACCTCAACTCATGTGAAAACCAAGGAAATGATAATAATCTAGTTGTGACACATTGTATATCAGATATTGTGCAAGGGGCAGATACATCTATATTCAGATAACTGATAATATAGCTCAAAATAATTTTTATTATTTTTGGTAAAATGAGTTGTGCTAAGCCAGAGATGTAACAGAGTCCTTATGGTACCTGTATAAGAACATAAAAATGACAATCAAGATGAATATTTCCATATTGCCTTGGTCAAATAAATGAAAAAACTACATGTTTTATTTAGATGATTTGTCTCATCTGTTTTGTGCTTTTTCTCAGTATAATTTTTCAGAGGGAAACCTTATAATGTAAAAATATGTAATAATTATAAGTATAGTCTGTATAACCAAGAGAAAATGCAAACCATTTCTCATTTCACACACTAGAAATCTGAAATGAAAGATAAAGGTCTTTATTCTGAAGACATATTCCAGCGCCTAGAACAGTTGAAATCCTTAAGAAATATGTATAGAACACATGGGGGGAAAAGTAAAATTTTAAGGAACTAGTTAAATGAGTTATGTATGGAATTCGTTAATTCAACACTAAACATGTAAAAGTCACTCTTTGTGGGTACATACTTCTTTTTCTCTAATACTTTATCGTAAATAATTAAATATGTATCTGTAACTTTCCACAGGCCAGTTAAAATATGGATAAGATTTCTTTTCATTCAAGCAGTTAGTGTAGTGACTATTGCAATTTTTATGTATTTGCTTTCATATATATATATATATATATATATATATATATATATATATATATATATATATTAGACTAATATGTGTAATGACCTTAACTGAATATTTTTAGAGTATATTGTTGTTTTGGGTCTTATATTTTTGTTCACAAAATATGCAAGTTATTAATACGAATAACTGCACTTTTGAAGTTTTAAACGTTTTAATCAGAAAACTTTTTTATGTGAGATTGCATGTAAAGTAGTAGTATATTGATTTATAATCCCTAAATAGATATTTTTTTAACACATACTTTGTGGTTAAAGAATCTATCAAACAACTCAATTAAAATAATTAGTGGATTTAATCAATGGATTCACAAACTAAGCAAAGTTCTTAGCAATACCATCATCCAGTGAAATTCATTTATTTAAATATTTGAGTAGTTTTTCACACAGTTCGTTACGTGCTTTAGCAATATTGGAATAATGTGCTTAATAGTCCTAGAATATAGGCTTGGGGCAAAGTATACTATATTAAAATCTTGGTGCCCTTCTTGGAGATGAATTTAGGGTATTACAACGCCACTTCAAACTGGAAGCTTAAGGAAAATTAATGAGGGACTTATGGATATTAAGAGGATAATAAATAAGCAGTCACTGTATAAATACAAAATCATCCTAAGTGAGTTCTGGGTTTATTTCAGGTCTTCTTGCACCCATTGTTTAATTAGAAAACCATTGTGGAATATACAAATGTATTGACAAACATTTAATTTCAATTAAAGCTATTTAAAATTAATCTGAGAAAATATTTCTCTGAATAAGTTAGCAACAACAATTTTGTTTATATGAGATAATATTATGTTAAAGATCCTGTAACTCATCCACATTTCACATGGTTGTTTTGGTGATTTGTTTTTCTGGTTATATTTTGGAATTTCCCATTGAAATGTGACTATTTTATTACTCTTTTATCCTCAGTGCCTATGATAGTTTATATATGTATCTATGTATATGTATATGTATATATATATATATATATATATATATATAAACTAGTATATATAATATTACATATTATATATATATACATACATCACACACACACACACATACACACACACACACACACATGAGGTCTGACAATGAAATTCAAGAACTCATCCTAGAAAATGTGCTAAATACCTCATTGCTGAATATCACTATGGTCACCTTCAAAATACTCCCCTTGGGAAGCTATGCACAATTGCCAGTGCCTAGTCTGCCCTTAAAAGCAATTTTGGAACTCTTCCTCTGGAATGGCAATCAGAGCTGTCGTCTTATTACCCTTGATGTCCTGAATGTCTTCAAAATGTCTTCCTTTCAATATTTTCTTTATATATGGGTAAAGAAAGAAGTCATTTGGGGCCCAATCAGGTGAATACGGAAGGTGTTCCAATACAATTATTTATTTACTAGCTAAAAACCCCCTCACAGACAGTGCCATGTGAGCTGGTAAATTGTCGTGATGCAAGAGCCATGAATTGTTGGCGAAAAGTTCAGGTCGTCTAACTTTTCACGCAGGTTTTTCAGTACTTCCAAATAGTAAACTTGGTTAAGTGTTTGTCCAGTTGGTACAAATTCATAATGAATAATCCCTCTGATATCAAAAAACGTTAGCAAATCGTTGCAACAAGTTTGCGAACTTAATTGTCAGAGCTCTGATGGCTTTTGAGCTTCTGCCCCAGTGCTGGAGCTCAGAGTGAGTGACTCCTTCAGCAAGTAAGTCCCTGCATGGGCCCTTTAATAGGAGTACCTGGGAGTGCGGCTGCCCTTGTCTCACTTAGCTATAATTTCTGCTGCTTTTCACAACCAGAAGTTATGGAGACTTCTGGATATGTCAGTAATTTAAATATCAAAATGGTTTTTATTTTGATTTTTAATGTCAAAATATACATTGAGAATAGGTTTACTTTCAGATTCAAGATGTATAAAAAATGCAAGGATAAGTGTAATTATGTTAAAATGTTCAAAATGAACACAAATAAGTAAAGAGAAGCCACCAGCTAGAAGGAATTTTCAATTACATTTTGTGGTGATCTCTTAGGTAGGTTTTCTTTTTTTTCTTTTAGAAATCCCTATGTTTAACAGTATGTATTTACCCAGAAAAAGTTTTTGAAAAAAAAATCCAAATAAAATGCTCCTTTCCATTTTTTATCATTAATAATTCCTAGTACAGTTTGTCCAATTGTATTGCTTTATTAAATTTTTATTAAATTTGTTGGGGTGATATTGGTTAGTAAAATTGTATATGTTTCAATTGTATAATTCTATAATACATTATCTATATATTACATTGTATGTTGAACACCCAGAGTCATTTCTCTTTCCATCACCGTATATTTGACCCCCTTTACCCTTTCGTACATCCCCCAACCCCTTTCACTCTGGTAACCATTAAACTGTTCTCGGTCTATGACTTTTTGTTTCTTTGTCTTGTTTTTTCATGGCTTTTCAGTTTTGTATCCCACATCTGAGTGATATCATATGGTTCTCTACTTTTTCTGTCTGACTTATTTCACTTAGCATGATAATTTCAAGATTCATCCATATTGTTGCAAATGGCAGTATTTCATCTTTTCTTATGGCCAAGTAATATTATATTGTATATAGGTACCATATTTTCTTTATTCAATCATCTATTGAAGGACACTTTATTTATTTATTTATTTATTTATTTATTTATTTATTTATATTTTTATCATGGCAACCATGAATAATGCTGCAATGTATATGTATCTTTATGGATACATATTTTCAGATTTCTATTATAAATCAGGAAACCTGTCTAATTGCTCCAAGTACATATACTAAACATGTCCTTACTTCTTTTATTTTTCTTTTCAAAAAAAAAAAAGTAACATACTCATGTTTTAAATGTTAAATAATTGTGACATTTATTAATTTATTTTTTTTAAATCAGGTGTTCTTTATTTCACATTTCCACATTTTCTTCTATACTCAGCCTTAGGAACACCATTTTGGTCATCATTTTCTATGGGATTTACATTTCTACATAGTGTATAAAAACATTCAACTCTAGTGCTATCTTCTTATTCACTAATTTTGGTCATCATATATTGACTTTCCATTTTGGGTTGTCAGGATATGTTTCTGGTGGGCTAAATTATTATTAAATAGCATACTCTTGCAAATACTGACATATGAGTATCATAATATATTTTGGTTACATTTTCTTCACTATTTTTAAAAATCTTATATTTTGAAATAATCGTAGATTGACAGGAAATTTCAAAGATAGTGCAGAGAGTTCTCTTGTACTCTATACATGGTTTCCCCATTGGTTACATCCTACATACTATGTAAAGTACTATATTGGAACCAGAGCAGTGACTATTGATCGAATATGTGCATGTTGTTTTGCATGTCTTTTATCACAGTGTATAACTTCATGTAATCAATATTGCAATCAAAATTTAAAAAAAGATCTCTTCTATCATAATGGAGATCTCCTTATAGTATCACACCAATCTCTCTACTATATTTGAATTGTGGAAATCACTTATTTGTCTTTCATGTCTATAATCATATCATTTTTGAGAATGTTGTATAAATGGAAACATGTAATATGTGAACTTTTGAGGTTGTGTTTTTGTTTGGTTTTTTTTTGTTTGTTTGTTTTGCTTTTTGTTTTCCACACAGCAAATCCCTTTGTGGTCCATCAAAGCTGTTGTGTGTATCAATAGTCCATCCTTTTTATTGTTGAGTAGTGTTCCATGGCATGGAGGACTGCTAACCATTAACCTATTGAGGGTAATTTTGGTATTTGGGCTCCTTCCGGTTTGGGACTGTTAGAAATCAAACTGCTATAAACACTTATGTAAAGATTTTTGTGTAAACATAAGTCCTCACTTTAGTCCAGGAATGCAATACCTTGCATTTATATTAAGATTCTTTTTAGTTTTTAAAAGAAATTGCCAAAATCTTTTCTAAAGTGACTGTACCATTACAATCTATGAGGGATCCAGTTTCTCCAGATTTTTACCAATATTTGGTATTATCACTATTTTGTATTTCAGCTCTTCAATGGATGTGTAAGGATATCTCATAATGATCTTAATTTGCATTTCCCCAATGGTGAATGGTGAATGATATAAAACCTATTTTCATGTGCTTATTTTTTAATATTATGTATCTTCAGTGAATGGCCCTTTAGGTCTTTTGACCATTTTCTCGGGTTTTTTGTTTGTTTGTTTGTTTGTTTTTTGCGTTTTTTATTCAGTTTTGAATTTTACAGAGGGTACAAAAAATGTACTCACATTTTAAGAAAAGAAAACTGTATTAAAATTATAATAATCAATATATACCAATAACAAAAGATGAATACAAGTCACATTTGAATTCTGCAATTACAAGAAGTGCTCAAAGTGGTTACCATTAGAATCCAGACACTTCTGGTTATGGCAAATTACTTCTTGAGCAATGTTGACCAAAATGTCCCCTTGTATACATATTTTTAGTACCCGTGGTATCCATATGTAATTTAGATATGCATCCTTTGCCAGACATTTAGCTTCCAAATATATTCTCCTCATCTATATCCTATCTCTTAATGGTATATTTCAAAAAGCAAAAAGTTTTCAATGTGATGAAGTCCAATTTATCAATTTGCTCTTTTATGGATTGTACATTTGGTGTCATATCTAAGAATTATTCACCATGCCCTAATTCCAGAAGAATATTGCCTATGATATAAATTTCTTTATAGTTTTATATTTAAATCTATTTCTATTTTATTTTTCAACCAGGCTGTGAGGTTTGCATTGCGATTTGTATTTTAGCCCATGGATATCCAATTGCTCCAGCACCATTTATTAAAAATACTATCCTTCCTCCACTAAATTTGTTTTACACCTTTGTTAAAAAATAGTGAGTCATCCGTATGAAAAGATGTTCAATGTCACTAATCATTAGAGAAATGCAAATTAAAATCACAAAAAGTTATTACCTCACACCTATCAGGATGGCTATCAATAAATCAATAAACAACAAATGTTGGAGATGATGAAGAGAAAAGGGAACACTTATGCAATATTGGTGAGATTACAAATCGGTGTAGCCACTACAGAAAATGGTTTGCAGGTGGCTCAAAAAATTAAAAATACAACTACCTTATGACCCAACAATTCTACTTCAGGGTATATATCCAAAAAAAATCCAAAACACTAAATCAAAAAGACATATGTACCCCTATGTTCATTGGAGAATTATTTACAATTGCTAAGATATGAAAGCAACTTACATGCCCATAAGTAGATGAGTGGATAAAGAAATGTGGTATAGATATACAATGGAATATTACCTGGCCATAAAAAAGAATGAAAATATTTAGGTAACATGAATGGAACTAGAGGATATTATGCTAAGTGAAGTAAGTCAGACTGAGAAAGACAAATACTATATGATCTCACTTATATGTGGAATCTAAAGAACAAAATAAACAAACAAATGGAAACAGACTCATAGAGAACAAACAGAGGGGATGGGTGTTAGAGAGCTGTGTGAAAAAGTGTAAAGTATTAAGAAGTCCAAATTGTTAGTTACAAAATAGTCACAGGGATGCGAAGTACAACATAGAGAATACAATTAATAATGTTGTTATAACCCCCTGTTGTTAGTGTGTGTTCCTATGTTTCTGAATTTTTTTAAACATAATTGAATTGTTTGAATTAGTGTCACAAAAATTGATATTTTGGCTGGTTTAAATCATCTAAAATTTAATGTTACAAAAAATAAACTGGCATTTATTAAAGCACACTACATTGCATCATTTTAAAATCAGACAATTTTTGCTCACACATCTCAAATCAATTTCCTCAATACAAGTTCAAAGATGCAGTATCATCTCAAATTTATGGCGATGCCTTAATTAATTTTCCTGGCTATCTCCATGAAATACTGGCATTCTTTCATAATATTTTATCCATTTTCACTCCCATGTTCTTTTGGATATACTGTGGCGGGGGATTAAACTACAGAGATTTGATTTTTCCATTTGGATCTTTGTTCACCTGCCTCACCTTAGTATGATTCATAATGATATATATATATATATATATATATATATATATATATATATATATATATATATATATATATATACACATATACTTCATAAAATAACTATAGCTTATCTCTTCATATTCATCTTACTTTTTCTCTTCAACTTGTTTTCTGAGCAACCTTATAATATTGTAAGCGCTGAGCTTTTCTAAACTCACTGGTAAGTAAAGTATTCACAGCTCAATGAAACATATAGATGTAGTTAAACAAAATATCAGAACATACCTGATATTAAATTCTACTAGTTGTACGCTCTTGGCTAATTTTTATTATTATTTTTTTTAAGATATGAGAGGGAGACAAACAAACAACCTACATAGTCTTATAGAAAATATACATATAAGCAAAAACTCCACAACAGTATAGGAGATTATTTCTTCTTTTTTTTTTTAATTAAAGTTTATTGGGGTGACAATTGTTAGTGAAGTTACATAGATTTCAGGGGTACAATCCTATATTACATTATCTATAAATCCCATTGTGTTTTCACCACCCAGAGTCAGTTCTCCTTCCATCACCATATATTTGATCCCCTATCCCCTCATCTACCACCATCTCCCCTTTTACCCTCTGGTAACCACTATCATCTGTGTCTATGAGTTTTTGTTTCTCATTTGTTTTTCTTGTTCTTTTGTTGTTTTTGGTTTATATACCACATATCAGTGAAATCATATGGTTCTCTGCTTTCTGTCTGACTTATTTCTCTTAGCATTACACTCTCAAGATCCATCCATGTTGTCACAAATGGTCCTATTTCATTTTTTCTTACTGCCAAATAGTATTCCATTGTGTATATATACCACAACTTCTTTATGCATTCATCTATTGAAGGACATTTTGGGTGTTTCCATGTCTTGGCCACTATAAACAAAGCTGCAATGAACATTGGAGCACACTTGTCTTTATGGATCCATGTATCAAAATTAATTCAAAGTGGATCAAAAACTTAAGCATAAGACCTGAAACAATAAATTGCATAGAAGAAAACATAGGTACTAAATTTATGGACCTTGGGTTCAAAGAGCATTTTATGAATTTGACTCCAAAGGCAATGGAAGTAAAAGCTAAAATAAACGAATGGGACTATATGAAACTTAAAAGAAGGGGGGTGGGTGGGAGATGAGGGTAAGGGGGATCAAATATATGGTGATGGAAAGAGAACTGACTCTGGGTGGCGAACACACAATGGGATTAATAGATGATGTAATACAGAATTGTACACCTGAAATTATGTAATTTCATTAACAATTGTCACCCCAATAAATTTATATATATATATATATACTTTCCCAGAAACAAAAAAAAAGAAAGAAAGAAAGAAAGAAAGAAAGAAAGAAAGAAAGAAAGAAAGAAAGAAAGAAAGAAAGAAAGAAAGAAAGAAAGAAACTTAAAAGCTTCTGCACAGCAAAAGAAACCATCGACAAAATAAAGAGGCAACCAACTGAATGGGAGAAGATTTTTGCAAATCGTGCCCCTGATAAGGGCTAATATCCAAAATATACAAGGAACTCATGATGCTCAACAACAAAAAAACAAACAACCCAATTGAAAAATGGGCAGAAAATTTGAAGAGACATTTCTCCAAAGAGGACATACAAATGGAAAATAGACGTATGAAAAAATGCTCAACATCACTAATCATCAGAGAAATGCAAATAAAAACCACAATGAGATACCACCTCACCCCAGTCAGAATGGCTATCATCAACAAGACTAATAGTAAGAAGCGTAGGAGAGGCTGTGGAGAAAAAGGAACCGTCATACACTGTTGATGGGAATGCAGACTGGTACAGCTGTTATGGAAGGCAGAGTGGAGGTTCCTCAAAAAAGTATGAATAAAATTACCATATGACCCAGCAATCCCTCTCCTGGGTTCCACCAAAAAAATTTGAAAATATTTATACTTAAAAACACATGTGTTCCAACGTTCATTGTAGCTTTGTTTACGGTGGCCAAGACATGGAAACAACCAAAATGTCCTTCGATAGATGAATGGATAAAGAAGTTGTGGTATATATACACAATGGAATGCTATTCGGCAGTAAGAAAAGATGATATAGGAACATTTGTGACAACATGGATGGATCTTGAGGGTATAATTCTAAGCGAAATAAGTCATACAGAAAAAGCGGAGAACCCTATGATTTCACTGATATGTGGTATATAAACCAAAAACAACAAAAGAACAAGACAAACAAATGAGAAACAAAAACTCAGAAGCACAGACAATAGTTTAGTTGTTACCAGAGGGTAAGAGGGGTGGGGGGAGGAAGATGAGGGTAAGGGGGATCAAATGTTTAGTGATGGAAGGAGAACTTACTCTGGGTGGTGAGCACACAGTGGTATTTATAGATGATGTAATACAGAATTGTACCCCTGAAATCTATGTAATTTCACTAACAATTGTTACCCCAGTAAATTAAAAAAAAAAAAAAAGTTTGATTACAGATTCAATAGTCTTACTTAGTAATTGGTCTACTCAGATATTCTTATTTTCTGATTCAATCTTGGTAGGTCATATATTTCTAAGAATCTTTATTCCATTTCTTCTAGGTTGTTTAGTTTATCTATAGTTCTTTACAGCAGTCTCTAATGATATTTTTATTTCTGTGGTATCAGATGTAATGTCTCCTTTTATGTTTGTAATTGTGTTGATTTTTATACTCTTTCTTTTTTCTTGGTTACTCTAGCTAAGCATTTGTCAATTTTGTTTATCTTTTCAAAGAACCAACTCATTTTGGTAAATCTTCCGTATTGTTTTTCTGTTCTCTATTTTATTATTTTTGCTCTAATTTTTATTATTCATTTCTTTCTCCTAACTTTGTTCTCTGTTTGTTCTTTTTATTTCTATTCTCTCAAGGCATATAGTTAAGTTCTTTATTTAGGATCATTCTTATTTTTTAATATAGATATTTATTGCTATGAACTTTCCTCTAAGAACTCCTTCTGCTGTCTAAGTTCTGATATTTATGTTTTCATTTTCATTTGTCTCAAGTAGATTTCCCCCCCTTTATTTTTTTTAATTAATTTTATTGGGGTGACAATTGTTAGTAAATTTACATAGATTTTAGGTGTACAATTCTGTATTACATCGTCTATAAATCCCATTGTATGTTCACCACCCAGAGTCAGTTCTCCTTCCATCACCATATATTTGATCCCCCTTACCCTCATCTCTCCCCCCCACCCCCCTTACCCTCTGGTAACCACTAAACTATTGTCTGTGTCTATGAGTTCTTGTTTCTCATTTGTATTTTTTTTATTAATCCATTGGTTGTTCGTGAAAGTATTTAATTTTTATGTATTCACACATTTTCCAGTTTTCCTTTTGTGTTAATCGTTATTTTCTTGTCATTGTGGTCAGACAAGGTACTTCATGTGATTTTACTCTTCTTGAATTTTCTAAGACTTGTTTTGTGACCAACATATGGTCTATTTTAGGAAATGTTTTATGTGCACTTGAGAAGAATGTGTAGTTTGCTGTTATTAAGCAAAATGTTCTGTAAATATCTGTTAGTTTATTGTTCTATAGTTTTCAGATCCATTGCTTTCTTATTAATTTTCTATGTGTGGGTAATCTCTCTACTGCAGTGAGTTAGGTATTAAAGTCCCCAACTATTATTATATTTCTGTGCATTTCTACTTTAGCTGTTATTTTTTTGCCATATTTATATATATATATATATATATATATATATATATATATATATATATATATATATATATGGCATATATATATCATGGTTGGGTGTTCAAATATTTATAAGTAGAATATCTGATTGTCCCTTTTACCATTTTAAAAGTCAATTTTGTCTGATACAGCATACCTACCTCTGCTTTTTTTTTTTTTTTTTGTATGACCTACCATTTCTTAAAATGTCTTTTCCCATTCCTTCATCTCAGTCTATGTATGCCTTTAAGGCCAAAGTCTATTGTAGGCAACATATTATTGGATCTTGTATTTTTAGCCATTCAGCCATTCTGTGTCTTTTGATTGAATAATTTAATCTGTTTATGTTTAAAGTAATTATTAATAGATAAGAAGTTACTATTGCCATTTTATTGTTTTCTTGTTTTATATAGACCAATCGTTTCTTGTGCTTTATCCTGCTATCTTTTTTACATTTGTTGTCTTTTGGTATCAGTATGTTTTGATTTCTGTATCGTATCTTTTGTATAATTGACACAGGATTTTCCCTTCTGGTTACCATGATGCTTTCATAAAATATTTTAAAATTATAGCACTGTATTTTAAGCTGATGACAATTTAACTTTAACAGAATTTTTAAACTTTACACTATTACTTCTCCTTTCCCTCACATGTTGGTTATTATTACAATTTATACATAATTTGCATCATGTAACTAATAACAGATTATTGTAGTCATGGCTATTTTTGTTCTGGTCATTTTTTAAATTTTAAATTAGAGTTATAAGTGAATATGCATCATCATTAACAAATTACAGAATACGCCTTTCACTTTACATTAACTATCCCATTGAATTTTTAGTCACCTTTTATGTTTGTATGATGTTAATTATCATCCTTTTATCTCACTCAAAACACTCCCTTTAGCATTTCTTGTAAAGTTTGTCTAGTGTTAATGAACTTCCTCAGCTTTTTTTTTTTTTTTTTTTTTTCAGGAAAGTCTTTATCTATCCTTAATTTCCTAACAACAGCTTCACATGGTATAGAATTCTTGGTTGACAGGTTTTCCTTTCAATATTTTGAATGTGTCATCCCATTCACTCCTGGCATGAAAAGTTTCTGTTGAAAATTCTACAAGTAGTCCTATGGCAGATATAACTTCTTGTATGTAACTTCGCTCTTTACTGTTGCTGCTTTTAAAAAATATATATATTTTTCTTCGACTTTCGACAATTTAACGATAATGTGTTTTATCGTAACCCGCATTTGGGTTCAATCTATTTGAGATTTTTTAGGGACCTCATAGATCTGATATCCATTTTTCTCCCCAGGTTCAGGAAGATTTTAGGTGTTATTGCTTCAAATATACTTTTTATCCCTTTCTCATTGTTTCCTCCTTCTGAAATTCCCATAATGTGAATATTTTTTTAATTTTCATTACGTCCCATAAGTCCTAAGCTTTCTTCACTCTTTCTTCTTTTAGTTCCTCTGACTGGATACTTTCGAGTGCCCTGTCATCCAGGTAGTTGATTCTTTCTTCTGCATGGATCTTGTATTTTTAGTCTGTTTTTGAAACTCTGTATAGAATTCTTCAGTTAAGTTATTGTATTTTTCAACTATAGTATTTCTGGGATTTTCTTTATATATTTTTTTGCTTTGTTGAACTTCCCATTTTGTTTATGCACTAAAATTCATTAAGAGGATTATTCTGAAATTTTTGTCTGACAGTTCATAGATTTCATATCTTTAGAATCAATTATTAGAGTTTCTTTAGTGGTACCACAATTATCTGTTTTGTTTGTTTGCTTGCTTGTTTTGTGATCCTTGATTCCTTACATTAGTGTCTGTGTATCTAAGTAATCTAGCTCCTCTTCCAGACTTTACAGGTTTGCTTTGGTAGAGACAGATATTCAGCAGTCAGCTCAGTTTGGGTTTCTGGCTATGTCTGCTAGTAATGTCCAGAAATCACCTGCCCAAGGACATTACTAGCAGACTAGCCCAGAAATGTAAACTGAATTTCCATCAACACTCTTTCTGGTATTTATATATTCACCCATTAAAATATTTTTTCTGAACCATGAAGGAAAAATCTTATAGTCAAGAATGTTGTCTAAAATATACCGAATAACCACCTGCTTGTCAATACCTTCTGAATATTTATCATATTTTGAGGATTTAACATGAAGTTGTCTTTCTATTGATTTAAAATTCACAAGCAAATAGTAAGCACGTTTCCAAAAATCCTAATTAACATGTTAAAATAAAACAAAACACTAAACATTCTTTGTACCTTTTGTTTAGAATTCAGGCTTATCATTTTTATCATTTAACAAATTTATTTTTTTTTAAATCACATTTTGTTAAGCTAGAACTCTGAATGATATGCCCAACCCAAATCATTTTTCAAACTTGATTTAGAGTTTTACTACTTTGACATTTTGTTCTCACCATGATGGCGTGCTGTTTTCTTTTCTATAATATGACAATAAAATGCAGACAGTGTCATTCTATCAAATGTGAAATAGATGTGTTCCCTTGAGGAAAATCTTCCCAGAACAGGTCAAACAGATGCATGAAAAACATTTAAATTTATGAACTCTTCATACATTTACATGACAATGAGTCACAATATAAACTCATGTATTCTTGTTATGTAAATTGAAAATAAGCAGCAAGATATAACTGAAATTGTGTCCCAAAAATGGCATTTAAAACCAAAGGAAACTTTTTGTTGCTCTTCTTTCTGTTACTCTTACTCTGCAGATAAAATAAAAACTGTTAAAAAGGTGAGGACACTAAGACTGGATTCAAAAGGAAACTAAATGCATACAGAAATAGAATTGTATTCTATGAAGCATTCTATCTAATCAATTTCCTTAGTAATGAATCTAAAAAAATTAAGGATGAGAATATCATGGTGTAGGAAAAAAGAAAATGGGTCGAAAGATTTTAGAATCCAAATCTGACACTGCCTGGCTGAGTAATTTTTAAAAATCCTGTTGACTCATGTTCTTATGTTAAAAAAATGGAATCAAATTATGTTATTTGTTATGTCCCTTGAAAAGATTATCTTATCTTCAGGCTTAGCTGTGTAACAGAATAACTTGTAGAGATTTACAAAATCAGGATGTATATTCTTCTCCAAAAAATTGGGAGCTTTAGTGATCAGGTATAGGCATTGTGTTTCTCATTATTGAATTACGCAAATAGCTGGTCCTCAAAAAAAGTCATTTTATTCAACTTTGTTTCATTATAATGGGATAAGATGCCACAGGAACTTATCTCTTGTTTACGTTAATTAACCTATTGTAAAACTGGTTTCATTATATGTCACTTCATTTAAAGTCATGGAACCTATTGGCAATGGTGAGGACTTACTCTATGTGTATGTTTGTGTATCTTATATGGAGAGAGTTACCTATCTATTTATCTATCTATCATCTGTCTATTTATCTATCTATCTATCTATCTATCTATCTATCTATCTATCTATCTATTATCTATCACCTACCTATCTATCATAAAGGTATTGTTAATGCAATTTAGCCTTTTGTAATTGTCATGTTATTTATATAATAAATAATATTCAAAAGCACTTGTAGTTTCTCATTTGTTTGCCACCAGGTGGTTGCTTGTAATCAAATATGCCCAATATATGATTCTTCCACATATCCAAATATTCATTGGCAAACAGTCCCAAGAACAGTCTATATTCTATATAGCCAATGACACACCATCTGTCTGCCAGTTAAGCATGCCAAAAGAAAACTACACTGAAATAAGCAGCAACAATTTACCAACAGCTTGACTAACAAAACTTGTAGTTTGAGAATGCTATAAAATCTTTTGTTTTATGTTCCATGGGAGAATATAGGAATGAAAAGAGGCTGAGCAGAGAAAGGCACTCAAACATTAATCTACTGGCCTATAGACACTACAGAACACTCCATGCAGAGTTAAGTGTCCCTGTACAATACACATAATATAAATACTAGTTATTTCAAAATGAAAAAAAATTACCAGACTTTTTGCAAATTAGTGAACGTTTTGAGCAGTGATACTTCAATCTGCTATTTGGACCCATAGCTTAGGGTCTCTTTAATGCTACTAACCCACCTCTGTTGTGTGTATTGATGAGTTGTATGCTTCAATAATCTAGGGTATAAATTAAAACAAAAGTAAACAGACTTTCACCACTGACCATTGATGAAGAAATAAGAAATGAATTAAACCTCCCACTGTACACTACCAAAAAAAAAAAAATGAGGGGAAAAGGAAACACTAGTTTTCAAACAAAAGTCAAGGAGCGGTGAAGAACTGTAACCACTGTGAAAAGTGAAACAAACAAGGTGAGCTCTACAATAAACTTGGAATTCTGCATGGAGGTAATTTTGTGGCTATGATTAGAGGGAGTAAAGCAATAATAAACCTGGAAAGTCTGGGTGATTTAGGGAAAGGAATTTTGAAGATTGTGGAAGCTGAGGAAACCAAAAATTTTGAGAAAAATTTTATGAGAGATGGGAGTTATGCAAAAATCCCTAGAATTCTCCATAGCAGTTGCTTTGAGTCTTTGGGAGGTATAAGGTTAGCCATGCTTATGGTGAAACTCCACAGCACAAAACTTACAAGGGTTGCAGAATTTTTAAATAAGCAATTTCTACAGCTCACACACAGCAGGGAGTTTGTAAATTCTAATTATCCAGAGTACAGAGTTCTTGTTTAGCACTTTAGGTTTGCAGTGGAGATTTCAGAGGGGTCATGCCTTAGTTGAAAGATTGCATCATTAATAAAATTAAAGATAAGGCTTTGTAGAAACCAACTCAACTACTTGCTGGAATAAAGTCTTAAATTCTTTAAAGGACAGCAAAACAGAGAACATGAAGAACATACTACTCATAATGTCTAGCTTGCATCACATTGTCTAGCATGTAATAAAAAAAAAATACTAAACTTCCCAAGAAGCAGGGATATGTGATCTAAAAATAGGGCAAATAATCTATCATTAAAAACAGAAATTATGGAATTATCTGACAAGGACCTTAAAATAGAAATTATAAAATATTGAATTATTTGAAGGGAAGTCTAAACATACTGAGAACAGAATGGAAGATATACGGTAGAACCTATTGGAATTTCAAAGTATTAAGAATTAAATATATCAAATTAAAATTTTACTGGATGGTTTAGCACTTTAGTAGCAAATATAATTAAAATGAATGCATAGCAATATAAGTTTTCCAAATGAATGAATTGAGAGAGAGAAAAAAAAAAACTAAAAACACAAAATAACAGAGATTTGCTGCCTATAGAACTATTTCAAGCTGTCTAATATTATGTGTAATTGGAGTTTCAGAAGGAGAGACTACAGAAAAATATTTGAATAAAACAGTGACAAATTGTATTCCAAGTTTAATTAAAATTTAAAATAGTACACATTCAAGAATATCATAGAAACTACAACAAAGAACAGTAAACCAAGATACACTATAATCACACTGGTACAAACATGTGAACAAAAAAATGTTAAAAGTGTAATCATGAGGAACACAGATATACGAAATAGCAGATTTCTCTAAAAATATGCAAGCATGAAGACAGTAACACCTTTAAAGTGTTAAGCTATTGTGGTTGAAGGGGGGGCAATCAAATTAGAATTCTATACCAAGAAAAAAATGATGTTCTTAAATGAAGATGAAATAGAGACACCCAACAGAATTATGGATGGAAGTTAGCCTATATGAAAAGATGATGGCTGATAGGGATCATAAATATGTAGTAAGTATAAATTATATTTTTTTATTGTTTAATTTTATTAAAACCTAATTGTTAAAAACAAAACATTAATGATATGTTGTGAGATATCTAAAATGTGAAGTAGTAAAAACAAATCATGACAATATTGTAAATAAATGGAGGTAAGTAGAATGATACTATTTTAAGTTTATAATATTAGTGTGAATTAATATAATATGTCAAAGAAGAACTTTATAAGTTAAAATGCATTTTAAAACTGACTATAAAAATAAAAAGTAGACAATAATAATTCCCTATTTTAAAAAAGGAGGTTAAGAGGACAAAGAACAAATAGAAAGCAATCAGCAATGTAAGAGGCTTAAATCTTATCAAATCCAAAGTTTTATTAATTGCAATGATCCAATTAACCATTAACACTCCAAGTTAGAGACAGAGATTGCCATATTGCATATAAAGGAAGCCAGGACTATTTGGAATCTTAAAAAACAAACAAAAATTAAAAAAAAATACAATTGCATAGATTAAAGTAGCAGGATATAAATTTTAAAAAGTAGCAGGATATATACCCTGAAAACATTAAGTATGAGAAAGCTTCAACAAGTATAATATCATACAAACTAGACTTGAGAAAAGAAATGTTACTAGAGAAAGTTTATGATAAATGGGTTTGATTCATCAAGAATATATAACTATTGAAAATATCTGTGAAAACACAAACGAAGCTTTATAATACATGACCGAAGATTATACAGAAATAAAAGAAGAAATAGCCAACACTTCTCTCTTAGTAATTGAAAAATAGAAAATCACTATGGGTAAGGAAGATGTCAATATTAGAACCAACTTACCCTATTTGACATTTCTAGATCAATGCCCTCAACAACAACAAAAGAGAATACACATCTTTTCAAGGGCATATAGTTCAAAACATTTTGTTTCTTTGATAAATGCTTCACATACACATAGCAATTATGTTTGTTACTAAGTTTCCAAATATTTGTAGAGTTTTCAGATATCTCTGTTATTTATTCTTAAATGAGTTCCATAAAGTCAGAAAATATATTCCGTATAATTGAGATTTTTATTATGGCATAACATATGGTCTATTTTAGTGCCTGAACCCTGTAATAAGCAGGGATTTAATAGATTGGATCACAAAGAAGCTTTCTTAGAGTTATTAAAATGTTCTGTATCTTGGTTATAATGGTGGTTAACAAATGTATACATGTAATCAAACTCATCAAAGTGTAATAATAATGGATGCATTTCATTGTATAAATTATACCTTAATAATTTAATGAAAGTGAACAACACACATAAATTTCCTATTGTCAGTATTGAATCATTTTAATGTAGTTTGGAGACAACATAAGGTCTGTGTGGCATAATAACACACACAAAAAAAATTATGCTGAATTTGCGACTCAGCATAAAACAGTTCTGAATGCATTTAAGCAAAGAAAATAAGTATACTTTCATAAATCATTGAGGAAATGAAAAATAAGACTGTTATAGACTATTAGAAGACAATTATAATTAGAGAATTATTATATTATACACACTAAAATTGCAAAAAATAAATAAAAAGTGTAATTGTTCACATGTTGTTGAGGAATTAGAGCACCAGACACAATTGCTGTAGGAAGTTATACTGTAACAACCTCTTAAAAATAGTCCTGGGTTACCTTCTGTGGTGAAATGTGCAGAAACTCTATGGGTCATTATTCCAGCCTTCATTTGTACATACCAGCGACATGTACAGGGATGTATATAGAAATAGTGTAATAGCGAAACACAGGAAGTGAGATCAATCAAAAAATCTATTCAGCAGTAAGTAGATAATTATACTGTGGTATATTTATTTATACACACAAAAATTACTATTCAAGAATGAAAAACAAACCACAACTGAATTAAAATAATGGATGAAATTTAAAAGCAAAATGTGGATTGAAAAAGTATCACAAAAGAGTTAATATAATATAATATGACTTTTATAAGTCTCAATAGCAGATGTCTGTAGTTTTAGAAACCAAGATCTTATAACTATCAAAGTTAAGCTTTGTGCATAGCCAGGATTTAAAACTATTGCTCTAGAATTAACAAGTGATATCAAAAAAATAAAATAAAATAAAATCTATAATTGTTTACCTTCATATTTTCCTTAGCAAATTTAAATTTGAAGTGTTTTCTAATATTCAAACTGGCATTTTAGAAAGCCATTGGTATTATAAAATCAATGCAAAGATTGTGCAACGTAGATATCTAACAACAGGGAGGATAATAGCAATCAATGTTACTTTGCAAAGGAGAAAGGCATTCTTACATTTTTAACAAACTGGAAGTAGATAAATCTTAAAGCCATGATTTGTCATAATCTCTTAATATATGAAGACCCCACCCCATCATATCCTCTTTAGGTATCTAAATTCTGGGTTTTCTTAGAATCAGGACACTAGGTGGGCCAGGAAAGTGACAGGAAGAAGCTTTCTATCCAAGAAAAAAATCCCCTGATGTGCAAGAGATGATTCAAATTGGATTCTACTCTATATGCTTGAAAGCAAATTTGTTTAATCTCAATGACCTTTAAAGAATTGTGTACCATTTATAAATTAAAAATCTAAACAAGTGTCTTTGACTCATAAATAATTGACTATGAAAGATTCATTATATTTTCTTTTGTTGCTGATCATCTTTCACATTACTGGAGTGCCTTATAGCTCTCTGATGGTGGTGTGAGTTCCTGAAAGAGTTAATGAACTCTCCCGTGTCTAGTTTACTGTCATATTTAGCTTAATCATATTTGGTTGAAAAAGCACAGTATAGTAGATTGTCCATTTCATTTCATAAAATTAACTGACAAAATGAGTGAAGAATATTATCATTTCACACCTATAATATGCTTTGCTTTATAGTTCATAGCTTTAGCATGCTTAGAATAAAGCTTTAGGCTTTGCTAAAGCACTTTTTGAAATCCTTGGTAACTAATGATGTGTATGTATTTATGTCAAACACAGAAAACCTCATTTTATTTTCTTTGTAAAACATCATGTTAGCAATACTGAATTATGGTAATTATTCTGGACAGTCATAAGTTTTTCTCGAAACTGCACATGCAGACAGGATGACATACTTTCTGTCCTCTAGGAAATAGGTATTTTTCTGATATAAAAAATTCTAACTCAATATAACCCATCCAGAATGAAACAATTATTAACACTATTACCATCATGAAGTGGTATTGAAACTCCCTACAAGGAAGCTAAATATACCAACTTCAGAGTACTTATCCACATGATTACTCAGATTGACTATGGGCCAATTGCCAGGGAAGGACTTGTAAAGCCAAATGGTAAATTTGAATCATAAGCTAAAAGGAGGAGACACTCTGTTATCCAATCATCCATAAGGCAGTGTGAGTGCACTGCTGTTTTATGGAGAACTTTAAATGTTCTGACAGATCCTTCCTTACTTCCTAATTGTTTAATCAATTCTTATTAAATAAAATACTTAACTGGTATAGCCAATGGCATAAATAGTTGAAGCTATCTTTGACGTAGTTTCCTTGTTGTGAAAGAAAAATCTGGGATTTGCGTTTTGAGGAAAAGTTGGAATAAATACTATTATCAAAGATAAAGGAGTCCAGAAGCCTAGGTTGAATTTTAACAAAGACCTTACAGATGATATTTACACATATGGAGTTCGAATGCACATTATAATGCATTATTCATTGTGCAATGAACCTTGACTATTGCAGTATCTCCTTATTTAACTTATTTTAGAAAGAATATGTTTTTCACAATGTACAGCTATTGTAACACAGGGTTAATGACTAATAATTTAGAATCACAATTATGTAACTGAGAAAACATAAGAATAATTCTCAGCTTTCCAAGACATCACAATACTTTCTATTGTGAAAATGTAAATAATCGCAACAAGAGTGCTTTGCAAATATGCCCATCCTGTTGGTCCAAATTGTAGGCATACACAGTGCTTTTTTTCTGTATATAATTTATTCTAAGCAGAGGAGCTATTGTAACTGACTTCTGTTTTGGCTATTTCACATTTTTGTGGGGCATATGAACAATGGCTTAGTGAAAAAGTAAGTCATGGTCTTATTTAGTACTCTAGACAGTGTTGTAAAAATTCATTGTCAGAGTGAAAATACACACAAATTGCATTGCAACAACATTAGTTGTGGACAGAAGTTGAGGTAGATGTTACCTTTCTCTTGCATTTGATACTTATTTCATTATTTCTGAACAGATGAATTCAAGTTTTCACAATAGATTTTCTCCAAGATATTTCTAGATATTTAAACCATTTAGAATTAGATCAAAGAAAAGAGGAAGGGAAGAAAAATGCACCTTAAAAAAAAAAAAAAGGTTAATAAGGCATAGTTATTTAATTTTCAAAATGCCATTAGAAATCAGAATACTTTAATCAATTCTAAATGAATTTATTTATACTTATTTAAATTTTAGAAAATTAATGTTTCCTTCCATCATAATAAAAAAATTAAAAATACTGTATTAGTTCCCTGTGGCTATTGTAATGAATTATCAAAAACTTTAAACAACAAATTTGTTTTCCCAAGGTTCTGTATGTAAGCCAGAAGTCAGAAATCATGGTGTCTTCAGGACCACACTACTAGAAGTTGTAGGGGAGATTGCATGCCTTCCCTCTTCTAGCCTTTGGTGACTGTCACATTCATTGGTTTGTGGTGAATCAGTCCAATCGATGCCTCTGTCTTTACCTGGAGTTTTCCTTTTCTGTCTGTGTCTATTCCTCTTCTGTTTCTTTAAAGAATAATTTTAATTAGATTTAGGGCCTATGCAGGAGGATATCATTCCAAGATCCTTAAACAATTATATCTGCAAAGACCCTTTTTGCAAATAAGGTAATAATAACAGATTTTAGGCATTAGGATATGGACAATTTTTAATTAAATATATTGGGGTGACATTTGTTAGTAAAATTACATAGGTTTCAAGTGTACAATTCTCTAATTCATCATTTATATATCAGATTGTGTGTTCACAACTCAGAATCAGTTCTCCTTTCATCTCCATGTATTTGATCCCCTTACCCTCTTCTATCACCTCCTCTCCCCTCTTACCCTCTACTAAGCACTAAACTGTTGTCTGTCTATGATTTATTTGTTTGTTTCTTTGTTTGTTGGTTTCAGTTTTATGTCCCAAACAAGAGAGAAGTCATATCATTCTTAACTTTTCAGTCTGGCTAATTTCGCTTAGTATAATAATCTCAACATCCACCCATGTTGTCACAAATGGCAATATTTCATTTTTTCTTATGGCAGAGTAATTCCATTGTGTATATATACCATATCTTCTTTATCCAATCATCTGTCAAATAAACTTTTGGTTGTTTCCATGTCTTGGCCACCATGAATAATGCTGCAGTGAACATAGGGTACATATATCTTTATGAATAATGTTTTCAGATTTTGGGGGTAGACACCCAGAAGAGGGATTGCTGGGTCATATGGTAATTCTATTCTTGGTTTTTTGAGGAAACTTCATACCATTTTCTATAGTGGCTGTACCAATTTACATTCCTACCAGCAGTGTATGAAAGTTCCTGTATCTTCACAGCCTCTCCAACACTTGTTATTACCTGTCTTGTTGATACTAACCATTCTAACTGGTCTGAGGTGGTATCTCATTGTAGTTTTTATTTGCATTTCCCTAATAGCTGGTAAAGTTGAGCATCTCTACATATATGTGTTGGCCACATGTATGTCTTCTTGTGAGAAGTGTCTTTTCAATTCCTCTGCCCATTTTTTAATTGGATTGTTTGTGTTTTGGTTGTTGAGTTCTATGGGTTCTTTATATTTTTTGAATATTAACCCCCATCAGAGGTATTGTTTGCAAATATACTTTTCCCATTTGGTTGGTTGCCTCTTTGTGTTGTTGATGTTTTCTTTTGCTGTGCAGAAGCTTTTTAGTTTCATATAGTCCATTTATTTATTTTTCCTTTTACTTCTCTTGTCTTTGAGGTCAAATTCATAATATTCTTTCTGAACCAAGGTCCATAAGCTTAGTACCTATTCTTTCTTCTAAGCAATTGATTGTTTCGGTCTTTGATCCATCGTGGTGTACAGTGACAGATAGCAGTCTAGATTCATGCTTTTGCCCTGGCTTTCCAATTTTTTCTAGCACCATTTACTGAAGAGGATTTTGGGCCACCATTCAACTTAATGCAGATAGTATTTGCCAAAAGTTACATATAAGAATAGCACCTGATAAACTCTAACTCTGGGAGTCTAGTTTATGAAGAAATACCAGTAAAGAGAAAAAGAAGATAAGGCCATTTCTTATATTTTTCCAACACTCCAAAGAGTCCATCCTCATTACTCATATCCCAAAATCATTGTTTTTGATATTCAAATTTCTATCTAAACCTCTGACCAATAACCACAGGATTCGCCACTGCCCATGAGTATGCTATAGCCTTATCATACCACTTGTTCCTCTACACAAAGGAGATTATCAAATATACCACTTGAGTCTCTCCCAAATGTGGAGATTTCCCTTTAACATTGCTTTTTTTTAGGACTACACATGAATTGTATTGCAGTTCCACAGCTGTCTGTTTTCACTTCTTACCAATTCATCAAGTTCATTTATTCAGGAACCAAGTCCAAGCCTTTCTCTGTCAATTGGTCATAGGGAACCTCCCATGAGGTTATGGCTATAGTTGAGGGAGAAATGTCTATTAATCCTTTTCTTAAAGTTCAAATTTCAGGGACAGAAGGAGCTAAAAGAGTTGCCAGGTTTGTGTATAATTACGAAAAAGTTTGTGCTGGCTTATTTGGTGAAATTAAATGCTTTTTTTTTAAAATAGTAAATACATCCTACTTAATGACACAAATAATATTGTGGCAGTTGTTCTTATTTTCTTTCAATGGTGCAAAAGATGCAAGAGAAGGAATCATAGTGAGTTATTTATAATTAAATGGTTTGACCAAGAGTCAGAGAGTGAACTGTGTAGGATAGAGTTAATTTATAGCTGGACTTGGAAATCTCTATTATTATTTCTGGGGATGTATGGTTTAATTTGTGGCTAAAATAAGGGTAGTCGAATTGATGATGTGCTGCTGCTTCACATCCAAATCTCCCTTGGTAATCCCCAGGGCAGTTTTACTGATGATTTCATCTTGCATAACTGGACAGACATCCTTGCTTGACTACATGATTAGAGGGCAAAACGATCCTGCCGGGAATGTCTATCTTGAGCAGATCACTAGAAGACCCTTGCCATTTAATCTTTTTTATAGTTAATAATTTTCATGACCTGTTGAAGAAATCTTTTGCCAGCCCAAGGTTATGAAGATACTCTTCTGTTTTCATCTAGATTGTACCAATTTATTTTTGAAATGTGTATCTACACTTCATCTGGGATTGATTTTTATGTAGTATGAAATAAGGGTAGAATTTCCGAAATGGACACCAAAATTTTCCAGGACTCTTTATATAAAGCCTGTCATTTCTTCAAAGCACTGTAGAATCATCGTTTCATAAATCCAGTGAGGGAATATCTGTGGGATTCTTTATTTAATCTTTATTGTGTTCCATTAGCCTGTTTTATTTTCCTACCAAATACTTATGTTAATTAATGCAACTTCATAATACATACATAGGGTAAGTTTCAAGCTCATTTTAAAATCAAAGTTGTCTAGATGTTTCCTATATTATTGCACTGACACATATACATTTTAATTGAGATATAATTGACACATATATAATATATTAGTTTAATATGTACACTATAATGACTCAATATTTGTATGTATTGCAAAATGATCACCACAATAAACATAGCTAACATCCATTACCATGCACAGTTAATTTTTTTTTTCTTGTAATGAGAACTTTTAACACCAAATCTCCTAGTAACTTTCGAATATACAATAGAGGATTATTAACTGTAGTCACCATGCTGTACATTACGTTCCCATGACTTATTTATTGTATAATTGAAAGATTTTACCTTTTGACCACCGTCACACATTTTGGCCACCCCTATCCTCCAACTCTGGAAACCACCACTCTGCTCTCTATATCTATGAGTTCTATTTTTTGTGTTTATTTTTTAGATTCTATAAGTGAATTTGCATAGTATTTGTCTTCCTGTCTAACTTATTTAACTTAGTATAATGCCCCCAAAGACCCTTCCATGTTGTTGCAAATGGCAAGAATTCATTTTGAAAGGCTGAATAATATTCCAGTGTATGTATAGATACCATATCTATTTTCTTCATCCATTCATTCATTGACGGTCATTTGTTTGCTTCCATATCCTAGCTATTGAAAATAATGCTGATATGAAAAGGTATCTGCACCCCATGTTCCAGTTAGTATTTGGATTTTTGCGGGGTACATCCAGAAGTGGAATTGCTGGATCATATGGCAGTTTCATTTAATTTTTTGAGGAATCTGTATATGTTTTCCATAGCGGCTGCAACCATCTACATTCCCACCAGCAGTGAACAGGGTTCCCTTTTTCTACATGCTTAACAACATTTGTTATCTCATCATTTTGATAATATCCTAACAGCTCTCGCTAGGATTTCCAATTCTATATCAAAAATGGCAAGAGTGTCTTGTTCCTAATATTAGAGGGAAACCTTTTCATTGTTGAGTATAATGGTAACTGTGAGCTTGTCATATGTGCCCTTTATTATGTTGAGGTACGTTCTCTTTATACTCTATTGATAGTTTTTATCATAAATGGATATTAACTTTTGTCAAAAGTTTTTTTGTATCTATTAAGAAGATCACATTTTTTATCTTTTATTTTTTATTTTATTATTGTTTTTAATTAAAGTTATTGATGTAACACTTGTTAGTAAAGTTACATAAATTTCAGGTATATAATTCGGTATTACATCCTCTATAAATCACATTGTGTGTTCACCACCAAAGTCAGTTCTCCTTCCATCACCATATATTTGATCCCTTTTACTCTCATCTACTACCCCTTCCCCCCTTACCCTCTGGTAACCACTAAACTATTGTCTGTATCTATGAGTTTTTGTTTCTCATTTGTTTGTCATGTTCTTTTGTTGTTTTTGGTTTATATAGCACATATCAGTGAAATCATATGGTTGTCTACTTTTTTGTCTGACTTATTTTGCTTAGCATTATAATCTCAAGATCCATCCATGTTGTCACAAATGGTCCTATTTCATCTTTTCTTACTGTTGAATAGTATTCCATTGTGTATATATACCACAACTTCTTTATCCATTCATCTATTGAAGGACATTTCAATAAAATGTCATAAAGCTGCAATGAACTTTGGAGCACACGTGTCTTTATGTATAAATGTTATCAGATTTTTTGGGTATATACCCAGGAGAGGGATTGCTGGGTCATATGGTAATTCTATTTGTAATTTTTTGAGAAACCTCCACACTACCTTTCATAGCGGCAGCACCAATCTGCCTTACCACCAACAGTGTATTAGGGTTCCTTTTCCTCCACAGTCTCTCCCACACTTGTTACTATTTGTCTTATTGATGATAGCCATTCTAACTGGGGTGAGGTGATATCTCATTGTGGTTTTTATTTGCATTTCTCTGATGATTAGTGATGTTGAGCAGTTTTTCATATGTCTATTTGCCATTTGTATGTCCTCTTTGTAGAAATGTCTCTTCAGGTTCTCTGCCAGTTTTTCAATTGGGTTGTTTGTTTTTTTGTTGTTGAGTTGTATGAGTTCCTTGTATATTTTCGATATTACACCCTTATCGGAGGCACTGTTTGCAAAATGTTTTTATTTTTTAATTTATTAATGTAGCATATCACATTGATTTGTGAATGTTGAAATATCCTTCCACCACATTGGAATAAATACCAATGATCTTGATGTACAATACTTTTAATGTATTTTTAAATTCAGATTGGTAATTTTTTGAAAAAAATTCCATCTATGTTCATCAGGGACTTTGGCCTGTGATTTTCTTTTCTTGTGATATCCTTGTCTGATTTTGGTATTAAGATAATGCTGGTTTTGTAAAATGAGTTTGGGAGTGTTTACTCTTTTTCTACTTTTTGGAAGCATTTGAGAAGGATTGATATTAATTTTCCTTTGAATGTTTGGTAGAATTCACCAGGAAAGCCATCCAGTCTTGGACTTTGTTTGTAGGGAGGTTTCTTATTACAAACTGAATATCTTTATGCATAATTGTCATGTTCAGATTTTCTATAACTTCATGATTCATTATTGGTATGTATATTTCTAGGACTTTGTCTATTTCTTCTAGGTTTTCCAATTTGTTGGTGTATAAATTTTCATAGTAGACTTTTGTGTTCCTTTGCATTTCTATGGTACCAATGGTAAAGTCTTCTCTTTATTTCTGATTTTATTTATGTGTGTCTTGTCTCTTTTTTCTTAATGAATCTAGTTAAAGGTTTGTCAATAGTATTTATCTTTTTTAAAGAACCATCTCTTTTATTGGCCTTTTCTGTTGAATTTGTAGTCTCTATTCTATTTATTTCTGCACTAATATTTATTTCCTTTCCACTGCTAACTTTGAACTTCATTTGTTCACTATCTGTAATTTCATGTAGAGTTAAATTAGGTTGTTTATTTGATAGTTTACTTATTTGTTGGTGTACACATCTATCACTATGAAACTCTCTTAGAACTGCTTTTGCTGAATCCCATAAGTTTTAGTAGGATGCATTTGCATTTTCATTTGACTCAAGGTATATTTTGATTTATCTTTTGCTTTCTTCTTTGACCCATTGGTCATTCAGTAGCATGTTGTTTAAACTCTACGTATTTGTGAAATTTCCAGTTTTTGTTTTGTAATTCGTATCTAGTGTCATACCACTGTAGTTGGAAAAGATTATTTCAATCTTCTTCAATTTATTAAGACTTGTGTCTAACATATGATTTGTCCTGGAGAATGTTCCATTTGTGCTTAATAGAGTATGTATTCTGTTGCTCTGATGGAATGTTCTATACATGTGTTATACCATGTTGTTTAAGGCCAATGTTTCATCATTGATTTTCTGTATAAACGTTAGTGGGGAATTCAAGTTCACTACCATTATTGTACAGCTATTTCTCTCCTTAAGTCTGTTAATATTTGCTTTATGTTTTTAGGTGCTCCTATATTAAGTGCATGAATATTTACAAATGTTATGCCTTTTTGTTTGATAGACCTCTTTATCATTATGTAATGATCTTGTTTGTCTTTTATCTAGTGTCTTTGTCTTAAAGTTTTTGTTTTTTTCTGATATATAAGTAAAGCATAACTTCATCAGTTTTCTTTTGGTTTTCATTTTTGTGGAATACCTATTTTCATCCCTTGATTTTCAGTCTGCATCTGTCCTTACATCTGAAATGAGTCTCTCGTAGGCAGCATATCGGTATGTTTTATTTTTTATCCATTTAGCCATGTCGTCTTTTGATTAGATAATCTATTCCATTTACATTTAAAGTTAGTTTGATGGATATGTAATAATTGCTGTTTCTTAATTGTTTTCTGGTTGTTTTGTAATTCCTCTTTTTTTCTTTTTCCTGTTTGTGCTCTTTCTCATTTTGATTTCATGATATTTTGTAGTGCTATGCTTATACGTTTTTTTCTTTGTATCCTGTGTGTGCTATAGGTTTTTGATATGTGGTTACTATGAGGCTTACGTGAAACAACTTATAACAGTCTACTTTAAGTGGATAACAACTTAAATTTCAATGTATTTCAAATCTCTACAGCTTTTTGCTTTGCCATATATATTTAATAATCAACTTCTCATTTTTTTCTTACAAAAAACATGTTACTTTGATTTAATACAATGACTCTGTAGACTAAAGAAGTAACATATTTATGGTAATTAGTCTTCCAATTCGCTCATCCTGTATTCCAACATTTATATAATTTTGTTTTTAATGCTTCTCAACAATGTTTTATAGTTATCCTATTAGAGGATTTGTACATCATTCATATTTTTGCTTAGTATTTTATTTTTTATGATATTAAATGGTACAATTTTATGTTACATGTCCAATATTTTTGTAAGTATATAGAAATACAAAAAAATGCATTAATAGCTAGCTATGTAAGTATTGATATATATTCATATATCTTTTTATACACCAAGCTTGCTAAATTTGTTTACTATATATAAGTTTGTTTTGATAACTCAGGTGTTTTTTTTTATTTACAAAATTATATCATTTGCAAACAACAAATTACTATTTTTTGCCTTATTTTACTGACAAGATATCCAACACAATCTTGGATGGTGTGTTTTATTGAGCATTCCTGTTTTATTCTGTTCTCAGAAAGATTTGAATACTTCAGTCATTCATTACTGAATTGTTTGCTCTTATTTTTTGGTTCTTGTTTTTGGAGACATAATCAATCACAATTTATGATATCAAAATACTAGACAAAATAATTGTTCTAAAGAATCATTGCAACATTATTTTTCAGAATTACATCAATTTAAATAATAACACCCAAATGAACATTTAGAGAGTATCTCGAGTTTTTAAGGCAGAATATGGAGTCTCATGGAGGCGAAGATACTTACTTCCATTTCTACAGTTAGTCAGACTTAAGTGAAAATTGGTAGTTATTATAAGCAGACAGTTGACACAAATTAGAAATTAATTTATAATTAAAACAATTGTGGGAGAATGTATATCAAGTTAAATTTTCTTTAGACTTAATTTATACTTGAGGCCAAACCTGTAATGAGACGAGCAGAAGATAATGTTGAAGTATTTTGTGAGTAAGTTGTGAAGGGAATTTGAAATACACAGCACAGGGCAGAAATACTACTGAGGGCAGAAAAGGATAAAAGAAGGAATTTGGATAGTGGGATAATGAGATGTGAAGGGAAAAGTAAATAATGATTATGACAATAATCACAGAAGTATAAAATAGTCATCTAAGCTCAGATGGGTCAAGAATGGGTTAGAGGCCCTACGAAGAGAGACATATGAGAACTATTGGGAAGACTGAGCCTGGGAGTAGAAAATACTAAGCAACAGTCAGGGTCTGTGAATGCTTGCATTGTATCTGGATTGTTATCAGTTTATGAGGGAAAATGAGCGTTTATTAAAAGTGTGCTGAAGGACTACAGAGTCATGGAGATAATTTAGGACTCTTTTGCTTACAAGTGATATAAACCCAAATCAAATAGAGCAAATAAATAAGAAAAGTTATCTCTAGTTCACATAACAGAACATTTCAGTAGTTGAGTTGTGTCCAGGCATAACATTTATGTATTCAAAGATTACAAGAGAAATCTCTCTGTCACTCATTGCTGATTTCTTCCATGTTGGCTTTATTTTTAAGGAGGCTATTCCTGGCAGTGAGATGATTACTTGTTTCTACTGGTGTGGCAAACCTAAATGAGAGTGTTTCATTCACTATAGTTTCAACCCAAATATTTGGATTGAGTCTCTCGTTTGGCTTGAATCACATAATCAACTTTAAATCATTCACTGTGGCCAAGAACATCCAGAGGTGTGGTCTCCCATGTATAATTACAGACAGTGAGATTGGGATTAATTACTTCTCCCAAGGAAATTCAAAGGAAATTGATGTTAAAATAATTGATGCATACTGCAAGGTGTACTGGTTTAAGGTAATTTGTCTGTTAAACACGAAAATTTAAAAATCATCATGGTTTGGGGACCTTAGAATTGCATAAGTAAAAGAAAAGATTTTTTAGTTTAAATTTGCTTGCAAAGACAACAATAAGGAAATCTGGATGAGATAATGCAGTGGGATCTAACATGATAAAACTGGGTAGGGGAGAGATACTGATGCTGTAATTTCACAGAGAGAGCAATTTAATGTTAAGTGGCTAGAACAGCAGCAACAACAATAACAACAAAAATAAAATAAAACCTTAGAGATAGAAATTAAGATAGTACATTGAGCAGGAAGGAAAAATGTTGAGATGCCGGTGACTACTGTGTTTCCCCGAAAATAAGACCTTATATTAAAATATTAATTTTTGCTCCAAAAGACACATAGGGCTTATGTTTAGGGGATGTCATCCTGAAAAATCATACTAAGGCTTATTTTCCGGTTAGGTCTTATTTTCTAGGAAACACGTGTTTCGGGGAAACACGGAAGTGCCAGGTAAATAAATATTATTGCTGATAAGATACAACACTGTAAAATCCAGGGATGATCTTGTTTTTGATTAGGAACTTTGGAAAGATATTGGATGATAACATATTCAAACAATAACAGATCATGGTTTCAGAATATTCTCCAGGGGAAGAATGAACCTCTGCTTAAACTTATGGCTGTTGCTAGAGTTGAATAAATAAAATGAGGATGATGGGTATGAAACCTACAGGATTTTCTTGTGTTTTTTTTTTTTTTTCCTTTCAGAACGGGTCAAAACCAAGGTCACATTGCAGAAATAATTTTCTGGAAAAATGGACATTGGCAGTTTCCCTAAATACTCTCATTAAAAAAAAAAAAACACACACAACTAATAAAAAAATGTCATTTGATTAGTGTAATAGTAAGCAGTAAAACATGCCTTCCCTTTCTTCCCATTTATTAATAAGTTAGAATGCACAAAACCCTAATAACAACTGAGTAAAAAGGTTCATAAGCATCATTAACAGCTTTCTTACCAGACAGTCATTTTAATTTTACACAACTAGCATTCCTGTTAACATTATATTACATTAAAATGAGTTTTATTGTACTATTTGAAAAAGAAGTTTGATTCCAGTTTTTAAGAAGATAAGCATAAATGGTGCAGAATACAGTTTAGGATTCAGCCTACACTGCACACAAATTTTCTCTTAAAATAAAGGTATAAAATGTGATTAAGTAAATATTTTTGGTTTCAAAGAATATAACTTTCAGGTTATGACTATTTAATTTCCAAGGATCTTTATTCCTGAAACTTTGAATAGTTAGAATCATTGGAAAAAGAAAGAGCAGGAATCAAAATTTAAAACGTAAGTTAGGCTCTAAAACATTGGAGAAAGTGCTGAACTTGGCAAATACGCAAACATGTTCCTGGCAATAGTAACATGTAGTTTGATCATCTACTGCCAGATTCTCCCAGGGATCATTAAGCACATGCCCTCTCCAAACAGTTTATCCCCAGTATGTATAATAATGTCACTAATTAAAATGTTCCATTAATGTTCTCATTATATTTCATAGCTCAGTTATTTTTCTAGGCAGGTAAACTAATATATGCTTATTATTAACTTATATTTTGAATTCTCTCCAATCGTAATTCAGAATAATTCTATGCCATTTCCAACACTGAACTAACTCCATATGCTGAAGACTTAAAAGTACTCTCCCACTCTTTGTTTCTTTTATGCTACAGATTTTGTAACTTTGCCAAATACCAGTCTAAGATGCTTAGAGCTTATCTGATAGCTTTCATTTACGTGTAGGTAGGTTAGAAAATATCTTCCATTCCAAATGTCTTTAGTGTATTAGTATGTATATTATGAAACTAATTTACAGACATTTTATTCACTCACTTGAATTTTATGTAAGGTTAGTTTCACCTATTAATAGCTATGATTGAAAAAATTAATGATGGCGAGCATATAGGGTACTGGGATCACAGAATTTAATCTATGAGGTAGGAAGAGCAGAGAGAAGGTGAGCAGTGACAAGTAACAAGGCCCAAAATAAACTACATTGAGCTTTGTCTTCCCCGTGATATGTCTTTCATTGATAGATTTAAGCCTTATATGTATGCCAATATGTTATTAATTTTAAAATTTTTTTTCTAATAACTTGTTTTAAAATAAAACTTTTTAAGTCTTAAGAGATGTTAATATAACTTTTTGGGGAATACCTTGCCTCGTACAGGATTCAGGAACTATTGAGTCATATGCCCCATGTGGGGACTGATTTCTGTGGACATTCGTAGCAACCACACTGAGACAAGGGAGGCATAGATACTCTGTACTCGTATGAACGTATTTTGCACAACTTAATTCACTTCAGGCTCATAAGACTAATTACATCATCTTGGCAATGCCACCGAATTTCCTTGATATTTCAGTTTAGTTTTTAAAAATAAATGATAGTTTTTGAATAGGTGACCTACCATCCATTCTTTCCAGTTATAGCCCAAACACTCCTGGAGATTGACAACCCCTAACTGCAGGGGTGGAACTGATTTGGTGTAATGGCAAGCCTGTCTCTCTTACTAAGATCGTAGGTCTCCTTAGTAAGCACAAGGTGGCCCGTGGAACAGGCACCAGTTCAGAGATGTCAGGGAATACATTTCTATTTCTAAGACTAGAAAAGAACTTTGCCAGATGCCTCTGGGAAATAACATTTTTCTTAAACTCTTAGGCTAGACACTTGCAATGGTTATAATGCATGTTTATTTATTTAGTCTCTAACATTGTTTCTCATTGTTTATTGGAAAACTTATTCTAAAGTATACATGAAAAATAAAAGTTACAAATCTCAATATTACCCATTCAGTTGTAATTCCTATAGGAATCTTAATCTTTCACTTGCCAAATAAAATGCACTTACAAACCATCCTCTTCACCTTGAATATATATGTTTCATTTTTTTGGAATTAGCTAAATAGTTTCAACTGAAGATAACATTTTAGAGCATATCTAACCAGTGAGTAATCAACTTTTGGAACTTTGCTACATATTTCAATTATGAAATTGGAATACATTTCCAGTTTTGTTAATTATTTTAGTAGAATAAATGCAAGCCACATGTCCCATTCAGACAAAATCTCCTTTTCCTCTAGAAATTGTCTGCAAAAAAGCTACCCAAATAGCAATAATTAAAGCCAAATGAAATTTGTTTTTGGACACATGGTTGCAGTTGAGGTTTTTTCTTGTTTCTTTAGGTTTTTTGTTTTGTTTTGTTTTGTTTTGTTGTTTTAAGATTGAAAGAAACCAAAGAAAAGATTTTACATATAACATAACCTAACAGTTTAAATGTGGATACATTGCCATTGTACTTTAAGTGAAACTCGATATTAACTTTCCCCCTCAAGAACAGCTTCGGTGTGTCTTTAAATATAAGGTTATGTAAAGATAAAAGTTCATAGAAATGGTAATTAAAATGGGTTAACAATAGTCTGAAAAAGGCAGCTAATGATTTTCTTAGCTTTGCTCATCTGACATTTGGTATTGTTAACAGAAGAAAATTAATTTCCTCAAATTGAAATACATTTTAATTAAAAATCATTAGACACCTCTGATAGTGTATACATCAACTTGATCTGACTCTGTCTCGTAGCTTAGCATTTGAGGTTTATAGAGGAAATTACAGGCCTATGCTGGAGCATATCAGATATAACAGCCATGTATTTGAAATATCCTAAAAAATAGAAAAGTCACTATTTTCAAACATTTTAATAATTGACAACTGCTCAATAGGGCTGTCTTCTCCGTACTGTACATATCACCCCGACAGTCAGTGGGTGATGCCATGCTTTTTAATCATTCCCGGAAGTGCTGCAACATTGATGAGAATGACTGTGCTGTGTCATTCAAATTGATTGAATCTATGACATGTTCCTGGAAGTCCCTTTACGGTACACTATTATACAAGAAATGAAGGAAAATTACTGCAAGGGAGGGGGAAAAAAAGAAGCTCACTGTTCGGGTAACAGGGATAATTTCAAATGCTATAAAGCATGCCACTTAATCTATTTCTGCCTCAGTGTAACCTCCCTTCTCTGTATCAGTATTATTAAGGTATATCAGCTACTATGAAGAAGCACTTAGCTTCTAAAATATATCATAGATACAGTGTCGGAGAAATATGAACTGCTGTCCAGAAGCTTAAAAACATGTTTTGAACCTTTTGTAAAACATTGTTATATCCACACATCAGGTACATTCATGTGCATGGGTGTGTGCCCACAAGGACAGACAGGTAAGCAGATACACACACACACACACACACACACACATACATACACACACACACACACACAGTCACAAAAAGAATATGTTTGTAACAGTTGAAAATTTGCTCTACTAAAAGTTCTGTTCTAAATAGTGAGAATTACCTGAATTATTTTAGTTAACTTAGGCTTTAAGTAACTATCTAATATTGGTTTTCTTCAAATGATTTTGATAGGGGTAATGTTTGAAAAGTTGCCTGTAACTAATTTTTTTTTTAAATGTTAAAGTGCATTTGGGGAAGTCAAGTGCTGAGATGACTTCATTATATTTACTATTTTACAAACTTCATCGCTAATCTAATGAAAGTACACATAAAATAAGTTTAAACAGTTTTGGGATAGATTCTTTATATAGTATTTATTTTAAAAAGATATATGCAATATACGTTTTTAGTATTTTAACCTCCTGTAATTTTATATTGTGTGGATGTTGTATTTTTTATTAAGATTTATTGAGGTGACAATGGTTAGTAAAGTTACATAGGTTTCAAGTGTACAATTCTGTAATACATCATCTGTACATCACATCGTGTGTTCACAACCCAAAGTCAGTTCTTCCATTACCATATATTTGACCATTTGACTTCACTGATATGTGGGATATAAAACTGAAAGCAACAAAGGAACAAGACAAAGAAAAAAAAGTCATTGACACAGACAATAGTTTAGTGGTTACCAGAGGCTAAGGTGGAATAGGGGATAGTAGAAGAGGGAAAAGGGAGTCAAATATAAGCATGGTATTTTTATGTTGTGTGGATTTATTAGTCTCAATGCATTTATTTTTCTGAAAGGAGCAATTTTGTACAGAAACAAACAAAACAAAAAACTAGAATCTTTATTGGCTTGAAATTTATACCAGAGTGTCTGTACCCTGAGTCTTATCATATCTCCCTTGCTTTAACAATACCCTGATGCTGGAAGATGTTTCCTACCATTTCTGCCAAATAAACTGAATGATTTGTTTATGTATATGGTTAACTCCCAAAAGGGACTTGAGCCATGTTCCTTTAATGTCAAAACTTTGCTCTTCTTTCCTTAACATTTTTTATCACACTACTTCAAATTCTGAGGACACGAGTTCTGATAAGAAACTTTAGTGAGAACTGGTCATCTGCTTCCCTGTAGTGGTCAATTGGACTTGTAATATCATGATTGATATTTTAGTATCAGCAGAAATCTATTCTCTGATTTGCTATTCTCTAATACCTAGATTCCTTTTTTCAATTAAAATTTATTGGGGTTGACAATGGTTAGTAAAATTACATAGGTTTCAGGTGTACAATTCTGTAATACATCATCTATACATCACATTATGTGTTCACCACCTAGAGTCAGTTCTCCTTCCATCACCATATATTTAATACTGTTTACCCTCATTTACCATCCCCCTCCCCCTTTACCCTCTGGTAACCACTAAACTATGTGTCTGTGTTTATGAGTTTTTGTTTCTTCATTTGTTTGTCTTTTTCCTTTGCTGTTTTCAGTTTTATAGCCCACATATCAGTGAAATCATATAGTTCTGACCTTTTCTGTGTGACTTATTTCCCTTAGCTTAATAATCTTAAAATCCATCCATGTTGTCACAAATGACACTATTTCATCTTTTCTTATAGCAGAGTAGTATTCCATTCTGTATGCATACACCATATCTTCTTTATCCAATCATCTATCGAAGGACACTTTGGTTGTTTCCATGTCTTGGACACAGTAAATAAAGCTGCAATGAATAGTGGAGCACATATATCTTTACAGATAAATGTTTTCAGATTGTTTGGGTATATACCCAGAAAAGGGATTCCTGGGTCAAATGAGATATCACCTCACACAGGTTAAAATGGCTATCTTCAGCAAGACAAATAATACCTAGATTCTAATCCTCAGGTTATTCTGTATATCCCCAAATCTGATTTGTATTCCATGTCATTCCCAATCCACCAATCCTTTCATTGTACCCCTTGAACTCCTGGGCAGTCATTATGGTATGTCACATACTGTATCCACAAAATTTTCTCTGAACTTCACCTACTTCCTTTAATTGTACTTTGGCTTTCATCTGAGATCACTGCTTACAGATGGCTATTCTCTCCTTTAGAGTAAGTGATTCCTTTTACTCTTAATTACTACTTTCAGACTATCATGGATCTATACCTCTCCCCCCCAACACACACACACTTAACTCCATGGACGTTTGTGTTACCAGTTTATACCTCTATCATTAGTCCTTGATCAGTCTTTCCAGTCAGCTCTTCTTGTTCAGGGACAATTTTTATATCTGCCTTACTGACTCTATTCTATCACTGTCCTGGTCAATATTCTTCAAAATTGCATTGCCATTTGAATAATCCATCTAGCATCCTGACCATTTGGTTCTTCATCTTCACTTTTATTGATTTTTCCATCATCTTATACTCTTAAGATGATACCCTAAAAGTTGTCATTATAATAAATGAAGTACATCTCAAAATCTCAATTTCAATTACCCTACCTTAAGCACAATCTGCAACATTTAAAACTTACTCTTTCTGGAACTGAAGTCAATTAATAATCCTATTTTCCTATATGACTATTACAAAGGTTACTTTCTATGTCCTCAGACTTCCTAAATCCACTTTCTTCTTAACCCGTAACCTTTCTATGGCAATGCCTTGTAGCCAACAATTACTAGGGGTTTATAGTATTTTTGTAATTTGCAGTGTTCTAAATTTTGTCTGTACTTAGACACTTTTATTAGGTGATCTTTGTTTCCTTTTGTGTTTTACTCTCACTTCATCATAGTCTTATAGTGACTTTTTTCTTTCCCCAAAATACCCTTTGTTTTTTTAGTTATAAATAACTGTACATATGAAAATAATACATTTACTCAGAAAATGTGATTTTAAAATTGTCCGTATGGCTACCAATGGGTGCATTTCCTTGGTAAAATTACCACAATAGGGTTTAGCCAATTTTGAGTTAACACATATGTATTGTTAGTAATCTCAATTTTAAATTACCATATAATATAAAATTTGTTTTTTTCCAAGGAATTATGCTTTTGACATTAATTTGACCTTACTGAATAGATGTGTTTATTGCTCTTTCTAAGTTGTAAGGTTAGAGTTATACAACTAAGACAATCCAGTACTATATATTGATAGGCATGAGGGTCAACTATTTGGAGTAATAATTCATTTTGTTTTGAACTGCTTACCTGATCTCACACCCAGTGCTAATCATCTGGATTTATGTTCTCAGAAGTATACCTAAAGACTCATTTTTTTTAAATTTCACTAACTTACTTTTATTAAAGTATTATTTACATATAATAAAATCAATTCATTTTAAGTATTAAGTTTGATGAATTTTTGGTAATTGAATATAGTTGTAGAACTTCCACCACAATCAAGATATAGAAAATTCCCATCACCAGGGTGACCTTTTATAATATTATTCTGTAAAATTGCTTATGTTCAATAAGAAAACATCTTCACCTAACTGTAAATGCCAGCTAGCTTCTAACAACCCTGTCAGCTGGTTCTGAATATCAGGGGATTGTTTTCTCTTTCACAGTACTCTTTTAACTAAGAACAAAGCTTGAATCAGAAGATGACTTTTACATCTTCCTGGTACCAAATATACATATCTAATACTGGAATAATTATATGTTCAGTTAGTTTCTGCTACATAGATAAAATGTCTCTATTCTTCTACAAGGCGAACCCTTCTCCCTGTGTATTGGATTTCACCCCATATCACTAAATGAAGGTTATTTCTCCTACAGTTTTCTTCTCTCTCTTCTAAAACATTACTTTTCCCTTTATATTGTATCACTCTCATTGGCACAAATATATTCTGAATTGTCTCCCAACTTAAAAATAAAGAAAAAAGAAAACTTTCCGTTAATCCTTCATACTCCTCTGGATTTTATAGCACTTCTCTCATTTCAAATAAATTACTTGATTACTGAACATACTCAGCGTCATCGTTTCATCTCCTTCTATTCTCCTTAAATTTCATTGAGTTGTTCTTAGCATTCCACATAGCAGCTACCATCAAAGTCACTAATGGCCTCCATATTTTCCAAGTTATGGGTTAGTTCTGAGACCTTGTTTTATTTGATTGATCAGCAGCATTTGACATGATTGCTCCCTATTGAAACATTGCTTTCATTAAATTTCACAGTAGCAAAATCTCCTTATTTTTCTTCTCAGTCTTCCTTTATCTCCTGTAATGTATTTTTTTCGTCTTCTTGCTGACATGCATTTTAAAGGGTAACCTTGGTTTGTGTCCTCCCAAAATTTTCTTCTCTATTTGCAGTAAATTTTTGGGTGATCATATCCAAGTGATCATGTCACCTATAGAGAAATAATTTCAAAATGTTATCTCCACCCTATGCCTTTCCCCTGAATGTTAAACATTTATATCCACTAGCATCTCCAAGGTGGCATGCCTTAAGCTATTCTCTTTATTGTCTTCCTCTGTAGGATAGTCTCTGATCCCTGTTAGCATCCTAGGAATTCATCTAAACTAGTTGCCATTTTTGCCTGGATTGGTACAAAGTGTATTTCCCAGACTGTCTTACCAGATGGATTCCTGTTAGATTCTGCTGATGTAAGACTCTGGCAGGAGATTGGAAGGTGGTAAGAATTATTACATATTTTTATGGCTTCCAAGTGTTTCTGGCAATGATTGTTCCAACATTGCTGGTGGAGATGGCAGTACTGAGGAAAACTTAGGGAGCGGGAGTAACACTGGAAACAGCAATAGGACTGTGGTAACAGCACTTACGGCACCAGTAGCAGCTGCACAAAGATTACTATGGTAATAATCTTACCTATCCCTTTTTGCTCCTACAGTTTTTCAATCATACTTTTAAAAAGCAAATTCTCTACATTACCTCCACCTAAATTCCTGGAGTAGTTTCTGTTTACATGATTGAAGACTGACTGATAAAGTATTGAGCCAGAAGGGCTTTGGGGAAACACAGTTTTGGGGAATAGTTATCTAACATAATTGGGCCTGAAAAAAAGTGATGATATTCTTATCAGCAGAAAATAAACTAGAAGAAGAATTGACCTTACTCAGAGATAAACACAGTGACTGATGACTTTGGTCTTCCTTTTATGAAATAATGAAAGTCTTCCTTGGACAAAGGATGGTTGCATCTATTAGGAAGAAACATGGTTATTGCCTTTTGTTGAGCAGCCAGCATAGGGGACAGTGCCAAGTAGTGTCTTGTCTGTCAGCTCCACACCCACCCTTTCATACCTCATTTCTACCTTCAAGTTAAAAAACATAAATTACATTTCCCCATCTGCTTTGCCAGCTGGCGTCCCTACTACATTCTTCCAATGGAAGACACAGGCAAGGGATTTGAATGCAGGAAGAAAGGAAAGAATCAATCCATTTTTCTAACTTAATGAAGTAATAACTAATCTTTGACTAGTTATAAATTATTAGTCAGGAAGTGATAGTTTAAACTGCCATAACAAACAACTCCAAAACCTAACTGGCTTGTTTATTATTCAGACCACATGTCCACCTCTGGTTAATTTGAGGATTCCGTTCCTTGTCAACCTATCCCAGAGATTCAAAATTATAGCACATCCACCATCTGGAATATTGCTAACTGCTATGGCAGAGGTAAAGAGCTTCTTTTCACATTTCATTAGCCAAAGAATATCACCTGGCCATTCCTATCTCCCAAATTGCCTGTAACATGGAGTTTTATTGGTAACAGCATTAATAAGCTGTACACTTATCTTTCACCATATGAACTTATACAGCCAACACCTTTGTGAACAATTTCCAGCATTAAAAGTCCCTGTACAATAACGAGAGAGAGAGAGAGAGAGAGAGAGAGAGAGAGAGAGAGAGAGAGAGAGAGAGAGATAAATCGTACAATGGCATTTTCAGCTTTTGTACTGATTTTTAATGGAAACACCATCTTACATCAGATTTTTCCCTAGTGTTCCTCATTGCAGTAAATTGGTTCTCCGTTAACTCAGGCTTTTTGAAAAACAATAAAGTCTTTGATTCCTCTCTTTGTTTTACATCACATATTCAATACATCAGAAATTCTGGTCACCTCTAACTTTGAAATGTTTGCCAACCTAAACATTTCTAGCACATCCACTGCTACCACATTGCTCCAAGCCACCATCATTTCTTTGCATTTTTTTTGTTTATTTTTTTGTTGGTTTCAATAATTTCACTCTTTCTTTCTTTCTTTCTTTCTTTCTTTCTTTCTTTCTTTCTTTCTTTCTTTCTTTCTTTCTAAATTAAAGTTTATTAGGGTGACAATTGGTAGTAAAGTTACATAGATTTCAGGTATATAATTCTGTAATACATCATTCATATATTATACTGTATGTTCACCACCTAGAGTCAGTTCTCTTTCCATCATTATACCCTGTTTCCCTGAAAATAAGACCTAGCCGGACAATCAGCTCTAATGCATTTTTGGAGCAAAAATTAATATAAAATCCCATCTTATATTATATTATATAATATATTTTATTATATAGTTATATAATTTATTATACAATTATATTATATAATTGTAGTAAAATAAAACTGGTCTGATATTAATTTTTGCTCCAAAACACACATTAGAGCTGATTGTCCGGCTAGGTCTTTCTTTTTTTTTTCTTTTGATAACTTTTTTTTTAATTGGTGTATTTACTTTATAGAAAAACAATTACTTCAAAAATGTTTATTACAATAATAAAAGGCATTCATCCATTTAACCATTACCCACATATCAATATTTATGTCTCATATGAATTCCCAAACCACTTTTTAATTTATTAGTATCAGGTGTACAAGACAAGGTAATACTTAGATGTTCATCATTTATATCCCTCACACTGTGAACCCCACTGCCCCCATCCACTATCCCTTCGACCTCGCACCAAGCCATCACATTATATGTATAAACTTATAGTTGGCATTCATTATTGTTTAGCTTCTGGTGTACAATGCCATGATCAGGCATCCACAGTTTCCCTGAGGTGGTCTCCCAAATAGGTCTTATTTTTGATGAAACATGTTATTTGATCCCTTTTACCCTCATCTACCACCATCACTTCTCATCACAGTCATCATCAAAGCTTCCTTACTGCTCTCCCTGCTTCCATTCTTTTTCTACAACAGTCCTGATATTCCTTTTGTTATATAAATCAGAGTTTGTTGCTCCCTTCACTAAATTCCCCTAATGGAATGTCATCAATTTTGAAGTAAAATTACAGAGCCCTGGTCTAGGGTCCTCTTCCCAATCTGATACTTAGCAACCTGATGACATCTCTTTCACCCTTTTTGTTTCCGGTCTTTTCACTATTTCCTCTTCAGTCTTTGTCTTTGTTTTCTCCTTGTCTGGACTATTCTTCAATAGATATATGATAACCCACTCTTACATATAATTAAGCCGTCTGATCAAATATCAGGTCTTCCTTTTTCTTTGTTTTACCTGAAACAGAACTCGCACAACATTCTATACCCATGTCCTGATATATTTGACTTTATAGCCATTTTTACTTTTTAAAAATTATGTGTCTTTTTATTTGTGCATTATCTACTGCATTATCTGCTGCATTCACTAAGATGTATATTGCATGTATAAGATGTATATTACATTTTCCTGTTTTTGTTTATTTTTATTTTTTGTCTGGCAAATAATAGAAATTTGATAAATAATTGAATGAATCAGTGGCTTATTTAAGTAAGTCAATGATATTTCATGGAGTTGTTGGTACCCTCTGATATCTTCATCTATACAGAAGTACTTAGTACATCATACTTCTCATATTTATAAGTCAAATATTTTTCTTCTCTAATGTCTCTGGATGCTATTGTGTTGCATATCATGTATTGGGAGTTAGGTACATTAGTGATGGATTCAGTTGTACTCGTACAGGAAGTAGGTAGACAGATAGATACATACAAACGTAGATAAAATGAATGTTTCATTGAAAGAAATGGAATTAACAAAAATTCAAGAAGGACCTATATCTGACATTGAGAAACTTGTAATTAGTAGGATTGAAGACCAGACACAGAAACTTATCCCTCACAGCACCCTGGCAATCAGAGACAAAACCAAAAGTTTGTTTGCAATGTTGAATAAAAAGGCTGAACCACACTGTGATGTTGAATTTATTGCTAGCTCTGGGTGGTGTAAATGAATCAAGAATTGTTATCCGTTACCTAATATGAAAGTGAGTGGTAACCCTGGAGGGCTGATGGGAAGGCAGTGGAAAAATTTGGGGAAACTCTAAATAAGCTTACTATGGAGGATAATTACTTGCCTAAGCAAATATTCAATATACATGCCACCTCCCTATTCTGGAAACAAAGGCTGAAAGCACTTTCATCCATAAGAAGGCAAAGTCAATGCAAGATTTCAAGGCTTTTAATAACAGGATAATAGTCTTGATTTGGGGCAATGTTACAGGCTACAAATTGAAACCCTTTGTGATCTGGCACACTGAGAACCCCAGGGTCTCCAAGCATATAGCTAAGCACACACTGCCAGTTTGCTACAGGAGCAATAAGAAGTCATGGGTGATCAAGGTCCTCTTCCAAGATGCCCTCTTGAATCGCCATGCCAATGAAATGGAGAAGTACTGTTTAGAGAATAGCATACCTTTCGGGATTTTGCTTATTGTTGGCAATGGTTCTACACATTCTCCTTTTATTGGTGATCTTCATCCCAATATCAAAGTGGGAAGAAACCTCCCTGTAAACACCATTCCTATGATCCAACCAATGGATAAGAAAGTATAGTAGCTTTTAAGGCCTACCACCTGAAGAGGACCTTAGCCCAGGCTATTGTTGCAACTGGGGAAGACATTGAGAATACACTGATGCAATTCTGGAGGGATTTCATCTATAACTGCATCAAGAATTGTACTTGTGGTGATGTCACCAAAAAGTGTACAAATGGTACCTGGAAGAAACCACTCAAGAGGTTTGTCCATGAATTCTAAGGATTTTCCAAAGATGAAAATGTTGTAAAAATCAATAAGGCTGTGGTTGAGATGAAAAACAAGTTTAACCTTGGTGAGGATGAGGATGACATTGAGAAGCTCCTAGAGATGGTTCCTGAAAAATTGACTCATGAGGAGTTGTTGGAACTGGAACAAGAATGCATAGCTTAGGAAGAGACAAGAGAAAAGGCAACTGCAAGAGAAGAAACAGAAGAACCCCCAAGAAAATTCAGTGAAAGGTTTAGCAGAAACTTTTGCAGACCTCAACAAGATCTTTAAAAAGTTTGAAAACATAGATCCTGACACTGAAAGGCTTTTCATTAATAGAAATGGTCACAGTGCATTATCTGCTTATATGCACATCTATGATGAAAAAAAAACAAACCAAGCAAATAACCATGGACATACGAGGTCTGACAATTAAGGTCACAAATTCATCTTAGAAAAAATGCTACATGCCTCATTGCTGAATATCACAATGGTCACCATTGAAGGACTTCCTTTGGGAAGCTATGCAACGATGACAGTGCCTCGTCGACACTTCAAGGCAATTTTGGATCTCCTTTTCTGAAATGGTCATCAGAACTGTTGTTGTATTAACCTTGATGTCCTGAATGTCATCAAAATGTCTTCCTTTCAATAGTTCCTTTACCTTTGGGTAAAGGAAAAAGTGATTGGGGGCCAGATCAGGTGAGTAGGGACGGTGTTCCAATACCGTTATTTGTTTACTGGCTAAAAACTCCCTCACAGACAGTGCTGTGTGAGCTGGTGCATTGTTGTGATGCAAGAGCCATGAATGGTTGGCTAAAAGCTCAGGTCAATTTCGTCTAACTTTTTCACACAGCCTTTTCAGCCCTTCTAAAGAGTAAACTTGGTTAGCTGTTTGTCCAGTTGGTATAAATTCATAATGAATAATTCCTCTGGTGTCAAAAATGGTTAGCAACGTTGTTGAAAACAAATTCAAGAACTGAAGTGTCTGACCTCATGTTTCTAAAAAGAGTGACACCTCCTCAAGAAGAGCCTCGAACAGGTCTGTCAGGAGGTATTCTGGAAGAAGGCATTGTTATCATTGGAGATGCCAGCTCCGTGCATGTTATTGCACTTGAAAACCTTCCACTGGGCCATGTTGGGAAGTGGGATACTATGATATTGATGCTCCTGACCCTGTGTAGGCCTAGACTAATGTGTGTGCTTCTGTCTTACTTTTTAACAAAAAGAATTAAAAAGTAAAAGAAAAAAAAAGTCAATAATCCCAAAAGCTTATAGAATTTTACATCTATGTTAAACATTAAATAAAGTGTCCTACTATTATTTTGAAGTTCTTTTTTATCTTCTTTATCTTATGTCAATATTTATTATAGGTGTTTTAACCCTCCGTTATTAGGTACACATACAGGATTTTCATGCCTCCTTGATTGACTCATTTTTGTCACTATGATATGCCCCTTCCCTAGAAATACTCTTCTTTGAATTGAATCAAACACAACTTTGTTAGACATTAATATAGCTATGCAAGCTTTTTTTTAAGTTTATTGGGGTACAATTGTTAGTAAAGTCACATATGTTTCAGATGTACAACTCTGTAATACTTCACCTATACATCACATTGTGTGTTCACCACTCAGAGTCAGTTCTCCTTCCATCACCATATATTTGATAGTGTTTACTCTCATTTACCACCCCTCACCCCCCTTACCCTCTGGTAGCCACTAAACTATTGTCTGTGTCTATGAGTTTTTGCTTTTTCGTTTGTTTGTCTTGTTTCTTTTGTTTTCAGTTTTATGTATGACATATCAGTGAAATGATTGCTTCTTCACTTTTTCAGTCTGAGTTATTTCGCTTAGTATTATAATCCCAAGACCCATCGATGTTGCTGCAAATGGCATTATTTCATCTTTTCTTATGACAGAACAGTATACCATTGTGTATATATACCACATCTTTATCCAATCATCTATCAAATGACACTTTGGTTGTTTCCATGCCTTGGCCACCGTAAAAAAATAAAGCTACAGTGAACATCAGAGCGTATATATCTTTAGGGATAAATGTTTTCAGATTTTTTGTGTAGATCCCCAGGAGAGGGATTCCTGGGTCATATGGTAATTCTATTCATAATTTTTTGAGGAACCTCCACACTGCCTTCCATAGCTGCTGCACCAATCTGCATTCCCACCAATAGTATAGGAGGTTTCCTTTTACTCCACAGACTTTCCAAAATTTCTTGAATGTTTGTTATATTATTTCCTTCTTTTCACTTTCCATTACAATGATTATATATATATATATATATATATATATATATATATATATATATATATATATATATATAGTAGGTATCTTTTAAATACCTACTTAATAGAGTTGTGTCTGAACACTTTTATATCTAGTCTGACAATTTTTGGCTTTCAAATGGTGTGTTTAGTCCATATGTATTTTTTACCATTTTTAAGTTTGGGATTTAAGTCTACCACTGCTTTTTTTTTTTTTTTTCATGGCCTATCTTCTTTGGCATGAATTGTATGCATTTTTAATATTTCATTTTATCTCATTTATTAAGTGCATATGTAATATTTTCGTGCTTACTAAAATATGTATGTTATTTTTTACTATCTCCCTTCAAATGATAACAGTACTTTACAAGCAATGTAACTTTACCAAACTATAATTCTATTTACTCCACTTTTTGCCTTTATGAACTTCTTTTATATTTTTCTTCTATAAACTGAAGGTAAACGGTTATCATTTCTTCTCTAAAGATGCTAAAAGTGGTTTTTAAAGATGTACAAATATTTCATCTTTCCAGTGCTTTTTACTCCTTCTTTCAGTGTTATGATTTATGTGATATCATTTTACATCAGCCTGAATAATTTCTTTCAGCTTTCTTTGCAGTTTAGTGTTCCTGATGACACATTCTATCAGTGCATGTCTGTCTGAAAACATCTTTATTTCTCTTTTATTAAGAAATTTTAGTTAAATATATAATTTGAAATACACAGTTTTTATTTTCCAGAACTTTCAAAATATTCTATTTTCTGTGTTCTGTTCATTTCTATTAATAATTGGCCTTCATTTCTTTCCTTGTTCCTTTTGTGTATCGTTTCTTTCTTTCTTGGCTGCTTATAAAGATAAGCACTTTGTATTTTGATTTGATTTTTATTTTTTGAGTTATAATAGGCTAGGATGTGATTTTTTTTTAATGATTCATTGTGCTTGTGTTTCATTGAACTTCACAACTCTGTATGTCTATATAATCAAATTAGGGAAATCTGTGGCCGATATATCTTTTGGAACATGTAAGATTGTCCCACAGATCTTGAACACACTATTCTTTTCTTTTTCTTTTTTTTTTAATGTTCAGTTTCAATAATTTTTATATTGATTGACCTCCATATTTACTTAATCTCTACTGTGTCTAATCTGCTCTTGAGTCTGCTCTTTTGCTATATTTATACTGTAGACACAATTTATTGAATTGAGATTTTCTATTTAGGCGTATTTTTGTTCTATTTCTTCTACTATTGAGAATACTACTTTTCAACAAATTACAGTTATTATAATTCTCTTCCTGGAGGAGGATATGTTATATCTTAATGGTGTTGGAAAACGAATTGGGCTAAGTCATGAATGGATGAGGGATACTGTAAGTATGGAGAAGCAACAATTGAAATACACCAGTATAGCTTTGCACACATGCGATGTTGTTTATTTCTAAAAGTAGTGTGCTATTTATAATAGTACAGTCAACTGCTTTATACTTTTCCTCATATGATATAGTGAAATGAATAAAGAAAATCAAAGGCAGTGTGTATAGAGTTATCTTTCTCTTAGTTTTTTGTAGTTTTTATAATGCAAAATAAAATAAAAATAACAAATATGAGTAGTAACTAATACTTCAAACAGCATGTTTAAGCTCTTAACAATTACTTTGAAATCAGCTATATAACTAATAAACAAAGCTTATTAAAAGTTTTTTAAATTGAAAGATAGGGTATCATTTGCTATTCAAACTAAGTATAACTTAGTAATTCTTTCCACATTTCATAATTTTGATTATAATTAGGTCAGTTTTATTTCTTTTTAAATATTTACTCAAATATTGATCAAAAGATAATTTGTCTATCACTGTGAATAGGTAAATATTTAAGTAAGGGATTTCATCACAATCAGAGATTCCTCTCAGTGTATATTACACTGAGAGGAATATGCCTGAGAGTCATATGGTAAAAACATGATTGAATATTAATTTATAACAGTATTTCTAAAAAAGAAAAAATAGTTAAAAGAAACAATTGACTTTTAAATATATTTAAAAATTTAATTCTGCTTTACATGCATGTTTTAACATGCATAAAAATAAAATGTGACATCTATGGATAGATCATCCAAACAGAAAATAAATAATGAAATAGCAGCCCTAAATGAAACATTAAATGAAATGGATATAATTGACATACATAGAGCACTTCATCCTAAAACATCAGACTATACATTCTTTTCGAGTGTACGTGGAAAATTCTCAAGGATAGACCATATATTGGGACATAAAATCAGCCTCAGCAAATTTAAGAAGATTGAAATCATACCAAGCATATTCTCTGATCACAAGGATTTGAAATTGGATATCAACTGCAAAAAGATAGTAGGAAGAAACAGAAATACATGGAGATTAAACAACATACTTTTAAAGAACAACTGGGTCAAAGAAATTAGAGGAGAGATCAAAAGATACATAGAAACAAATGACAATGAAAACGCATCCTACCAAATTTTTTGGGATTCAACGAAAGCAGTTTTAAAAGAAAAATTTATGTCATTACAGGTCTATCTCAAGAAAAAGGAAAAATCCCAAATAAATAACCTCATGTTACACCTTAAAGAACTAGAAAAAGAACAAGTGAAACCCAAGGTCGGCAGAAGAAAGGAAATAACAAAAATCAGAGCAGAACTAAATGAAATAGAGAACAAAAAGACAATAGAAAAAAATAATGAGACAAAGAGCTGGTTCTTTGAAAAGATTAACAAAATCAACAAACCCTTGGCTAGACTCACTAAGATAAAAAGAGAGAAGACACTAATTAACAAAATCAGAAATGAAAAAGGGGAAGTGATCACGGACACCACAGAAATACAAAGGATCATGCAAGAATACTATGAAGGACTATATGCCACCAAATTCAATAACCTAGAAGAAATGGACAAGTTCTTAGAAACATATAGCCTTCCAAGGCTGAACCATGAAGAACTGCAAAATCTAAACAGACCGAACACCAGTAACAAAATTGAATCAGTCATCCAAAACCTTCCCAAAAGCAAAAGTCCGGGACCAGATGGCTTCACTAGTGAATTCTACCAAACCTTCAAAGAGGATCTAATAACAATCCTGCTCAAACTCTTCCAAAAACTTGAAGAAGAGACAGTACTCCCTAACTCATTTTATGAGGCCAAAGTTACCCTGATACCAAAACCTGGGAAGGTCAACACAAAAAAATAAAACTACAGGCCAATATCTCTGATGATTATAGATGCAAAAATCCTAAACAAAATTATCGCAAATCAAATGCAACAATGCATTAAAAAGATTGTTCATCAAGACCAAGTGGGGTTCATCCCTGGGGCACAGGATGGTTCAACATCCACAAATCCATCAATGTGATACATCACATAAACAAAATAAAGGACAAAAATCATATGATTCTATCAATTGATGCAAAAAAAGCATTTGACAAGATACAACATCCATTTATGATTAAAACACTTAATAAAATAGATATAGAAGGAAAATACCTTAACATATTAAAGGCCATCTATGTCAAGCCCTCAGCTAATTTCATAATTAATGGTGAAAAACTGAAGCCCTTGGCTCTACGTTCAGGAACACGAAGGGCTGTCCTTTATCACCTCTGCTTTTCAACATAATGTTGGAAGTCCTTGCCAGAGACATCAGGCAAGAGAAAGAAATAAAAGGCATCCAAATTGGGAATAAAGAAGTTAAAATATCACTCTTTGCAGATGACATAATGCTATATACAGAAAACCCTAAAGACTTCACCAAATAGCTATTAGAAACAATCAACGAATACAGTTAAGTTGCTGGCTACAAAATCAACGTACACAAGTCCATTGCATTCCTATATACTAACAATGAAATCTTAGAAACAGAAATACAAAAAAAACAATTCCTTTTGCAATTGCAGCAAAAAGAATAAAATACCTAGGAATAAACTTAGTCAAGGATGTGAAGGACCTATATGCTGAAAAACTATAAGACATTTTTGAAAAAAATTGAAGAAGACACAAAGAAATGGAAACATATTCCGTGCTCATAGATTGGAAGAATGGCCATATTACCCAATGCAATATACAGATTTAATGCAATCCCCATCAAAATCCCAATGGCATTTTTTAAAGAAATAGAACAAAAAATCATCAGATTTCTTTGGAAGCACAACAGACTCCGAATAGCCAAAGCAATCTTAAAAACAAAGAACAATACTGGAGGTATCACACTCCCTGATTTTTGCTTGTAATACAGGGCTACAATAATCAAAGCAGCATGGTATTGACAGAAAAACAGACACATAGACCAATGGAATAGAATTGAGAACTCAGAAATAAAACCACATAAATATGGACAGATAATTTTTGACAAAGAAGCTAAAAACATACAATGGAGGAAAGACAACCTCTTCAATTAATGGTGCTGGGAGAATTGGATAGCCACGTGCAAGAGAATGAAACTGGACTGCTATCTGTCACCATGTACCAAAATTAATTCAAAATGGATCAAAGACTTAAGCATAAGACCTGACACAATAAACTGCATAGAAGAAAACATAGGTATAAACTTATGAACCTTGGGTTCAAAGAGCATTTTATGAATTTGACTCCAAAGGCAATGGAAGTAAAAGCTAAAATAAACAAATGGGACTATATGAAACTTAAAAGCTTCTGCACAGCAAAATAGACCATCGACAAAATAAAGAGGCAACTAATTGAATGGGAGAAGATTTTTGCAAACAGTGCCTCCGATAAGGGGCTAATATCCAAAATATACAAGGAACTCATGAAGCTCAACAACAAAAAAACAAACAACCCAATTGAAAAATGGGCAGAGGACCTGAAGAAACATTTCTCCAAAAAAGACATACAAATGGCAAATAGACATATGAAAAAATGCTCAACATCACTAATCATCAGAGAAATGCAAATAAAACCACAATGAGATATCACCTCACCCCAGTCAGAATGGTTATCATCAACAAGACAAATAGTAACAAGTGTTGGAGAGGAAGTGGAGAAAAAGGAACCCTCATACACAGTTGGTGGGAATGCAGACTGGTACAGCTGTTATGGAAGGCAGTGTAGAGGTTCCTCACTAAATTACGAATACAATTACTATATGATCCAGCAATCCCTCTCCTGGGTATCTATCCAAAAAAATGAAAACATTTATACATAAAGACACGTGCGCTCCAATGTTCATTGCAGCTTTATTTACGGTGGCCAAGACATGAAAACAACCAAAATGTCCTTCGATAGATGAATGGATAAAGAAGTTGTGGTATATATACACAATGGAATACTATTCAGCAGTAAGAAAAGATGATATAGGAACATTTGTGACAACATGGATGGATCTTGAGAGTATGATGCTAAGCGAAATAAGTCACACAGAAAAAGCAGAGAACCCTATGATTTCACTGATATGTGGTATATAAACCAAAAACAACAAAAGAACAAGACAAACAAATGAGAAAGAAAAACTCAGAGGCACAGACAATAGTTTAGTTGTTACCAGAGGGTAAGAGGGGTGGGGGGAGGGAGATGAGGGTAAGGGGGATCAAATATATGGTGATGGTAGGAGAACAGACTCTGGGTGCTGAACACACAATGGGATTTATAGATGATGTAATACAGAAATGTATACCTGAAATCTATGTAATTTTACTAACAATTGTCACTCCAATAAATTTTTAAAAATAAAACGTATGTTCACATATTTAAATATGCTTATTAACAATGATCTGCATTATATATTCTACTTTTTCACTGAAAGAGATGTAAAATTTTAAAGTCCAGATAAAAGCTAAAAATCATAACCTAATTTGATTTTTAAAGTGAATCCAAAATAAGAAATATTTCTTAGGTTAATATAGTAAGCACAAGGTGTTCTGTTTTTAAATCATAAGGTAATTTTGCCTTCAGAAGGTTAAGTGTGATCATCCGAGGATAAAAAAAAAAAAAAATAGGCATCCAACTTGCAAAGTGGAATTAGATGAAAAGTATATATTGTTTATAAAACTACCTATGTAATTTGAAAGCCTATTAACTCCTAATGAGCTGAATTATTGAGTTTCTAAAGGGGTAACAATAAAATAGAAGTTAAAAATATTGTTTAAAAATATTATATACATTGAGTTTATGTTTTATAATATTTGTATAAAAAAACAGTACCACAATATTTTTCTTTTTGACAAATCTAAAAATGTAATTCTGGAAATCCCACAAATCTTTAAAATAAATACTACCAGGAAAAATGATAATTGTAATAACCTTTTCTTAAATGTTTATTGAGTGGCAGGCTATGTATTTCAATATTTTTAAGATGTATATCATTTATTTCTGATAAGATATTTATGGTTATTCTAACTCCTTTTGTAAACAAGAGAATCTAGTTTCAAAGATGTTAATTAGCTTACTCAAATTCACCAGTTTAAGCTCAGTATTTTAATTTAGATCTGCTGACTTCAAAATTGTTTAATCACTATACTCTACGGGCTTTCACATGCTGATGTTTCTTTAAATAAATTCATGTATATCATTAAAAATATTAATAGTTCCTTTCTTCAGTTGATTAGGAAGTCAAATTTACCTTTTGTTGCCTCTCCTCTGACGTGCTGTATCTTAAATGCAAAATGCCTTGGTGCTTTCTGATTCTAAACTTTGAATGGTTTGACCTACCACTTCTATTTGCAGTTTAACCTTGTCCAGCACACTCAGCCAGAATCCCAGTGCTAGGATTAAAGTGTCCTTCAGTGAACATGTTGTTATAGGTGGTTTGTGTTCATAAATGTAAATTGGCTCACTAGAGAAGATGCTTCCCAGGTGCATTGACCTCGGTTTACTTTTTCAGTAGCAACTAGGAGGCAGTTGTTTAGAAAATCAAATCAAATTCAAATTCAAATTAGAAAACCAAATCAAATTCACAGATAATGCAACATAGTCGCATGTGACTGAGATTTCCGAGCTTTGCTTTCAGTGCAGTTAGCAAGTAATTTTTAGCGTATTGCTATTTTTAGCAGGTCTATTGAGTTTACATTTACATACAACTAAATCTCAAATATTTAAAATATACATTTTGATAAGTTTTAACATATGTTGACATCTATGAAACCATCATAGCAATCAACATAATGAACATACTCATAATCCACCAAATTTTCCTCGTGCCCTTTGTAATCCCTTCTTCCCTGTTATTTATACCCCCCATACCTGCTGATCTGCTTTCCAACCTTTCCAACCTACTTTCCAAACTATAGAATAGTTTGTGTTTTCTTGTGTTTTGTATAAATGGAATAATACAATATATATTCTTTTTTTTTATCTACCTGGTTTAATGACTTTAAAGTCAGTAGAATGACTTTAAGATGGATCCACGTTGTTGTGTATATTATTATTGCCCAGTAGTCTTCCACTGTATAGATATAACACAATTTGTTATCTATCTGTTCACCTGTTGATGAATATTTGGATTGTTTCCTATATGTAGTTTGGGGCTATTATTAGTAAAGCTGTTATAAACATCTGTGTACATGTTTTTGTATGGATGTGTTATTTTCGGTAAATACCTACAAGTGAAATGGCTGATCTGGAAGGTGCATGTTTACATTTTTAGAGAAACTGCCAATCTTCTTCAGTTTGTGCCATTTACATTCTCAGTAGCAGTTATATGTTCAGATTTTTAATTTTAGTTATTTTTATCATTGTGTAGTAGTGTCTCATTTTGATCTTAATTTGCATATCTCTAAACTAATGAATAATAAGCATTATTTCCTGTGTTAATACACACACACACACACACACACATTTTTGTTTAAATCTTTGCCCAGTTTAATTGGGTTGTTTGCTTTCTTATTATTTAATTTTGAGTTCTTTATTCTAGACACAATCCCTTTATGAGATATATGTACTGTACATGTTTTCTCTACTGTATGATTTGTCTTTTTATTCTCTAATAGTGTGTTTTTAACAGCACAAGTATGAACCCCATTTATTTATATCACTTCTAATTTATCTCAGTACAGTTACATGGTTTTGAGTGGTCACGTCTTAATACAACTTTTGTCAAATCTACCCCTAATTATTTCACATTTTTGAATGTTATTATAAATTATACTTTTAATTTAAATTTCCAGTTGTTCATTTCTAATGCTAAAAATATAATTGATACTTGTATATTTATATGTTATCTTGTAACTTTGCTAAACTCATTTATTGATAGTAGGTTTTTTTGTAGATTCCATTAAACTATCTACATAGATGATGATGATATCATCTGTGAATAAAGGCAGTTTACTTCTTTATTTGCAATCTGATGACTTTACTTTTTTATGTTACTTTTTTACCTCACTGTGCTATCTGGAACCTCCTACACATTGTTTGATAGATTTGGTGAGAGTGAATATCCATTTGTGTTTGTTTTTTTTTTGTTTTTTTTATTTATTTATTTTATTTATTTATTGGTTTCAGGTGTACAAGACAAGTTAATACTTAGACATTCATCATTTATATCCCTCACACTGTGGGCCCCACTCCCCCCATCCATTACCATTTTTTTCTGTAGGATTGTTCCTGAAGTTAGGGCTAAAGCATTCAATCCTTCTCATTAAATCAGATGTTAGTTGTAGATTTTTTATAGATGCACTTTTTCAGGTTGAGGAATATCCCTTCTATTTGGTAGAGTTTTTGTTTTTCTGAGAGTTTTTGTTTTTTTGTTCGTTTGCTTGCTTGTTTATAAACGGATGTTAGATTTTGTTATTGCTCTTTTTTCGTCTATCAAAATCATCATATTTTTTTTCCTTTTTTCGTGTGTTCATGTAATGAATTTAATTGATTTTCCTAATGCTAACCCCAACTTTATTACTAGTGTAAACCCTACTTTTAATCTTTTTAAATTTTTTGTTTCCTCTTTGTCTTGTTTGGTATAAGGCAACTGCTGGATTTAAATAATTTTTAAGTGGTAATATTTTCCTCATTTTCAATTTCTGGATGAGGTTTTTGATATAATAGTTCTCCTTATGTGTTTGGTATAATTCACCAGTGAGGCAATCTGAGCCTAAAGTTTTCTTTGTAGGGAAGTTTATAATTATAAAATGTATTTTCTTTAATAGAAATCAAGCTACTCGGGTTATTTTTTATTTTTTCTTGGGTAAACTTTGGTAATTTGTGTCTTTCTAGGAATTAATTCTCATAAATTGTCAAATTTAGTGGCATAACACTGTTCTTAATATAACCTTCTAAGTATTTGTATATAACCTTTTCCTGTAATTAACAGTTCCTTTTATCTATTTTCTTTTTGCTCATTAGTCTGCCTAGAAGTGAATCAAGTTTTATTGATCTTAAAGAACCAGATGACTTTAATTATTTTCTCTTTGTTTTCCATTTCTATTTCCATGACTTCTGCTTTGACTTTTATTCCCTTCAACTTATTTTGGACTTAATTTGCTCGTAATTTTCTAGTTTTTAAGGTGGAATCAAAGGTTGTTAATTTGAGATCTTTCTTCTACTACTATAGATTATTAAGGGAATAAATTTCTGCATAAGTATTGCTTTAGTGGCATCTCATTAATTTATGTTCTTTTTATGTGTCATTTAGTTCAAAAAACTTTGTAATATTTTTGATACCTGTTTTGATCCATGGTTTATTTTAAAGTGTATTATATGGTTCGGCTATATTTGGTGATTTTTATATAGCTCTCTGTTATTGATTTTGACTTTATTTCATTTCAAGTCAGAGAAAAATCTTTGAGTATTTTGAAAGCTTCCAAAATTATTGAGCATTTATGTTCTATATTTGAAAATGTTTTGTGTGCACTTAGAAATAATATATCATCTATAGTTGTCAAATGGGGTATTTTAAAATGTCAATTATATCATTTTGCTTCATAATATTTTTTAAGTCTCCTATCTTTGCACATATTTTATGTGCATGTTCTACCAGTTTTTAATAGTGGGATATTAACATCATCAACAACATTGTGTATCTGTCTATTTTTCTTTTAGTTCTCTTAATTTTTGCTTCATGTGTTTTAAATCTATTATAAAGTTCATACATTTTAGGATTTATTTTGTATCCTGAGGAAATGATTTTTTATCATTATGAAATAAAGTTTTGTATCCCTGGAAATAATCTTTGCTCTGAAATCAATTTTATCTGATTTTAACATAGCTATTCCAGCTTCCCTTTGACTATTGGTAGCATGAAATATATTTTCTTAACATTTTACGTTTAATCTATTTGTTTCTTTATATTGAGGTATATTTCTTACAGAGCATATAATAGGTCTTGTTTTTAATGCAAACTAACTATGTGACTTTTAATTAATATGTTTAGTCCATTTAAATCAATGTGAGCATTGATACAGTCAGATTTAGGTTATCATCTTGCTTTTTTAAAAGATATTTATCCGACTCTTCTTTCTTTTTTTTCCTGCCATCTTCTGTATTTTTATGGTTCAGTTTTGTCTCCTTTGTTGGCGTCTGAGCTATCATTGTTTTTGTTATGTTAGTAGCTACTTTAGAATTTACAGTGTATATTTTTAACTTGGCTATTGTCAGGTTGTATTATCCCATTTCACCTATAATATAAATATTTTACAGTATTATAATTCAATTTCTCTCTTCCACCTGTTGTGATGTTTTCATATACTTTACTTATTTATATGTTATACCCCACCATAAATTATTACCTTTATACAGGTAGTTATTTTTAAAAGGCATTTGAATAGTAAAAAGTCACTTATTTACTCATGTATTTACTACTATTTCAAATCCTCTTTATTATTTTGTGTTGATTTATGTTTCTATCTGCTGTCATTTTCTTTCTGCCTGAAAGACTTTTTTAACAATTCTTGAAGTGGGAGTTTAATGGTAATGAATTTTTCAGCTTTTGTATGTCTGAAAAACTTTCCATTTTGTCTTCAGTTTTGAAAGATTTCATTGGACATAGAGTCCATGATTGACATTTTTACTTTTTTATTTTTTTCACCTCCTTAAAGATGTTTCACTGTCGTCTTTTTGCTTGCAAAGCTTTCAAGAAAGATTCTGCTGGCATCCTTACCTTTTGGTCTTTCGGACATATTATGTCTTTTTTTTTTCTTTTTTCTCTGGGTGCTTTTATAATGTTAATGTTTGTCATATGTTTTGGGTACTTTGATTTTATTGCACATGGGTGTAGTTTTCTTCATTTTTCTTGTGCTTTAAGTTGGCTGCATTTCTTGGATTTGTAGGTTTAAACTTTACATCAAATTGGAAAGAATTTTCATCACTTTTTGTTCAATTTATTTTTCTGTTATTCTCTTTCTCTCCTTTGGGGTCTGGAATTACACATATGTTAGGCCACTAGGGTACTTAATATTATGCTATTACCCATTAATGATTTCTTTTTCTCTTTTTCTAGATACATTTTCAAAATTCCTAGTGCTATATCTTCAAGTTCACTATTGTTTTTTTCTTTTAGAGTGTCTAATCTGCCATTAATAGCATCTAGTTTTTATTTTTTTCTCTTCCAAGAAATTGTAATTTTACTCTATGGATGTTTAATTTGGATATTTGAAACATTTTTCCTTGTCTCTGTAAGTTGTTTTGAATATAGGGAATACACTTTCAACAACTGTTTTAATATCCTGTCTGCTAATTTGTAACATCTGGTACATTTTGGGGTCAATTTCACTTGGTTGATTTTCTTCCTCAGTATTGGAGAAATGTTCCTAATACTTTGCTTCACTGGCAATTGTTTTATTAGATATTGTACCTTGTGAATTTTTACCCTTTTGTTTCCTGATTATTTTCCCATATGAAGCTTCATTAGTTTTGTTCTGAGATGCAGTTAAATTACCTGAAAACTGTTTACTGTTTGTGATTTTTCTTTAAGTTCTTGAGGGCAGTACCAGTGCTCTGTTTAACCTAGTACTAATTATTTTCCATCCTTGAGACAAAACCCAACTACCAGTGCTCTTCTATAGAGTTCAGGGAAGCCCTGCATATTTATCGAGAGTTCTCTATCTGCACATCACTTTATTCTTCTATACGTTGTTCTGAAAATTATTGTTACCTTCTCCTAGGTTCTCAACTTTATCTTTTCATCTTAGAAATTTTTTCCAGCTTCATATGAGTTTCATTTTCCTGTACCTGGAAATTCTCTCAAGACTGTAAGTTGGGAAAATCATAGTAATCACCTGTTTTCTTCCCATCTCTCAGTAATCATTCTCCTCCTTTGCCTTGAATTTTTGTCATTTTCATTGTGAGGGTGAGTCCTGTACTACTTACTCCATATTGGCTGAAAGCAAAAGTCCTTAGTGTATTATTGAGAATTTGATTTTGTCATAAGGTTAATAATTATTAGAAATATTGAAGAAAAACTGGGTATTCCACTTTGGTAAAATGTAGTGAAATACTGACACATTAATATTATTTCAAAATATTTCAAAAATTCCTGAAAGTATTGTACTGTGGTCCTTAGTTTAAATTTAGTCAATATCCTTTTTATACAACATTGCTATCGTTCTGATTTGCTTTTCACAACTTTGTACCATCTTTGTGATATAAAAACTTTTGGCCTGTAAACTTCAACCAGTTGCAACTATTTTTCTACCAAACCCAGTGCCACTGATATATTAGGGAAAAAAAAAAAGGGAAAGAAAGAAAGAAAGAAAGAAACAACAACAATCAACAATAACAAAAAAAAAACAAAAACAAAAACAAAACAAAACAAAACAAAAAAAAACACCAGAACTCTTGCATGATGAACAAGTGATTTTTAAATTTTATTTCTGGCCCTGACACTGTATAAATTCCATGATTGCTGAATTTATTTTCATTTAAAAAATAGGTATAAGATTTAAAATGCTATTACTACTAGTATAGACTCCTGTACAAAATGGGTTGCTACAAAAACTTTTACATAATAGCTAACATAAGTTGGATTATGAAAGAAAATTAGGAAATAAAATGGAGGTATCCCTGACAGAGAATTAAGATACAGATTAGTGTGATTGGAAAACAGTGAGTAACTTTATGACTGTGATTTATTTAGAAGAGAGAGAGCTAGAATAGTACAATATTTCAGGAATTTAAGAATAAATGATATAATGGGATTCATATTCACACTGAAGCCCAGCTACTTTCAATATATGAACAGCATCTCAGTCTTGAAACACATACAAGTAATTCCAAAAATGAGAAGAAGGAGGAGGAGGAGATGAAGAAGAAGAAGAACAGGTGAAGAATCAGAGGAAGAAGGAGAAGGAGAAGGAGAAGGGGAAGGGGAAGGGGAAGGGGAAGGGGAAGGGGAAGGGGAAGGGGAAGGGGAAGGGGAAGGGGAAGGGGAAGGAGAAGGAGAAGGAGAAGGAGAAGGAGAAGGAGAAGGAGAAGGAGAAGAAGAAGAAGAAGAAGAATCTTTAAAAAGTTAGAATTCTATATGTACAACATTTATTTTAAATATATTACATGAAGGATGAAAAATATTATATAATAATACACTTTTAAAAGACATTTTCATATCCTGTTGGTGTGTCAATTTAACCACAAGGTACCTGGGAAATAAGTTTCTACCTTAAGTACTATTTATTTATTTATTATTTATTTATTTATTTATTTATTTGCATTTGCACTACAAAAAGGGAAGTACGTTAATTCATATTTCTTTCATTTAAATAAAATCAATTTTATATAAGAGATATTTCAGGCAAATAGAAATGAAAAAAAACTGGGATAGCAATACCTATGTCAGACAAAATAGACATTAAAAAATACTATAATAAGAGATGCAGAGGATATTGCATTATGATAAAGGATTCAATCCAACAAGAGAATATAATCCTTGTAAACATGTATTCATGCACACCCAACATAGAAGTATCTATCTATATCTATCTATCTATCTATCTATCATCTACCTGTCTATCTATCTATCTATCTATCTATCTGTCTGTCTGTCTGTCTGTCTGTCTGTCTGTCTATCTATATATGACAAATATTGATGGACACAAAGATGTAAATCAATAGTAATACAGTCATAATAGAGGACTTTAACACCCCTTTGACACCAACGGATAAATCTCCCAGACAGAAAACAATGAAACAGCAGCCTTACATGACACATTAGACTAGATGGATTTAATTGATATTTTTTTTTAGTATTTTACTCCAAAGCAGCAGACTATACATTCTTTTCAAATGCACATGATGGAACATTTTCCAAGATAGACCCTTTGTTATACCACAAAACAAATCTCAATTAAATTTAAGACAATTGAAATCATATCAAGCATCTTTTATGACCACAGTGGTGTGAAGCTAGAAATCAGTTACACACACACACACACACACACACACACACACATACACACAAAGAAAGAAAGAAGAAAGGAAGGAGGGAAGGAAGGAAGGAGGGAAGGAAGGAAGGAAGGAAGGAAGGAAGGAAGGAAGGAAGGATGGAAGGAAGGAAGGAAAGGAAGGAAGGAAGGAAGGAAGGAAGGAAGGAAGGAAGGAAGGAAGGAAGGAAGGAAAGAAAGAAGGAAGGAAGGAAGAAAGAAACACAGAAACAAAGAAAGAAACAAAGAAAGAATGAAAGAAACAAATAAAGAAAGAAAGAAACCTGAAAATCACACAAACACATGGAGGCTAAATAACATGCTACTAAACAATGAAGGCGTTAATGATGAGATCAGGGAAGAAATCAAAAGATACCTTGAAACAATGAAAATGAAAACACAGTGACACAATAAATCTATGGTACACAGCAAAAGCAGTCCTCAGAGGGAAATTCAGGCCTACTTCAACAAACAAGGGTAATACAGATCTACCTCAACAAGCAAGATATAGAGAACCCTAAAGAGTCCACCAAAAAACTATTAGAACTGATAAGTGAATTCAGTAAACTAGCAGGCTACAAAATGAATATTCAGAAATTGGTTGAATTTTTATACACTATTAATGACCTATAGAATAGAGAAAATAAGAAAACATTCCATTTGATCCCGTTTACAACCCCAATCTACAACCCCCCGTTACAACTCTCATCTACAACCCCCCTGCTCCCTTACCCTCTGGTAACCACTAAACTATTGTGTATGTCTATCAGTTTCTGTTTCTTTGTTTGTCTTGTTACTTTGTTGTTTTCAGTTTTATATCCCACATATGAGTGAAATCATATGGTTCTTAACTTCTTCTGTCTAACTTATTTCACTTAGCATAATAATCTCAAGACCAATCCATGTTGTCACAAATGACACTATTTCATCTTTTCTTATGGCAGAATAGTATTCCATTGTGTCTACATACCACATGAAACCTATGCAACTTGACTAACCATTGTCACTCCGATAAATTTTCATTAAAAAAAGAGAAAACACCCCATTTCTAATTGGGTCAAAAAATATATCTAGGAATAAATTACCAAGGAAGTGAGAGACCTGTACTTAGAAAATTATAAGATACTGAAAAAATAAATTGAAGAAAATACAAATAAATGGAAGCAGATACATCCTCATGTATAGAAAGATTAACATTATTAAAATATCTACACTACCCAAAGCAATCTATAGATTCAATACAATCACTATCAAAACACCAATGGCATTTTTCACAGAAGTAGAACAAATAATCCTTAAATTTATATGGAACCACAAAAGATTCCAGATAGCCACAGCAATCTTGAGAAAGAAGAATAAAATTGGGGCCATCATGCTACCTGATATCAAAATATGCTACAAGGCTATAGTAAGCAAACAGCATGCTACTGGCATAAAAACAAACCTAGATTAATTGAGCAAAATAAAGAGCCCAGAAATAAACTTATCTGTTCCATTAATCTATGACAAAGGTGGTAAGAATACAAATGGGGTAAAGACAGTGTCTTCAATAAACGGGATTGGAAAAACTGGAAAGATACATGCAGAAAGATGAAACTAGACCACCTTGTTACAACATAAAGAAGAATAAATTCAAAATAGATTAAAGACTTAAATGTAAGAGCTGAAACCATGAAACACCTAGAAGAAAACATTGGCGGTAAACTGTCTGTCATTGCTCCTAATAATATTTTTTTTCCTGATGTATCTTCTTTGATAAGAGAAACAAAAGAAAAAATAAGCAAATGGGATGGCATCAAACTAAAAATTTTTGCACAGCAAAAGAAACCATCCAAATAACAGGACAACCTATTGAATGGGGGAAGATATTCACCAATGATACATCCCACAAGGGGTCAATATCCAAAGTTTATAAAGAACTCATACAACACAAACAATACAGTAAAAAAGGGAGCAGAGGACCTGAATAGACATTTCCTAAAGAAGGCACACAGATGGCCAACAGACATATGATAATATGCTCAATGTCACTAATCGTCAAAAAATGCAAAATGAAATCTCAGTGAGTTATCATCTCACACCTGTCAGAATGACTACCATCAATAAACTGACAACCAGTATTGGAAAGGATGTGGAGAAAAGAGAACCCTTGTTCACTGTTGGTGGGACTGCAAATTGCTTTAGCCACCATGGAAAACATGGAGTTTACCTAAAAAAATTAAAAATAGAACTATCCTATGACCCAAAAATTCCACTCCTGGGTATTTATCTGAAGAAATCCAAAATACTAATTTGGAAAGATACTCGTATATGAACCCCTATGTTCATTGCAGCATTATTTACAATAGCCAAGATATGGAAGGAAATTAAGTGCCCATAAATGGATGAATGGATAAAGAAGAGGTGGTGGTTGGACTTAGAGGGTATTGTGCTGTGTGAAATAAGTCAGACAGAGAAACATAAACATCATATGATTTCACTTGTATATAGAATCTAAAGTACAAAATAACATAATGTTCTCTAGATCCATTTTATATATATAATGTGATGGTTCAGTGTGAGGTCGGAGGGATAGTGGATGGGGGGAGGGGGGTTCACAGTATGAGGGATATAAATGATGAACGTCTAAGTATTACCTTGTTTTGTACACCTGAAACTAATAAATAAATTAATTAAAAAAAAATAAAGTACAAAATAAATAATCAAACAAACTGAAACAGACTCATACATATAGAGAACAAACTGATGGTTGCCAAATTAAGGAGGGATGGGGGGCCTGGGAGAAAAAAGTGAAGAGATTGAAAAGTACAAATTGGTAGTTACACTGCCGCGTCCAACACAACGAGGGTTGTGGGAAGGAAGAAGGGCTGCGCAGGGTTAAGAAAAGACAGTAGCCATGAATAGAGTGCAAGTGCAGAGCCAAAGGGATCAGGCTCAAGGACTGAGCCCTGAATTGGGCCGACGCGTAGTTTTTATTGATAAACTTCTAAATACGTAAAAGATTGTTAATCTTGAGATCTGTGTGTTAGTAGCCTGCTGGCTGTCTTTCCAAAAGTTCCCAATGTGTGCCAGCTTGAGCTTTGCCTTCACACAGGCACATCTCCAAGGAATCCATTGAAGGGGAGGAACCGATATAATTCCATGGGGTCTCAATTTGCTGAGACTTCCCCTCAAAGGAGCTTTTAGGATATCTCTCCATCAGGCATCAGTTTGCTGAGGCACTCCCTTGTAAAATCCTGGGAAGAGCGCGGGGTAACAAACGGTTTGGCAGCTGTTAAGGCAACAGTTACATGATGGTCATTGGGATGTGTTAGTTCAGTACTAGGAATATAGTCAATAATGTTGTAATAACTATGTATTGTTCTGTGTGGGTACCAGAATGATCAGCTGGATAAGTTTGTAAGTTATGGAAATATATAACCACTATGCTACATACCTGAAACTAATGTAAAATATTTGTCAACTGTAATTGAAAAATGTATAAGAAATAAATAAAGGAAGGAGAGAGTATTCACTTCAATTTTTATTCAGAAAGAACTCAGTGATGTTACATTTTTCACATCTATCTTCAATTTTGCATCAGTCACTAAACTAATAATTAAGTTTAAATTATCTTTCAATGAAATAAATATTTTTTGATAGTTTATTTTATTTTAAATCTGGCAAACTAACCTAAAACATCACATGTTTTAGAATGGTTCTAACGCACAGCTTCCACGACTTTGACAGCATAATCACTGGTCTATGTCTTGTTCAATAAGACAGGTCCACTAATCCCGTTCTAGGTTGTTGCAGCAATGTCAAATTGCAATAAAAGTTTCAAAATATTTACTTTCAATTTCTGTGTTTAAACTGTTATGGGCAAAAAACAAACAGTTCATGGTCACTGTCGACAATCCTGAATGGCAATTTATGTATCAGCATTCTAGGAAGACATAGCTCTTAAAATATGGATCTAGACTTAGATCTAGATCTACAAATTATAGGAGAATCACAAGTTTAAAATATTACTCTTCTGTGATCAATATAAACAGATTCTTTTGATCTTGATGTGCCTCAAAAATCATATATATATATATATATATGTATATATATATCTTTTTATAGAATATTTAAGCATTTTAGCTTGCTTATGTATCTAATCTAGGTTGAATTCACAATAGTACTGTTTGAAATGCTACTTTTTAAGTTTGTCTAAGTTTATTAACTCACTTTGCTAGGGTAAAAATGAAAAAAAAATATGTTATTATTTGTCTCTTTATGTTATCAACCCTCTTCAACAAGGAGGATGGACAGGAATTAAGGAAGAAATAAATTAACATTATTAACATTTTATGTAAATTAATAGAATACATCAAAAGAATGGACTCTGATTTTACCATGTTCAGGTTCCATTTTATATGGTGAAGGCAATAAATAGGATAGTTGGGAGCATTAAATGAGGATTCATGGACACTTTCTTTTTGTTAATGCTGTTTGCAAGGATGTCAGGAGGTTGGCAGGCATGTGAGGCACACAAAATACCATCAATTATGCAAGATAAGCATGCACTTTTTGTTTATAATGCCCACCCCAATATGATCTTATTCCTTAATTGCTAATCAAATAAATCTTCACCCCAATGTATTTTCAGGGCAAAGCACTTTTAGCCCCAATTATATCCTTGCATGTGGTTTTGTTCATTTACATCCTATTAGTAAGAGGATGAGTTTGATGATTTAGTGAGTCAGGTTCAAAAAATGTTCCTGACTCCCTTTATTTTCAGGTTGCAAATATGTAAAAATCTTCAGAAATGTTTGCTCAACTATTGGTGTCTGAATGTACATTATTAAGCAAACTACTTATTTATTGTATTTGATCTTCACTAATAAAACACATATATACTCATTATATATATACATAAATACATATCTATATCTATACACACATATGTATACACACATAGCCACAGTTGTAGACAGAGACAAAATTATATAGAAATAGATAGAAATATTAATAAACTTGAATAAGTGTTGATATTTTACCTGATAAATTTTCCTACCCTAGTATAATAAGCTATAATTTTGATCGTGACGTATATCAAGATCATTAAGAGGCATGCCTCTTTGGTGTAGAAATCATGTATGGTGAGTAAGAAAACACAAATAATTAAATTTTCAAATCTGACTGACACAAATCAATGATCTTATATATCAAGTATACAACTAATTACAAGTCATTAATGAAGCAGGGAGAAGGCATGTACCACCATCCATAGCTCTGCACAATCTATTTGCTACATTTAAGTGTATTCTGGCCAAGATTTATGTGTTAGTTCTCTAACTAGTGCATGCATCTACATTACTTCAGAGGACAGGGCTATTTTGATCTTGCAACCTCTGCATTTTATAAACATAGATTTTATGACATTTTCCAGGGAACGATGCTCCATAAATCTGTCTATTTCAAGTTATCATAAGCAATCTTAGACTAGTTATATCCTAATAGAAGCATTCCATAGAAAACCTCTCCTACCAGCAAATATCATTAGTGTGTCTACCAGTACGTCTACCTTGTACAGATTTGTAAACATGCTATGTCATCATCTTTCCCAGAGGAAAGTCCCCAGTAATGGAAAAGAATGGTTTACTGACCACCTGCATAATTATTTCCTTCTCATTAAGAAAATAAGAAAAATATGAGCAGAATATATGACTTTTAAAAGATATTCAATGAATGTCAATTAAATCTATTTGAAAGAGATATGAAAATAATTGAATTGACCAACCGAAAAACTTATATTTCTGTTGCTCAAATAAAAACTTTATTCATAGACACACACCCCCAGTAAGCCACACCACTTTCGAATCATCTAAGATGAACACATGAGAACTTCAAAGAATGTAATATCAACCTAATGAAGTTTTTTCATGATGCACATGAAGAAATTAAATTGTGAATTAATATAAAAGTTAGTATAAACTAATTGTATATAAAATCATCTTCTGTAGAACTCTTTTCCTTAAAATCTGATTAGAAATTCATATGATTTAGAATCACCTGAGGTCAAGTAAAAAAATACATATATCTAATGTAAAAAAAAAAAGCATATATCTAAGTTCCAGCAATGTTGAATCATACCTGTTTTGTTAGATTTAGAAAACGTGTATTTTATCAAGCCTCAAGTGTTGTTTTATTTTACATTCTGAAGTATAAGAATTACTGCCATAGACTAATCCTAAATTGGAATATATCATGATACTATAAACTAATAATATAATGTCTCAATTCTGAGAATTGAGTGAGGTAATGCATGAATATTGCTTATCGTAGTCCTTGACCATCAGTGGGTACTTAAAAAATGTGTTCTCCTGCAATATAGTGTTCTCAAAAGTATTAAAATTGTTCTGAAAAATAGTAGAGATTGAGTACTTTAATTGAAGAGTCAGACATAAACAGTAGATTTTGTCAGTCAAATTAATAGAAAAACCACATAATCGTTTAGTTATGGAGATGGGAAAACTTACACTGCAAACCCATTTTTTAAAAATACCTCAAATTGTACAGCTGGGAGATTAAGTATTATAGAGGGCATTAATAGGAAATGTAATTTTTTAAGTAAAAATAAGTACATTCTGATCCTTGTGAAAGTCTTGATTAGCCTGAAACTTTTTAATAAAATGTTTAAGGAAGAGGAAACAGAAGTGGAGGAGGTACACAAAAAAAACAAAAGGGATAAAGATATAGTTATGATTTCAAATGACAAAATCTCAGTTGATTAAGACCATATAGCCAATAAATATGAAAAGTCAATAGACATATAATTTAAAATATGCTGGCAAATCAAGGAGTTTCATTACCAAGAAATAATCAGAATTCTGGAAAAAAGGATTTTGTTTATTTAAGTAGAAACAATTTTAGAACAAATAAAATAGCTTACCAGGGATAACTATATAGAATATATTTTTCCTATATTCAAATATCAAAATATGAAATTTCTTGAATGGACTTTAAATAAATTAGCAATTTACAGAATGTGGGGAGGAATTTAAAGATATTTAGTATATGCCTTAAATTCCTAATAGGTTAGCATAAGATAGGATACTGTATTGTCCATTTGCTTTTTTAACAAAGAAATAGTCAAAATAATATTCTAAAAGTCTTAATTTTCTTTAATAGTTATTTTCTATAGCTTTCTAATCAAGTAAGAATTTTCCAGTCAAGTATTGATAAATTTCCACAAGATTAGTGCTCTAGACGGTCTGGTCTTAGTGGACTAAAAGTTACACAGGTTTCTTCCAGGCCTCTGACCTCCCTCTCCTTAGAGTATTTACTTGAGAGAACTTGCAAATGTAAACCCTCCTTTTGCCCCATTGAGATGTAAATCTCCCCATCTCTTGCCAGTTTTACAACTCCTGTGTTTCTCAAAGACAAGAGACCCATCACTTTGAAATATAATCAACAAAAAAGATAGAACCTCTAACTCCCAGTCAATGTGGGAGGGTAAAACCTTAATTCAATAAAGGTCAATTAGCAAATACAGATTTCCTAATTGAACTGACCAACATCTCCCAATGTCATTTACTACTTCCCAGTGGTTTACCACAGTACTAAAAAACTTCCCACTTCTGTTTTAGCAGAATTGAGTTCAATCTTTCTCTCCTATTGCATTAGATAAATAAATTGACATTGAATATTAGCATAACAATTAGGTATGTTGCTTGTTTGGCATCAAGTGCACAGAGTATAAGCTAACAAGCTATCTAGGTCTAAAGAGATTCTATAATAATAAAAAAAATGGTTTTCTAAAAAAAACAAAAAGAGGAATATAGCCAGTGTCATTTAAATATTGCCTATTTTTACAAGTTTCTATTAAACTATATGCTGTCAGATGAGTAAAATTATCTTATTTATCTTAAATGCTCATTACTTAAAAGTTAGCAGTGTGTTAATTTCATATGTAAGTAGGAGTAATCTAACATGGTCTCAATGACTATTTTTATCCTTTATAATAAAGGCATATAATCCTAAATTCAGTGTTATTAGTATCAGAGGACTATAAAATTACTTTAGACGGAGGAAGGAAAAAATAAAACATTTGCAGCTCCATACCTGATTATTTACCCTTGGAAAACTTGGGAGTGTTCTAAAATCTGTAATGTAGCACATATCCTTCTCTGATACCCAAAGCTATTAGATAAAATGATTAAGTCCCCATCAATCACTCCATGTGGAAGCAATAACAATGCCAGTGGAACAGAGCATTGTTACAAGATTAGTGCCTCCTGCTTTGAGAGTAAACATCTCAGCCTTACCTCATTTATTTTTCATAACTTCTCTGCCTTTGACTCAGCATTTAGGAAACAATAGGAGATTATTTTCTGACAGTGTTCAATGTCATTTAAGTATTATATTTAGAAGTCAAAAAAGTACATAATAATTGTGAGTCATACTTAAGATTCTAAAATACTAAAGTATGTGAAGAGCTTAACAAGAAGCAATTTGAGCAATTATGAAATGGATTTTGATTAATCACTGTTATTTATGCATTTGAAATTACTCTTAAATCCACAGAAGTCCTCTTCATCATAAAATATGTTCAGATTTAGTTTACTCCCTAGTGTCAGCCCCTGAGGACTAGCTAACAATATCCATGTCATCTTATCTATTTTAACACAGGACCATGAAGCTACAGGCAATAGACAAGGAAGTAAACAGTGACACAAATATCACTTAAGATTTTCAAAAGGTGAATCTGCTGGTAAATGTTCTTGAACACTCTATCATGTCAGGACTGCTCAAAAGACAGAAACTTCCCAAAGTACTTCTAGCAGAAAATGATTGAACCCAGGGACTAGGGTGCTTATCCAATCTTTAGCAGGGAACAGAGAGACCAAGTTAGGACATTAGGCCTTTGGCTTTTAGATCACACCACACCATGACTGCGATTGTCCAAAGATCAGGAAAAGATCAGGGAGTCACATGCCGCAGTCATGAAACTGGTGACTGGGAAGTCAGATGTGCGGGCCAATCTGGTCACCACTCACGTCTCCCAGAGCATTTCTGTTTTCCTGCAGCATCTGAAAGACGCTATCAGATACTGTAATATCTACATTGCATACAAATATGCCAAACTGGCAAATCTTACTTTACATGTAGTATCCTAGCTACAAATTCATCTGGAATGCTTTTTAATTATTGTCTTTGAATAGTAGGAGAGTGGAACAAAGCTGAGGGAATTCAAGTACCTTTCACAAAGATTTACTATAGCATACAGAAAGCTTTGCGGCTGTCTGTAGAAGAGATGCAGAAGCAGAAAAAATGAGCATTTCACGCCAGTGTTGTCTTTCCTCAGGATGACTCCCCACAAGCACACATACTCATCAGGAACTCTTTGCTCTCTTTCCATTTCTTCCACAGAATCAGAAGCTCTTCAAGTTAGGGCAATAATATCAAAACTAATACCTTATGAACTCTTGCTGAAAAAACACAGGATTCAAAATTTAAAAACTTATGTTTTGTCGTAACATTGTATTAAATTTGTTTGACCTAGACAGGTAACTCCATCTATTTAAGCCTAAAATATCTCATGATTCAACTCATATTACTGTCATCTATTAGGTTCTGCCAAGACCTGGAAGAATGTTGGACAGGTTAAAACACCCTTTAAGAATCTCCATTTTGAAGAAATTACTATCATGACGGCAACGTGGTCCCGGGGGTATGTAATTAATGATTATTTTAATAGAAATACAAGCCGGTAAGGATGACAAATTCAGGCTGAGATTTTGGGAAGGCTTTACAGTGGCGGTTACTTTTTGTAAAAGGTCAAAAACACATTTGAGAAAGAACTAACTACATAGACAGGTTACCAGACCAGTAAAAATTACGTAACAGCAGGGAAAATTCCTTCTCTCTTTGAACAGTTGCCTCCTATTCCCTCAGCATTGAATATGGAAAATTTTTACTCATTCTCTAATTCTCATGATAAGAAAATTTCTACATTGAGACTTTCCCTGATGTCCAAGAGTAGTTTGTGTTCCCATGTTAACATTTTTGAAACACCAGGTTCTTCCTTTTTTCAAACACTCTCATTTATATGTATATTTTAGTGTCTGTCTTATTTATTAGACTGTAAACTCTTTAAAGGCATGGGTGGGATTTACATTTACTAGATCCCCAGACTTAATCATCAGGGTTTGCTTCATTCTCTCCACTTACGATGTAATTGTCAATTAAATATATGCATGGTTAAATGAGTTTTTTTGTTTGTTTGTTTGTTGTTGCTTTTTTTGTTTTGTTTTGTGTTTTTTTTTTGTTTTTTTGTTTTTTTTTGGATGGCAAGAGACTAAGGAACAGAATGGTCCATGATAGCAGGAGATAGAAAAGGAAAGGTAGGTTGCATAAATGTTATGCCTTGTGAAATAAGTTGAGGACTTTAGACTTTATTTAGTAGGCAAAGGAGGACTTGCAAGATTGTTAGGAAGTAATTCTATTATATATATATATATATATATATATATATATATATATATATATATGGCTGGCTGGTGAGAAAAACATATCAATTTATTAACTTCTATGTATGTTCAAAATGAGGGAAATGGCATTTATGGATTGTTGGCAGTTTCAGCATCTGGAGGAAGATAATAAATTACTTCTGGAAGAGGATTCCTGGGTTTTGGAATAATGGAAAATTATTAGTCTAATTTTAGACTAATAATTTGGAAATTTGGAAAATTATTAGTCTAATTTTAGAGTAATTTAAAGCAAGTGCCTGCCTGTTATTTTTGGATTAAAGTGAGATGTCACTATAAATCTGAATTCAAAAATTGAAGACTGAGAGATATTAATGTGCATTTTTGAGAAACATATATTGTTTGTCTTTAGCCAATCTGTGCCCTTGAAGAATTAGACATGTGTTTTTCATAACAATGCATTAGACCAGGTATTATTTAAAATAATTGATGTGAATGACTCTTAAGATGTAAAAAATCTAGACTTTGGGCAGTGGCACTATCGAGTCTATTTTTCTCTCAAACACTGCATGGATGTGTGATATGTCCTCTGGAGAACACAAGTTTCCTTACTTGAGGACCTTCTGCTGTAGAATATGAACACTTTATCTAAGAAAGAGAGGACACACTTGCTTTGAGGTCCAAATAATTTAGAAGCTTGGACTTTGAAAGTAAAGATATAGAAATTTCTATTGGCCTCCTGTCATATAAGAATCTAACTGGACTTATAAAGGAGCCCTGAGGTTCAATTATTAGGACTTGTTAATCACAGGGGGCCCTGAATACATCATTAGCGGTGATTCATTAATAACTACAGTCTTGACCTTTGCTGACCTTTGGAAAATTAAGGGAGTGGTTTGTGTCCACACTTGGACTAGATACAAAACCCAATAACTGGATGAGATGATTTGAAGTTTCATTAAAAATACTAAAGATGCACAGTGGTCAGTACTGAGAGTGTTTCAAGTTTGGGTCTGCAAATAATGGAAGCATGCCAGAGAACTACTAAACAATAATTGTGAGAGGTTGGCAACCTTTGAAAAAGAAATGCATTTTCTGTCAATAAAAATATGTAGGCACAGATCTTTATGGTTTTATCAGGCTTATCTCCAACCTTTTTTCACTGATTGCCTATATTTAAACCCTACTAATAAACGTGTATACCTGTACTTCTAATAATCTATCTGCATAGTTGCAGATATTTGAGAGTCAGGAATGATGGGAGTTCTTATCAGGCGACTTGTCAGTTATAGAATTCATTCTTCCACTAAAGACATAAGAACTGCCCATAGAACGAGAGATTAGAAAGAGATATGTATTATTTCAACAATCTTTCTTTCCAATGGAATGTAGAAAATCAACACGAACACACATGAATAAATAATACAATTTAATGTGGTAGTAAAGTCTATGAAAGAGAATGAAACATAACATGGAAAGAAGTCTTCATAGTCAAAATTCAGGAATACTCTTCTCTGAGAAAGAGCCGTAATAAGAACTTTGGATTATATTTTAAGTGTGATGAGAGAGTTTCAAATAGATTTGAGCAGTAGAATGAAGGAAGTATATTAAAAATCCATTCAGGCTGCTGTGTGATGAATAAATAGATTGTAGAACACATGTGGAAATGGAGAATCAGTTTGGACACTATGGCAGTAGCTCAGGTTAGAATTCTTGTGAACTCAGATAGGATGATAACTGCACTGGTGGTAGAAAATTGTAGAATTTTAGAATTATTTTGAAATTAGAACCTGTATTCATACCATACACATTTTGAGCCAAAGCTGTTGAATTCATAAATTATTTTTCTTCCTTTTCTAACGATAGCAATTAGATAGCAATCAATTCATGCATCTTTATTAAATCCCTGTAATAATTTTAGGAGACATTCCTTTTAGCTTTGAATATTTTTTTCGTTGTATTCTTTGCAAGCTATTCTTCTTTATTTATTAAATGCACCTGTTTCTTACATAGGTTGGTGCAAAAGTAATTGCTGTTGAAAAGGTTAAAAAAATTGCAAAAAATGCAATTCCTTTTGCACCAACCCAATAGTTAATTTTTTGAGCCCATATCCTCTTTTTAACTGGAAATAATCTTATATAGACTGATAAATTCAACAATAAATGAAGTTCCTAGAACTTCTAAAATCTATGTTTTCTTTTCACATTTCATATGTTTACATCCAAATACTTATTGGTGTTTTGCATTTTATGCAGACAATTTCTATTTGCCATTCCAGTGTGGTTCGCGTTCTTTCCCACCATACTCTGTGACCTAGATAGCTGGACTCCATGGACTCCCTCTGGATTCCCTTGTCCCCTGACTTTCTGATATGTTAAAGAAATGGGAGGCATTGTGAGAAATCAAAGAAGGTAGGAGAGAGAGATCAGGATATCATGTCTACAGACATGTCAGGGTATTTATTTCTCCCTTCTGTGAAGAGGTTTGCCAGTGGCTGGGTTCATGAAGGTCATGGCTTCTGTGAAGCAGGCTCACTTCTGAGACTGTATCACCAAGTGAAGTGTCCATCCTCTTGTACTTTTGGTCCCTGAGATGATAATGACTCCCTTTGCTTCCTAATCCTTGGGTGCTTTACCGTCCCTGTTACTTCTATTAATCTTGCCTATAACTTTGTTAATAACCCGTAAATTAAATATTTTAATTATTCCTTAGAGAAGGTATCCACATTTTTTTTTCTGTAAAGGGCCAGATAGTAATTATCTGAGGCTTTGCAAGACAAAAGTCAAAAAATGGTATGTGTACTTTCATGTCAAAAAGATTCCATGTTTTTGACAATGTTCAAACCACAATAGTAATTGAGTATAATTTAAAAATAATTGTGTACTAATGAGAAGTGTAAAATTATTTTTCGTTTGTTGTTTTGGGGAGGTAGGGGTGAATAACATATTGCTTAATAGGATTTTATAGTTAGTATTCTCGATCATCAAATTAAATGGAAATGTTCATCTATAAAAATGATTCTTAACTCATGGTCCCTGAAAAATAGGCAGCAGGCCTGATTTGGTCTGTAGGCCATAGTTTGCTGACTCCTTCCTTCGAGTGTCTCATAGATTATAGCTTGGGGCCAGAGTAATGAACATCAGGATGTCCATCAGGATGTCCATCCAACAGACACCTCAACATGTTCCTCCTTTCCTAGTCCTTTTCTTGATCATCAATAACATCATTCACATAGTTGTTCCAGCCAAAATGTTTTGTTCATATATTCTCCATTCTCGGTGGCCAGTATATTTTATCTAAAATACATATCTAATTATGCCCCTACTTCATGCTCTTTGATTTTTCATCTGCTGACAATCTTCAGAAAAAAAAGATTCTTTGTACCCAACTGTTGTCTCTCCAGCCTACACCCTCTTTGCTCTCCAAGGTGCACCCTGTGCTCTAGTTATATTGATTCATTTGCAGTTCTTTGATGTGAACACCATCATTTACCATGCTTCTGAATCATCATGTTGACCTTTTACGCCTTCCCTTGCTGGCTAATGCTTCATGAAGGTTTTTTTCACTTCTTTCACAGGTTAAAGTAGATAACATTAACAAAGAATCTCATTATTCCTGTGTATACCTCCATCATAGCATCACAGGACTGTATCGCAAGTGGAGACTTATGTGTAAGAATATCCTCTTGTTAGACTGTAAGTTCCCCAACAACTAGGGTCATTCTAGACACATAGTAGGATCTTAATGCATGCTCATAGAATTAATAAGTGAATGAATAGAATAAATTAATGATTTGCTAGGCTAGATCTCAATAATCCATAAAGGTGATGATGTAATTGGGGGGAAAAATCATAAAATGTTCATACCTTTTCTCAAAATTCAGTCTAAAATATAATATAGATAGTCAGATTTCTTACAGATCCAGAAAGAAATATTGCATGCACACAAAAAAAGTGATGCAGTCAGGCTAAAGCACTTTCTCAGAGTCCATATCTTCAGCAGTTTAAAAGTGAGAAGGGGTTGGTCAGACACATACATTTGGAATATTCCCTTCTATATAAGTTACTTTGATCCTAAATACTTTGTAGATCATTAAGCATAATATAATGGTTCAGAGCCAGTCCTCAGGGATGATCCCATTTCATTGATCCTTAACTGCTCTGTGTGACCTTGGACAAATTTCTCACTCTTTCACTGTACTCTGTTCTTTTAACTATGGAATGGCAATAAAAAATAGAACTTGCTTAACAGGATAAGACCTTTAGCCTAGAACTGGAACAAATTAAGCCCAAAATATATTCATCTTTTTGTTATAATGATTGTACTCGTATTGTTGGTATTAATATCACCAACTACTTATTGGGTGAAAGAAACTATGGCAACCTCTGTAGATATAAACTAACATAACACTCACCCCCAATGTGTTAGAATTTAAATCTATATAAATAAATAAGAGCACACTAGAGTTTAAGCTATAATTTAAGCAAATAAAAGAGGGCACAACCGGAAACATTTCAATGTGCATTAGAATTTTGAAGTGGATCTTGAAGGAAGAATATAAGTTTTGATGGCAACAAACAATATTTCAGGCAACTGAATATGTGCCCACCCACCACATTCTGTACTGGGAGACTTTCTAAATCTGTCTTTCCCCTTGGCCTCTACTACTAGATCCAGCCTCATCCTCTCCCTCTCCTAACCAGCTGCCACACCAACACACACCCCAACTCCAGCAGAGGCCAGGAAGATCTTGTTTGAGAGGCGGGCCTAGCCATGTTGCAGTCTGCTTAGAAGCTGTCCATAGTTCCCTGTCTCCAGCACATTTAAACACATGGTGAGAAAAAAATAAAACTAAAAAAAAAAGTTAAGAAATAAAAAAAAAAAATAGTGTAAGGCTAGCGAACAAAAGTAACTTTCCACTTGAACATGAAGTGAGGTTCATTTTTTTCAGAAAGCTCCTCTTACTGCCAGACTGGTTTAGACCACCAAGCACTACCTTATAGTTCCCTTTGCTGTCAAGACTTTCATACCGTATTGGAATTACTAATGAACTCAAGAGTGGGAACTGGGTTACTTTCACTGCTATATTCCCCAAAACCAGCACTTACTAGGTGATCAATAAATATTTAAATCGGTGCCAGGCAGCTCAAATGGAAAGCTTTGGTAAAAGACCTAGTCAGAGCTAATACTCAGATAAAGTGACGGGTCTTAATATGTAACTCATTTTTGAAGCAAAATCCAACAGATTTATTATACTGTGTACATTAGAACAAAAAAGAAAATTAAATGACTATTTTAATGCAGGAGTTAAAACAAAACTACAAGGGCCTGGAGGTAATAATGGGCCTTGAAGCAAGACAATATTTGTTGTTTTTGTCAATCTGAAAATGACTATGGGTGAATATGTGCCAAGAAGTTAGTCAGGAGATGGGAAAGTCATCAAGTTTGGATGTTATCTACTTAACAGGATAAATTATATTAAAAGTCAAGATATTTCCTAGAAAGAATATCATTGAGAATTAAAGAAGAGGTTGGATGCTCTGAAGATATTGGTATCTAAAGAATGGGTGGCAGAAAGAATGTGGGGAAGGAGCTAAATTTGTTGAAAATCTTTTTATTCTAGTGATACTGAAGTAATTGGGTTATATGATCTGATTTTAACAACATTCTAAATATTACTGTAAATATAATGAAATTGAAATTTAGAAAGGTTAAGTAAGCCATCCTGACATCCCGCCCATGTGTGTCTCCTGCTGTAAAATGAAGTTGTATCAGATACTCTCTAGGGACACTTTATAACAATTCTATAATTGCAGGTAACAAATCTCTTACTTATAGTGCTCCAATAAAACATTCCAAAATATTTGTATATATTAATCCTCACAGCAAGCCTATAAGAAAATTATCATTGTTCCCATTTAAAATTTGCCAACACATAGGTATAAAGATATTTGGTGCTTTGACCAAGTTGACATAAGCAAGAGCTAGCGGAGTGGGGATTGACACCCAAGCAGTGCAAATACAGAGCTTGTGAAGCTTCAGTGCTCTACTTTGGCAACACTTATTGGAGCAGTTTTTGAACTCTTCATCTTGAGCATATACAAATACAGTAGGGAGTAAGTCTTGAAAGAAGAAATTTGTAGGACTTTGAAAAAGTAGAAGAAAATGACAGCTGGAAATAGAAAGGTGACTGCAGAAGTCAGTGAGTCCTGTAGAAGTATCTAGCTTTGCTGACCTTGAAGGGAGACTGTCAATAGACTGTCATGCTCTCATATTATATTTTCTTTATATATTAACAATTCAAAAGCTGTATTTTGTATTGTACGTTTATGTTCTTCATAAATATTTTGAAATTACTTAAATAATTCAATCTGGAATAATGTAGAAAAACTTTGGCATATAGAATCATTAAAGAGGTTCTGACTGTTATTGATAACACAGATGTTTTTGTGAAGCTAAAAGGGACATGAGAAAAGTGGTCTTTAGAGTGGATAAACATGTGTGCATTACGTGACATACATTATGTAATGGGTAAAAAGATTTTCACTTTTAGCAATTGTTATTAGTGTGAAAACTCTGCTATATATGTGCGAAGATTTCATTCAAGTGTTTCATACCCATGATGATCTAAATATAGATTTTTTTGGACCAAAAAATATAGTTTATCACATGTAGTAATTTATCAGTGTACCAAAGTTTGAAGATTATAATTTTTATAATTTAATTATGAAGTATCTGAAATATGAAGTATAGACAGCAGTACAACAGAAAATGATGACTTTATGCTTTGAATCACACTAGAAAAATCACTATGAAATGTTTCAGAAAAACATAATATTTAAAAAGATCCTATAAATTTTCCTTCCTGATATATGAAAAAATGTTATACCTTATTTGTCAAATTTCCCAGGAGAATTTTTATATAGGAAAAAATATTTCTACCTCATTGAAACCTGAGAATATGACATATAAGTTGAAAATATCAAGTACTGTGGAGTAGTGTGCACATTTAGGAAATAGGTATTTATGTGTCAACATTTTTCGTATTATTATAAGATTGGATGCATTAGACGGAAGATGGCAATCCAGCCATTTGGAACTGACTAAACTATTTTCTCTTAGAAGCAACATTGGATATGGAAGAAATTAATACAATATTGTTACAATATCATCAATTAAATGTTTACTTTTAGATAATGTCTTATATGTGAGATATAAATAAAAAAATATGAAAAATGTATATCCTCTATATTCTAAGCTTTTCTAGTGGGGAAGAGAGACATGGAAGCATGAGTAAATAATTCCAAAACTCTATTGAAAGGAAGGATTAAAGAGTTTAACTGGGGGTGAGGGGTGTAGGGTGTGTATTAATTTTCTATTGCTGCATAACAATTTACCACAAAGTTAGCAGTTTAAACAATAACCATCTATTTATATCACAATTCTGTATGCTAAAGTCTGGGTAGGGTTGTCTAGTTTCTCTGTTAGGGTCTAAAGACCAAAATCAAGGTGTTGGCCTCGATGGGCTCTTATTCAGAGGCCCTGGGGAGGAATTTATTTCCAAACATAGTCATGCTGTTGGAAGAACTTTTCCTTGCAATTGCAGAACTGAGATCTCTATGTATTTCCTTTCTGGCTGTCAGCTAGGGACCTTGCTCACAAAATAGAAGCTGCCCATATTCCTTGGCATGTGGCCTCCTCCACCTTTATGTCTAGAAAGAGTGGGTCAAATTCTTCTAACTCCCTCTCCTCTGTACTACCTGGAGAAAACTCTATGCTTTTAAAAGGGCTCATGTGATTAGATCAGTCCCACTTACATAATATCCTTAAGTTAAAGTCCACTGCACTTTTAAAACCATGTTATCAAAAGAGTGATATCTCATCCTATTCACAGGTATCTGGGCTTATTCACCTCTTTGCTTTTTTGTTTTTGTGGGTTTTTTCCCCCCTAAGAATTCTGTCAACCACCGAATCTTTTGGAAGAATCTTCAAATGCTGCAGTATATTAGTTGACCAAAGACGGAAGAGAGGTCTTCAATAATTCAACGTGTGTGAGAGTATTTTAGGTTGAGGAAAAAGCTCATAGAAATGTCTAGATCTGAGAATATACAAGGAGTATTTGGAAAATGATAAATATTATAATGTGACATAGAACATAAAATGTATTGTAGCAAGAAAGAGGATTATGGGATGAAACGTTGCAAGAGATCAGGTTTTTGAATATTTCTATGAACTTGCAAAACCTTGTTCACTATTTGGTGTAAAAGAAGATAAAATATGTCAATATTCTCAGGTAGTAATTGGAGTAACTGAATGAATGAATAAATTTCCCTCAATGGATAACATTAGTATTTATCTTTTTTTTTCTTGAATTAAACCCTGCCCAAGTTTTGATATTAGCAAATAAGTACAAAATGCCACATGCAGCTATTATTTAGAAAACTAGGAGGAAAAGCTTTCAATAACATTAATTCACATTCAGTAATAGTGAAAAAAAGTATGACACTTCAAAAATCTGTGTCAAAATTATTTCATTACACATAACATCACTTCCTTTAATTCAAGTTCTTTGAATAATTTAATTTATTTATAGCCTAGCTGTATTTGGTATAGCTTTGTATAATATGTATGTGTGTGTAGATTTAACACAATTATTAATGAATACCATTATCATATGTTTATTTCCAAAAATGCCAGCAAAACACTCTCCTAAGCACAGAAAGGAATGTTACTTGCATATGTTAATATCACCCTTCTCTATATTTTTATTACCCACAGTTTTGATGACTACTTACTTAAGAAAGTCATTTCTATGTAGTGATATGACATGCAAGTTCCAAAGTTTTAGGCACAGTAGTGAGGTTATGCCCTATGAGAGTGGTTAGAACGTCCAGGCAATAGGAGACAACATCAAGTTAATTGACACAAGCACAGAGGTCACTCTCAAATCTCATTTAAGACAATGTAAGAGTATTTGGCCAATGAGCATGTTAGCTTATAAACAGCCTGTATAAATTAATAGTTAGTTCTACGCTGTTTTTCACTAATCCTCCTGGCTATTCAAAAAAGAAGTAAAACTAAATTTTTGTAGATTTATAAATTAAGGAGAAGAAAACCCACTTTAATTCATATTCCGATATTTCACTTGTCTACTTTGCTAAAATAAATACTAGAATGGAAGTAAAATGGATAAGACTGATGTAGCTATAAAGGGGGAAAGAAAGTAGCAAAGAGGCTGCCTTCAAAGGCCTACTCTCTTCCCATCTCCAACTATCTGTATCTTTAAATCTCTGTCTGTCCCTCTCTCTCTCAGTATATAAACACACGTGTACACTGACATTCAGAGGCAGACCCAAGTTTACTTGTCAGATCTAAAGTTTTTCAATCTGGTATGTCCCAGGCTTTCAAATTACAAAATGAAGTAGGAGACCTGGGAAGAGGCCTGTGCAAGTGGAGCTTTATAAGCTTCATGGAAATCTGCTTTTAGTTACAAATAGAGTGTTGTGTTTTTTTTCTTGCTCTTTTTTTCTACTCTTTCCATCATGTATTGATGTGATTTTATTATTCATTGTATAATTGCTTCTATGTTTAACTTTAATGTCTCGCTTTATTATTTTAATATCTCCATCTCCTGAAAAGCTTTTATATTTTGCATTTTTAAATGAAAAATTTGGGAATCATAATAAAATGATATTTAAGCAAGGGAAGATCATTTTGTGTTTCCTAATTCATGTTTTTTTTTAATTTTTCTTTATATAAATGGTCTAGTATTTTTTTTTCAGTCTTTAACACATTTGTTTCCAAACATTATGATTAATATAATTTCTTATTAATACCAGTATGTAAGAAGAATGAAAGTTTTTTAAAATAATTTTATATACCTGAGACTAATAGACAAATGTATCATTTAATCTTTTCTCAACAGAATATATTCATAGTTCATTAAAGCAAGTCATTATTATTGTGGAAATAATTCAAGCCAGATTCTAATAAAGGCATTTGTTTCCTTAATATTTTCTTAGAAACTATAAAAAATAGTGTGTTTTAGTTGTTAGAATTCACTGACTAATTGCTCAGTTCATTTTTATTAGTCCTTATATATTAAAAATCCTGTAATAATACGAATCATTTAAAATAAATAACATTATTAGTAATGAAGCCTTGATGTTGAAATAAATCTTCACTGGGACTATAAGAACATAAATTCTATAATAGCTGTATGTTCTATATTTCAAAATAAATAATTTACAATTTCTCTTTTACTTTGGACATAATTATAAGGGAATTAATTTTCCAAACATACTCTGACCATTTGATACAACTTTTTTAAATTGCTGCAGTTCCAGTTTTGAAGCTTATTTGATTTATAATAGTATTTTGATAATGTTGATTGTTGAACTTGGATACATGAAAGATTTTACCTTTTCTCAAAAGATACTTTAAACCAGACAATTTAATTGCTTCAGGAATTGATTTATAGGTAACTAACCTAAGCCATATTTCTGTTTGAGTCATGTTTTATATAAATTAGGTGCTTTGCGAATATGCAAATTAGGTTTAACATTTTGTATCTGATAACCTCAGCTGAACTTACTTTAGATCTGTTTTTGTTACACCTCTGCCACATGCTCATGTCCGTATTTTTATTATTGTTGAAAATGTTTTATTTTATTCCATAAATACACTTTTTATAGGTTCCATGCCATTTCTTCTCAACCTGCTTTTCAACTTGCTAATAAATGTGTATTATACATCTCATTGCTCCTTCTGAGTAGTGTAAAATCAGACTCTATAAAAACTGTCATCAAGGAACACATTTTATATGTTTCTGAGTATAAGTTGGTGATATAAAAGTTTTGTTGTTGTTGTTGTTGTTTTTTGTGTTTTTTTTTTTTTTACTCTGAGTGTATGAGTTTAAAATTTTATGAGAGCATAGCTGTGAGCCTTTCACTTACTAGGTTCTTATATACCCAGAGAGAAAACTATGGGAGATTTTACATTTTCTTTTAAAATCTTAAGCATTAGGTGAATTCTTGGGTTAATAGAAGTTTACTTATAGCATAAAAAGAACAATGCATTACTGTGCAGATCATTTTGCCAGTGTCACTATTGCTGTATAAAAATTGATCTTTTGGTCTCGTCTCCTTGACTCAAGATTTCAGGCAATATATTTCATTCTTACATAAGAAGTATAAGAGAAAGGTGGGATTTAATTCACTTTATTTCAGGTGCTTTATTAGAAATTTGTCAGATCTACTTTAAATGACACCTACTGCTAATCTCTTTATCTTTCACTCCTAACTTCCTAAAGAAACACCCATAACAAACTAGAAAAAGATAGACACCACCAGCCCCACTACAAATAAAACTGAAGATCTCCTTATTGCCAGAATCTGAGAGGCATTTTCAATATTTCTAAGACATTTGAAGTGATATTGAGAATCACAATTAATGCCTCAAAGCTGTTTTCTAAAACTGAGCAAAATCTCTAGAGAGAAAAGAAATCCAGAAGATAAATCAGAAGATAAATCATCCTTTCTCCATTTCAGTGTCTTACTAGTTGTTCTTCTAAAATGAATATTGCTGCTCAAGGCTGCCTGAGCGTGGTTTCCTCTGTCCTAAAATTACTTTTTGATTGTTATTAGAGGCTCTAATTCAGAGAATAAAAAGCCCAAAATAGAGGGACATTGGTATTGGTGCTAAAACTTCACCTTACACACATACCATGTGATGCGATTTTTGCTATCTCTCAGTCATCATATGCAGTAATACTAGACACTCTACACACTGTTTAGCATTATATATAAATTATCTTATTTCATATGGAGTCTTTTGATGGAGTCATTCTTATTTCCCTATTTTAAAGAAGAGTCAATAAAGAGTTAAAGAATTCAAGCAAATTTACTAAGTTTACATAGTTAGTAAATGACAACACCACACATTAGAGCAATGTATGAATGACTAGTAAAGCCACCATGTTGATGACTAGTTTGAAATAGCTTATGATTTTTAAGAATTAATAAGGAGAAAACATGAAAAGATATTTTCCCAAAAGAGAAGTTTACATTAATGTGATTGTTATGTGTGTGTATATGTATATATAAACAAAGGAAAAACTATTAAAATTGTAATACTCAATATACACCGATAACTGAAGATGGAAACAAGTCACATTTGACTTCTGCAATTACAAGAAGTGCTCAAAGTGGTTACCATCAGTGTAATTTTAACACAGTTTTTTCCTTTCTAAAGGGTGTATACATTTTTTTGGCACCCTCTGTGTGTGTGTGTGTGTGTGTGTGTGTGTGTGTGTGTGTGTGTGTGTGTGTGGAGAAAGAGAGAGAGAGACACAGAGAGATAGAGAGAAAGAGAGAGATATCAAGCTCAGCTACACAAGTTAAATGACACTTTCTTAGTGAAATTACATTTCATCTGTAATTTCTGGTTTTCTAGGTGTTTCTTTTTTCCTTTTTTTTCTTTTTTTAGCAGGATATTCTCCTACAGGATACTTCAACTACCATATTCTAATTACATATTTTTAATCCATTTTGGTTTTGTTGTCCCTTTACTCTGCTTACCTTGGGTGTACCTAACTTATGGTATAGTTTCTTGAGTGGAATCCTTAGGTCTTTGACTTTTAGTCATTTTATGTTATTTCATAATATATATATATTTTTAAATGAATTTCTGTAGTGTAGGAGGAGACCACACCCTGTTTCCTATGGCCTATCTTGTCCTGTTACTGCCCTGGCAGCTTAGCAATGTGTTCACTCAGCAGGCTGAGCAGTTCAGATGATTTTCAGCAGAAACAGGCGGTATGCGAATTCCTCATTTTGACTGACTTGTGATTCCCTGGTGCTCTTCTTGTCATTAAGATAACCTCCCACTCAGCCAATTTCTGGCCCCATCATTACAAGTTTTCATTGTTACATGATAAGTTAGGCACAATTGTCTACCTCCTAAATTCACTACAGTTATGTAAAATGTGACCTGAGTGGGGCCTTCTGGGAGCACCTTGTATTTACACTCAGCTCCTTCTGGGTTTTCTCTCTACCAACAGCAATAATGGAGTAAAAAATTACTATAATTATCACTCTAATTGTATCTCACAGATTTGATATGCGATATTCCCATTGTTTTGTCATTTCTAAATTTCATAAGTTGCTTTATGATTTCCTCTATAACACATAATTTATTTATACTTATATCTTCACTTATAAATATATAGAGTATCTCCCTATACATTTTCATTTTTACTATTTAAATTAATTTCATTTTGTTTAATCAATTTATATTTATCTTATTATTCTTATGTTTTGAGGTATTTCTAATATTATCATGTGTTTTCTAAGCATCATATTTTTATCTCTGCTTTTCCCAGTTTCTGCTTTCCTGAGTTCCTGATTTACTTGTATTTGTTTAATTTTTGTTCATTTTTAATGATTCTTTAACTGTACCTTTTAAAGTTTAGAAAAGCTTATGGTGGAATGGGAGTAATACTCTTGATCATTAAATGATACATTATTGAAAAGAACATTAGATAAACAGTCATATGATGGTTTTTGCACATAGCAAAAACAGTATGCAAAATATGACTAAATTTGGAAGAAAATGTTTGACATCTCACAAACTGAAATTAACCAGCAAAAAATCTGGGGGTGGAAATGTCTTCTTTGTGGATAGATTTCTTGTTCTTTTTTGGTTTACTCTATTTTAACTGTGTGGTTTTCTAAGTTTAACCATTTTTCTGAACAATTACCATGGTAATTATTTTAAATAAGATCTATTTAAGCAATAATCAAACACGTTGTGAATTAAATAAAGATTAGTCAATTGAAACTTTCATAGCACAATATATTGAGGGAAAAATACAGCAGAATAATAATTAAATTTGAGTGGGAGTGTTTTATTTTGATTTTAAATAATCATTTTAATTAGGTTCCCACTAACGTGGTTATTTTAATTATTTGCAAAAATATCTCATTTTAGATAACTTTAAACATAATTTTTTATCCTATTTGACTATAAAAAATTTACTAGGGATGCATTTGTGTGATGCATTATTGCAGAGACTGCATTATTTGAGGGACTTAACATAGCTCTAGAAATGAAAGTGAATTTTGACATTATTTAAATGTTTAGTCATAATGTTACAAATACAAAATAGCTGAGAATTTAACAATTTGTAAAGGACAGACTATCAGTACACTGTAACTTGACGTGCAGTTGCAAATGATAATAAAGATGTTATTCTATATTATCCTGAGAAAGTAATAGTTTTTATAATTTGCAATTGAATAAAATTAATTTATTCACTAAACAGTTTTCATCAGCATTACATTAAATGCCATGTAAAGCGCATAGATTTAGGAAATCTAACAAAGTTAAAATTCCATAAAAATTTCATTAAAAAAAAGAAAATTTAATGAATATTTATTTTCTATTTTCTACAAAGCACATTTACTGTTTTTCTGGTGGTAAATATGACAATGGTAAAATATAATTTCTGTTCATAAATAATTTAAAATCTCATGAGATAGAAAAACTTAATGATAACATTATGACAAATTTTAATTTTTTAATTTAAATTTGTTGGGGATGAGATCATTCAAGTTTCACCTTGAAACCAGAAGTTCTCATATAGTACTTTGATATTTTCAGTATTTGGGTGGGTGATGTAATTAAAAAGATTGATTTTTTTTCTTCATGGTTCAAAAGATTTAACTGCCTACTGTAATTGTGTCAGCAATATATGCCTAACTTCACCTTGTCTTAATATTTTTTTATGAATCACCCAGAAAGAAAATTCACACATAATCTAAACATAGATATTTTCCTCATTAGATAGAGTGATTATTTGCTACTCTAAATCTAAATCAGAAAAGCTTGACTCAGTAATTATAAAGGAAAAATCATAGTGCAATATCTTTCATTACCTCTTTCCAGATCCTTCTCTTTACTTTTCATATCATGATGCTGCTGCTTCCATCTTTTGTGGTTAGACGAATCCCAATAATGACAGAAGTCAGTTCTGCTCTATCAGAGTTTTCTCTCAGGGTCTTTAAGCCGTGAAACAACCTCCTTGATATATGTGACTCAACAAATAGCAAGTAAATTAAGTGGAAAATAGGTCATGTAGAAATTTTCAAAACTGATATGTCAGTGTAGACTAATCCATCAGGAATGGTATTGGACCTATTAAGGTGGTTAAGATTTTAGTATGCAAAGAAAAATAGATGTGCAAAGACAGCTTTCAAGGGAACTATAAACTTAGAGGTTGAAAATTTCAAAAGAGAAATTCACCAGCATTCCAAATTTCACAAAATCTGGGTACTATCTTGGACACATCCAAAACCCTGACATTTTTGAAGTGACATGAATTTCCTCTTTTATAATTTTGTGTCAGGCAGACACAACATGGAGGGCCATCTTCATTGTTAAAGGAAATAATACTTCAACGACATCTAAACAGCATTTAAGCTGGTTTTAAAGTCATATTCTGATTTTTTTAAGTCTGATACCAGCAATTTAGAAATACCATGATTTATAATGAATATAGGTCCACTGAAACGAGGAGACATGTATTTTCAGAAAAGTCAGAGAACTCTTATAGTTTCCATCAGAAATGATATAACTCCATCTACGACTATATATTATGGTGAAAATTATACATTTTAGTACATGTGTTATTTATTGTCATCTACACCACAGTACCCACTTATGCTATGCATATTAAATAAGTGAACAAACTGACTGAATCATTGTAATCTTTCATAAATTCCCATCAGCTCTTTTAGGGTAATATAAATTGTCTTTATATTTCCATCAGCTCTGATAGGGTAATATAAATAGTCTCAGCATTTAGGATCCATTTTAGCTTGATGGCAATCTACTGTTCTGTGTAGGTAGTGCAAAAACCAGAACATGTATTTTGAAGTAAAGCAGTTGTGGATTCAAAGAGCTGATGATAGCTATTTTTCTAATGTTTAGAGTAAATTTGTGCAAATACTTATGTTAGGAACTTTACATTTAATCACAATGACTGTTGCTTTGACATTGCGGAAGCTATTGCAAGAAATTTCAGAAAGGGGTTGTCTTAATTAAACAAAAAATGTATGTATAAATAAAATCTTAAGACTTCTTCCATTAGTTTGTTTGAAGAGCTAATCTGCTTGAAGAAGCAATTAAAATGCTTTCATTTTAAGTGTATATTAAATAAATCAAATATGATGATGTTGTAAACATTCATTATAGGTCTATTTTGATATTTGTTCTGCATAAATTATAGATATGTGCATAATTTTATCTTTAAAGATCTAATAGCATTTGATAATCAGGGCTCACAACCATGTGCTACTTACAAGTGATGATGTTTAGCTAATAAAATGACAGTTTTAGTGCTTGATTTATAAATAAACCAAAAAGATCCATTAGCAAAACTGTGTTTATCTTCTTTTTCCTATGAATATCTTATGTTTTTTAGCTTCATTCATTTAGAATTTGTATTATTAAACTGTTGATATTTCCATCAGTATTACAATTTTTCTATCGGTATAATCATATTTAAAAATATTTCCGATTGCATAAAATAATAATTTTATTTTATGTTTCTTAATTTTGGCCATATTTACTCAAACTGCCAAAGGGATTCTTTGGGTTTTCAAACTCAAAGGCAAGAGTTACTCGGGCACTCAATCTTAGGAGGTGATCTAATTTGAAAATGAAATGTATGTGCAGTATGTCTTACCGGAACCTTTCTGGCCAATAAGATAGATAGGAAAGTCTGCTGAGGTGGTGCATTATAAAGATGATAAGTCATACTGAGAAGGACTTTAGACTTTGTCTCTTCTCTGTTGCTTCACGTGCTAGAATAAGGATGCGGTGATGGACCCAAAGTGTCTATATTGTAATTAACAGGGGATAAAAAATGATTTGAGGGATAGTGGATGGGGGGAGGGGGGTTCACAGTATGAGGGATATAAATGATGAACGTCTAAGTATTACCTTGTTTTGTACACCTGAAACTAATAAATAAATAAATTAATTAAAAAAATGATTTGAAAAAATGTAGATGCAATTACAGTGACATGATATTATTGAGTTATTAAGACAACGCTGGAACTGCCTACGTCTAGGCTTTTGTTATAGAAAATGTATAGTCACTCTATTGCTTAAGCTAGTACTAGCGAGATGATTCTGTTACTTGCAGCTGCATGCATCTTAATTGATGTGTACTTGTTACTAATCTATACATAGTGACATGTGCTAGTTATTTTCTCCTTTAATAACTACCTATTTGGAAGACTTTTATAAATTTTTAAGGAGATCAGAAGTAAATGTTTGTCATCAAAGCTCCAACAGGCATATCTCTGAATCTTCTGAATATCATACTTTTCACTGCCTTTGTTAGGTAGCCACAGTCCTATTCCCCTAGTGATAACCAAGGTCAATAACACTTACAAACTTACTAGTAACTCCTTTCTTTACCTCTTTGCCCACTGGTATAAGAAGCACAAAATGACTGGGCTTTAGGTGTAAGTTTAATGAAATCCCTTACCATGTCTTCTGATAGAAACATTATCCCTCTCTGAGAACCAGAAACTGTAGCTCATCAGAGCCAAAAATTGTTGGAAGGGAAGCTCACGTTTCTCAGGTGAAGCACAGGGAGGGATGATGAGCAAGAACTCGTTCTTTTCTATTCTTTGGTTGATAACACAGCATCACACTGATCTGGGATATAGTATCATTTAATTTGTTTGAAGAATATACCACCTCTAGAAGGATAGCACTCTAATCCCACAGTATATCCAGTGAAGTAATCACTGAGTCATCCTCTCAAAGAACAAGCTATTATACTTTCCAACTCCTCCCACCAAGAAAGAGGCACATGACTTGGTTGGCCTGCTTGAGTTTTGAAGATGGTGCCCAGCATAAAAGAGAATCTTACTACAGCTTATTCATTGGGTGATTTAGAAAGTTGTCAGTCTTCAGTGGCAACCAGATCAAAACATAGCATTAAAACAAGCACACGATCTGATATCAGTAGCCTGCTGCTTAGGCCATATGGGTGAAACAAGCGTGTGGTGTTAAAGAACTTAATAGTAGAAAGATGCTGTATGGAATTTCTGCCAAGTTCATTACACTAATAATATCCACCTTATCTCTGATGGTTAAATGCAGCCAATAGCTCCCTGCTATTCCAGAACCCTATCTTTACATTGACAGTATCAAGTCAAGTTCCACAGAAGATTTCCCTACAGTCAGCTCTGGCCTAAAGAGGTATGCCACTACTGAACTTCTCAGTGATGTTAGTGCTCCCTTCACTGTGTGCTTTCTTTCAGCTTTAGTGAAGGGAAGTTCTCTGGGTCCTCCTAAAAAATACAATGAGTTGGTGTGGGGACAAAGCCCCCAAAAAACAGTTCCAGGCTCTCGGCCTCACATAGAAAGGTGCTGGCTCGGGTAGTAAATGGCCATCAACTGTGATCAGATGGCCATCAGCTGTGGCTAGTTGGCCGTCAGCTGTAACCCGTAAGCCATTGGCCACTAATATAACTGCCGTGGCTACGCTAGCAAAAAGAAGAAAAAGATTGGGGGCTAGCAAGAGCGGATTGCAGAGAGGCGGATGCCGCCGGTGAGAATATAATGATATGATTCCCCTACTTATGGCTCCATGGGTGTTCCTTTTTGGCCTCACCGTGTCCTGTGTTCTTATGTGAGGAGCGGGACCAGAGATCCCGCCGGCCACCCGGCATGACAAATGGCGCAGCGAGCAGGGTCCCCCGCACGACAGTTGGGTTTTCTAAGTCTTAATGTTATTAATAACTGTTCTACCATACCTGTATTTCTGAAAATATTCCTCAATACATTGTCAAGACAGTGACAGAATCCACTAACTGCAGGCCATCATTGTACCCAGATTTTCCTATTAGGACTTTAAATGCTAAAGAATGGAAAGGACTCCACTGACACTAAACTTCTGTTTAGTGAGTCTTATTTGGTCTCAATAAGACCAAAGACCATAAGACCAAATAAGTCTTTATGGTCTACCAACTTAAGATCATTTTCCATACATGTTATTTTAGTATTTTCCAGTAGTTATTAGCCGGTTATTTTAGTTTCCTTTCATGATTAGTTTCTTTCCTCCTGAATCACAGACAGTACTTCTCTTTGTATTCCATGTTGAAATTGTGTCCTAGTTATTCATTGAGAAGCAATTAGGGGCAATTATTTCAGACCTTTAATAGGGCAAGCATATCTTGCAAGACATCACGTAAAAGTATTTGCATGGTCATAGTCAACAGTATGGTACTTGGCTACTTTTGCAAGTTCAGAAATTCCAGTGAAATCTGGGGATTCAGGTCTTAAGTAGTTCAATGCAGATATCCTTACCCCAGATCTCAAGGTCCTACTCCATCCAAATCATTGTCTAAAGTAAAGAGCCTCAGAACCTTCCAGTTCTCTATATGCCTCCTTAGTTGTAGCACTTCTCTTCTTACAATTAGGGCTTTAGAACAATTTGAAGACAGACTTACTTTTGATGAAGGAGATCAGGGTTTCTTTACAATGTCGTAGAGGTTCTTTAACTTATACACCATGTTTGAGTTAATAGCTGTGTAATCTGAGCATATTATTTTCTTCTATTCGTGCTTCAATGATACTTAATAACAAACAACCAACTCCACATTTCTGATAATTACTATTGTCCCCATATTTCTCCATTGCTAGAGATATTGCAGAAGCAATGGCTCCCTTTCCACAGGTGTTAAATCTCAATTCATCACATATGAGAGTTGCAGTAATTACGATGCTTCAGCCCAGCAAGGGTTATCACCGCTCACTTACCACCAGCAATGTCATCCTTGTTGCCATCTGGATAATAAGTTGTTCAAGTTCCAAAGATTATCCTGAAAAACTATTTCCAAAATCTATAGCTGTTAATATCTGTCCTAGTTTTTGGGTTTTGCTAGACATAGAACTTTAAGCAAGTAGGATTTAATGCAAGTTGTTTTAATGGAAAATCATTCTTTAAAAAAAAAGTGTTTGGGGAAAGAGGAAGAAAAACAGAAAAGGAAAGTCAGGTAATAGAGGGTATCTTATTATCCAGTTGTCATCACAGGCAACATAAATTTAACCCACTGAAGAACCAGTGAAAACCATAAGCTTAAGAATGATCCCAGTAGAGGAACAAGAAAGCTAGGTTAACTCCTATCAAGTATGGGTCAAAATCTGTTCTCTGGGGCTTATATTTTTCTTGCATACTAGTTTACCATATGGACAAGCAAAGAAGGCTTCGGAAGCCAAAGAAAAAGAAAAAAAGAAAAGAAAAAAAAAGAAAACCTTCCAGGAGGAGAGATCGAGATATTGGTAGTTAAAGTGGGGCCGAAATGCTCTGAATTGCTAAGACACAAGCAAAATGGCGAAAGCACCATAAGTATCTGTTACACTTACATCCTTTCTGAATCTTTCAAGGTATTCCTCTATTTTTCATTTTGTTTTCTCATTCTATACTCTGTATTACCTATTGAGATTTAATGGGGTCTATTCTCTCTTATAGTCTTGTAATTTAATTTTTATTTCTGAAATAATTTTTCTCTTCAATCTCTTTTCTAACTTCTTACAATGTGTGTTTTACACCCTGTTACTAGACACCACCTCTTGTTGTTTGCCTGGCTGAGTTTCTGTATTTGCGTTGTTTCATCATAATCGTAATTGTTTCATTAATTTTTCAAATTGATGTTGGTTGTTGTGGTAAAATATTCCTATATCTCAGGATGAATTTTATGTGTTTTCTTTTCTATTGGGACGATTTGATATTTATTTTTTTAATTATTTTCTTTATATAATTTTTATATGCATTCTGTAATTTCATTTTAGGTTATTAGTTCTTGAACAAGTTGGATTTATTGGACTAGTTATTAGCAGAAAGATCTCATAGTATTTTCTGCCACATAGTTTTAATTAGTGTGTAAGTTGAAAGTTTGTTTATTCTTTTTTCTATTCAACTGTTTTCCATGTGGCTTATAGGAACAGCAATAGTTAGATTCAGATCCAGAACCTATAATCAATCTAAGAAGTGTTTTACTAAATTTATTTTTTATTTTTAGAATTTGTATTTAATAACTTTGACATTTTTTATAGACATTCTTTGTCTTGCCTCTTGATTCTAAAAACCATTTTATTTGAAATAATTGTAGATTGACAAGCAGTTGTAAGAAATAATACAGAGAATCCCCATGTACATTTCACCCAGTTCCCAACAATGTTAATTTCTGACATAGCTATAGTATAATATCACAGCAAGTATGTATCACAAAAATACATTAATAAAATCCATCAGTCTTATTCAGACTTGACCAGCTTTGCGTGCTGTGTGTATTCAGTTCTATACGATTTCATAACACATAGATTTTTGTCACAACTGTCACAGTTAAGGTATAGAATAGTTCTATCACAGTGATCCCTGGTGCTACTCATTTTGGCCATTGCCACAACTAATCTGTCCTCCATTTCTATGAGTTGTCATTGCAAGATTATACATAAATGGAATCAGATAGCATGTAACCTTTGAAATTGCCTTTTATCACTAAGCATAATTAAATTGAGATCCATCAAGGTTGTAGTGGATATTGATAGCTCTTTCTTTTTATTGCTCAATGGTATTTTACCACGTGTATAGTTTAACACAATTTGTTAAATTATTAGTTTCATTTTTTTATATACTGGAATATCACAGCATATATATTTTGGGTCAGTTTCATATTGTGATACTATTTTTAACTGTCGGAATATAAATTGTTCACTTTATTTCATCGTCTAAACTTTCACTCAGATGAGGTTACCAACTCATGAAGTTTTCAATCTCTGGCTATGAGATTTTTTTTAAAGCTAAAAACAAGAACAACAACTACAACAACAACAAAACACTTTCTTAGGTAGTGTGACCACCTTGTAACAACTAGATAATCCTGAGTTTTCCTTCCCATCCTTGTATCATGCGGTCATTTATTTTACACACATACACACACACACACACATGCATACAAGTATATATATAAGCATACAAATATAAACATGCAGGTTATGAAATAACATACAGATATAAGCAATTATTTCACTTAAATATAAGCATACTTATATAGAGGGTGCCAGAAAACTGTATACACATTTTAAGAAAAGAAAACTATATTAAAATTGTAATAATCAATACATACCAATAACAAAAGATGAATACAAGTCACATTTGATTTCTGCAATTACAAGAGGTGCTCAAAGTGGTTACCATCAATGTCCAGACACTTCTAATTATGATGAACTACAGCATGAGCAACATTGACCAATGTGTCCACTTGTATACATATTTTTGGCACCCAGGATATATATGAGGTCTGTCACTTAAGTTTGGGAATTCATCCAAAAAAAAGTGCTACATACCTCATTGCTGAATATCACTATGGTCACTTCTGAAGTACCCCCCAGTGGAAGCTGTGCACCAATACCAGTGCGTACTCCACCCTTCAAAGCAATTTTGGAACTCTTACGTAGCTGTCATTATATTATGCTTGATGTCCTGAATGTCATCAAAATGTCCTCCATTCAATATTTCCTTTATCTGCAGGTAAAGAAATAAGTCACTGGTGGCCAGATCAGGTGAATAGGGAAAGTATTCCAATACAGTTATTTGTTTACTGGCTAAAAACTCCCTTACTCACAGTGCTATGTGAGCTGGTGCATTGTCGTGATGCAAAAGCCATGAATTGTTGGCAAAAAGTTCAGGTCATTGTCGTCTAACTTTTTCACACAGACTTTTCAGCACTTCTAAAAAGTAAACTTGGCAAACTGTCCAGTTGGTACAAATTTGTAATGAATAATCCCTCTGATATCAAAAAAGTTTAGCAACATCATTTTGACTCTTGATTTGGACTGACAGAACTTTTTTGGAGGTGAACTGGCTGACTTCCATCATGCAATTTGATGCTTTGTTTCAGGGTCGTATGGGTACACCCATGTTTTATCACCAGTGATAACACGGTTGAAAACATCATCTTGCCTCTTCGAAAGGTCTTGGCAAACTTCGCTTCTCCTGTGCTTCTGTTCATTGGTGAGCTACTTTGGGACGATTTTTGCACACACCTTTCTCATGCCAAGATTTTCAGTTCAGATTTCCCTAACTGTTTCTCTGATAGAGAAACAGTTTACTTGGTCGGCTATGCTTTTCATAGTCAGCTGATGACTTTGACACACAATTCTATTATTTTTTGCAATGTTTTCATCAGTTCTGCTCGTTACTGGCCGCCGAAACCTCTCTTCATCAGTGACGCAGTCCCTCTTCTCAGAAAAACTTTTAATCTGTTTGTACACTGCCATTTTCTTCATAACATTATCCCCATAAACTTGAACTAACATGTCCCTGATTTCACTTCCACTCTTGCCAAATTTAACAAGAAATTTAATGTTTGTTCATTGCTCTAATTCAAGCTCAGACTTTCTTGTGAGGACACACAAAAACACACAACAACAACAATGAATGCCACTCAGCAAGACACTGCCATACATCGACATGAACACAGCTATGAAACACTGATGTACCAAGGTTATGAAACCTTACCAAGCTGTTTGTACAGTGCTGCCAGTGTAAGCGCACGGTGGCAAGTTCGTAAACATAATTGTCAGACCTCATATTTCACTTGTTCTCTGAGTTTTCTAGACATGTATTTTAGTATCTGACATTATTTGGGTAAATTCTCAGTCATTGTTTCAAATGATTCCTTTGTTCCTTTTTCTCTTCCTTCTTTTTCTGGTATGTTTATTACATGTATGTTATAACTTTTATAGTTGTCCCACAATTCTTGGATATTATGTTTGTTGTTTAGTTTTGTGTTTTTTTTTTGTTTTTTTTCCAATCTTGTTCTCTTTGTCTTTCAGTATTGGAGGTTTCTATTGATATAACCTCCAGCTGAGAGATTATTTCTGCGGCCATACTTAGTCTACTAATAAGCTCATCAAAACATTCTTCGTCTCTATTATGGTGGTTTTGATCTCAAGCGTTTCTTTTTTGGTTCTTTCTTAGGGTTTCCATTATTCTTTTCACATTGCCCATCTGTTCTTGCATGCTGTCTACTTTATGCATTAGAGACCGTAGCATATCGATCATAATTGTTCTAAATTCCCAGTCAGATAGTTCCAACATTGCTGCCATGTCTGGTACTTATGCTTACCCTGTCTTTTCAAATAGTGTTTGTTGCCTTTTGGTATTCCTTGTAATTTTTTTCTTGATAGTCAGATATAAGGTACCAAGTTAAAGCATCTGTTATAAGTAGGTTGTCAGTAATGTGGTGGCAAGGTGGTGAGGGGAAGGGAAGTGTTTTATAGTCCTATGGCTAAGGCTCAGTCTTTTAGTGAGCCTGTGCCTCTGGGCTGTTTAACTTCACAGGTAGGTCTCACTTCTCCCTCATCCCCTTTTAATGGGACATAATGGTTAGTGCAGACTAGAGTTGGGCACTTCCCTTTTCCACAGGGAAGGCTAAAAGCTGGCTAGAGTTGGGTATTTCTCTTTCCCGGGTCAGTTAGGCTGTGATAAATCTTCAGTAGGTTAGACTCTGATTAAATATTTTCTCCTGAAAGCAGTCCTTGTTATGAAAAACAGAATGCTCTGGATTATTTCATAGCGGTTCTTTTCTCTACCCCCTGTTGAAGCATGAAGAGATTTTCTCCACTATTTACTATGAAAACTTAATCTGGTTCCTGGATGTAAAACTCACACAAGTTTGAAAAACATGGGGACATGTCTATGACTGGAATTTTTAGCTCTTAGAATTCTTCATACTGAGCCTCCAGTAATTCAGCAGTTACAGGTCAGGTTTTGCTGTTCCATCTCTTATTTCTACTTATAGGTTCTGTTCTGGCAAGTCATGGTTCCTTGTATTCATCTGTCTCTCCCATCTTGAGAGCAGTTCTTTGCCCTGTGTCCTCCCCTGTCTTATGGATCCAAGAAGAGTTATTGATTTGTCAGCTTATTCAGCCTTTTTATTTGTTTTTCGGATGGAGGGATGACTTCCAAGCTCCGTATATGTGAACTAGAAACCAGACCCAGCTATTTTTTTAGTGTTAGTTATTATGGCATACCCATGTGCTTTGGGCTTTGAAAGCATACATGTTAATTTTGGTAGTTTTATATTTGTCATGCTCAATCCTCTGGATATCACCTGTTTCAGGTACATTAGCTTCTTAGTTTTAAGGTTGTAGAGAGAGAAACTGTTGATGATTTAAAGAAACAAATCCAAAATCAACATGTATTCCCCTAAACTTTTTTTCTGTTAAAGTGAATTTTGTATATAAAGTGACATTTTGTATATAAACAGTGAGACAGTACTCTACATAAGGTAGACAGTACTCTAAATAAAATGTAAAGAACCTACACAAAGTTGGAGGTAGGGACATATGAAAAGAAAAACACTGTGTTAATACTGACCAGATCAAGGTGAGTGATGAGGATTGTTGCTAGTGTGTCTTCTTTATTATTCCCAATATTCACTTTCTCTCTAAAACCCATCCCCCCATGTAATGCAAAGTAGTTGCTAATTCTCCTCAAAACACAAGACTGAAAAAAAAAACAAAAGAAAAAAACTAGAAAAAACAACAACAACACTACTTTACTAAGCTGAACAATGTATCTTTTACCATCTGTGGACATTTGCCTACTTCATTATGCTGCTAGAGATCTCAGCAAATGAGAAATGGGGCATGTTTTTAGAAAGTGAGGTTGAGACCAGTCTTTAAGGACATCTGATCATAAGGCATAAGCGTTTAATTCTGTAGGCAATGGGGCACTATTGATTATTTTTAAGCCAAGGATTAATGTGATCTAATTGTACTTCTAGAAAAAGGCTTAGAAAGAACTGTTGAATTGATTAAAGAACAATGACTGAAAGCTAAAAAGCCTGTTAGCAGTTGTTTAGTATATTCTTAAGCATGAAATATACAGCTCTACTGATGAGAAGTTAAATATGAATACAAAATACAAGTTAAATTTATGTGAAATACATTTCAATGAGATGATACACAAATATGATACATTCAAGAACACATAAGCATTGGTTTAATGCAGATTTTATGGTTAATCCTTCCCATGTTCCTTATGATTTAAAGAAACAAATCCAAAAATCAGCATATATTCCCCTAAACTTCTTTTCTGTTAAAGTGACATTTTGTATTTAAATAGTGATATAGTACAAAAGGTAGACAGTTAGTGTTCTAAATAAAATGTAAAAACCTATACAAAGTTGGAGGAGGTAAGGACACATGAAAAGAAAAACACTGTGTTAGTACTGACCAGATCAAGGTGAGAGATGTGGATTGCTGCTAGTGTGTCTTTTCATAAATCATTTCACACTTGCGAAAGATCTTGTAGTAATAATTATTTCATTGAAATATCTTAAACTTGGGTATCTATAATATTCTGTTATTATAATTATAGTTCCTTTAGAGTATTTATTTTAAAAGGAAAACATTATTACCTTTAACTTATAAGAATGTTACAGTGTTCATAGAACAATATTTTCTCTTTTTTATCTGAAATCTCCATAGTCATTTCTGAAAATAACCATATAATGGAATGACTGTTAAATTGAATGAGTTTGGGAACAATTTTTGACTCAATAAATAAATATATATATATATATATATATATATATATATATATATATATATTTACAAATATGTATAAATATATATGTAATGAGAGTATTCACAGAAAAATCTTTCTGCCCTTGTGAAAAATCTTTCTGTCCTTGTAAGATTTTGTGAATGTTTACAAAGTAATATGGAGCCTCTATAGTTAGGCAGCTCTATATAAAGAAAAAAATATATTATTTTACCTTCATTGAATCCAGAAATTCAGTAGCCAAATTGTTAAATATAATAGACAAATTATTTGTACACAGAACTTTAAGTCAACAAATTCATGTTTTAATTAGCAATCTTTCCATAATAGTGTGCTATCACCTTGTCAGAAAACGTCTTCAACTTTTTCATAACACAGTATTTCTCCTATTTCTTTTTCCTCTTTCCTTTCCACACAATGTTCATGTTACCCTTCTTGGTCAGATATATTCTTATTGGAAGTAGGAAGAGCCTCCATTTCATACTTCCAATTCTTTCACTTAATATTGCATTTACCTACAGCTAATTTATTTAGAATGACAGGAGGTATTTGGGTTGTCCAAGTTAGTAAAAACAATCAAATTTAATTTGTTTTCTGTCGACATTTCTTGCTATCACAACTCTCAATATTTCCTTTTACCTGTTAAATTGTGTAGTTTTATTTTAATTTTAATCCTGGAATCTTTGTCTTCAAACATTGAAACATTTTTGGTATTAGCATAAATTACTAGGAAAAAATTAATTTGATACACATATTGCCAAAAAAGAAAGACCATAGTAGAAAAATTATTCCATAAACCTTTGAGAGCTCATGATGGGCATAAGAGGACATGAGATCCTGAATAAAGGCATAATGAGACCACTGAAAAAAATTATTTGAATTGGGAGCACACTCTTTCTTTCTTGATAGTTCTAATGTATTGCATAAATTTGTCAAATGCTTCAGACTGCATCAAATATACAGTTTTTGTTCATGAAGAAAGGGGTTAAATAAAATGAAGGGATGGAAAAAAATGTATAACATGAATAAATTTACAGATAAGTTAAGAAGTTACTCAAAGACAGCACCATCCATGGTGAAAAAGCATAAAAATTTAAGCATAGTATCAGAGAGGGTAAATTATGTAGAAAGGGTAGGTTTAGATGTCTTTGCTACTTCTTATCGTTGGACCTAGTTAAGAATTGTAAAGTTGCACATGTGTATCTGTTGGGAAGGGGAGTGGATAATATAAACATATAGTACATGTAATATATTCTATTGTTGTATTCTATGTTGACACATTAAATGTACAGACACAGTTTTGCAGGGGAGGAAATAGAAAATGGGGGCAGAAGGAGTTCATGTGGAAAATATGTCTCAACATTTTTCTCTCCTGTGTATTTGAAATACGTTGTCTAGATCCTGACATACCTTAAGTACTTACTAATTGCTTGTCAAATCAGTGGATGAAGGTCTGAGACCCCAATTTTCTATTGAGCTCCCTACTGATAATTGCTTGAAAGATGTAGTCAGACTATATAACATATAGTAGAATCAGGGCAGTTTTATAATTCTTTCAGAATTTAGCCTGGTTTACTGCTGTAATATTGCTCATGTTGGTCTTTTTCTTAATGGTTACTGCAGCTTCAGCTTCAAATCCTCTTTACAACCCCTGTCAACAGCAATATTTTTTATTTTATATTTATCAAGTGCTGACTTCCTATTTGTAATTCGTATTGTATTCATTGAGTATTTTTTAAAATTTCATATATATATATGTATATATGTATGTATAATGTATATATGTATATATAATGTATATATAAATATACATACACATGTATATATGTATGTATGTGTGTGTATATATATACATATATATGTATGTGTGTATATATATATATATAATGTTCCTATACATCACATGTTAGTTATTTGGTCAACATAATATTAAAAGTGATATGTTAATTAACTATGCTAAAAGTAATATTGGTATTTTTCTGTAGAACTGATGGGTTAACTATTTAGATAAATATTATAACAACTTACTCTTATTTGATCATAGAAATGGATTATTTTCCAGGAATATTTGATTAGATTTTTCCACTCAGCATATCTTTTAATATATAGCAAAATCTTATCAGTTAAGTAGATTGTTCACATACAAGCCTATGTAATCCATGTAGAGGCATTATATTTTATTCCTCAAATTTGATGCCAGAGGTTTCTCATTTTATCTTGAATGCTTTTCTTGTCACAGGAATACCATTTACTAGTCTTATAGTTTCTAAACATCACAACTTGTGAGACAGACACAAGAACACACAGAATATATATATATATATATATATATATATATATATATATATATATATATATAATTAGCTTACTGCAGTTACGAAGCTTTGTAGCAGGTGAATAATTACTTATATAAACTGACCTTAGTGGCTACCATAAAACAGTCTAATTATTGCATTCTTAAAGTGACTGTAATTAATGTAAACTACCAAGCCATAAAATATTAACATTTCAGTTTGCAGATTATCTGTAACATTTGTTGCACAAGATGGTAGTTTAATGTGCAGTCAGTGCTATAATTTACTGTTAATCTTTCAATTCTGAGCCTTGTGCCAGTTCTTAATAAATTGTTGCTATAGCATCATAGGTTTGAACTCAACTCCAGATGAAAATGAGCCATTAAACATGAATCAAAACTGAAACATTAGAAAAAATGCTACCCTTAAAAATGAATGTTACTATCTATAGTATTTCATAAGCAAGAAATCAGAGCACTGGATAAATACCCATAACATTTGATAGCTGAACTTCTCATTATAAAACTAGTCATCCTATGAAATTAACAAAACTTCATATATAAATCTGAGCACAATTGTTAAGGAAAACATGATCTATGAAATATACATTAGAAAATTATTTAGTTTGGAAGTATTATTCTTATTCAGCAGGCACAAAACAATTTCAATTGTTGTATATACTGAATAGTTTGGGCCTTTAACATTGTGGAAACAAAAAATGTGCAGGTGTGGAATGGGTCAATAACTAAATAAAAAGATCTATAGAGTGTTATCTTTGTATCAGAACTTATTTTAGCCAACACTGCACCTTGTACTTGAGACAGTGTTAAGGATGCTTAAAGGATTTGAAACTCCAAAAACTTTTATTAAACTATAGACTACAGTAAATATGTTATTAAAAAGTAAAGAATAGGCCTCTTTCAATAAAACCACCCTTGACATTGGAGAACTCTAGGGAAAAAAAAGCTACCGTTGATCCTCTGAGACTTCTTTTTTTTTCATTACGTACTCTTAGCTTTTGCTTTTTTTTGTTTCTTATACTTTTTAAAATAGTGTATTCTTAAGCTATTTAATTAGGCAACTAAAAATTTTGATCTCTCAAATTTGGACTCTCTTTGGTCAAATAGGCACAATGATAATTCTGTTACTACTCATTACTGCTATTAAAATGTGTGAACAAATTAGAACACTCATCAAAGTATTTTTATTATATGTATAATCTCCACTTAAGTATTTAATATATATAATGTGTATAATCTCCAATTAAGTATTAAGTATTTAGGTAAAAACAGTTCTTATAAATAAAAATGAAGGAGCTGACCCTTACAGGCAGCTGGAAGGTGGCAACAGGCCTAAGAGTATCCTTGGCCTTTTGCTAAGCTGCCCTAGGCTCACTACTGGTGGTAGCTGGCCTCAGTTCACAGCGAGGCCACACACCTCCAGGTCCAATAAAGGCAGCAACCAATTACATATAGCTTTGTAGCTCCTACCAGTTTGCACTAGTCCCCTCACAGGCAAGGCTGAAACTGAGCCACTCCCAACAGGCACCAGAAACAACACATCCAGTGGCTAGCTTCAGACCACACCAGAGCACTACCCTATTAGCCCCACAAGTGGCACACCCAAAAGGTGGTGTCACCAGGCACAAAACCCTGCTTGGGCAAATCCCCTCTGAGGGGTCAGGTCCCACACAGCAGCTCATACACTTTGGCCACAGTAGCTAATCCTCACAGCCAATTAGCATGAGATTCAAACCCACCCACTGATGTGGCAAAAGCAGTCAAGGTTCAACTATAACAGGAGAATATACACAACACACCGCAAGGGACACTTCTGAAACATACACACAGGTGATCAGGCAGCCTGCACCAATGAATCACACACGGCATATGCTACATAAGACCAACCAGAAAAGACTATGAGATATAGGAGACCTACTTAATATATAGAAGCAAACACAGAGAGGCAGCCAGAATGAGGAAACAAAGAAACATTTCCCAAATAAAAGAACAGGAGAAAACTCCAGAAAAAGAACTAAGTGAAGTAAAGGCAACCAACCTGATATGGACAAAATTTAAAACACTAGTTATAAAAATACTTTAGGAACTTAGTGAGAACTTCAGCAAAGAGATAAGAAGCATAACAAAGGGCATAGAAACTATAAAAAAGAACCAGTCAAAAATAAAGAATACAATAATTGAAATCTGAAATGGAGAACACACTAGAAGAAATCAACAGCAGATTAAATGAAGCAGAGGATCAAATCAGCAATTTAGAAGACAAGGTAATTTGAAACAGCCAATCAGAACAACCCAAAAAGAAACCCAATCAGAAACACCCAAAAATAAATAATAATAATAATAATAATAATAATAATAATAATACAAAGATAGTTTAAAGGACCTCTAGGACAACATCAGGTGTAACATCATTCATACCTTAGGTGTATGAAAGAGAAGAGAAGAAGCAAGGGATCAAGAACCTATTCGAAGAAATAATGACTGAAAACTTTCCTAATCTGGAGAAGGAAGTAGACACGCAAGTCTAGGAAGTGCAGAGAGTTCCAAACAAGATGAATCCAAAGAACCCCAAGAAGACCAAGACACATTATAATTAAAATGGAAAAGGTTAAAGACAAAGAGAGAATCCTAAAAGCAGCAAGAGAAAGACAACTAGTTACTCATAAGGGATCTCCCATAAGACTATAAGCAGATTTCTCAATAGAAACTTTGCAAGCCAGAAGCGAGTGGCAAGAAATATTCAAAGTGATGAAAAGCAAGGGCCTACAACCAAAGGTACTCTATCTATCGAGGCTTTAATTTAAAATTGAAGGAGAGATAAAGAGCTTCCCAGACAAGAAAAACTAAAGGAACTCATTACCACCAAGCCAGTATTGAAGGAAATGTTTAAGGAACTTCTTTAAAAAGAAGAATAGAGGGGTGGCCAGTTAGTTCAGTTAGTTAGAACATGGTGTTGGTAGCACCAAGTTTGCCAGTTTGATCCCTGCATGGGGCACTGTGAGCTGTTCCCTGAAAAAAAAGAAAGAACGAAAGAAAGAAGGAAAGAAGGAAGGAAGGAAAGAAAGAAGGAAGGAAGAATTAAAAATGGAATAAAGGAATAGAGGAAACAAACAAACAAAATAAGATAAAAAAAGATGCAAATAATAAAATGGCAATAACTATGTATCTATTAATAATTGTGGTATTGGCATAAAAACATACACATAAATCGATGGAAGAGAATAGAGACCCCAGAAATAAATCTCTGCCTATATGGTCATTTAATGTATGACAAAGGAAGCAAGAATTTACATTGGGGTAATGACAGCACATTCAATAAAATGGTGCTGGGAAAACCGGGCATATGCATGCAAAAAAATGAAACTGGACCACCTTCCTATTCCATATACAAAAATAAACTCAAAATCGATTAAAGATGTAAATGTAATAACTAAAACCATAAACCTGTAGAAGAAAGCATAGGCAGTGAACTCTCAGACATTACACTTAAGAATATTTTTACTCATATATCTCCTTGGGCAAGGGAAACAAACGAAAAATAAACAAATGGAACTGCATCAAACTAAAAAGTTTTTTCATAGGAAAGGAAACCATCAATAAAACGAAAAGACATCCTACTCAGTGGGAGAAGGTATTCACCAGTGATACATCTGATAAGTGGTTAATATCCAACATTTATACATTAAAAAAAAAATGTCTTACAACACAACACCAAAAACAAAACAAAAAGTCAATTAACAAATGGCCAGAGGACCTGAATAGACATTTTTCCAAAGAGGATACACAAACAGTCAATAGACATATGAGAAGATGCTCAACATCACTAATCATCAGAGAAATACAAATAAAAACCACACTGAGATTTCATCTCTCACCTGTCAGAATGGCCATCATCAATAAATCAACAAACATAAAGGGTTAGTGAGGATGTGGAAAAAAAAGGAACCCTTGTGCACTGTTGGTGGGATTGCAAATTGGTGCAGCCTCTATGGAAAACAGTATGGAGGTTCCTCAAAAAATTAAAAATAGAATTACCTTATGACCCAGCAATTCTACTTCTGGGTATTTATCTGAAGAAATTCAAAACACTAATTCGGAAAGATATATGCACCCCCTGTTAATTGCAGTATTATTTACAGTAGCCAAGATATGGAAGGAACCTAAGTGCCCATAAATAGACAATTGAATATACAATGGAATATTACTCAGCCATAAAAATAATAAAATCTTAATATTTGTGACAATATGAATGACTTAATGGGTTTTATGCTAAGCAAAGTTAAGTCAGACTGAAAAAGACAAATACCATGTGATCTGACTTATATGTTGAATCTAAAGAACAAAATAAATGAACAAACCAAACAGAAACAGACCCATAGACACCGAGAATAAACTGACAGTTACCTAATGGGAAGGGAATTGGGGGCGTGGAAGAGAAAAATGAAGGCATTAAGAAGTACAAAATGCTAGCACGGTTTTGTACTTCTTAATGCCTTCATTTTTCTCTTCCACGCCCCCAATTCCCTTCCCATTCCTTGAGTGGTCTGTGCTCCCAGCAAGGCAAAACTTGCTACTTTGAGAACACAGAACCAGACAAGGTCAGGAAGTGCGGAGCTGGCCGAAAAACAGGCCCTTGTGTATCCAAACATTGTAACTATTAGATTGCAGACAGTTCTGTTACTTTTTGATGCCCAGAGTATATAAGCTGCCAAAATAAACTTGGGGTGAGGCATTCTACTTAGAACTGCGGCAGTCTACTTAGAATTGCCTGCCCTCCCGATCCCCAAAAAAAAAAAAAAAAAAAAAAGAAGTACAAAATGGAAGTTACAAAGGAGTCACGGGAATGTAGTGGACAGTATGAAGAATATAGTCAATGATGTTGTAAAAACTATGCATAGTGTGAGGTGGGTACTAGACTAATCAGGGGGTGCATTTCATAAATTATATAAATGTCTGACAAATACACTGTACACCTGAAACTAATATAAAATAATAGTGAATGTCAACTATAATTAAAAATACAGTCATGCACATATACAGTACAGAATAGAGAACATAGTCAATGATATTCTGATACTATGCATAGTGTCAGATGGGTGCTAGACTTATTGGGATTATTACTTTATAAGATATGTAAGTATCTAATCACTATGTTGTTTTTATACACCTGAAATAAATAAATAAATAAATAAATAAATAAACGAACAAATAAATAAATAAATTTAACTGTAAAAATATGAAGGAATGAAATAGAAATACTACTCTGTGAGCTTCTTTCAAATCCTTCTCTAACCCCCCAAATTCTCTACATTCATAAATCAGGAGTATTGACAGCTGACAAAAGTGAGAAAGAACATACACTGTATTCAGAGGACAGCCAATAAGACAGCAGTGTAATGACTTCTAATTTGAAAATTGGAATATTGTTTACATTCAAAGAAAATGTCATTTTTCCAAACTATCAGTTCTGTCAGGTTTTTAAAATAGGTTTATACACAATAAGAGTTAATTTTGGAAAGTGGTATGATTTAGAGTTTTGGAGGAAGAAAGAGGAGGACTTCTAATAAGGAAGATATTTCTTTGACATGGTTTTTATGTGAATATAGTTTGACTAGATGTATCAAAGTATATCTCAATGATGTTTAACTCATTTAACTGGCAATGGTTTGATGCATTCTGATTACAATACATGTTTATCCCTGGATATCATAAGCTATGCATTAAGTCAGGCAATGTAAACTATTCCTGAGCAATAATTTGAAGAATTACAAACTATTTTCTAGGAATTGTCTGGGAATTGATCCAAAGCCTGACTTCTATACTGTCTCTTTCACACACACACTAATATGTTTCTTTATGTACCACTATATTCATTTAAGTGGAAATGTCTATGATTTAATATAGATTTAGATGTCTTTATGTTTTACATATGAGGGTATGTATCAGGTTATTTTGTAACACAATTTAAATATTCTCCTTCCAGAGTTTCTTGTTTTTCAAGGGTCATTTCATACGGAAACAAGTTTGTGCCTTAAATTTTTATTCTATGTTCATTTGTTTTTTATAGTTTTTAGTAAAATGATGCCTATTATGACAGCCGTACATAATAACACTGGTAAACCATGAACTATGAATGTAAGACTGTGCGTGTAAATTAAGTACATTTAATTTCAGATTTTAGAATGAGTTTCCTTGTAAAATTTTCATGAAATCATATAGGATTAACTGTAATATTGAAAAACTTGCAGAAGGTAAGCCTGATGCTCTTTACTATATTCACAAGTCTAAGTCACCTTTTTTATGAATTAATTCTTTTAAACTAAACCACCTTTATTTTCAAATTATTTACCTCTGAAAGATCTTAAAATATTCTACTGAGTTTTACGGGATCTCTAGATTTATGTAAATCAATTCAAGAGAACATGTTTAGTAGTTAAATAAAAGCTTTATCGCTTTATTTCAAAATGAAATTCATATGTATATCCAGGATACCATCAAAAGGGTTGCTCAGGGGTTCTAAAGAGGCATTTTGGGGGAAATGGAAGCACTCAATTTGAGTCCACTTAGTTCTTTTTTCATTTCTTTGACATCCTACTAGTCATACCAGTATTATTTCAGATATTTTTTCTATTGTAAGCAAATTACAAAACACCATGAACTAAAATAAAGAATATAAGAGGATCTCAAATCACGTTCCAGTTCTGCCACTGTTAGCTGTGAGGTCTTACATATGTCACATAGGCTTTCTAGAATGCAGTTTCCCCATCATTAAATGAAAGTGTTGGACTAGTAGAATACTTTATTTTACATATATCCAGTTCTAGGGATGAATAAAAGTTGAAGACTCTGAAGGTCCAGTATGTTTTCCCAATAAAGGACTATTATATTTTTAAGTTCTAAACTATCATCATTTGTCTATGGTTGGCATTCTACCAAGTATTAATTTTCAATATTATACATTAATATAGTTCTACTTCATGTGTAATGTTTATATGTCATGCTTTGTATTATATAAAAATAGCAATGTAACATAAAGTAACATGCTATTACTTATGTATATATAATTTCTATGCAGATGGCATTTTACTTTTTAGTGCAAGATGAATAATTTAATACTTCATATTAATACAAATATAAAATTCAAAAAGCATAAGGTTAGATTTCCCTCTTTGTCTTCAGTAGCTAAAGAAGATATTTTAGGAAATAAAACTTAGGCAAATTCCATAAAAGCAAACATGATTTCATTACATTATTTAAAATATCTGTGTGGCATATTTCCACCCAAAATTTTAAACATGTGAAATTTTGGAAAATTATTTTCAGTGCACATAAACACTGAATATAAAACTATATTTAATTTGCCCTTACTATATTATGCATTTTGCTAATTTATGTGAGTAATGATTTAAAAAATCTTTCAAACATTTAGGAAAGCATAGGAAAATGGCAAAAAAGAACTATAAATAAGCAATACAGACTTAGAAATGTATTGACTCTCTTTAGTATCAAGACACCTAAAAACGGGTATGTTTCCATCTTTTAAGTAGAGAAACATTAAAAGATTGATGACAACTAGTAGTGGTGATGTGAGGAAATAGACACTAGAGGGAGATTGTTCAATGTGTGTCAAAAGTTTAAAATGGATATCTTGGAATGTAGCAACCCTGTTTTTAGGTATTTCTCTTAAAGAAACAACTGTGCAAGGGTACAATGTTGGATCCAAAAGATTTCACAGCATTTCACACCACTGTCATCCTTCAGGGTCTTCTATCTGCTTACCATTGTGGTTCCTGACAGAGTGTGACAAAGGCTGAATATATTTCAATAGTTTTTAAAGTCATAATCAAATCTAACTGTAAAGTTAATCTAAGGTGTAATGACATGCATGGTTATTATGATGTATAGGTAAAAATGGCCAAGTATTCATTTAAATCACTACAATTAGTATTATGCTTAGATATTATATCAAATCCCAGATCATACCAAGAAATACTGAGTTTTGCTATGTGCAAATGATGATGCTATATTTATTATATCATGGGAAATGATCTTTGTCTATTTTGGGGGACTTAATGCATGTTATCCTTTACTATAATTTTTTATGCTTATCTCAGCCATTCCAGGAAAATTAATATTTATTGATGGCTAGGATTGTTTATAAATATGCCAAAATATATATTTTATGATAAATTTAGGAATATACAAATATTAATACAGATATTATTAATAATATTCAAATTACATGATTGAGACCTAGCTATCTCCTTCCCCCTCTCCCTCCACTCACCCAAATTTGTCACAAATGTATTTCCTTACTGACTTAATATTAAAAATTTATGATTTTAGTAATGCTTTTCCAATTTTTTGTCATTATTCCTTCAAAATAATAAGCATTATAAAAATAGTTTTTACAGGTATGCTTCTAGAATATATGACACTTTTTTCTAATTTCTAATAATTTAGTTTCCAAAGTATGCATAATTTAGTTTCCAAAGTATACATAACTAACTGAATAAATTTAATAAATATTTTAAGTACTCTCTAAACAAAATAGATTCATATAGACTTATGTTTCTTTCTGTATTAATGAGGTCAACCAAAGGAACATGAACTTAACTATATTCTTGTTATATGCATTTAAACACTAATAAATATTCTTCCTACAACAGTGTCTGTATATCTTTCCTGTGACTTCAATTTTCAAAAGTTAAGCATTCTGAAGAGCTTTTACTACAGATGTAATGTTTACATCGTCAGAGTTAAGGGAAATTTAGCAAAAGGTTGTCAACAGAATAAATTCCAATTATGTAAAATATAAATTTAAAAGGATCGACAGTGAGATACTTTTAAGCTTTTAATGTAAATATTCAAATTGTTTCTTTTTTTTGAAAGCTGATTGCTAACAGAAAGAATTGATTAACAGATGTGAATCTATAAAATACATAAATTTTGATGATTATATTAGGAAAAATGATATGAGTAAGTACTGTATTTTTTATTTATAACTTGGAAAACGTGAGAAATATGGGATAAATAAAAGGATTTTCACATAGTGAGTCATTGATAATGCTAATATTTTATGATTTCAATAAGTGGAACTAAAAACTCATCAGTATAAAATAACATACATTATGTACATTTGTTCTAAATAAATTAGAGTTTTAAAACAAGCAAGTAAAAGAAACTGGAAGTTTGTGACTGGAACTAATAAACACATGATATTTATAAATAAACACATGATGCTGGGAAGTATAAATGATGCAAGGAGAATTTCCTTCAGGAGATTTTCACTGAATGAGAAATATTTTTGTTATCACTGAGCATTAATATAATTAGACCATTTCTAAGACTTCCTTAGGATGATCTTTTTTTCATTAAATATTTTTTATTTTATTTTTTATATTAGTTTCAGGATTACAAAACAACATAATGATTAGACATTTATACTCCTCACAAAGTGATAAACCCCTTCCCAATCTACTACCCATCTGACATCGTATATAGCTGTTACTATACCATTGACTATACTCCCTATGCTGTACTTTACATCCCATGAATATATATATATATATATTCCAAAATATATATATATATGCCAAAAAAGTACACATTTTGAGAAAGGAAAAAATCGTGTTAATTATAATGCTCAATATACAAAAGATGAATGCAAGTCAATTTTGACTTCAGTTACAAGAGGTGTTCAAAATGATTACCATCAGCATTCAGACACTTCTGATTATGGTAAACTACTGTTTGATCATAGATAACATCTCTTAAAATGTTTATACATTTTTTAGCATCCCCAGTATATATATATAGTAGGTCAAGGTATATATATTTAATTATAGTTGACAATCAATATTATTCTGCATCAGCTTCAGGTGTACAGTGCAGTGGTCAGGCATCTACATAATCTATGCCTTAGGATGATCTTGATAAATCTCTATATGATATAAGGACTAAGCAATTTAATTGTGAATTGATACAAAATCTGTGAATCTGATACAAAATATTAAGTAGGAAGGTACAAAAATATTATCACACACACGCGCACACACACACACAACCTATCTTATTAGTGATTGCTCTGCAACCACAAATTTCCAGGATTCGACACTCATTAGATAAAATCACCAACAATTCTTAATCTTTCATACACATTTGCTCAAATGAACTTATTTTACACCAAATTCCGGTATAGAATAATTACAACTATTGCTATCAATATTAGTCCATGGTTTGAAATATAATTATAGATGACAGTTAATATTTTGTCTTTGTTTTATTAGAGTTTTGTCATTTTGGTTTATTCTAATGGGGCTAATAATGGAGCAAATTTTCAACAAGACATGATCCTTGGTGAAAACTCTAGTTTTTCATTATATGGTGGGCATAAATACATTACTATTATGATAAAATTTATCAACGGAATAAAAATTTATGTAGTTTGGAAATACAATAGTTGCAATCTAATTATAGTTATGTCTTATAAATTATTTATTAACTGCTGTTATACCAATGAAACTTAGAGTAACTCAATAATTTATATAGTAACTGATAGAAAGAACATATCTGATTGTGCATGACATGTATTTTTAAAACAAATTTGTTCTAAAAACAGATTTGATTACAAAACACAACATTTTTTCCTATATTTGGAAAAACAAATGCAATATTGTTTTTCTCTGTTTCTGTGTTGGCCAATGCTATTAATTGTTACAAAGGGAACATATAAAAGCTATTATAAGTTACTAACGGTTTTTTCCAAAGGAAACTGTTTAAAAGCAATTAAGTAAATTTCAAATGATATACTGATTTTTCAAGTCAATTCTAAGAAAGCTGTACGATAAGAAAGTTAACTGAAATATTGTTCTTCATATTATAAATATTTTGCATGTATATAAAAGTAGCAGTATGCTGAGCATGAACAACTTAGTAATAAAGTACCATGAGACAATTAATATGAACTTGAGTATATGAGTTTACATTTTCCTCATAATCATTTTATTCCAAATCTTTGAAAGTGTTGCCTTATGTCTATTATCCTAGTTATAAAACAGTGTCATTTCATTTACCAGCATTGATAATATGTATATCCCTCTGAAGGTAATTGCAAAAAAAGTGTTCCAAATGATACTTGAGGATTGAATATATTCATTATATTCAGTATTCCAGTGGGAACACTTTAATGAAACAATGCATTATATTTATGTATTTTTGGGAAAATAAAAGGTTTAAATTTTGGATATCAATCTTCTCTATGTGTATACATATCTTATCTCAATAAAATACACACAGGCACACAAACGTATACATGCAAACACACCACAAACCTCAGATCTGACTGTTTCTAATTTCTTCATACACTGAAATGACTTGAGCATGTGAGCTGGGTGCTCCAAACCATGTGCCAAGGTCCTATGAAGTGGTAGAGCAAATTCACAGGGTACAGTGGGAAATTTCAGTTTTTCAGGAAAACACAGTAGCACCTATTAAATATCATACAAAGTACTTCTATCGAATTGTTTGGACCTAATTACTTCACAATTTGAGATGTTAGAATTTTTTAACCTCCAGTTTTCATTAAAAAGAACAACAACAACAACAACAACAGCAGCAACAAAAGTAAACAAACCAACCAACTCTAACTAGACAAAAGTGCATGGTGAATCAAAAACATGGTAGAGTCTCTGATACCCACAGTTGAGAACCAGCTTACATAACTATAAGACTATAACACAAACAATTAGCACATATATTTAAGTAATAGTGTATATGCTGGGGTTTGGAAGAATATAAGTTTCATGTGATGTGTAATACGTCTCTGTGAAGGTTTACTGTAAATTGTTCCAGATATGCTTATTTTTATTCACTGAAAATGTATAAAGCATAAACCATAAGTTTCTACCACTTGATGAATTTTCAGAGTGAAAAATACTCTCTATGATACTATAATGGTGGATGCACACCATTATATCTGTCTCAGCCCAAAGAATGTACAACATGAAGTGTGAACCCTAGTATATACGACAGACTCTGTTTGATACTGATATCTTAACGTGGGTTCTGTTGCAACAAATATATTGCTCTGGTAGGGGACTATAATGATAGGGGAGTATGTGCTTGTGTACAGGCAGGGAGCATATGGGAAATCTCTGTACCTTCTGCTCAATTGTGCTATGTACCTTAAACTGCTCTGAAAAATTATATACACACACACATATGTATATGTATACATGTATACATATACATATATGTACGCATATATGTATATAGACATATACATATATGTATATATACACATATATACATACATGCACAACATGTGATGGCAAATACAGTGAATGTTTAATAAAAAATATTACAGTTAAAGGCACATTGCTATTAATCCCCTCAAAATACTCCCCCTCTTTGAACACACTTATCTCATCATTCTTGCCACTTTCTGAAGCAGTTCTGGAAGTCCTCTTTCATGAGTGTCTTTAGTTGTGCTGTCGTGGCTGCCTCGATGTCCTGAATTATTTTGACTTTGGAGAAAACCCAGAAGTCTCATGGTGCCAGATCAAGTGAATAAGGTGCATGAGAACACACCATAATATTTTTGTTTCACAGAAATTGCCATATATCAAAAGCGAAATGTGACACAGAGCATGGTCATGATGAAAGATAAAGTAAAGACACTCACAAAAGAGGACTTCCAGAACTGCTTCAGAAAGTGGCAAAAAATATGGGGTACGTGTTTTCAAAGCAAAGGGTATATTCTGAGAGGTATTAATGAGAATGTGTCTTTTACTGTAATAATTTTTTAATGTAGACGTTCACCATATTTTTTGCCACACCTTTTATGTGTGTGTGTGTGTGCACTCATGTAGAGAGAGAGAATTAGTGAACAAAAAAAAATTAGACGTATACTATGAAGAAATCATCTGGGAAACAAAAGAAGTAGGAACAATAAATATTGGTGAAAGAAATGGGAAATTTCCAGTGGGAATGTAAAACAACTCAGGAAAAAAGTGTTTGGAGTTTTTATTAAAAGTTAAAAATGAATATTCTATGATCCTATGACTACTTGACTCTGTCTACATGTATATAATTATGATTTAACAACTGATACAAGGAATGAGTATAAATCTCAAAAAATATTATGCTGAACAAATGAAATCAGGTACAGAAACATTTATATTGCATGATTCTATTTATATTATAGAGTAGGCAAAACTAATCTATTCTTATAGAAATCAGAGTATTGGTTGTTTGGAAGTGGATGACTAGAAAATTGTCATGAAGAACCTTAGAAACTTTCTGAGGTAATGGAAAGTTTCTGTGTCTTGATAGTTTTGTGAGTTAAAATGAATATATGTAATTATCAAAATAGAGTGAACTGTATACTTTAGATTTGTTCACATTCTGTATGATTATATAGATTATATTAGATTTAAAAGTCTAAATAAAAATGAAATTGGGAAGTTTGCAGGCAAATAAAAACCTAAGGGAATTTGTCATCATCAATCTTAACGGAATACTAAAGATAATTTTTCAAGCAGAAGAAAAGCAATCTCATATGATGGCAATGGAAAAAAGGAAAAGAACAGAGAAAGGGTAAATACTGGATTAATATAAGAAACATGAATAATGACTGTTTACAGAAATATCAATTTATTTTGGGATTTTATATAAATGTACAGGTAAAATTTATGGGAACAATAATATAAAAGACAAGAGAGCCAAATGTAATTAAATTTTTATAAGATTCTATCATTTTGAGGATGTGACAAAGTGCTAAATTACAGGAGACATAAATAAATAAATAATGTCATTTATAACCTTCAAGATCACTACATAATAACAAATAATGTAAAAATAATAATCCAGCAGGAAAATATAGTAGAACGAGAAGCAATACTTGACAAATTCAAAGGAAGATATTACTGGGAAACAAAATTAAACATCCATAACTATATCCAGTACAAATGGAAGATATTTTTCATATAAAAACTAAAACTCTTGTGCTTTTTACAAGAAACACAAACATAAGGATTTTAGAAAGTTAAAAGCAAACATATACTATGCTAGCAATCCCATTCTTTAGTAAATATCCAATAGAAATTAGTCCACATATCCACCAAGAACATCATCCTGAGGATAGCTCAAAACAACATTAAAGATAAAACACATAAATTGTTGTAGTCATGAAATAGAATAGTGCATAGCAATGAAAAATAATGAACTGTGGCTAGCTCCAATAATGATGATGAATAATACATATGCAATGTTCAGAGAGAGTCATCACATACTACTCAGTATTCATGAAAAATAAAATGAATCAATGCTGATGGAATTCAGAATAGTACTTACCTTCGAAAATATAATTATTGCATTGAGCATTAGGGGACTTTCTGACATCCTCAATATGTTGCATGTCTTTGTTTCAGTTGTGATAAAGTTAGCATATACTTGTGAAAAATTATTTTTAGCTGTACACTTAGAACTTGTGCAGTTACTTCTGTATTCTGTAATTCAGTCCATAATTTAAACATCATGTTATGCCACTAATAACTCTCATGACATAAACAATTATTAAGACAAACAATACTGAGTGTTGGTAAGGAACTAGAGCTACTATAGTTCTTTTAAATGGAGTGACTGCAAAAATTAGCACTATTCTGAAAAACTGAATATAAACATATCCTAACAAGATTCAGAAGTCCTTATGGGTTATCACCGTAAGAGTAAATGCTCACAGGATGCGCCTGTAAATATGTCCATGCAGTGCTATTGGAACACCCTCGCTACTCACCTGATCTGGCCCCCAATGACTTCTTTCTTTACCCGAAGATAAAGGAAATATAGAAAGGAAGACATTTTGATGACATTCAGGACATCAAGGGTAATACAATGACAGCTCTAATGGCCATTCAGAAAAGGAGTTCCAAAATTGCTTTGAAGGGTGGACTAGGCACTGGCATCAGTGCATAGCTTCCCAAGGGGAGTACTTGGAAGGTGACCATAGTGATAGTCAGCAATGAGGTATGTAGCATTTTTTCTAGGATGAGTTCACAAACTTAATTGTCCAACCTCGTGTTTTTTCTGTTTGTTTGTTTGTTTGTTTTTGTTTTTTTAATGCCGTTTATTGTTTCAGGTCTTATGTTTATTTCTTTGGTCCATTTTGAGTTAATTTTGGTACATGGTGACAGATAGCAGTCTGGTTTCATTCTTTTGCATATGGCGCTCCAATTCTCCCAGCAACAAAGAATTGAAGAGGCTTTCTTTTCTCTATTGTACATTTTTGGCTAATTTGTTGAAAAATGTGGAAAAATTATGTGGGAATACCCCTTGTATATGTGGGTTGATTTCTGAGTTCTCAATTCTGTTCCATTGCTCTGTGTCTGTTGTCCTGCTAATACTATGCTGTTTTGATAATCACTTTGTAGTACAAGTTGAAATCAGGGTGTGTGATACCTCCAAACTTATTCTTGTTTCTTAGGATTGCTTTGGCTATTTGTTTGTTTTTTTTTTTTTTATTACAAGCATATTTAATGATTTTTTGCTCTATTTTTTTAAAATTAAAGTTTGTTGGGGTGACAATTGTTAGTACAGTTACATAGATTTCAGATGTACAATCCTGTAATACATCATCTATATATCACATTGTGTGTTCACCACCCAGAGTCAATTCTTCTTCCATCAGCATATGCTTGATCCCCTTTACCCTCATCTACCACCCTCCTGCCCCTTTACCCTCTGGTAACCACTAAACTATTGTCTATGTCTATGAGTCTTTATTTCTTCATTTGTTTGTCTTATTCTTTTGTAGTTTTCAGTTTTATGCACCACATACCAGTGAAATCATATGGTTCTCTACTTTTTCTGTTCTGACTTATTTTGCTTAGCATAATAATCTCAAGAACCATCGATGTTGTTGCAAATGACATTATTTCATTTCTACTTATTGCAGAATAGTATTCCATTGTATATATACCACAACTTCTTTATCCATTCATCTATCGAAGTACACTTGGTTGTTTCCATGTCTTGGTCATGATAAATAAAGCTGCTAGAATGGCTATCATGAACAAGACAAATAGTAACAAGTGTTGGAGAGGCTATGCAGAAAAAGGAACCCTCATACACTGTTGGTGGGAATGCAGACTGGTGCAGCTGCTATGGAAGGCAGTGTGGAGGTTCCTCAACAAATTAAGAGTAGAATTACCATATGACCCAGCAATCCCTCTCCTGGGTATCCACCCAAAAAATCTGAAAACATTTATCCATAAAGACATATATGCTCCAATGTTCATTGTTCTATTTCTTTAAAATGCCATTGTGATTTTGATGGGGATTACATTAAATTTGTATATTGTTTTGAGTAGTATGGCCATTTTAACTATGTTGATTCTTCCAATCCATGGACACAAAATATCTTTCCATTTCATTGTGTCTTCTTCAATTTCTTTTAATAATGTCTCATAGTTTTCAGTGTGTAGGTCCTTCACATCCGTTGTTAAATTTATTCCTAGGTATTTTATTCTTTTACTTGCAATTGCAAAGGATTTTTTTTTATTTGTCTGAAATTTCATTGTTAGTATACAGAAACATAATGGATTTTTGTATATTGATTTTGTATCCTGAAACTTTACTGCATTTGTTTATTGTTTCTAATAGTGTTTTGGTGAAGTCTTTAGGGCTTTCTCTATAAACAATCATGTCATCTGTAAAACATGACTATTTGACTTCTTTATTCCCAGTTTAGATGCCTTTTGTTTCTTTCTCTTGCCAATTGCTCTGTTTAGGACTTCCAATGCTATGATGAATAGCAGTGGTGATGTGGGGTATCCATGTTTTGTTCCTGATTGTAAAGGGAAAGCTTTCAATTTTTCACCATTAAGGATGATAGTAGCTGAGGGTTTGTCATATACCACCTTTATTATGTTGATGTGCTTTCATTCTATACAGATTTTATTAACTGTTGTATTCATAAATGGATGTTGTATCTTGTCAAATGCTTTTTCTGCATCTATTGATATGATCATGATTTTAATCCTTTCTTTTGTTTAAGTCATGTATCAAATTGATCAATTTGTGTATATTGAACCATCCTTTTGAGCCTAGAATGAACCCCACTTGATTGTGATGTATAATCTTTTCAATGTATTGTGGTAATCAATTTGCTAGTATTTTGTTTAGAATCCTTGTGTGTGTATTCATCAGAGATTTATCTGTAGTTTTCTTGTGATATTCTTGCCAGGTATTAGTATTAGGGTAATGTTGACCTTATAAAATAACTAAGTATTGCCTTTTCTTTAATTTTTTTGAAGAGTTTGAGGAAGATAGGTATTAAATCATCTTTCAATGTTTGGTAGAATTCATTAGTGAATACATTTGGTCCTGGAATTTCACTTAGGGGAGGTTTAGGATGGTTGTTTCAATTTCCTTACTGTTGATTGGTCTATTTAGATTTCCCAGTTCTTTGTGATTTACTCTGGGGAGGTTGTATATTTCTAATAACTTGTATTTTTTTTAAATTGTTGAATTTGGTGGCATACAGTTCTTCATAGTATCCTAGTATAATCCTTTGTATTTTTGTGGTATCTGTCATACCTGAATCAAAACGACAAAAAGGAAACAAAACTATGAGTAAGATTACCAACAGACAGAAGCAAGATGACAACCGCTACAGAGCCTAGGGCACTACACACCTAGACATAATATAACAAGTAAAGGAAATAAAAACATAAAAAGAGAAAAAGACAATTTATTGCAACTCAGAAATGAACTCACAGCATAAATAGGGATAATTTGTGACAACAAAAAAACATAAAAGGAAAGGATTTAAAAGTCTGAATTTGCAAAGGGGAATTTCTTTTTAATTTATTGGGGTGACAATTGTTAGTAAAATTACATAGATTTCAGGTGTACAATTCTGTATTACGTCATCTATAAATCCCATTGTGTGTTCACCACCCAGAGTCTGTTCTCCTTCCATCACCATATATTTGATCCCCTTTACCCTCATCTCCCTCCCCCCACTCCCTTTACCCTCTGGTAACCACTAAACTATTGTCTGTGTTTATGAGTTTTTGTTTCTCATTTGTTTGCAAAGGGGAATTTAAAACAAGATATATGTTGAAGTAAATGGACTACTGTATATATGAAACTTTTACATAAACTTAAAGGTAACCTCTCAAAAAACAAAATCCAGAAGTCAGACACATAACACAAAAAAAGGAAACAACAGAAAATTGTAGAATACCACCAAACTAAAATAACAGACAGAAACGCGAAGGCAAAGAAACAATGGAGACACTGACCTACCAGAAAACAAAAGATAGAATGATAGGAAATATTCATATATCAATAATCATTCTAAATGTAAATAGGCTAAATTGACCAATGAAAAGTTACAGAGTAGCAGATTAGATCAAAAAACAAAACCCAACCATATACTGCCTTCAAGAGACGTATCCCTGTTGCAAGAACAAATATAGACTCCAAGTGAATGTGTGGAAAATGATACTCCAAGCAAATGGCTTCCAGAAAAAAGTGGGTATATCCATAGTTATATCTGATGAAACTGACTTCAGGATAAAAAAATGTAACAAGAGACAAAGATGGAAATTTCATTTTGATAAGGGAATAGTACACAAGAAGACGTAACACGTATCAATATATATGCTCCCAATCAGGGAACACCAAAATATATAAAGCAACTACTAACAGAACTAAAGGGAAAAATTTAAAGAATACAATCATAGTAGGGGGCCTAAATACGCCATTGAAAGCTATCAATATATCATCCAAACAGAAAATAAGAAAACATAAGGCTAAAATGACACATTAGATCAAATGGGCAAATGGAAAGCAGGAAAAAACACAAACACACGGAGATTAAACAACATGCTACCTAAGATCAACTGGGTCAAAAGAAGAAATAAAAGGAGAGATCAAAAGACATAAAACAAATGAGAATGAAAATAAATCATATCAAAATTATTGGGATACTGGAAAAGCAGTACTAAAAAGGAAATTTATATCATTGCAGGCCTATCTCAAGAAACAAGAAAAATCCAAAATAAACAACCTAACATTACATCTTAAAGAATTAGAAAAAGAAGAACAAAGGAAAACCAAAGTCAACAGAAGGAAGGAAATAATAAAAATTAGAGCAGAATTAAATTAAATAGAAAACAAAAAGACAATAAGAAAAGGTAATGCAACAAAGAGCTTGTTCTTTGAAAAGATTAATAAAATTGACAAACCCCTGGCGAGACTCACTAAGGAAAAAAGAGAAAAGACACAAATAGACAAAATTAGAAATGAAAGAGGAAAATTTGAAATCTTTTAAATGAACCCAACTTTAGAATTTTCCTGTTATGTCCAAAACACAACTACACAGAGATTAAAGAGGACTTACTAGATTTTAATACACACACAAACACACACACTCACACACACCTACCTTTTTTTTTCACGTACTATTAGATTTACAGAAAATTAGCCAGCATAGTACAGAGAATTCTCCATTATCCGTCACCCAGCTTCTTCGTCTTACAAAACCATTGTGCATTCATCAAAACTAAGAAATTATACCGGTAAAACACTGATAAATAAACAAAACACTATTCAGATATTATCAGTTGCAACTAATGTCCCTTTTTTCTTTGAAGAATTAAACTGGATACTATATCACATTTAGTTTCAGGTCTCATCAGTCTCCTCCGATTTGTGACAGTGTCACAGTCTTTGCTTGTTTTTGTTTTCTTTCTTTATTTTTTAATTAAGGCTTATTGGGGTGACAATTATTAGAAAAGTTACATAGGTTTCAAGTGTATGATTCTGTAATGCACAACATGATATATAGATGATGTATTACAAAATTGTACATTTGCTTGTTTTTCTTGACCTTAACACTTTTGAAGAATACTACTCAGGTATTTTGTCAACTATTCTTCTATTTGGGTTATTTAGATTTTTTTTTTATTGTTGTTGTTTTTGTTTTTCTTTTAAAGTGTTCTTTAATGGTTGGACTTGAATTGTGTTTTTTGAAGGCAAGAATACTATAGTGGTAAAGTGCCCTTTCATCACATAATGTAAAGGGGTACACAATGTCACTATGACTTATTACTGGTAATGTCAACCTTGATTACATGGTTAAGTATAATAACATGCCTCGTTTCTCCAATACAATGTTATGATTTGTTCCCTTTGTATTCTCTATATTTTAGAAGTGAGTCACTAAGTACTGCCCACTCTCAGAGCGTGCCAAGGAATGAAGGTACAGCTCCCAAAGGGAATAGAATCTATAATTATTGTTTGGAATTATTCAGCCATGAAGATGTATACCTTTCACCTTGATTTATTTATTTATTCAATTATTTATATCAGTGTAATTAATGGATAGTTAATTAATTATTTGGATTATAATCTAATAATTTTATTTTTTTAACTTTTAAATTTTAGAACACTTTAAGAAAAAATGATAGTACACAAAACTTCCATAAGCTGCATATTCAGTTTTCTTATTATTTATTATTTGTTTTGTATATTTGCTATTATTAATTAATCAATATTGATCCTTGTATAAACCATTACAGTATCATACAAAATTATTTAATCATTCTAAAGATCCCGTGTTTCACCCATTCAACCATCTTCCCACCCCGATACCCCTTGCTATCACTGATATTTTTACTGCCTATAGAGTTTTGTTTTTACAAACTGTCATACAACTGAAATTATACAGTATGTAAACTTTTAAGGCAGGCTTCTTTCACTTATCAAAATGCATTTGAAATCCATCCATGTCTTTAATGGCTTGATAGAGAATTTGTTTTTATAGCTAAATAAACATTCCATTATTTGGGTGTACTACAGTTTGCTTATCCACTCACCTATTAACGGACATTTTGATTGCTCCCAATTTTTGGCAAATTGTAAATAAAACAGGAACAGGTGTACCTCAGAGGTATTACAGCTTCAGATCCAAACCTCCACAATACAGCTAATATCACAATAAAGCAAGTCACACTTTTTTGTGTGTGGTTTTGAAGTGCTTATACAAATTATTTTACATTTTCCTGTAGCCTTTTATTTTATAATAGCTATGTCCTAAAGAAAAACAATGTGCATATCTTAATTAAAGATACTTTATTACTAAAAAAAATACTGTCATTCAAGCCTTCAGTGAGTCATAATCTTTTTGCTGGTGGAGGGTCTTGCCCTGACATTCATGGGCTGCTGCCTTAGCAGAGTGGTAGGTGCTGAAGGTTGGAGTGGTTGTGGCAATTTCTTAAAATAAGGCAACACTGAAGTTTGTCACATTGATTGGCTTTTTTTTTTTTTTCAGAAATGATTTCCCTATAGTGGGCAATTTTGTTTGATAACATTTTACCCATGAGAAGAACTTCTTTCAAAATTAGAGTTAGTCCTCTCAAACCTTGCTGCTGCTTTATCAACTACATTAATGTAATATTGTAAATCCTTGTTATCATTCCAATTACCTTCACAGCAACTTCATCAAGAATAGACACCATCTCAAGAAACCACTTTCTTTGCTCATGCATAAGAAGTAACTCCTCAAAGTTTATCATGAGATTGCAACAATTTAGTCACACCTTCACACTCCACTTCTAGTTCTAGTTCTCTTGCTATTTCCACCACATCTGCGGTTACGTCCTCCACTGAAGTCTTGAACTTCTCAAAGTCATCCCTGAGGGCTAGAATCGACTTCTTCCAAACTCAGTTTAATGTTGATATTTTGACCTCCTCCCATGAATCATAAATGTTCTTAATGGCACCTAGAATGATGAATCCTTTCCAGAATGTTTTCAATTTATTATCTGTGGGAGCTCTAGTCTTATAAGATACACTTCTAAAATAATAAGACTTGGAAGTCAAAATTACTCCTGTATCCATGGGCTGCAGAATGGATGTTGTGTTAGCAGGCAGGAAAACAACATTAAACGTACTGTACATTTCCCTCAGAGCTCTTGGATGATCAGGTGCATTGTCAATGAGCAGTAATATTTTTAAGGGATTTGTGTGTGTTTGTTTGTGTGTGTGTGTGTGTGTGTGTGTGTGTGTGTGTGAGTAGCACATCTCAACAATGGTCTTAACATATTCAGCAAACAATGTTGAAAAGATGTGATGTCATCCATGCTGGGTTATGCCATTTATACAGCACAGGCAGAGAGGCAGACTAGGCTTAGCATAATTTTTTTTTAATTTAATGGGGTGAAAATTGTCAGTAAAATTACATAGATTTCAGGTGTACAATTCTGTACTACATCATCTATAAATCCCATTGTGTGTTCACCACCCAGAGTCAGTTTCCCTTCCATCACCATATATTTGATCCCCCTTACCCTCATCTCCCATCCCCCATCCCCCTTAAGGATCCTAGGATTTTCATAATGGTAAAGGAGCTCCAATTTAAAGTCACCGACTGCATTTGCCCCTAACAAGAGAGTCAGCCTGTCCTTCGAAGTTTTGAAACTAGGTATTGATTTGTCCTCTCTCTATGAAAGTCCCAGATTCCATCTTCTTCCAATATAAGCCTCTTTTGTCTACACTGAAAATCAGTTATTTACTGTAGCCACCTTTACTAACTATGTTAGCTTCTGGATAACTTACTGCAGTTTCTACATTAGTACTTGCTCCTTCACCTTGCATTTTTATGTTATATAAATGGTTTCTCTCCTTAAACCTCATGAACCAAGCTCTGCTAGCTTCAGACTTTTATTCTGCAGCTTCTTCACCTCTGTCATCCTTCATAGACTTGGAGAGAGTTCAGGCCTTTTTCTGGACTAGGCTTTGGCTTAAGTAAATGTGGCTGGTTAGATGTTCTATTCAGACCACTAAATCTTTATCCATATCAGCAATTGTTTTGCTTTCTTATTATTTGTGTGTTCACTGGAGTAGCACTTTTAATTTTCTTGAAGACCTCCTTTGCATTCACAACTTGGCTATCTATTTGGTCTAAGAGGCCTAGCTTTTAGCCTATCTCAGTTTTAGACATGTCTTCCTTACTAAGCTTAATCATAAGTGTTAACACCAGTTCATAGCTTCTGTGCCATGTAAGCTGATATCAGCTGTGACTCTCTGTAATAAGTTAACTCTCTGGATTTTTTTTTTTTATTATTATTATTTTTTGTGTGTGGGGGAGGGAGTAAGAGGTGACTCTCCTGCAACCTCAGTTCTCTATTAGTGTCAGGAAAAATCATTTATTTTCAGGCTGTTCAGCATTTTGTCCTTGTAAGAATGAGAATGACAGCTTCTAAGCTCCTTATATATTGGGGGTAAAACCCATAAATCAATATTACTCATTTTCTTGCTTAAGTTGTTATAATTTTGGACATTGGGAAGTCTTTCAGATTGACCTACATTTTCTTTGGACATGACATCATCATCATTGTTTTTGTTGTTGTTATTGTTAATTACCATTTCCTTAGTCTCTGGCAGTATGAGATGCTTTAGTATCACCTTGTGTTTTCTTTGCCCCTGCATAGAAACAGTCATTTCCTCAAAAAATGCCAGTTTCTTTTATTGTAGAATGACATTTAGAAATAAAAACATGGTCACTGGGTGTTATTGTTGCTACCACAGTTCTAGAACTTTTCAACTAAGCCTCCATGTAATTTCCACTACACTACATTTATTTTTCCTGCAAACATTATCTATGCCTTTTGAGTATAAGAAAAGTACAAAAAACAAGAACAATGGTACTTGAAATTTTGTATTGTCCTACTACCTGTGAAAACCTAAATCATAATATCTAGGGGTATAACAAAAGAATATATACTTTTCAAATATTCTATAAGGAGTTTCTGTATCCTCTTAAGTTAGAAAACTATTGTCCTAAAATATTCAGTGAACACTATACTAGTAGTAGGAAGATGTTATGTATTTTTAATTTTTCTTTAGACAGGAGTGGTATTTATGAAGTAGGAATATAACCTTAGGGAATATGAGCAAATAGTCACTATTTTTAACATAGCAATTTGGGGAGAATAATAAAGTTAACAATGTTGAATCAAATATTAGGAGTATTGTAGTGCACTCCTATATGTCAGCCCCACTACGCTTTTCAAGGTGGAAGCACTTTTTTTCCTACTTGCTAAGAGTGTTGATGGCTGACATCTGTTTACCTCTCTATTAATTGCCCTGGTTAAAAAGAGCTACCTATACTGAGGTCCCATTCCCCATTTTTAAGAATAACCCATATTCAGGGATATGGCACTATGAAGAGCCAGTGCCCTTTCCTCAACTGGGAACAACTCTGAAGAGCCATACCAGCTCCAGACACACTTTTAGTGTAGCCTAGACTGCTGTTGCAAATGTTTTGTAGATCAAAGTCTTCTTCTGCCATGTTCTGCTTTTTCCATACCTGACTGGCAGTATTTTTGAGCACTTCCCTAAAAGTCTCCTGTACCTAAATTTCAGAATACCAGAGTCTGTTTCCAAGGAACCCAGCCTGTGACAATGTTATGTCCCTATAATGTATTATATAATGAAACAATAGAAAAATAATAAAATAGATTAAAAGTTTTATTGTACATTTAGATTTTGGCTTGCATATATACTTATTATTTATATTTATTACTGCCAGTACCACTTTGAATTTGATTTATGAAATAGACATCTATCCTAATTATGCCATTATTTAAATTGCATCTATTTTGAACTTCGATTCTAGTTAGGCTGTTGGTGAAAGTACTTCAAATAAATAAATAAGTGATACTTTCAATATTTAATACTTTCAAATAAATGAATAAATACATCTAAAATTAATTTTCATAACTAAAAAATAAATAAATAACCCGAAGTTTATAAAAAGACTGCAAGTTTAATGACCTAGAGATTACAATAGCTACTTTTATTCCATATGCCATAAAGTAGAAAAAAGAGGAAGGTAACGATTCTTTTGTTAATTGGTTTTTTCTTTATATATTCTCATAATGGCAAACACAGATGGTAACACAGGAAGAATGCTAAAATAATTAAATCACTGAAATATTACCACCATTAATGTTTTTGTATATTTCTTTTTTCTTTTGCTTTAGTTGAGTTCGGTTATGATTATATGCAGACATAAATTTATAACCATTTGCCCTTAACAGTCCAATATTTTACATATTATCAACCTATAATGTGCATTGTTTATGTAACTAAAAGTTATTCTGAAATATTTCAATTAATGTATGATATTCTACTGAATGGATACTTCATAGTTTATTTCTGTAGTGTTATTTTTATATTATTTTGAATAGTCCTATTATAGAAGTACACCTATAGAATATATTTTTGTGCGTGATACTTTCATAGCATTTGATAAAATTTGGTTACATTGTCTCTGAAATGAAATTATAAGTGAAATGGCATATTGTTGTTTTTTTCATCTTGAAATGTATTACCAAAGTCTTATCAAATACATTTTTATATCACTTAAAGTGCTTCCTAAAATTGTTGATACCTATTTTATCATGTCCTTGCTATCACTATATATTCAATATAGGTTAATTTTAATAATGAAAATTGAAGTTACTGGACAGTCAGTGAATTAATTTAAATGATAGAGTTGTTTAATCTGAATTGTCTTCTGAAACAGAAGTTGAAATTATGTAGAATAGACTAGAAAAGGCAAAATCAGCAGTTCAAAAAATGTTAGAAGATAGATAAATAATGGTGGTCTGTCTAGGTGGATAGGAAAGAAAATGGAAATGTATAAGCAAATTCTAAATATATTTTGGAGAAGGAATTGGCAATTTTAGGTGATGAAATTATAATACAATTGTGAGGAAATAATAGACTTAAAACTTACTTTCAGAAAGTGAGTCAGAATCTGAAAGTAAGTTTTGAGTCTGCTGTTTTCAAATAATTTAATTTTATGCACATATATACACACTCCAACTTTGAAAGGAGTGTGTATGTGCTATTTATACATGAGAGGACATGAGTGTCTTATGTGGGTCTGCATGTGTGTATATGTGAGTGAGTGTATGTGGGGTAGGTATAGATCTGCATCTCTTGAATGTGTGGTTGTCCATATACAGAGGGTGCCACAAAAAGTATACACATTTTAAGAAAGAAAAAAACTGTATTAAAAGTGTAATACTCAATATATACCATTTAAAAAAGATGAATGCAAGTCAGGTGTATACATATTTTGGCACCCCAGTATATATGTGTGTGTATATGTGTGTGTGTGTCTCTGTGTGTGTGTGTGTCTGTGTCTGTGTGTCTGTGTGTAAGTATATGTGTGTGGGGAATGCATGTGTGTCAGTTTGGGTGAGGAAATTCAAGTATATAAATGAGTGTATATGTTTGAGGGTACACATATATGAGATCTGACAATTAAGTTTGAGAACTCATTGTAAAAATGTTGCTAACATTTTAATATCAAAGGGATTATTCATTATGAATTTGTACCAACTGGACAAACAATTAACCAAGTTTACAATTTGGAAGTGCTGACATGGCTGAGTGAAAAAGTTAGAGGAAAACAATCTGAAATTTTCACCAACAATTCATGGCTCTTGCATCACGACAATGTACCAGCTCACACAGCATTGTGTGTGAGGGAGTTTTTAGCCAGTAAACAAATAACTATATTAGGACAACCTCCCTACTCACCTGATCTGGCCCCCAATGACTTCTTTCTTTACCGAAAGATAAAGGAAATATTGAAAGGGCAATATTTTGATGACATTCAGGCCATCAAGAGTAATATGACAACAGCTTTGAAGGCCATTCCAAAACAAGAATTCCAAAACTGCTTTGAAGGGTGGGCTAGGCACTGGCGTCAGTGTATAGCTTCCCAAGGGGAGTACTTCAAAGGTAATTCTAGTGATATTCAGCGATGAAGTATGTAGTACTTTTTCTAGGATGAGTTCCCAAATTTAATTGTCTGACCTCGTATTTATGAGTACTTTGTGGTAGTCTCTGTGCATGTGAGCATGTGTGTATGTGCAGGGATATGCATGTCTTTGTAAGTGCATGTTTATGTGGAGAATATGCATGTGTTAACAGGAATATGTATGTGAGATGTGCATATCTGTGTTTGTGTGTTAAGTCACATGTCTTTGAGGGTGTGTGTGTGTCTTCTGAGGGAATATGTACTTCCATTTGGGCATGTTAGGTATGAGATGGCATTTAAGACAGATGTGATGACATGAGATGATCAAATATTAGGGGAAAAGTTGGTATTGGTGCTGTCATAGATGCAAAAAGAGGAAAATATTTAATGCAATACGAACTCACCAACGAAATCAACTAATATATAGAATGAGATAAGTTAAAAAAAAAGATTATTGGATTGTACAAGGAATTGTTGATGACCTGATCCAGATCAATTTGAATCAGAGTATGATCAATTTAAATCAGGTTCAGAGACATCAAAAAATAATTAGGGAATCAGTATATGCAGACTACTGTTTCAAGAAGTGTGGTTATGAACAGGAGCAGAGATGTGAACAAATAGTTGGATGTTGTTAGAGGCAAATTGGTTTTGATTTTAGGATATAAAATACTACAACACATGTTTGCAGTTATAGGAATAATCCATTCAATATGGATAAAGAAGGACATCTGAAGGACAAGATGAGGAGGGAGGGATCCAGTTAACAATTAGAGAATTGGGCTTTGAGAGAAGTAGGTTCATGTCTTCTTTGGAAATAGGAGGGATAAAATGAACAGATAGATAGATTTTAATAAATTGTGAAGGGAAGGTGAAAGCCCTCCAGTGTGTTGACTTCTATTATATCAACAAATTAGTAGATGATATTCTAACTTTTATGAGAATAGCTGTTCACAAACAAAAATTAAGACATTAAAGAAAAATATGGTAGATTAAAAGGGAAGTTTTTATAGTGTCAGTTTGACTTTATTGGTCTTGAATTTTTGGACACCAGTCTGAATATATGATTTTCAGAAATAATGCTCACCCAATCAGAGGTGAGTATAGAAAATTGGTATATTGAATTTATCATGATTATGGATTCATTAGTCAAGTTCAACTGAAGGAAATACAGACTAAGGATTTGAGCCAGTTGCGAAACTGTGTTTATAATGTTATTCATTGAATATAAGCTAGAAAATGAGAACATGAGGAGAAAAAAAAATGGAAAACTATTTTGAGGTCGCTGGATTAAGTTGTATAATTGCATTTGATAAATCTTACATTTCTTATCTCCTTCAGTGAAGTCTGGTTATTCTGAGGCAAGTGGGCCAAAGATAAGATTCTTCATTTGTTATTTGTTACCCCAACACATATCTTAATTCCTATTTGCCAAGTATTACTTTAAGTACTAAAGAAACACAGTATAAAATAGAATAAAGATTAAAAAAATCCCTCACCACTGCAATTTATATAATAGTGCCAGCTACAGGTAATAAGCAAATCAACCCATGTATAATATGTTAGCAAGCAGTGAATGCTATAAATAAAATAAACATAACTAAAAACTAAAGTGTATATTCTTAAAATTGGGATGTTTGGACCAAACTATCTGAAAAGATGACAATTAAAAAAACAATTTGAGAAAGTAAAAAAAATAATTTGCAAGAATACTTTAGGCAGGAGGATAGCAAGTTACAGGTCCTGATATTGTGGCACACTTGACAGGTTTGAGGAAGAGCAAGCAGTTAATGTGGCTGTAGAATACTACATATCAATTTTTTGAGTTAACAAAGGACCTATGATGGAAACTTTAGATTTTATTATAAGAGTGGTAGAAATTTAGAGTGTCCTGAATAGGGGAATGACATAATCTGATTCACATATCAATATCATCTGTGGTTTGGGTGACCAATAGGAAGACAGCATAGAAATAGAGCAGCTGAGAGGCTATGGAAACATTCCAGTTGAAGCATGTATTGAACAGTGTTAGTGATGGTAGAAATGGTTGTATCCAGTTCACATATTTTATTAATTTAACCACATGCTCACCATGTTCCCTAGATATTGCACTCTTAGGTATTGATTCAAGAAAAATGAAAATATGCATTATTCTGAAAGTAAAAGCTAAGTGTATTTCGTGCTTAAACAAGTCCTATCATGTGGCACAGTTTTATTGACTAAAGCATAGATCTTTTCTTATATAGGGTAATAGGAGGTTTTGAGGTTAGCAATTGATACACTTCCAATGGGGGTGTTTCTGAAATGGATTGATTGACTCTTAAATATAGAAAGAAGTGCTTCCATTATAGCAAAGGTGATAATGGGTATTTTTCGAAGACAGTGGGTACTTTTAATTCTTACTTACAATGTTATCACAAAAATTTCAATGCAGAGGTGATAGCTTAAGTTCTGTGACATGATAGCCCAGATGCATGTAATAGTAACAACAGGAGGAGCTGGGAATATTAAGTATGGACTATCATTGTGAGTTAATAGTGACAAGAAGTGAAAATTTAAAACAAGTTTAAAGGGGAAGTTAATAAAAAAAAAAACTAATTCTTCTAAAAGATGGGACAATATAAATTCAATAAAGTACATAAAGGAATACAGCATGGGAGAAAGTATATGCCTTTTTTTCTAAAAAAAAAACAGACAAAGAGATTTGTGACAAAATATGTATTTTTGAGAGGGAGGTAGTATAGTGCATTGCACATTCTCTCAGCAACGTGAATTTTTGGGAATGAAGAATGTTGGGTGTTGTGTTTTACTGGAGTAATATGTGATAAAATTAAAGATGATATGCCTAATTTAAAAACTTTAAGATGGAGAGCATCTGTTTGTAACTGAGTCAATTCTCTAATAAAATATCATTTTAAAAAATATAATGGTACTTTCTTCTAAATTATTATCCCATGGCTGTCTGGAGTATTTCACCTTGTAAATCTCATTCATTTTCAAAATTTGCCATTGACCTACTTATCCTAAAGGCTCTATTTTAATGTATTTATGATCATATTTATATTTTATATGTTGCTAATTGGTCTTGTAATACCTTGAGCAGGAACCTCATTTATCTTTGTCCCCGGACTTTAATGCAATTTTAGGTAGCCTGTAAAGATGATGAGAAGACACTTTAGGGGGAAAAAATTATTCTATGCAAGAACATATTAAAACTTTGTGTATCATTTCATTTAAAAAATAAAATAAAAATGGTAGCAGTCCTAGGTGAGTGTCGGTTTTGCTACAACGGTAACAACTGTTACAAATAATATTATTTTTTTCTCTTTAAAATGAGAGGGAATATATAATAAAAGAGCTAATGACTCAATATATTCTGGGTGCTTTCAGGTATTCGAAAACTTATTTTAAAATAGTTCCTTAATAAATGATTTATTATCATTTTCTTTTTTTCCTGATAGGAAAGAAGAAATCATTCACTGATTTTTTACTGACTTGTTTTTGGAACTGTGTTTTGAGAGATAAGCTATTAGGTGCAGAAAAAAATAAACAAAGTTTAGGAAACAGGAAAGAAAGGTGTATATGCATATAGTCTCTAGTGCTTATTTTTAAAAATCCCTGTGTATGAAAAATAAAAAGAAACATTCCATGGAATATAATATCCATATTTAAGATGAGTTATAAAAACTTCCTACATGGTTTAGAGACATGCATACTTTTGACTGATGCTTTTCATTTGCTGTTCTTTAGTTTCTTCACTAAAATATGGTTATCCACATCCTAGATTCTTAATGCTGTGCAATTATGTCAGTTTGAAACAAAAATCTAAATTTAATCCGCTTCATTTTTCTCTAACTCCCTTAAATATAGAACAAATTATTTGGAGCAATGGGGAAATAAAAAGTAGTTTTCTTAGAAAACCTAACAGCGACTTTTCAGAAATGTGTGATTTTATAAGTTGTTTTTTTCTTTGTTTGTTGGTTTGTTTGTTTGTTTTTTACTTGAGTCTCTGTGGTTATTGCTGAAGATTCAGGCCACTTCCTCTTCAGCAGAGAAGACCAAAGCCTAGCTTTATTTATACTTTTTAAGACACCAAAATGTTCTAGATTCAAACAAGTAAATCAAAGAGCAAAACACACATACACACACGTGCGCGCACACATACACACACATACATATATCAAGAAAAGCAATATTAGCAATATTTATTTTCATAGTCTTCATTCATTTAATGGATATTTATTGGACAAAACTATATTGTATCAAACATTGTGATATATGTAGATTTATATGACATAGTATGGTATTTTAAATGACAGCAAATTTTAAATTGCTTTATGAATGAATCAATAACTTTGTGTTAAATTTTACAATTTATTGTAGAACTAAATACAAAAAAATAATAGAATATGAATTTATAAAATCCTTTCCAAAACATTATGTGAGAATACCTTCAAAAAGGAGAAAAGAAGATCCAGACCTAGGAGTGAGAATATTGCAAGAGGAACATAGAAAAAAATATTAAACTCAGCTTTTCATAGTGTCTACCCCATTAAGTTTTGATTAAATATCTTCATAAGTATTGTGCTTTGCCAAATAATAATAAAGGGTTCTGAGGAAAAAATAACCAACTTCACTTTTTTGGGACCAGATAGAGGTTTCAATTATAGTTGTTTCTAAAATTGAGTAGATTCGCAAATGAGGGAGAAGCTTAATTTACTTTTTCTTTACGTATTTATTAATAAACATTTAGATAATGAAAAAGTGAATTTTCTTTCAGATAATGAAAAAATGAGTTTTCTAGAAAGAACATAAATTACTTTAAAAAATGAAACATTCAAGGTGTGTGTACATGTATTTAATGATTGATGATAAGGTAATGTAAATAATCTTAAATTACTTCTGTTTTGGAAGGGAAAACTTATGGTCTGACAGATGAAACTAGAATATGAACTTTGAGAAAGTTTAGTGCAGCAAAAACATATTTATATTTTGTCTTCCCTTCTCTGTTGCAAAAATTCCCACATGCTTTGTATTGTGTTATCTTTCATTAGACTTGTGTAGTATCTAGAATCCAATTCCTGAAACTTGTTTGTCTAAGCCTATCACTGTTCTATATGAACTTTGCAGCAATCTCAAAAAACATTGATGTTCCAGATCTTATTATTCTTCGAGATAAAAAAAAGACTTGTATTATTTGTAAATGGATTGTTTATATAATCTTTGTCCAGCTTCCTTTTCTACATAGATATCTGGTAACAGATACATATACATATATATATATATACACACACACACATATATTATATATATATATATATATATGATCTTCTTTCACAAGTAGTGTAACTAATAGTTAAAAGAATTTAGAAGGTAGGGACTGGTTCTCTTTGATTTATATGTAGAAACTGAAAAAATATAGAAAACCCTACCATTTTTGTCATCAATCTTTATTTTCTATATACTTCAAGTATATATTTTGCTTTTATTATTTTAGAATTTGCACTTTTACAAGTTCTTAGTATCTTCATTTCACATATGGTGGTGTTGGGACTTTTTTTTCCTGCGAGCACAGCCTTAGGAGCTTTCCGCCCCCCTCCATCCTCCTATATCTTACCAGAGCAGTTTTCCTGCAAGCACAGCAGTTAGAGGCTTTCCGGTTAAAACAGTATTGGGCGATCACAGCTGTTAGGGACGGACCTCCCCGGCACCCCGGCCAGGTTTAACTGATCCCTAGCGCCACAATAGCAATGACTAACCCTATAAAACAAAGCGCCCGACCCCAGTAACTGCTCAGTCTTTGGGAACAATCCCAATGAGCCCACCGGCATAATAAAGCTGTGTTCTCCCTGATCTCTGCATGCTGCTTGAGTCTCTCCGTCTCCTGTTTTCCGCAACATTTGGTTCCCTGATCGGGAAACCCAACCGTGCTGTCCCCTTGTGCCACCGGTGTGGAGCGAGAGGAGGGCTTCAGAGCCACGGGGAACCCGAGAAGGGTGTAGGCGCACCTTGCCGATTTTGGCTGACCCCGGACTGGGCTTTCCCTGGGCAGCCGTGGTCCATGCCTCCCTAACAGGACCCACTGAGAGGAACCGGGAACAACCAGCCAGATCCTCCCGTGGGACCAGGTATTGCCCGAGTTAGTCCTGTCCCACATGACAGAAGGGGAGCCTGATCACCTCCCGGTAGGTTCTTATAACCTACCCAGGCAGGGACACCCATGGGAGGGTGTCAACCCGCTGTGAGAGTGACTGATTGTGTGCCTGAATGTTTGCTCCCATGGTTTTGGCTATGGAAAGCCAAATGATTTATCATCAAATCAGGGTATGCTTCACCCTGATCCTCATGGAGCGTCATTTGGCTTAACGGTGATTCACTCCACGGAGTGGCCTGGTCTGGAAATTATACAGTACACCTTAGCCAAAAGCTCCTAAGTTCTCGCAAGGGATGCGAGCAGGGCAGCACCTGAGTAAATCCCCTTCCCCACCATCTGCAACGGCACACACTGGGAGGGAAGCAGAGTAAGCCCACAGTCTTAGACTGCATGTTAAAGAATTTTTAAAAAGGGTTTTGGCGGAGATTATGGAGTCCATATGACCCCAGGAAAATTAAGAACCCTCTGTGAATTGGAATGGCCCACTTTTAACGTTGGTTGACAGCAGAGGGAACCCTAGACCTGACCGTTGTCCAACACGTCTATATTGTGGTGACCAGCGATACTGGTTGCCCGGATCAGTTTCCATACATTGACCCCTGGTTAGAAGTTGCCAGGACCCTTCCACCTTGGGTATGGTTCTGCTCTAGTAAAAAGGGACAGTGTGGATTCTCGTAACCCAGGCTCCGAAAGGAATTCCCAATGCCCCTCCGACAAAGCCCGTTCACCAAGAGGACATAAGAAAACTCCACTGAATGTTTGAGGACAGACTTCTGACAGCCAGAAAAACATTCCTGGGAAGCCGCGATCCACTGTATTTGGGAAGCGCAGAACATGGGTGCTTCTCCCGGGGTGCAGGCACGAATGGCGCAGGCTGGGAGCACCGGGCTCCCAGGGTGTGCGCCCGGGACAATACTGTCCCTTTCTTTTGCCTTTTCAACACCGAGAGCGTTTCTGTGGTGGAAGCTCAACGGGCATCAGGGTGGAGGAAGAAACCCAAGAAGAGCCTTGAGGCAACAATAGGGGTACTACTCCCCGGCACTCTGGGGTCCCTGCTCCCTGCTCGCCGCCTCTGAGGAAGCCCACAGGCTCCCCCACCCCACCACACGCACTCTCATGCTGCAAACCTAGCCGAAACTGAGGCCCGACTGCTGCTACTGGCAGGCTCCTCCCTAGCTCAGCTTGGGGACCCGGGAGCACCCCTAGCGGCCACCCCAGCTTCCTTCACACTCCGCGAGTGCAGCCTGGGCCTTGCCCAGTCCCCAAACTACAGTGAAACCAATTTTGTTTGGGTAATGTGAGAGAAAAAAGGAAATGGGGAGAGACACAGGAAAAGGCCTTCATGAAAGTCAGAGACTTGCTCAGAAGAGCCCCGGCTTTAGGCCTACCCAATACGGAAAAGCCTTTTTGCCTATTTATCCACAAAAAAGACAAAACTGCATTGGGGCTCCTAACTCAAACAGTTGGGCCCTGGATGAGATCTGTCGCTTACTTGTTCAAAAGACTGGATCCGGTCACTTCTGGATGCCCCCCATGCCTGCGGGCCTTAGCCACTACAGTACTCCTCATCAGGGAAGCTGACAAGCTCACCCTTGGACAGCAACTCACAGTCAAGGTTCCCCATTATGTAATTACACTCATAAACTGTCAGGGTCCACAATGGCTCTCCAACGCCAGGCTCACCCAATACCAGGGACTCCTTATGGAAAATCCTCGCATAAGCCTCCAGACAGTTCAAGCCTTAAACCCAGCAACCTTCCTCCCCACAGCCAAAGGCGAGTCAGAACACGGCTGCCCAAAATTCATCACAGAGGTTCATGCCACACGGCCAGACCTACAGGACTCCCCTTCTGCAGGATGCAGAATTACACTCTATACTGACGGCAGCAGTTTCCTACAGGGTGGGCTGTGTAGAGCTGGCTACGTTGTGACTACAGCCTCGGAGATTCTGGAGGCAAAGGCACTCTCTGCCGGGTAGTCAGCCTAATGGGCCAAACTCTGGGCTCTCATACGGGCACTGCAGCTTTCAAGAGACAAAAAGGCCAATATTTACACAGATTCCAAGTACACTTTGCCACCGTTCACATACATGGGGCCATCTACAAAGAACGTAGCCTCCTTACGTCTGAAGGGAAGGCCATCAAAAAAAAAAGGCGAAATCCTTCACCTATTGGAAGCTGTTTGGGCACCCCAGGGCTTAGCTATCATCCACTGCCGAGGGCACCAGAAAGGGAACAATAAGCCTGCTGCTGGCAACCGCCTCACTGATCAAGCCGGGAGGGCAGCCAGGACACAGCCTCGCCAAGCCCTACCTACATTGCTTCCACCACCCCAGCCTCGCCAAGCCCTACCTACACCGCAGCAGAAGACAGCTGGGCACAGAATCAGGGGACCACCTGGCATCCTCAGGGTTTGTGGATATCTCATGATGGCTGCTTGTTTATCTCGGCCACCCTCACTCCCAGCATCATTTCAGAACATCACTCTACTTCCCACCTAGGGAAGACTGGACTTAAAAAGCTGCTAGCCAAAATCTTCTATATAGCCAGACTCACAGCCTTATGCCCCTCTGTCATGGAGAGCTGTGCTACCTGTGCTGAGCACAATCCCAAGACTGGACCGACCCCACCACCTGGGGTCCAACGAACGGGTTCTGCCCCTTTTAAGGATATCGAGGTAGACTTCACAGAAATGACCCTTCACCGAGAGACAAAATACCTTCTTGTCTTAGTCTGTACCTTCTCAGGCTGGGTAGAAGCCTTTCCCACCCGAACTGAAAAGCCAGAGGAGTCGCCAAAGTTCCCTTCCACGAAATCATCCTATGGTATGGGCTTCCCCTCACCATTCACAGCGAAAACGGACAAGCCTTGTCTCAGATGTACTACAGACTCTGGCCTCGGCCCTCAGTGTCTCCTGGAAGCTTCACACGGCCTACCGACCTCAGATTTTAGGGAAAGGAAAGTGCATGAACCGTACCCTCAAAGAAACATCGTCTAAGCTATGCCAAGAAACCTCCCTGGGATGGACAGATCTACTCCCCTTAGCCGTCCTCTGCTCCCAGTGTACTCCTCGAAAGGATCTTTTCTCCCCATTTGAAATTCTCTATGGCCAGCCTCCCCCCTTTCTATCGTCCATCCCAGGCAGCCTCAGAGTAGTAGGTGACTCCCAGGTCAGCTCATTGTCCTAGGAAAGATCCTTACAGGCCTACACTCACATCTGCTAGAAAAAAAATACACAAAAAACTCCTGTCTCATTAGGGACCCCCATCCATCCCCACCTTCCAGGGGACAGGGTCTGTGTCAATGAGTAAAAGCGTGAGCCCCTCCGCCCAATATGGACGGGCCCACCCACAGTAATCCTTGTCACCCCACTGCCCTTAAGGTCTTCGATATCACACCGTGGATCCACCATTTTTGCCTCAAGTGAGCGGAACCAGACCAGCCTGCCTGGACCCCACACCCGGTACCCGATTAACCATTGAAGATGACGCTTAAGAAGACCACCTGAATGACAGTTCTCATTTGTGCCCCCCCCAACCATTGTCACCCTCTGCCTGCTGACCTTTCTGGCCTCTCTTTTGCTCATCTCTGCGACCCCACCTGATTAGACCCCCACCCAGAGGGGTCTCCTCCTGTTCGGATTTATGCTATGGGTTCCTCCTCTGCTCATGCTCACCTGCCTGCAGCCCTCTGGCTCTTGAGTCTCCTTTGCCTTTCCACTCTAAGTCTCTTCTCGAAATGTCCCTGCTTCCGGGGGTCCCAAACAAGAGCCTCAGACCTCCCAGTCCCCCTGCAATCTCTTCCCCCGAGGGTCTGTCTGCTGGACCTACTTAGCCCAAGCTGGGTCCTCTGATGGCGGTGGAGTCCAGGACACTGCCCTCCACGACATTGCGGCAACTAGGATTGCTGCGATAGCTCAGGCTACTCCGCCCCAGCACCGCTACCGTGGTCTCAACCTGACTTCCCTCCGTAGAGCCACACTCCCAGATACCCAGGACCTTACCCGGCAGCTCAACACCTCCATTATCTCCGGCCCAATCTGCATCCCCTAGCACCTGCCTCGAACTTGACCTGTTATCTACTCCCAGGCCGCACACAGGTCCCTGACCCCCGCTGCTTTACCTTCACTTAGCCACTACCCTACTGTGCCCCTCCTGGCATTGTCCTCTCCTACGAAGGTGGTTTACTTTTCAGATGCCGACGCACCAATGACACTGACACTGGCTGCATCCTTCCCTTTATATTCCCCTCCGCCTCCCCGTACACTGACTCGCAGTTCCAGTCTCGGATTTCCCCTTCTCATCGTGCCCGTCCGGCAGCTGTCATCCATTTCCTCATAGGTGCTGGCATCTTTACAGGGGTCGCCGCTGGTGCCTCTGGCCTTGGGACTTCCATCAACTTTTACTACAAACTTTCTCAAGAACTCAATGATGACATAGAGCGGTCGCAGACTCACGTCACTCCAGAACCAACTCTCCAGCCTGGCAGTGAGCCCTAGACCTGCTCACGGCTGAAAAAGGGTGGGACTGTCTCTTCCTCCAAGAAGAATGTTGCTACTACGTGAACCAGTCTGGGATCGTTGCCACCGAGGTCTGTGAGCTCAGGGATTGCATACAGCACCGCCGTGAGGAGCTCGACTCCTGGGGGTTTGGCTCTCAGTCCTGGACTTCCTGGCTCCTCCCTTTGGTGGGTCCCTTACTCTCCATTTTCCTCCTTGCTGCCATCAGCCCATGCATCTTCAATGCCCTTGTCCGCTTCATCGAAAATACCCTCTGATCACCGCCTGCATCCTTGCCCTACAGGGCTATCGCCCTCTCAGTTTAAATGATGATCTTCAGGGTTCCCCTTTTGATCCTCAATGGGGGGACATGTTGGGATGCTTTTTTCCTGTGAGCACAGCCTTGGGAGCTTTCTGTCCCCCTCCCTCCTCTGATATCTTACCGGAGCAGTTTTCTTGCAAGCACAGCAGTTAGAGGCTTTCCCGTCAAAACAGTGTTGAGAGATCGCAGCTGTTAGGGTCGGACCTCCCCAGCACCCCTGCCAGATTTAACCAATCCCTAGCGCCGCAATAGCAATGGCGTGAATCCCCTCCCAAAAACGGAGGCCTAACCCTACAAAACAAAGCGCCCGACCCCGGTAAGTGCTCAGTCTTTGGGAACAATCCCGCTGAGCCCTCTGGCGTAATAGAGCTGTGTTCTCCCTCATCTCTGCGTGCGGCTTGAGGCTCTTGGTCTCCGCCACTTTCCGCAACAGTAGAAACTATTCTTCCTTTAATTTTCCATAATTTGTAGAATCTAAATTAAAATTTATCTAGTTCTCTAGTTTATCTAGTTCTGCCTTGCATTGTAACTAAATTTAAATTCTGTGTTTTTATTTCCGTAACTCAATTTTACTTATTTGAAGGTTATCATGTTGAGTTTAAAATTAAAATTAAAGGTAAAATTTCTAGAATTTTCTGCATGTAAGAGACAATTACTTAAAATAATTTGAGAAATTACACAAATGAAAAGAGTAATATATTTACCAATTAAATTATTTTGCCTCAAATTTTCTACATAAAAGTTATAATAGATATAATCTCTATTTTATATTAAAGAAATCTGGATTTTAATCATGGATCTCTAAAATTATCATACCTCAACAAAAGTTGTTTTTATAAATAAATAATAAAATGAATATTTTGCATCCGAGAAAAAAATTAGTATAATAAGATGTCCTTTAACTTCAAGATTTTATGATTATTCATTGGTCAGGATATATATTATGTTTAAAATGGGCCTGAAGGAGATAGTTGAGTGTGCAGATGCAGTTTTCCTTAAAATACTTTATATTTGCATAAGCTGTTAGAATTGTTTGGTGTGATTATATACTAAAAACTTCTTTGCCCAATTACCTCTGCCCAATTACATAGTATAGAATTTAGATTACATAGTATACTCATTATAGTATAAAAGAATAATATTATAACAGAACATATAACATTACTCTATTAGTGTTTTAAGAACATGGTTTTTCCTGAATCTCCTTTCAGATTTAGAAGAATATATGATAAAAGAGATATATTCTAACCCCAAATTTCTGGGACAGAATTTTGTGTCTGATATGATTGTTTGGAAATCAAATTCAAAATTGAATTCATCCTGGAATATTTCCATTATGAATTAAGATTGAAATGACAATTTACATATTTCGTTTCTGGACTTCTCTTAGGGTTGTGCCATGTGTAGCTGTATATTTGGTGTGTCCATGGGAGGAGAGAAGTTCAGGAGCCTCTTATGTACCCATCTTTGTTTGTCCATTAAAAATTTTATTTGCGTAGTACTTGATATCTGTTAGTTGTTATGATGGAATATTTGTAAATACACCTACTTTTATATATTTATTAAGTTGCTAACAAATTATGGAACATAGTGTCTATAGCCAACTCTGTTCTGAACATTGGAGATAGGGAAATAATGAAACAAAGTCCTTGGCCTCAAGTAATTATTGGGAGCTATAGACATAGATTTACAATACATTATAATGAAACCGTGCCTTCTAAGGATGCATAAAGATGATGTCCCTGACTGTGACAGAGGATAGGAGATGCCATGGAAAACTTCATGCAGCAGATAACCTTTGACTTCATTTGGGAGAATTCACTTGGTGAACTTTAAGAGATTGTAGACAAAATTATGAGCAAAAAGCTTGGAATAGGAAAAAGTATGGAACACATAAAGAATAAAAATATGTCAAGATTGGAGCATTAATGTGTATTGAGAGTGATGTGGAATGGATAGAAAAGGAGCCACATTATACACTGACTTCTATGTCATATTGAAGAGTTCCTGTTTTATCACATATGGAGGGGAGTTACAAAAGTATTTTAATATTGTGGCAATGCTACCCTTTTTTAGCCCCAGTTCAGTGAAAGCAGAAAGCTTTCCTGATTGTCAAATCAATTTTCAAGCACTGCCAAAAAAGTGGATTCATTTTTATTCCAGTCTTCTGTTCTAAAAATCAGTCCTTATAGCAATAACAATAAATAGAGGAGGGAAAGCCAGCTCTATTTCTCTCAGTGACTTACACTGAATGAGGACAGGGTGAAGGGTTAAAGCAAGCCTGTGCTATCGTAGACTTTCTCAAACATGCATGCTTCAATATGCATTTTATAAGAAATTAAAAAAAAAAGTTATTTGTTAAATAACTCTTTGACTCCACCTATATTTCCTCATAATGTTTCTCACTCATAAAATAATCTTTAAAACAGATTTCAGGCATAGTGGGAGGTTAGTAAGAATAGTCATTTTAGGGAAGGCAAAGCTATCCATATAAAACAAATAAATAATATCAGGTACTACTTGTGATTATGATTTATACAGAAGGGAAAGAATAAATATGAGCAGAACAAGGATTAGCTTGGGGACAATATACAGAAAGTTGAAGAGAGAAAATGATAAAGAGACTTATATGGAAGAGAGAAATGTCAAATTCTCTGGCTTAAATAAAGACTAGATATAAAACTAATAATTTTCATGGGAAAATATTAATATTCCCTGAATATATCAATGATTTATTCTATCAAAAATTCAGAAAGTATTTTATGGCTGCATAAATATTACTTGTAATTTAGTCACCTATAGAAAACCTTGTGAACATTTGGTATATTTATTTTAATTCTTTTTCTAATCCTCTATTTTAAAACTTGTTTTATATATTTAAAATCATTTTTTTAATCATGTGTATGTGAGAAAAGGTCTGTTTTTGTTCACTTCTTGCTTATCAATGGGAATGTCTAGGCCTATGACAATTACGCTTGGCCAAACTGTGAGAATGGAACTTCTGGAATGTTCACATAGTCATTGATTATGATGTTTTTCTGTACATTTGAAGCGGTAGGCCAGGTTGCACCAGGCTCTCAACATTGTGTAACATAATCATAAAGATCATAAAAGGCACCTAGTGCCAGCTATCTTTTAAAAACTATGCACTCTAAGACCCAGGTAGGTTTCCCCTGGTGGGAAGGTCTGAAACTGGGGGGGAAAGTGAATCCAATGAACCCATGCAAAGGAGAAGTCTGTGCCTAATCTTTCAAACCTTCACCTATGTATATATTTGTAATGGACTGAATTGTGTCCCCTAAAATTCATATGTTGAAGTCTTCAATACCTTGTAATGTGACTATATTTTGAGATAGAGCCTTTAAAAAGGTAATTAAAAATAAGTGAGATCGTAAATATTACATACATTTGCATTGCTAGGTGTTGCATTTACAAGGATTTTTTTTCCCAATATTCTTTTCCCTAAACTATTTCCTATTTTCTAATGTGATCTTCCCCCTTAATGAAACATCTGGTTCTAGGGATGGGGTAGAATAATAATTGGAGTCCCTCTTGGCTGTTCTTGACTTTATAATTCCACTTAATAAATCTAAGATTTTCTGCATCCACACATAACGTGACACTGTGGACACACTCTTTTCTCTAATCTGCTACTTTCTGGTAACTATGAATTCTCTATTTTTCTATCTCTTCTCATGCTATTCTTCCTAAGTATTAGTAACACTTTTACTCAATAAGTAGGTAGGTAAGTAGATAGATAGGTAGATAGATAGATAGAGACTTTGACAAAAGAAAGCTAGAGACTCAGTGTAATCTGTGGTGGAAAGAGCCTTTAGTCATATATTAAACTGCCTTTTCAGGATCTGTGTTTGCAGAGGAAAACACTCCTTATATGTAAAAATATTGTTAATTTTCACAGAAAGCACATATTGAAAAACATATCACTTTTTATAAATTAACATTTTTATATTATGTTTAAAAATCATTAAGGAAAAAAGAATGAGCACAAAGAAGGAAGTATTTATTATTTCAGTTGTCATAGCTTTGTAACTAAACATATCATTTCCTTTATTTTATAATTGTTTATGATATAGAATTAGTGAACCTGTGCTGTATGTAAAACTATATCATGCATTTCTCCTATGAAAGATTTTTATTTAAATATTTTTGAAATATGGTATCTTCCAATGTACTATCAAGATCATATGATCTGGATACTACAAATATCTAATTCAAAGCTTCAATCTTATTCAGGTAGAATAATAAATATAATAAAATCAATAAAGAAACATTGTAAAACAAGTTAAATTATATCAGTAGGTCACAGACATCTATACGTATTCAAATTCTTCTTTGGGTTTTCAAAAGAAGGAAGACCAAATTTTGTAAAAAATTGAATTAAAACAACTAAATTAAAAATGTCAGATGTGTATGCTTGTCTTTGTGTTTTTTAAAATTTTTGTTGTTTTAAATTATGTCTTTGTTTTTTTGTTTGTTTATTTTTAATCTATTTATCAAACAGAAAGGAGACACTCATGAATTAGTTATTATTAGATATTTAAATAATTAGCATTTATGGCAAAATTTATAAAAATCAGCCAATTTCATTTTTAGGATTTAGGGATACTTTATTTAGAATCATCTAATTTTGAAGGACTAACGTGAAAACTTAATAAAAATCCACTTGAAATAAAAGAAAAATAAATAAAAGAAAGATTTTGCTCATTTCCAGAATTTAGAGTTTCATACTTTTGAGTTTTGGATGACTAGTCAACGTTATGAAATGTCATTACATCCTTTCATGCTTTCTGACCATGTATCTAAACTGTAGCATTTTCTAGATTCTGCCATAGTATCTTTAATATATTATATCTTTGATATATTGAGGATAATTAAAGTTATTGTAGAGTGATAATTGAAGATAGTATATTTTATTTTTTGTATACATATGTGAAGAAAAAATGCTTTTGTAAGTGGGAATGCGCTTATACTTGTGACTAAAATTTATTTACATTATTTAAGTGCTAAAGAAAATGGAAATAGAATAATTTCTGAATTTAAAGTAGGGTTAGGTTGAGGTAGTAACAATTTATTTATCTTAATTGTTCTTTCTATGAATTTATTCAGCAAATGTTTATTTATTGTCCATTATATTTGAGGCAATTCTCTTTCCCACACAAATATCCTTCCTAGTTGGCAAAATTTTATTACAGAATATTAAACTAATTAATAAATAGAAATGAAGACAAAGTTTGCAATGAAAAGTGTAATTAAATGACTTTGGGTATCTGGTCAAGGTGGTGGAGTAAATGCTGTGCTTACCTCCTCTCATGACAATATCAAAATTACAACTAAACTACAAAACAACCATCATTGAGAGTTACCTAAAATCTTGCTGAACTGAAACCCTACAACTCAGGACATACAGAAGAAACCTCCTCAAGACCGATAGGAGGGACAGAGAGGCAGATCGGGCTGGTCCCACACCCGAGTGTGACCATTAAAAATCAGGAGGGATATCTCAACTGTGGAGACACTGCTTGAGGAATGAGGGGTTCCAGCCCCTCCCAGCCTAGGGTTTCAGTGCCAGCGAGAGAAGTCCCCATAAATTTGACTATGAAAACCAGAATATGGCTAAGTGAGATGAAGGGTGCTAGAGGCCCGGGTGCCCCTCTTAAAGAACCGGCACAAGGAATTATTCGCTTACCAACTCATTCACTCTGGGCTCCAGCACTGGAGCAGCAGCTCCAAAAGTACCAGGGACATATGAGGAGGAACTGAATTGTCTGGTTTCAGGGTAGGGTTGCAGAGGCAGCTTTTTACCAGGCCAGAGTAGCTGGTGAAAGACATTATTTCCTTATTGAGGCGTCTACACTCCCGGCATGCAAATGCAGGCAGCCACCATATCTGAATCTCCATCAACCTAGCTAATGCCATTTGTTCACCCTGATTCCCTGAGATCCTGCCCCATCCAACTTTCAGGGCTATGCAAGCTGCTTCCAGTGGCTTTTCTGTATGAATGGCTTATTTTGGTTCATAGTGCAGATGTTTCTAAAATCTCTCAAACGATTACAAAAACCAGACAGGCAGCTTCTGGCTTCAGTATGTCCTGTACCTCTGACTGAGCAGCCCTAAGCCCAGCATTAGCAGCAGCCAAGTTGCGTTGGCTTGCAACTTGGGCTAACTTGGCACCTTGAAGCATAGCACAGGTGGTGGTCATCTGTGGATGGCTTTGTGACTCATGCCAGGTGGCCCCACACAGGACACAGATTACAGCTGAACTTGGCCTGCAGTGCAGCCCCTCCCAGGAGGCGCAGGAGCTGGTACACCTGGTGGCCAGCTTCAGACACAGCTGGAGCATCACCTGGCCACTCCTGGAGATGACCCACACTAAGGGCACCCTGGGAAGGCACCAGAGCACAGCTAAAGCAAATCCTGTTCTGTAGTGTCAGCCCCTGCACAACAGCTCCTCCACTGTACTCATGGCCATTCCTTACAAATCAGCCCGAGGATCAATCCCTTTCACTGATGTGCAAGGAATATAGTCAATAATAGGGTAATAACTATGTATAGTGCCAGGTAGGTACTAGACTAGTCAGGGGGATCACTTCTTAAATTATATAAATGTCTACCCATTATGCTGTACAACTGAAATTAATATAAAATAATATTAAATGTCAACTGTAATTGAAAAATTAAAAAGAGAGGGAAGGTGAAGGGAGATAAGAGGTCCAAATTTCCAGGTAAAACACAAAAAAGTCATAGGATATAATGTACAGCATAGGGAATATAGTCAATAATATTGTGATAGTGTGGTACAGTGTCAGATGGTTGCTGGACTTATGGTTATCACTTCTTTAGGTATATAAATGTTGAATACTATTGGGTACACCTGAAATTAATATTGATATAACATTGTAAGCTGGCTATACACATATTTTAATATAAATCTTTTTTTTTAAATTTATTTATTGGGGTGACAATTGTTAATGAAATTACATAATTTCAGGTGTACAATTCTGTATTACATCATCTATAAATCCCATTGTGTGTTCACCACCCAGAGTCAGTTCTCTTTCCATCACCATATATTTGATCCTCCTTACCCTCATCTCCCACCCCCACCCCCCTTACCCTCTGGTAACCACTAAACTATTGTCTGTGTCTATGAGTTTTTGTTTCTCATTTGTTTGTCTTGTTTTTGGTTTATATACCACATATCAGTGAAATCATAGGGTTCTCTGCTTTTTCTGTCTGACTTATTTTGCTTAGCATTATACTCTCAAGATCCATCCATGTTGTCACAAATGTTCCTATATCATCTTTTCTTAACGCCAAATAGTATTCCATTGTGTACATATACCACAACTTCTTTATCCATTCATCTATCGAAGGACATTTTGGTTGTTTCCATGTCTTGGCCACCGTAAACAAAGCTGCAATGAACATTGGAGCACACGTGTCTTTATGCATAAATGATTTCAAATTCTGTGGGTAGATACCCAGGAGAGGGATTGCTGGGTCATATGGTAATTCTATTTGTAATTTTTTGAGGAACCTCCACACTGCCTTCCATAGCGGTTGCACCAGTCTGCATTCCCACCAACAGTGTATGAGGGTTCCTTTTTCTCCACAGCCTCTCCAACACTTGTTGCTATTTGTATTGTTGATGATAGCCATTCTGACTGGGGTGAGGTGATATCTCATTGTGGTTTTTATTTGCATTTCTCTGATGATTAGTGATGTTGAGCATTTTTTCATATGTCTATTTGCCATTTGTATGTCCTCTTTGGAGAAATGTCTCTTCAGGTCCTCTGCCCATTTTTCAATTGGGTTGTTTGTTTTTTTGTTGTTGAGTTTCATGAGTTCCTTGTACATTTTGGATATTAGACCCTTATCGGAGGCACTGTTTGCAAAAATCTTCTCCCATTCAGTCGGTGCCTCTTTATTTTGTCGATGGTTTCTTTTGCTGTGCAGAAACTTTTAAGTTTCATATAGTCCCATTTGTTTATTTTAGCTTTTACTTCCATTGCCTTTGGAGTCAAATTCATAAAATGCTCTTTGAACCCAAGATCCATAAGTTTAGTACCTAGGTTTTCTTCTATGCAGTTTATTGTGTCAGGTCTTATGCTTAAGTCTTTGATCCATTTTGAATTAATTTTGGTACATGGTGACAGATAGCAGTCCAGTTTCATTCTTTTGCACGTGGCTATCCAATTCTCTCAGCACCATTTATTGAAGAGACTGTTTTTCCTCCATTGTATGTTTTTAGCTTCTTTGTCAAAAATTATCTGTCCATATTTATGTGGTTTTATTTCTGGGTTCTCAATTCTATTCCATTGGTCTATGTGTCTGTTTTTCTGCCAATACCAAGCTGTTTTGATTATTGTAGCCCTGTAGTGCAAGCTAAAGTCAGGCAGTGTGATACCTCCAGCACTGTTCTTTTTTCTTAAGATTGCTTTGGCTATTCGGGGTCTTTTGTGGTTCCAAACAAATTTGATGATTTTTTGTTCTATTTCTTTAAAAAATGCCATTGGGATTTTGATGGGGATTGCATTAAATCTGTATATGGCTTTGGGTAATATGGCCATTTTAACTATGTTGATTCTTCCAATCCATGAGCACGGAATGTCTTTCCATTCCTTTGTGTCATCTTCAATTTCTTTCAAAAATGTCTTATAGTTTTCAGCATATAAATCCTTCACATCCTTGGTTAATTTTATTCCTAGGTATTTTATTCTTTTTGCTGCAATTGCAAAGGGAATTGTTTTTTGTATTTCTTTTTCTGAGATTTCATTGTTAGTATATAGGAATGCAATGGAGTTTTGTACGTTGATTTTGTAGCCAGCAACTTTACTGTATTTGTTTATTGTTTCTAACAGCTTTTTGATGAATTCTTTAGGATTTTCTATATATAGCATCATGTCATCTGCAAAGAGTGATATTTTAACTTCTTCATTCCCAATTTGGATGCCTTTTATTTCTTTCTCTTGCCTGATGGCTCTGGCAAGGACTTCCAACAATATGCTGAAAAGCAGAGGTGATAGGGGACAGCCCAGTCATGTTCCTGAACGTAGAGCAAAGGGCTTCAGTTTTTCACCATTAATTATGAGATTAGCTGAGGGCTTGTCATAGATGGCCTTTATTATGTTAAGGTATTTTCCTTCTATACCTATTTTATTAAATGTTTTAATCATAAACAGATGTTGTATCTTGTCAAATGCTTTTTCTGCATCAATTGATAGAATCATATGATTTTTGTCCTTCATTTTATTTATGTGATGTATCACATTGATGGATTTGCGGATGTTTAACCATCCTTGTGACCCAGGGATGAACCCCACTTGGTCATGATGAATAATCTTTTCAATGCATTGTTGCATTCTATTTGCTAAAAATTTTTTTAGGATTTTTGCATCAGTATTTATCAGAGATATAGGTCTGTAGTTTTATTTTTTTGTGTTGTCCTTACCAGGTTTTGGTATCAGGGTAATGTTGGCCTCATAAAATGAGTTAGGGAGTACTGACTCTTCTTCAATTTTTGGAAGAGTTTGAGCAGGATTGGTATTAGATCCTGTTTGAAGGTTTGGTAGAATTCACTAGTGAAGCCATCTGGTCCTGGACTTTTGCTTTTGGAAAGGTTTGGATGACTGATTCAATTTCTTTACTGGTGATTAATCTGTTTAGATTTTCCAGTTCTTCATGGTTCAGCCTTGGAAGACTATATGTTTCTAAGCACTTGTCCATTTCTTCAAGGTTATTGAATTTGGTGGCATATAGTCCTTGATAGTATTCTTGAATGATCCTTTGTATTTTTGTGGTGTCCGTGATAACCTCCCCTTTCTCATTTCTGATTTTGTTAATTAGTGTCTTCTCTCTTTTTATCTTAGTGAGTCTAGCCAAGGGTTTGTCGATTTTATTAATTTTTTCAAAGAACCAGCTCTTTGTCACATTAATTTTTTCTATTGTCTTTTTGTTCTCTATTTCATGAAGCTGCTCTGACTTTTGTTATTTCCTTTCTTCTGCTGACCTTGGGTTTCACTTGTTCTTCTTTTTCTAGTTCTTTGAGGTGTAACTTGAGGTTATTTATTTGGGATTTTTCTTGTTTTTTGAGATAGGCCTGTAATGATATAAATTTCCCTCCTAAAACTGCTTTCACCGCATCCCAAAAATTTTGGTAGGATGTATTTTCATTGTCATTTATTTCTATATATCTTTTGATCTCTCCTCTAATTTCTTCTTTGACCCAATCGTTCTTTAAAAGTATGTTGTTTAATCTCCATGTATTTGTGTTTTTTCCTGCTTTCTTTTTGCAGTTGATATCCAATTTCAAAGCCTTGTGATCAGAGAATATGCTTGGTATGATTTCAATCTTCTTAAATTTGCTGAGGCTGCTTTTATGCCCCAATATATGGTCTATCCTTGAGAATGTTCCATGTACACTCGAAAAGAATGTATAGTCTGATGTTTTAGGATGAAGTGCTCTATATATGTCAATGATGTTCATTTCATCTTATGTGTCATTTATGGCTGCTATTTTGTTATTTATTTTTTGTTTGGATGATCTATCCATAGCTGTCAATGATGTATTTAAGTCCCCTAGTATAATTGTGTTTTGGTCAATTTCTCCCTTTAGTTCTATTAGTAGTTGCTTGGTATATACCAAGCAATTAATATAAATCTTTAACAAATGACTTTGAAGCCATTTACATTGATTATACTGATCTATCATTAATCAATCAATTGCTACTTATTGGAACCTTGTGTATCTCCTGGGAATAAAATATTTGCTACATTACCCAGTACAAAGATAAATAGTTGAAATTTTGGCCTTTTGCCTAGCATCTACAAAGTATTAGTGGTCATGACTAAGGTTATTTTTCACATTCAAGGAAAGTTATTGTGAGACAAGTTTTTACATTTTTGCTCAGGGAAATACTTGGCAGCTGATGAAAAGAATGTACAAATGAAAAATCAGATACAATGTTGAATTATTCAAAAGATCAGGTCACTATAGTGAAAATAAAATTATAAGAAGAAAAATGCAGTTAGTTAACTTCCTTTGAGAAAATTTTCATTCTGTTGTTTTTGTGTTCTTGCTTCTAAACATGTAGATTAATTATACCAACTCAGCGAGTTTCATCACCTAATGATTGTTTGTGTTTCAAGACTATACAAAAATGGTAACGTGCATACACATGTATCTGTAAATTATTCATGCAAGAGTATCAAAGATGTATTGATATGTATTTGACTCATATGAGTTAGATTATTTTCCACCACTAAATTGCAAATAGTGCCTTTCTGGTACACAATGACTTTGTTTGTTGGTTGTTGTATCACCCCATTTATACAAAAATTTCTATTAGTCAGGGCTTTCCAGAGAAGCAGAACCAATAGGATATGTACATATGTCTAAATTTATATTAAGGGAATTGGATTATGTTTTTGTGGGAGCCCACAAGTCCAAAATTTTTAGGACAGACTGGCAGGCTAGAGAGTTAATGTAGCTCAGTTCCAAAAGCAGAATTCCTTCTTTCACAAAGGAAGTCAGCCTATTGGAGACCTATTAAGGTCTCCAACTGATTGGATAAGCCCCACCCATGACATGGAGGATAATCTACTATACTCACAGTCTACTGATTTAAATGTTAATCTCATGTAAAACAAAAAAAATAAAAAATAAAAAAAAAAGAAAAGAAAACAAGAACAACAACAAAAACTTCACAGTAATATTTAGACTGGTATTTAACCTAATATCTAGGTATGATGGCCTAGCCAAGTTGACAACAATTAACCATCACAGTGGCTAATTTCTTAACTTCTGACTGAAAACCATTTTGGTGAAGTAATTATATCCATTCAGTACATTATCTTTGCCATTGCATTGGATACTTTTGCTAGCAGAAAGAATCTTTGAGTCACAGTTTTTGTAGAATATTTGTAGAGAAAATATTTGCAACAGTGAAAAAAAGCAAAAATAAACAGATTGATTTTTCTTGATGGATTGAGTACTAACCATTTAGCATTTACTCATAATGCAGAAAAAATAGTACTTAAATTTCACATTTATAGAATGTTTTTCCCAGGATATATTTACAATGACATACAACCAGATAGGTTTGCCTATCAACAGTAGAATGTACATTGGACCTAGTATGGTGTGACAAACAGTAAATACTTTTCATTTGTGTTAAGAACAAAAGTAGTAATTAAAGTATAAATGAATGCAGCACTATACAACCCTGCATTTTTGTTTTGAACATCCACAATGTCACTTCATTATGCAAATTAGGACTCTGCTGTCCATTATTTTTTCTCTATTTCATGTTTTATGTATTATTACCATGTCTCCCCGAAAATAAGACCTAGCCAGACAATCAGGTCTAATGAGTCTTTTGCAGCAAAAATTAATATAAGACCAGGTATTATATGAGACCCAGTCTTATAACAAAATAAGACCTGGTATTGTATTGTATTGTATTGTGTTATGTTATGTTATGTTATGTTATGTTATGTTATGTTATGTTATGTTATGTTATGTTATATTAGAACTGGTCTTATAGTAAAATAAGACTTAGTCTTATATTAATTTTTCTCCAAAAGATGCATTAGAGCTGATTGTCCAGCTAGGTCTTATTTTCAGGGAAACACGGTTTAACATTTCTGTATGTTTAAAGGATACCTTGTTTGATTAATTTTCTCCAAACCACTGTTTCTCTATCTTATTTTTTCCCAGATTAAAAAAAAAAAAAAAGTCTGATATTTTTCAAGTAACACCTTCTACCTGAGTTGATTCTAAATGTATTTTATACAAATGGAAACAAATTAAATAGTTAGGTAAAAACATGGGACTCTTCTTTAAGTATACGGTAGATATTTTAAGAGCTTTCAAATACTCAATTGCTGCGTTGTTAACTGTGAATTGTGGCCAGAGAAAAAAGAAATGCGAACAAACATCTAGTCTGATGAAAGCTATTTCTATTCATTAAGAAATCCTCTAAAATGTTTTTCCCCAAGACCAGTGTACTCCTGACAGGACGGCTAACAAATTGTATATTCCTCACCATTTATTTTCATGAACTTAATTGACCATTTTAGGAAAGAAATGGCCCTTTATGATAACAACAAGATAAAAGCTGGTAATTGACTGAAATGCTTGAGTACAGCTAGCTAAAACCACTTTCGACTAATGGAGACCTGAATGAAAGGCATTCACGTTTCAGCCAATTGCAGAGAAGGTCACAAGATTTCTTTTTTACACTTTTTTTTGAAACTTATAAAAAAACAATGTTTTGATAGTACATCATCTTTTCAAAGGTATGAAAAAAAAGAGAAAAGATCACATCAAAAATTGTTTTATGGAGCAACTGATTATCATGCGTGAGGCATGATGTATTATGAAAAATTGATATTATTTTAAAAGCTCTTTTTCAGTATTATTACATTGTGAGCACAAGGTTATTTCATGTGAATAAGACCAAGAGTATTCATTAGTGTTTTCAGAAGTAGGTAACAAAAATATTTCATGAAACACATTTGATAATCAATTAAGATTATTAATTCTTAAGTAATTGTAGAAGCTTTTTGTTTCAAACAAATAGGCTTAAAATTTTTAAAGATTTTACATTTATTGACCAAAATATAATAGATAAAATAAATTTTAGAATTATTTACATAAATTAATGTTAAAATACCAAAATTGCCACGTTATCATCACACATGATTTAATTTATTTATATTCATATATTTATATCAAAATATATTATGACTAGTATAGTCCCTCACTAAGGACAATACTTCTTTAATACTTTACAACTATTGATGATTTTACTTTTCTGTCTAGACAAAGACCTTATCTATTTACTATTCACGTAGGTTGGGAGAGTACCCAGATCATTAGGGTTCTGCTACAAAAATCACTCAAAGATCCACATTAATTCATATTCCTGCTGATTATTTAAAACGGATATTCTCAATGAATTATAAGAAATCTTAATGATTGATATGTTCTGCGCATCTTTCTTTATTTTTTATTTTACAAACAGATTTATATGAGAATATGTATTTTTAACAACAGAAAATGATTTTTAAATTGCACATGCCTGTGAAGAAAATTCTAGAAAATGGTGCAATAACAGTAAATGAAATATTAAGTGCCTCTTGATTTACTGCATCCTTAGAATTGTAGATAAAACACTGCTTCGTTTTGTTTTGTTTTTTTTTGTAATTAATTGGATGTTCTTTCTTTGCACCCTGAGGACATGATCTATATCCCAAGGAGTACAGAAAATGCTAAAAACCTTTTTTAAATCATCATCTATGAAATTATTTTCCTTTCTACTTTGGCAAATTAGACTAGAGTCTACATTCAATAAAACTTGTGTCCCCCTGTATTTTTTCCTAACACAAATCATTGGCAAGAAACTGATTTTCCGTTTTATTGAACTTTGCCATTTTCCTTTTAATTATAAAATCCAGTGGATTTTCCCCTTCCCTTATTCTTTAAGACAATTTTATATGACTTTATATTATATATACAGTTCTTGATAGTTTACCCTCCTCTGGTGGTTGGAAATAATCCTGTTGTCATGCAACTTCAATGACTTTTTTCTCTATTGTGTTTCCACAGTAGTTACAGGCTATGTTTCCAATTTGCCTTGACATGACTAGTGCATAGGTACTCTTAAGTCCCGAAAATCTGTTCTTCTCTAATTTTATCGGTGAGTTTCTTAACTCTGTGTTTCAACTATTACCTAAAGTGAATTATTCTCCTTTTATATCACCAGGCCTTCTAAGTTCCATTTCAATTGCCTATGGAAAAAACTACAAATACGTATTTTTATTTCCACAAGTAGTCTACAAAAATCACCTCATATTTTCCCTTTCAAAACAAATCAGTGATTCTATTAATCATCCATGAAATCTCTTTTATCTTCAAGTCTTGAGCCCCAATATTTTTTAGTCACTTAAAATAAATTTCATCTGTGAGATGCCACAAATCTTCTTTCAAGTATTAGTATTATTTGACAAGAATTAGATTCGCCTCACACCATCTACTCCTCCTTCCATGTTTTATCCAGTGAGTAGACCGAGGTTGAGAAACATAAAATTAATTTTAAATTACTATATATAATTCTTCACACATTATCGGTGATAAATGTGAAATTTGATAGAGGAAGTATTAAGATGCCTTAAATACATGGCCATGTTATAAAATTGATAAGACTATGGAAATGGTAAATTTATGAGGTGATAAATGTATGAACTAGGCCCATGACAATACAAGCAAGAAGAAATGAATTTGAAGAACATTAAAAAGACTGGATTCGTGGAATTATTTAATTGAATTTATTATAGTGCTTCAAAGAAAGTTAAGTATCTGTGATTTTCTTCTTTTCCTTTTTTACTACAGTGACCTGATCTTTTGAAGTATTCAACTTTGTATCTGATTTCTGGTCTACACAGTCCCCATCAGCTGCTAAAATAATTTAAAAGTTTGATGAAATATGTAAAATCCGGTGGCAAATTCGACAGGAAGATAATTCTTACTCTGAATTATATAGAGAGCTTACCTAAGTATGTGACTCATAGGATGAGGGTAGAGGAAACCTTTTCCTTCAAGGAAAAACTTGTACAAAACAATTGCAGAAATTCTGCACTGTGTCAGTTAATACACTCTTTAATTTCTTTGTAAACTTCTCAAGTAATGCTTTTTAAGACAGCATCATTGTCCTCAGCAAATCCAGTCTCAAAGGTTAGGGGTGTGCTACAAAGATACCAATCCTACTAATCTGTTACAATCTCCCACAATGAAGTCTGCTACTCAAGGCTATGACTTCACTTTTTCAGTTAATTGTGTAAATTGGTACTTTGTAACATTACTTCAGGTTCTTAGAGAGTATAGCTAATTTTAGAAATGTCTGATTTAAGTACATACTAATGTTCAAAAAAGCTTCAGCGGGAAGAATTTTAATGAAATCTAGTCTATATTTAAATTGAAGCCTTTCTCTCACATTGACCATTTCCAGCAAGTGAGTCCTGAGACCAAGACTCTTGAATGTTTCTAAGTTTACATTATAGCCACTCTAGCAATGTTAAGATCATTATAGTAGTTAGCTAGGGCTGCCATAACAAAATACCACAGACTGGGTGGCTTAAACAACAGAAATTTGTTTCTTGACAGTTCTGGTAGGCAGAAGTCCAAAATCAAGGTGTCAGCAGATTTGGTTTCTTCTGAAGTCTCCCTCCTACGCTTGCATATGGCTGCCTCCTTGTAGGTCCTCATGTGGTCTCTTTGTGCATGTACATCTCTGGTGTCTCTTTGAGTGTCAAAATTTTTCTTCTTAGAAGGATACTAGTCAGATTGGATTAGAACCCACATTAATAGCCTGCTTTTGACTTAATCACTTCTTTAAAGGGCCTTTCTCCAAAAATGTTACCTTCTGAAGTACTGGGGTTAGAGTCTCAACTCTGAATTTTGGGGCATATAATTTAATCCATATCACTCCACACTTTGGATGCTCCCCAAATCCATGTCCTTCTCACATGCAAATTATATTCACCCCCATGTCAACAACCTGGAAATCTTAACCCATTCCACCATCAACTCTAAGTCCCAAATCTCATCTAAATCAAAGTGTGGTTGGCCCTGGAGTTATGATACATCTTTAGGCAAAATAACTGTGAAGCTGTGACACCAGACATAATACATTGGAAGCACATGTTAAGTAGACATTCCGCTTTCAAAAGGGAGAAATTGGAAATTAAAACATGGTCATAGGAACCAAGCAAATTAAAAATCTAGCAGAGTGAGTCCATAAGATTTTAAGGATGGAGAATAATCCTCCTTGTCTCAATGTTCTGTCCTCTGAGCCAGCAGAGTGGCACCCTCACATAGGGGCCCACTGGAGTAGCAGCCTGGCCCACTGAAACAAAGGAAGTGGTCCTGCCCTCTGGAACAGAAGAGGAGACAGCCTTGCCTCTGAACCCATGTATTAGAAATTTCCAGAAAAACTCTCTCTCTCTCTCTCTCTCTCTCTCTCTCTCTCTATATATATATATATATATATATATATATACATATATATATATTTATGTATATATATAAAACATTATATGTATAACATTATATATAAAATGTTATATAATATATATATATATATAAAACATATTTGGATTTATATATATATATATATTATACATATTGTATATAACATATATAAAACATATATAAACACACACACACACACACACACACACACACACACTGCACACACACACATATGGGGGAGATGGGGGAGAGAAAGAGAGGGATAGGGGGCAGATTTTAAGAAATTGACTCATGAGATTGTGTAGCCTTAGTAAATCCAAAATCTATAGGACAGGTTGGCAAGATGGAGACCCAGGGAAGAATTGTAGTTTGAATCCAAAGGCAGTTGGCTGGCTGAATTCTTTCTTTCTCAGCCTTTAATTGATTTGATGAAGCCCACCCACATCACTGACAGTAATCTGCATTATGAATTTAAATGATAATCTCGTCCAAAAAACACCTTAACAGAAATATCCATAATGATATTTGACCAAATATTTGGGCATGATGACCCAGCCATGTTGACACATTTTATTAGCCATCACAGTAATGCTGCTTTTTTAGTTTGTAAATAGCTATTTGATGATATCTAGAATTTAATTGACATTTGGCTTCAGAAATATATTGAATTGATGTCTTTAACTTTCCTTAGTTATTACAAGCCTAGAAATATTAATAGAACTGTTTAGAATTAGCTTCCAAAATATGTGCAGAGCCAAAGTCATAAACCTTAGATTGTGAAATCCATCTGAACGTGTCCCAACTTGATTAGTGAATAGTTTCTGCTTTCATTTCATTTTATTCCAGCCTATACTATATCAAACTCTACATGGAGAAATCATTAAGTACTTTTTATTACTTGCTATTTTTATGATTAGTCTGGAATTTTATTTTTCTAATTTGGCTACAGTCCATTTGGATAATAAAGTGAACTGGCCATAACAGTTCTGACCAATTCTGCTTTCTTCTCTTTTATTCTATTTTACATTTATATTTTGCATCTACAGACAAAGTATACTTAGGTTTTGATTTTTCATTTCAGTCAATTATCTACTAAACTGTAGTGTCTAAAAGCACACACAAATAATAAAAGAAGTCTCATCTGTATCCAGGTAATACTGTGCCCCATTTATTGATTAATATAGAGACAATCAATTGTAGTCTTTAATTTTGTAAGACAACGAGAAAACCTATTCAAGTAGAATAGACCTAACAAAGAGCTACAAAACTATGCTTGGACTGTATAGATAATGCTATTTCACATGACTTGGATTCATTTATAATTCTTACCAAAAAATCAGACAACAGAACAATATATTGATGATTTCAGATTCCTAAAGTGTTACACCAACAAGATCTGCATGTGTGCACTGCATATAAATAGCATGTCTGCACTTTATATTGTTTTATAATTTTATACTGTCAAATGATGCTGATGTACCTCTAAATAAAATCTGTCAGAATATGTGAGCATATGTAATCAAATCATTCTAGGTAAAAATGACATCAATCTCATCTAAACCTTTTCTTTCTTTTGTTTTTTTCCTCCTAAAAGACACCAATTTTTCTTGACTATGAAAATTGTATATAAATGGAGGACAATTTCAAGATTTCAAGTATAATGTTTACAAACGGTAGTATCCGACATGATGCAGAATTTTTCATGATGTACCCACACTTACTTTAACTTCAACTAATCTATTGAATTATCTTTGATTATCTCTGGAACATAATGTTTTTGGTTGCCTGAGATATTTTGTGAACAGATGCTAACAAAGGAAAGCAAACTAAAAGCTTGAGAAATTATATTTGGCATATTTTCCCTGATTTTCTACATTGATAATAGGCCCACATCATAGAAAGTAAACATCAAAACATGCAATAGGTATTTCTATGTAAGTCTCAGTAGAAGAGACACATCATTTATTTCCCATTATACAAATTAAATATTCTTATGCAGTATTACAGAAAACAAGTCCTTAGAGGGCACTATTTTAAATAAAATTTATGCTCATTGGAAAAGCCACTTGTTTCAATAATTGTATATTATTTTCATGGCTCTATTGTGGAGAATTGCTAACATGCAGTAAATTTGATAGGTTTAAGACGAAAAGAAAATAATGAGGGATCTAGAGACCAAAGGCTCAAAGGGGAGGTTGCTGCAGTATGTTATTTTTGTTTAACAAAATGATACAAAAATTGTGTGGCTCTATCTATGCTTGGCTGTCATACTGTACAGAAATAGAAATATTTTAGTCTTACTTTTATGGGTCTTATAAACATGGTAGACATTTTGACAAAGGGAAAATTAGATTCATTAATATCTGTAAAAGTGATGCACAATTATCATCTTCTTGATTTGCCTGTTATGTAAAAATCAGAAAATTTACCTTTTAAGATAAATAATTCATAAGTTTCTGGAAGACAGGAGGAATTTATGTGTGTGTATATGTATGTATGTTCATCACTGAAAACGTTTAGTACACTGCTGGGCATGTGAAAATTAATATATATCTGCTTATGGATTTACATCTGAATAGATAATTCTAAATCGAGTTTCTGTTTTAAACAGAAATACACAAAGGAAAATCATTTAACATTTGAAAAGATTCCACTAAATAGTACATTCAAAGCATATTACTAAAGGAAACTACTTAGCATATTTATTTAGGTAGTTTTATATCCAATTACAATAATTATGTCATCATGTCTAATGAGATGACGATTTTAGATTTTTTTCCCCAAAAAATAAAAGTTTATGCTTTGTTCCTGATTAAAGCAGTAAAACAAAATTCTAGTCAAAATGGCACTGTCAGTACTGGTCTTAAATTCTGTTTCTACTTCAACAGCATAGATAAAATATATGAGAGATACATTTTATCACAATTAAGAAGTTACAATGAAAAACAAAACAAATATATGATGAGCAGAAACAGAGAAAAGCAATCTGGCACTGAAATAAAGAAACTATTGTGCTTCAAGATGATGAGAAGTCATAGGCCTCAGAGAGTGTGATTTAATCAGGATAATGAAAACTTAATTGACACAGATGGTGGATGACCATAGTATACATAAATCAATTAAACTAGGAGCTAGAGAATATATAGAAGGGGAAATAGGAATATTAACAGAGGTGCACCTATTTATAAAGGTGGGGAGAATGACGTAGCATTATGGTGGAATTTGTCTTTCCCCTTCATTCTACAACTAGTGGGACATCTGTAACTCAAAGATTTCTCTGCTCAACACACTAATGCTCCTGAAAGAGCCATACATCTGTACATCTGGAGGTAGGGAGATTGGAATGCATAAGGAGGCAGGAACAATGGCTACAACACAAGTCTCCCAGCTGTGGAGGTGGCTGAGCCCACAGCCCCAATGAGTGCCCTCACAGCAGTGGACACAGGGCCTGAGACTGCAGCCCCCACCTGTCCTATGGCCTCTGTGAAGGAAAAGAAAGGCAGCAGTGGCATTGGCTCTCACAACTCCGTCTCCCTCCTCAGGCTGTGACCGTATCTATACCACAAAAGAGCTTGGTAGCCACAGCAGAGGCAGTGAAAGTGACTCTGGCCTCCTGGCCACAGTGGTGCCAGTGGCCACAGATAACCAGATAGCTGTGGCAGCAGGACATATGACCCTGGCTTCCTCCAACACATGGCATCTCCCTACAACAGCAGTGGTGCCTGAAACCCAGATAGACCCTAATGCAGTCAGGGCACGCACTGTCCTGGTGACTCTGATGCTGGTGCCTGTGACCATAGTGAAACCTATTACTATTACAGCACCACTATTACAGCACCACTAGCAGCAGTAAGGCGCTGGTAAATCCAGAAGTGTAGCCACTGTGGCCAGGAGGCAAAGAGGGCACCTGTAACACGTCTGGAGGAGGCTATAGAAGATAGAAAATGTTGACTCTTAAATATAACAGGTCAGCTCAGGTGAGAGAAGCGGAATACTTGTGCTATATCACCACCTACTGGAAAACAAAAGAAAGGCCTCTAATTATCCTGCTCAATTGTTAAAATTAAACAAAGCTATACTTAAAATAAGAAAAGTCTTACCTACTTCAAATGCACCAGTGGAGCAACATTAAGCACCTCTCAATAATCACAGCAATATGGTATTATAAAATTAAATGACAGTTCTCCAGAAACCAAGCTGAAAGTCCAGGAAAACTATGGGCTAAACAATAGAAAATTCAAAATAGCTGTCATTAAGAAACTCAAAAAGATATAAGAAAACTTAGGAATAGTTAAATGAGCTCAGGAATGAAATTAATAAATAGAGGTATATTTTACCAAAGAGATTGAAACACTGAAATAGAACATAACAAATTCTAAAGCTGAAGAACTCAATAAATGAGATGAAGAATGCATTAGAAAGCATTGGAAACAGAGCAGACCATATGAAGAGAGAATTGGTGAGCTTGAAGATAGGAATGAAGAAATGATTCAGGTAGAAGAGAAGAGAGAATTAGGATTTTTTTTTTAAATGAAAGAACTAAAACTATCTAACTCTATTAGAAAGGGCAGCATAAGGATAATGGGTATTCCAGAAAGGAGGGGGAGAGAGAGAGAGAGAGAGAGCCTAAATAATGCGTGAGAACTTCCTAAACCTCAGAAAGGAGCTGCACATACAAGTACAAGAAGTAAATAGAACACCTAATTATCTCAATGCAAAAAGACTTTTTCTGAGATACATTATATAAAAACTGTCAAAAGTCAATGATAAACAAATAATTTTCAAGCTATCCAGGGAAAAAGAAAAGACAGTAACCTACAGGAACCACCATCAGGTTATCAAGATATTTCTCAGGAGAAACTACAGGCTGAGAGAGAAAATGGAATTACATTGTCAAATAAATACAAATACCACCAGACAGGAACAATGTATCCACTAAAGTTATCCTTTAAATATGAGAAAATAGTGGCCGGAATACCAGTTTCTTCTCCCAATCAAAAGCCAAGGGAGTTCATCACCACAAGACCTTCCTTACAAGAAATGTTGAAAGGAGCTCTTATTCCAAAAAGAAAAAAGGACACAGAATTTAGTGTAACATGATAAACAGACAGAATAAAAAAATTACAACTTTATTACAGAATAAGATGTTAAACACTTAATGGTTAAAGGTGAAAAGCATTAAAAATAACTACTAATTACTTTAATTTGTTAACAAACACAACATCAAAAGGGGCAATTTGTGACAACGAAAGCATAAGTAGAGAGGAGGAAAATGTCAGAACTTGTATAGGTAAATGAAGATAAGATACTATGAGAAGAAAAAGGACTATTTTATCTATGAGGCATTTTGTATAAACCTCATAATAACCACAAAATAAAAATCTAGAGCAGAGACACAATACTTTTTTAAAAAGGGAAACAGAGCATAGCCCTACCATGATGTAACATATATATCATAGAAAAAATTTCTGTGTAGACCCAGAATTCCACTTCCTACATAATCCCCCTTCTGACATAGAAAACCAACAAACTAAAATAGCCGACAACATAAAAGAAACAATGGAGATATAGAGCAATCAGAAAACAAAAGATAAAATGACTGTAGTTAAGTCCTCATATATCAGTAATCATCCTAAACGTAAATATCACCAATCAAAAGACACATTGTAGCTGGCTAAATTGAAAAACAGGACCCAACTATACGCTGCCTTTAGGAAACTAATCTCAGCTGCAAAGACAAACATAAGCTCAAAGTGAAGGGGTGGACAATGTCACTCCAAGCAAATGGTATCCAAAAGAAAGAGGTGATGTCATACTTATATTAGACAAAGTAGACTTCAAACCAAAAATGATTGACAAGAGACAAAGATGAACTTTATGATAAAGGGAACAATCTATCAAAAGGACATATATATATATATATATATATATATATATATATATATATATATATATAATACATGTACATGTATACATGTACACGTCTTTTTGAATATATATATATTCAAAATATATATACACACACACACACATATATATACACACACACACATATACATATATATATGGCCAACCTAGGAGCACCAAAATATATAAAGCAATTATTAACACAGCTAAAGAGAGGAGTTGACAGAAATACAATAATAGTAGAAGACTTTTAACAACCCACTTACACCAAGAGATAGGTCATCTAGACAGAAAGTCAAAAAGAAAATAGTGGACTTAAATGGCAAAATATTAACAAACCAAATACAGCAATACATTTAAACTAGCATATACCTTGATGAAGCAAAATTTATTTTAGGCATGCAAAGATGGTTCAACATTTGCAAATCAATCAATGTGATATACCACATCAATAAAATGGAGGCTAAATCAATTTTTAGAAAGAAGAATGAAGTTAGAAAAATCAGTCTACCCAATTTAAAGGATTATTATATAGGTACAGAATATACAGCATCAGTGGAATGATAGAAACAAAGATCAATGGTATATAATAGAGACAGACAACCCAGAAATTGACCCACACAAATATTCCTGAGTGATATTTTTGACATATATTAAAAGGCAATTTAATGGAGGAAAAAGCCTTTTCAATAAATAATACAGGAAAAGTCGGACATTCAGAGGCAAAAATTGAGCCTCAATCTAAATCTCACTCACATGTTTTACAACATTTAATTCAACATAGCCCTGTACTTAAATGTAAGACATAGAGCTAGAACATTTTTAGAAAAAAAAATAACAAAACCTTTGGGGTCTAGTACTGGGCAAAGAGTACTTAGAAGTGTCACCAAAAGCACAATCCATAAAAGAAAGAAAAAAGAAAATTAGATTTCATCAAAATTAAGAACTTTTGTTCTATTAAAGAACCTGTTAAAATGCATGAAAATACTATCTACAGACTTGGAGAAAACATGTGTAAACCATGTGTCTAACAAAAGACTAGCATCTACAATATGTAAAGAACTCTCAATAAAATGTAAAAAAAAAAAAAAAAAACAAGAACAAAGAATAACATAGAAAATGGGCAAAAGACATGAACAGACTGGACATACACAGAAGGAAAATAAGCACATGTAAGATTTTCAACATTTTTAGCCATTAGTAAATAAAAATTAAATAACCATGAGATATACACCTATCAGGATAGCTAACTAAAAAGTGATAACACCTAATGCTGATAACAATATGTGGGACTGGATCGCTCATACATTGATGGTAAGGATATAAAATGTTACAGCCACTTACAAAACAGTTTGGAAGTTTCTTAAAACAATGAACATGCAACTACTATATAACCCAGAAATAACACTAGAAAAATGAAAATATATGTTCACACAAACGTCTATATACATAGATATTTATAGCTGCTTCATTCATAATAGTTAAAATCAGGAAGTAATCCAGATACCATTTAATAGGTGAATAGTGAAACAACTGTGCATTCTTACCATGGAATATTATTCATGAATGAAGGGAACGATTTACTGACACATACAATAAGCTGCATGTATTTTTAGACAATTGTACTGAGTGATATCCCAATAGTTTACATACTGTCTGATTTTGTTTTTACAACATGAAATTGGGTAGCAGATTAGTGGTTACCTGGTGTTAACCAGAGATGGGAACTAGAATGAAGTAGTCGTGATTATAAAAATGCAAACTAATTGGTCTTTGTGGTGATGGAAATCTTCTGTATCTTCACTCTGCCAACATCCATATCTTGGTTATGATATTGTAGTATAGTTTTGTAAGATGTTACTATTGGGTAAAAATGGATAAATGTGCATGTGATCTCTGTATTATTTCTTAAAATTGCATGTAAATGTATACAATTGTCTCAAAATTTAAAAATAATTTTTAAAAACTAAATAAAATTTTTTGCACCTGAAGAAGTTTTTGTTGTCAGATTGATAATTCAGAGACTACTGGATAATTTCATTGAATTATCACACTCTTAAGTTTCACATTGAGCAGATGTATTAGAACATTTAATTATTTAAGAAGGTTTATTGTCTACTGAGGTGCCTCACAAGATTCTGTATTAGAGTTAATCTACTAGGGGAATTGTATAATCATTGTCACCATATTACATACCACTATTTATCATCTTTGTATCGTACAGGTGAGTATGCAAGCACTATTTTGATAATTGAGAAGGGTAATTCATTAACCTCAAGAAATTTCATGATTATTCATTGATTGTATTGCTATTTTGATCACACATGTGTTTATCAGCTTTATCCCTCATAACAAACATTCCAAATCAAAGTGTGTATATATATATATATACATATATATATATACACACATGACTTCAATATGTTCCTGCAGTATAGTGGCTAAACATGTCTTTATAAAATGACTACAACATACCTGCCTTAATTTGGACATTGAATTCAGAATTTTTATCATTGTTTTGACAATTTAAGCTGTATTTAAACAAGTTCTAATATGAAATACTGAAAATTCACTAAATTTAATGCACAAACACCAATATTCAAATTCACCTTCCCAAGTATCGAAGAATAAAAAGAGAAAAATAATAAATTTCCTAACTGCCTCACAATATGACTGTAAGGAATCGGTTGGAAAACTGGTGAAAAGACAGTTTTTAAAAAGTATAACAAGTTATAAGATAGTCTCTTTTATATCATTTCTGTAAATATTGGTTTGTTACAGTCTCAGTATAGTACAAAATGTTATTATTCCTCAGCTAAATGGAATGGTAATATTTGCCAGGTTTTGTCAGGACTCCTTTGTTTTCTTACTTTGTTTTGTTTCCCTGAGTGATCATATTGACACTTTAGATATTAGATATCTACTATAATTGATGACCCTCAGCCTGTATCATTGGATGAGACTATGTCTGTGATGTTTTGAATATATACACAACTTCTTACATATATGTGCATTTGATAAGCTCGTTATCTCCAAAAGTGCACTCATCTTTCATTTTAAATTATATTCCTTTTCTGATTCTTTATCTCATTTAATAACACCACTATACACCACTTTGTTTAGCTAGAAACTTGGGCAACATCTTTGAGTTTTCTCTTTCTTACTTTCCATAATCTAACAATCATTAAACCCCATTAATTTCTCTTAACATTTATTGCTTTTAGTCATTGACTTTTCTTTGTCCCTGTTATTTTGGTTCAGATGCTTACCCTTTATTATCTGGAATCTTGTAATAGCCTGTTTTTTTGTATGTGAATTTACTCTAAAGCCCCTAGATAAAGTGCATAAGTAGCTCTACACTGACCAAAGATGTAACATTAGCAGCTCAGATAAGTTCTTACTAATCTATATCATTCTGTCCTTATCACCATTTCTCATCTCAGTTGATCCAATACTTATTTTGTGTTTTTTTGTGATGTAAGCCACCTCTACCAAAGCTCTCTGTCACATCCAAGGTATGTCTTCACTACCTTGTTTTCTTGACTAACTCTATCTTGTAGAGCTCATCAGAAGCATTATTCCTAAGGTACACCTTTCCTAATACCTTCACAATAAATTAGATGTCCTTCTTTTGTGATTCATTTACATTTTCACGTACTTATCACAAATATTTTCAAACATAGTTGAATGCTCACTTAGTTGCCTGACTCTTTAATCAGACTGTGGCAAGGGTTGTGTTTTATTCACATCTGTATTTCAAATCTCTAGTGGATTGTCAACCGCAGCTAGAAGTTCAACAATTATTGAATGAGAAAATGAATGAATGTACAGATAATTAATTCGATTGTAAAAAAATATTCTCTAAAGTATATGCCTGTAGCCTTCTTGATATTGAAGCACATAAAGAGCTACCTTTTTCCCTTAGGTTCCCACTTCGTATTTTTCTTTTTCTTAGCAAAAGGAGTTTAATTCGCAAAGTTTATATGTGAAATCAGTTTTGAGTAGTATCTCTTTCCACTGAACAGTACAGTATATCATGTGAAGTGCATTTTCAATGATTTCACTCTCTCCTTAACCCTTACTGCCATTCCTAGCCTGAGCAGTTATGAACTTGGAAAGTCTGACTTTTTCTCCTCAAAGAGTATTGACCTGTAAGAATTACATGTTTTTTTTTTTTCAAGGTTGCAGATGATACTTTATTCATCAGGCAATTTCTTTTTTCTAGTTACTTCCAAATGCCTATATTCAACAAATGGTCTTAGAAATGACGTTCCAAATACACCTCAATAGTTTACTTTTGACTCATTTTCAGCCCTCCTCCTAGGAAAGGATTTATTGACCTAGTGTGTTAGTTCAAGTGCTCTGCAATGCAGACATCAAGAAGGGATAGGACAATAAACGTCTATGAAGAATAAAGAGGCAGGGGAGCAGGATTAGGCAAGGAGATTGCATTAACTGCAAGCAGATCTGACAACTGTGAGAAAAGAGGGTAGAGGGAGGTGGCTTGCAAAGGCAGTCAAACTCCTGGGCAGTTCTAAGAAAATTTTGACTATGCTGATGGGGTTTCCTTAAGCCAGAAGCTCCTATTAGAATAGTGATATCCCCACTATGCATAGAAAATGACAGGTGGAAATATGGCCTCAGCACTAACATGATGGTGGGCTCTTATAGGCAGCATCTGGGGCTGCCAGTGAACTATGCTCTCTACAGCAGGCTATCTGCAAACAGCATTTTCATGGCTGCCACACTTGGGTATGAGCAGAATATACAGAATTATGCCTTTCAGGATAATTCATTTTGACAATTATATACAACATTTTTATTCTAGGAAAATAAAGCTACTTATAATCATATTTGGTCATCAAGCATAATGTAGGAGAGTATGACACTTAAAGAACACAGTTATAATTTTCCTGTAACTTCTACCACCACAAAATATGATCTTTAAATATTTGTCTGAAATATCCCTGTGTATATGTTAGAGGAGTTAGAATAATCTGTCATCACAACTCAAATATCCTTTGCTCTTATATTTGCATTTAATGCCTTCAATTAAAAATTCTAACAATTATTCATTTAAATGACCAAAAATTCTTAATTTAATTGTTAAGGTCTTTCATAGATAACAGAACTTGCTGATATTTTGAAATAACTAAATCCCTTGAAATACTCATTATATATATTGAGGCAGTGTACAATGCTGGGAAACACTATAATAGTAAACAGAGCTTACATTTTAGAGTCAGAATTGGATTGGATCTTCAGGACCACTCAAGTAATTTCATCATCTATTAAATTGGGACAAAAAATACTAACTTTGAAAGGTTTTGAAGATCATTTGAGATTAATTTTGCAAAGACTTTAGTGTAGTGTTGAGCATGAAACAGGCATTTGGGAGTCCCAGTATGGTCACTATTCTCTCTCTTTTTCTTTTTAATTAAAGTTTGTTGGGGTGACAATGGTAAGTCATAGACATGGTCATCATTCTTGTTGTTAAGGTACTTTACTAACTTATAAGTTAATATTTGTAAAAGTTAATATCTCAAAAATATATTAGTCAACACTTTAATAAGTATCTGTAATTTATTTTTAATTGCTAATTAATTGCTAATCTGTTTCTTAATTGTTATTAATAGTGTATATTGTATATATTGCCCTGAGGATGACCTATAAAATGAAAATAAAATAAATTACCTAAGTAGGTATGTATGCATGCATGTACATATGTATCTTTATCAAGTTTATAGTATGCAAGAAGCATTAAAAAATATTAACTATGGTCATCCTTTTTGTATTCACTGTAATGACCCTCATCTTCCTCTTCTTTTGTCATCATCATCAGCGTTATCAAGTTTTGTGAGAGACGATTCGTATCAAGTAGCAAAATATCTAACCAGTAGAAAAGGTCCATTGATACTTGTTGGATGGGTGACACTGGCCCTGAGAACAAACATAACTATTAAGAGGATTCAGGAAAACTTAGTAGTATCCATATGATAAAAGTATATTAGAAAGTGAAACAAGAGGCAATTGCTTTTGAATTCTTTTTGATTATGTGTCTTTTTCATTACGTTTAATGAAACACCTAAATAAAATTATATGACACAAGTTGAAAACAAAAGGGACCAAATGGAAGTTGAAGCTAGACCTCAGTGGAGTCTTGGTATGTTCTAGTCATTGCTAGTTGAGTGTGCTGTCAATGCCTTTACTTCACAAGGGCTAATGGCATAAGAAAAATAAATACATTAAATTGAAACACTGTTGAGAAAACAAAATAAGAAAGTGTGACTTTGAAGGGGCTTGGGAGAAATAGAAGTATTTAAAGTAATCAAATTCAAATGCACAGAACATAAAAGCCCCTGATGTGCTTTAAAAGGAACAGCCTCCTATGTACATTTGATATAATTACTGCTAATTTTAATGTTACAAAAATAGTTATCACTATAAATAAAGTTCCTAATTAGGAAAGTACATAACATAAACTTACATTGAAATTTTGTCTTTCTTGACATTTTGATTCTTGTTTGTGATGGTAATAGGATGAGGAGATAGCAGGAAATGTTGCCATCCTGTAATGCCCTGAGTAAACATGTTTCAGTGTAAATCAAAGACCATAGTCTTTTCTGTTCACACCTTTTATGCCTATTGATGGGTATTTTGTTCTTATAACACTGCAGTAAAATAGAAACAACAAAAAGAAACTATGTTTATGAGTGTAGGATCACAGACTTTAGGATAAGGGGTATATGTACAGTGTGTGTGACTTCTGACATTTATTTGCTGTTATTATTTCTAACATGAAATAATTTTGTCAAGATCAATTACTCTTAATAATGATGGCTCATTTTATCTTTTCATGTGAGTGAAATAAACTAACCAAATTCTCCCAGCCAAATAGTAGGATCATTCAGCAGTGACCATGCAGTTTTGTTTTATTTCACTGTAAAAACATTCATAAAACAGTTTCGATACTGTTCTCTTATGTTCCATTTGAGGAATTTGTTTCCTCTATTAGAAGAATTGTGTTTTCCTAATTCCACTAAATAGAGAACTGGGGTTCTGGATTTTATTTTTGAATTCTCTACTAGCTTGTGGGTATAGCCATTGTTTTGCTTTGGTCTTCGTTGTTCTATCTTGGATGCTGTTGAGGTCATTAAAAGCCTTCCGACAAAATGTATTGATTATATTAAAGCGTTCAGTCATTCTTTTCTATACAGTTCATAATCAAAATTATAAAATATTTATACTACTTATATAAATATATGAAATTAATTCTAATTCAGTGCTATGATAATTTATTGGTTTTATTATATTAACTATAATGTAGTGTTACTGAACATGTATAAGAAAACACTTAGCCCATTTCAAAATTCCACTTTCCTGCTCTCATTTAGATCTACTAACTCAGTTTGTATAACTAGGGTCTTGTAATATGAAATTTAATATATACCCACTGTAATTCTGTTTGAGAGCCACTGCCATAACTTCTAGCTAATGTTATCAAATGAAAATTAAGTCATTTTAACCTTCTGGCTCTAGTTATTAAAGTTAAGTTACTTGCCTCCTAATTAAATTTTACAGGTTAGATGGAAATTGACAAAAAAGCAAGTAGACAGACAAAACACATTGAGCACATCATGCATGTCTCACATGTTCTTCTTCTCCAGATCTCAAAAGATTGAAATGTAGATATAGACGGGGCTGTATTTTTGACTGGAAATTCTGGGGAGAACCTACTTCCAAACCCCTCAGGTTGTTGGCAGAAGTTGGGTCCATGTGAGCAGCGGGGATGCATATTTCCAAAAAAGATGCAATTGCCATAGTTAAGGCGCTTTACCTACACAGGGAGAATTGAAGATTAATGCCACTTCTTACTTTAAGATCTAAAATCCTGTGAAGATATCAGAAATGGGTGTGTGAAAATTTACCTGCTCATCTTAGATTATTGCTTTCATCTAATCATAAACAAACTTTGAGGGAGGGAAAGAAACTGTAAATTCTGTAAACTCTTCTAGCATCCCTTGGTAAAATCTTTTGTTGATTAAATATCGCATCACACCATATGAATATTTCATTAAAATAGGTATTCTCAGTTTGATTTGGAAGAGTTTTGAATTTACTGGAATATGTGCGTTTGATAAATGTGAGGGTTATTGTTAGTGAAATAATTACAAGGACATTCTTATTCAATTCCCAATTTTGAATTAAAAGCACTTTTAGAGGCATCATAAAGTAGTTATATTGCGTTTGTTGAGCCTACTTTGTTTTACATTATTAACTCATTAGTTCCCCACATCAACCATGGAGGGAGAAGGCAGCAGATTGTAAGGTGTTGCTCTTCCTATTCTAATGTGCAGAAGAATCACCTGGAGATCTGTTTAAAATGCAGATTCCGAATAAGTAGATCTGGGGTCTAGAGAGCATACCTAACAAGCTCCCAGTTATGCTGATATCATTCCTCTAGGGAACATGCTTGGAGGAGAAAAGTTCTAAAAAAATCACATTAAACTCAGAGTCTAGAAATGTAAACTTTATCCTCAGCTCTCATTAATCATTTGATGACCTAAAGCAAATGACTTCCTGTGGGCTAAGTCTTTCATTTACAAAGAAAAAGTATCTGAGTTATTATTCTGTGTATTTTGATTAATTAAGAAACCACTGATCTCTGAGGCACAGATATTTCTCAAATTCATACAAGGAGTGACAACTCCTGTTTTCTGACTTTAGGTTTCCTGATGGCAAGTTGAAGCTTTTCACTTTACCATCCCAGCAACAGAACCTGAACCCATTTATATAGAGCATTGTAGCTGAAAATAAGAGAAATCATGCAGAGCTATTTTACAAGATACCTTGAGAAATTTTAGTAAATTGGAGTGTTATTACTTTAATGGATTTTATATTTTTCATGCTATACCAATAGTTTTCTATTTTATTCATTTTTCTGCTATTCATTACTTTTATTCCACAGCCCTTTCTCCTACTTTTAAACAACACTTGACCAAGTGATAGCAGCACCTTTAAGCAAAGCTATTCTCACAGCAGTCTTACATCAATGCCAGCTGTGATTTCATTTATATTGAATCACTGTAATTCCTGAAACAATTTATGAAGTTGTTGTTTTGCAACTCTCATTTACACTTATGCTTTTGTGAAATAAAGGTAGACCAAGACCATATTCATCTGTATTTTTCTGTTACTCATTTTTGTAACTAAAGTTGGACTTGCAGATGCAAACTTATTGGCATGCCTTCATTGACTAGTAGTAGAAGCCTCCTTAGAAAGCAAGTGTAGACAAAAACCTGAATATGCTTACTGGCAGGTGTATTGCGTGTCTCACCAGCAGTGTTGCAGTTATTGCCTCTTCCAGTCTGCACACAATGTTGTCTGGGCATGGATAAACAGGTGCGCTTGGGCACAAGACCAAATCTAACCCAAAACACAAGTGACCAGTGTGCTTCTAGATATTTAAGCCAACTGGTAGTTCTTTTTTTTTTTTATTTTTTATTTTTTTTATTGACTGCAGATGGTGACTGACTACACAATAAAAAGCTTCCAGTTGACTGACTATATTCTTAAATAACCCGAAAGTTATTTTCTCATAGCTGGGAGCTCTAATTTGTACTCAAATGTAGAAGGATAAATTTGAGCTTGCCTGATGGCCTTACCACCAGATGTGCCCTTGAAGTCAATGGAGATTTCAAGCATCATTTACTGCCTTAGGCTGATTTTGATATTTTAAGAACCCAAAGAAATGAGATAAGCTCAACTCTGCTCATCTCTCCCTTTCCAGGTTTGTAAATATGTGCTTCTTGGGGCCCATTGAAAGCATTGGAGGAAACCCAGAGTCTAAATAGATATGTAAATTACTTTATGTTTGGAACATTTCTTATAACAATAGTCTTGGCTGAGTTGCCAGGTGCCTCATAAAATACAACAAATATGTTTAGGTTAGGTGTCAACTATACCTAATATACCGATCTATTTGATGTGGGGGACACACACATATACACATAAACACACACATGCACACACATGAACATATGCTTTATTTTCCAGTGTTCTATAATTTTAATGAGAGTCCATATGAATAAATATAGAATAAGGAAGAATGTCATTAGAATTATATGAAAAAATAATATTAAAAAATCTAAGTTAGAGTGGGAAATACTCTTTCGGGTATGGGGATGGGAAGAGGATACAGAAAAAATACCCTGGTCTTAGTTTTAGATACAATGTTTGGGAGGAAATTTGGAACATTCTGGAACAAGTTAGTAATGTAAAATGGGCCCTATATTTGAAAATAAATGATTTGGTTTCCAAGTCAAATTTGCCAATGTATGATCTAATGAGACCTTGGCTAATTCATTCCCCTCTCCACTTTGGAAGCAAATCTTAATATGTAAAATAAAGAGCTTGGATTTTATTATCGCTGAACTCCCTTGTATACCCTAAAGTTATGTAACAATTTTAAAAGCACTTGAGAGAAATTGTAAAAATGTTACTCCCTCTCCTCTCAAATCTCTACTTTCTGTGTACTTTCTATACTTCATCTTTGTAGCATTTTATAATTAATTGACAGATATGTATGTATTTGTTTATTTATCTTATGTACTTCTCAGCCACTAGAATGTAAGCTCCATAACAGTGGTGTTTTATTTATTTACTGTTACATATTCAATGTCTGGCATGCAGTACACATTCAATAAACATTCCTTTAGTGAATGATTGACTCAGTAAACATCTTCCAATGACATTAATTAAATACATATGTGTATATATAAAAGAAAACTAACAGACTCATTCTATTTTATCCCAGAAAAACTTTTGCAAAAGTGAAAAATCTGCTATTATATAATTTCAATCACATTTAGGTAAAATTAATAAATAGTGTATAGTCCAAATAGTCAATAATTCAGTGTACATCAGACAATACACTATGTCATTTTCAATACAGTAGCTTATGTCTTCCTGATAAAAAAAGAGGTTGATAGGAAGTAAACTGATCATTCATATTAAAATAAACACTTATTTTCAAGTAATACAATGGAGTAAATGTTTTTTCCCCATCTTTTTAAAAGTAGACTATATGGTTAAAGCAATAAATATCTTTGAAATTATAAAAACACAAATTTTAAAAGACAAAACATTAATATTGGAATAGTAAAAAAAAGCCTAGAAGAGCCTTAAGCATTAAACTTTTTTTTAATTGGTGAAAAAGGTGCTATAATTTGTTTTTGTTTTTTTAAGAATAAATTCTATATTAATGAGCAGTAGTGAGGAATCATTCATGATCTACAAGTATCAATATGTGTAAATGAAGTAAGTGGCAAGGGATATTTTTAAAAATCTGATATAAAAAGACTAATGTTAAAACAATAAAAGTACTACAAAATAATCACAGGGATGTAAAACACAGTATAGGGATACCTGTGGATATTTGTATAAAAGTATGAAATTATTTTTTATGAAAGTTCAAAAATAAATAAAATACAATATAGTGAGTATGGTTAATAATATTGTAGTAACCATGTATAGTGCCAGGCACTAGACTCATTGGGTGGATTACTTCATAAATTATATAAATGCCTAACCACTAAGTTATACAACTGAAACTAATATAAAAAAATATTAAATGTCAACTACAATTGAAAACAAATAAATGAAAAATAAATTAAAAATTGAAAATATGAAATTGTTAAAATAGAAATTAAAATACAGTTTCTGCAACAGGCTTTAAGAAAGATATTATTATATTTTTGTATCTTCTAGAAAGAGTAAATCAAATAAAAATATCAAAAATCATTGCATATTAATAAAAAATAGTTAAAATCCTTTAAGTATATGTCATAACATTTTTGCCTTTATTTGAAGTAATGTTTTATAGTGGGCTTAAGTTGTTATCATACGTATTGATATTAGCTAGTGAAATTCTGGGCAACTTGCTTAATCAGATACTAATTAAAATCATATTCTAAATTCTTCACCACGAGCAGCATATAAATATAATGACAGATATTGCTGGCTTCAAAATATAGCTTTCTACAATATAAAAATTTTAGATAATATAGTACACAATAATGGGGGAAATTAAGACCTATTAAAATATGGTATGCGTGAGTCAGAGCCCAATTATGTTCAATATCCGAAAGCAGAGCCATAAAAAGGAATACCTTTATTTATTTAAAAAAATCAGTATTACAATGACCGTAATGGAATGCAGAGGTGAACAATTGATTTTCCAGCATTTATTTTTGACAAATTAAAATATGAAATAAAATATGTAATATATGAAATAGTTTTATTTTGTATCTAATATTCCAATTATTTCACATAGTACCGTTAGCACTGAATTTCTAAATATAATGTATACACATATAATAATTGCATTTTTATTAACTTGGTGTGACATGCATTTCTAACATGGTCCCCACTGGTCTTCACTTCCTGTCACTAACATTCTTGGGGTATGGTTCCTGTGACTTGCTTCTAGATAATACAATACTGCAAAGGTGATAGGTATCACTTCTGTCATTACTTTACATAAGCAAGTAACTCTAGTGGGGTGTCCCAAATGGCAAGGAACTAAGGGTTGCCCCTAGTCAACAGCCAGCAAGGAACTGAAGAGCCTTTGGTCTAACAATCAGTGAGAAATTGAATCCTGACAACAACACAAACTTGAAAATGGATCTTCCCTAGTCAGGTCTTCAGACCTAAATCCTTAGTCTCATTCTTGTTAGAGAGCCTGGAGCAGAAAACCCAGGCGATCTGTGCCCAGACAGAAACTGAACTACAAAAATTGTAACATAACAAATGTATGTTATTTTAAGCTGATGAGTTTATGGTGATTTGTTATGTAGCAGTAGAAAACTAATACGTATAGAATTCATGTATTCATTAATTTCACAAATGTTAAAATAAGATAGCATTAGCAACACTAAGATGTCATGATGTTGCTATTCATTTTCCTTCTTTTATTTAATCCAGGTTTGTTGAAGTATAATTTAAATACAATAAAAGTCACCCATTTTAGTTATACAGATCAATGAGTTTTGACAAGTGTGGATAGTTGTGTAATCACAACACATTCAAGATATAGAATATTTCCATAATCCTCAACTTAATATTTTTTAGAACACCTGGCTATTTCATTGTTAGTACAGGAGCAATGTGATCGTACAGCTTTCTGTATCCTCAATGAAATCTTTGCTTTATTTCTATGTCTGTGTTCCACAATTTGAAACAATAAAAATAAATAAGTAGTGCAATGTAATAAAAATTTAGTTTCATAAAGGATATTGGAGAACTTTCCTAAATTTGATCAATTCATTAAAATTAGCTTGAGGTCTTGGTTCTTTGGAGAAAAGGTCTTTCAAAATATCAGGAAGGAAACAAAACACCACCTAGAGTAGGAAGTATAAAAGGTAAATTTGGCCTTCTAAACTATTTATGTAGAAAAGCTGTTTCTTTCTATAACACATACACAAACACACACATATACAAAATCATACATATTTCTATAAAATAATAGAGCTGACTTTTATCTGTAGAATCTGTCATTATTATATGAGTTATAAAGATTATTTCACTGAGGAGGCAAAATGCTTTTGCTACACTGAAAGAAATGTATTCTCTGTGTGGTGATAAAAACAATAGGATCTGTCAGAAATTGGTTGCAATTGCTATCTGGACTTCTTGAACAAATTAATTTTCACCATTATAAGAAAGTGTTTTGTTTTTTTGTTTGATTTTTTTTCCTCCAAGTAAAAAAGAAATGCCAGACTATAGATGTACACATATATGAATTTTCCCTTCAGATGTTGAAGCTTGATTTTCTTTAATTATATCCCTAAGCAGAAATATGGTTTTGTGTGGACGAATTTGCTGCTCCTAGGGCAAATCATCCAATTTTAGGGACTTCCCTATAATAATATACTTGATCAGTCAAGCAAGTGTGTTTATAGGTTATATAACAATTACCAATATATGAAATATAATGTGTCCCTCTAATAAAAGACTTTTCAATAAATTGAGAAAAATATTTTTTAAAATAGGGGCAAATATTTGATTATGAAGAGGACCAATATAGAAACGCCTAATAAATGTTATGCTACAGAAGACAAGTGCAGTGAGTTGTATCTTTTTGCTCATTTCAGTCAACTGCATAGCTTTGAAACTATAGGAAACTCATATTAAATGAGCTCAATCTTTTTCATCTTTAAAGAATTTGAGCTTGAATCATCTCCTCTGTGATTGCATTGGTTTCTCAGAGTACAGGTGATGCCAAAATCACTTGAGTAGACCTCTGTAACTTTCAACATTTTCCAAAGGAAGCAGAGTAGAATTTACTGGAAAATATATAGAACAAGAAATGAGTTGAAGTGGTGGTATTGTAAAATTTAGAGAAGAATTTCTGAGACACACAGTGCTGACTTGGCTTCAGTTTATTCTTGCAGTATGAATGTCATTAGCTTCCGCGACTAGTTTATCTTAGGTAAGGAAATCTGGAAGAGATTTATAAGCTTCTATTTATATGCAAAACTTTTTTTAAGTATGGCTTTTATTTAGCCATCAATGCTTACTGAGCTCTATCATTGAAAATGAAGATGTACTTAACATATACTGTCTGATAAATAGTAAATTAGAACAGAGAAAACGGACTATAAACTGAGTATCACCATTTAAATAAAATATTCTCTTTTGTTTCTTTTCTTTAAAAACATATTTTTTTCACTTTCAAGAAAGGGAATTATGACAATAAACAAATGAATATCAATACTTCTTAAGCAGGTTAAAAAGCTGCTTAAAGAACAATTTGTAATAGCAAACATTTTATAACCATAATTTCCTTTTATTTTTCTTGAATAAGAAATAATAATAATAATAATAATAATAATAATAATAGATAAATAATAACAGTAATAGCTAACACTTACTGTCCCAGGCATTGTGTGAGGTAACTCATTTCATCCTTATAAGGTGTATTTTTATCCACATTTATGGGTGAGGGATCAGAGCACAGAGAGGATATATAAATTACCAATGGTTCTCTAGGCAGTAATCACAGTAATCAAAGTCTAGTTCTAGAACCAATGCCATTAATCTTTATAAAATTTGTATGAGTATACAAATAATTACTCAAAATGGCACAGTAGGGCTACTCATTTCTATTATAAAATATTTTTAAAATAGAAAAACATACTACCTAGTAAACTTTTTACAACCTACTTTTATGCTACATTTTTTTATAATAGCCAACTTATATTAAATTTGTTCAAATGTTAGTGTTATTGTTGACTAAATATCTGTACTCCTCTAAATTTAACTTCTAACTTCATGAAAGAACATTCATATTTTCTTAATAAGGTATATCACTTTTAAATAGTTCTACCTTGAGGCTATGAAATTATTATGACTTTTATGGTTTTATTAAAACTTGTGATTAGGAAAGACAAAGCTTTTGAAACATGCTATTCACATTCATCAGATGGCATTTATAGCTAGTGAACGAATTGAAGATGAAACTATGAAATACCGACCAGCCCTTTTCTCCAGAGTCCTTGTAATGCCCCTGCAGAGCACCTATGTGAAGGAGTCTGAGTCTGCTGTGATGACTGATTATTAAAATGTTAAAATGGCAATTTAAAATTATATGCTGATCTCATTCACGAATATTTGCAACTTCAACTTCTAATTTTAATTTACTCCATTGAGCAATTCCTTCATTAAGAACTCAACAATCATTAGACCACTGTAATAAAACCTCCAAACATTTTGATTCCAAATACAATATTTGTTTCAAATAAACTTTTAGTATGGAAGCCATATTAATTATATATGCTATAAAATGTCAGAATGGTAATTTTTAACGCCCGGTGAACCTGTGAATCATTTTTAACTCCCTATGAACCTCTAATAGCATAAATAAAGTAAGGAGGGAAAACATCTAATTAATTAAATAGATGTGGGAAGAATATCCTATATATTTTATATAAAATATATATGTATTATATATATATATATATATATATATATATATATACATATATACACATATATACATACACATAAAATTAATTTGCCAAAGAAAAGGCATTTTGTTGTCCCAGACTATATTAACTTGTGTGTATGTATATGAATGCACATATGCATGGATATATGTGTGGGCACATATTTATTTAACAAAATGTGGCATATGATCAATAAAATAACCCAAAGACATACATTCTCACCACAACAATTCTGCCACGTCCATGTAATTTTAATTTCCTTGCAAGAAATTTATAGCAGTGCAACTCAGTCTACAGGAAAGAATAGTAACTCAGGCCATTTTCCTTTCTTCCGTTTTTAGCCATCCCTTACATAGAAAGATATGGATGGTCTTAAATATAACTAATTATCAACTTCTGTAAATATTTTTATTGGCTTTCTTGGAGGCTTTAAAAAACATTTTCGGTGAATAAGTTACCAAATGACATATTCACATAAGCAGTGTTAGTTACACATTGAATTAAGATATAACCATACCTGATTAAGATGATTTAAAAAGTCACCTTTCTCTGAGTTTTTTTCAATTTTTAAACTATGTATTCCATCACTGGTTGATTTTTCTAATTTTCTTATATACCAGTTTTCTTTTCAATATCCTCCATATTTCCATCTTTTTTTTTTCCCCTATGGAATTATATTGAATTATTTCTGTTCTGTTAGATTTGTGCTCCCCTTTTTATTTTTATTTTTTTTTTAAATATCAGTGATGGAACTATTTGAAAAAAAATAATCTGATTCATCTTTTTGTTTTGTGTATATTAGGTAATGATTGAAAAATATCAATAACAAAGAAGTCAAATAACATACACTTAATCATTTTCCAGGTTTAGAAGGAAAGTGTATTGTTAGTCACTTCTGCAGGCTTTTTCCCTATTGTCCTTTTCGTTCTACATTGGGAATTTCCTTAACCTTCTCTTTCCTTTTTAGTGGGAGGAGAATAGCCGCTTATATATTCACTACAGAGATTGTTGATTTGAATTTTCCTCCAATACCCATGGATGGTGCTTTCCTAATACCCATTATACGCATTTGCAAAATTCCAACCTGTCCACCATTTATAATCTTTCATACTGCTCTAAAAAGAGCTTACAATTTTTTCAAAATGATTCAAAAATATTGGCTTATTGTTTTCAAGTTTTGTACATCAGCCTAAGAGTATTATATCATGCTCTCCCATCATCTTTGCTATCAGTGGCAAATAGATTTTGGAGCTTTTCTCAAGTTTTCTGACCTCTTCAATCAGATTTATCATATCAATACTGCAATCACTTCCATAAGGCAGACATTCAGGACATCAAGTGTAAGCTCCACTTTATGATACACATAGATTTTTACCATTTTGCAGTAATATCCACTGCATCTACTACCTTTGAAATTTTACCATCAAAGAATTTGCATAAAATGTGAAATTATGTATCAATACAGACAAGTTTCTCTTTCCTTGACAGATCACATGTGAGGCCTTCAACTGTTTGAAGAGTAAACACATTGAATTAAATGAAGCAGTTATGAAGTATAGGGATATATAAAATGAAGTCCATGATCTAGAAGGAAAATAAAAGTAATCTATTAATATTCTCCAAAATCAGTGGTGTAGTTTTTGAACTTGAAAACACTTGTATGACTCAACTTGTTATGCTGTGCTTCATGCCTGAGTTTTTTAAAAGACTTATAACATGCCTCATGAATTTTGCATGCCAAAATTCAGATAAGTCCAATGTGATATGAGCAGAAATGATTAGCTGTATATAACAAGTAATTTTGGAAGTCTGCAGACAACAAATATGTTTGAATACATACACAGAGATTTATATTTTTAATCCACTGAAATTAGAATAGTGCATATTTATATTTTTATTATTGCCTCCAAATTACTAGAGCATCAACTGACTATTTATTTATTATTTATTTATTTATTTAGCTACTGACCTCATTTTTCATTATACACCAGCTGATGCTCTAGTCTGCAAGTAGAACAGATTACATCTGATATACAGATAAGGCATAATGTGGTGCTTTAGTTTGAGATAATCCATAAAAATAAAAATAAAAATCTCTCCCCTTACCTGCTAGACTCAATACTCCATAAATTAACTTACTTAAGTTATATGGCAGCAGTCACTCCCTAAACGCAGTTAGCAAACTCTTTTCTATCTTCACAGCCCTGTAGTAGCCACTCTGCATTTGCTAACAGCCAAAACCAGCATAACCTTTTCAAAACAAAGATAATGTACACCTCATGCTTCAATAACTTTCAATTGTTCCTGCTTAAGTTTCATGGCATCTGTAAGACTGTCTTCTTTTTCTTTACTGATCTTCTGGTGAGATCTCCTTATGTGATTACTTCATCATCTAAAGTTAAAGACTGCCTTACTAACCCAACAGTTGGTATCAACCTAGATGAATTCAAAACTCCATGTAGATAAATACCCCTATAGCCTAGCCTTTGAGATCTTTGATCCTCAGTTTCTTCTATGTCCAAGGCCATATCTGAATATTATCATTATTGGCAACTGTTGTAGTCTGACATCTTAAGTTCAAACATTTTATTACATAAGTACAACTATGCATCTAATTCTCACTCTTTGTTTCTATTATACCCTACTTACTAATCTCATTAGATATCATTTATTTTTCAGGCCCTTAAATTATCCTAGTATGACAATTGGTAGAATGTTTAAAAATCCAGTCTGTGACTGTTTATTAACAGGCAAGTTCAAGTCGCTTATGTGTATTGTTATTCCTGATATACTTGGATTTTTACCACATTATTTTTGTATTTTGCATACTGTTTTGGTTTGTATTTTTTTCCAATATTATCTTCCTCAGATTTTCTTTATTAATCTTTTTAAAAACACTGTTTTCTAGTTTTTATTTGTTTCTTATAAATTACTAATGTGTGCATTTGACTAAGATAAAATGAAATTTATTCTATATACTTATCACCTTCTGAACAATACAAAATTATAAAATATATTTTTTTATCTTTAAAAAAGATAAAAAAGATAAAAAGATCTTTATCTCCTTTGGTATTTAGTGTTATCATTTGTGTACCATATTGTCTTTGACCTGACTAATTATAAAATTCTCTGAAATTTATCATTATTAATTTTTCAGTAAATGAGTAATAAATTAGCAAATATATTTACTGATTCCTTAACTTACCATTTATTTTTCTTGCATGTGACTTATTTTTGTTTTCAGTAACAATCATCCCTTAGTAGTTTTTTTCTTTATGAAATTCAGAGTGTGATCTAAAAGCTATTTTTCTTTCTTATTGTTGTATGATAATCTAGATGGGCACAAAAGTCTAGTGATAGCTAGATTTCCCCAACAGATATTTGAACATTTTAATTACTTATCTTCAGGCATCTATTCTTATTAATGAAAACTTTCTGTTAGTCTATTGAAGTTGTTTGGATTTACTCTAAATGTAATGTTCTGCATTCTCTTTATGATATGCATGGGTAAGGACTGGATTTTTATAACGTTTGGAGATTGGTGTACAGTCAGTGTAAGGATTCAATATTCTCTCAACTTAAAAAACATTCAATATTATTTCTTACAATATTGCTTACACTTCTTTATCTCTATTTTGCCCTGGATTTTCTTATATCCTGAGTATTTTAACATCTCTTCCATGTTTTCCATCTTTTAAAATCCCTATACTATATTATTTGGGTTATTACCTCAAATCTATTACGTAATTCTATGTATTTTAAAAGTTTTAGTCACCAATTTTTCATTTTACAAGTTATATTATTTTTCAAATAATTTTATATAATCTATGAATGAATAAATAGCATTTATGATTCTATGTCTTTTTTATATTTTTGGTCATTTTTAAAAATATTTCTTGACCCTCCATTTTCTGGTATATTTCTTTTCTGAAAGTGTCAATTCTTTTGTTTATAGCAATTGACTCTCCTTCATGATAATTCATTTCCTCATTACATTGCCTTTTTATTTTTGAGCTCGTCTTTGAGAGGCTGTCTTTTTTTGTCCCGTCCCGTAGAGAGTTTCTTATGCCTTGGTTCTAGAAACATTCCTTTAAAATAATTTTTCAACTCTGGCTTACATTACTCTAATTAGCAACTGAGTCTGGACATGTTTTAGGTTATTATTTTATTTTGGTGTTGGATGTTAACTCTTAAGAAGAAATGTAATTCCAGATCTCACATCAGTGAGTGACGTGGACTCTAATATTCTATTTCTTATTAATAAATTCCTCCCATGACTTCAAGTGTGGATCAAATGTTCCCAGTTTTCTAATCTTCTAGCAAAGCTGGCCTTTGTTCTAGCCTCTTGCTACTACTGAGCCAAATGCTACATCTTTTCTTCCACGTAGCATTTAAAACTCTAGTCTGTAAGTTTCTAACCATCTCTTCATAGACCATGGAGGTTTAATATATGAGGTTGGACAATTAAGTTCGCAAATTCATCCTAGAAGAAGTGCTACATACCTCATTGCTGAGTATCACTATGGTCACTTTCGAAGTACTCCCCTTGGGAAGCTATGCACCGATGACTGCCCCTACTTCACCCTTCAAAGCAATTTTAGAACTCTTTTTCTGGAATGACCATCAGAGCTGTCCTATTAACTTTCATTTCCTGAATGTTATCAAAATGTCTTCCTTTCAATATTTATTTTACCTACGGGTTAAGAAAGAAGACATTGGGGGCCAGATCAGATGAGTGTTCCAATACAGTTATTTGTTTACTGGCTAAAAACTCTCTCACAGACAGTGCCCTGTGAGCTGGTACAGTGTCGTGATACAAGAGTCATGAATTTTCGGTGAAAAGTTCAGGTTGTCTAATTTTTTCACACAGCCTTTTAAGTATTTCCAAATAGTAAATTTGGTTAACCGTTTGTCCAGTTGGTACAAATTCATATTGTATAATCCTTCTGATATCAAAAAAGTTTAGCAACATCATTGCAATAACTTGTCAGACATATGTGTGTGTGTGTATTTGTTGATCACACCTCGTATATATGGGAAAGCTGTAGAACAGCCAATATTATACTTGCTTAGAATGCTAAGAATGAAGAAATCTCCCAGTGATTAAGAGGACCCTGTGAAGAGAATCCATTTTTTTTAAATCACTTATGATCTACCACCTTGGAGATCCCTATTGAGCAAGAATGCTGTGGTGTGGACAGTTGTGGAACTGAAGAGGCCATGCTGGATTACATTTCTTATATCAGGAAATTCTGCAGAGGGTCCTTTACCTGCAAGATCCTTTGAAGTATTCACACAAGTCATCCATTTGATAAACGACTTCGTTCCCTGTCTCACAGAAAACAGATACTAAGCCTGACTTAACCAATGGAGAAACAGCAGCAAGCAAGGTTCTGCAACAGTAAAGAAATACTTATACGGAAGATACTTTCTTCCCAAATCTATTCTTCCTTCCCACATGAACATGTCAGAGGAGAGGAAACCCAGAAAAGAAAGAGAAGAAGGAAGAGAAGGAGTTAGAGGGGGTCATCTCAGGTAAAGGATACCTTTTCTCTCCAAAATCCCTCCTGTGAAGACTTTGCCAGTGCTAACTGGAGGGAGAAGAGCTCATATTAATTGAACTTAGATAGATTTTTAAATTTGACTAGCCCTCTAACAGACTTGAACATGAACACAAAGTATTGGAAACTTCCCAAAATGTAGTTAAGGGAAAGGAAAAAGAGATTCAATGAAGCATGATGGAAGACAGTGATTGGAGAAAAAAATTAAAATCAATTCATTTTGATGAATCGTGTAATAAAGCAGTTATGTATGTTTTTATACCAGGAGTGAGGCCTGTCTTTGCCAGCCTTCTTTATTGATGACAGATCATTTATTTTTATAAATTAAATTATCTTCAGTGTGGTGAGGAAAGCATTTTGCAGATTTTTCCAGTTAAAATGTTGATCTATGTTAAGGAGTATATTTCTGAAACTCATAGGAAGCTAAAAATATTGAACTTTTGAGAAAATGATAAAGCACTTATTACCAGGAATGTGTCTGTGTTCTTAAGTTATTAGAACCACCTATAGAAAAGTGGGGTATCCTGTCACTTAGACCAATAGACACATTTTTACACGGAGCTAGTTTTTTTATCTACCCTTTATTTTTTCTCCTAGTAGACCCAGGTATTTGGCTCATTTGCATTTCTTTGTAATTGCTTTATACTAATATTCTGCCTGGATTTTGTCCACAAATCCCCCCCCTTTTTTTTTTCTTTTCAGCTTTATCCAGATACAAGCACATGAAAATATAAATTTGGTTGGACAATTAAGTTCACCAATGGGCTGCAACAATCTTGCTAACCTTTTTTGATATCAGAGGGATTATTCATTATGAATTTGTACCAACTGGACAAGTTTACTATTTGGAAGTGCTTAAAAGGTTGTGTGAGAAAATTAGACCTGAACTTTTCGCAAAACAATTCATGGCTCTTGCATCACGACAATGCACCAGCTCACACTGCACTGTCTGTGAGGGAGTTTTTAGCCAGTAAGCAAATAACTGTATTGGAACACGCTGCTCACCTGATCTGGCCCTCAATGACTTCTTTCTTTATGTGAAAATAAAGGAAATATTGAAAGGAAGACATTATGATGATATTCAGGACATCAAGGGTAATACAATGACAGCTCCGATGGCCATTTCAGAAAAAGAGTTCCAAAATTGCTTTAAAGAATGGACTAGGTGCTGGAATCGGTGCATAGCTTCCCAACGGGAGTACTTCGAAGGTGACCATAGTGATACTCAGCAATGAGGTATGTAGTACTTTTTCTAGGATAAGTTCTCAAACTTAGTTGTCTGACCTAGTGTGTATGTATGTGTGTGTGTGTGTGTGTGTGTTTAAATTCAATGCAGAATGCAACAGTAGTACTTATGTAGAATGACAAGAGTTAACACTGCCATATATATTAGAAAAGTAGCTTATTAAAATGAAAATTATATTATAGTAGATTAAGAGCATGTGATTTGTATTCTAATTTTCTTATTACTAGTGTACTGTGGAAGAACCTGAATTCAAATCTTAGCTTCATATTTACCAGTTAGGTAACTTTAGACAAAGCACCATACTATTGCCTCATGCCTTGATTTGTGGTGAAGGGCAAAATATACGTAATATATGGCTCTGCTCACAGGTGTGCATGGGGTTTGGGGAAAGAAAGGGAGAGAGAGAGAGAGAGAGAGAGAGAGAGAGAGAGAGAGAGAGAGAGAGAGAGAGAGAGAGAGAGAAAGTAGGTGTGTGAATTTAAAAATATGGATAGGTAACAGATAATGGAATGCACCCCCCTTCATACAAGAGTTAGACTAGCCACTGGTACTGATGATCCCAAATGATAAGGATTCAAGCCAGATACGCAAATAAGTTTTCTCAATATGTTACCCTTGGTTTTTCCATAATGGGACCACAAGGATAATTACTTGAATGTTATACGTCCTCATGACATTCTCAACATATTCAACCAATGTTTATTAAGTATTTACAGTGTGCAAGGATTTTAAATGTTCTTGAACTGTTTAGACTAAATACCCTGAGCATTCATATTTACTATTGTGTTTGTTTCTTCCCTTGCATATTTTTGTTTTACCTAAATGTATTTTTCCATCTGATTCTACATCTGTTCCCTAGTTGTATAAACTTCAGCCTTATCATCATAGGTCATATTGATGTACCCTCCTAGCAGTATACATAGTTATTACCATATCATTGACTATATTCCCTATGCTTCGCTTTACATCCCCTTCACTATTTTCTAACTACCTATTTGTACTTCTTAATCCCTCCACCTTTTTTACCCTGCCCCCAAACACCTTCCCATCTATAGTATCACCCTGATAAATCTAGTACCCATCTGACACCATACATAATTGTTACAATTCTCAACAAACACCATATTATCATGGGTTATGAATGATTTTATTCTAGATATGACATAACTTCAAATTTCCCTAGTCAATCTTTACTGTTATTTTTCTTATCACTTTTTAAAAGTTTTATAAATTGTTGTCTCTCAGGCAAATTTTTTTCTTACCAATTTGAATTTTATATATATTTTGTCTGAAATTTTTGCCTGAAATTTTGTCAATATATATATATATATATATATATATATATATATATATATATATATATATATATATTATAAAAAAGAAATATATATATAGAAGTTTTAGAGTAGAAAAGACTAATTTTCAAAGTAGAACTACTAGAGTCTAATCCAAAATTGAATTAGACCTTTATAACTTCTAAACCAGTAGTTTCTTCCTTTCTCCCAGATCCTATTTTTGTAATCTGTTACTCAGCAATTCTCCACAGACCCACAGATGCTGCCCAGAATTTTCACTTCAAATTAACTGTTTAGCAAAAAGAGCCTGATTTTCTTTTTCTTTCTTTTTTTTTTTTTTTTTTTTTTTTTGCAAATGGAAAATTACCCCCTCATATCCCCTCATAATTCTGAATTATCTGAAGACAGACATGGATATTAAGGTTAGACATGGATATTAAGGGAACAGATAGATGATTTAAAAAATGACAGAACATTCTAATCTTCATTGAAATTAGCTATGTATTTACAATTGAAGTTCCCCATAGACCACCTCACTTTGTCAATGTGAGTCCCAAGGTCCTGGTAGCAAAGGTATATTTGCTTTTATAGAATACTTGAGAATTTAGAATACATATCTGGGACTCTGTATTCCTAGGTCATTTCTATTTTAATTATAGCACTCTACTCTTCAGTCATTCCAATTAAGTCACACCCATGGCCTGAAATTTTCATTATCCATGGGCTTAGGTCTTTAGAAAATTACTGTTGAAATGTAATCATGTTATTTAGGATAGAATTGAATTTATTGATAGCTTCTTAAATGCCAATGTATTAAGGTAGTTTTAGTTTTAGGACAAATTAAAGACATGTTCTTAAATTTGAATATTAAATTTAAAAAGTTGTGACATCAACACATATTGGTGATATAAATAACTTGATTTGGGAAAGTAGGAAAACTGAGAATGTGATTAATCCAGATTGCACTTTGGAACAGGATCTCATCCAGGGGCAAGTCCTATATTTCTGGAAGTAGAGGGGAGTTAGAGATAAGGGGTCTGCTCTTGATTAGACTGGGTACCAAAACAGAAACAGAGGCAGAAGTAAAAAATTAAGATTATCTTTTTTAATTAGTGTTTTGATTTCTCTAGATAAGCACCCAGAAGTAGAATTTCTGTGTCTTATGGTAGTACGATTTTTAATTTTTGAGGAATCTTCATTCTGTTTTTCATAGTGTAAACCAGTTTACAATCTCACCAATAGTTCATGAGGGTTTCCTTTTCTCCACATCCTCACAAGTACTTATTCTTTGTTGTCTTTTTGATCATAGTCATTCTTTTTTGACATGAGATATTATTTTATATTAATTTCAGGTGTACAGCATGGTGGTTAAAAATTTATGTACTTTAAGAAGTGGTCCCCCTGACTAGTCTCGTACCCACCTAGCAGTATACATAGTTATTACCATATCATTGACTATATTCCCTATATTTTATGTCCCCTTGACTATTTTCTAACTACCAATTTGTACTTCTTAATCCCTTCACCTTTTTTACCCTGCCCCCAAACACCCTCCCATCTACGGTATCACCCTGATAAATCTAGTACCCATCTGACACCATACATAGTTGCTACAATATTATTAACTATATTCTTATGCTATACTGTACATCCCCCGTGACTACTTTGTAACAACCAATTGGTACTTCCTAATGACTTCCACTTTTTCATTCACCCCCAGCCCCTTCCCTTCTGGCAACCATCAAAATGTTCTCTGTATCTATGAGTTTGTTTCTGTTTTGTTTGTTTACCATCAGTGAAATTTTAATACAGTTTTTATCCTTTCTTAAAATGTGTGTACATTTATTTATATATATATATATATATATATATATATATATACAAAGAGAGAGAGAGAGAGAGAGAGAAAGAGAGAGAGAGAGAATAGTGAGACATAGATATAGATATATCAGTTTTTTTTAACACTTCTTTCAATTTAAAATTATTTAAATATAGAAAGCTTAAAGTCGACAGGAACTACCAAAACCAACTGCCTTAATACTGAATTACCTTCACTAATATTTATGTTAAAAGCATTATTTGCAAAAGTACAAGTCTTCAGACTAAAATAGCTTCATTTTGGGAAAGGACAAACACAAAAGTAGCCATTATGAATTCATTTAAAAAATCCCCTTGCCAGAATATTTACTCTGAAAATCTAGAAAATAGAAAAAAAAAAATTGAACTAACCACTTACAAATTTCGAAAGTATTGCTGCATATTTGGTATGAGGTTCTGGGGTTTGATTTCCTGGTCTTTTGAGATAAGAAATATGTTTGTGTCAGATTTTGAGATGAAATTTTTCTTGCATAAGAAAAAAACTAAATTATATTGGAAACCCTATCTTAGGAAACAATTTTAATATTAATTGACCATAAAATGTAATACTGCAAAAAACATTAGCTTCTTTGTCAGTAACTTTTATGACTGCTATCAACTGTCTTTTTTTTTTTTTTTTTGACAACATAGTGAAAATATAAATTGTGTGTTTACACCCACTATATATTTTTGGAATAAAGAAAAAAAATCCTTCTATCCATACCTTTTCTTAACCTAGAAAAATGAATCACTTAAAGAGTTATAGTGTAAAGAACATGGTGATTCCATTTCTAGCATTTACTTTTTTAACCTGAAACAGGTAGTGCAACAATTAAAAGACTGTCATCTTTTTAAGGTTAAAGTAATTAACTTTAACCTTAATGATGTTGAACTTCATTATAGGATTATCAAGTGACTTGATGGGAAAATATATGAAAACTAGTTTATAAACAACTAAAAGAGCAATGTCAGTGTTAATATTACTACTTATATTTCTATAATGATTTATAAGAATAGTATCAATACGATTTATGCCAACTAACATGATGCACAGTGGAAAAAAATTATATTGTTACTAACACTGTGTCCTTATGACAAGTTTCGAGATTAGCTTGAAGATGTGTAACCAAGAAATGTGTAAAATAGTCATTACAAAAGTCTAGGTACACTTGACCTGAACTTTAATCCCATCATCTGACGAAGTCCAAAGTGCTCTCAGTATTTGCAAATTTTCAGGGACATGTTTTCAAACTACTGTCTACTCCTGGTGTCTGTGTTGTTACAAGCAATTCTCCTTTGCCAGCATCAGCCTGGAAGCAAAATTTTCTTCTGTTATGTTTTGGCATGCATGCACATGTGACACACACACTGCACACTCACACATGGTCCAATTACACCAACTACTCTGGACTAGAATAAAATGAACATTTATGGGTCACCATAGATGATTCATACTGTATACAACTGGTACCTCCCTCTCTTTTTACATTCCCTCATCTCCTCATTCTTCCCTCGATGCCTTTCTCTAAAGGACCAATATTGTGTTAGTCATGGTTAGATTCTTTGAAAACTTAGGGTTTCTATATTGAATATTATGTGAATATAATATATATATATCTTTCTTAGATGAATTATGGTGTCAGTGGTAGAAGTAAAATATTTTTGCTATAGTTATCCAAATTTTGGTGGCATGTTAGCCATCTGATGAATATTCAGCCCCATGGGAGAAGCCTGGATACCATTTTAAACTTAATTCAGATAAGAATTATTTCAAAAATATGTTATAAATTAATACTGGCTATAGTAGAATATCTGTTCTAAGCTCATTTTAGGTATCAATTTTCCAATTATTATAAAAGGTGAGTAGCTAGAAATGTCAACAAAAACTTCCCTTCTATGAGTGGTGGAGGGCACTATTTAGAATCTTATTTGACTTTGAAATGCCATTTGTGTCATTCAATTTCAAATGTCTCCAACACACTATAGTATTTTATATCCATATGTTTTGTCTGTGTGCTCAGCATTGTACATTGTGGCTTTCAGGTAAGATTCAATTAATAAAACAGAAGCCATTGTAGGTATTGCAAACATGAAGAGTTTATATCAATAAATAGAAGCTTAAAACATGTTGGCAGGGTTAGGAAAGTAACTATCAGGGAATCTCCCTACCATTGAGTATTCAAGAAATCAGGAAAGCAGTATGGAGGTTCTTCAAGAAATTAAAAATAGAACTACCATATTATCCAGCAATCTCACTTCTGGATATATATATATATATATATATATATATATATATATATATATATATTAATAGGAAACTAAATCATTGTCTTAAAAAGATATCTGAACTCCCATGTTCATTGCAGCATTATTCACAATAGCCAAGTTATGGAAACAACCTAAGAGTTTGTCAACAGATAAATAGATCACAAAAGTGTGGTATATACTGAATGTGCAATGAAATGACATTCTACCTTAAAAAGGAAGGCAACCCTGTTGTTTCTGGTAACATGAATGAACTGGAGAGCATTAGGCTAAGTGTAATAAGATGAAGTATGACAAATACTGCATGGTATCATTTACGTTTGTGTGGAATTAAGAAAAAGTTGAACAGAGTAGAATGGTGGTTGTCAGGGAGGTGGAAATAGGGAGAGGTTGGTAAAAGGGCTCAGACTCCAGTTATGAATAAGGACTGAGGATGTAATGTATAGCATGGTGTTTACTGTTGATGACACTGTACTGTACAATTGAAATTTGCTAACAGAGTAGAACTTAAATGTTCTTACCAAATAATAAATAAATAGATAGATAGATAGATAGATAGATAGATAGATAGATAGATAGATAAAATGAGGTGATGGATTTTTTGATTAACTTAATGGGGAAAATCATTTAGCAATATATGTGTATACAAAATCATCACACTGTACACTTTCAATAACTTACATTTAAAAAAAAATGTACCTCAATAAACCTGAAAAAAGAAAATAAATTTTATGGAGCTAATAAGTGATGGAGCTGGGTTTTAAACCCAGGCAGCTGGGATCCAGAATCCATACTATTAACCACTAATCCTTCTTGGCGGAAACTATTCTCACAAATTACATCTTAATGGCTTTACAATGTATTATGCTTATAGAATAATGTAAGGGCATTAATTAAATTCAAGGCTACTGCAGAACACACAGTGTAGGGACATCCTTTCTTCTGTGGGTTTCAAAGCAATGAAAGGGTTGTTTGAGCAGCAACTGTTCATGAAAATTTTGCCATGTAGAACTTATCTGAGTCAGCTCCCAATACACCAACATACACTATGCTTCTATTAATGAGTGATTTAGCAAACCGCTTCAATGGAGCAAACTTCAGGAACACTGCAGCGACATCCAGCTCCATATGAAATCACAAAGAAAAGAAAAAATACTTGGAATCCTTGATAACTGTAAGGCATGTTTGAGCCATTCTGATACAGGATCCTCCCAAAACTGATGTGAATATACCCTTTTCTTAATGCATGAATCTATTTAAAATAAACATCACTGATAACTTTGAACATTTAAAGCTATGTAATACACATTAGGAAAAAGCAATCTGATAAGGTGTAAAAAAAAAAAGGCAAAGGAGCCACACGTGTATTTCAAGAAGAGAAAAATAGTAGGGAAGCCTATTGCACATTGAAGCTAGAGCAATTTCAAAAGGTAATTCTTAATTGTTTATCATTCATTGCTTGCTAGTTACGATGGGGCTTCAAATTATCAGACTGGTAATTTGAAATGCTCATGTTATGAAAAGTTTTTGTTATTATAAACTAAATTTCATAATAATGTTTTTTTCTCATCTATATTTTATTTTAGTCTTATTGACAATTAACATAAGTCATTATTTCCTCCTCATAGTAAAATAGATGCTTTGGTAGAAACTTGCCAAATATGTGTTTTAAAATGCTTATAACAGGTAGAAAAATAACTCTATGATTCTTTGTTTCATTGTTTTCATCTTTTTTTTTTTTAAATATTTCACAAGTTTAAAGAATTACCTTTTTATAGTTTCCCTAGTTTAAAATTCCAGACATTAATGGAAATACTAAAACAAAATATGATTATAAAAATGATTCTTAAATAATGCCCGAGAGAGGGCCTAAAATCAACTTTATCTATTCCCTGCAGGCACAGCCTTAACATAACATGTGAACTCTATTTAGCTGACACTGGTGGTGTAAGTATTTTTCACAACTAATCAGCACCTGAATAATCAAAGGTGTGTACCATCCATCAGCTTTAATGAAGCATTAAAATACTTTAATGGAACTTAAGGTAATTAGAAAGTCTCTTATGCAGTTCATCCACTAACAAGAAGAAAATCTTCAGGATTAATAATAATGGAGTAAAATTTCCAACAAAGAATGGGCCCTGTGGGGACAGAGCCAGGAGTGCAGTTTCCAGGCTCTCAGCCTCATGTGGAAAGGTGCTCAATCGGGTAGTAAATAGCCATCAACTGTGATTGGATGGCCATCAGCTGTGGCTAGTTAGCCATCAGCTGTAACCAGTGAGCCAGTGGCCACTAATATAACTGCTGTGGCTACGCTAGCAGAAAATGGGGGCTAGCAAGAAGATGGTGGCTGAGCTAGCAAAAGTGGATTTCAGTTAGCAAGTGAGATGGGTTGGCAGAGGGAAGTGGACAGCAGGTTGCAGATTGTGTGGCTCCTGCTTCCTGTGTCTCCAATCCAGCTGCTAGCGAGAATATAGTGGTAAGACTCCCCTATCTATGGCTTCATGGGTGTTCCTTTTTGGCCTAGTCACATCCTGAATTATTATGTGGGGAGTGGGAGCTGAGACCCTTCAGGCCGCCCCGAGTGACAGGCCCCTATTTTACTTCAGCAATCCCATTTGTAAAACTAGATTTTGTGTGTTTCAAGGAGGATATTGGGTCTAATTAATGAGTGAACTGTTATGAAATATTAAAAGCACAGTAGTTGAAATTATTCCTGTTGTTCTTGCTTAAGGATCATAAGAGATAAAAATTTAAAAATACAATACAGTTCTGTAAAGATTCAGAAGTACATTTGAAGAATCTAGTGACTTAGGGGAGATATTTTATCCTATAGAATGATATTTATCTAATAAGGACCTTAAGACTATTGGAACAAAGAAAATTCACTATGTATAAAAGATAGGTTGTGTATTATAATTTAACAAAATTAGTTGTAATAACCGATATTTAACATTATATTTATGATTACTTGACAATCAACCATCAGCTGAAAAGCAGAATTATTAAACAATCTTGTTTTTGAAGCAGCTTTAGTGACAATATGTCAGCAATTGATTTTCTACGGAATCTATTCTCTCTTTACTTATTACTTATAGAGCATTTATTATATTTTGGGTGGCTTTCTAAAAGCCAAATTTCCCAACCTGATTTGTGGCCAATGCAATGATAAAAGTGCATGAACAATTATTCTGCTAGAACTATGGCCTTTTACTTTCCTAACCTCTCTCTTACCTGATGTTTAGAACTTGTGCTCTGGTCATTATTTTCCACATTGAGGTGACCTCTGTGCTCCAAGATGGTGGAGCAGAGAGAAGGAATGAGTCTAGGTCTCTGAATAGTCATGAAACTTGTCACAAGCCCTGGACATCTCACATCAACTTATTTTATGTGAGAGAAAATAAGCAATTCCAATAATTTTACTGAATATAAATTAAGAGATAATATGATTTAAGTTAAATATGTGGTATACAACAGTTTTTAACAATGAAAGATACATATTTAAATTATAAAATAAGTGATATTTTATCAGTGATAATATGTGATAAAATAAGATGTATATTTAAATGATAAAATGAAGTTAATAATATATTATATTAAAAATAAAGATTAAAAAGTAAAAAATAATAATTAATATGATTATAAAGCTCAAATAATATATGTTGAAAAAAAATTAACGTGTAGGTCCTGGATCCAAGATCCTGGGCTTCCAAAAAGCTCCACTACTTATTAGCTGTTTAAACTTGGGCAGTTTATTTTACCCTCTACTTCAATTTTTTAACCTGTAAAATAAGGATACACATTGTGCCAATTTGACTAGCCTTGTTGTGGAGGATCAAATTAGATACAGATAAAATACTTAGAAGACAAGCTTGCCCTTAGTAAATTTCTAAGGTTAAATTTCATTTATAAAATGAAGTTAACTGAAAAATTATGTTGTCATAGTTTTATTTTAATTTCTCATTTTTTAAATCAAAATTATTTTCTCAACCTTGTTTGTTTTACCATTTTATATTGGAGTATTAAAATATTTTTATCTTTTGTAATTGTTTTCCTTCTTGGTTTAAAAATAGTAGGCAAGAATTATATTGCAATAGAAGTGTCTTCCAAAAGAAGAAATAGTTAATTTTTTTCTTCCAATCACTAATAATATTTTAATGTATGTTATTTTTGAAAATAATAGTTCAGATCATTTTGTTCTGGTGCATTTGCATTCCTGGATAGGCATACAGAAGTAACATATGACTGGGAATCTTAGGGGAAGGTGGAAACAGGTCTACTTAGGTTTGTAAAAGGGAACTCACCAAAGAATTTTCACCAAATAGGTGATAATTCAAAGTGAATATGATTTGACTTAACATGTGGCAGTAGAAATGGCAAGACCTACAGCACTGTAGGAATATAGTGACTGGAGGTAGAACTTCCTTATATTGTTTACAAGGGACATGTAAACAGTTAGATATTTAAGTCTGGATTTTAATGTAGAAAGCATTCGGGATTCATCAACCTAGAGTTGAGATTTAATGCCACTGAAATGGGTGAAAGAATAGAAAAAGGAGAGAGTAGTGAGGCTCTTTAATGGAGCCCCAAACCATTGGGCCTACTATAATACAGTGTATGGAATCCTGCCTAAATGATTCATGTGCAAAAATGTATTGTAAAGGATGCTCAGAAAAGAAAAATGTTTAAGAATAAAAGAGTGGCCAACTGGTCAGTCTCTCTCTCTCTCTCTGTCTCTCTCTCTCTGACTAAATTCATAGGACTGAAGCTTCCAGTAGATGTGGTAATATGTGGTCTTTGACCATGACGAGAGAAATTTCAGAAAAGTGCTAAAGAAGAAGCTAGGTTATTTTGGTGGAGTGATTTAAAGAGAAAATGGGTGAAATAAAATAGTGTCATTTGTGACAAAATAGATGGATATTGAAATTACACTAAGGGAAATAAATCAGACAGAAAAAGTAGAGAACCATATGATTTCACAGATATGTAGGATATAAAACTGAAAGCAACAAAGGAAGAAGACAAACAAACAAAGAAACAAAAACTGATAGACATAGACAACAGTTTAGTGGTTACAGAGGGGAAGGGGGAAGGGGGTGGTAGATGAGGGTATAAAGGATCAAATATATGGTGATGGAAGGAGAATTGACTGGGTAGTGAACACGCAATGTGATATACAGATGATGTATTACAGAATTGTACACTTGAAACCTATGTAACTTTATTTACCATTGTCACCTCAATAAACTTAAAAAAAAAAAAAAAGAGCAAGTGGGAAATGAAATGGTGGATCCACAAAGTGCAGACAATACTTCTGAACCAGTTTTGCTCTGGAGAGGGTGGCAGAGGGTTGTGGGCAACAGCACAGTATAGCTTACAAATACTGAAGTTAACAGGACATATCATTATGCCGACTTGAATAAAAGGAGAGTTTGAATGAACTGAAGGTAACATAAATGAGGAATAATGAAATCACAAATTTACTCACCCTAAGTTTGATAGGTAGAGAAAACATAATTTCTTTGTCTCTAACTGATCTGATGTCTTCTTAAGATCTTGCCATCCCGAGTAGCTGATACACTGACTTTTTCCAAATATATTCCTTCAGGTTTAAAAAAAAGTCTTCATTTTAAAACTTGTGTCAATTCAGGACTCAATATTCTGTCAAAATTGGTTCAGGCATCTTTAAATGGTATAGTATATCATCAAATTTTGTACCCTCTCCTTTTTGTCCCATTCTGAATGCGAGGAACAGTGGCTGGCTTGCTGTGTTTTTAAGAAGAAATATGAGAGGGAACGATGTTGTTCCACATGCATTTGCATTTTAGCTGACACTGTCGCTGGTGTCCATTCAGGTGTGATAGCCTCATTACTACACTAGTTGTTCTGAACAATGTATGTGGCCTCAGTGCCACTACCTGTAGCATTTGCTATTTTTCTGTTAGCAAGCAGGATTTGTTAGCAAGCATGTGAGATATGTAGGTATCTCTTCACTGGAGCACAGAGGACATTCACTGTATCCCACAAAAGATATTAGGAGTCAGGAATACTGCCACAATCCCTTTTTTCTACTTCCTCCCCACCATCAGTGCTTTGTTATTTCTTTCACATCACCTGAGACATGAAACCAAATCTATCTTCAAGTTCCCCTAGCTCAATTCTTTCCCATATTAAGTCCAATGAAGAAAGCCATTAGCCTGAAGTCTTCAATTTCTCTCTACATATTCAAATATATCTAAATTACTTCAGGCTCTGTTATCAGCCTTCCTAACTTTGTCTCTCACTTATTTTTCTTCATACAGTCTTTCAGGAATAGAAGGAAATGAATTAAGGATTTTAATATATTTTTATGTCATATCCACCTACCTTCAGTCTGCATACATCATGACCTACGAGTATGTGCCACCTGTTCTTTATCCATTCATCCCTTCAGGGACACCCAGGTAGACTTCATATCTTGGCTATTGTAAACAATGCTGCAATGAACATATGGATGAGCATGTACCCTCGAAGTAGCATTTTGAGTTTCTTTGGCTAAATGCTCAGAAGTGGAATTTGTGGGTCCTTCTTTTTCTCTTGTTATAGGCTTTGTTATAAAGTCTATTTTGTCTGATGTAAGTATTGCTTCCCACACACACACCCACTGCACCCTATTTTCATGAATTTTCTTTTTCCCAGCCCTTTACTTTCAACCTGTGTTTGTCTTTCAATCTGAAGTGAGTTTCTTGTAGGGAGCATATATAAGGGTCTTGTTTTCTTATCCATTCAGCACCTTATGTTTTGATTGGAGCATTTAATCCATTTACATTTAAAATAATTGTTGAGAGAATGTAGTTATTGACATTTTATTATTCATTTTTTATTATTTTTTTTTATTTTGTCTTAAATCCCTCTAAGATTCCTTGTAATACTGGTTTGGTGATGATGAACTCCTTTAGCCTTTTCTTGTTTAGGAAGCTCTTTATTTCTTCTTCCATGCTAAATGACAGCTTTGCTGGATAGAGAATCTGAATTATAGGTCCTTGTTTTTCATCACTTTGAATATTTCCTACCAACCTCTTCTGAAATGCAAAGTTTCTGTTGAGAAATCAGCTGATGGTCTTATGGGAGCTCCCTTGTAGGTAACTGCTTTCTCTTGCTGCTGTGAAGTTTCTCTCATTGTCTTTAACCTTTGGCCTTTAATTATGATGTTTCTTAGTGTTAGACTCTTTGGGTTCATCTTAGTTGGGACTCTCAGTGCTTTCTGGGCTTGTGTATCTATTTCCTTCACCAGGTTAGGGAAGTTTTCTGTCATTATGTTTTGAAATAGGTTTTTTGATCCCTTGCTCTTTCTCTTCTCCTTCTGGTACCCCTATGATGTCAATGTTGGTACACTTGGTGTGGTTTCAAAGTCCCCTTGAACTATCCTCATTTCTTTTGGATTCCTTTTTCTTTTTGCTGTTTTGATTGGGTGTTTTATGCTACCTTATCTTCTAAATTGCTGATTCGATCCTCTGCTTTATCTAATCTACTTTTGATTCCCTATAATTTATTGTTCATTTCTGTTATTGCAGTCTTTATTTCTGACTGTTTCTTTTTTATGTTTTCGATTTCCGTTTTTATGTTTCCTATCTCCTTGCTGAAGTTCTCCCTGAGATCATTGAGCATCCTTGTAACCAGTGTTTGGAACTCTGTGTCTGGTAGATTGCTTGTCTCCATTATATTTAGTTCTTTTTCTGGAGCTCTGTTTTGTTCTTTTACTTGGGACATGTTTCTTTCTCTCCCCATTTTGGCTGCCTCCCTGTGTTTGTTTCTATATATTAGGTAGGGCTGCTATGTCTCCCAATCTTAGTAGAGTGGCCTTATGTAGTAGGTGTCCCATGGGGCTCGGTGGCAATCTTCCTGGTCACATGAACCACACATTCCCGGTGTGTCTCTTGTGTGGGTTGTATGTGCCCTTCTCTTGTAGTTGAGCCTTGGTTGTTGTTTGCTCATTAATGGGAGGGATTGACTCTTGAGTTCATTAATTGTGAGAAATGGCCATGAGTACAGTGGAGGAGGTGAAGTCAGAGGCTGATCCTACAGAACAGGATTTGCCTCAGCAGGGCTCTGGTACCTTCCTAATCTGCCCTTTGGATGTGTCATCCTTGGAGGTGCCTGGATGATGCTCCAACTCATTTGGAAGCTGGCCACTGCGGGACACTAGCCCCAGGACCACCTGGGAGGGGACCCACTACAGTTCAAGTGCCCCACCTGGAGCCACCTGGTAGAAGCCACAAGGCAATCTGCAGATGGCCACTGTCCCCACTCAAGCAGTGATTGGCAGTGTCCTAAGAGGCCAAGCCAAGAACCCAGGCCGGCTCCTGTTAGTGCTGAGCTTATGGATGCTCAGTCAGAGGTGCGGACACACTCAAGCCAGATGCTGCTTGTCTGGGTTCTGAAAACCTTTGACAAACCCTAAGACAGTCTGCAGCATGAGCCAAGGCAGGCAGTCTGTATGAAAAAGCATTGGAAGTGGCTTCGGTTTGCCCAAAGGTTAGGTGGGGCTTGGTCTCAAAATCACCATGGTTTGGCTAAAAAATGGCGTCAGCATGCTGGGAAGGGGGAGCACTCATCAAAGAAACAATGACTTCCACCAGCTCCACTGTCAAGAAAAAAAAACTGCCCCTCCAGCCTTTACTCTGAGGCTAGACAACTCAGTTCCTCCCTGTATGTCGCTGGCACCCTTTGATTTGCTGTCCCGCACTGGAGCTCAGAGTGACTAAGTCCGTCAGCAAATAAGACCTCCCTGCAGGGTCTCTTTAAGTGACTGGAAGTGCAGCCTCCCTCCATCTGACTAAACCACAATCTCATCTGGTTTTCACAGCCAGACGTTATGGGGACTTCTCTCCCTGGCACTGAAACTGAGCTGGGGAGAGGTTGGGACCCCTTGCTCCTCAGGAGGGACCTCTGTAGCTGAGATATCCCTCCTGATTTTTAATGGTCACACGTGGGATTGGGACACCCTTTTCACCTCTCTGCCCCTCCTACCAGTCTCAAGGTGGCTTCTTCTGCACATCCTTAGTTGTAGTGCTTCAGTTCAGCAAGACTTCAGATGACTCTCAGTGAGTTGTAATTTTGATGTGGTCACGAGGGAGGTAAGCACAGCGTTTACCTACTCCACCATCCTGACCAGAATTCCTAAGTGCATCTGTTTTAAATAAAGATAAAACAATTCACTCTAAGCATAGGGAAAAGAAATTAGAAAGTGAAAGAAGACAGAAAGCCTTCAGTTACAATGTTCTGCTCCATATAGAGAGCAATGTCTTTAATTACCAATCAGTGTTTTTGAATTAAATCTTATCAAGTGGAACCAAATCTAAACTACATCTCATTGGAAATTAGTACACTCTTAATGAGAAGTGCAATTTAATAATAATTATAATTTAACCAATCATGAAAGTTAATTGCAAAAAAAAAAAAAAAAAAGCTATGTAATTATTGAGACCCTAAGAACTTAAAATAGTATATTGTATAATACTGAGGGTCTTATATGCTGGTATACATAGTACAAGTTTTGATAGATTAGGTTCAATGGTGTGATGATATATTTTATAATACTTGTATACAATCTTACATAATACGTTTTGTAATAACTTTTTTTTTTAATTTATTAGTTTCAGGTATACAAGACAAGGTAATACTTAGACGTTCATCATTTATATCCCTCACACTGTGAACCCCACTCCCCCCATCCACTATCCCTCCGACCTCACACCGAGCCATCACATTATATATAAAAATTATAGTTGGCATTCATTAATGTTTAGCTTCTGGTGTACAATGCCATGATCAGGCATCCATAGTACCCCTGAGGTGGTCTCCCAAATAGGACACATGTCCATCGGATACCCAACAAAATCTTTACATTATTGAATATGTTCCCCAAATTAATTTTCAAAAAACCCTGAGGCCATCTTGTGGTTACCAGCTGCTTCCTAATCCCTTCTCCTTTCCCCTTATCCACCCCCCCCCCGCCCATCTAACAACTCTCGGTTTTTTCTTGACCATAGAAATAACATACATTCTTCCTTTTCTCAATTTTTATATATTGAATGTTAATCTTGTACATTACCAAGATTTCAATGGATTTTTTTGAAATGTCATTAAGTTCTAATGACATCATGAACAATTGGTTTCCTTTGCATGTTAATCTATCAATCTATTGAGATACCATTAATCTCATTTTGTCTATATATAAACTTACCCCTGCTTTCAGAAGTGAAAACATATTCTACAGTACCTGACAAGAAAGAACATAAATATTGAAATCTATGTGTTGTAAACTTTACCTAGTTATTCAGGATTCAGCAGAATATCATCTCAGAGCAAATACCTAACAAATACTTGCTGATTAGTTGATTCCACAAGTTAAAAAAGCCTCACAGATATGATAAAGAAATTGAAAGTACAGTATCTTGAATCAAATAAGCAGAAGTCAATACACAATTCTCTGATAATGTTATGATCACATCTTTTAAAGTAGATTTTTATTATATTAACATAATTATTTTATGTATATCAACATAGAATATAGATACATAAATCCATGTATCACATTATTCTAGTGTTAAAATACTTGTTAGTTGTAAGTATTTACAAGGTCAAAAAAATCAAATATAGATCTTCAAGTTTTAGTTTCCATACCCTTAAGAATGCTATAGCCAGATTTCTCAGTAACTGAGTTCTAATATCTTCATCCTCCTTTTCCTGTGCTTTATTTTCTCAACTTAAAGAAAGCATAATGGTCAGTGTCATAGCTGAAGATATATAAATATTATCTAGAGATTTGCATACCTTGCTAGGTATTTGAAGAACAAACAGAGGGTCTCTTCTATTTGGTGCTCAGAAACTGCATAGTTTATGTTATGTTATCATTGCAAAATGATAGCATAAAGAATTGTCTTTTTTATTTGGCAAATTAGAAAACAAAGTACAACACAACATGGCTACCAGTACCTTATTACTTTTACCATTTTAAATAGATCTATTTCAATATAAATATTTCAGCCATCTTAAAGAAAATACACTGCATGTAATTTAACTTTAAAGATTTGCTCATGTGACTCAACATAGACTCTGAACACTGATTGCATTGTTGTGTTTTGACAGGATGATAGCCCTTAAATTATAAAGACATGTGCTTTTGTTCTGAAACATTGATTGTAAAGTTCTGCTCCATAGTCCTGAAGCTTTCAAGGAAGCACCATACAATTAACCTCTTAGGAAAATGTTTAAATAAACAGTGACTTTTAATCAAGTTATCACAAAATCTGTATACCACTCTTTATGTAGTGTCTCTCTAATGTCAATGCACATATAAATCAGCTGGGGATCATGTTAAAATGTTGGTAAATGATTTTTATTGAAGAAATTTGAGCTATCACTAGAGAGCCTACATTTCAAACAAACTCTAAGGTATTGTTCATGCCACTGATACAATGACCACAGTTTATGTAGCAAGATTTTACCAAATGATGTACACTTATTACCACTTATACATGTGACATTTGGAGAATTATATGTAATGTTGCAACTGCAGAAAAGAAAGGAAGCTGCCCATGGATTCTGTCTCAAACAAGATAATAACATTTTTCATTTGTTGTAAATATGATCCATTATTTCTGCTCCAGATAAAGTCATAAAATAGGCCTCTACTTCTTTGAGGTAACCTGGTTTTGACCTGTGTGTCACAAACTGCCACCTTTAAAATGAATGTTCCATATCTATTTTTTTCTAAAAAGAAATCTATCTCAGTAGCCACTACCTCAGTGTAAGTACTACATTAAATTTAGTTAATATAAGTACAGTGAAAATACATAGGAAATATACAACAGTTTGGCTCTTGCTATTATTAAATGTCTGCTTTGATTAATTGGGACTTATATTCTCCCCTGATTTTAGCGAGGTCCAAACAATACCTGTTCAATAAATATCCCCAACTGTCATGCTCTGACATCTTGTGTCAACTTTAAGCAGTGTTTCTTTCTTACTGTCTCTCCTGATTTTCCAGCTGTCATGTCTCACAACTGTCAATTTGCCTGCTTCTTGTAAAATTACCCCCTTTTAATTTATTGTTTTTGTTGTGGCTTAACAATCCAAATGAATGGTCTCATTAGGTTCATATTTAAAATAAGAAAATAGACTGTGTATAAAGAAGGAAATTTGGGGTATTTTATGAATAGTGTAAGACCTTTTAGTGATTTCATTTCATACTTCCTTTCTAGTTCATGAAATACTTGAATCTTAGCTCTGGGTTTTTGTCTAAATTCCAGATATTTGATGTTGGATAGCAATTGCTAGAAAAATTGTCTCTTATTGGTTTTAAACCAATAATAAGTAGCATAAGTTGATAAAAAAAATCCAAGTTATTTAACATAACGGGTGTATTCTATCCCTGGATCTCATGATTCATAGTTTACAGATGAAGAAACTTGAGAGTCTCTCTTCCTTATTCAACATGAAAAACTTAACAAAACTTAACAAGCAAATGCCATTTTATATTGCTGAAAAACTGAAAAAAAGATTTCTAAAATCTTCAGCTAAAAAGCAATTTGAAATTCCAGACCTCATCTGTATTTTAATTTCTGCTCTTGGATCTAATAGCCTTGCACTGAATTGTGGTTAGTCTATTCACAGAGACCTATATCTATGGTCATGTCAATATAAATAAATACAAAACATAATGAAAAATAGATTTCCATCAATTTATTTTATTGTGTGGCTAAGATCCAGAAATCCTACTTCCATTGTTACCCTAGCATTCTTATTCTCGGCAAATTAAATCACCTCATTTCATGCTCATGTTCACAATTCACCCACAATGTAAAAATCTGAAGTATAACTTAGCTCCATATGAGGAAACTGGTGGTGGACATGTAATGTAAAATAAAACATTCTTGTAGACTGCTGGTTTGTGCATGCCTCTCCAGAACTATCCCCCAATATCAATAATAAAAAGAACTCCATTGGCTTGGCAGATCTAATGCTTATGGGAAAGATTTTAAAGTCTTGGCAAGCTGATCATCCAAACTGATCACCCAAACTGATCACCATAGTCCAGATGTTACCACGCTAAATTCTGTGCTCTAAATGTCCTGACATTACTTGTATAATTCATCTTAAGTTTTTTTAAATCTACTTAGCCTGTCATTCTATGTTCTTTTCTGTTTCTTAATTCTTCCCTTCCTTTCCATCTATCTACTCTCTACCATGTGCCATACATTATATTAGGCACTGGTGATGTTGTGATACTTGTGTCTTTCACGTATCCTCAAAAAATTCAAAATCTTAATTCTCAGGTCATTTGAAAATACTCTCAGAAGTTTCTTTATTACTAGATTCATTTGTAATTTTTCTCAGCAAATTATGTTTTTAAGATTCTACTCATTGTCTTGAATTTTTATCAACTTCTCTCTCTCTCTCTCTCATGGGATTGCAACCTCAGTTTGTCTTCCTTTATTTATTATGTGGATTACAATATCACCTGTTTCATAGAGTTGTCATCAGGATTAAATGGGAAAACCATATGAAGTGCTTTGATTATTACCTGGCATATAATAAGAGTTCAATACATTTATCTAAATAATTATCAGTATTAACATCATTATAATTATTACATCTATATTATCTCTGCAATTAAAAATCCTAGAAACATCTGCCATTAGAGAGAGCAATCAGGAGAAATCATTGAGCCTGGCGAGATGCCCACACCTGATAGATACTGCATTAAATAAATGCAAAGAGGTTTATCCCCTTTTAACTCCCTTTTGAGTATTTGGATTATGTTGAGGAAATAGATAATTTGATTTAAGTTGTCTTTGACATTGCTCTAACAGGAGCTAATCTTCTTTTTCCCCAAAGAGAGATCAAACCACAGAATAAGTCTTGCCTGTGCAAGACTACTCAACTCTATTTTAATTACAATGCGTGGTTATCTTCTATTAATAAAAAGTCACATGACTTCCATGTGTGATATAATATTATACTTTCAATTTAAAAGTCATATTTGTAATAAAAAATGAGTTAATTAAAATATTAAGTAAATAAAATTAACAAATAACTTGTGGATATCTCAATGATGATATGTGCAGCATTTGAATAACTTAAGTTTGGGAAATACCAATATAGCCCGACATCTTTATTTTACATAAGGGTAATCTGAGTCCTTGAAAGAGCAAGTAGTTTATCTAAGATTAGGATACAGGCCTAATTACTTTAAAAACTTACTAATGTGTACCAATATCATACCAGTTTTTATTATAGAGAATAATGTTCCGTATGTTTTCATTCTAACCCTATTAGACAGTTTAGATATTTTTTTATAAAGAAGGAACTATTACCATTATGTATACTCATGTGCCTGCTTTATGTACAAGAACTCAATACTATTTGAACTAATCTGAAAATTAAGAAGGAAAAATGCCTACCAAAATAAAAATTTTAAAAGAGATCAACTTAAGAATTCTTAAACCTAGATCACATTTAACCTAAGATATGATAGAGAAATGTAGTGTTGATAAACATACTGGAGTGTAAAAATGATTGTCTCTGATGGAGCACTAGTTTTGAAACTTGTTTTATGGAGCAAACAGAATATACTTCAAAATATTAAAGGAAGGGGGATTTCTATTCATGAAAATTATTTACAGAAATGGTATGTTTCTCAAACTTCACTAGCTAAATTATCATAAATATGTTATTAAAGCTGAAGCCTGAATCTTTTGCTCGCATTTTTACAGAAATTAATTCAATATGAATTGGCTTGCTGAATCATAGCCTAGAAGCTAAGGGTCAATCTGAGAACTGATGATTTGGTGTGAGAAAGGAGAATTTCTTTCGAAAGAAAGAACTAAATCTTTTCAATCCTAGAAATTTTGAAACACACTTTGACAACTCTGACACAAAATTGGAAGAAAATGAGAAAGTTTTGAAAAACAAATTTTCTAGAATGGTGAATAAATTTTAAAATTCTCCATAACTTTTCAATAGTAAGATAGAGGATTAATTATTTATCATTGATATAAGAATATCCACAGCTTGTACAACTTTGAAATATGTCTGTATGAGGGCACAGTGTATGAATTAATTTATAATGATACCATCATTTATTGACTGCTTACTTGGAAGTCACTGGGCTTAACAATTGGAACTATCTCATGTAATCATGAAAATATTCTACAATACCCTAATAAGGAGAAAACTGAGGTCTATACCGGTTATAAGGTGAGTCAGAATTTGAACCCAGACTCCAAAGCCGTGAATCTTAGCTGTACTCTTCTTTGCTGACTCATATGTATATTTATGCCTTACATCTTATCTTTATTCTAAAAATATACTTTGATAACTTCTGAGGCTACCTGACTATAGTCTTTGATTTTCCTTTTTTTTTTAAGACTAAAGCCACTTTGATATGTTTTAAAATAACATTTTATTCTTTGTAATTGGAAAAGTAGCTGTAAAATGTATTTGTCCTTTGATGATTGATTATCATAGTTTCAAAGTTAGTTATTCATACTGTGTTGCTTTTCTTTTATTCTGTCCTTGAATTGCTTTGAGTTTGTATTTTAAGTAGGGAGGAGACAGTCCTTTGCTCAGCATATTCAGAGGAGAAAGATCAGGACAGTGAGAGGATATTAAAACTGTTTTTATGCTGAATGGTTAGTGAAATTGAGTTTGTTTGTTTTGAGTAAAACAAAAATGGAGATGTGATTAAAAACAAGGGAACATGACTATTGTATTTTAAAACACCATATTTATAACACTCACAGAGAATCTTTATATAAATTAACTTTAATAATTAATCTTCAAAACAACCTAGGAGTTATAAAGAGTCAAGAGTCAAAAGCGTTCTAGTCGTTTGGCAATATGACACAATTAGCAAAGTGAAAATTCTACTCATGAACTGAAATTTTCTGACTCCAAACTCTATGTATGTGTCCATGTACGATAACTAAATTATCATAAACATATTATCAAAGCTGCAGCCTGATGCTTTTGCTTGCATTTTTAAAGAAATTAATTCAATATGAAATGGCTTTCACAGATACCTCTATAAAAATATGCATAAGATTTTGACTATATAAACCCAGGAATAAATTAAAAAATGAAGGATGGGAGCTATGAGAGAGAGATTATGGGTAAAAATAAGGAGGGTCTTTCTAATAATGATGCATACTTCCTAAATATGATAAAATGGTTTTTTTTAGAAGAAAAAGAGATTTTGTAATTCTAGTTGTTTGACTATAAGTGTGATAACCCCTTGAAAGGACATTCTTAAAACAAAAACAATCATAAATGAATCTAATACTAGGTGACTGGAACCTTCTGCTCAATCATAGAATTCAGTAATTATATGGGATTTCATTATATTTTCTGGTTTGGATTAAATGTATATGCAAAAGTTAAATTAATAATAATAATAATACAATAAATAACCACTTACCCAACCCCTAAGTTAATAATTTACCATTTTACTCAGATAATTTTTTTTTTATTTATTAGTTTCAGGTGTACAAGACAAGGTAATACTTAGACGTTCATCATTTATATCCCTCACACTGTGAAACCCCCTCCCCCCATCCACTATCCCTCCGACCTCACACTGAACCATCACATTATATATATATATAATTATAGTTGGCATTCATTAATGTTTAGCTTCTGGTGTACAATGCCATGATCAGGTATCCACAGTATCCCTGAGGTGGTCTCCCAAATAGGACGCATGTCCATACTCAGATAATTTTTAAAAAGGTAAAAATTATATAAAAAGATAGTACTGAAGAGCCTCATTTGTAATTTCCCTTGATTCCATTTCTCTCTTCTCCTTCCATCCCAAAAGTATTAGTGTGATCTATGCATCGATGCATCCAATTCAAGCTTACTTGGTGTGTGCATGTGTGTACGGTTGTGTGTGTGTGTGTGTGTGTGTATAAAATTATCAACATGTATTGTCAAAAACTGTGAAGAGTCTGAAACATCACTCTACTTGAATGCTAACAAAATGAGCCTGCCACATTTCGTGAATGCTGGTAGAAGACGCTCCTGGATCAAAAAAAAAAAAAAAAAAGACTCTATTATTCACAGCAATAATAGTAGAAAGAATAATAGCATTTTCATGCATGGTTTTTCCAAATCCCTGTTCTCACGGGTAATACAAAGAGAGCCAGGGACTCCTATATATTCAATGGATATCATTACAGGGGAGGAATCATGAGCTAAAAGATGCCAAAGTTTTTATAATGCACAGTAGATATGTCTGCCTTTTGCTCCAGAGGGAGACATTGTCTCTATCTTTGAAGGATGTTCCCTACTTAAAAAGTCCTTGAAAAGATAGTCTAGTATATTTGGGGATGATTTATATCACAGCACTGTTTTATGCTTTATTCCATATTGTTTCACAGGAATAAAATATTATATTTTGAGATTAGGCAGAGATTTGGGCACCACTTTTGGATTATCCTTTTCATTTAAGAAATGTTAAATTCTATTTGATTCAAATTATAAGGTACATATTATATATGTACCTTAGCTCCTGAATCTTGTAATTTCATACACATACATAGGAAATAGTTTTTGAAGAGTTGTTTAATATTACAGCAATTATAATGACTTAAATATATAGTAGTTAATCCTTTTGATTGGATTTTAAATTTGCTTAGAAACAGGATGGATTATATCTCTAAAAGAAAGTACTGAAATGATTGTAATAAATTGAAATTTTATTATTATGCCATTCTCCTATGTATATTTTAACAGCTATTTAGTATGCCACAAAGTATGATTATGATTATCCATTTCTTTCCTAACTTGATATGGGTATATGAAATATGAGCAAAACATAAAAGAAAAAAGAAAATGAAAAGAATATTTGTAAACAATATTTAAAGTGTTACTCAAGAAATAAAATAGAATGTCATTATATATATATATATATATATATATATATATATATATATATATATATATATATAAAATTTCTTATTGCCTGGGAAGTATGTTCCCCTTAAGAGATTAATGATTTTACAAATAAGGAAACACAATTAATTTGGGAACTTAGCTTGATATAATCAAAGCTGGATAAGTGTCATAGTAGCGTCTGATCTGAGACTACCCAAGATGCTGAAATTAGAAACCCTGAATATAACCACCACTGGGAGAATCCCAGTCTGTTCTTTTCATCTTATTTATGCATTAAAGAAAAAGATCAGCTTCCAGGAAAAGAATATTCAAGTGTAACTCCAAAAAGCCAGAAAATAAACAACCAGATATCTTCACCTTACTGGATAATCAGAGAACATTCCGAGATAAATCCAAAATTTTATCTGACCTCAATTCCAGAAATAACTCAGAAAGAATATGTTCCTTTCTGATTACTTGGGAAAAGGCTGATTTTCTGTAATATTTTAATAATAACAAGAACACATTGTATAAATCCATGTATATCACAGTGACTTTCTGTAGATATTTATATTTTTCAGAACTATATTAAGTTCAAGAAGGTATTTAGTAAAAGTAATCAGGTATATAATCATTAGAACATCTTCATTTCTAGAATTAGTCTTTTGGCTCTGTGACTATAGTAATGCATAATTATATTGGTTCCATTTAAATTATAATAGCATAAAGTAATTCATTAAATAACTACTAAGAGTGGCATGATGCTAAGCAGTATTTTTGTGTGTCTCCTTTGTTTTTATCAACAGTCTAATAAATATGTGCAGTACTTAGTCTTATTTATAAACAATTTCTATTATAGACACTTGCACCCATGTTTTCTAACACTTTCATCATCTAAGACGAGTCAAATTTTGCTTAGACTAGCTTATTAGTCTATTTTCTAGACCAAATGACATATGTAAACATATATATATATATATATATATATATATATATATATATATATATATATATATATATATTCCTCACATATAAAGAAATGTACTAGATTATTTGTAAGATTCTTCCATTTCTTGATATGCTGCTGGGGAAAAACAATTGTTGAGTAGAAGAGTAGAGTGGAAAACCCAGGGGTTTGGCTCTTATCTCTGTAACCTTCATCAAACTGCCTTATGTTTCTCAGCCTCAGTGTCCTCACTTGCAAACAATCAATATGAATATTTTGGAGAAAGTTAAATGTGATTAAAAATATACCATATTTAGCATACTCTTTGGCACATGCAGTGAAAACATAATATAGTGTTAACTACTTTAATTAGTGTCATTTTATAGTTGATAATTAATTGTAAGTAGTCAAGGACTAGCTTGCTGGGATATTTGGACATAAAATCCTTAGGAGAATGTGCACGTCTTGGCAGAATTAAGAAAGGGAATGACATGCTTATATCGGTATTTTATAAATATCACTGGGGTAACACTCGGGAGGCCAGATAAAAATGATACATTGGCAAATTTTCCCTCATTAACTGTTTTGAAAAGTACCCCAGCTTCCATGATTTGGCTTATATTGTTGCCATCCTTGATTAAGAGTTAACCAGTTTAGTTTAAACCAATCATCAGATCTTATCCTGTTGGACAGTATTACTTCATAAGTAGGTACATGACACAATTCAGAGAAGTCAAATAAAGAAACTGTATTCTGGACCTTTTTCTATTTAATGTTTTGTTTGTTTGTTTGCTTTTTTCCTATTTCTTTCTGGAGTTTATAGTTTCAGGAACTCCTGACAGCCATGTTGAGACAACAACAGAATGCCAAAAATGGAGTCAATACCACCCAAAATGATGAAGGCTTAGACCAAAGATGTAGCAGTAAATACAGCTTAGTGCTTTGTCCTAAATATTAGAGAAGACAATGATATGGATTTAGTAGTTGTTGTTTCATTTGGAGAAGGGGATGGAGATGAAAGAAAAGAGAAGATAATGATCCCAAGTTTTCTAGCTTCTGCTCTTAGGACTCTAGTGCCATTTGCTGAAGCAGTGAATACTAAAGAACATTCAATAGGGGATAGATAGATGACAGACAGACAGACAGACAGACAGATAGATAGATAGATAGATAGATAGATAGATAGATAGATAGATAGATAGATGATAGACAGACAGACCGACAGATAGATGATAGAAAGAGAGAGAGAGGGAAGGAGGGAGGGAGGGAGGGAAGGAAGAGAAAGGAAAGGAAAGGAAAGGAAAGAAAAGGAGAGAGAGAGAGAGAGGGAGGGAGGGAGGGAGGGAGGGAGGGAGGGAGGAAGGAAGGAAGGAAGGAAGAAAGAAAGAAAGAAAACAGATGGGCACATTTTAGAATGCTTTATCAGTCAGGATTTAGTTCAGGAAATAGGAAATAAAAACTACTCCTGTTAGTTCAAATGAAAAGAAATTTAATTCAGAATTAGATCCTTATAAAGTCATGGAGAGCACTACAGATGCCTAAAGTCATGATAGATCATGTGCTTTTGGTTTCAAGGTCATTATCTATTAGTTCTGACCTAGAGATCAGGAAGCTATCATAGGGTCTACCTCTACTGTTCACGCTATAATCTCTCACATCCATGAAGCCTGACACCAAGTGGTAGAATATTGGTATCCAGTGCTGCAAATGCTCACTTCTGTTTTACCTGGATTGCCACAAAACATGGCAGAAGGAAAGTAGCCTTCACCTCGTCTATATCTTTCAGATATCAAACCAGGACACCTCATTGTCACAGTCAAAATTAAATCTGAAGCATTATTTAAAAAACAAACAAACAAAAACAACAACAACAACAACAAAACAACTTTATAGTCTCTGTGATATAGATAGAAATACAGACAGGCTTCAGATAGATGCTATGTGGCAAGAGATCACCTCTAGTTAAAGTGCTCGCAGGTCTCTCAGATAGAAATTACTAGTGTGAACAACGGGATACACAGGTCTGAAACCTGTGTTTATAGGTTTCAGAATGTACAGAACTTGTAAATTGGGCGAGAAAAGATGAGCTATTGTTCTGAATTGTTAGAAACAAAACTAACCTCTTTAGAGTAAGGATTTTAGACTAAATTTAAAAGAAAACGACATCTACCTGGATATAAAACCAAACATTTGCTTCCCACAAGGGGACTAGGTTGTCTCTATGGGAGCTGGAAGTCTCAACCCAAGATCCATGTTGTGAGGACCCAAATAGTCTTTAGGCAGTCAAACTGTAACAAAGCAGGTATGTGCAAACATATGCTTTTTCTTCTGAGGAGAGAACAAATAGCTTTAATCAGATTATTTAACACAATAAATGGTAAGAACCTTTGTTTGGAGTTTCTGTCACTCTAACACAAAAGATAATAAGCTAACTTCCAATTGGGTCGGGTCAGAAGAGGGCTCCTTAAGGCCTTCACTTTAAATGTGAAGCTTAGTCTACTTAGACCAACTACAAAGTGCACTTTTGTCAAGGAGAAAAGCAATGGTGAGGTCAGGACTTTTGCCTCAATATAATTTCTATCAACAGGAAATTGGATTAGCCTCACAAGATTGGATCTGAGAAGGGACTCATACTAGTGGAGCTTATTCTAGGAATTAAGAAAGGCAAGGGGGGTATTATGAGTCATTGAAATCCCCAGGCATTTATGCTACTTCTATAAAAGTTAATTCTGTTTGACTGTTTCTTAATTAGGTTCCAAATGCCAACTTTGTCAGGGAGAATAGAATTTTGATTACCTCATATTTCCTACCAAGCAATAGTAGTTTGATACCCTCAGAAAGGTAATCTAACACTGAGTACTTACTTGTGTTCTATCTGGCACAGGTCTGGGAATTCATATAGCACAACCTACTTTGTAAAGTTTCTTTATTTTGGCATCAAACATTGGGAATTAATTATGGCTGTAGCTATAATCAATGTGTATATGCTCACACCTAAGTTCATTAAAAAATGAACGAGAATAAAGAACATTTTAGGATCCAAAATATTTGGTAACAAAAATATACAGGCTTTAAGCTATGTAAAGCTGTATAAATATTCCAATTGAGTTCACTTTTTAAAATGAGTGAATAAGAGTGAGAAGGACAAGAGGGAATAGAATGAGCTGGAGCAGAGAAGGGAGAAAGAGCTTTGCAAAAGAAAGGAGAAAAAGAAAAGAGATAAATTTCAGTAAAAGGATATAGCTTGCAGTTTATCATAATAATTATATCATATCAGCAGGAATTCTTCCCTACAGAAAGGCCTATAAAATCACATTTCATGTTCTCAATGAAGTCAGTTGCCTGGTGTCTTCTTCCAAATGCTGTTAAGAAGCAGTTGCCCTGAAATTGATCAATGTAAAACATGATATAGTATGGGAAATCATGCTATATTATAAAAGAATATTGAAATTTTTAAAAAGGAAAAGTAATGCTAAATGCTAAAAGGTGAGCATTTAAAGATCACAAAACGGAGCCCTCTGTGAAACATTTCTCTTGTATTAGAGTAAGCGGAAAATCAAATATATTGCCATAGTATCTTTATCACATTTTAGAGGAGAGTATTTATCATACTGATAAACACAAGTTTTCCTGTTGTCCTGATAAGTGTATTCCTTTATATACTGGTGACTGAGGAAGCTGCCATGCCTTTTTGAAATGCATTGTAGAATCATTCAACTCTCTTAACACATTCACCATGTTAAAAAAAAAAAAAAAAAAGTTTGGCTTTTGAAGTGATTTTGAGGTAGCTTTCCCACCTGGGATGATAATATAGTGAGCAACTAATATGTATTCTGACCTGCTTAGCAATAATATTTTTTGTGTAAATTAGTTTTCTTTCATGAACTAAATTTGATGGAAGTGTGGGTTTCAAAAACTCACTTTCCCAGAGTTTCATGAGCCCAGTAGAAGCTGATTACAAAAGATGAGGCACTTGCATATGTGATAAACATCCTAAGGTGCACAGATTCATTAATTGCAGTATAAATAATAGAGTTACTACTATACTAAAAACAGTTAATTTTCAAGAAAATGAATCTGTCTCATTAGGACATTAATTAAATAAATTAAACATAATTATATTATTTTTACTGAAAAATAACATGGATAAGACCACAATGCTTAAAATTAATGGGAAAACATTGCAGAGCTCAACAGTAAAGAAAAATAATCAATGCCTGCAAACTCACTCCACATTAATCTGTTTTATTTTATTTCGTTAAAATTTTCATTAAACTTATTGGGGTGACATTGCTTAGTAAAATGACACAGGTTTCAAGTGTACAATTCTATAATACACATCTATATATTGGATGTTCACCACCCAGAGTTAGTTCTTCCATCACGGTATATTTGACCCTCTTTACCCACTTCTACTACCCCTCTCCTCCTTTGCCCTCTGGTAACCACTAAACTATTGTCTGATCTTCTTTAAATGACTCTCAAACAGTGTGGTTTATATGCCTCACCTAAAAAAGTGAACACCTAATGTAAACATCCACAGTTTAATTGAATTGTTGTAGGAATTCTTTCGGCTACTTTGAATTTGCATTTGTCATGTATGATTTATTAGTTTTGCTTACTTTAGGGTAATGGGTATGCTTGGCAGGAAGGAGAATGACGGATGACTCACCATATGAAGATTTCCCTAACACAGAGTAGTTGTACAGCAACACAACTGAGAGGTAAACAAACAACTGAGGTAAAAATAAGTAAGCCTTCAGCTGAAAATGTGCATTATGCAATACCAATTCCTTGAGCTGACTATAAACAGATACCAGTATCACGTTTCCACTGCTTTCTGGCTTAGGGTTCATTTTCTGCCAAGAAATGAAATTCATTCTGAATTTTCCCCAGAAATTAATCTTCTGCTATGTGTTAAATCATATGTATGAACTAGGGACAGGAAGCTGATGCAATAGTTTGTACCTTGAAGTCAGAAAATTTACCAATGCACATGCTTTTTATAGTCAGTGTAACAGAGAGCAGGCCTTTGGCTTCACATAAAATATACATTAATAGCCTACCCTGAACATTATGCATTCTTTACCTCCCTTTAATTCTCTGTTCACAGTGATTTTCTTCATCTTACTGTTTCAGTACCCAATATCTGTGCTCCAGGTTGAGTCTCCAGGCAAGCCGTCTTCACAATCATTTGTGTGGTGATCTAATCCTCTTGTTTAAAGGGTTCACAGAACTGGATCAATAATCTATTTCTTTCTGACATGGGCCTACAGCCCTACCGCCACTTTGTTCTACATAGGAGAAATGCTCTAAGTTGTTGTCATTTTTCCTTTTGAAGGTAACAACTCCAAGTTTAGGAGATATTCTTTGTATTTCTATTTGTATAGTCTTCGTTCTAGTTTTCTTTTTGGGCTTAAGGAGTGTCGAGGAAGCAACACTCTAGGTGTCATCCTAGCAGCTGGACTGAAGATTTATTTTTCTTCAATTTCCACAGCATACTCTCCTCCTGTTCCGACTCCACATTCTGCACAAATTTTCACTCTGTCTCATCTTTCATCTTTCCATTAAATATATCTGTAACTCTCTCTATACTTCTGCAGTAGGTTTCTTGTCACTGCCGATGTGCAAGGGCAAATGAAATCAGTGCTTTAGCACCAGAGGAGACCTGGGGTAAGGGTTTATGCTCTGGAGAATCTACTAGAAAGGAATAAATTTATTCTGTGAAATTCACTCCTTCCCACTAAGAATACTATTGGATAAATCCTGATTTCACAAAGTTTTATTTCCATTTTTCATCAAATGACTGTCAAATGTAAGGAAATATTGTGAGATAGAAAGAGACATGGGCTGATAGATCATGTCACATTAACATTCTTGGAGAGCAGCAACTGACTACTTCTCACAGACAAAGAATATGTAAGATTTGTACCTTTTTTTTTCCCCCGCATACAGCCTAGATAAGGTAAAATAGAGATATTTCACTTTATTTCTGGAAAGAAGGAATATTGTAAGCAGACAATAATTTTATATTTTAAAGCTGCAGTCAACAATGATCTATCATTTTTAAAGTAGTCATTAACTAAAAATAGCTCATTCCTTTGTAATTGCCAATAAAACACTTATGTGTACCACCCTCCCCCCCAAAAAAACTGGGTTGATTCTAAATGCTTGAATTGCATAAATCTACTTAGCCTCTTTATAACTATGGGGCAGATAGGCTGATACATGCCTTAATGTCCTTACCTGGCAAGGTGAGAATTCATAAATAAAACTTTAAGAAGTCACTAACAGTTTCTAGACCTACTAAAATATGACTACCAAGCATGTGAAAGAGAAACAAATAGAAAACTCATGAACAATGTGTTTTATTCTTTATAATTCTATCATGCATTAAACTTCCCCCTAGCCTCACCTTGTGCTTTACAAGCTCATGGTTTTATTTTTCCCTTGGCTCCAAAAGATAGCAAAACAGTGACAAAGAAATATGTATATACTATGCATATACTATATATATATATATATATATATATATATATATATATATATACATGTATATATACATATATATGTATGTACGTATATATGTATATATGTATATATATACTCACATATATATATACTATGTACTTTGCTATACTATACATACTATATATGTTATATATATATATGTATATATATAGAGAACAAGTTATTGCAAAGTATTTCTACATAAAAAATAAATTGCAATAATCACTGTAAAAGAATAATCATATATTTAGAGTAAAAAGAAATTCAGATTTCCCTTTATGTCAGGTACTGTATTGACTATTTTAATTATATTCTCTCTGCTGTATTATCTTCATCTCCACAATAACCAAACCCATGAGGGTAGATATTGTTATCCCCATTACGTAAATAAGGAAAATTAAACTTAGTTTAAATATCTTGTGGAAAAACACCCTTTGAGTTAGGGGCACGTTCAAAATTTTGATCCACGATTGCCTGACTTCAAAGCACTTGTCCTTTTTTAAATACCATCCTGTCTCTTATTCCACATGAAAGGGTCCATTATCTGAGATCTGCTTAAGAGCGTTTGCTAATGATTTACAGGGCATATTTGAAACCATGAAAAGTGTAGTCTTATTTTAAAATAATGTTTATTTTTTTTTTTACTAGTTTTAGGTGTATAAAACAACATAGTGATTAGACATTTATATACCTCACAAAGTGATAACCCCAATAAGTGTATTACTCATCCAACACTCTATATACTTAATTACAATATTATTGACTGTATTCCTTATGTTGTACTTTATATCTCCATGACTATTTTTAAAATTTCAGTTGACATTCAGTATTATTTTATATTAGTTCTTGGTGTATAGTATAGTGGTTAGACACTTATATAATTTAAGAAGTAACATTCCTGAGTAGTCTAGTACCCACCTAGCATTATACGTAGTTATTACCATATTAATGACTATATTCCTTACGCTATACCCCACATCCCCATGATTATTTTCTAATTACCAATTTGTACTTCTAAATCTCTTTTCCCTTTTTCACTCACACCCACAATCCCTCTCCGATTTCACAACAATTAAAATAATTTCTGTATCTATGAGTTTGGGAGGGTGTCTGGTGGTATTTTCTTCTTTAGATTCCACATATAAGCAAAATCACATTGCATTTGTCTTTTTCTGACACTCCACTCAGCACAGTACCTTCCAGGTCCATCCATGCCACCAGAGATGACAAGAACCTGTTCCCTTCCATGGTCAAGCAATATCTCATTGTATATATGTACCACCTACTCTTTATCCATTCTTCCATTGATGTCAGGCTGCCTCCACATTTTGGCCATTGTAAACAATGCTTCAATGAACATATGGATGTACACGTCTCCTTGAAGTAGTGTTTTGGGATTCTTTGGATAAATACCCAGAAGTGGGATTACTGAGTCCTTCTTTGTTTCTTGTTATAGTCTTTATTCTAAAGTTTACTTTGTCTGGTATAAATAATGCTACCCCAGCTTTTTTGTTTTCTTTTGTTTGCATTTTCATGAAATTACTTTTTCCGTCTTTTTGCTTTCTGTCTATGTGTGTTTTTTTTTTTTCACCTGAAGTGGGTTTCTCATAGGCAGCAGAGATTTTCTTTTTTTTTTAATCCATTCACCTCTTTGTCTTTTTTATTGGAACATTTAATCCATTTACAATGAAAATAATTATTGATAGATAGGTAGCTATCGCCATTTTATTATGCATAATCTTAATTCTTTTTGTCTTAACAAAGTCCCTGTAACATTTTTTGTGTTACTAATTTAGTCATGATAAACTCCTGTAGCTCTTTCTTGTCTGGGAAGTTTTTATCTGTCCTTCCATTCTAAATGATAGACTTACTGGGTAGAGTACCTTTGGTTGCAGGTCCTTTGTTTTTCATCACATTGAAAATTTTGTGCCAATTCCTTCTGGCCTGCAAAGTTTCTGTTGACAATCTTATGGGAGCTCCCTTGTAAGTAACTAATTGTTTTGTTTTGGGTTTTTTCCTGCTTTTAAAAGTCTTTTTCTTTCTTTCTTTCTTTCTTTTTTTTTTTTTTTCTTTTTGTCTTTAAACTTTGCTATTTTAATTATAATGTGTCTTGGTGTGGGACTGTTTGGGTTCATTTTGTTTGGGACTCTCTGTGCTTCCTGGGCTTCTATATCTCTTTCCTTCACAGGTTTGGACAGTTTTCAGTCATTATTTCTATGTTCTCATATGTTCTCAATCCCTTGTTTTCTCTCTTCTTTTTCTGGTACGCTTATGAAGTGAATGTTGTTATGCTTGATGTTATCCCACAGGTCTCTTAAACTATCTTAATTTGGGGGGATTCTTTTTTCTTTTTGCTGTTCCAAATTATTTTTTTCTGCTACCTTGTCTTCTAAATCGTTTATTTGATCCTCTAATTCATCTAGTCTGCTGGTGATTTCTTCTAGAACATTCTTCATTTTACTTATTGTATTCTTCATTTTTGACTGGTTCTTTTTTATGGTTTCTATGTCCTTCTTTATGCTTGCTATCTCTCTGTTGAAGTTTTCATGAGTTTCTTAAGCTTCCTTATAAACATTGTTTTGAACTCTGTCTCTGGTAGGTTGCTTACCTCCATTTTGTTGAGTTCTTTTTCTGGAGTTTTCTCCTGTTTTTTCATTTGTGACATCTCTTTAGTCACCTGTTCTGGGTGTTCCAGGAGTGTCCCTTGGTGGGTTGTGTATGCCCTCCTATTATAGTTGAGTGTTTGTTGCTATTGGCATGTCAGTGGGAGGGATTGGCCTTCACGATGATTGGCTGTGGGCCTTCAAGATGATTGCCCACAGGTATTGGCTGCTGTGCAAGGGGGCTTACCCCACTGAGTAGGATTTACCCCAGTGGGCTCTGGTGCCTGTTGAGACTGCCCTTTGTGTGTGCCTCTGGTGGGGCTAATTTAGTGGTGCTCTACTGTGGTCTAAAGCAACCTCCAAGTATGTTGGTTTTGGGACCTTTTGGAAGGGGCTCTGGTGCAGACCCACGTAACCCACTGCCTGTGACTATCAGTAGCTACTTGGTAGGAGCTACAAAGTGATCCACAGTTGTTTGCTTCCTGTGCTAAAGTTAGAGGTATGTTGGAGAGGCCTCTAACTGTGAAACAAGGATGACAGCCTCCAGTCCCAGGCCTGGAATAGCTTCACAAAAAGCCAAGAAAGATATTCTGAGGCCTGCTGCCACTGGGCTCCTTAAAGTTTATCCACTGGTAAAATGTGTGGTATGCAAGTTGGGTGAGGCAGGGTCTCAAAGAGTCACTAGAGTGGGAAGGGTTGTGTTCATCAGGTTAATGTAGACTCTGGTTTGGTGCCATTGCTGAGCCTGGACCTACTCAGCTAAAGTTTCAGAGCACACTGCAGCCAGTTGCTGGCCACCTGGGGGCCAATGGGCTCTCATAGTTTTCTAAAAAAGAGTGCAATGCAGGCTGGCAGCTCATTGCTTGAGAAAGTGCCCCTGGCTTTGGGGGAGTTGGGTGGGGCAGGGTCCCAGTGAGCTCACCAGGCCAATCAGATTCAGATTTTGTGGTGGTGGGGGGAGGGCTCAACACAAGAAAAATGGTGCCCATCTGCTCACTGGATGGGAGGAGGCCCCCTCACAGGAAAACTGGAGACTGTCCTCCAGCCCTCACTTCAAAGCCACACACCTCAGTCTGCACACCATATGCCTCTGATGCCTCCCTAGACACCGTCCCACCACCGGAGCCCATGGTGATTCCCTGTGAGCAACTGAGTCTGTGTGCACACTGCTCAAGTGTATGTCTGTGTTTCCCTCAGCCTTCATCACACTCAGATGGTCCAGAATCACCACTGTTTTTTACAGCCAGATGTTGTGGGGGTTCCTCTTCCCAGAATAAGTACTGTGGGCTGTGGAGGCCAGTGTAGGGCTGGGGTCCCTCACTCACCCAGGAGGAAGCCTCTGCAGCTGAGATATCCCTCCTGATTCTCAACTGCCACAAAGAAGTTTGGGGCCAGCCTATTTCACATTTATTATGCATGGTTCCTACCTATGTCGATGTGGCTTCTTTCTTATATCCTTACTTATGAAACTTCTATTCAGGCAGACTTCAGTTGATTCTCCAGGTTGATTATTCTATAATTTAATTATAGTCGTAATTTTATTTTTATTTTTATTTTTATTTTTTTTTTGTTTTCAGGTGTACAAAACAATGTAATAGTTAGACATTTACACCCGTGGGTGTCTATCCTAAGAAATCGAAAACACTAATTCAAAAAAATATGTGCACTCCTATGCTTATTGCAGTGCTATTCACAATAGTCAAGACATGGAAACAATTGAAATTTAGTTGTCATTTTAATGTGTTCATGGAAGGAAGCACACATAGTGTTTATCCACTCTGCCATCTTGGATCAGCCTGTTTCTGTTTTGTTTGTTTGTTTATTTTGTTCTTTAGAGCCAACATATAAGTGAGATGATATGGTATTTGTCTTTCTCCGTCTGGCTTATTTCATTTAGCACAATACTCTCTAGGTCCATCTATGTAGTCACAAATGGTAAAATTTTATTCCTTTTTATGGCAGAATAATATTTCATTATATAAATATGTACCACGTCTTTACTTAATCTTCTATTGATGGGTACTTCAGATGTTACCATATCCTGACTTTTGTAAATAGTACTTCAGTGAATACAGGGTTGCATATATCTTTTCAAATTAGTGTTTTGGATGTCTTTGGAAAAATACCTAGAAGTAGAATTGTTGGGTCATAAGGTAGTTCTATTTTTAAATTTTTGAGGAAACTCCATACGATTTTTCATAGTGGCTGAACAAATTTACAATCTCACCAACAGTTCCTTTTTCTCCACATCCTCACCTACACTTATTATTTGTTGATTTATTGATGGCCATTTTGACAGGTGTGAGGTGGTATCTCATTGTAGTTTTTATTGGAATTTCTCTGATGATTAGTGATGTTGAACATCTTTTCTTAAGTCTATTGGCCATCTCTTTGTCCTGTTTAGAGAAATGTCTATTCAGGTCCCCTGTCCATTTGTTAATTTATTATTATTTTTTTTATGTTCAGTTGCATGAGTTTTTTTTGTTTTTTTAAATAAATTTTATATTTTATTAATACAAAATTAACCCCTCATCAGATGTGTCATTTGTGAATATCTTCTCCCACTCATTAGGATATCTTTTTGTTTTTTTTAAAGGTTTCCTTTGTTGTGCAAAAACTTTTTGGTTTGAGGTAGTCCCAGTTGTTTATTTTTGTTGTTGCTGTTGTTTGCCTTGCCCAGGGAGATGTATTAATAAAAATATTACTAAGGGTAATATTTGAAAGTTTACTGCCTATGCTTTCTTCTAGGAGTTCTGTGGTTCCTGATCTTAAAGGTAATGTTTTGAGCTTTTCCCCTTTGGGTTTGATATAAGCTGTAGGTTTGCTAAAATAATGTTTATGTCTTACATTTTTTTAAAGTAGCACATGAGTATTGTAGAATTAAAATATATATATATATATATATATATATATATATATATATATATATATATATATATATATATATAAATGAAGAGCATTTTCCTTGGACTTGGAGATTGACAGCCAACATAGTGTATCTACTCCAGTTACATCTTCACTTTTCACTAATTTTTCAGGACTTATTCAAATCCCATGTTCAAATGAATTTTGCTTTGCAGAGCCCATGTTAAAATGTTGGTGGTTTAGCTGTTCACTCTATTGAATTGGGTCTGAAATATCCTTTACTCTTATTGCCTGCCTCTCTGTGAGCAAGTCACACAATTATTTCCAAAGAATAAAAGTTGTTTGCATTTTTTTATTTATCTGGAAATGATTTCTGAAAAGCCAGAAACTCTTGACAGCACTGATCTCAGTATTCTCTCTTTCTCTCCACTATCAATAGCAAACTTGATATCTAAAAATATTGCATCCCTTACCCACCATTGCCTTTTATCTTTGATATTCTTGCATTACTGGGAGTTAGAATCTTTTGATTGCATATGGCATGAAAGATTCTGAGAAGAGGGGATAAAAAATTTAAATAACATTAGTTATTCAGAAATTATTTTCTCTTTGTATATTTGTACCTGAATATGAATAGATTTGAGACAGAGACAGCTTCTCATACATTTTTAGGGCTCCCATGCTCTGGTAGCCTGTCATTATTTCTCCTATCTTTTTTTCTAATTGGATGTATAGATCTCAATAAATGCTAGCTAACTATTGTAATAATGATACATAGTAATGTGAAATAACTTACCAGACTTACCATAGTTAGAAATAATTCTTCTCAGAAGTCGACAAAGTATTGATTATTGTGTTCATGGTATCTGTGGTCACATCTTTCCTGAAGGAAAATTAGAAAGCCTTAGAAGAAATAACTAACTTCTATAACTTTGGGAGAACTTCCAAGGTATTTTTTAAATTTTTATAACTTCCTTCCTGATATATCATTACTCCTTCACCAAAGAGGTCTGTATATAAAACACAATATCTTCTGAATTGCTAAATATTTAAATAAATACATTAATTACATGCTCCAAAGCTTTTGTAAGAATTGTAATTTATAAACATAATTAATAAAAATTACTAAGCATCTACTGAATTCACAAAATGAACTATAGGACATTTGCTAAACCCATTCAGAATGGAACTATAAATAATTTAAACCTCTATACTTGTCAGAGTAAATGAGCAAAATCTATTTTGATGTAATGGTCTTGTTAACTCACTAATTTGGTGGAACTACTATTTTCCCATAGATTTTCTGTCAAGGAAAATAAAGGCATATCTACATATTTTATGCATATGTAAAACATATAGTATGGGTTATATTTATACCACATAATGGAAGCATATCACAGTAAACTGCATTTCCTCTGTAGATAAACCACATAATGTTGATCTAATTCATGGTTAATAGGATGGCAAGCAGGGGTTATTCCAGTTTGATAGTACAGAGTTTTTCAGAGTCTAGTCTAAGTCAACATTATGTTTAATTTTTAACCTAATTTAATATTCATGTGGCAATTTGTAAAAAAAAAAATATTACTCAATGTTTTTTTTATTAAAATGATTATGTTTTCCCAAATAGTTACTATCATAGCATATATATCGTACATCTATTACCATCCTCTTTCAGGGTAAAATCTGATGCTTCTGGGAAACACTGTGGTAAAACCTTCCTGTGCAGATTATCTCTAGAGTAAAAATCTTTCATTACCTCCTCACCGGTTTGCTAGTGAAAATGCTAAGATACTTTCTTGACCCTGTCCATTTTCTTATCCCTCGTGTGTGGAAAAGCTGCCTTCAGTTTCACTAAAAAAGCAGCAAAAGATGTTGTGGTCTCATCACATATGTTAGACAGCAGGGTGAGCTGCATTAATTCATCTTCTTGTCAAGGAAAGTTTTTAAAGTTTCCTTCTCTTTTCAATCAGATATTCTGGTGTTTGACATTGCTCATTTTTACAACCCCATATGGATTCCTTCATTTACTAACATCTGAGGATATAAAACACCTTGGAAATCTGCTTCCAATTTTCAAACAGTTGAGACTCCTTTATACATACAGAGACACATTAGCACACACATTCACAAACAGCCTATCATACTTATGATTTTCAAACATAGATGTAATGATTTAAATTGCAAAATGAACCAACAGAATCTCTAAATACCTGCAGAAGCAAGAAGGGAAGAAAGAACATGTACTATATGTGTAACATCCTCAATTTCACGGAGGAGAATTCACTTAACACCAACAATAAGTTTGTACCTTAAAACAGCATCTGGGGCACAAATGCAGATATCATCAAATATGCAGTGCTGAAAGGAGACAAATAAGTGATATGAACTTGAAGAACCATTTATATCCAATCTTTTATATTATTGCAAAAATATTAGTATAATTTTTATATATGAGATTAATTTTATTTCAGAGTACATACTACAAATATTAAGTAAAAATGTCATGTACATGATTAAAAAGTATAAACCTTTATGTCTGTTGTCCATAAATTAAAAGATTATCAGCCAGAAGTTATCTATCACTTAATGACTTTAAATCACGTTCATGCTATCAAATAGTAATGGAAAGTTTACACATTGTTTCATATTGTGTAGAGCAAAATTAAACCCTAACTGTATTACCAAGTTTAATTTTGTAATGTTAATTTGTAAAGTTTTGTTTACAAGTTAATTTCATAAACATATATTTTTCAAATTATTTTACGAGACACAATATGAATCTATCCTTTCTTCTTTTAACTGCTCCTTCTGTAACCACTTTCATCTACTTTTCCCCAGTTCTCATTCCTCTTTTCACTAGTTTCTCTTTCATTTCTAATCGTGGAAAATAAAAGAGACACACCCACACACACACACACACACACACACACACACACGTTCATATACACATAGAGTAAATAGTATTGCCATGAAAACAAATATCAAGAATTAATTGAAAACATGTGATAACAGTATTAATCTTCTAATTCTGAAGAAACCTAATCTATAGCATGCATCTATAGAGTTATGCATATAAAGATACAAAGCAAATTGAGTGTGACATGATAGAAATGGTTGGTGTATTTTTCTTAGACAAGAATTTTTCATATATAAACTTAGTTGAAACTAAATTAACCATGAAAATTATTTGTTACATTTGGCATGAAAGTAGTTGCAAATGGTGCTTGAGTAGCTTAGCAACATCAGAGTTCTGACATATTCATAAATGAATATTTTCATAAACTAGGCTTTAATGAATGTATATTTATATCCATAATCCAAATAGAACATTGTGTTGTAGTTAAATTAATCACTGCATATGCCCCAAATTTTAGTATATACTAAAAATTACCCTAATGATATAATTAAGGAAAATAAGTATCAGGAGCAAAATCAATGAAAAAAATTGTAGTAACATTTACTCTCTCTCTCTCTCTCTCTCTCTCTCTCTCTCTCTCTCTCTCCATATATAAATATATACACACTTGTATATACATCTATATATGTGTGTGTGTATATATATATATATATATATATATATATCCGTATATGTATATATGCATACATTTGTGTGTGAATAGTATTTTTTCAATGTAAAATAAAAATATGAATACTATTCATTTAGTTTCACCTTAGTCTATTGCTTGCCATCTTTTGGAATACATGAAATCACAAAAATTCACATGCAGAATTTAAAATATTTATTATGAGGTCCATCCTTTCTATGTGAGCAAATTATGAGGAATTATACTTTAAACTTAGAATATATAGAACTATGAAAAACTAAGGGTAGTTTAACTAAAATATGTTTATTCATTATGCATTTACTGATTGAGATTACGGATTTTTTTAAAATTAATTTTTTATTTATTAAGTTGTTTTACATGATAATCTGAATGTACACATGGTGCCAAAAAAATGTATACACATTTTAAGAAAGGAAAAAAAAAACTATTAAAATTCTAAGACTCAATATATATACCAATAACAAAAGATGAATACAAGTCACATTTGACTTCTGCAATTACAAGAGATGCTCAAAGTGGTTACCGTCAGCATTCAGACACTTCTGATTATAGCGAACTACTGCTTGAGCAACATTGACCAAAGTGTCTACTTATATACATTTTTGGCATCCCTGATATATATTAAAAAGAAATAAAATATTGTCATTCTAACACAATGATATTTCAGGCTTTGTTATTAGTGCAGCATAATCTGGCCTAACCTGATAGAAATATTTTATAAATCACTTCTCAATATATATTTTGATACCACTGAGAATGGACATGATGAGGGAAATGGGGCAATGGATAGCATGGCACTTGTGAAGGAAAGGTTGGATTTGAGAAAGCTGATTAAACAAAATTAGAATACAAGTTCCTACTCTTTGTGTCTTGCATGATCCCACTTATTTAGTAGAAACTCCAGGTCCATGTTGAATAAAAGTAATGAGAGAACTTATCTTCATCTTGGTTCCAATCTTAGGGGAAAATCATTCACCCTTTTAAAATAAAGTAGAAGCTAGGCCTAATTTTTTTATAGATTGCTTTAGAAGGCTAGGGAAGTTAGTATTTATTTTTAATTAACTCAGAATTTTTATCATGAAGGAAAGTTGAATTTTATCATGTGAGTTTTCTACATCTGATAATATCATATGATTTTCCTTGTTTAGTCTGTCATGGTAAGTTATATATATTGCTTTTTTAAATGTCTAAGCAAGTTTTCATTCTGGAATGATCCAAACTTGGTCATGACGTCTTATCAATTTTATACATTATTGGATTTGATTTGGTAAAATATTATTAAGAATTATCACACCTCTGGTCATGAATAAAATTGGTTTATGGTATTTTGCTTTGTTTTGTTATTAATGTCTGTCTGGTTTTAGTATTGGACTCATAAGATGAGTGAGTAAATGCTTTGCTTTCTTTTATTTTCCAGAAGAGTTTGTGTAAGAATCATATTATTTCTTCCTTAAATGTTTAGTTACTTAATTCACTAGTGAAAGCACCTAGTCATGGTGGGGATTTTCATTATGGGAGTGTTTTATTTCAAATTTCATTTTATTTTTATTTAAAAATATAGGGTAATTCAGATATCTAGGATAATTTAGCATCCTAGGATAATCGAGTTTTCCTCGAATGAGAATTGGTAGTGTTTTTTTTTTCTTTTTATAATATCATTCCTTTTAATGTGAATTTTTGAATCTTTGGCCCTAAGTTGTTCATAAAATCTTCCTATAATGTCTATAATCTGTAACGATGTCCATGCTTTAATTCTTGATATTAGTTAGTCTGACACAGTTTTATAGATGCTGGTAGAAGACAAGGGATTCCTATGACAGAGACAGAGCTCTTTATCTCATCAGTTTGCCAAGTCCCCATTGAAGTTGCTCCTAGCTTCAATGCGGGCATATGAAGTAAATTTGCATCACAGCTGAAAAAATCCAAGCTCAAGAATTCACAGTCTTTTAAAGGGAACTACTGGCAAACTTGCCCTATACGTACCCCAGAGGGAGACATTATCTTTATTATCTCAGCAGCAAACAGCTCTGTCCTCTGCTCTGGGGGGAGACACCATGTTTATTTATTTATTTATTTTTCATGGTGTTTGTTATGCAGACATTATTATGAAGTAGTCCAGAACAAAACCTATTAATGCCTTTACGTAGAAGACCCTTAGAAAAGTGAGATATCTGTGGAGAATCATTTCCCAACTGATTTCTCCTTTCTTTCCATGGTTTATTAGCCTTGCTAGATTTTATCACATTTATTAAAATTTACAAAGGATCAACAATTGGTTTCACTGATTTTTTTTACTTTTTGGTTGTTCTTACTTTTTAGTATTTACTTCTTTTTTCTTGCTTTGGATTGAATTCATTTTTCTTTTTCTAGTTTATTTTTTAATTAAAAATATCTCATATATAAGGTGGGAATATAGATCATTCATTTGAACCTCTATTTGTAATATAAGCATACAATTGTATAAACTTTTTTGTTAAACATTGACTTAACTGCATCCCATAAATATTAATATGTTGTATTTTCATATCATTCATCTAAAACATTTTCTAATTTCTGTGAATTTTTTTGACCCATGGATTATATAGAATTGTATTTTGTTTTGTTTACCCTCAGTGTGTATGAATGAAACTAGTATATTTTCAGTTCAAATATTGTTTTATTTTTAGATCCAAATTTATTATTTTTTGTTTTTGTTTTCTTTTTGTATCTTCTCTGTCTCTCCTCTTCATAATTATGTTTTCCTCTACATTCTTAAATGTATAGAGTATATTTATAATGGCTGTTTAAAATCTTTGTTACTATTCCATTGTCTGGATCTTTTTTCTATTGATTAATTTTTTTCATAGTTATGGGTTATATTTTCTGTTTCCTGAAATACTTGGACATTTTTAATTCAATGGTGGACATTGTAAATTTTACATTTGTGTCTGGATTTTATAGTATTCCTTGGAGAAGTGCTTAATTTTATTCTGACACACAGTTGAGTGATATATGATCAATTTTATTATTTTGAGTGTCACTTTTAAGTTTATTAAATTGCAAAAGAGGAACCATTTGTGTGAATCTAACCACTGCTCAGGCTAGAACTCTTGAGGACTCTTCCTGCTTATCCATATATTGTGAGGTCTTTCCATTCTGGCTAATTGGAATATAAACTATTATCAGCTCTTGTTATTTCTAGAAATTATTTAGTCTACTGCTTTTTCTAACATTTGGTAGTCTTACTACACACATGTACAGATCAACATTCAGACAAAGATTTAGGGGGATTCACCTTCAGATTCCCAGATATTTCTCTTGAAACTCTCCTCTGGCACTATTCACAGATTGTAAGTGTCTTCATTTTTCTGAGGTGCAATATCTATCTCCTCAACTCAAAAAGACCACTGGGCAGTATTTTTGTTAACCCATCCCTGAACTGAAGCATAGAAATGGCCTCTAGTCAGTAAATTAAATTTGGGGAGTTAGGTAGAGAGAGAAAGAAATGATAACCAAGAGAGACTGATAATAAACAATCTTTACCACTTCTTGCCCCTTCAAAAGTTAACTTGTACATGTTAAACTTTTATCATTCATTCTTATCACTAAATCTTCTGGGTGGTCATATTGGGTTAGGAGGTGGAGTAAATGGCAGGCACTTTTTGCCAGAATCCTTACTGAAGAAGGTAAATATTCACAGCATTTCTCAAGAGTCTGAAATGGTTGATGTAAAATATATTACTTGTGTTCAAAACATAACTAGAAGAGACATAGTAGCAAAGGCAAATTTCAGGGTTTCTTGCTATCTTGGTGTTAATCATTATTACAAGTATTTTTAAAAACCTAAAGTTAAGATATATCCCTGAAGATGCTGAAATAATAAATTGTAAAAAAACCTACACAAAGCAAGATTTAAAATCCATATGATTTCTCAGTCAGAAATGTGTTTTTTTTAAAAAAATGACATTTAATTCAGTATTAAACTCAAGTTCAGGTAAGATGTCATGTTCCACAACTGTTAGTATGATATCAAGATTACCCACAGGTATCTATAGAGAGTTTATTAATATTAACAAATAGATTATCTGTAAAAACGTAACTAAACCTCAAAATTAGAATTCTTATAGAAGTAAATATATAATTCTAATAAAAGTGATTGCCTACTTGTAGTCTAGTTCTATAAATGAAAAAAAAAAAGAAAACAAAGAAAAAAGTCTCAGGATTCTAGTAGCCTCTCAGCTTGTAACCTGAACCTGCTTAAATTGAAATAGACCAGTGTTTAAAATATTAGGGTATTTGTGCCTCCAACACCTGCCATACTTTCATGGGACAGAGCAGGCAGGCATCATGTAGCTATAGGACACCTCTAATACAACCTAGTTTCCTGATAGCTACACATAAATTAAAATACATTTAGATAATTTGTTGTAACTGCTGCTGCTTTTGTCATGAAACATCATGTCAGAGAAACATACCATGTCACAAAAATTCATCTACATTCATCTCATTTTTTTTCTGGTAAATCTCTGTCATTATTCAGTTTTTTCCCTATTTCCTCACATGTACTGGCTATGAAAGTGCACCTCTCATGTCTCCAAATTAAGGAGTTTAATTGACCAACTGTCCTAGATGCTGTAATCTGAAGTATATCATTGTGTTTTTCTGTGACCGTGCTTTCAATGACAATTACTGCAAAAGTATTGAGCACGGCAATATGAGGCTGACCTGTTCCTAGAAGATGTGCAACTCTTCTGATGGCTGACTTTGGTTGAAGGACTCCCTTAAGTCTTGACAAAAACTTCATAGAAATCTGCTACACTCTAAATTCTTCTTTCTGTATTTTCTTCTCTCATTCACTAAGGTCAGGCCTGCATTATAAAAAAGATCTGGAACTTTGAAGCATGACATGAAGAAATGTAGATGAATGCTCCTGAGGATATTGGCTCTGAGTTCCTCTGAACCTTCTAGGGTTACAGAGATAGCCTGTTATTCCCTTGTGAGGGTTAGCACATCTTTCAAGATAGAAGATGCAGCAGAAGCATTATTTATACAAAGCAATGGATCTCTCCTCACTCAGGAACTGTCCTTGCCACACCTTCTGGCTTCTCAGACAATAAGTGGGTAAATTTCCCAACATAACCTTGTAGGAAAAGTTCAGGGTCTAGTAAGAATATAAAAAGACTACCCATTGAAAGAATTACAACAATTAGCTGGCATTTATAAGTAAGACCCAGAGAAGTATTTTAGGAATATATTATGGGATTTCTTCATTAAGGCACTAAAGTATAAAATTGAATAAGCCAGAATTTATTGACTTCAGGGTACTTTCTTAGGCCAAGGGGTATCTTCTCAATGGCTGGGACAAAGTTATTGTTAGTGTGGCTCTTAGAAGCAAAACATATGATACAGATTTGATTAAAAATGTGAAAATACCTTAGATGCTTTGGTAGGTAGTAGAGGGAGGACTACAGAGGCGGAAGGAAGTAGGAATCCAGAAATGCATGTATTATGTGAGGCCAGTGGTCCCACCCAAAGGTAATGTCCAGTAGGAGTGCCCAGAGCACAAGTCTTTCACCAAAGCCATTAAGAATGCATAGGTAAGAGTAGCACCAGATTTACTAAGAAATTTAATTGTGGCCTTCTTTTGCAGATCAAGTTTAGTGGTAGGAGAAGGGGTCATAGAGAAGAGTTTATTAATATTCGCATGAATGACGTGATCCTAGAGTAATACAGTTTCAGCCACCAAAGTCGGTACATGTCAATTACCATAATGACCTGCAAAATGGAAGGGGTAGCCAATAGGGTTTGATATACAGGAACTTGTGAAGATGGTTAATGAACTCTGGAACCCATAGGGGTAAGATATACAGGCAACCAACAAGGGTATCTATTAACATCTGTAGCCAAAAATTATAATAGTGAAACAAACAAATAAACAACAAAACAAAACCAAAAAAAAAAAAAAAAAACATGAGATTGAAGGCCATCACCAAAACAAAAAGTCACAATTTCTTGATTAATTTCTGAACCCAAAGATATGGTTATGTCCCAGGGAGGAAGAATTCTGCAATAGTGTGGTAAGAACCTACCATAATAATACACACAGTTTTGTTTTTTTCTTTTTATTTTAATAATCTTATACTCATTCACACAAGTGACTGAATACTGGACTAAGAGGGGAGTGAATACACAGACATCATTAAGGACCATTAGCCTGGGTTCTGAGTTGACATTAATACTGAAGATACAAGGCATTATCTTCAAACTCGTGTTAGAGAGCCATGTGTACAGTCAAGGCATCATATTCTACTTAAACTAAGTATACTTAGAACATATAATGAACAATCAGAATAACAAATATACACCTTTCCAAAACTTCCCCAAATGTATTGATCCTCAGGTATGTATTATATATCTTGGTTACTAGCACCGCCATCTGCCAATTGTCCAAACTAAGGACTCGAGTGTCATCCATAACTCCCTACTCCTTACCTCTTACTCTCAATCAATCTTCCAAATCTGCTGATTCTACTGGTTTTATGTGTCTTGAACTGATCAAATCTGCTTCATTTCCTAATCGACCTCCTTCCAGTCTCAGGTTTCCAAAATATATTCCAAAGACATGATGGATAAATCTATCTAAAATACACATTTAGACACTTCTTTTCCCTGCCAAAAATCTTTCAGTGGCTCCAATAGCACTTAGGACAAATTCCAAACTCCTTATTTTTACATACAAGAGCATTCATAGACTGGTTCCCACCTAATTTTCCAACTCCATCTCTCAACACCCCTACTCCCTTGCAAAAACTACAACCCCCACACCATCTGTAAACCCGTGCTCCCGCCATGTTAGAGTGCTTACAGTTTCTCAACTTCCTCCTGGAAGCCTTCCATGATTCTGACAACTAGATTTAAGTGCATTCATATGCACCCTTATAACATCCAGGGCTTTTCCCATCTGAACAGTCATTATGCTTAAACATTAGTATATTTATTTTTCTCTCCCATTAAACTATTCTATTTATCTAGTACCTAGTATTTTCTCAGGTACGCATGTTAGATATCCAGCAGATGGTTTTTAAATGAAACAGCATTTCAAAATATTCTAAAATACTTGAAAGGAAGATAAAGTTCTCTTTGGGAGATTTATTACCTCAAATGGAGAATGTATCACATGCAAATAAATCAGGATTCATAATTTAAATTTAATTTAAATGTAAACTTGGAATTAATAGAAATAATGGTCTCAATTAAACCAGTAAAAGATGTTTCTTCCATCATTGCTCCAGACTGTGGAAATAGGTGTTTAAGATATAAAAACATCTGCAAAAAGTCATGAGCAGTGTAGTTCTTTAACAAAAAAATACTTATTGCATGTGTTTGTTTTCTGTTGGGTTATCAGACATACACACAGTTTTCATATTAAATGTTAGTATTTTAGTTTGAGTTATGGTTGTCAACCCATGTAAACTCCATGAGGTCTGAGAACTGAGAGAAGCAACTCTACTCCACAAAATTCTTAGCTCTTTAATTAACATGGGAGTAGTCATTCTAGACTCAGAACTATGCATTCAATGCGCAATCCTGCGTTGGACACTTAGGAAACTTCTCTTAGGATAATAATATCGTTATTCTCTCTTCTATGCCCTTCAGGTATACTAATTTTTTTGTTTTTCCTACCAAGGATATGTCCTATTCTTCTGAGAAGGCTAGATTGTTTTTTATGTAACTTCATCCAATTTCACAACTGGATGAGGCTGCTTAGTAAGGGTAGAGACATTTCAATTTACATGTGTGGCGGAGATAGGGGGTAAAGGGGCTGTTACTTTAGCCCATTTTGAAGAAAAGAATTATTTGATAACAATCATATATTTCATTGTAGCATTTCTCTTAGAATATTTCCTAAGTGTTATTTTAAATATTGGAATTCATGCTGGGTGGACAGGCACTAATGTCTACCACATTTCGTAAGCATAATTGGAAACTAGGGAGTCAGAGTTAGATATTACTTCACCTTTTTACTCAGTAGCTGTGAGAGTTAATCTGTTACTTGCTTTTCTTAAGTCTCAGTTTCCTCATATCTAAAATTACTTTAATGGTATTTATTCCATCATTTTTTTTGTTGTCGTTGTTGTTGTTTTTAGTTATAAAGGGGATGATCTGTATAATGAACTTAATTTAATGCCTGGTGAACAATAAAAGGCCAAGAATGTAACATCCACTAAGATTAATAGCCTTTCCTCTCTGCTAGACACCCTCAAAAATGGCTTTATCCAACAATGGTTGTACTTTAGGATGCCTGTCTCTTTAAATATCTGCTAATCCATCTGTGGATATCCATCTGTGTCATCCATCTGTGGATACCATTGTAATAACACAACTCACAATATGTTCTGGGTTCTGCTGCTTTTAGCTATTATAATCTAGGATATGTTATTTGTGTTTGTGTTGCTACTGCTGCTACTCATAAATGACAGGTGTAGATGAATATTATTTGATATCATAGATGCAGGATAATTCCCTCTTTAAATTATATCTGTGTTGGTGGGAGGGCATGGAATTAATCTGAATATAGCACTGGATATAAGAATCAAGAAGTCTCAGAAAAACAAAATACTTGAAAATCTTGGAGACTTGGAATTAACATCTCCTTATTTTATGCAAAAGTAATATTAACCACACAGAGAAGGAATCATTTTAAAAATGCATGATATCACTAAAGGCAATATAAAACACATGCGGTGTCTGCACATACCAAAGTACACTAGAAAATATTTATGATATATTTCCAGTATGTCATTAACCTTTAATTATGCCCCAAAGTTTTGGGGAGAAACATTAAGAATGCACCAATAACATAATTGCTATTATCTGCTCATAAGACACCCAGAGTCTCTTGTGTAAAGCAATTTTTACTTTACTTATCAAGTACATATGGGAATTACATTGGATTTGCATTATTGATTTTCATCTCTCTCTGTCTCTCTCTCCCTGATGTCTTAAACTCTTATGTTCTCTAGGAAATCCGCTTTCTTTGCTATTCCTTTTTCTACTCCTCTTTCCTCTCCCAGGGCCTGGAAATACAATAGCATCATATCTTTGAGCCTCTGACCTGCTAGATGAAATTTAAGGACTTCAGAACCTTCAGAGTAAAACACCTACAAGAAAATATTTGTATTTTCCTAGTTAATACTGGTAAATTCTCAGAGCATAATTTTGATGAATTACTTTAATAGAATATGATCTTTACCTGTCTTATGAAAGAACCTTTCTCCCTATATAGTAAGTGAACAGAAAGGGGGGGGGGAAATGGATGACAGGAAAAGAAAATCTTGTATTGCCTACATATGTATTCTCTTCTCTTTTTGACCCTCAAAGTTAATTATTCGTCTCTAAATGCATTTGCAATCAATTTATTTGAGAAAACTTCATAAAAGATCTTACAAATTGCATGTTCTGGTGACTGACTGACTCTAAACTTTCTGCCCCTTACTCATAGTCTTGATAATTTTAATGGATAAAGATAACCTAGATAGAGGTCAAATTTAGGTGGCTTCAAACCTATAAAAAGAAGCCTAATTTCATTTTTTAGTAGATGGAATGGCCTGTGTGGCCTTAAAAGTCATTGCAGTTTTATATGAGGCTTGGCAGATTTCCAGTCCTCTCATAGGAACTCATGCATAGGCATAGAGTACAAAGGCCTTGTGCAGGTTGAGATGATCTCAGTATTTATGTTTCAGCACCAACAATCCGTGAAAAATAAATTACTTATCTTAGAAGGTTTCTTCATATTTTTAAGAAGTCATTTCGTTTTAGCAATATTTCAGATTAAGAACTCCTAAGATTATTAGTAAACTTAAGGGGCTGTCAGTCAAGTTAAATTCTCCATCATGAATTCACTATGTCTGACTCTTTTGTTTTCAAAGACTGTATATGTGGATATAGATGTGTCATTAAGAGTTTAAAAACATTTTCCTAGAAAACATTCTCTGAGTAAAGTCACTAGGTCCCCTTTCTTGATCAGCATTGGTCACACCGGATAGCTTTTATGAAGATTCTCAAGTCTATCAAAAGTCTAGAGATATAAAAACCAAAATTTTTGTTGTTACTGTTTTACTTGTTTTGTTTTCATGTAGTCAAACACAAACTGGAAACATATGCCTCTCCATATGCCCTGCCTATTTTGTTCTTCTTTAGTTGTTTTTCTTTCCCTTGCTCTATACTTTTGCCTTTGCAAACTACATTGATTTAATTAACTTTCATTCCCCACAAGCATAAATTGCTGTTCTCTCCCAATCATACAGAGCCACATAAAACATACAAATGTGAGACAGATGCTTGCCTATTTTGAGGCTCCCCTCGTCATTGACACTACTGAAATATTCATTTGATCTGCAAATGATATTTAGTGAGGAGCTACTAAAATTGAAATATTTTCTAAGAATTTAGAGGACAGAGAAGAAAGCAAACACATACACACAAAAATATGAATGGTCATTTCATTCTCCTCAAGAAGCTTGCAATCATGTAGGATGAATAAAATAAAGATAAAATATATAATTAATTATGTGAAGGATTTTTATTTATTTTTTTTTATCTTATTTTTTTAAGGGATCATAGAAAATCTGCTAGAACCTTACTACTTAGTGTTGTCTTCAAACTAGTGATGCTGGTATCCCGTGGTACCTTGTTATAGATAAAGAGTCTCAGGGCCGAATCCAAACCTAGTTAATCAAAATGTGCATTTTAACAATATCCATAGTTAAATCCTATGCATATTAAAATTTGAGAAGCTCTGTGCTAGAGCTATCAGTTCTAAGAGCAGATCAAAAGCTTATATGTGGAAATGAAAGTATTGGGGCTGGATCGTAAATACAGAAATAAGGCAGGAGCATAATATCAAAATCATGTCAATTGTACAAAGAAAAGTACTATCTTATGTATAGCTTACCATATTTGGACAGATTATGAGTAGGCCGTGTGGAATGAAACCAGAATGATAAGCTTGAATATTTGGTTGATTCAGAAAATGACATATATGACTGCAGAAAGCTGTGAGTACTATTAAGTATCTTTTTTTTTTATTTTCCAGGAAGTTAGAAACCAAAGAAGGAATGCTGCTATACCTAAATTTAATAAGAAGGTACAAACATAATAATCAATAAATTTGAAAGTTCATAGTTATAGAAATTTAGTCCTTTCGGACTGCTATCGCAAAATACCAAATATTGTATTTATTTCTCACATTTCTGGAAGCTGGGAAGTCTAAGATCAAGGCTCGGGGTTAGTCACATTCTGGCGAGAGCCAACAAGTTCATGCCTTCTTCCAACATGTCAAAAGGAAGGAAAAAGAAAGCTCTGTGGAGTCTCTTTTAGAAGAACATTGATCCCGTTTGTGAGGGCTCCACGCTCATGACCTAAGTGTTATGTTATTGGAATTAACCCCTGGTCATTCGCAAAAGGTGAAAAGAATTCACAGACTCAGTCTGAAATGAGGAGAGCAAGAAAGTAAGTTTATTCAAAATGCCAGGGTAGAAGTTGCTGGGGCAGATCACTGTCCCTAACTTTAGGTTAGCTTTTTCTTATATAGGAAAGTGTAGGTAAATTTCCTTATGGCAGGAGATGTAACGCATAGACCGAGGTCATTTGATTGACCTATGTTGGTTATATAAGTAGTTTCTTTCTGTGCATGCTCTTACCCAAAATGCATACAGAAAACCCCACATTGGGGGGCGGGGGGAGCCCAAGCCTTAATGTCCATTCCTATCGAATTGCATTATAATTAGGCTAGAGTTCAACTAACAGGAAGATTTTAACAGTTTGCGCATGTGTGAAGAATCAGTTAATACCAGTTGGGTCTTATCTCTTTTTATAAGGGTTTGGACATCTTAGATTTATTTCTAGGGTATGAGCCTGGGTGGTTGCTGAGGAGAAGATGCAGGCCTGGCCAGTCCCCCTTCAGGTTCACTTTTATTAACCCTTTTCTGTCTCATTACTAAGCACCCTCCCAAAGACCACACCTCCCAATACTATAATCTTAAGGGGTCAGGATTTCAACATATTGATTTTGGGGGGACACAGACATTCAGACTATAGCAGATACTGATACAGGAGAGTTAGCATGTTCCTAGGTAGACAGGGAGATCCCTAGTGGAATAAACAAAGACAGTCATATCCTAAAACTTCAGGTTTTGAAATCACTGTTTTGCTCCAGGACATAATGTAACAAGGCCTTGAGATTTAATCATAAAATTGATTTTGGCCTGACAAATGGAGCAGATCTGATAGATAAAGAGTAGGGTTACTTTGCTAATTCCTTTAGTATGGGCAAGCAGAACAAACCTGGTAGATGAATTTTATTAGAAGGCGTCAGCTCCCTTCTTCAAACAGTTCCCTTCTCCAAAGACATCCCCTTCCTCAAACAGGCAAAGGGAAGGTATAAAAGTAGGAGCTTTTGCCTCAGTCATGGGACATCCCCCATTTGGGACCCCCTCCCACTCGGGAGCTGCAACCTCTTCTCCTGCCTCTAGTACACTATTCTCTTTTAAAAACTTTTTGCCTCTCGCTGGTCCGTGTTTCCATTCTTCAGCTTCACAAGACACAATCCCGGCCCACACTCAGAAACTGCTAGCAGATCCAACATCACTTACATTAATACATTCAAAAGTAACATCCAAATCTACTTTTTATTTACACTCCTAGTAGTTCTATTTCAGACTGGTAATCATGGAAATTGTGGACTTTATATTTGAGACATGGTACTTACTGAGTTTCTTTTCATCTGCCAGTATTGAGATATAACAATTTCATTCTTACTCTGTAATACTATATACTATGAACCCAGGTTTTTGTCAGAACCTTTCTTTTTGGCTACTATACTAGAGAAAACTGAGTGCTGTGGAAAATGAAAAGTCTCCAATTAATATAAAAAAGGACATCTTAGCTGCTTAAAACTGTGTGAGTTGATGGTTAGATCTATTCAAATACACTTATATCATTACTTGAATATAAAAATGTGAATTTCTAGTAAGGTCCACTTATGTTTTCCAAACTCATGTACCAGTACAATCCTCATATATATATTGTGTGTACACACACACACACACACACACACACACACACACACGTATGTATCTTTTTTAAGTAATAAAAAAAAGACAAACTTTTAAACTGAAAAATTTTTATTTCCTAAATTGAAAAATCTTTACATACATCTTTAACAAATAAGTATTGATCTGAGTCCTACTTAGGGAACAGGTAGTGTCATTGATATAAAGTAGATCCCAAAAGACATACACATGTCTTTTTAAGTCATTAGACAAACAATTTGGATAACTAATAATGAATACTTCACCACAGCTAGGAAGATGTAGTCTACTCATCTGTTTTACGTGTTTTTTATCAAAATACATGTGTAGACATGAAGTTAACAAGCACGTTTCATTGATCTCTATATTCTCTAGCAAACTATACAAACAAAGATGCTACTAGGAAGTCTGTCACTGACTCACTCAATTCTAAATTCAATTCAAAACATATGCTAAGCACATCAATGATCCAATATTATAATCAAGTAATTAAGACATCAAAATTAATAATACTAAGTTTCTGTCTTCAAGAAACTATTAAAAGAAACAAGCATATGCAAATAATTGTGATATAAATAAGGCTAATATAAATACTTTGAGATAGATATTAATTGTCTGTGACTGTCTCGATGGATTGGTAGGATATCAGACATTAGAAAAAGGGGGAAAAGACTTTTCAATTCTATTCATTAACTTAACCATAACCCAAAATGTGTGAGCAATCATGGCACATGTAGGAAATGGCAATATTCAGATGTTGCCATTGGGAATGGTGTGTTAAGAGCAGTAATGGGGGGAAAAAGAAACCAATGTTGAAAATGGGTGAATGGATATAAGTATGATACTGTAATTTATAATGAGAAATATGTATTTGTCCCTGTACCTGGCACACAGATCCTAAAAGCCTTGGAATTTCCTAAGTGATAAGAGCAATGAAGGTAAATGGGTAGTCTTCTGTTATTCGTAACAAGCTCCTTTCAACCACAGCTGAGTTTATGTTAATTAAGCGACTTTTGGAAAGCCCCAGGGAAGGAGGCTTCTGGCCTGAGGAAATAATTATGTGACTTTGAGCCCTATCCCTCAACTCCAGGGAGGGGAAAGAGGCTAGAGGTTGGATAAATCACCAATCACAACTATTTAATCAATCATGCCTGTGTAATGGAACCTCCAGATAAAACTTTAACTGTAGGGGTTCAGAGAACATCTAGGTTGCTGAACACATTGAAGTGCTAAGAGATAAGCTTCCTTGGAGAGGGCTGGGAATGCTGTACCCCATCATACATGCCTTGCCTTATGCATATGTCAACATAAGAATGTCCAAACCTGTAGAAAATGTTTAGAAGAGTCAAACTGAAGACAATTAATTGAAGCAGGATATCAAATGCTCAAGAAATGACAGTTTTGCAGTTCCTTTTATATATTTGGAATTAAGGAGGGAAGTAAGGAAGATTATATGAAGGTGGGAGACAGCAAGGTGAAAAAATCTCAATGATTAGATTACAGGATAACAAGATTATACATGCTCCCTTGAAGGTGGTACCTCCAAGGGGTTTGAAAAAGAGGATTACTCTGATATTTCAAAGGCATGTTAATGTAGATGCACAAGAATAATAGACAGGGCTTACTTAAATGGAAGATAAACCTTTTACTAAAGAAATTACATGCCTGGGGTATGACTATCCACCATGACCTGCCCAGTTAGGAATTTGTGATCACATTGCCCTATGAGGTTACTTTCAGTCACGGATTTATTACAGAGCCCCTTTTTTTAATCACACATATCTTCCATCTGGCTGTTTTTAAGCAATACCCTTTTATAATTAACTGTTAATCAAGCAAGTAAACTACTGTCCTGTGTTATATGAGACAGCCATTCTAGGAAATTATCAAACTTGATGAGGGGGTTAAAAACACTTCCGATTTTTAATCAGTCAGTGAGAAACACAGGTGACAATCTGGATTTGTGATTGGTGTCTGAAGTGAGGAGTAGTCTTAACCTGTAGGTTCTGCTCTAACTCCAGCAGTTAGTGTCTGAATTGACTTAAATTTTAGGACACCCAGTTGATGACCACCAAAAATTGGAGAATTGCTTGGTATGGAAAACCCCACATGTCTGATGTTAGAAGTGAACTGTCAGAAGTATTGAGTGTGGTTGTAATGGAAAATAGAGTAGAAAATAGTTTTTTTTTCCTTTCAGGGAGAAAAGTTCTACACATAAGCAATTATTTCAAAAGCTATTGTGATAGTTGAGGCAAAATGTTATAAGGACCTACTTATGTAAAGGTGTTTGATAGGAAATGGAGGAGAGAAATTGGGGACAGGGAGTACGGCATTTTTTTTTTTTTTAAGAGTGTAGCTATAAAGGGAAAGTGAAAAACAGAGTGATAGCTGGAGAATAAAATGGGTTAAATAAACATAATTGATTTTGTTCTGATTGCTGTGTTGGGGTTCAGATTGAGTCACCCCAAGATGTGCCTCAGTGGTATATGGATTATTTTTGTTACAGATACCAGGATCGGAAAGAACCCAAGGGGCAATCAGAGAGTTAGGAGAGTCAGCTTAATATGCTGGTGAGCTCAGCAGGATCTTTCCCAAAGACTGAGCCCCTAGCAAGGTTTTGGGGACTTCCTTGAATTGGGGAAGGGGTAGGTGTTGGCTGGTGATTGGCTGGGGTGTGGCTTGGAGGGGGCTATGCGGAAGTGGGCTGGGGCTTAGGCAGGGGACTTCTCTCTCCACTTGGGCCACCATTTTAGGTCAGTTCCACGTGGTAGGGAACCATTTTAGGTCAGTTTCTCCGTCATTTTTAGCTAAAGACACCTGAGACCTTGTGGGCTCAAGAGAAACTTCTGCTACCCAACCCTTCACTATCTGGAGGAATTTAAATTAGAAGTCTTGCACATAATAAGAGATTATCGCAATAACCTTTTTGACCTATCTATATGGCAGGAAAAACTACTAATTACTGAACATGTGTTCTCCCTGAAATGACCTTCTGAAGCTTCAAGGTGTCTTACTTCATATACTTTATAGCATATATAACACAATCTTCCTTTTTGTCTTTGAACCTCTCATGTATGCAGGGTCTCTGACTCTCTCATGTATGTGGGGTTCCCGTATATACAGAATTAAATTTTATTTTCTCTTGTCAACTGTCTGTTTTTGACTTGATTATTTGACCAGTCAAAAGGAAGGAAAGGGGAATTTTTGTCCTCCCCACAGTTGTGAAAAATAAAGAAATGTTTATTTGCTGATAAGGATAATGTAGTAAAGAGGGAAATATTGATGATATCTTGTGTGTGATAAATAATGAGATTTGGTAGTACAGTCTCAGTAAAAGGACACAAGCCCAGGTAAATAAGCCCAGATGAATATTTTGATGTAGAGTTGGTAGAAGAGGAATTATTTTATAATTGAAACTGGAGGCCAACTGAGTCTGGGGATCGTGTTGCCTGCACAGCTCAGCCAGTAGATTCACATAGGAGTTGAGTCATAGAATAAGCATTTATTATCAGAGAATTAGTGGTCTGAGAAGGCAATGGTTTAACACCTCCAAAAACTGCCTTAACATTCTCAAACTGCTTGGGGTATTTAAGGGAAAATCTGGGTGTTCCTCCAAAAGCTACATGATGGTTCTGAGGGTTTGCATGGAGCCTTCCCTCTGGCAATGTGATTCTCCGGTGGAGTCAGCAACCCAGAAAAAATGATGAGAGTAGCCGGGAAAGAATGCTAGACCATAGAGATTGTGATCAATAAGGCTAAGGGTATCAATCATAAGTTTCAGGGTAATTTTCTAAAACAGGGAACTGGGTAGGACAGGAGACATCCTGAGCTCTAGTGGAGCTCAAGCTGCAGGGAGATAATCTATTACTAAGCTTTAAGTCAAGGAAAGGTGAGGCCTCTACTATGGTGGTCCCAACCAAGCCCTGCCTCATAATCACTTCTATTTACTTTGTTAATGAGAATAAAATAAGCTGATAATGAGGATGGAGAAGGAGATTGTACGTTTTAGAGATGAACAGAAAACAGAAAATTTCATATTTAACAGAAAAGACAGTGGACTAAGCATCAAAATCCCCTTTTGGTGACTAATTAGTAGTTTAAAGTGAGACTAGTAATATGACAGCACTATATTTTAGGGAAGTGCGCCTGACGAAAACAAGAATGGGGAAAGTTATTAGATGTAACTAAGTGTGTGGCATAAACAAATACAGTATTGCAAAAGAAAAAAAAAAGTGAGTGAAGAACGTATGAAAAGGGATGCTCAAAATGACTGACAACAAAATAAAGTTAGCTAAAAAGGGAATAAAGTTCGTGGGAAGTGGGATGACAGGTGAATTAAAAGTATGTAATTGGGTTTAAAGGTGACTTGAATTAAAGATTTGCTGTCAGTGGAGTAATAGAGTATGATTAGGAAAAGCATTGCTATGATAATGATCTGGCTGAGCTAGGATGTAGGGTAAGATCATTGGAGGAAATTAGACCATGTAACTGAAAGTTTAGGATATTGGAAGTTCAATTTACATGAATATTGAAATTATCAAGAATGATAATAGCAGTATTGTTGGAGATAGGGGTAGTGACCCAGGAAGTAAAATATTCAAGGAGATGAAAGAGATGAAGGCAATATTCACAGAAGACCTTACACATTGAGGAGGCTTTTATTGTTGGACCCTCAATGTATCATAGCACAATGCAAGTTAAGTAAATGGAGAGATGTGACAAATTGGGTTAGAAAGAGGAATATGTATATGATCCTATGGGGATTATAGTCCGGGGAATAAAATATGACCTATGACCCTGGGGGGAAAAAATGACAGAGAAAATCCTGAAGTCCCAAGGCTGCAGATGCTGAAGGAAGGAAAGATCGGAGATGTCTCACCAAAACTGAGGATGTATTCTGTGGCCCCTACCTAATATTGCTATTGAGATTTGGATTCCAATTGAGGGATACTCTTACTTCTAAAATCAATTCAAAAGTATGCAATAATCTTAGCATGAAAAACTTTTTTTTTTAAGTTTAAGAACAATATAGAAATATGTCTCTGTGACCATAGACAAAGATTATTTAAACAGGCACAGATTATTAAAAAACAAACAAACAAAAAAAAAAAACACACACACACCTGAAAACACTTCCTTACTCTTCAAAATTCAGTATTTTTACAAGTAAAAAGACTATTTGCAGGCTGTGAAAATATATTTGCAATTCTTATAACCAGTAAAGGGCTCCCATCTAAAATATTTAAATAATTCTTATAAAAGTATAAGGAAATTATAAATGATCCCATAGAAAAAATAGTAGAAAATATGAGTAGGCAATATTATGATCAGGTATCTGAGGAAAATAAAAAAAAAAAAAAAAAGCTCAACCTCAAGCACAAGCTATGAGAAGCCATCTTATAAACCAAATCCACTGAATATGAAAGTGTCATGATACTAAATATTGTGAGGATCTGGACCAAGTGTAAATCTTATTAACGGTGAAAATAAAACTGGTAAAATCATTTTTGAAAGATACCCGCAATATCAGTAAAGTTAAAGGTCTCAGTGCCCATGACTCTGAAATTCTACTCTAGATAAATCATTTTGATAAATTCTGGCTCATACACACAAAGAGAAGTATAGGATGCTAATAGCAATATTGTTTATGAGGGAAAGGGTTCTTGGAATCTCTCCAGATTGGTTCGTCTCCAGAGGGCCCTTGAATACCCATGGTCCAAAACTTTTAAAAAATGATTTGCTTTTTTCTCGTGGTGTGAAGAAGAAAAACAATTAACAAGGCCATCCAACAAGCTCAGTCTACTTTATCTGAAGCTGTTCAATACTTCCTCTTTAACTGTTACCCCCACATCTATCCAACTGAAAAGATAATATCCTGTTTTCCCATATTCCCTCTTCTTATCATTCTGTTCCTCCAAACAAGTTCCTATTTCTATCACCATGTCCTGACCCTCCTTGTATTTATATATTTATCTTCAAACTTGTTCCTTTTTTTTTTTTTTTTAATTCCTCTCTTTCCTAAAGGTGCTCAAGACCTTGGCGTGTGCCCCTAGCATTCAGACCCAGCATAAGGGAAGCTTCCTTTTCTCTCAACTAGTTACTTTTAAACTTTGGTCTGTATCTGGCTTACATGCAATATTAAAGGACTCCCTTGACCCAAACACACACACATACACACACACACACATTCACTCACACACACGCACAAACAGGGACAATTCTCTATAAAATTTTATAAAATTGAGAGATGGAATAACATCTCCATCAAAGTGCTCATATGAATTCAAACTACAAATCCATGGGACAATTATTTCTGTGAATCCTGGATAGCCTCCATTGAGACATATTTTATTTTTTGCAAGTGTGCCTATTGGTATCTGCATGCTAATTGAACTGGATCCTGCTACCTAATCAATTTCACTATCCCTTATCAAATTTTTAAACAAGCTATCTTCTTTTTTACTTTAACTGATCTACGACCTCTGATATAAGTTTTTCATGCAGTAGGTGATATTAAAGGTCTATAAAATGTGTTATAGCTACAAGCTTAGGTGTAGAAGTCCATCACTAAACAGAGTCTATGACCTTCCTCTCTCACAGTGTCCCCAAGAAGACTTAGAATATGAGGCTAAGAAATTTGGAGTAAATCTATAAACCTTGACTTGCTATAACAGATCATTTATGGGCAACCTTTGTACCTGTCGCTGTTGCCATGTGGACCACTTAAGAAGTTCACTGAAACTCCTCTAATTTTCATGCTCTGCTCTGGGAAATAACAAGGATTCTGGACACTCTTACCAAACAATCACTATCATCAGCAATTCACAAACATATGGAGATTAAAGAGTATGCTACTGAAAAACCAGTGGATCAAAGAAAGAAGCAAAAGGAAAACATTTTTTTTAAGTATATATATATATATATATATACTCTCATATATATATATATATATATATATATATATATATATATGAGAGTGAGAGAGAGAGAGAGAGAAATTAAAATGTACTAAAACTTATGGAATATAACAAAAGTAACTCTAACATGGACATTTATATTGATAAATACTTATATTAAGAAACAAGAAATAAGTTGTTTATCAAATAAACAACTTTATTCCACAAGGCACTGGAAAAGAAGACCAAATTAAGCCCAAAATTGGCAGAAGGAAGTAAATAACAAAGATTACAGAAGTAAATAAAATAGACTAAAAAAAATAGAAAAGATTAATAAAACTAAGAGCTGTTTTTAAAACAGGAAAAAAAAATGACAAATTGTTAGCTACGCTTATCAAGAAGAAAAATGAGGACCCCAATAAAATTATAAATGAAAGAGAAGACATTACAACTAATATCACACTAATACAAAGGTTCATAGGAGACTATTAGGAACAATTATATGTCAACAAAGTGGACAATATAGAAGAAATGGATATATTTCTAGAAACATACAACCAACAAAGATGAAATAATGAAAAAATAGAAAATCTGAATGGAACAATTACTAGTAAGGAGAATGAATCAATAATCAAAAGCCTCCCAATCAAGAAAAGTCCAGGACTACATTGCTTAACTGGTAAATTCACATATTTGTGAATTTTCTAGTTTTCTTCATGTGATTAATTTCTGGTTCCATGCCATTGGGGTTGGAAAAGATGCTTGATACTATTTCAATCTTCTTAAATTTATTAAGACTTCAGGGAAAGATTGGGGAATATGTGATTTTGGGCTGAGCCCTTGTGGGATAGCTGGTTAAGAATTACTCCTTTGTTTGCTACAGTCCTGTTGGACTCGTGAATGGAAGCCCTTTTGGCTATCAGAGTCAGACATCTGGTCACCTGTCCCCCAGCTGCAGCTGTAGAAGCTGGAGTGAAGGTGTGCATATAAGTTCTTTCCAGGAATTTTCTGGTGATTTTGGGCAGACTGGAGTGATTCCAGCTCTCTTGGTCTCTGGGTAGGATCATACTCAATGCCCAGAACCAACCATTTTGATGTGAGTGTTTTCTCATTTGTCTGATGTGTAGAAGTTGCTCAACTATTTTCTGGGTCTCTTTCAAGGGGAATTGTTCATTACATAGCTGTACAGTTGGTGCATCCATTGGAGAAAAACATCTCAGTAGCCTTCAATGTTGTTATCTTAGTTGATTCCTCTTTTACTATATTCTTAGGCACAGTTCTAATCAAGGGCATGACCTCTTAGACATTCCAGTTGCTGACAGTCCAATGACATGCTCAAGATATGATATAGCTAGTCATTCAAGGTCAACAAGAAAGTTAAGGCCAACCTGCCCCTAGAAACTAGAAACCTGAACTTGAAATGACTCTTATTTCATCTCTATATTTAAAGACAGATTTTGTCCATCTCAAAAAACAGAGTCACTGATCAGGTGTACACAATTGCCTATTACTTACTCGTTGATGTGGCTTGACCAAAATTTAGTCAGGCTGCTCCCCCTCACCTCCAACCCCTTTCCCACAGCCCCATGAGCTTTAGCTAACTCCCAATTTTAAGGAACTACTAAGGGGTAGAACATCCTCTCTTAAAAGCTCATTTTGATAATCAGTGGGCCACAGCAAAAAACATTTCCTGTTAAACCAGCTGTCTGCTGATTCCCACCTGCTTGAGTGATTTCCCCTCAAAGTTCTGGCTGATCCGGCTTACTACTCCCTATAAAAGAAAAACCTTTTCTGTTTGATTTTGAATTGCTTGCATATTTCAAGATGTGAGTGTTCTCCCTACTGTACTAGTGTTTTCAAATAGTCTTTCTTTATCTAAGTTCAGATTTGTTTTTATCTAACAACATATTTAGAGTAGTATGCAATTATGCACAATAAAACAACAAAAAAAATTATGATAGTCTCATATCAATTAAATATGTCTTCAATATATATTTTTTATATCATATAAAATTCCATGGGAATAATAACCACCATATTAAGAATGGTGGCTACATTGTAAAGGAAGGGGTAGTTAGTACATTTTTTTTCATAGGAACTATGCAGAGAGTTTCAACAGTTTTGTAACATTTTAGTTCTTAAGTTGGATTTGGGGTGCATAAGCATTAATTTAATATTGTTTATGTCATATTGTATCTTTAAAATACTTTTATTTCTTTTTAAGGCTTACACAGTAAAGAAGGGAACAAATGAACTGTAATAGAAGCGACAACAGGATAAAAGGTAGGGCTGTTTGGGGGATTTAATATTTTTTACATATTTGTTTTATTATCAAGGGAAGAATAAAAGGAAAATGGTGATTCTCAAGATGGTGATTCTCAAACGGTTTTCAATCAAAAGCTTGGGTACTATAAGGTATCTCTTGGCATAGTGCTTATAAGTGTGGGATTTGGTGTCAAAAAGAATTCTAGAATTAAATTTGCTGTTGATACTTTCCATTTCTGTCACCTTGAGAAACTGACATAACTTTTTGAGCTTCGGATCTCTCTTCTGTTGAAATGTGGAAAAAGTGCTACCTCTTTGGACTATTATGAGATAAAATAGGTGTTTAAAATGTTAAAGTTTATTTTTCAAATGAAAGATTATCACACAAAAAAAGTATATAGTAATATGTCTTCCACATGATTTCTACAGCTGGACTCAGGACTACAACAAAGCCTGAGATTTCATATTTGAAGAAATTTAGTCTGCAGAATTTGAAAAAATAAAACAAAACAAAAAATTTTAAGAGACCCTCGTCGAGTTTAGAAGACTTGCATTATAGTTTCAGCCCTGACACTAATAAGGTATATTATATTGTCCTCTGTGAAATATATTTGTTGAGCATATATTAGTAATATGCTTCAGCAAAGTGATAAATACTGAGGAAAGGCTGTTAAACATGACAAATGTATTCCTTTTGTGGAACTTTCATTTTCTCTTCAACAAAATGAGTGGCTCAAGTTAAATGTTATCTTTGTTTTTTATTCAAGCTCCTATAATTTCTAACAATTGCTTTGCCAGAGCTGATCTTGATTTTTTGATTAACACTGAGCTACCATAAAAAAAGTGTCAACTATGTGCACCAAAGGCATAAGTTTGTAACTGGCAAGGATCTGTGATCATGCATGTTGATTGTGTAAAAGGAGGAAAACAGACAATTGAGACAAAGGTGGGGTTGGGGATGTGGAGGAAGCTGAAGAAATTAGTGAGCATTAGCATCTCAATACTATCCATGCTAACAGTAAAACCGATTCCAGATGGGTCCACTTGTTACCTTTTTTTTTTTTTCTTTCTTTTTTAGCTTCTGCATCCTTGTCCCAACCTTTACCCTCTCTTAGTCTTCTGTACACAATGAATGTGTTGGGGAGGAAAATATTTCCTCTACACTTTAAAGTTCTTCTGGTTGGTCTAATAACCAAATTGACATGAGACAGATTATCAAGAGAAAAGCGAATGAAAGTTTGATAATATAGATGCCTTCTATATACATGGGAGAGACCCAGGAACATTGAGTAACTTGCCCAATGGCAGAAGCTATCATCTTCAATATGACCCTCAGCTGAAGACAAAGGAAGATCTTGGGGATGGGGTGTCAGTGATGGGTTATTACCATGAAAAGCACAGGAAACAAGGGTAAGATTGTTATGCAGATTTAGGTCCAGGCCTTATCCATTGATAATGAAGGCAGGCCTGGTACAGTGAGGGCAACACCTTTACAAATGCAGATTTCCCTTGAAATTATAGATGTCTTTTTACAAAGGTAAATTGTTACTTCATTTTTAAAGCATTTTCCATGTCCTCTGCTGTTTATAATTAACCAGCCTAAAATAATCAATATCCCCAAAGGAGGATATTTTGCAATGGCAAACTCTGCTCCCTTTCAAAGGCTTATTGATTTTATTGGTTAGTCTCTCTGTTACCATTTTGCCTCACCCCCTACAGTGCATTATAATCAAGAACAGCCAGATTAATATTTTTAAAATAATTATATCATGTGATTTCCCCATTTTTAATCTTGGAGCAGCTTCCAATGCAATTATAATAAGAATTTGTTTTAAAAAATATTCAACTGAGTATATTTGAGGACCTAATAACCTTGAGGAAATGATTCATGAGTTGAGTAACATCCCATCTAACAGCTCCAAAGGGACTCCAAAGGTTTGGAGTGATGCCATTTTGAGTCTATGATTTTTTCTTTAACGAAACAAACATTCATCCTGGCCTACTCAGACTTACATGTTGCACTCTTTGCCTGTGCACCTCACTTCTGGCTCTCTTCACTTCACAGAAACCACACCAGCAAAATAGCATTTCTGTTTCTATTCCTTTACCCCACTGAGTGAACTTCTGCTCTTGGGTCTAGGCACATGTTGTTTGCTCTTTTTTATTATTGACTCTTTTTTAGCAGATCTTTCATTGGTTGTCTCCTTTCGATGGCTTCTGTCTCAACTTAAAGTTTGGCTTCCTTATACCCCAATGTTATGTAGCTTCTGGGTCATGAATTCAAATCCCTGTTTAGAGTACACTTTAGGCAGGTGTATTAGTCAGGGTTCCCACCAGAAACAGCACGGGTCAACATAAGAAATGTCCAAACCTGTAGAGAATATGTTTTAAGAATTTATTTGAGCCAAACTGACAACAATGCTGGGACACAAGATCATAAATCCTCTACATAATGACATTTTTGTGATTCCTTTCATACATTTGAAATCAAGGAGGGAATATAAAGAAGATTACATGAAGTTGGAAGAAAGCAAAACAAAAGACTGGATTATAGGATAGTTAACAAGAAAATGTGATCTTTTGAGGATGGTTACTGCCTCAGAGGAGTTTAAAAAAGAGGCACTTCAAAGGTGTGTTACTCTAGATGCACAGAAGCAATAGACAGTCCTTGTTTAAGGCAAAGATAAATCTGTTACTAAAGAAGTTATAGACCTGGGGCATGACTACCCACCATGACCTGCCCTGCTGGAATGTATGATCAGATCACCCTGTGAGGTTACTTTAGGTCACTAGACTTGTCAGATTTATTGCAGAACCCCTTTTTCATCCACAAACCAAGAGAGCTAGGGCCATATATATATGGAGAAAGATTCATTATAGGAATTGGCTCATGCTATTATGGGGGTAAGTCCCATCATCTGCCATCTGCAAGCAGAACCAGGGAAGTCAGTGTTATAGTTCAGTCTGAGTCCAAAGGCCCGAGAATCATGACAGCTGCCCATAATGTTGATGGCATTAATTGTTTTTTACTTATTCTACTAATTCAACTGCTAATTTCTTCTGAAAACACAAGCTTTCTGGATATCCCTTAGCCTAGTCAAATTGACACATAAAATTAACTATCACAGTAGTGAGTAAAGTTTTATTGTTAATTATTTTGTTTACTTGTTTATCATTTGACATTTTTGTAGTTCCTTTTACACATTTGTAATCAAGGAGGGAATATAAAGAAGATTACATGAAGTTGGAAGAAAGCAAAACAAATAGTTTTAACTAATAGGTAGTTAATCCTGTAATCCTGAGGATGGTTACTGCCTCAGAGGAGTTTTAAAAAGAGGCACTTCAAAGGTGTGTTACCCTAGATGCACAGAAACAATGGACAGAGCTTGTTTAAGGCAAAAATAAACCTTGTACTAAAGAAGTTATAGGCCTGGGGCATGGCTACCCACCATGACCTGCCCTGCTGGAATGTATGATCAGATCACCCTGTGAGGTTACTTTACACATGCATACATCTTGAAAATATGTAACTGCAGGGTCTCATTAGATTTATTTACTGCTGTATCTCAAATGTCTAGTACCACCTCTCATTAATAGCAACTGCTCAATAGATAATAACAGATGAAATGTATGAAAGAATGAATGAAGTGTGGAGGGCTATATCTCCATATTACATATATATCTGTATTACATATATATTCTCACATTATTATGTTTTCAGGGAAGAGAGAGTGAAAAAATATATATATAATACAATATTGTTTAACTCAGTATCACTGGAGTAGTATCCATTTTTTTAGAAATTGAAATGTGCTTTTTAATATTCATAGTCAAAAAGGAAAATGAGTCTATGCCTAAGAGTACAGATTAAAAATGCTTTAATCTGTACTTTTAATATATGAGCTCAAGTATATATTAAATAGCATAGATGATATTATCCTTCACCAAATCATACAGATTTTAAAGATCACTTTTAAAAAGTGATTAAGAAAACATCTAACTTGAACTTCAAAAAGATCAAATTAACTGCTCCAAAAAGAATAAAGAGAATATTATTTTAAAGTATTTTCCTCATTGTAATTTAATATCTTTAATCAAATTTGAAAATACTTCCTTTCACATGGACACATAATATAATATGTTTGCATAATTATCCAGTATACTCAAATGTTTGTTTATTAATTCAGGATAGTAGGTATGGCTGAAATAATTTTTTTTGGCAAAATCCCAAAAAAAGAAAGACAAACCTCAATCACCCATTATGCAATTGAACTTTTACTATATGGAGAGACACACACACACAAATGCACACACACACACACACGCACACACACAAAGTAACTTGTAAAATTTTCTTTTTTATAATAAATATAAAATGCAATGCATCTTTGTATATGGAATTTTTTCTTTATTTTTAAAAGATATTCAAGAAAATGATGACAAAGATTGCTTCTTCATGAATGAATATTAGAAAATATAATAATTATATATAGTACGCTCATAAACCTTAATTATAAGTATTTAACTATGTTTCATGATATTTGAGGAAAAAACAACTATAAAACTGAAAATCAGCTTGCAGTATAAATTAAGAAATTGTTATAAAATAAAGCTATATTGTGATTGAAAAAGTTTATCTTTTCCAATGCAAAGCAAGCTGAACTAAATTTAGCAGTATAATATGATATTGTTTTTAGTTTATGTTTATGGTAAGCATTTCCAATAAACCATATGGTTATGCAATATTTGTTTTTTAGGCAGTACAAATTGTGCAAAACTGGTTTAGACTTTTAAATGAATTTATTCATCATTCCAATCAAATAGTATGTCAATTCAATAAACAGATAAATCAGTCCAAGACTGATTTAGAGAAGTATTGGAAAGAGATTGAAAATCACTATGTAGTCCTTTAAGGGAAAGTATGTTCGAATACTTGTAGAAATGTGAATGTTAGATAATTGACTGAGTTAACTGATGAATTCAGTAAAACATTTTGAACTACATGTTCACCCAAACTTAATGTTTAGGATGATTAAAGTGAAAATTTTGAATTTAATTTTATCAAAGGGTTTTTATGTAATAAAACAGATTTATTGAGTCTATAAACATCTGGCTCATTTTATTCTAGGAATTCCAATAAAGAAATAAACATATTTGCATGATTTAGAGTATATAATTCTAGTGAAAAAAAGGAAATATATCTATCCTAACCATTATATTTCATTTAAAACAATATGTGCCAATATCTATTATAAAATGAATATCTTTACAATACTAATGTATTCTCTGATATTTGGAAGATTAATAAAAAAAATATTATTATTTTTTTCCCCAAGGCAGAACTCTATTTTGAGAAAAACTATCAGGGATTTTTTCCTTAGGACTTTTATTTTATTTTATTTTATTTATTAAATCTTTATTTAGATATGTTATTTCCCTCATCTCCCTTTTTTTTTTCTTAGAAATGGATACAGTTAAATACAGACTATAATAGTGTTTTCAATACAATTAAAATTAGAACTCCAATGATCCAAAGATGTTCACGGAACAGAACCATAGGTATTTGGGAATTGGCTCATCACACTCGTTTCTTCTATTGGCAAATTCCTCAGTGCTTTAAATAGTCACCCTTAGTGGTTCAGAGGCTCCATACTGTACAACCATAAACACTGAATGATAATCTACCTTGACTTCAGAGTTTGATAGATAAAAAAGGAGTATAACTGTAACCACAGAGTTGGGTTATTACCTTGTTTAATTGTTTTGTCTAGCAGAAGGTAACTGTTTTGATGAGTAATAATGAAGCAGGGTCTGGTACATAAAAATTAAGTATGCACGTTCACAGTTTCTTTAGTAAGTACCAAAAGGCCAAGAGAAATCTGAATACATAGACTATAAGTGGAGAAGAAAGTCATTTAATAAATAGAATAGATCAGGTGTTAGAGAAATCATTTCAACTCTTTTCAGCCAATTGCATGTCATAATAGGCTGTTATATTCCTATTATATCTTAGGAAGAATCTTAACTTTTTCCAGATCTATGTATTACAAATATTTAAATATGGATATGAAAAATTGACAATTCACTCTATATGCAAAATCAGAAACTGTCAATGTAATAAGGGGAGAAGTGCTTGCCTATAACCTATATTCTAGCTTTCTCCAAATTGAATATATACTAGGAATAATAAAAATGTTAACTGTACTAAAATACCAATTACACTAATTAAAATAAAACAGCAATCTCAACAACAAATAACAAGAACAACCAGAAAACATGCCCTGAATCTAATATTAAGAGTTCTGATAAATGTGATTTAAAATATCGTGTAAACTTTGAAGATGTTTTGACTGATGATGTGTGAAATGGGGGTTTAGGGGCTATGCTATTCTTATTCCCTTTTAGAAATCTGAATGATTTCATATCTTCAGGGCTGAACTGACTCCATAATTAATGCCAAGTGTGTTTCACTAATGCCAAGTTGGTAGACAGTGTTTCCAAGGACAACATGTTGTCCTTACATCCAAAGGGCTTATAATATGGATTAATTTATGTGCCACCAAATAATTTCAGATGGCCATCCTTGTTGAATTATTGAAAATATTCTTCAAATGTATAAATTATTCTTTTTGTGAATTACATTTCCTAAATATATTTTTATTCCTCCAGAGGTAACACCAATATAAAAGCAGTATTTTAAGCACAGAAAAAGTGTAATGGGCCAAAAGAGTTAAAAATAAAATTTGGAGACGTTTTCCAACCATAGATACAAAACCAATGAACAGAATTAATTAAATATAAGTACCTAGAACAGAACTTGAAACAAAAATTTCCCTCTTAGGATGGCTTTGGCTGTGTCCCATAGATTTTGGGTTATTATATATTCAATTTTATTTGTCTCAAGGTATCTTTTGATTTGTCCTTGATCTCATTGTTGACTCAATCATTATTTAGTAGCATGTTATTTAGCCTCCATGTGTTTGTGTGTTTTTCTGTTTTTTGTTTTTCCCTTGTAATTGATTTCTAGTTTCATACCATTGTGGTCAGAGAAGGTGCTTGATATGATTTCTATTTTCTTTTATTTATTGAGACTTGTTTTGTGACCTAACATGTGGTCTATCTTGGAAAATGTTCCATGTGCACTTGAAAAGAATGTATATGCTACTTCTTTGGGGTGAAATGCTCTTAAAAATAACAATGAAATCCATCATGTCTAGTATGTCATTTAAGGCCTCTGTTTCTGTGTTGATTTTCTATCTGGAAGATCTGTCTATCAGTGTCAGTAAGGTGTTAAAGTCCCCTACTATGATTATGTTACTGTCGATCTCTGCCTTTATGTTGGTCAATATTTGCTTTATATATTTAAGTGCTCCTACGTTGGGTGTGTATATGTTTACTAAGGTGATGTCCTCTTGTTGGATTGATTCCTTTATTATTATGTAATTTCCTTGTCTCTCATTATAGCCTTGATTTTAAAGTTTATTTTCTCTGATATATATATGTATTGCTATCCCAGCTTTTTTCTCATTTCCATTTGTGTGAAATATCTTTTTCCATCCTTTTACTTTCAGTCTGTGCATGTCTTTCGATCTGAGGTAGGTCTCTTGTAGACAGCATATGCATGGGTCTCAGTTTTTTTTAATCCATTCAGCTACCCTTTGTCTTTTGATTAGAACATTTAATACATTTACATTTAAAGTGATTATTGATAGGTACATAGTTATTGCCATTTTATTATTCATCTTTTTGATCTCCATTTGTTTATTTTTTCTTTTCTTCTGCTTAAAGAAGTCCTTTTAATATTTCTTGTCACACACTGGCTTGGTGGTAATTAATTCCTTGAACCTTTTATTTTTTGGGAAACTTTCTATCTCTCTTTCAATTTTAAATGGTAGCCTTGCTGGGTAGACTGATGTTGGTTGTAGCTTTTGTTTTTAATTATTTTGAATATTTCCTGCCACTCCCTTCAGGCATGTAATGTTTCTGTTGAGAAATCAGCTGATAGTCTTATGAGAGCTCCCTTGTGAGTAACAAATTGTCTTTCTCTTGCTGCTTTAGGATCCCCTCTTTGTCTTTATGTTTGCCATTTTAATTATCATGTGTCTTACTGTGGTCCTGTTTGGGTTCATCTTGTTTGGAACTCAGTGCTTCCTGTGCTGGTATGCCTATTTTGTTCACTCAGTTAGGAAGATTTTAAGTTGTTATTTCTTCAAATAGATTCTCAATTCCTTGCTCCCTCTTTTCTCTTTCTGGTACTCCTATGATGCAAATGTTATGCTTGTTGTTGTTCCACAAGTGCCTCAACTATCTTCGCTATTTTTTTATTATTATTCTTTTTTCTTATTGTTGTTCTGATTGGGTATTTTGTGCAATCTTCTAAATTGCTAATTCAATCCTCTGTTTCTCTAACATCCTGTTAATTTTTTCTATTGTGTTCTTTTCAGTTACTGTATTTTTTTTATTTTTCTCTGTTTTTTTCTTTTATGGTTTCTATATCCTTCTTTATGCTTAGTATAACTTTGTTGTAATTCTCACTAAGTTCCTTAAGCATTCTTATAATCAATATTTTAAATTATATCCCTGGCTGACTGGTTGCCTCCATTTTATTTAATTCTATTTCTGGAGGATTCTCTTATTCTTTTATTTGGGACATGCTTCTTTGTTTCTTCATTCTGCCTGCCTTTCTGCTTGCTTCTATGTATTTGGTAGATATTCTATGTCTCTCAGTCTTTGCTGGTTGGCCTTCTGTAGTATGTGTCCTATGTGGTCAGATGGCACGGTTTCCTTCACCTCTTGTGCACGTGTTCCAGGAGTGTCCCTTGAGTGTTGTGTGTTTTCTTCTGTTGTAGTTGAGACTTGATTGCTTTTGGTATATCACTGGGAGGGGTACATCACTGGGACTGACTGTAGGGATTGGCTATGCCCAGTGTATGAATTGCTGTGTGGGTGCTGACTTATCAGAGGAGGATTTGCCCCTGCAGGCTCTTGTGCCTGTTAAGACCACCCTTTGGGTGTGCAACTTGTGGGGCTAACCAGGTAGCACTTTGGTGTGGTCTGAAGATGTCCTCAGTGTTTGTTGTTTCTGGTATCTCTTGGGAGGGGCTCCCATGCAGGCCAATTTCAGCCTTGCCTGTGACTGGCCTGTTGCTACCCGGTAGCATCTGTATGTGGTCGGCTGCTCCCTGTGCAAGACCTGAACCTGGAGGTGTGTAGATGTGGGCTCACTGTGAACTGCAGCTGTCTGCCACCAATATTGAGCCTGAGGTAGCTTAGCAAAATGCCCAGAGCCCCCTAAGCCTATTTTCACCTGTCAGTTGCCTGTAACGCAGAGCCATTGAAAGAGCCTCATTAAGTGTATGGGCCAGTTTGGTTAATGCTGTGTTGAGAGTGCCCTCAGCAATGCAGCACTACCTTGTTTCCCCCAAAATAAGACCAGGTTTTATATTAATTTTTGCTCCAAAAGATGCATGAGGGTTTAAGTTCGGGGATGACATCCTGAAAAATCATGCTAGGTCTTATTTTTGGGGAAACACAGTAGCTGGGTTGGGTGGGGTCCTAGGGAGTCACAAGACGTGGCAGTAGTTTTTACAAAGTTAATGCAGTTTTAGTTCTAAAACTGGTACTGGTCCTGTTATCACTTTGCAAAAAAACCCTGAAAACACTGCAGCCATCCACCACTCTCTTCAGACCTGTAGGTCTCTCTGAGCCACCCAAACAGAGGCTGCAGCATGGGTTTTGGATCACCGCCAAACACTAAAAGTTTTCCAGGCTACTGCTTTAAAAGGCTTCCACAACTTGTGGGGGGCCAGGGTGCTCAATAGTAAATAGTGTTCCAGACAATGTAGTACTAGCTGTGTGGGGCAGGAACCCAGGGTGACACTAAGGTGGTATGTATGTGCAGATTTTACCAGACCAATGAGGTCTCAGATTTGGCCCTCTGGGGGAGGGTTCAACATAGAAAAGACAGAGCCTTCCTGTAGGCTACATGTCAGTCAGGCTCCACACAGGGATAATGGCGGCTGTCCCTTTAGTGCTTGCCCTGCAGCCACACAACTTAGTCTTTCCCTGTATGTCTCTGGGACCTCTCAAGTTCTTACCCCTCCACCAGAGAACAGGTGAGTGTTTGCAAGTGAGTGAATCTGTGTGGGTGCTCTCTAAGAGGGCAACAATGTTCTCAGCTGCCTTCCATCTAACCGGAATGAGTAGACAGAGCCCTCACTGATTTTTCACTGCCTGATGTATATTTTCACTGCCAAATGGCACTCCCCTGGCACAGGACCCCTGGGTCGGAGAGCCCAGTGTGGGGCTAGGACGCCTCCCTCCTCTGTCCTCTGGAAGTACCTCTGACACTGAGGTGTCCATCTCAGTGTTCAACCACTATCTGTGGGTTTGGGGTCAGTCCATTTCCTGTCTCCATCCCTCCTACCAGTCTCAATGTGGCCTCTTCCTTATATCCTTAGTTGCAGGGGTTCTGTTCAGCTGGTCTTTAGACAATTCCTGAGGTTGATTGTTCTATAACTTATTTGTAATTTTGGTGTGATCCTGGAATACAGTAGGCATAGTGTTTACCTAATCTTCCATTTTGCTGCATCCCATGCTGGATTTATTTTTAAGGTAGCCCTTCTACCTCATTACTTTATTCAGAAACACAAGCCAACCTTGGAACACATGGCATAATTCTGGTCACAATTAGACATCAAAGACAGTGAAATAGCAATTATCTTTCATAATTAGACCTCATATAAAGAGAAGTTTGATGGGGCTTCTGGAGAAAAAAAAAATGTTTCCTTTCTTTTCAAATAAAGCTACTTGAAAAGAAAGCCCAAGTAGGAATCAAACCAGGAGATGAAGTATTAGGAAGAATTACAGAGGGCAGTTAAACATACCTGGAGCCAGGTCTGTTTCTAGATTTTCAGTAAAGTAGGCCTAAGGAAGTTCTTGTTGCTTAAGACAAGTCTTCTGTTGTTTCAAACCAATAGAATTTTAAATGTTTTTTCAATGTTTATGAATAGAATCCTATTTATACTTCTGATAACTAATAATGGTTATCTACTCTCTTACAATTGCTCTTTACTCATAGTAAAGTTAGTTTATGTAAAATACCGGTTTGTTGGTGAAAAGACTTAACAGAAAGTTGTTGCTGGAATTATTGCTATAATGCTAGTAGTTAGTGTATAGAAATAAAGTCAACAGGGGTCACTTGATATACATATGGAAATAGAGGTACAAGAACATGTTTGTGGATATTGCAAATATTAAAAGTTAATTCCTTGAATTGTTAAAAGTTAAAACTAAAAAAAAAAAAAAAATACTGGCGGGGAGAGGGCAACCACACCATATATATTTTTGGAATGGAAACCCACAAACTGCCATAATACCAATCTTAGCTGACCATCATATTCCCATTGGAATATTCTGAGAAAATTATAAGACCACTGAAACACTCAGGACAATTATACTGCAAAAACACAACTCCAAAACCTCAGAGACTTGTAAAAACAATGGTTAATATCTTACTAACAATTCATGTTCATCATGGATGGTTATGGCTTTTTGCTCAATATCATCTTGATTGTTAGAACAGGCTGACTAAGCAGGCTATCGGATAATTTGCAGTGTTTTAGCAGAAATAAAAGGGATCTTACAAGTCAAGTGTGACACGTAAAATATTCTGTTAAGAAGTGACAATTTATTTTTGCCCACAATTTATTTCCAAAGAAAGTTACTCCTTACATAAATAAAATGGGAGAATGGGAATATCAAATCTTCTTGCAAGAACTGGTGGGGAGAGACATAAGTCATATGGCTAAGCCTAAAATTAAAGGACCACAGATGTATGGTCCTCCTACAAGAATAATTGAATATATATTATTAATAACACAGTCTACCACAACCATACCCATCCCTTTTCTTATCCACCTCTATCAGCCTTAGGGACATTAGAATTCATCTTACTATGTCCATTGCCTTCATTTGAACCATAATATGAGGTCCAGATACCCTAAATAACCCACCATCTTATTGACTCTGACTTCCACATAGCTCTGTGAGTTCTATGTTTTGCATTTTCTGACCCTATTTATCAACTCCTGAAACCGATTCTGTGATCTCTTTAGAATGCATATTCTTTCAAAATACATCCCCTTATATCTTCAAAGAATTTTCTAAATGTCCCTTTCTCTATCTTGTTCTACCTGGAACCTGACTCTATCTTGAGGATACTGCTTCTTCCTGCTGCCCTTCTCATGAGTTAATATGTACTATACCTCTTTAGATATAGTACATTTCCTCCTGGTTCTTTATTGCTATATCCAGGCCATTTACCCACTTTTGTGAACAACTTTCTACCTCCAGATATGGAGTGCATGCCATCCGTTTCTGTGTTTCAGTCACACTCCACCCCCAGCTACTTCACCTCATTTCTTGAAGATTTTAGTCATTTCTTCACTGTCAGTGTCTCCAAAATTACTCCATTCATATTTTGTTTAATTTTAATACCCAGTCACATGATATTTCTCATGCTCTAGTCTCTCAGTTACTCTAATTTGGGTGTGAAGGGATTTTGCAAATGTAATTAAGGTCTCAAGTCAGTTGAAATTAGATAAGATACTTATCTGGGGTGGACCTGACTTAATTAGGTGAGCCTTTAAAAGGGTCTGGAATCTTCCTGGTAAAAGATACTTAAAGCATGAAAGGGATTTAACATGTGGGATATTCTCCATTACTGGCTTTGAACATGAAGGGGGGCATGCATGCCATCCATGGCAAGGAATGCAGTCAACCTCTTTAAGCCCAGATGACAGCCAAAAAGAAACTAAAATTTGCTAACATTCTGAATGAACTTGTAAGTGGATAATTCACTATAGCTTGGCCAAAACCTTGATATCTGTCCTGGCATACAGTGAGCAGAGAACAAAGTCATGTCATGCTTGAAATTTTGACCTATGGATTTGTGAACTAATAAATGGTTGTTTTATGTAGTTATTTGTTTAAAGTTTATTGGGGTGACAATTGTTAGTAAAGTTACATAGATTTTTTACATAGATTTTACAGATAGGTATACTTTTCTGTAATACATCATATATATGTATATATATGTATGTATGTGTATATATATACATATACATATATATACACATATACATATACATACACATAATATATATATATATATATATATATATATATATATATCATATTGTGTGTTCACCACCCATAGTCAGTTCTCTTTCCATCACCATATACTTGATCCTCTTTACCCTCATCTACCACCCCCTCCCCCTTACCCTCTGGTAACCACTAAAGTATTGTCTGTGTCTATAAGTTTTTGTTTCTTCATTTGTTTGTCTTGTTCTTTTGTTGTTTACAGTTTTATATACCACATATCAGTGAAATCATATGACTCTTGATTTTTCTGTCTGACTTATTTCTTTATTTTTTTGAAAGAAAAATTTTACTTTGTTAATGTGATTACATTAACCTTTATAATATGAACTATCTACTTATAGGTGGCTAAATGAGTTAACACGAAGATTGTAATTGGAAGTATAGATTGCATTTCAAATCTTTTTTTTAGATGTTTATTTAAAAAATATAGCTAACATACAGCATTATATCAGTTTCAGGTGTCCACCATAGTTGTTCAACATTTATATACCTAAACTAGTGATCACCATAAGTCCAGCAACCATCTGACACCATGCCACACTATCATAATATTATTGACTATATTCCCTATGCTGTACGTTACATCCCCATCACTTATTTGTTTTATACCTGTAAATTTGAACCTCTTATTCCCCATCACCTTCCCCCCACCTTTTTAAATTTTTCAATTGTAGTTAACATTTAATATTTTATGTTAATTTCAGATATGTTTTATAGTGGTTAGGAATTTGTATAATTTAAGAAGTGATCTCCCTGACTAGAACTCACCTGGCACTATACATACTTATTACCATATACATACTTATGACCGTATTCCTTATGCTTTACTTTACATCCCCATGACTATTTTGTACCTACCATTTATGTTTAATCCTTTCACTGTTTATACCATGTCCAAACCCTCTCCCATCTATTACCCTCATAAATGCAGTACCCATCTGACACCATACATAATTATTATAACATTATTGACTATATTCCTTGTTCTATACTCTATATTCTCATGAGTACTTTGTAACAACCAATTCGAACTTCTTAATTCCTTCCCCTTAACTACCCATTCCCCAAACCTTCTCCCATCTGGCAACCATCAAAATGTTCTCTGTATCTACGAGTTTGTTCTGTTTGTTTGTTTAATTTGTTCATTGCATCTGTCTTTCACTTTGCATATGTCTATCTGACATACTTCACTCAGGTCCATCCATGCCACCACAGATAGGAAAAACCCATTCCCTTTTATGGCTGAGCAATATTTTATTGTATATATGTACCACTTTCTCTTTATCCTTTCATCTATCTATGGAAACCCAGGCTGCCTACACATCTTAGCCATTGTAAACAATGCTGCAATGAACATATGGATATACACATTCTCTTAAAGTAGTATTTTGGGTTTCTTAAATAAATACCCAAAAGTGGAATTACTAGGTCCTTCTTCGTCTCTTGTTAGAGTCTTTGTTTTAAAGTCTATTTTGTCTGGCATAAGTATAGCTACCTCAGCTTTTTAAATTTTTTCCCCATTTTTATGAAATAATTTTTTCCATCTCTTTACTGTCAGTCTGTGTGTCTTTTGATCTGAAGTGAGTGTCTTGTAGGCAGCACTTGTAAGGGTCTTTTTTTCTTATCCATTCAGCCACCCTATATTTTTGACTGGAGCTTTTAACCCATTTACATTAAAAGTAATTATTGATATATATATATATAGATATAGATACAGATATAGATATAGATATAGATATACATATAGATAGATAGACAGACATAGACATAGATATAAAGATATAGTTATTATTCATTTATTTAATTAATTTCTTAAAGAAATCCCTGTAAGATTCATTGTAATCTTGGTTTGGCAGTGATGAACTCCTTTAACTTTTTCTTATCTGAGAAGTTCTTTATCTATCCTTTGATTTTAAATGATACCCTTGCTAGGTAGAGTAATCTTGGTTGTATATCCTTGCTTTTCATCACTGAATGTTTCCTACCAATCCCATGTGGCCTGCAAAGTTTCCATTGAGAAATCAGCTGACAATATATGGGAGCTCCCTTATAAGTTATTGCCTTCCTCTTGCTGCTTTTAGGATTCTCTTATTGTCTTTAATCTTTGCAATTTTAATGATATTGTGTTTTGGTGTAGACCTGTTTGGGTTTATATTGTTTGGGACTCTTTGTGTTTCCTGGGCTTATGTGTCTATTTCTGTCTCCAGGTTAGGACAGTTTTCAGTCTTTATTTCTTCACATAGGTTCCTATCCTTTGCTTTCTCTCTTCTCTCTCTAGTACACCTATGATGTTAATGTCGTTATGCTTGATGTTGTCCCATAGATATCTTAAACTATCCTCAATTATTTTTATTTTTATTTTTTATGTCTTTTTTGCTATTCCAATTGGGTGTTTTCTGCTGTCTTGTCTAACAAATCACTGATTAGATCCTCTGCTTTATCTAGTCTGTTGGTGATTCCTTTTGGTGCATTCTTCATTGCAGTTATTGTATTCTTTACTTTTGACCGGTTCCTTTTTATGTTTTTTATGTCTTTCTCTATGCTTGCTATCTCTTTGTTGAAGTTCTCATTAAGTTCCTTGAGCATCCTTATAACCAGTGTTTTGAACTCTGTTTCTGGTAGGTTGCTTGCCTCCATTCCATTTAGTTCTTTTTCTGGATTTTTCTCCTGTTCTTTAACGTGGGACATACTTTTTTTGTTGTTGTTTCTTCATTTTGGCTGCTTCTCTGTGCTTGTTTCTATGTATTAGGTAGATCAGTTACGTCTCCCAGTCTTGCTGAGTGGCCCTATGTAGTATGTGCGCTGTGGACCCCAGTGGCACAGTCTCACTGGTCACCTGTGCTGGGTTCTTTAGGAGTGTCCCTTATGTGGGTTGCATAGGCTCTCCTATTATGTTTGAGCCTTGATTTCTATTGTCACATTAGTTGGTGGGATTGACCTTCAGGCGACTGGCTGTGGGATTTGGCCACATCAACAGCTTATAGGTTGCTTTGAAGGGGGGCTCACTACATCGAATAGAATGCCTCTTAGCAGGCTCTGGTGCCTGTTGAATCCATTCTTTGGATGTGCCACTTGTGGGGCTAATGGAGTGGTGCTCTACTGTGATATGAAGCCAAACTCTAAGTATGTTGGCTCTGGGGCCTCTTGGAAGGGGCTCTAGTGCAGGCTCAGGTCAGCCACTGCCTATGACTGGTCAAGGACTATCTGGTAGGAGCTACAAAGTGATCCACAGTTGGTAGCTATCTGTGCTATACCTGGAGGTGCATGGGAGAGGGCACTGTGAACCGTGGACAGCTGCCATCAGTACCTGGTCTGAGTATATCTGCAAAAAGACAAAACACCCCAAGGCCTGTTGCTGGTCGCTGGCTCCTCTAAGTAAGTTTCAGCTGCTGATAAAGCCTCATGCAGTATGGAGTTGGGTGAGGCAGAGTCTCGGTGAGTTACCAGGATGGAGCAAACAGAGCTCATCAGACTAATTAGATTCCTATTTGACCATGGACATGGGGGAGGGTTCAACTCAGGAAAGATGGTGCCCACCTGCCAGCTGCACAGCAAAAGGAGCCCACAGGGAAAATGGGGACTATCTTCCAGCCCTCATTTTGAGGACCCCTGAGTTGCTGTCCTTCCACTGGAGCCCAGGATAAGTGCCTGCGAATTAGTCTGTATGGGCCCTTTAAGAGGACGCCTGAATTTCCCAAAGCCTTTTGTCCCACCCAGATATTTGGTATCCCACTGTTTTTCACAGCCAGATGTTGTAAGGGATCCTCTTCCCAGCACCAGTACTCTGGGCTGGGGGGTTAGGGTCCTTTGCTCTCCCATGGGAACCTCTGTGCCTTAGATAACCCTCCCAATTTTCATCTGCCACATGGAGGTTTGGGGTTGGCCAATTTCATGTCTCCACTCCTTCTACCAGTCTTGATGTGGCTTCTTCTTTATATTCTTAGTGATAAAACTTTTGTTAAGCTAGACTTTAGATGATTCTCCAGCTTGATTATTCCATTATTTAGTTTTAATTTTGATGTGTTCATGGGATGTGGCAAGTACAGCATTTAACCACTCTGTCATCATGGATCTCTCTTTGCAATCCATAAATGTGTGTTTTAAACCACCAAGTTTGTGGTCATTTGTTATGTAGCAATATAAACTAAGATACTAACAATTCAATATCTTCCCATATCACTCAGAGTCAAACCCAACCTTCCTAAGAGCCTACAAGTTCTTTCTCTACCCACCCCCTCATTTCTAAAGCTCTCATACATCATCACGTCACCTTTTTCCTTCTTCCCCAAATGTTCTCCTAGCCAACACAGACTTCTTGACATTCCTTGAAGTTCTAAGAACATGCAAGCATGTTCTGAACTCAGACATTTTTATTTGTTCTTCTTACTTCTTGGAATGTTCTTCCTGAAATATTTGCATAGTTTACTCCTTCACCAACAGTAGTCTTTTTTTCAAATGTAACTTCTTAATGAGACCTTCAGTAGCATTTTATGTAAAATCATAATTTTTTTCCTATCTGCAACATTCTGCAACCCTCTTCACTACCTATTTTTTAAAATAACAGTTAAACAACTAGACTATGCTATATTACAGTGATAATTCACTTACCTACTTTACTGTTTGTAATATTGATACACTATAAAAATTATTTCCTGCTTCATCAGTGAAGGGATTTTTTCTCTATGTTAAATGATGTGTACATAATTCATAGAAGAATATTTAGTATATAGAAAGTATTAATTACATATTTGTAATAAAAATGAAAACAATGCCTTTTCTTATTCTACTGTGAATCTTAGTAATCTTGAGTATTGTAAAAGGCTAAAAAAAGATTGTGGCAGTGATAATTGTATTGGAGATCTACCTTTTAGAATTTCAATGACAAATTTCAGATCCATTCTAAGTGTGGGGTATTCTGTAGTTGGGGTATTAATTATCTTTGGCAACCTTTAAAAATAAAGGTTATAAACAAATTATCATAATTATTTCCAACAAATACAAGCATGAATAAAGATACGTAAATACATAACTTTCAGAATTATGCAGATTAAATCCCATCCATGAATATCATCATAGAGTTTTTCCATTAATTTATAATATTTTAGTTCTAATCTATGAGCAATTTACGTTGAACAATTTCAAAGCACTAACATTGAAATATAATGTGAGACCTGATATTCATTACAACAAAATTTGATCTGAGTCATTCTATCACTTCTGCATGAATCACCTTGTGGTAGCTGAAAAAAAAAACACACACAAGGAATCATATATATGTTTTCCTTAAAAATAATTGAAGATTCCTTTCTTTTCAAATGTCTTTGAGTGAGTTATATTTCCTCCTTACACATAAACTGCCTTCTTCAATATGAATCATTGCATGTTACTGCTTATATCTGTTTTATATCAGTCTTTCCTCAACATTACCATTTAACTACAGATGTATATATGTATATACATACATATATAATTTAGACATGTAGCAAAAATAAGCAAAGATTGATTTACCTTTGATTCATGTAATACATACAGGGCGATGTGTTTTTATTACTATGATTATTGAAATACTATTCATAGCTACTCAAGCTATCTTTAAAAATGATCTATTGAATTTGTATTTAATAACTGTTCCCATTTTGTCTTACATGTAAACCTGGCTAAACTGGCATATATTGATTGCTCTTTCAACTTGTCCATGCTTTTAAAATCTCCCTGGATATGACAAATCAACATTACTCTCTACCTGACTGACCGATCCTTTACATATATCTGTAATTTCATTTTTTCATGCCCTATCTCAAAAGTGTTTTTCTGTACCTTGTAATATGCCCATGGGAAAACATCTGGAAATTACATATATTTTTATCCTTCTATAGTGTGGATAGTGTAGTGTGGATCCTTGTATAGTGTAGTGTGGATCAACTACATTTCTGCTTGTCCCCCAAATTTTCAATTTGCTGGTAGAGTGAATAACTGATGCTCATCTCATTACACCAGAATGTACTACACTAATCTGTCCCGTTTAGCTGAAAACACATATTTAGATAGCTTTCTGGGGCTCTGTTGGTGTAATGGAGAAAAAAAGGAAGATTCAGTCACCCATAAAAAGCAATGAATTGAAAACCAGGATATCGCTAATTCTATTTTTTTGGTTTTCCTATTAATTCCTCATCTCCTCTATTAACTCTACAAACGGACTTAACGTCTCAGAGATTATACTGTCAGGGATTTTAAACTAGCAAGCCCTATTTTTGTTTTGTTTAGTCCAAAACTGAGTATTGTTTTTAAAATAGTCTGGATTTCTAGCTTCTTTTGCAAAAATATTGGCGGGTGGGGAGAGTTATAGTCTAGTCCTGCTATGCAGGACAACAGTGTCTGTTCTCAGAGGGCTGCCCTCTCCAGGAACCATAACCCTGATTTTCATGAGTGAAATATTCATAGAGTCCACTTCACTCACTTGTATTATGTGCTTGCGTCTGTGTATATTTGTGTTTGCAACACATAGACTAAATTATTTCTTCAGTCCCTCCTGTCGTAAAAGACAACTTTTCTTTTTAAATCCTACGATGACCTCCTATTTTATCAAATCAGTTAGTTTGGGTCACTTCCTAGTTTGAAATGTTTGTAGTCACTGCTGGGAACTTCCTTAAGCAGAGGGAATTCTGTTAAGAGGATTGGAATATATTTTATTGAGAAGAGGCAAGATAGTTTGATTCTGGTAATAAATAGGTTCTGACATGAGGTCCTGGATTAAAGGATAAAGGTTCTGATAGAGCCAGAGTGTGAAGGGGAGCCTAACATTCAGCCTGAACAATACCTACCGGAATGTAGAAAGCAGGTGATGGGAATCATCTAGCGAGGGCAGGAAGCATTCTACTGTAATGGAGCCTTTGGTGTCTTAGCTGTGTGCCTCAAGCCAGCCAGGATCTGCTGGGAATATTAATTAGTCATAGGGTTAAACTTATACGTGTTGCTTGATTGAAAATTTAGTGTTAACCTTATCTTTTAAAATGATAATAAAAAATGTAATTTAGCCTCTGAGATTTATGCAAAATTGCTGGCACTTTCCTTTTAGTTCATGAAGAAGTAAGGGTTGAGGTTATCTAATTCAATATTTGATCTGTGTTTAGGGTTACGTTGACTTGGAAATCCCAAAGATGATAAAAATAAGAACTAAAGTAGTGCTTCATTATGTAAACATATTCTTTTTCCCTTCAGTTAATGCACATATTTAACTTGCAGACAGAAAAGTAGTAGTAGCATTTCTCTCTCTCTCTCTCTCTCTCTCACACACACACACACACACACACGATGACGCAAAGTGTTACATTGCTGTCATGCAGGGTGGCTTGTGGGGTCTCAACTCCCGCTCCCCACATAAGAACGCAGGACGTGGTAAGGCCAAAATGGAACACCCACGGAGCAATAGATAAGGGAGTCATACCACTATAGTCTCGCTGGCTGCTGGGTTGGAGAAACAGGAAACAGGAGCCACACGATCCACAACCTTTACTCCACCGCTTGCTCGCTCAGCCACCATCTTCTTGCTAGCCCCCATTTTCTGCTAGCATAGCCACGGCAGTTATATTAGTGGCCAATGGCTCACTGGTTACAGCTGACAGCCAACTAGCCACAGCTGATGGCCATTCAATCATAGTTGATGGCCATTTACTACATGAGCCAGCACCTTTCCACGTGAGGCCGAGAGCCTGAAAACTGCACTCCTTTTTCTGTCCCCACAATTGGTTACAAATGTAAAAGTTTTCCTCCAAATACCTAAAATGAGACTACTGCTGGTGTCCACCATTCGTTTCCCATATGGCTACCAAACTGTTTTAAACATTTAATTCAGATTAGTATATCACTATGTAAATAAAACCTTATTTTCAATGCATTTACAATGAAATTTAAAGCTCTTTGTCATGAATTAGTACACTGTTGGTATTTTTGAGTAGGGAAGGGCTTATGGTGGTTTTCTTGCCATTTTGAGTAGAACAATTCTGCATTGTGTGGGATGGTTTCCTGCATTGTAGGGTGGTGAGCATCACTGTTCTCTGGGCATTAAATGCCAGCAGACTTCTACCCACATACATGTCCAAATGTTTTCAAAGTGGCTTGGTACTGCTCGTGCCTCCATGTAAACTACTTGGTAAAGGAGGGACGTGAATTCCTGTCAATCTTTCTGATCTTATCTGTATTCTCTGCCTTGCTTCTTGACTCTAGCTTTCTTTTTTATTCCCTCAAACACACCAACATGTTTCATGAAATGAGAGTTTTGCATTACTTTTGAGGTGGCATGCTCATTTTAATCTACCACAGCTAAGCTGAAATTCTATTTCCTCAGTACTCTTCACTGACAATCCTTTCTAAGTTTACACAACTCATCCTTGGCCTTTCCTGTGACATTACTTTGTTGGTTTCTTCCATTGCTTTTGACACAATCAAAAGCACCCATTTATTTATTTGTTTACATGCTCATGTGCTCCCTGCATTAGGGTGGAAGCTGAATGTGAGCAAGAACCTTCTTATTTCTATAATGTATCACCTGAAAAGCACTAAGATCTCTTTCTTTCTTTCCCTCTTTCCTCTTCCTTGTTCTCCTCCTCCTCCTCCTCCTCCTCCTCCTCCTCCTCCTCCTCCTCTCTCTCTCCCCCACCCTTCCACATACCTCTTTATTTTTATTTTTTTAAATTTATATTTGAAACAAAAGCCAGTGTCATCAGTGTTGAAAAATTTCCTGAACACCCTGCCCCTACTTTAAAGAAATGGTGTAGTTTTATAGAAACAAATTAAGAAACAAATGCTTAAAACTAAATTGCAGGTGGGATTTATAACATAATATACTAGAGGAGTAACACTTGTTTATTTGCTGTGAAGATACCTGGCTCCCTTTTGTGTAAATAAGGTTGATTCAAATCTGTTAAGACTTGTGAGGACATATTATTATACTTTATTCACAAAACACAATGTTCATGTGACTTTTTAGATTAATAGTGCCTATAAATACAGAGCCAAGGTGGTCCAGTACAGGTTTTTCAGTCATAGGCCTCTATGGGACAGAAATACAAATTAAGCTCTACTTTACTAAGATGTCCAAGTCATTCCACTGTGGTGACACTCTATCCTCTACAATGCAATTTAGAATTTTCAGTAAGTCATTTCTCAGCCATGTAACAGTTTTACATATTAAGAATGAGCTATATTGGTGCTTTAAAACTATACAGTTGTACAGATAATCGTGGGTTATTTCCTGGGGGATATTTTGAAAGTATATATATATCAGCTTAACCGATTTACAGTTTTTCTAGTATGGCAATTTATCTCCCTGACTTCTTGACCCCCTTTGAGATATGTTGAAATTCCTGAAGATCCTTAAGAGCTGATGGTCCATAAGATATTTCTACTTTTTAAATGTAGAGCCTAGACAATAAGAAGACAATAATTCTCCTAAAATCTCATTACCAGTAATATGAATTTGAGATGTTTAATAGCAAATTTTATCTCCATTACTAAGAATTACAATCTTAAAATGGTTGTATTTTCATGTAGTCCCCAACCTGTTAAAATTATTGTCTATTTTAACATACCTTGTTCTTAGATAATATTTTTAAATTTTGACAGGGCTGTGCAGTTTATAAACTGTTTTCAAATATGTTTTCAAATATGTTGTCTCATTTAATTCTCACAACTCTAAGCGCAGACATTATTAAATGCATTTTCCAAATGATTCTTTTTAGGGCAGGGGCAGAATCAGGCCAGAAGCCACTTCTTTGACCTCAAAGTTCTCCTTGCTCTAATTTACCATGACTAATGATCCTTTAAATAAATTGATTTGTAAATGTTTGATTCAAGCCGAATATTACCCAAATCCTTCAGCTTTTCTAATAGATGAAATAAAAATAGGTGAGGGTGACCATTTGTAACAATAAGGGTGACCATTTCTCACAGTTTGCCTGGGATGTTCCAGTTCATGCCTATTTGTCCTATGGTCCCAGACTTCTGAATGGGATATTATCTGCCCCACCTTCTTTCATTTTCAAGTGTATGCTGTCTTAGACCATAAACAACATGACACCTAATATTATACAGTGAATACTTGTTGAGAAAAATGGAAAAGAAGGCATTTATGTGAATCAGATGACATAAGGTAGAGTACAAGTAAGCTGTAGAAACATGGAGATTATTTATAGTTTCTAAGAAAGTTCAAGCTAAGTTATATTTGGAAAGCCCTAGTTTACACAACCAATATACATCTGGCAGATAATCCATTCAGGTAGTGATTTGAGCAGCACTGTAGGTCAATGTTTACTCAAGTCTGCATTGCTCTCAATCAATGTTATTAGAAAGCCTACTCCCTTCATCTCCAATCCTCTTCTCCTAGTCCTTTGTTCAAAACAAATTTGCTTGTCAGAAAATTGAAGTCAAAACCATCAGGGTCAGGCAGAAAGATTTTACTACTGCTCAGAACTTCATTGAGAATTCCAAAGACTGGGCTGGACTCCAGAAATCTGTTGTGAGATGATCACAGAATGGGCTGTCAGATCATCTTTGTTCTCCACTCCTAAAGCAGAACTGATGGCAATGCTTTGCATTTGCTTTCCAAGCATAAAAAGAAGATATGGGATAGGAAAATAGGTAAAGACCATATGGAGATTTCCTTTCATTGTATAAGTAGCCTAGGGGTGCCCATTCTTTATGCAGAATGTTCACCAGCTGCGAAGAATTAAGTGACAGTTTTCCAACCATCATACCCGACCCCTACCTTGATTCATTGAAGTGAATCAAAGGAGGCATATTCCACACCGGCATATTGTTCTTTGCCAGGACATGCAAGTGAGTAAATTAAAATGGACAACTTTCTATAACTTCAAAAGCTAAGAAAATGATGTAAAGTGGCCATTGATACCAAAGACCTGAAGATGGCAAGAGCCACATTGTAGTTGGAAGAAATGCTTATATAAACCAATATCACAGCCTCTTGAAATTTTACAGCTTCTATCAAATATTCTATGCATATAAAAGCAAAGCTCAGGGTAAGCCCTAGATAAAATTAGAATGTAGGTGAAATTCTCCACTTTTTCTTTTTTTTTTAACCATGTTTTCCTTCAAGAGTCGACTATTTTCCTGTCTTCCCTTCATCTGGTCCTTACAATTTCCCTGGGATGAGTAAAGAGCCCTTGACTCAAGCTCCCACCATTTACACTGCATCTAATCACCATCAGGACTATTTTCCAACTGTATTACCTTTTATATTAAATAAATTCCTCAGCAATGATCAAAAAAAATGGAATGATCAAGAAAATGCACTGCCATATTTTTTAGTGCATATTACATTCCTGAATGAGAGCTTTGTGTTTCATGTCAATTATATTATTTGATCTTAAAGCAGCCCTGTGTTTAAGTATCATTATTCCCAATTTACAAATGAACTAAATTCTCAGAGAGATTTAGTAACGTACAAATGTCATAGGATTATTGACTGGGCTAGGTTATTTATCTTTTCTACTCCTTCCATCAAAGAAAGTTTATCATATCTCTAGCTTTTTAAATTTAGATTGCTGGTAAGAAACGATTCTAAAATTGTAATTTGTTTTAAATCAGGAGTATGTGTTTAACTCAGTTTGCTCTCTATATTGTAATAGTTAACTCTTAAAAAAAGAATGCCCTCAAGGAAAATAAAATTTAATAAAGTGCACTCATTATGTCATTATGTCAAAATAATTGGAGACATTTTTAGTAGGAAGACTTGAGGTTTCTAAACACATCTTGAAGGTTTTAGTTTTTTTTCTTATCTAAATACATTATGGGTACAGTTTTTAAAAGATGTTGATACATCATAGAATTCATTTTTCAAAAACATTATAAAGGGAAATGTTCAGCTTGATCCTAAACCATTTTAAAAATATAAAATATTCAAGTTAAATTCATGACTATAAAGAAATAAACTCTCTGAAATAGACAGAAACTATTATTATTATTATTATTTTTGTATGAGACAGTGAGCTAGTATACCACAAAGTAATTTTCTTTTGCACCTATTACTTTCAAATGCAAACTTCAAAGAGTCTTTACCATGAAATGCTTCAGACCTTGTCTCAGTGCCTGAGCTCTGAGAAAAGACTGCTCCTATTGGAGAAGGCATTTCTGCTGCATTTCTTTCTTTAATGCTGTCACGGATGATCAGAAATAATAAAAAAAGTATTTACCACATTATATGCTCTCCATTATGATAGAACTTTTTCTATTTGAAAAGTATTGAGCATCTGTGAGTCCAGAAACTGTACTTTTCAAAACCATCTTTGTTACCTGGTTGGATAGGGCATATTCCTTGTTGTCTGCTTTTTATGTAACACTTGCAAACAGTCTTTGAATTTTACTCTGTGAATTGATTCTTTTTATACTAAACCAAACCATTTATATCAGAGATAACACAGAGAATATATGTGTGTGTGTGTGTGTGTGTGTGTGTGTGTGTGTGTGTGTATATATATATATATATATATATATATATATATATATTTTTTTTTTTACCAAAGCAAAGCTAACAAATGTGAAATCCTCTCTCCACACTCAAGATATCAAGGTAAGGAGGATACGTTTGAAAAATTGCTCTAATACATCAGAAAATACAAAAATCAATAAGCTATAAAAGCTAAAAAGCTTCTTCAATTTTGTCCCCTTATTGCTCAGTGTAGGTGGCCAGGGCCTGGAGAACAATCCAAGGTTGCAAAAAAGCCATTATACATCTAGTTGTGTATTGCAGACAATATGTGCAGCTCTGCCAGGAAGGGACAAGTGTGCATCTGCCAAAGAATAGGGAGCTCTGAAAGGCCTCTGAGTTCCTGTTTGTTTGATTGAGAGCTGGAAAGTGTGCTTGAGAAATCAGGCAGGGGAGAGTATGGGTTTCTTTGCCACTTTTGTGTGAAAATAAAAAAGGTCTGAAGGGCATTTCCCTCTTCCTTTTCTTCCTCTGCTGCCAGGCATGGGATGCGTAGGGCGCTTTATTTCGTGGGCATTACCATCAGACTTTGGGAAGGCAATAAAATGCAGCACCCCATGTTAAATAAAGCCTGTGTTTCAATCATATAGGGCAAAATTATAACTTTTCCTGAAAACTTTTAAATTGTATTATTTCCAGACCATGTGTGGGGCATGCAAGTGTTATCAGAATCAGTCAGTGATGGATATGACTAAATAAAATTGTTTTACACCAGTGGTCTCCAAATATTTTCATCATGCATCACTATTACTATAATATTTTTGAGTAAATGTCATCAATATCTAATTTTAAATAGAAGCATATGATATACTAATACATTTTGTATGTTGGACATCATATTTAACAAATGCAAATGTAAAGGATTAGATAAAACACGAATACACACAAAAGTTCTTCCATCACCAAAAATCATCTTAAATACTACCTGGTATGTTAAATTTAGAGGTCTCTGTTGTTCAATGTTCTCATTTGATTTGAGGCTGCAACCTTTATATCCTAAAACATTAAAGAAAGGAAGAGTCCAATTACTCCCTGTCTTTACTTTTCCCTTTAATGGTATTTAAGTACAGGAATAAGTATAAGATCCTTGATATTTAAGAAGAATCATCCTAAGATCTTTACAAAATCTTAAATTTCCAAATATAATTCCAACATTTTGGTAGAATACGTGCAATTAATACTCAGCATACATTCCCATTTTTTCCTAATGTGCTTTCCTATACTATAGAAATATTCTCACAAGTCCCTCTTATTTAGGGTTCTGAGTACAAACAAAGTTTTAGCAATTAGATGTACTCCACAAGAATCAAAGCAAATTGATAAGGCAGATGTTATCTCACTGACGAGCTGGGGAATCTCCTAGCAACTATGGTTGTCAACATGTGAAACTTTTTCTGTACCTGACTTCCATTGGAAAGTTATGAGTTTCATGAGTTGAAAGACACTGGTTTTGTATGTAAGGGCAGCTTCCAGCACAGTAACTGCAGTGATGTTTTCTTGAGCTAAATTGAGCTAGTGGTGGTTTCTTTCTTTCCTGGCTTTCTGACAGTGACAGAATTAGTAGCTCCTTTGATAACTTCACTTCTGGAGTTCATTTTTGCTGTCCTTCTAATGTATCTATATACTCTTAATTACCTCTATTAAATTAACTTCTGCTTAAAATGTTTGGTGCAATGTCTGTTTCTCGAACTCAAACCTGACAAAAATTAGCATAAAACATGCACATAACAAATGAAGAACCACAAATCAGCCCTGAGATGAGTTTCCTGGGTAAACTATCAACTTCTTTCTCAATAAAAACTTCAATTCAAGAGTAATTCAAATTAGTACTTTAATAAGAATTAAATATTATTCAGTACTCAAGTACTATTTGTCATGTAACTTTAAGGTTGTTTATGAATATTTGAAATTTTATGCTAAATGCCTGAATTTTAAGAGATGGCTATACTTGGTGAAATTTCAATTTGAAAACCGTCACAGTCTCAATAAAGGAAACACAATGTAAACATAGAAGCAATCAGACAAACATGCTCATATAAAGCTTATAGCTGCTATTTTATTCTGCAAAGTTATAGCCAAAACATAATAGTTAATAGTGGAAAAGTCACTTGGCCTTAAAAAACAAGTATGCTAGGTAAGGAAGTCATGTGCTAAATTGATCTTTCACCAAGAATTACTGATTTCCATTCATTTTCAATTTCAACAAGGCACTCTAATTTCCATTGTGAAAATTTGTCATATATATTTTTGTAGAGAGAATTTGTAAGCATAGATTTCAAAATCACATAAAAATAAATGTTGAGTGCTTTTATAAATCTGGGTAACTCAAAGTCTTCAAGGAATTTGTCCTTGTAAAATCTGTGATTTTTTTAAAACAAATGTAGAATCCATTGAATGGTAGAAGTTTTATAGTTAAAATTACCTAATTCAGATAACTGATCAGCCAAATGTATATTTTCTTCTTGCTTAACGTGAAAATAAAACATTTCCATTTTTGTTAAATTTAAATGTATGTTTACGTCCAAGTTGAAGGAAGATGTTTAGTTAGATACTCAGATAAGCAAAAACTTTACAGATATTTTATATAACATTCATAGTAAATAATGTTAGAAAAATCATCTAAGAGTTTATAAGTTTGCACAATAATTAGAGAATTAAATTATTTTTGAAGTTATGTATGATATTTCTGCTACCTCTAATAACTAGAAAGATAGAAAGTAGAAACATATAAATCTTGAGGAAAACAAGTGTACAATAATCTCTTATGGTTAAAAATATAATGAGATAAATTTATCATTACCTAAGTAATAATATTAACTTTGTTCAATGAGCCCAAAGGGTTAAAAGAATAATGAGTATAAACTTTTATTTCAACAAATGGAAGTACTCTCATTTTACAATCTGATATGTTTATAAATATATGCATGATAATAAACATAAATACATGTAGTGATTTCTGTTTTTATATGTATTCAAGGGTCTTAGGTTGTCACATCTTTATAATTCAAATATGACACATTACCTAGGAGTTGCCTAGCCATCTGTTTGCATTAATCTTTAGAGGCTAATATTAATATAATTGTAAAGACACAAAACACACATATGTGGGCACACATACTCACCCACAAAGCCCTACTGTCAAGAAACTTTAAAAGTAGGGCCAAGCTTTACTAATTATGTGAGACTAGAAAAATATATCACAATAAGACTTCATAAAAGGATTCTCTTTAAATATTTCACTCTTTTCTTAAATGTTCCATGGCTGTCATAATCGCCTACATCTATTTTTCTCAAAAATTCTCTCCAACTCCTGATTTACTACTCTTTTTACTCAAATTACTTAACTTTGCTTAGGTCTTGTGTTAATCTGTCCCCATTCGGCACTATTTAGCCTCTTCTTGTCTTCTCCAGTTCTCCTTTAGATTCACTCCTTCCTTCAACGCAGCCTTAGATAGCAGTCATCTTACTCTTTCGCATGCAGAGTAAACATGGGATTGTACATACCAGTGTTTTTCCTTTTCATACATATAGCTTCTCAATAATCTCATAGAATTAATTTGTTTTGTTAATTAAAGGCAATTCACATAGTATTAATGCTATTTAATTAATTGGAGAACAGACAAAATGAATGGTTAAGGTTAGTAACATTACATGTTTACTACATACATTTGATCGTTTTGTTTTTGAAATAAGTATTTCCACCTGAGCATAAATTAGCATTGTGTATTGCCGCCGTATGCATATCTGCTAACAGTGGGTCTGAGTAGGAAATAGACTAACATAATCATGTTTTCTTGAAGAAAATTGTGGAGAAAAACACATCATATCTTGATGGATTATAAACTAAATAAAGAAGTGGTATTTATTAATATTGAAGATTTTGGTTAGAAATTGTGATACTAGAGTTTAAAATATTAAAAATGAAGTACAGCTAAGTGATAATAAAGTTCAGAATGTGGCTATGTGTTGGGGTTGATGACTTGTGATGGCACTGTCTGATCTTCTTTGAAAATTGTATTGTAGCTTGACTAGAGCTCTACTTATGTTTTACATGAACATTTTACTCCCTAACATTTAGATCTTGTCTATGTAAGTATGATGCCACGTGACATGATGCTGGCTCTTTTGACATTAGTATAATTGTCTATCTTCCACCTCAGCAATTATGCATTTAATCCTCCAACATTATCACTGTAATAGTCACTGGCAGAAGAAAGGTGAATACATAGAATCGACCCTCAATGAGTTCATGACCTAGTGTGGGATGGAATTAGACCAATTTCTCTGGGTCTCAGTTACTTCATTTGTAAAATCAACACCATAAGGTTAATGTAAGGATTAAATGAGCTGATCAATAAAAAGCACTTGGCATAGTGCTTGGCACATTTTAAGCATGCAATAGCAGTTAAAGTTAACAGTCCTGGCATGAGACTGGCAGGGGTCAATGTACAGAAGCAGCTGAATAGATGGTGTGTTCAGGGCATGGCAACAAGCCTGATGTGGCTACAATATAAGATAAACCTATTATATAAATTCATTTTAATATCAGTGCAACAAAAGTAACTGGTAAAATAAATATGCTCTGATAAATTTTACTAAGCATTCCAAAGCCAAACCAAAATTACTTTTTGATTTTAAGTTCATTAGTCATGATTTCTTCCAATAATTAGGTAAATAAGAGCTTATCATGTGTGTGTGTGTGTGTGTGTGTGTGTGTGTGTGTGTGTCTCTGAAAGAGAAACAATAAAAAGATAAGAAACAATAAATTGTAGGGAAGTGAGACTAGTCTCTTGCGGAGAATCTCTTTTCCTTTCTTGGTACACAAATAAACCTATTTTGGAAAATCTGTCTACTTGCTGATCTAGAAGTCCATTTACCCAAACAAATTCTCCAAAGACAATCCATCAATGCCATCCCTGTTATCAGAACGAAGAGGAATCCTTACTCTTAAGAGGAAAAGATCCACCTTTTAAAATTGACTTTTCAAACTCTTCTGGATACAATTTACTTACCACCATCCCCCAACAAGACATATGATGTATTAACACTGCTTTCTGGTGAGACCCACAGGCCATGTTCAATCCTGATTTCTTGGATTTACTTCAGTGCTGCACTTTCAGGAATGCTTGCCGCTATTCTCTTTAGCTCTTTAAGTCCTTTTATTCTTCCTTAAAAATTAAACTTAACTCTTAACTTTTATATAAGTCCTTTCTTGAAGCCTCAAGACCACTCTACTCTCACAGTTAAAACAATTTGAATAATGTTACATCCAGCCTTCTAATAATCATACTGTTCACAACTTTCTGCTACTTAATATTCTTGTGAACGTACTATATCCCCAGTCATTACCATAAATTCCTCTAAGTCAGGTTCCATTTTCTATTACTTACACTTCCACGATTGCTGGTATCTGCTCGATACGCAATAAGTACTTAGTAAATTTAAAGGTCATTTAGACTGGCTCACTGTTGTGAGCACAAATATATAATTTTGTTTAATGAGGCACAAATAATTGAGAAACACAGTTTTGACTCCTTCCTTTCTCTGAATCTTCATACTGTTTATAGAGGATGTGGGAATACATCATGGCACAATTTATAAAGACAGATCACAATTTACAGCTATGTATGGGCTCATTCCTGTAACTGGCTTTAGGAGAATATGAACACTGTCAGTAAATGGCTAAGAAAACTAGATTAAGAGAGTTACATAATTTAAATGACTGTTCTACATCCTGGCAATTATTTTTGAAAGGGCTAAGACTTTCACTGAGTATCACCATTGAACTTTCTATTGCTTTTATTTGTGGAAATGAGGTAAGTATAAAAGCAATATATATATATATATATATATATATATATATATATATATATATATATATATATATATATATTTACCCTAAAATAGCCTCTTGATATGAGAACTAAATAATTCAAGTTATTAATTTAAGTAGTTCCCCAATACTAAAAGCCAAATTTCTCCCATAAATGTATATGAAAGGTACATTAAGAATAATTCATTTGTTATAAAGCTGAAGCAAATTTTATCCTTTGCTATTGATATAGTGCAAATATTACAAGCATAAAATATTTGTCTTGCTTGGATATTTGTCATGACATGTATCTAGAACTGTGAATTTTTAAAGGAATTTGATATGTATTGCTTGTTACTTTATACTTCTATTTAAAAGGAATAATAAAAATGATGATTAAGTGTAATTTATTTATAATGAGTTCTACATACACACACAGAGTTAATTCTGAATTATCTGCTTTAATGGAAGGGAAGCTTGTCTAAATATCTAAAAATAATTTCTGTTTGGCTTTTGGAATATGCTCTAAGTTTAACAGAGATTGCATTTGTTAATTATGATGTATTAACACTAATATTAACATGAGTTTGTAATTCCTAGATAGACATCCACAGAACATATTGCATGCCAGAATAAATAAGTAACATTGTAAATGCAATTTAGCCAATTTAGTGGCAATATAGATTTTTTTCCACTCACATTTAGATATGCATTCCCCTAAAAATTAATGCATGCTCAGAACATTGAACATATACACAAAACTTGATTTCTTGTCTAATTAAATAATAATGATAGAGTTAACTTCTTTTTTGATTTAGAATGAACTATAGATATAAGTAACTTAAGCCTTGGCGATAGCTTATTCATTATAGTAAAACCAGCAAATTGATGAGATATTAATGTAACTGGCCAATTAATATTGGGTAAGGTATTTTGAGATTCTAAGGAAAACAATGAATATACATTAACTCTATGCATTTTATACAATTATTTTTCTGAGTGCTTCAGATTTTTCCCCCTATTCTTATTCTAAAGAAAGAGTGAGCTGCTACTTTTTTCTGCCACTATTGATAGTAAAAATTTTGGTATGATTTGTTTCAGGTAAAGTTATAAAATCTGCAATATAGATTATTCTCTTAAAATATACTTTTCTAGTATATATAGCTGAGAGCTGTAACCTAGTAGTGGTGTGGCAAACATACATTATAATACTTATAATTATTTAATGAGGCAAAGGCAGAATACCTGAGTTTGCTGTAGCAATCCTTTCCCTTCTCATATTGTTGTTTGAGACAGAGATGATTTTTCTTAGTTGAGCAAAATCTGTACATACAATATTAATAGGATTGGCATTTTTTAAATGAACAATCATTTTTCAAGATATTTCCACATTGACTGCTTTTCCAATATCAAATATAACATCCATACAGTATTTCACATACTTCTTTGAGGCCAAGTGGGGATTACTAATGCCCAAAGCAAACCACCCCCATTAAAGAGTGATCACATAATTAATTCAGAAATAAGCATTAATTAAATTCCTGTTTGAAAGATTCACACCTCCCTACAAATTAAATTTATAAGTTCAGTCAAATATTTAATTACCTTTTAAAATTATATGTTGCTCAATTAAGTCATGTAGTTGGTTGTTGCCCTTCTTAAACAGTTCCGTTTACAGTATGTAGCTCTATCTCTGAGTTCTTGCCCAGAATGATGGGCAATGAGCCGGATTTGAGTAGAACCATTTTGATGTCAGTGATGCCCAGGGTGACCTAAAGGCACACTGTAGGGCTGAGCAGCCAAATGACTGCTCATATCCAAAATTTCATATACTGATAGCAATCTCAGAGTCTCAATCACATATTTAAAATGGAAATTTGAAACTGAAATGCCTTTCCTTACAAAGACACCTTGTCTATAGAAGCTCTATGCAATCTTTCCTGTTTCGCATTTGTATGTAGAAAAATCCCATGAATGCAATAGAGTAAACAATTAATTTAACGTAAGTCTGTCACAAAAAGGAAGTATAATATTTGATGACAAAGCTCATAGTATTATCTTCAACACCAAAGAAGTTATATTTGATTAGAAAAGTTAATTGTATGCATAAAGAGAACCGAGATGCTAACAGCTAATCACTCATAAAGGGAAATTAAATCTAATTTTCTAACTGACAGTTGCTATCTGGCAATATTTTTATTAAACAAAACAAAGTCCAATTTACTATAGTGAGAACTCTAAAATTTTATGGGGCACGAACAGATGTATATAAATTAGGTTCAAATGAGCACAGAAAGTTGCGGCAAATCAGCACATTTTTTTAATGAATATTTTTTTTGTTTTTGTTGTTAGTATTAACTATTAGTAGCTACACTAAATCATAATGATACATTGCAGAAATCTTTGGGATCTAATTTTCTTTGCTGCTTTTCCATTGTTACCTAGACTATTAGTATATGGAACTAAAGTGAGAAATTTACCTGGGAGATTGAAGCCTCATGTACAATGAAAGCTATTTCATACTGATGATCTTATCTGGTATTGGATCTTCACTATTGACCCAGAAAGTATTCATTTATCTCATAATGAAACTAGACCTTTAAAATGCACTGAAAAATATACTCCTAGTTAGGAAAATATTATTTCAATTCTGGCCAACGATGGAACAAAAAGAGAACTAACAATAAGAGTAAAAATAGGAGGAAAAATTTTTGTGAAGAGTCTTCAACTGTTTTAAATACCTTGGTATAATGGTTTTGAATGAAATAGCTCCACTCAGTAATTGTCTCTGTGAAGGCATGACCTTCAGGCAAGAGGAGTTACTAGTCAAGATGGCAGAAAGATTACACTGAGTCTGAAAGAGCATTTTTTGTAGTTTGTAAATACTGGCATATAAAAAAAAAATTCATCATTGAAGTACTGATGTTGAACACATTTTTTGAAGATGATTCTCTTTCGCTTTGTTTAGTGCAATTGTGTTCTTTAGCAGCTAAACAGTGTCCCAAAGACTAGTGATCATCTTCCTTCCAATTATCCAGTTACAGATGGTCTCTTCTGAATGTACCCAATTCATTTTTGTCATAAGGCAATGAGCTACAGGTGGGAGTCACTACAATTTAGAAACATTGCATAGTGATCTTCACACATAGCCATGTGAACAAAAATAAAACTTTACATTTAAAATAAATCCAAAAGGTAGTCCTAAATTACAGCAATTTGCTGCAAAATTTTAGCAAACAAAACACACACGTGTTTTTGACTTATTTTTTGTGGGCTCTCACAGTTGAGTTTACCTGGCATTATATGTAATAAAGTTTTGGTAGGAATAAATAAAAAAATTTAAAAAAATGAAATTAAGAGATAAATTATCCTAGATTGGTAAGCATGGCTGCTTATTAAATGGAAGCCATTACATCCGAATATTGTGCACACATCTAGATGTAGTACCATCACTGTATGGATGGAAAATATTGTTTTTTATCTGGGAAATAAACTTTAAAGTAATGAGAAAATAACTTAAAATTTCCTAGTGAACAAACAAACTGTATAGTAAACAGTGATGATAATTTATGATCAAGTTTGTAAGGAAAGTTCTATGGAAATGTTTTAAGTTTTGTCATAATTTTTGTAGCAAAATCAGGAAGCATTGTTAAATGAGTAATATTCCAGCTTTGCAATACATAGGAACAATATTCTTGATGTAATTACTCTCTTTTAACATCAATACTGTAATAGAATATAAAACAGTGCATACAATTAATTGGTAGAGAAAAATATCATGAAAAATCAAAGATTTAAAAGCAACTGTTAGCTAACTTATCACATTTTCTTTCACCTATTCATTGTTATACATATCATACTTCCTTATGTAAACAAAGAAAAGTTTAAAACAATGAATAACTAAGACCTCTGATACTTTCTCCAAAAGATTATCCAACAAACCATTTCCATCAAAACACTGTTGAGAGATATAATATATTGCCTAGGATAGAATCCATCAGCAATACTTTTGATAAGTTAAATTTAACTCTGAGTTTATTTTGTTACTAGAAATAGTAGTTTCCCAATTATTATTTTATTGATAATTTATACAGGTTGAAAGTTTCTCTCACTATTAAATCAATGAACCCCATCTCTCCCCAAAATTTCACTTTCCTGATTCTCTCGAACCTTACATAAATTATATAAAGGCAGTAAATTACTTTTCAAAAAAGACCAAGCTTCTAGAACTATAGGAGTTTATGGGATGCAAATTACTAGACATAACCCTAGCTAAAATTCCAAGAGAATTTTTACTACAAATTAGTAGATAATTGGCAAATGAAATGAGTCACAGAAGTCCAAATGTTTCCCAGTGCTTCCAGGGATATGTTCTTGTATTTATACTCACCTCAACTAGAAGCCAAGGTCAAAATTGTCGAGTAAATACTTTTTTTTTTTTTGAAAGGACACTTATACTTTTAATTCAGAAAATAAATGGAATAGAAAATGTAACAATCTTCCATTGAAAATACAAACTAACTTGAAACATTATTATATACATTATTTTATTTTATTTTCGTTTTTCTTTTTTTTAATTTATTAGTTTCAGGTGTACAAGACAAGGTAATACGTAGACGTTCATCATTTATATCCCTCACACTGTGTACCCCCCTCCCCCCATAGTAAATACTTTTCAGTACTGTCATCAGGGTTTCAAGAAAGAGCATGCCTCAATGTTGCTCATCTTCTGTTTGAGCTCACTCCTACCCCTAATTCTCTAAAAACTGAAGCGTTCAATATCCACTACTTTTCTTCTCTACCAGACACCTTTTTGAGACGGCAAAATTCATTTTTCCATTTTTAGAACCTAGTCATTTTAGAGTGGATGTATGTTTAAACCAGTTGAAAGAGAAGACGTTTGTACTTATATGGTCTTATCATTCCCTACATAATTTCTTTTACTGAAGTGTTTTTTGTTTGTTTGTTTTTGTTTGTTTGTTTGTTTGTTTAATTTTCTTGTGGATTTGATGTCACTTCCTTTTAGCTTGAATAACTTCCTTCAGTATTCTTGTTAAGTTAGGTCTCCTAACAATGGAATCACTCAGTTTTATTTATGTATGAATGTTTAGTTCTTTTTTTGAAAGACAGCTTTGGTGAATGATTTTATTTCTTTCAGCACTTTGAATATATTATGACGATTGCCTTATGGCTTCTGTTGTTTCAGATGAAAAATAAGTGGTTAAGTTTTTCAAGGTTCCCTTGTATGTGTCGAGTCATTTTTTTTTTTTGCTACCTTTAAATTTTTCTCTTATCTTTGCCTTTCAACATTTTGACTATTATATATCTGTGTTTGGATCCTTTTGTATTTATTCTTCTTCCGTTTCCCTGAGTTTCTCAGATGTGTAAATTAATGTTTTTCATCAAATCTGGGACCTTTTCAGTCATATTTCTTTAAATATTTTTTCTTTCATTGTTTTTTTAAATTAAAGTTTATTGGGGTGACAATTGTTAATAAAGTTATATACATTTCAGGTGTATAATTCTGAATTACTTCATCTATATATCACATTGTGTGTTTACCACATAAAGTCAGTTCACTTTCCATCACCATACAGTTGATGCCCTTTACCCTCATCTACCACCCTCCACTAAACTATTGTCTGTGTCTATGAGTTTTTCTTTCTTCATTTGTCTTTTTCTTTTGTTGTTTTCAGTGTTATATACCACATATCAGTGAAATCATATGGTTCTCTACATTTTCTGTCTGACTTATTTTGCTTAGCATTATAATCTCAAGATCTATCCATGTTGTCGCAAATGGTACTATTTCATCTTTTCTTATGGCAGAATAGTATTCAATTGTATATATATATATATATATATATATATATATATATATATATATATATATATATATATATACACCATATCTTCTTTATCCATTCATCTACTGAAGGACTCTTTGGTAGTTTCCATGTCTTGGCCACTGTAAATAAAGCTACAGTAAACATTAGAGCACATAAGTTTTTATGGTTAAATGTTTTCAGATATTTTGCATAGATACTCGAGAGGGATTGCTGGGTCATATGGTAATTCTATTCTTAATTTTTTGAGGAACCTCCGCACTGCCTTCCATAATGGCTGCACCAGTCTGCATTCCCACCAACAGTGTATGTGGGTTTCTTTTTCTCCACAGCCTCTCCAACACTTGTTAATATTTGTCTTGTTGATGATAGCCATTCTGACTGGGGTGAGGTGAGATCTCATTGTGGTTTTTATTTGCATTTCTCTGATGATTAGTGATGTTGAGCATTTTTTCATATGTCTATTTGCAATTTGTATGTCCTCTTTGGAGAAATGTCTCAGCCCACTTTTTAATTGGGTTGTTTGTTTTTTTATTGTTGTTGGGTTGTATGAGTTCCTTGTATATTTTGGATATTAGCCCTTTATCAGAGTCATTGTTTGCAAAAATGTTCTCCCATTCAGTTGGTTGCCTCTTTATTTTATCGATGGTTTCTTTTGCTGTGCAAAGGCTTTTTGGTTTGTTATAGTCCCATTCATTTATTTTAGCTTTTACTTCCCTTGGCTTTGGGATCAAATTCAAAAAATGCTCTGAACCCAAGGTCCATAAGTTTAGTACCTGTGTTTTCTTCCCTGCATTTTATTGTTTCTGGTTTTATGTTTAGGTCTTTGATCCATTTTGAGTTAATTTTGGTACGTGGTTGACAGATAGCAGTATAGTTTCATTCTTTTACACATGACTTTCTAGTTCTCCCAGCACCGTTTATTGAAGAGGCTGTCTTTTCCACATTGTATGTTTTTAGCTTCTTTGTCAAAAATTATCTGTCCCTATTTATGTGGGTTTATTTATTTATGTGGGTTTATTTTATTCCATTAGTCTGTGTGTCACTTTTTCTGCCAATACCATAGGTTTTTGATTATTGTTGCCTTTCTGTACAAGCTAAAGTCAGGGAGTGTGATACCTCCAGCATTGTTCTTTTTTCTTAGGATGGATTTGGCTATTCTGGGTCTTTCCTGGTTCCATACAAATCTGATGACTTTTTGTTCTATTTATTTAAAAAATGCTATTGGGATTTTGATGGGGATTGCACTAACTCTGTATATTGCTTTGGGAAATATGGCCATTTTTACTATGTTGATTCTTCCAATCCATGAACATGGAATGTCTTTCCATTTCTTTGTGTCTTCTTCAATTTCTTTTAAAACATGTCTTATAGTTTTCAGTATGTAGGTTTTTCACATCCTTCCTTAAGTTTACTCCTAGGTATTTTATTCTTTTCTGTTGCAATTACAGAAAGAATTATTGTTGTTCTTGTTGTTTTTAATTTCTTTTTCTGAGATTTCATTGTTAGTATATAGGAATGCAATGGACTTTTGTACATTGATTTTGTACCTAGCAACTTTACTGTATTTGTTTATTGTTTCTAACAGCTTTTTGGTGGAGTCTTTAGGGTTTTCTATATATAGCATCACGACATCTGCAAAGAGTGATAATTTAACTTCTTCATTCCCAATTTAGATGCCTTTTATTTCTTTCTCTTGCCTGATTGCTCTGTCTAGGACTACCAATACTGTGTTGAAAAGCAGAGGTAATAGGGGACAGCCCTGTCGTGTTCCTGAACGTAGAGCAAAAGACTTCAGTTTCTCACCATTAATTATGATAGTAGATGAGGGTTTGTCATATATGGCCTTTATTATGTTGAGGCATTCTCCTTCATTACCCATTTTATTAAATGATTTAATCATAAACGTATGTTGTATCTTGTCAAATACATTTTCTGCATCAACTGATATAGCCATGTGATGTTTGTCCTTTATTTTGTTTATGTGGTGTATCACATAGATTGATTTGCATATGTTGAACCATCCTTGTGCCCTTGGGATGAACCACATTTTGTTGTGATATATAATCTTTTTAATGCATTGTTGCATTTGATTTGCTAGAATTTTGTTTATGATTTTTGCATCTGTATTCATCAGAGATACTGGTCTGTAATTTTCTTTCTTTCTGTTGTCTTTACTAGTTTTTGGTATAAGGGTAATGTTGGTCTCATAAAATGTGTTAGGGAGTATTGTCTCCTCTTCCATTTTTTGGAAGAGTTTGAGTAGGACAGTTATTAGATTCTCTTTGAAGGTTTGTTGGAATGCACTAGTGAAGCCATCTGGTCCTGGACTTTTGCTTTTGGGGAGGTTTCAGATGACTGATTCAATTTCCTTACTGGTGATCAGTCTATTTAGATTTTCCAATTCTTTGTGATTCAGCCTAAGAAGGTTACATGTTTTTAAAATGTGTCTATTTTTTTCTGGGTTATTGAATTTGGTGGTATATAGTCCTTCATAGTATTCATAGATTATTTTTTGTATATCTGTGGCATCTGTGATAACGTCCCTTCTTTAATTTCTGATTTTGTTTATTTGTGTCTTCTATCTTTTTATCTTAGTGAGCCTAGCCAAGCTTTTGTCAATTATATTAATCTTTTCAAAGAACCAGCTCTTTGTTTCATTAATTTTTTTCTATTGTCTTTTTGTTCTCTATTTCATTTAGTTTTGCTCTGATTTTTATTATTGCCTCCCTTCTACTGACGTTGGGTTTCATTTGTTCTTCTTTTTATAGTTCTTTAAGGTATAACGTGAGGCTATTTATCTGGGATTTTTCTTGTTTCTTGAGATAGGCCTGTAATGATAGAAATTCCCCTCATAAAACTTCTTTTGCTGCATCCCAAAAATTTTGTTAAGATTTATTTTCATTATCAGTTGTTTCTATGTATCCTTTGATTTCTCCTCTTATTTCTTCTTTGAGCCAGTAGTTCTTTAAAAGTATGTTGTTTAATCTCCACATTTCTGTGGTTTTCCTGCTTTCTTTTTGTGGTTGGTATCCAATTTCAAAGCCTTGTGATCAGAGAATATGCTTGGTATAATTTCAATTTTCTTAAATTTGCTGAGGCTAGTTTTATGTCCCTATATATGGTCTATCCTTGAGAATATCCTATGTATTCTAGAAAAGAATGTATAGTCTGATGTTTTAGGATAAAGTGCTCTATAAATGTCAATTATGTCTGTTTCATCTAATGTGTCATTTAGGGCTGATATTTCTTTATTTTCTGTTTGGATGATCTATCTATAGCTGTCAATAATGTATTTAGATCCCCTACAACAATTGTGTTTTGGTCAATTTCTGCCTTTAGTTCTGTTAGTAGTTGCTTGGTATATTTCAGTGTTCCTTAATTTGAGACATAAATATTTATGACTATTATATCTTCTTGTTGTATAGTCCCTGTTATCATTATGAAATGTCAATCTTTGTCTCTTGTTACCTTTTTTATCCTGGAGTTTGTTTCATCTGGTATCAGTATGGGTACATATGCTTTTGTATGAATACCATTTGCTTGGAGTGTCAATTTCCACCCTTTCACTTTGAGTCTAATTTTGTCCTTATAGCTGGTCTCTTGGAGGCAGTATATGGTTGGGTTTAGTTTTTTGATCCAATCTGCTATTCTGTGCCTTTTTATTGATGAGTTCAGCCAATTTACATTTAGGGTGATTATTGATACATGAGGATTTCTTATCATTCTATCTTTGGTTTTCTGGTAGGATCATTGTTTCTTTGCCTTTTTATTGCTGTCTATTATTTCAGTGTGGTGGTATTCTATGATTTCCCCCTCTTTTTTTATTTTATTATGTTATGTATTTCAGTTTTGGATTTTTTTTTTTTTTGAGTGGTTACCATTAAGTTTATATAAAAGAAAGTTTCATATTAGAGTATTCCATTTTCTTCAGCATGCTTTATTTCTCCATTCCATTAGGCCAGTTCAGACCTTTACTCTCCCCCTTTTATGTTTTTGTTGTTACAAATTATCCCTATTTATGCTGTGAGTTGATTCCTGAGCTGCAGTAGCAAGTTGTCTTTTTCCTCTTTAAGATTTTTTTTTTCCTCCTTCTTTACCCTGTATGTTATGTTTAAGTGTAATTGTCTTTTTTGGTGTAAGAGTTGCCATTTCCTGCTTCTGTCTATTTGTAATACTAGACATAGCTTTGTATTATTTTGCTTTTTTGTTTCAGGTCGAATAGCCTCCTTCAGTATTTCTTGTAGTGCAGATCGTGTTTTTAAAAAAATTCCCACAGCTTCTGTATGTCTGGAAAGCTCTTTATCCCTCCTTCATTTTGAAAGGATATCTTTGTTGCATATATTATTCTTAGCTCATAAATTCTCTCTTTGAGTCATTTGAATATTTGAGTCCACTCCCTCTAGTCTTGTAGAGTTTCTGCTGAAAAATCTGATGATAACGTAATGCATTTTCCTCTTCGAATATATTTTTTTTGCTTCTTTTTTTCTCTTTCTTCTTTTGATATTTTTATTACATGTATGTTTTGATATGTATGCTTAGTGGCATCTGAGACTGTTCATTTTTCTTCATTCCTTTTCCTTGCTTAGATACACCACATCTATTGGTCTACTTTCAAAATAAATGTGCTCTGCAACTCAAATATACTCTGAACCACTTTACTGAACTTTTTAATTTTGGCCATTATAATTTTCACCTCCAAAATAAAAATTATATCCCATTATTTGCAGTCCCTATTCATAAGCCATTATTATCATAGCTTCCTTTAATTTAAGAAAAAAAGGTTTATTTTAATTCTTTGGGCATATTTATACTAAGTGTTTTGAAGTTTTTGTCTGTTAGGTCCAACAGCTAGGCAAAACTTAACCTCTCAAAGTTAGGTTTTATTTTATGTATGTATGTATGTATGTATGTATGTATGTATGTATGTATGTATTTTGCTATGTATAGCTCACATCTCTGTTTCTTTGAATGTCTCAATTTTTTGTTGAAAATTTGACATTTTAGATCATATATAGTAGTATCTTTGGATACTGAATTCCCCTACCCCTTTTTGAGGGCTTGCTTTTGTTTATTTGGTTTTCATTTGTTTACTGATTTGGTTAGACAAATTCTCTGAAGTCTGTTTTCCCCACAGTATGCAACCTTGAATGGCTGTGCTCAGAACTTTTGTTTGTTTTTATTTTAGCCTGGCTTCCCAGGATCCACATAACTTGCTTACTATTTAAAAGCTGCACTCAAGCCACCTTAGGCAGATACATTTTTACCCTTTACTATTGGATTACAGACTGTTTTCATAGTTTACAAAGTTTAATTTATTTTTTTATTTTTTATTTTGTTTTTCTTCATGTTAAGCCAGGAACTAGTAGCTCAGAGATTGCCACTCCAGGCATGCATAAGAGTGTGCAGTCTTGAACGTGTGAACAGTCTTTCAGGCCACCATTAATTAGTTTGATTTTATTTATTTTTAATCCTGGATTCCTAGGATTTGTACTGGATTAGAGTAACTTACTGTTCAGCTAGTATTTGGTGAATGCATAAGCCCCTTGAGCCTATTGTGTTTTGCTGTTGGATCTGTGAGTAACTTAGGAAATACTTTCCAGGATTTCTGTTGTGAGAACTCTGATTGCTCCTGAGTAGGTGTAGTATAGCTCATAAACACAACCTTCCAGGCACCCAGGAAATAATGTGATACCAGGAAAACTCTTATTGACTGCTGTTTTACCTGGTTCTGCCATTTTGCTTTAACATTAACAATAGCACCACTCTATAATAAAATAAGTCCCTCTTGTGTGCTGACCAAGATATGCTCTGTTTTTGAAAACACCATTAAGAAGCATGGACTTATTGAGGCTCTATTCCAAATAGTCAGCTTTCCCAGTCAGAGTTGTAAATCTTTCCATCCATTATGGTCTGCCTCTCCCCCTAGGTAGAAATTCTGCTCCAGTTCACTGAAGCTGTTAGCAGGAGAGGACAGTGGCTCACCCTTTCCTTTAGTGACACCACTGCTCTAAGAATGGGTACTGAAACAGTGGGGGCAGGAGAGTGCTTGGTGATAGCCTCTTGTCTTCTTGGCTTGCCCCTTCTGCCATGGATCCTCCACCCTATCAGCAAGCTGTTTTTGGCATGATTAGGGCACAAGTATTCTTGGAACCCTTATCCTAGGAGCAGGATGAAGAAAGGGAGCGAGCGCCAGTCTTCTCAGCTGTGCCTGCATCACAGGACTAGGGATGATAATAGATGCTGGTGGCCTACCCCTCCTGGGGTGCAACTGTCACTCTAGACTATAAGCTGGCAGGAGAGGAATCCTATTTCCTCTTGGTCACATCTGCCTGGAGTAGAGTGCCCAGAACAGAACTTCTGTCACTTAGGGAGAGAGTGATTTGGGAGAAGGTCATAGCTCTAATGCTATAGTCTCTTGGAAATATTAATGAAATTTAGCAAATTCTTTTTATTTTTTTATATATCTATTTTTTTAAATAAATGTCTATTTGCTATATAGCCTTAGAAAAATTTCCAGCAATTTGTGATTGTTTTTCTGGGAAGAGTATTCATCAATTTCCTTACACGAACACTCCAGAATATTTAGAACATCCATTTGAGGTCATACTATTATTATCCTAAATTTCAGATGGAGAAACTAAGACTTAAAGAAAATACATAATTTGCTTACTATTGAGTTTCCTTGACTTACTACAATTTTCTGGCCCATAGTATTGAATTCAACACATATTTAGGAAAAAACAGTGGATGAATAAAATATATATATATATATATATATATATATATATATATATATATATATATATATATATATATAAGCATTTTTCTGGAATTATACAAGCTTGAAGTTCAGCAATTAGAATCCATTATTTTTAAGTGTTTTATAGAAAAATTAGATCAAATACATGTCGATGATCTGAGTTGAGTCACACTGCCATAATTATTAGACAGAGATCAGTGAACAGTTTCGGTCTTGTTAGTTCTGTCTTTCAGAATGCAGTCTTTCTCTCAAGTTGCTAAAAGTCAATCTTCATAGAGTTTATTGAAATTAGTATTACAGTACCATTATGAGAATCCCTCTTTTGTGAAGCAAAATTAGGAGTGATACATATTGAGAGATATGTAGATCGATGGTTAAGTCTTTGTGTGACACATACCCTTCATGCATGAGGAATCTGAGTGATCTGGGATTTGAGTGGAGCTCAGTGCCTACAGCACATATGTTTCCCAGAACCAATCATCCCTCTTGACGCTGAACTTTGCCACCTGACCTCAGCTTTGGGAAGGAGGCAAAGTGCTGACTGAGGCTCTCTATGCCAAAACCACTGTCACTGGTCAGTGAATGACTACTCTCTCCAATATGCATAATTTCATTCACATTGCTTCTATGGGATCATTCAGGAAGGCACTAATGTGGCAAAAATCAATCTTGTGTCGACATTCAGTTGCGTTCACTTAAATGTGTTCTATTATGTTAGGCTCCATGTACTCAAAATTTAAGAATGACTTTATAATTTACTATAGGGAAAAATTCCTTGGTGAGTGGATTTTGTTTGGCTTTTTACAATTCAGAATTGCACTTTCTGGCCAAAATTCACCGTATATTTCCTTTCTCTCCTTTACTTTCCTTATGTAGCCATTCCTTAAATAAGTAATTATATTTTGAAGAGAAAAGTAATAAAATTAGAATTATTGAGTTGGTTCACTTGGGCAATCTTAAGCCTTCCAGAGTCCAAAGTCCTGTGTTGTGCTTGTCAGTTTTAAGTGAGGCAATGATTTAATCCCTCATGATGGACTGTGCTAGAGAGAGTATGGGTACCTGGGGTTGTTTTTTACCTCTACCACTTAAAGGATCTATGACTGAACACCTATTTTGTAATCGCTGATTAGCAGGTATGTATTTTTTTTTTTCTATTCGTAATTTCTTGAGAAACCTCCACACTGCCTTCCATAATGGCTGCACCATTCTGCATTCCCATCAACAGTGTATGAAGGTACCTTTTTCTCCACAGCCTCTTCAACACTTGTTACTATTTGTCTTGTTGATGAAAGCCATTCTGACTGGGGTGAGGTGATATCTCATTGTGGTTTTCATTTGCATTTCTCTGATGATTAGCGATGTTGAGCATTTTTTCATATGTCTATTTGCCATTTGTATGTCCTCTTTGGAGAAATGTCTCTTCAGGTCCTCTGTCCATTTTTCAATTGGGTTGTTTGTTTTTTTGTTGTTGAGTTTCATGAGTTCCTTGTATATTTTGGATATTAGCCCCTTATCAGAGGCACTGTTTGCGAAAATCTTCTCCCATTCAGTTGGTTGCCTTATTATTTTGTCAATAGTTTCTTTTGCTGTGCAGAAGCTTTTCAGTTTCATATAATCCCATTTGTTTATTTTAGTTTTTACTTCCATTGCCTTTGGAGTCAAATTCATAAAATGCTCTTTGAACCCAAGGTCCATAAGTTTAGTACCTAGGTTTTCTTCAATGCAGTTTATTGTGTCAGGTCTTATGCTTAAGTCTTTGATCCATTTTGAATTAATTTTGGTACATGGTGACAGATAGCAGTCCAGTTTCATTCTTTTGCACGTAGCTATCCAATTCTGCCAGCACCATTTATTGAAGAGGCTGTCTTTCCTCCATTGTATGTTTTTAGCTTCTTTGTCAAAAATTATCTGTCCATATTTATGTGGTTTTATTTCTGGGTTCTCAATTCTATTCCGTTGGTCTATGTGTCTGTTTTTCCGCCAATACCAAGCTGTTTTGATTATTGTAGCCCTGTAGTACAAGCAAAAATCAGAGAGTGTGATACCTCCAGTATTGTTCTTTTTTTAATATTGCTTTGGCTATTCGGGGTCTTTTGTGGTTCCAAACAAATCTGATGATTTTTTGTTCTATTTCTTTAAAAAATTCCATTGGGATTTTGATGGGGATTGCATTAAATCTGTATATGGCTTTGGGTAATATGGCCATTTTAACTATGTTGATTCTTCCAATCCATGAGCACGGAATGTCTTTCCATTTCTTTGTGTCTTCTTCAATTTCTTTCAAAAATGTCTTATTGTTTTCAGCATATAAATCCTTCACATCCTTGGTTAAGTTTATTCCTAGGTATTTTATTCTTTTTGCTGCAATTGCAAAAGGAATTGTTTTTTCTATTTCTTTTTCTGAGATTTCATTGTTGGTATATAGGAAAGCAATGCACTTTTGTACGTTAATTTTGTAGCCAGCAACTTTACTGTATTCATTGATTGTTTCTAATAGCTTTTTGGTGGAGTCTTTAGGGTTTTCTATATATAGCATCATGTCATCTGCAAAGAGTGACAATTTAACTTCTTCATTCCCAATTTGGATGCCTTTTATTTCTTTCTCATGCCTGATGTCTCTGGCAAGGACTTCCAACACTATGTTGAAAAGCAGAGGAGATAGGGGAAAGCCCTGTCGTGTTCCTGAATGTAGAGCAAAGGGCTTCAGCTTTTCACCATTAATTATGAGATTAGCTGAGGGCTTGTCGTATATGACCTTTATTATGTTGAAGTATTTTCTTTCTATACCAATTTTATTAAGTTTTTTAGTCATAAATGGATGTTGTATCTTATCAAATGCTTTTTCTGCATCAATTGATAGAATCATATGATTTTTGTCCTTTATTTTGTTTATGTGATGTATCACATTGATGGATTTGTGAATGTTGAACCATCCTTATGCCCCGGGGATGAACCCCACTTGGTCTTGATGAATAATTTTTTTAATGCATTCTTGTATTCGATTTGCTAGAATTTTGTTTAGGATTTTAGCATTTGTATTCATCAGAGATATTGGTCTGTAGTTTTCTTTTTTTGTGTTGTCCTTACCAGGTTTTGGTATCAGGGTAATGTTGGCCTCATAAAATGAGTTAGGGAGTACTGAATCTTCTTCAATTTTTGGAAGAGTTTGAGCAGGATTGGTATTAGATCCTCTTTGTAATTTGGTAGAATTCACTGGTGACACCATCTGGTCCAGGACTTTTGATTTTGGGAAGGTTTTTGATGACTGATTCAATTTCATTACTGGTGATCAGCCTGTGTAGATTTTCCAGTTCTTCATGATTCAGCCTTGGAAGGCTATATGTTTCTAAGAACTTGTCCATTTCTTCTAGGTTATTGAATTTGGTGGCATATAGTCCTTCATAGTATTCTTGGATAATCCTTTGTATTTCTGTGGTGTCTGTGATAACTTCTCCTTTTTCATTTCTGATTTTGTTAATTAGTGTCTTCTATCTTTTAATCTTAGTGAGTCTAACCAAGGGTCTGTCAATTTTGTTAATCTTTTCAAAGAACCAGCTCTTTGTCACATTAATTTTTTCTATTGTCTTTTTGTTCTCTATTTCATTTAGTTCCGCTCTGATTTTTGTTATTTTCTTTCTTCTGCTGACCTTGGGTTTCGCTTGTTCTTCTTTTTCTAGTTCTTTAAGGTGTAATATGAGGTTATTTATTTTTGATTTTTCTCGTTTCTTGAGGTAGGCCTGTAATGATATAAATTTCCCCCTTAAAACTGCTTTTGCGGCATCCCAAAAATTTTTGTAGGATGTATTTTCATTGTCATTTGTTTCTATGTATTTTTTGATCTCTCCTCTAATTTTTTCTTTGACCCAGTCGTTCTTTAAAAGTATGTTGTTTAATCTCCATGTATTTGTGTTTTTTCCTACTTTCTTTTTGCAGTTGATATCCAATTTCAAAGCCTTGTGATCAGAGAATATGCTTAGTATGATTTCAATCTTCTTAAATTTGCTGAGGCTGATTTTGTGTCCCAATATATATATGGTCTATCCTTGAGAATGTTCCATGTACACTAGAAAAGAATGTATAGTCTGATGTTTTAGGATGAAGTGTTCTATACTATGTTAATTATGTCCATTTCATCTAATGTGTTATTTAGGGCTGCTATTTCGTTATTTATCTTCTGTTTGGATGATCTATCCATAGCTGTCAATGATGTATTTAAGTCCCCTAGTATAATTGTGTTTTGGTCAATTTCTCCCTTTAGTTCTGTTAGTAGTTGCTTGGTATATTTCGGTGCTCCCTGATTGGGGGCATAAATATTGATGACTGTTATGTCTTCTTGTTGTATAGTCCCCTTTACCATTATGAAATGTCCATCTTTGTCTCTTGTTATCTTTTTCACCCTGAAGTCTGTTTCATCGGAAATCATTATGGCTACACCTGATTTTCTCTGGGTACCATTTGCTTGGAGTGTCAATTTCCACCCTTTCATTTTGAGTCTATGCTCGTCCTTGTAGCTGAGATGTGTCTCTTGTAGGCAGCATATGGTTGGGTTTAGTTTTTTTCATCCAATCTGCTACTCTGTGTCTTTATTGGTGAGTTCAGTCCATTTACATTTAGGGTGATTATTGATATGTGAGGATTTCCTGTCATTCTGTCTTTAGTTTTCTGGTAAGTCTGTGTCTCCTTTGTTTCTTTGCCTTTTTGTTGTTGTCTATTATTTCTGTGTGGTGGTATTCTATGATGTTTCCCTCTGTTTCTTCTTTTATTACAGTATATATTTCAGATTTGGATGTTTTTTGAGTGGTTATCCTTAAGTTTATGTAAGAGAAAGTTTGATATTTAGAGTATTCCAGTTTCTTCATTATGCTTACTTTCTCTATTCCCATATTCCAGTTCAGGCCTTTACTCTCCCGCTTTTTATGTTTCAGTTGCCACAAGTTGTCCCTGTTAATGGTGGTCTAATAGACTCCTTTAGTATTTCTTGTAGTGCAGGTCGTGTATTAGAAAATTCCCTCAGCTTCTGGATGTCTGGAAAGGTCTTTATTCCTCCTTCATATCTAAAGGAGATCTTTGCTGGATATATTATTCTTGGCTAATAATTTCTCTCTTTCAATAGTTTGAATATTTGGTTCCATTCCCTCCTAGCTTGTAGAGTTTCTGCTGAAAAATCTGATGATAATCTATCTGCTTTCATTTGTAAGTTACCGTTGTCTTCTTTTTCCTGGCTGCCTTGAGGATTCTTTCTTTGTCATTGATTTTAGACAGCTTCAATACAATCTGCGTTGGAGATGGCCTGTTGGGATTGAGGTAATTAGGTGTTCTATTTGCTTCTTGGATTCGAGGATCCAGTTCTTTCCACAAGTTTGGGAAGTTCTCATCGACGATTTGCTTGAATATATTCTCTGTTCCCTTCCCTCTTTCTTCTCCTTCTGGTATGCCCATTATTCTTATATTGCTCTTTCTGATAGAGTCAGAAAGTTCTTGTAGAGTTCTTTCATTTTTTTTAAGTCTCAAGTCTCTTACTTCTTCCATCTGTGTAAATTCCAGGTTCCTATCTTCAATGTCACTGATTCTTTCCTCTATCTGATCAATTCTACTACCTAAGCTGGTTATTTCATTCTTAATTTCTTCAATTGAGTTCTTAATTTCCAGAAATTCTGTTTGGTTCTTTCTCAAAATTTCAATCTCTTTTGTAAAATGCTCATGGTGTTCTTTGATTGTGTTTCTGAGTTCATTAAACTGCCTGTCTGTGTTTTCTTGCATCTCGTTCAGTTTTTTCAGAATTGCAATCTTGAATTCTCTGTCATTTAAATCACATATTTCCATATCTCTAAGTTCCTTTTGTGGAGACTTTTCACTTTCTTTTTGAGCTATCTTGTTGCCTTGGTTATTCATGGCAATCACTGATTTACTATTTCTCTTCCTAGACATCTACAGGAGTGGCTTCTGCAACAGGTTGATAGGTATGCGAAGAGCTTTTGAAGTTCCAAAGCTCTTTCTGCACCAGATTCAAAGCCCGTGTGTTTCAGCAGTTCTGTTTACTCCTGCAGGGATCCGCCCAGATAGGTGGGGCCAGGGGCAGGGTGAGGTGTGAGAGGTGGCCCAGAGCAATGGTGGCGACCACCACCACAGCCAGTCCTGCTTCTACAGCTCCCTCCCCTTTGCTGGAACTAGTTGAGCTGCGAATCTGTGTCTGCGGTCCACAGTTCTCAGAGCAGCAAATATTCTGTCCTTTCATCTGACACTGCTACTCTATAGCTTCTAGCACCGGGCAGGTGGGGGCGGGGGGAGCTCTGGGAGGGTCGGGAGGGGGCGGCTAGTCTCTGTGCCTAAGGCTTCCATTCTCCGCTTGGCAGTGAGGGCTTAAACCACCGATTTCAGCCCTCTTCCCTCAGTCTTTGCTCCGAGGTCTGCCGTGAGCGAGCGTTGTGTTCAGCCGTGCTATATGCTGCCCCCTCAGCCCTGTGGGCCGTAAGCGGAGCCCTAGCAGTCCAAGTCCTTCCCTCTCCCGCAGCTGCGGAAGATCCGGGAGCAGCGGGCTCCGAGCACTGAGCTAGGTCTGTGTCCTGCGCCTGCGTGGCTTTGTCTCCGCACTTCTCCTCTCCCTCCTCCCCCACTCGCGCGATTCACCCACCTGGAGGTGAATTCAGTAGTCGGCCTCTTCGTCTTGCCTGACTGCTGTGCAGGGAGTCCTTTGTGGAGTTATTGTTGTCCGATTCGTTGTAAATTCCAGGGGAGCGCTACAGAGGCTCACCTCACGCGGCCATTTTTCCCCCTCTCCCAGGTACATATTTTTAAACAGCTATGTCTACTCCACATGATTTTTGTAAGTGCTGACTAAGATAACAATATAAAAATATTCATTTGTTTACAGTACTGCTAAGTGAATATAAAACACACAATTATACATGCACAAATATTTTCTGTCTCATATTCCATATAATGGAGCAGAGATTTTGAGTGAACAAACTAAGTTTATTGATTCTTAAATGAAACTATACACAACTATAAATGAAACTATTTATAGGTAATATATAATTTACATATATAATTTAGCGGCATGTTTTATATATGTGTATGTCTATATAATGTTATATATGGAGTGCATATATAGGCCTGTGTGTCAGTCCTGAAGCACAAGTCATTAGCCAAAAGATTGTTTTGTTGCATAAATGGATCTGAGACCACTGAATAGCCTATGTGAAAAAAAACCCTTTGATCTCTACCTCACATCATGTATACAAATGAACACAAAATGGTTTATAATTCTAAAATTAAAACATAAATTATGAAACTTTTAGAAGAAAACATAAGAGAAAATGTTTGTAATCTAGTATTAGACATCAATTTCTCAGATATGACACCAAAGCAAAATCCATATAAGAAAAATTTGATAAATTGTTTTTCATAAAAATCAAAATGTATGTTGTGAAAAAAAACACAAAAACCACAAACCAAAAAAAAAAAAAAAAAAAAGAATGGAGACAAAATAAAGAAAGACTGGCGGAAAATATTTACAAATTTTATATGTGGTAAAGAACTTGTATCAAGAATACATAAATAACTCTCAAAACTCAAAACTCAAGAAGAAGACACACACACAACAAACTAAAGTTGGCAAAATATCTCAACATTTTATCAAAGAATATGTATGAATGGAAAACCAGCACATGAAAAGATACTACACATTCTTAGTCATTTGGAAAGTACAAATTAAAACTATGAGATAATACTATACATCAATGGGAATGGATAAAATTTAAACAATACCAAGTATTGGAAAGTATGTGAAGACAATCTTTTCGAAACATTTTTGGGAGCAAAAGAGTGATAGATCACTTTAGAAAAATGTCAATTTCTTTTAAAAAATGAAGTGTACACCTACCATGAGATCCAGTCACTCCCATCCTAGTTATTACTATTTACCCAATAATAATGAAAGCCCATAGAAATATCCATATACATACTTCTACAGAAGTGTTCATATAGGTTTTATGTATTATAACCAAAACCTGACAGAAACTAAGTATCCATCCACATGTGAACAGACAATTGGTAGCAGGTCTATACAATGTAGTACTTTTTATGGCAAACAAACTAATGAATCGTTGATACTTGTTATAAGATGGAAGAATATAAAAGTAACATTGAATAAAAGAAGCAAGGTAAAGAGTATATAATGTATGTTTCCATTTATATAGGATTCTAGGAAATATAAGCTAATAGATAATGACAAAAATCAGTGGTTATCTGAAGAATGGTTTGAGTGGGAGGAAATGATTACAAAGGAGCACAAGGAAACTTTACATATGTCCATTATCTTGATAGTGGTGATAATGTCATATATATATATACATATATATATATATATATATATATATATATATACACATATACATATATATATATGTACATTTTAAACTTATCAAATTATACACTTATAATATGTATACATTATGTCAATACAGCTTTATTATACCTCAATACAGCTGTTTTAAAAAGTTAACAGTCATTTTAAATATTAAACACCACGTCTGTCTCTCATTTATCACTTCCCTGTCATAAAGTGGTCGAAAGGGTACTTTACAACATCAGAATTTTGAAAGGTGAAAATCATATTGGTAGTTTCACTAGTTTTATATCAATTTCTAAAATAGAAGTGAAAATTTTATCATATAGATATAAGGCATTCAATAATAAAACCATGGCATATCCTGTTATTCCCTATTTCCTAGTTATTGGCTACGTTGCAATGGACAAATTTTGGTTTACCCAAATATTGCTTCATTCAGATGTAATTCAACTCTACCAGCATTTGAATTATCTTATTTCTCAAAAGCCTTTAAACCTCTCAAAACACCTTAACTATGAAACCCTATGGATGGTTATATTTGAACAGCATTTCAATGTTTTACATATATTGTATTTAGCTACAAAGAGTTCAAATATGGATTTAAATTAAGATATGAATAATATTTGTTATGTTATAATAGTATTTGTCATTGTTATGTTAAAACTTTTGGGTTCCTAATATTATATACCATGTTTCCCCGAAAATAAGACCTAGCTAAACCATCAGCTCCAATGCATATTTTGGGGCAAAAATTAGTATAAGACCCAGTCTTATTTTAATATAATATAATATAATATAATGTAATATAATATAATATAATACTGGGTCTTATATTAATTTTTGCTCCAAAAGTTGCATTAGAGCTTATGGTCTGGTTAGGTCTTATTTTCAGGGAAAAACGGTATGTATATTCAAATATGACAGAAGTCCACATATTTTATAATATTATTTCAGGAAGCAAATTTCTCCTGTATCCAGCAAGATGTGTATTATAACATAATTTACCTTTGGGATGAATATAACATTTTTAACTCCACTACAGAAAAATATATGTGTATGTGGCTTTTGTAATTTTCTTGGAATATATAGTATTTTCTTCTCTCTTTTGTTGTAATTCTTTAATGAAGTGACATAATGACTTAATTTCAGGATTTAAAAAGTACTTCTATTACTCTCTCTCCAAGAAAATGGCTGGGTGATGGAATTAGAAGCTAATTGGAAAAATTGTGCCGAAGTTAGAAACTGGTCTTTATATTTTTGAGGTCTGGATTCCATAAAGTAGCTTCATTCTACAATTGAGGAAGTGAATGAGCTGAACCATTGTAGACCAGAGTTGAAAAGTGAAAGAGAAGCGTCTGGAGCTAGATTCATGATATAACACAAATCTGAAACCAGGAGATGCCAGTTTCACAGTCTGTTAGTGACCCTGGAGAAGGCAAATGCAATGAATTATAAATAAATAAATAAATAAAATTACTTTAAGAAGACCCCTCAAGTGGAGCTTCCCAGAAAGGATCTATCTTAGTAGCTCATTTGAAGAATGGGCAGCCAGTCAGGTAGATTATCAGTGTTCCTGTGTTAATCCTTCACTCAGAACATGAGATAGTTCTTAAACCCAAAATATCCTGAACAAAATAAAAAAGAAAAAAAGAAGAAAAAAAAAAGAAAAGAAAAAAAAGGAATATTGGCTAAACTAGTTACTTTCACCAGCAGAAGGAGCTTCAGTACCAATACTGTGGGAAAAGACTAGAGTAAATTAATGTAGCCTCAGCTGTAAAAAGAGCAGAGGGAGTCCTCTATTAAACATGTTAAATTCCAAAAATAATATATTTCACAAGAAAGAGAAAGCGTCCTCAAGCTAAAGACAAGATTTTTTTGTTTGTTTGAAGAAGAAAAAGAAATCCACACTGGTTTAGTTTACCTAAAAACACTAAATTACTAACCTTGGTCTTTTCCTTCTGAGATTATCATTACTGCAAAGATAGACATTGAAGGAAGGCTCATAAATGGAAATCACACTTTAATCCACCAATAATATACACTACTATTTGGTTGTATTTTGGACTTTGTCATTCTCTTATCAAATGTTTATTTGACAATTGAATGCACCTGTTGTGTTAGACTTTATGAATTTACAAGTTAATAAGAGCTAGCTAGCTATCCTCAATAAACTTATTTAGGATTTAGGGGAGTAAAGGAGAGAATACTATCAAATAAAATAATTAGGAGTAGGTACCAAAAAGATGCATGTATAACTGTTAATATTACTTTACCTTTTTAGGATGTTAATAATTTATAAATCATAAAAGTATGTGCTGCTTATGATAAGTAATAGAAATTTTACAAATTGCAACTACTTTTCAAGTCATCTGTGTAATTTCCTTCTGACTCCTTGATCTTACCAACCATGTTTATCATAAGCTCTTATGTGAAACACTGGGACCAGTCTCATCACTAGTTAAGGTTAGTGTAAGGCATAGTAGGTGCATAACTTTATGACAAACCTTAACATAAGCACTGATGCTTTTTAAAATTTTTATTAATTTTTTATTAATACCTCAAAAACTCTTTTGTAGAGAATACCATGCAGGGGCAAAGCAAGAATGGATGAAAAGAAAGCAGTTAGTAGGCAATTGCAGGAATCCAGGTGAAAAATGATCAAGGTCAAAGTGAGGAAATATGATTATATATGAAAATAATCAATAGAGTTTGTAAATGATTTAATTGTGGGATATGCAAGAGTAAACATTCAAAGATATCTCCAAAGTATTTTTAGCCAATACAATTAAGTAAAGAATGGTGACGTCTACTAAGATGGAGAACAATGGAAGTCTGAGTTTTGGGGGATTTGGTAATGAATGAAACTCCTATATTTGTATATAGGAAATAAAGAAGTAAAAGAGTGGCAGATACTGGTAGTCAGATTTCTCACAGTTGGAGTGGGAGGCCACTTTACTCCAGATAAGCAAAAGGAGGAGGTAAATCAATCCACGGGGTAATGGGTTAGAATTAGAGACAACTTTATGTCTTACCACAGACATAAATGGTTGCATAAAATGTTTATAGATGTTTAGCTTGATACAGATATGGATGGTTACATAGAAATATTTATAGATATGCATATACACACTGGTTAAGGTGTGCACATATGTTTTCTTGCTCTGGCAGCTGCTATAACAAAATAACAGAGACTGGGTGGCTCATAAACAAACAAAAAAACCCATTTATTTCTCACATTTCTGGACGTAGGGAAATCCAGGATATAGCACCAGCACATTCAGTGTCTGGTGAGGTCTTACTTCCTAGATGACAGTCTTTTCACTGTAACCTCATATGGTGAAAGGGGCAGGAAGCTGACTCATGCTACTTTGATAAGAGTACTAGTCTCATTCATGAGGATTCCACTCTCATGATCTAAGCACCTCTTGCAGGCCCCATTTTTTCACGACTATTGCATTGGGCATTTGGTTTTAACATAAGAATTTTGAGGAGAAATAAACGTTCATCCTGTAGCAGGCAATAATGATAGAGTTGAGAGACCAAAACCAAGAGTTTGTTTTTGGATATCTTCACACACTCCTCATAGCTCTGCTCATGGGAATGGTTTCTATTCACCACCATTTTTTAGCACTTCTCCTAAATGAGGCTATAGTATGGAAGAAGTCAATTTGCAACTGATGCCAATATGTTTCTCCACTCCATTGTAAACAGGAATAGGTTCTTTTTTGTCTTGTGAGTTAGTTTTAAGGAATGTGAAGCCTTCAATCCAGGTACCCAAACATGAGATGAAGGGGAGGCACTGACATAACAGAGGCAAGTAACATGAAAATGTTGTTCAACTGTTCATGCAATTGATTTTACTTGAGTCCAGATCCAAAGGTATCACCTCATATCATAATTGATTGAAATTATACTCAACTGATCTTATGACCAAATATTTTGAATAACAATTAGGTCATTATGGGAAATTCCAATTACATAGTCATTTGGTGTTCCACAGTCAGGAGCTAACACTCTACTGAAACCCAAAGGCCAATAGCATGCCATGAGCACCCCCTTCACCCCAAGTGGAAAGTAATTTTCAGCTATTAAGGCATTACACGGGTTTTGTCTGGTCATTGCAATATCCTCAAAAAATTAAAAGTACTACTACCACATGATCCAGAAATTCCAATTCTGGGTATATGACCCAAGGAAGTAAAAATCAATACTCCCATGTTTGCTCCCATGCTGCTCCCATGTTTGTAGCAGCATTATTCACAATAACCAAGATATAGGAACAACCCAAATGTTCATTGATGGATGAATGGATAAAGAAAATGTGAATATATATATATATATATATATATATATATATATATATATATACATATATATATACATATATGTACATATATATATATACACACACATCTCAAAGAGAATATAAAACTAAAAGCAAAGAAAACACGTTCAATAGTACTGTTAGCACTTACCAGATTCTTTACCAACACCCATCTGGTTTCCAACAGACTCAACTACCTGTCCAGAAGAAAGCACTTTCAAAGCTAGGTAATCATAGCCTGCATTTGTAAACCGATAGCCCTGGACAGCTAGACAAAAACAAGTGAGAAAGACCACATTTTAGTTACACTGTACCGCCAAGTCACATCAGTTCAATTCATGAAAAGAATTCAGACAAGGGAAGTCTTAGCTGGAAAAAGATTAGCTGCCTAGATTTATAGGTTTGGCATTTCTTCCTATAATTTTTATTTCTTCTCTAGAACAGGTGTTACTCAAAGTGACCCACAGACTGAACATTCGTTTATGTTTGTTACCAGCCTGTGACAAGATACAGAAGCTGAAATGAAATAGTTATATTTTAAAAAAATTTCTATCAATTTGACCAACTTATTGTATGTCTTCAACTCTAATAAGGAATTTGACCTAAAATTTTGTCAGTTAATTTCATTTTTTAGTAATTACTTTATTATTTTAAAAGTATGGATCCATGGTAGGTGAAAAAAAGGAACTCAACCCTGAACACAAATGGTTTGAGTAGTACTGCTCTAGAGTCTTGTGGCAGATTGTCTTTTCCAAAGATGGCACCATCAGTATCTCTATCCTGCTTGCTCTTATGCAACTGGAATTTGCTAAACCCCCATCAGGCAGTGCAGATTATTTTCCACCCTCTTTGATCTGGGTGGGCCCTATGAGTGCTCTGACCAGTTGTAGAAGTATGTGATGTCAGTTCTAAAGCTAGTGTTTTCCTGGTCTGGTAACTTCTATTTCCTCCATGTGTATATACACATATATATACATAAATACGTGTGTATATATATATATATATATATATATATATATGTGTATATATATGTGTATATATACATATATACGTGTATATATATACGTGTATGTATATACGTGTATATACACGTGTATGTATGTGTGTATGTGTGTGTGTGTGTGTATATATATATATGTGTATATATATATATATATATATATATATATATATATATATATATATATAAAATGGAATAATGTTGAGCCTTAAAAAAAGAGAAATCCTGTCATGTGTGACAACGTGGGTAAACCTGGAGGACATTATACTTAGTGAAATAAGCCAGGTAAACATTGCATGATCTAATTTATAAGTGGAATCTAAAAAAGTCAGATTCATAAAAAAGTACAGTGTAGAATGGTGATGGCCAGGGTCTGAGAGGTAGGGTAAATGGGGAGATGTTGGTCAAAAGATACAAAATTTCAGTTATGCAGGAGAATATGTTCTGAAGATCTTTTGCTGCATAGTGACTATAGTTAATTATACTCTATTGAAATTTTCTAGGAGCTATACGAGTATAGTCCCTGGCCTTGCATCTTTAGTTCATCCCAATTGACCAGAAGTTAAAACTTTAGTGACTGTGTTGTCACCACATAACAGGGTTTAATACCACACCACTTATACCAACAATATGACCCATAATGCCTTCATTCAAGTATGTGATTCAACTCCAAAAGCCCATCTTAAGTTTGAGGGAGATTTCAAGAGTGAGAAAAAAGAAGAAATGAAAAATCAGAAGCAAATTTAAAGTCATTCATAACTGAGCTAGCCTTAATTTCCAAAGAAGACAGTGTCACCTACCAGATAAAGTGGGAACTCTTACAGATAGACTATGTGAAGCTAGCACACCTTGGAGGAAGACGGAAGAGTTCATTGCCTGCTCTAGCCTATCTATCGTTTCTCATTTTTCTGACATCACCCAGTGCAGAATTAACACTCCATATTCCTGGGGTGTGATGTGGACCCACTCTGGCAACTGATCAGAATGCCTTGCCTGATCAAGCTATGGTGTCTTCCACCATAGCTTTGAGAGAGCCTACAACAGCTATGGTTAAGCCAAATCTTTATATCTTGGGAGGGTGGAACAGATAGAAAAGGTATCTGGGTTTCTCCTTTGAGCAATAGTCTAGGCCCAGGGTACAGGTGGGACTAATGACTTCTGGAAACTGTATACTGGATTTGATAGAGAGCACATTCCTAATTTTCTTCCTATCCAGATGAGGTCTCAAGTCTCTTGACTTAAATCCTATGTTTTATGCCACCTGACACTGACTATTCCTCTGTATGGGTATGCTTCAGTGCTAGCTGGTGCTCTGCCTTGCTAGATGAGATTTCCTACTTGTCTCCAGCTCATACCTACTCTGAATATCTGTCTTGGGCTAGGAATCCTGGATAATGTGTGCTGACGCATTATCAGCAGCTGCTTACTAAGCTCATTTCATAATAGTTCTTAATTTACGATGGCCTACTTGTGTCAGAAATAGGCATGAAAATAGCATTTTGGGATGACAACCCTTAGTGGAGCTGGATTACCTTTATGTTTTTTTCAAAAAAGCAACTCAGTCAAGAATGTTTATTTGAATATATTAAGATTACACTAAAGGTATTGAGTGACACCTTTTTTTGATACTATCTTAATAACAATTCAGTTTTTGCTGTTTGTAATAAAATGAAATACTTCGTTCAATTGAAAATGGAAAAAAATACCTTCCAGTTTGATCTATTCCTAGGATGTGCTATATAAACATTAATAATTCCTTTTATAATTCATGGATTCTCATTTGGTTATAAAACGATACTCTTTGCTGTGTAAAATCACAGGTAAACATGCTTATTCAGTAATCACCAGCCAAAGAGTCTACTCAGACAATGGAAGATTGGTTCTTAATGTTGCTGAAATCTATGCCATTTTATACCGTCACTTTATATTTAAAATATTTTATCTGAATCAGAACTGTGATTATTGAGGACCCTCTCTTACATCCTACTGTCTGCCAGCAGAATTACATGGGCTAAGTTGAATTTTTAAAATCTACTGGATTTTTCTCAAGAAATAAAATGCATAAACTAATCTTCTAAGATAAATGGGTCATCTAGTACCCAATGGATTAAAAAAAAAGTTTGTTATCGATGAAATCTTACATCAACAAAGACATGTTAGCACTGTATGTTCCAATAACCCTCAGTTAAATTCACTTCCATATTTATTCTTATTTTCATTTTATCTTTCATAAATTGAAAGCACAGTTCAGTCCTTTTAATACTAAAAATAAGAATAACTGTTATTAGTCATGTCATCTCCTAATTGAGGATAGAAAGAGCCAAGAAAGCAGTGTCTTGTAGGATCACTATAGCTGCAGATTTGAAGCACAGGAACTGCCCAGCATGTGGTAAGAAACTGTTCAGTTCATCTAGGCACACAGTCAGCAAGTAATGAAGCAGAGAGGAGGAAGGTAATCAATAGTAATCATTTCTGTATTTTTCCCCTTCTCTTCAAATGCCATTGTCATCTCATTTATGAGAGAAAAACAAAAAAACAATTTAGACAGTTATCAAAATAAAAAGGACAAAAGTGCAATTTAGAAACAGGAAATATTCATGTGTGTTTAAGGGGAGGTTTGATTTATTGAACATTAAACGAGTACACTTTTGCAAGGAGATAGGATAACAGTATGTTGTTACAGTGATAGTGGACATTGCAATGGAAATCCAGAAATACTGAGCAATAAATTGAATTATACTATGTATATCAGCAGGAGATAAGCAGACGAACTGGATAACAAATTATAGTAATACACAGTCTGGTCAGCACTATTTTATATTTCAACATAACCAATGAAACACGTTCTACAATATTCTCAGTGTATGTTTAACTATTGATAGTTTCTATACTAGTGTGGCTGATTATAGTACTCATTAACTAACTTTTATACTTCTCTAGTGTACACATTTGTAGATGCCATTGTTTATAGCAAGGTTAGAATGAGCTTCAAGCCTCTATCATTCTATATCACTCCCTATTCAGTTACATACATATGTATATTTTCAGGTATGAGCTCAATTTGAATAAAGACGTGCATTCAAAGTAATTTAAAATTGACATCCAATTCAAAATACCCCATATAGATATACAAATTACAAAATTTGATTTTATAATATCCTTATATCACCAAGGCATAATAAGGTAAATTCAAATCAACTCACTTAGATACTTAAATTTCTTTTCTTGTTTTGGGTTAAATAGGAGTGTTTTATTTAAAATGCCTGAGGAAAGGGTGATTATTTATTAGTTGTTTTTGTTTGTTTCAGATATTTTTGCTCATAATTCATGATGAATATCAGATATTATATTTTGGGAGATGATCAAGTCATAGTTTATGCATATTAATGTTTACTTTATGATGATGACATTAGAATCACTCTACTATCATTATATTTTTTGTTCCTAATTTCTCGTTTAATGGCTGGAGGAGTGGGAGTTAAGAGCAACACATTCAAAGAAAAGCTGACCCAACTTTTAGGTATAACTTTAACATTTAGATCTTACTTGCTGCATTTTATTTAAATTTATCAAGTTATTTGATTGTCACATAACCACCTTAATTAAGTTGATCATTCTGGATAATATTCTACATATGATGTTTCAGATGCCCTGGTTACATAGACAGTTACTTCCAGACATACTGGGTAACTAGTTCTTTAAAGTGAAAATTACTTTTCAGCCAACATTTTTATAATTGAACACAACTCATGAGTGATCACAATTCAACATGTTTACCTCTTAGATAGTATGACCCACGATGAAACCTGAACAAGTTGTGAGCCAGTTAACTTTAGATGATATTGGGCATAAATAAAGCAAGCTGCTAATGCAACTGGATGTGTAATGACGTTAAACAGATACGATGGTCCCATTTTCTGTCCAGACTTGAGGATGAAATTAGCTTATTGCATGACAAAGACATCAAATCTCCATTTTCATAAATAGAATACATGAATGGGACCGATTAAAGCGAAATGATAATTACAGTTAATGAAATGGAAACTATAACATCACATAGTCACAGCCAATATTTTTCTGAGCATTTCCAATGAAATCAAAGCCAACCCTAGAAACAACTGATGAAGACTGCATAATTAAATGTTTTTCTTTGGGAAAATGAATAAACAATAAGTAATTTTTTTTGTTGTTTTTTTAAGAAATGATAGTCCTGAACCAAGGCATTGGTATCTCTGTGAAATTTCTCATTAGAGAATGTAGAGGATAGAATCCATCAAAGAGAACAAACATGATTGTTCATGATTGTGTTTAGATACTTGGATTCAGTGGGTTCTTTTAAATCATCACCTAGTTAATTCACATTTTTGGGAAAAGGAGTTAAATAGTCTCTATGAAGGACATAATCCTCAAGTAGATTCTGTGGTAAGCAGAACTCTAGATGTCCCCTAAGGTTTGCTTGTACCAGACAGTATGCATGTCTTCTATAATCTGTTTCCTTGGTTGTGGGAAGGGCCTGTGAATATGATGAGATATAATTCTAGTGATTATGTTATGTGATAGGACAAAATATTTTTTTTTCAAATGCAATTAAAACTACTGATCACTTGTCTTTGACTTAATTAAAAAGCAGATTAATCTAGGAGGGGTTGACCTCATCAGGAAAGCCCTGTGAAAGGAGGACCGGGACCCTCATGGAGGTCAGCTGGGTTCTCCTCCTGGCGTTGAAATTTGAAGCTGCCAAGGCAGAGTGCCTGAGCAGAGGCCAAATGGCAAGGGCCTGTAGGGCACTCATGGTACTAAAAGTAGTCTCCAACAGCTAGTGAGAAAATGGGACCTCAATCATACAACCCTAAGGAACTGAATTCTGCTAAAAAACACTTGGGTTTGGAAGAGGGCCCTGAGTATCAGAAAGGAGTGCAGCATGCCAACCACTTTTATTTCATTCTTGTGAGATCCTGATTACAGGATCCAATGAAGTTATGCCCAGATTTCTGTCCCACAGAAATGCTGGGACAATGCATATATGTTGTTTTATACTGTTTAGCTTTTGGCAATTTGTTACGTAGTCATAGAAAACTGACATAGACGCTAACCTTCAGAGTATTCTCCCGCTCCCATCTATAGAGCTAACTTAAGATTTATCTTCAGAGGTGAAACCATTGCTATTCCTTTTTTTTTCTTTTTTTTACATTGTTTACATTGTGAGAAATCATAACACTTCAAAGGAAGTAACTATTTTTCATATGATTACAGTCTGTATGAGTAAAAAGGAGTATGATTTCCTGTTTCCAACTCCCCTGCCGATAAATGTTCATGAATAACTTTAACAATTTATTTAGCTGCTACAGTGGGTAACCCTGTTGTGCACATTGATCTCATCAGTAACCTGAAGAGGTAGTTTTTAACCTGAAATGAAAAGGCTAAAGTTTAGCAACTTACCCCAAGGTCATAGGCAATGAAGCAGAGAACAGATGTAAACCATCTAACTGACCCTGATGCCACTTTTCTTTCCCAGTTTAAATGCCTCTCCATCTTGTCTATCCTATTTATAAGTAGCACTAAATAAATCGGTTTCCTCTCCTTGACTTCCTCAAAGTGTATCCTAAGCATTATTGCCTCTAACCACCCAATTCTGAAGCCACAGTTAATAGGGAGAAAAAAACAAGATGGAGAAAAATAATCAGATTCTACCTTTTATAGGCTTCCATTCTGAAACTGGTCTAAAAGACTGAATGTGGAGGCAGGCTTAAAGTTTTTATTCTTCCATGGGACTGGGCAAACTTATTTCTGAATCCCTAAAACTAAAAGTGATTTCTTAGACTGTTTATGATATGTAATGTGAAGTAAAATCATGATCCTGTTAGAATTTTCATCTGAGTTAGGGAAGTTTGCATTTAATGAATAAATTTTAAGGGGGCAGTGGAAGATGGTAAGTTGTGCTTGTTCTAAACTGGTTAGAACATTATTTTACAGAAGTCTATTTGCTTTTCATGCTGCTGTATCATCTTGCTCCATTAGATGTAGCCTCTATAATTAACTATTTTGGTGACAGAGAAATCAATGCAAACCAGCTTAAGCAGCAAGAGAATATATTGAGTCACATAAGCACAAACCCAAATAATGATACTTTCTTTCAACCTTCTTCCTTATGTTGACTTCATTCTGTGGCTGTGCATCATGGCAAGATACAACTTGTACTTCCTTGTTTAATTCCATTGGAAGGGAGATCTTTTTTTAAGGTAGTCTGAAAAAGCTTTGAGAGTCACTTTGCTCAGACTAGTTTAAATAGTGTTTAGCTCTAAATGAATCATGTGACCAGGAAATGTTATTCAAGGATGAGCCTAGTTTGTGTGTTGTAGAGTGGAACCTCAGTTTCAGGCCGCAAAGATTGAGAATGGGGATGGATGGAACACCAAATGAAAAGCAGGGCCTAGCTCAGAAAGAATGAGGAGTGGATGGTGGGAAAACAAATAATAACTATCCACTGAGAATGTTTTGCTTTTTGTTTTTTTGTGTTTTTTTTGTTTGTGTGTGTATGTGTGTGTGTGTGTGTGTGTGTGTGAAAGTTCTATTCTAGCAGGACTTACTTATTTCTGAACATTCCAATTATTATACCAGACTTCAAGAACCAGGTTCATCTAATGTAAGCCTTTCTGCTGTTATAACAGCAGTCTTCATACTTTTTCTTTCTATATTAGCTTTTTCCGTCTTTGACTGTTACCCACCATCTGCACGTGTTCAGCTCTGGGTTGTTATAAGCATTGTTCAGAGACTGTTTCACAAGCTTGATGGCAGTCTTTCTCCCTTGTCTCATTTAAAGGTGGAGTCAAGCATTGCTCATAAATGTTTTAAGAAGTTAGATGAAATGTCTAAATCAACCAAATGAATAGTTAAATGTGATTTTCATTACACGCAGTTTTTAGTTGTTGCTATGTTACTGGGATTCTCAGAAAGACTCCAGAACTACATCCTTTTTTTTTGTTTTTTTTCGAGAATTTCTTTGTCAGAACACTTAACGAATTTGAAAAGCTGAACTGCAATGATGAAGCCATGTAATGGCCTCCAATTCCATAGCCATTTGCTTCCACTTGTGCATTCAAATTTGTAGCAGAATTCTAAATGTTTGGCTTAATTGCCCTGCTATGAAATACAGAGATTTATGAAAAGACTCTAACAGTCTGTCCCCGTGACATCATTGAAAATGCTCTGAAAATGCTCGCTGGGTAATCAATAATAGGAAGGACAAAAAGCATAAGTATAAAGAGGCAAAAATTACATTTAAATTAACATGGCAAAGGTCTTAATGATACAAAGAAAAATTAAATCAAACAGTGGGGTTCTTTTCAATTGAGGCCTTTAAGGAAATGGGCAAGATGTAATGTTCTTTATTTATCAGACAAGTGACATAGTTAATCAGTGATAATTCCCCTGGATGGGCCTCTCAGTTATGTTAGTTAATTAAAGTGCATTCTCATATATACTGACCAAACCCCTCTCTGTGGTGGGAAGGCAGCAAAATGAAAAGCACATATAGTGGGTCTCTCTACTACTTGGAAAAAAAAAAAATCAATACTGATTTAGTTGTAGCAGAATTGAGCTATTTTGTCTGCAGTCTTTTTATCTGCAAGGCCCCCTGGCCATCAGTGTGGGAAAACATTCATGGAACAAATGCATTTAGCAGGAGTAATCATCATCATTGTGAAGTGCTTATCAGAAATGAAGACAAAATGCAATTAGGCTAGATTTACAGTTGGACCAATAATTACCATTCAGATGTTTCAGCTGAATGGAAAATACATGATTCCAAACCATGGCATTTGTGTTCGATTGCTTTCTCCTCCTTTCTCTTGTGATCTCTAACCCTCCTCCATTTTCTTTTCTTTTCTTTTTTTTTGCATTTATAAAATATGTCAGTCATGATGTAGCACAGCTGAATAATTGTCATAGAGTCAAATGCTTGCAGATGGTTAATGGAAACAGAAAATTAAATGAACAGCAGTAAAGAAACTCATACAAAATTAAAGAACTCTATTGCAAATTTAAAGGGTCATTTGGTTTCATCAAAAATCAAATAATATGAATATGTTATCCTCTGCATGAAAGAGACTATGTTAAATTGTTTTGAGAGCTGAAAAATGAGCAATCAATGGTGTGCTAATGAAATTTGTGAAAAAAAAATCATGCACTATTGAAATATGCCGTCAATTGTCATTCAGTCTCTGAAGAAGAAGGCTTACTTTGGGGGATCATTTTTTCTTTTTTCTTGAATTTATTGTTTAGTTAAATTATTGAACTCACAAAAGGAATTGAAACAAGTTAAGATTGTTACTAAAAAGAAATGAAAGTAGGATTAAGCTAAGCAGACCTTTCTGAGTTGCAAAAAAACTCAAAAAAACAAACTAACAACAGCAAAAAAAAACAACACACCACACCAAACTAGTTATTGTTTCAAATGTATTTTCAGAGACTTTTTTTCCCTTATATGACAGAAACCCAACATTCATGATACGTCCAAAGAACAGAATCAATGGCCCCATTGATTTATAAGGACTTAACACGGGTAAGGCCAGCTAAGCTCTCATCTGCCTGGTATTTTTGAAATAGTACATAATTGACAAAACTTTTGTGAAAAGAGAAACTATCTTTCTAGTGAAGCATTAGGTATGATGTTGTATGGTATCATTTAGAAGTGGATTTCAGTTACAGATTCTTTAAGAATAGATTTTGAGATTACAAAACATTATATTCTTTATTCAGTCCTTTTTTATTTTTCATTATCCTCTCCTTTCTTTGGGAAACCCAGAAGTCAATATGAAATGCCTTTCCTCCATCATAGAAATGATTTCTGTCTTTGTTGGTTGCTCATATCAAAGGGATCAAAGAAAAATAAAGACATATAATTGAGTCTTCATTGAAAATAACTCAGACATTTATGACATTGCCTTGCATGATTTATCTAATAACAGAATATTTTTAATGACTAACAAAATCTTAGAGGGTGTTTAAAAGTGAATAAGTTATTCGCATAAAAAAACAAGGCTGAAAAATAAATATTTCTGAAAGAATAGCTTTAAAAAGGGTAAGATAAAACGTGTTTGGTTTTGTTTTTTAAATCCCTTAAGATAATTCAGTCTTTTCAAATGCAAAACGACATGCATCTTATCTTTCACTAATGAGAAAGAAGTCATATTATAAACATACAGTTTTTGTTTCTATTATCATTGATGATTTAAACCATTAAAAGTATTTTAGTTGCTGTCGTTTGTTTTTCTCTTAAAGTTGTCAGAGGATTGTATATAAAATTGATGCAGAGGTGATAGTATCGATTCAACTTTCCATTTGACTAAATACAAATACCTTATTTTAAACCACACCTAGCAAAGGTAAAGTTTAGTTGCTTGCTATCTCATGTTAAAGTAGAATAAGAACAAAAATAGCTCAACGTTTTGAATAGTTTGCATGTGTAAGTTATAATACAACGTCTAATTTTGAGGTAAAGCATTTTTTTACATATTTTTCAAATGTTACTCAAATTTTAAATAATTTTTGCCCTTTTTCTAGCTAAAGATCATAATACATCTATTATTACATAACAGTAATATTTTCATTTTAAATCTAGCCATCCAAATACCAAATGTAGAAGAATTATCTATACAATATCCAACAATAGTGCTCGTTGAAGATTCATCACTAAAAGTAATTATTATAGATTAAATTTGTAGCAAGGACTTTGCCATTAGTTCCACTATAGTTTTTCTTATAAATTAAACTTTAAAATTTTTATTTTTACTTTTCAAATAAAATGTAAGAGATTTTCACGTCAGAAGCAAACATCTTGATTTTGATATATTAAACTATAATTTCTACGAATATCCCAATCCCACTAAAGGCCTGTTTTCAATACTTCTGATCAGTACAAAGCACATTTTATACAGATACAATACAATGCATGGATGTGACGGAGACTTTATATATCTTGATAAATATATCCCTTTTTTGCTAAGTATAGTCTCTTAAATTAACACATATTGCAGCTGCAAGTGTGAGGGGAAAATATTAAACATTTATATTAATATTTAGAGTGCCCTTCTGGATATAGGATGACACCAGAGGCTAGGGAAGATGCTTGTTTAGTAGTTTGAGATCCTGTGGATGAAACAAATCTAACAAATGTGAAATAAGTGCAAAACTAAGTAGAAGTACATTGTAATTGCCAAGAGCTGTCAACATCAAAAAGTTGCAGGAAAGTCTGTTACCCTGCCCAGTTCTACCTTTACTTCTAGAGCACTCATTATCCCAGCTGTCAGGAGTGTTTGCCATTACCTGCTCACAACTCAGTCCCTCCTCGGGAATTACCCTTCACCTAAGGCAGCTACCTCACAGACTTGTTTGCCTTCACTTCAGTCTGCGCCTGGTGATTAGTGTGGGTACAAAGTGTCAACAAGCTCGCCTCAATTCCAGGCATCTTTAAAAGGCCACCCCCCATTTCAGTACTCCCCAGGGGATCAGATAAAGTCATTGTCATTACCTTCTTAACTTGCCCAATGCTTCTTCCCTTATTTCATCACTGAAGATCGCTTGAGTGCAATCCTCCGTAAACTTTTTACATTCAGGCAGATCTTAGTCTCAGAGTCTGGTTTCCAGGAACCTGATTAACCTGATCTAAGAGAGAGAGAGAGAGAGATCTTAATTTGCATTTGAGAGACAGGCAACATTTGGATCATTAGAAAGATGGAAGGAAAGCATGGTAACCTGGTTTGGCATGGAATACACAAACCAAGTTGAAAAAGTGGAAGTGAATTGTTGTGTTTGTAAAAGGGTGAAGAGACTCTGGTCTGACAATCTGAGGGATTTTCAGAGCATTATTTGAAATGAGAATGGAGAAGATGGATGTCAGTAGAATGTGAAAAGTATTAAAAGCCATGTAAAGGATTTTGATTTTATTGAGTAGATGTTTGCAAGTCACTTTAAGACTCAGATAAAAATGCAATGTTTAAGGAAGCTTGGTATGTCACGGAAATGCAGTGTGGAATAGAATCAGGAATGACACCATAAGTCCAAGTCTTAGAGAATGTAGGCGTGCCTAGGCAACAACAGAAAAGATGGGAAAATTTTTCTTTCCTGTTCCTTCACCCCATTCTGTGTGTGTGTGTGTGTGTGTGTGTGTGTGTGTGTGTGTGTGTTGTGTTGCAGAAAAGAGAAAACAAAATCTTGCATATACTTTGTAAAGAAGCACTGGGAAGAATAGGTCTTTTGAGGCTCCTCTGTTATGAATTGTTTTGACAGAACTACCATCGATGAGATAAATTACTTGGTATATTTTTCCTTTCATTGCATATTTCCTATTTCTATCTTGTGGAGATACTAATGAAAAAATAAAACAAACATGGGGAGAAAGCCAGAGGAAGAAAGAGGATAATTAAAGGACCTGGATAATCGTACATAAACTAAATGATTGACTACTGGCATAACTGAGAGTTAATTGTTTTTCTTCAACTCATCCTGAACTCTGTGTTCAAATCATCTCCCTGGGATACAATTTGAATAACAAAACACCCAACTGAAATAGTAAATTTACAATAATTGAATTGCTTATTCACCATACCTCAAATAAGACATTAAGTGCTTACTGCACACCTTGTTTCCCAGGATCATTTTCAATATTATTCTTTCCCATTAGGAGCAGTTTGAGTTTGTCTTTGAATATGACAAAATCCATGGTTTTTCATTGAATTAGCAAATGTATCAGCAGATTATCATTCACATCCAAATAAAAGTTCTAGAAAAAATTTCCTGCAAGTGTCCTCATTACTCTTCAGCCCTATAGATATTTCTATTATTTATTTGTAATTTCTTCAAAGTCAGGAAGATGTCCACTTCAGATAATATCTCTTCATACACAGATGGAAAAACAATTTACAGGGTCAATATTATTTCAAGTCACAAATAATAGAGTTGCGTTTAGAACAAAACGGAGCCTACCTTAACATATTCAAAGAGTACTTTACTGGCTCTAGCTTAGGTTACCCAGAAGTCTACGGAATGCAAAAATATTATATTGCTCTGGAATTCTCCCAATTTTTTATTCCCAAGAAAGGAGTCATCCAAATTCTTTGGTTTAAATATTTCAGTATAATAGCTTTTGAATTTAAAAGGTTCCTCTTCATTTTGAATTTACCTTCTTAAATAATACAGTATAAAGCCAGCATCTAAATACCTCCAAGAAATGATGAGGAAAAGGAGGGTAGAATAGAATACCTACTTTAAATTTTTATGACATTAAATTTCCATCAACTTAACTTAATAGTTCTAAATGTGAACCTGAATCTCCTATTTTTCCAGAAATTCTGCTTGTTTGAGAATGGAAATCTTGATTTCTGACAAATGCTTTATTAAAAAAATAAATAAGCAAGCAAAACCTTATTCAAAAATTAAAAGGACATATTTTTTTTTACAAGTCATTGATTCTTACAAATAGTATCAAATAGCAATGAGGTTTTACCATGCCTAGGATAATGCAGGCATTTAATACTGAACAATACTGAGGTCTGTTGTTCTTTCCACCTAGCTTTCTAAGAGTGGGTTTTGACTTGATTTTGTGATAAAGCAAACGGAATTGTATGTATGTTTTTTTCCTCGGTATTTCCTTGTCATAATTGTACAAATTACCTTGAACAAAATGACAATAGGACATGTTATATAATGTGAAAATCAATTAGAGGATTCTTATATTGGTCTGGCCGCACTGATGCTGTAACAACATTCTGGCATTCAAGTTTGGTTATTGGAACTGGAGTTGGGCAATCAGTGCTTGAAAATCGCAAGATCCTCCAAAACTCTTTTAATACCAGCCCCTCCCCTACTATTGATGTATGTATGGGTTATGCAAGAAGGGTGAGGGGAATTAGAGGCCTTTTAAAAGTCATTTACCAGCAGTAAGGGAAAATGGTTCTTCTTGGACTCTAAGTCAAAGGAGATGAGGTTTATCAGATGCAATAGGTGATTTTCTTCAATCTAGATCATTTTGATTATGCTACTAATGTTCTCTCATCACAGAAAGTTTATCAAGAAAACACTAGGAAGATTGCCAGAAGCATTTTTGTTTCACATAATTAAAGACTTCTATACTTAAAAAGGAATTAAATAATGGAACAAAATTATGTGGAACTGTGGACATTTAATACTGTAATGAAGGGTTAGGGACCCAAACTGTTTGCTTACTTAGGTAATTACAGCAGATAATTTCCTTTGAGAATCAATCAGTGTTTTTCAGGTGTTTAAAAATCCTTCCAATTGAAGTGCTATGGGCTTTATTTTGAAAACACAATTTTTTATCTTAGTTTTACTATTTGTGATTGACTAAGTGGATGATCTCATAATGGCTAATTTTTATTTGGTAACTTAATATGCAGACAAAACATAATGGAAAATAGGTCTAACAATTGTTTGGGGCCATTTTAGGGTATAACAAGTTAATAATTAGTATAACAATAGCAATGAAAATTATCCTCCACAGAGCATGTCTATGTTTAAAGCATGGTATGAAGCATAATTTTACACAATATCAACTCATTCACCTAGTTTAGTATAGTAATCTCAAAGAGCCTTCTGTTTCTTGGAACTCCTTTTTAGACTTGCCTGAAATTTCCTTCTTACAATCACTTCCTTGAGTTTCACTACAAAGATATGGAAACATTTAATAACTTTTTCATTTAATTTTAACTGTGACTTTGTGGAAGAGATCTGTACTTGACATGTGTGATAAACAGAAAATCATAATATCTTTGGCTGCTCCTGATTCTACTGAGTTATGGCAATTTATTGAACATTTATAGAACTCGAATATGAAAGCAAATTTAGCATTAAAATAGTTTGCAGTTTAGAAGTTTCTATTCTTAGGAACATATCACCTTTGATCATTAATAATAGCTCTGAGAAGACGTGATTCAAGAGAGGTGAATTTCTTGAGCTTTTAGGGAAAGGATTCCAGAAGATATCAGAGATCGTGGGAGGTGAGTGATGCCTCAGTGTCAGAAAACATATCCTGTTAGTTTGAGAGAATAGCAAAGGACAATTATTTGTGAAAAAGTGTCAGAAAAAATATCTAATAATCCTGCCAACTTCATGGAAGGACAGGATGGTGGACATCTGATACCACACATGCCCTAAGAGGCAGAGCAACATAGCTTTCAAGTTGTCTTTCTCTAGGAAACCCTGGGTCACTAATTACAACCTTTCTGCCATCTCAGTAGCACTAGTTCTACTCCCCTGCCATCTCATTTCAAGCTTAGGTAATAATTGGCTTACCAAATACATAAAGTGTTTCCAGGACAACCCCATCTTAGGGCAGCTGCAACTATTAGTAGCCATCAAAATATTATTTGGTTTGTATTTACAAATCTAAATTATCAACGGCAGAGAACAATTTTATCACTAGTCTTAAAAATAATACTTGCTTGGTTTCGTAAGAGAGAGAAATATTATCCATAAATACATCCCCATGGATATATTCAATTTAATTTATTCATAAACTCAAAAACTACCCCTTCATGGTTAATGCAATCTATTGTGAACCATGAAAATTTCTTCACAAAAATACAGCTCACAACGTATGAGGGCTTAAGTCATTGTGTGGTGGTTGTGGAGATGTCTCATTCAATTTGTAGAGACATCTTTAGCTAGAAATTAGTTTTTGAAATCACTGCTCAGCACAAAGCATTGGTCACATCATTTGTTTTCTGAATATTTCTTTGACTAGTCTAATTTGTTTAATCATGCTAATAAGTTGTAGGTAGATCTGTGAATCATTTTTTCAATAACAAGTCTACTGAAGCTTCAGATTTAGATTTCTTTACACACTGGTATTGTAATAGGTTTACAAAATGAGCCTTGAAAATGCCTTAAGGGTACCTAAATATTGTTTACTCAGAATAGTAGATGATAGAAATAAACTTGTTTAACTTCAGGCTATATTCTGGGAAAATCCTATATTCATCCTGTCATTATGGAACTGAATCAGCTGAAGAATAATCTAATACTTCTTTAGAAGGGCTATGTATTGAAGATATGCAGTAGAAAATATTTTTAATGGGGAAAATAATTTTCTTTAGTATTGGACATTTTTGTGGACTTATTCAAGATTTTCAAGTCTTTCTTCAATTTATGTTTTTCATAATTTCCCATGAGTAAGAAACTAATCAGCAGTCATTTGAGACAGGGGAAAATAACTTTTAATCTTGAATTAACTGGGAAAGTAAAAATGGATACAGTATATTTGCTACTTAGGCTCAAGGGGTACAAAAATGTTTTGAATTATTTTATTACAAACAAAGACATATGATCAACATTCTTGTCCTAAATAGTAGAGAAAAATGCTGCATTGAAAAGCTTTATCTTACCACTTTAAGTCAACATCTGACTGCCTGAAAGTGGTCACGCATGTGTTATTTTTAAGGAATCAAAGGAATTTACTTATGGATTATGAAACAGAATTTATTGAAAAAATATGCCTCTTTGCATCCTGAATCTACACATATGCAACATTCTCCAGTGATAACTACTCATAATCTAACCTAAATCTATGAATTTGTTTGTCCAAGAGATAAAAAAATAATTATTAGTAAAAAGTTATAACTAATTCCTGTGATATACTGTAGTGGGTATCTATTATTTTTACTGCTAACCAAATTATTATCTTCTGATACTAGCACCCAGATTTTCCTTTGTAAAACCTCACCTTCCTCTTCATCAACAGTTCCTTTTGGGTGGGGTTGATCCTAACTGGTTACTCCATGAGTGGGCATGAGTATCACATAGCTTTGGCCACAAAGATTGTTTCAGGGATGGGCATGTGACTTAAATTCAGTCCACCAAATGCAAATAGCATTGACACTATACATTTTATTATAAATTTCAGAAAGAAAAATCTCTTCCACTGGGATTGTCAAGCTGGAATTTCTGGTGACAATTTGATCATCAATTATGAGAAAACTATTTGAGAATAAAAGCAAAACATGGGAAAATACAATTAAGATGCACAGAGGGACAGATTTCTGATGATGCCATCTGAGAACCAATATCCTCTTAGGTTAGAAGTTAGGTGGAACACAAAGTATCTTTTTGTTTGAGCCAGCTTATATTGGGTTTCTTTAATGTAAAATGTATAGAGTCTTGACCTACAAAATTATACTGATATTAAGATAAAAGAAAATCATCTTGAAATAATCTTAAATTGTTAAGAAAAAAAATTAAAATATTTTTCATATATGTGACATTGGTGGTCTTAAGCCATGTGTAGTAGATATGGCTGAAGGATTTACTCTATCCTTTTTGATCCATTTGTAGAATGACTTACTACAGTCTCAATCTCAGTGTGTTTAGAGACTCTAATGGGAATCTTGTTAAAATGCAGATTGTGACTCAAAAGCATTGGGGAGGGACTTGAGGTTCTGCATTTCTTACAAACTCCCATGTGATGAGAAGGCCACTGTACATCATTTTTACTACATTGCAGTAGTAAAAAAAAAAAAATCACTGCATGCTAGTGGTCAGACGTCCAAAATGGACATTCCCCAGATGTCTTTGCAGCTTGGATTTGGATTGTGACTTAGCTTCCATTAAGGAGACATACAGCAGGAATTTGGAAGGAATTTATGGAATGAGAGTATTCCTATTCTTTAGTTGATCCTTGTTCTGTTAAGTTCTGTGATAGCATGGGACACTGTCTTTGCTGTTATGTATTGTGGCTGAAGTATTATAGTAATGTCCTGCACTCAATAGTTTTAAAGGTAGCTTTTTGGTCCCCAGGTAAGCAGGGTCAATACGCTTCTCAAGTTAATAGTTGGCGCAGCAAGTTCCTGATTCTTCAGGTTTCTTTTCATGTTAGATAGAGCAGCTTCCTTAAGACGAGTCCTGATGTGTTGTCCTGGGAGTGTTTCCTGAAGACAGAGTCTAGAGTCTTCTTTTCCAGTCCTTACATAACCTGGCAAATTGATAATTCTCTGTGTTCAATCTCTTTCAATACAAACTAGCAAAATGTTTGTTGTATGCCACGTTAGAAAGTACAAATTAAATACCTTTTTAGGGTATAAAAAAATGAAAAAATATATGGCAAAACGGAAGGGCAAAAGGAATACTTCTAATAGCAATGGAGGGACGTGAGTTCCTGTCGACCGAGCATTCTCCTTCTGGTGGGTTTCCTATACCTTGCCAAAGAGTAGGCCAGTCCACATCACATGAGGCAACACGCTGTAATGGAAAGCATGATTATATGGTATTCAAGAGATCTGGATTCTTCTCTTAGTTTAATAGTTACAAATACCTGTGAAGACTAGATAGTCTTGTCTGGGAACGTTTAACCAGGCAGATATGAAACCCTTTGCAAGAATGATTACCCAGTCCTGGCAGATCTGAAAATTTTCCAAGATAACACAAATTAATATTATTCTTATTTTAAATACTTACAATTACTCTTTTATTAAACATTCTGTTGGATAAATAAAATATATTCCCCAGGATACATTAACAATCATTTGGAAACTTCATGGCTAATTTTATAAATTACAATTTTGCAAACTTGAGCCTCAGTACATTTTCATATACAAAGGGTGCCAAAAAAGTGCATACAGATTTTAAGAAAGGAATACTCTATTAAAATTGTAATACTATATACCAATAACAAAAGATGAATACAAGTCACATTTGACTTCTGCAATTACAAGAGGAGCTCAAAGTGGTTACCATCAGCGTCCAGACACTTCTGATTACGGCGAACTACTGCTTGAGCAATGTTGACCAAAGTGACCATTTGTATACAATTTTTTGACACCCTCCAGTATATTATGTAAATAATGCCTAGAGTACAGAAAGAAATCTGCAAAGGATATCTGTAACTATTCTTAGCATTTACGGAATTCTTGGAAATATGGAAAATCTTGAAAAGAAAAAGGAGCACATGACTACATTAGCCAGGTTATTTAAATGTAAAGCATTAGTTTTGACAAAAGTTCTATTTTATCACCAAAATAAATGTCAATAACATTGTAAGGCAAGTTGCAGAACTACTCAAAACAGGTTTGCGTTTCCTTTGATTTGTGGAGCAAATACTCAAAACTTTCCTCTGATGAGTATCAAATAGGTTCTGTATTTTTAACATTGTTATTCTCATATGATCAAGATCAAGTTATAAATAGTGCTTGACCCTATAAATTATGGGCTTATCATGTACACTCAGTAGAGGATAGACAGTGCATGAATTAAAACCTTATCCATAGCTAATGTACAGCTAACCTAGTTGACTAATTGTATATTAATTACTGATTATAAAAATAGTCCATCACACGCTTTATTTAATTGGATTATAAAAAATTGTGGCCCAGATGAGACTAATTTGAATACTCCACCTTAAAAAAGGGATTATACATTAATCAATGTCATTAAGAATTGGTAGACTTTGAATTCAACAATAGTATTTTTACACAATGAGTCATTTCAGTTTTATTTCAATAACATCAATAATATAAACAAGTAAAAAAAAGAACTAAAATAGATACCAGAGATACATTTGAATATACATTTTTAGTTTTAAAATAAAAATGAATTTGCATTTTCACAAGTTTTATGACAAAAGCAAGAATGTTCTATTTTACTTTCCTCTTAGTTTACTTCAATTTCTCCCTAATAAATGATGTAGAATTCAACTAGTTTACCATTCCTTAATACATATATATCTATATCTATATATATCTATATGTATCTGTGTGTGTTTCAATTTAGTGCCTTTTTTTTTCTTTATAATTTGACTATTTACTTTTTGAGTTTTATTGTAGCAAAATATCATAGTTTTTACTTAATAATTATATATACAAGCATTTATACACGCACAAATGTGCTCTGTGAATATCTATATTCTATATGTCACATATATAACACTTTTTTGAGCTTGAAAAGGTTGGGAAGCCATGCCCATGGTAAGTTCCATTTATTTATTTATTTATTTATTTATTTATTTATTTATTTATTTATAAATATAATTTATTTTCTAATAAAATCTGAAATTTGTATGTATACACTCTGTGGATTCAACTTATAGGAACTATCATTTCAGGTCAGTTAGGCTCTGCTAATACCCCAGCTGTTAGGACCTAGTTAACTATTTTACCCTGTGGGCCAGCCTTATTAAGAAAATCAAAGTGCTCTGAAGTATTTAAATATGGCTCCATTTCCTGGCCTCTTGCTGGAAGCCCGAGGGGAGTTTTCTCCTATAATTACTTTGGGAACCTGGCTGTGGTGAGATAAATCTCACAATATTGTGCAGGCGCACTTATGACTGTGTTACCTGGCTTCCAGTGTTGCTCACACTGAGCCGCCATCAACTTGGCAATTACAGTTCAAGTTTTCCTACCCCCAAAATGGTTCCTGGGGTGGTTTCCACTTGTGAGTCTCTGCTCAGCTAAGGCGTGGCTCTTTGTACTTACACCTCTGTCTCCCTAATCTTGAGGACAGTGGTTTTCCCTTTGTCCTTCCCGCTCCTATGAATCCATAAAGAGTTGTTGACTTTTCATTCTTTTTAGCCTTTTATTTGTTGTTAGGAAAGAATGGCAACTTCTAAGCTCCTTACATGGCAGAGCCAGAGACTGGATCTCTGGCACTATGTTTTAGTTTTTAAAATATTCATCTCCAACTTGCCAAAAATGTATTAGTTTTATCTTATTAGATCATTATGGAATGTGATACACAATAATTATTTTTTATTTATGTTTACACTGATATGTACATGTAAAATTTGCAGTAATAACACACACATTGCAAAGAATTACAATACATCATGCAAAGTTTCTTTAATTGTACTTTATTCATTTATACATATATTCTTTTATCTTTCTTTGTGTGCTTATCATGAATTAGAGAAAAATGAGAAATATAAAAATAACAAACAAGGACAATACATCCAAAACATTTACATACAGGGATTTTACTTTTTAAAAGTGCTTTATAGAAATGAAGATGATAACTTATTTAGAAAATACTGAATAAAATATTTAATGAGAATATTAAGTATAAGAGAGCCCTATTTGTAACACAACCAGTTCATCTTCCAGGTTGAAAATGTCATTGGAATCATATTTGCTGCTTCTAGGAAGGCTTTCTAACTCTGCCATCTTAGAAGCCTTGAGCAGTTTATCTAATAACTAACTGAAATGTTATAAATTGGTTACTCTGTGGAGGTATGGACATCAGGGTATATACAGGCCATGGGAAATAAAACTATCTTTCTCTGCAAAAGTGCCATTAGATCAAAGGTATCAGTGGGAATCATGTGTATTTTGGAAGCATAGAAGTTCATGGTTGCAATATGCCAAATTCTATGAAAGAAGAGAAGTGTGCTTTAAAGAGTTTGACAAATCATCGAGTGTTATTAAAACAATAAATCACCAGCCAATACTCTTTGGACATTATTTTTAACCCTACACTGAGGCTATCCATAACTTTCTTAGCTGTTTATCTTCATGGGGCACCAAAGACCCATGTATGAATCATGTGTGTATTGCTATGTGATGAATGGATTCACCAAAGACTTCATTGTCATTTGCAGCATTCTCAATAAAAATTTGTTTGGTCTTTCTGTTGACTAACAGAAATCTTTTACTATAACAAGTACATTCAGATGTGATTAAAAAACAACAACAACAAAAATACCCTTTTAAAACAGTGGAAAATAAATGCCTTGTTTGAAAGAGAATATTGCTCATAATTCACTCATTAAATCATTTAAATATAAAACAAAGTTATACCACAAAGTAGATACTTTATCACAAAACTGTGCATTGCTTAGACTATGGATTTCTTTCACAATATTCCCAAAACAAAATACTTTACAACCACAAACTATTATTTTAGTCAAAATAATTATAGCTTCAGTAAATATTTAGTGTATTAGATCTTTTTCTCTCTTTCTCTTTATAATTTCATTTGAGGAAACCTAGTTTCTTTGCTTTCAGCCTTTTTTTCTATCCTGTCAATTTTAAGTTCATTTTCCCTGTGCTTCCTCTGATGTCAAGATATTGTGCACACTTTTTCTTCATAATAGACAGTGTCAATCATTGTTTCATTTGTTATCATAGGTTATGAATGCTGATAGCTGACTTCTCTCATTGTTGCCACCAAGAACCTAGATGCTAAGGAAGCAATGCTACATTGGACTGTGAAAGACTTTTAGCTCAAAACTCAGTCCCACATTTGCTTTAGAAATGAACGGTTTAATAGAAATAAATTAATTCTCATGTACTTGAGACCATAAAGCCAATTGGGTATCTATAGAAAGAGGTGTGTATGACTCAGTTGCAACATTTCTGAAAAAAACACATTTGTGTTTTCCATGACAGTTATGTTCACTATAAAACAACTGTGGTTGCCAAGCCCTATATATGTGTGTATGGTATGTGTGTACACACACACACACACACACACACACACATACACCATACACACATATATAGGGCTTGGCAACCACAGTTGTACATATATTTAGATATAGATATAGATGATAGATATAGATATAGATATAAATATAGACAGAGAAAGGGAGTAGAATAAGGTGAATAATAAAATCACTCTGCTTGAAACAATTTAGAACTATCTCCTTTAGTTCCAGAAACTTTGATTTATAAGGATTTACAAGACATATTGGAAAACTTTGGCTTATTTAAGGGAAAGATTATTAGAATGATGATTTAGAATCATATCATGTGAGATACATTGCCTAGGAATTCGGATATTTAGAATTCAGTGAATTGGATCCAGGAAAATAAATCTGTAGTTATTTGAAAGAATGACATCAGAAAGTGATTGGACATATATATTGCCAAGGCTTAGATCTAGAAATGAAAGAGTAGAAGGATTACAAAGATAACTTTAAATTCCATATAAGCAAATATATTCTAACCATCAGAATTTTACCCAGACATAATTTATAACTTCATACATACAGTTAGATGGATCTATCTATCATCTATCTACCATCTATCTACTCGTATCTATGAACTACTAAATAACAGGCACTCTTCTAGACTCTAAAAGCAAATCAATAGATAAAATAATGGGTCTTTTTTCTCTTAAAGTACATATTGTAGAGGAATTTGGAATTTAGTGGTAATAGTATGAGATGATCAGTTCTAAGAAAGAACACATCTACCCCCAAATGGAAAATCATTATTCTATATGTACAAACAGATTAGAAAGCCCTCTGAGCCATATTTTATATTTGTCCTGAATTGTTGGTTATTAGCCCAGCATCAACACTACCAACTTTTAAGTCCTCTTTCCAATTACAGAGGTGTTGGGAGCTACATGTGCCAGTTTCCTTCCCTTATGGTTCTAGCTTACAGTCTTCCAAGAAATAGCCATTATTTTCCAGAGGTAATGGCAGCCACACTTGTGGGATGACTCACAATATTTGTTTCTTCATGTTGACCCCTGCTGAATCACCTGTTTTCTTGTTACAGACTGATAATTGTTTGTCAAAGCTTCTCAGAGTTGAGGTTTTCATTAACAAACCAAGATGCTCAGTTATAATAGCTTCCCTAACTTTTCCTCCAGTCATTATGATTGAATAAACATCTATTCTTATGTATTAAAATCTCTAGCATTTCTAATTAATAGTTAGTATTCTCTATCCCTAAATGAACACTGACTGACACATCTCCAGCTAACAGAAATGATTTCAGGGGAAAGAAAATCTTCAAAAATGATAATATGGAATTGGCTCTTTGTTCTAATTAGATTTGAAGTCAGTAATGATCTCTTTGACATTGGAATGAAACAGTCATAGACTTGCACTTCAAGTCCCAGACCTGAGCCAATTCCAAACCCAAATCTCCATGAGACACAGAGGCAAAGACCACTCCAATAATGGCCGTAAGATACTGCCACAATTACACAGTGTAACACTTCCTCCCACTCCCAGTCTTCCCTAAGGAAACCTAAACCCATTTAGCAGAATGGATTTGTTTTGGTGAAAGGAAAAATAAAAAAATAAAAAAAAAAAATATTAGGGACTACTTGGTACTGACTCCAAGCTGAAGTTAATTCCTTGGGACCCGAAACACTGCCCTGGCCTGCAAATACCAGTAGGGGCTACTGACAGTGAGGTGACAAATGGAGGTTTGGTGTTGGTCCATCTCACAGTGTACCTGATAGGTCACATATTTATGCTGTGATTTATCTCCGATTCTTAGATGAACAATATGAACAGATAAATTCCACAGCTGTCAGAATCCCCACATTAGTTCCATGATAAATGAAGTGTGGACTATCAGATGGAAAAGGCTAAGTACAAGTCCATGCAAATCCCTCTTCCTACCAAAAGAGTAAACCAAAAATAATACCACATCCTGGATGACTTGAGGAAATTAGTATTGTAATCAAAGACTTGAAAGATGCAAAGGTAGATATTACATTCACATTCCCAAGCTCTTGTTTTCCCTGTATAAAAGAATTAAAGTGTTTTTGCAGAAACGTCTTCCAATGGCAATTGTATTCAAGATGTGGCCTCTTTACAGGAGCAAATCAATGCCTCTAGTAGTACTTGGTATGCTTCTATTAATCTTGAGAATGCTTTTTTTTGTTTTTGCTTTGTTTTTATCTTAGAGCAGAGCTATCTTAGCTCACCACTTCTGTCATAATCTTACAGGTCATGATTATATTTCCATCACTTGAAATCTCATTCTGATCCACTGTACGCTATATTTTTTACCTTATGCTAACTGCACCTGGTGAGAAGGAAAAATAAAATATGTTAGAAACCTTATTAATATTTATGTGTGCCAGAGAGTTGGCAATATAGTCTCCCTTGATTTAAGGCCTTATCACCTCAGTGAAGTCTAGTGGTCTGTGTCATGTCGAGACACAAATGACAATGAAAGATAATTATGTTGTAACTTGTACTCTCTATAAAAAGGGAAACCATGTTTGGTGAGTCTTTTGGGATTCTGGAAGTAAATTTTACCACACATTTGAGTATGTTGCTTTAGTTTATTTACCGAGCAACTATAAGGAGAAAGAATCAGCCTTAATGGAAATCCACACTGGCACAAAAGATCTTCTGTCACTTGCTCATAGGTCCTACAGATACACTGGGGCTTGAAATGTTTATGACTGATAGAGATAATGGAGGAAATTTCTACATTCCCCAGTAAGAAAATTAACTTATATTTCCTTGGGGTTTTGGAAAAAAGCCACGCTCTCTTCACCATGTAACTCTTCTTTTGTTTATAAAAGTCCCTAACGGACCATGAATTTTTCGCCAACAAACATCAAGATACCATAAGATGCTCTTCACATTGTCTGAACCATCAAACCAAAAAGTTGGGCATGCAAAAAAGTACGTGACTCTCATGTGAGAGTAATCAAGATGGCTTTAGAACAGATTCCAGAGTCAAAAATAATTTGCATGAGTTATGGCTCAAATTTCAGTTACACAAGTTCAGCTTCCACACCCCCACCTGTAGACACATGGACAATTATTACTTATATTCAATGGACTTTGAAACATACTTGAAGTATTTTTCATATAGTTCTACATAATATTTTGGCACTACTCAAGAGATAATAGGTGAATCAGTATAACTTCTCGGTAGGGAAATGATATATTCCCAGTGAGAAGGACTTAAAGTAGTGCATTGGGTTATTCTCTTTTCTTGAAAGAAAAATGATCAGAGCTATGGCTCTACCCTGATTCATGAGCTACTGATAATGGTTTGGCTGATTGGTCAGGGACTTGAAGGAACATAATTGAAAATTTGGAGATTTGGGTTAAAAATATGTGCACAGCCTCTAGAAATACTTGGTGTATAATTATATCCATGTCCCATGTAAACTTTCACCACAGGAAATCCACCACAGCTGAAACTTTCAGTTAGTCAGATGGACAAAAATAACATGTTCTGTGGGTTTCAGTCAGCTTCCTCTTCTACCATCTAGTACTTAAATAATGAGCCTATGAATAAGTTATCATAGTAACAAAGGTGAATTTTATATACAATCGACCAGTGTGTTCTTGTTTTTACCAAGCATATTTTGGTGGCAACTATTATAATTAGTAAGTTTAAAAAACAAACAAACAACTACAAAACTGAACAGTAGAGATCAGTGCTGAACTTTCTATATGACAAACATTTCAAAGGGATAGTAGTAGCTAGCTGGTTCCCTTGGGGGATGGAGCCATATAAAGGGTTCAGCCAGTAATACCATGTCTAGACTATAGTGGCTGCAGTTTCCTGTTAATTTTAATTTGATAAGAAAGTACTAAAAAAGACCGCAGAGTGTGCCCTGCCTGCCGTACACATAGAACCAATATTTGTGAGGACATTTCAGGACCCAATAGAGGCAGGTCCTATTGATTGAAAACCTTCTGGGAATCCCACTGGATAAACAGTAATGATAAACACAAATGCTGAGAGCAATGAGAACATGGAATGGATGGTGAAAACAAGGAAAATATAAACCCAAACACAACCGCATACTGCAGAATCTGGTACCGTAATAGTCATAAATCTTTTCTTACTTGATAAGTATGAATTTGTATATAATCAACTGATTTTTTTTCCTTCTTCGTTGCCCTCCCATGTAACATCAAGATGGATTAATAGTGCTACACTATAATTCCATGTGTGTTAAAATATGAAACAGGACTATAATTAAAATAGAAAATAAATGATTTAGAACTCAGAGTTCAATCAAGATGCATTTTGGGGCAAAATAAAGTAGATCCTTGGTTGCTTTAACAGTAGTTACATCACAGCTGGAATAATGTTGCCTTTTCTTGAAATATTAGATATGATTTAAAGGGGATGTGCATGGATGGAAAAATTGGCAAAGGGTGGACTATAATGGCGTGTATGATTTAAGTAACACTTCCATCACAGAGGAAGATAGGAAATGTATATTCCAGAATCCCCTCATCTCCATGGTTTCCAGGTTGAAGTTGATAATGAGAAGCACTCCTCTAGATGCCTACAGTAATCTATTTGATAAATATATGCTTGAATATGGGTACAAGTATTTTAATAATTCAAGCATATCATACAATACATGCTGTTTAAAGTATTCTCAATTTCCATAAGTGCTATTTTTGCAAGGTATCTCATGTACTTCTTTATCTCCAAACTACTTTTATGTCTATCTTTCTTGAGATATGTACATCTAGCTTGCTGCTTCTTATTGCTACATAGTAGTCTATAGTATGTATCAACCATATATTGCTTTCCTTTTTTTCTCCATTAATTATATGTAGATATGTTTCAACTCAAAACTATCACAAACAATCCAATAATTAACATCCTTACACATATAACCTGGAGAAAATGTAAAAATATTTCTCTGGGACAGTTACAAATATTACTATGTTATATGGCATAACTTAAATTCCATTCCAACTTCCTTCTCTTATACTTTTCCATAAAGTCTAGAAGCTATAGACTTTTTATCCAGAATTCTGTCCAGTTCGAGTTTTAGATATGCACCGAGTTCTGCAGTTACAAGCACTCATGTGAGATTTGGAAGGTACAAATAAGTCAGAAGGCAACTCCTTGCCTCTTTTGTCTGATTTCTACTGACATACTATGCAGGTCACTTTTTTCTTTAGGCCTTTACTTTATTAATAAAAGAAAGAAATACACTCAGCATTGTGTAATATTCTTCTGCTTCTAAATTTTCCTGATTATTGTTAATGTGAAAGTGGGTATTTTTAGTGTGAAGAGAATCCGGGCAGTGAGTTTGGAATCCATATGGGCATTGCCAAGGATCCTGCAGTGTAGCATTGTCCTAAAAAATACATCCTCCCAAATTCTAGGTTTAAAAATCTCATTTGTCATCATTTCTGTAATGATGGATTAATCACTTGGGGCGGGGGGAGTTACATGACACAAGCTTGCAGACACAAATCATTAAAATCAGAATGCCAATGTGTTAATTTAAAGCGGGACATGTAAAATGATACTTGGGTGAACAGTCACTCCCTCTAGGCAAAGTTATATAAGAAGTCAAATTAAAATCAGCATATTGCTTCATACTAGATAATCATAACAAGGGTTGAAGATAAGTTGTACAATCTTTTTGATGAATACCCTCACGCCATGAACATTGGAAGCATCCATTTCCTTTACACTGATAGAGCTACTGTATAGCCTCTTGACTTATTTTCATTAGTCTGGTCACTTTCTACTCTACACAGGGATGGACACCACTGCCAGTTTGGTATGATTAGATTGTTGGACATTTAAACACCATGTGTAAATCATATTCCTTTCATAACACATTCTATATTCTGAAGGAATAGCTTTCATATACATATATGAAATATATTGATATATACGTTAAGAATGAGATGTTTTTAGTTAAAATCATGATTCAAATAGAATCCCGATGACTCAAAAGACCCTAAAGAGTATAGTCAGTTCATTTCTGTTATATGTTTAGAAATGTGCCAGACAAAATCTAGGTGTTTAAGTAACATTTGTTTAATGGCTGTCCTTATGGTTCCTTTAAAAAAAACAAAAACAGATTACTGAATTTATCACTCACATTCACTAAAATATTGATATAGACTAGTTTCATTCTTTAAGAGTAGTTTTAACGTTAGATGACTGGATAATTTCTAGTAGTTCCTGTGTCATATTAAAATAAGATTTTACTTGGGTAATATATAAGGCAATATAATTAAAATAAATGGTGTGCAACATTATTAAAAATAAAATTTATTAGCACTTTATAATTTTAAGATTAGTTATGAATATATAAAATGATCGGAAGTCACTTCTATTTACATAGTCAACTTAGCTTAGGTAATATAAAATTAAATTATTTTAGTGCATCTTCTAACATTTAATATCATTTATATAAATGATTCTTCTAAAATCATGGAATAGATATGTAATCCATAGCGTTTAATCAAACATAATTGTATATAAAGTTAGACCTTAAAGGCCTTAAGAAGTAAAAAGGTAATGATGCTCCATTTTCTCCCTCTCATCTATGTATTACAAAATATGATCCTTCTTTATGTATGCTAAAATTAAGATCACTTATGTATACATATTGTAAATGGAACAATACAGATAAGTCATCAAAATTAAATTTCTTCAATTATTCGTTCCCATATTTTACTGACGTCACAACCATGAGTTTAATATCTCTAAGGGGTACAGTATGGGCCATTATTTAATTGAGTGATTCTTAATTTATGAAAAAATAATTGTATTAAATATTTCTACATGTTCTGATTTTATGACACATTTCTTATAAAAACCTGTTACACTCTTTCTATCCACGTACCTTTGTGGTTGCCGATTTTGTGTAAGTTGTGTGTGTGTGTGTGTTTGTGTGTGTGTGTGTTTTAGTTTCTTTCCCCTTTTCTATTAAGAAGTTTTAATCCGTCTTTTAGAATCTCAATGTTGAGCACTCTCATAGTAAAAGCATCTAGCATCGATTTTTAAATGCTTGTGTTTCTGAAATAAACTCTGTTAGTCTTTCTGGAGGTAGCACTTTTAGTTCATTATCTATTTCTAATTTTTGACATTTCACAGCTTATAGATAACATCTACGGGATGTTTTAGATTGCTTGATTAGTTAAGATTAAATGATAGCATACTAGGACAGCTAGGCACAGATTCCATGCCTAGAATTTGTAAGCTACTGGTGTCAGATAGGGAAAAAAATTTGTATGTATTATCTAACATTACAATGTTACCTACATTCATATAATTAAATCAAGATTATCATTTACACAAATTTTTGTGTCCCTTACTTACATAAATTTATTCTAGGAAGAAATCTAACATTTGTTAAATTGTTGGTGGATTTATTTTCCCTGCCCCCCACCAAAAAAAAAAAGTTTACTTGCAAAAAAAAAAAAAGGGTGAAAAATCATCTTGGTGCTAGAAATTACACTAGCAAAAATATCAGGTGAAATGGATAAATTTATAAGGTTTCCTTCTGTCTTCATTACCTGTCATGCCTTCCTCTCTTCCACCAATTACCTAAATTAGATTCTTCAGAATTAATGTATTATGATTATCAACAGTAGTCCTAGTGCTTATATTGGGTTACAGTGAAATGACATGATCTCTAGGGAAATAATGGTTTTAGATATTTCATGATTCATTATTTAATGTTATTGTATAATCAAACATTTTTTTCTTCAATAAGTAATCATGTTTTAGTGCAGTTGCTCACCATGGAAAATGCCATTTTTAATTAATAAATTTAAAAGTGGTTTTCAGAGCCTCTTATCTTTCTCATTCTGTCTTCCATCTATGCATGTATTAAAAAGAGGTAAGATATGTATAATGCAAATTAATTTCACACCACACTAGAGCTGTTAAGCCAGGTATTCAAATTCTTTTCCAATTCAAATACATCCCAAAGCTTAAAGTTATTACTTGTAATGAGTGATTAAATTTACTTAATGTAATTAAACTGTATTTAATTCAGTTACACGAAGACATTCTAAGAGATTTTGAAAATACATATGATAATAATAGCCATGGATTTAAGAAAAATATTGTGTTGCGAATATGCTTCATTATATTGTAAAATCACTGAAGAATAATGGTTATTGAATCCTGAATGAAATTCTCTAAAAGATGATGATTAAAAACAAATCAGACAACAAACAATGAAGGGTAAAATTAACATATAAAATATGATTTTATATTGAAAAAGAAAACGTGGATGCTACTTACAACTCACTGAAGAACAACATCAATAGAGTACAAGAGAAGCATTTCCCCCCCAAAGGAATAAATTAAAAGTCAGAAAAAAGCTAAAACAAAAACTTAAGAAAGTCAATGTCTACTTGCTTTCTTCTAATTTCTTCTGTATGAATTATGCATGATGGAAACAATACCATGTGAAAGTTTCTATTAGGTTCCACTATGTAGTGTGTGTGTGTGTGTGTGTGTGTGTGTGTGTGTGTGTGTGTTAAGCACATTATAACTAAAGCTGAAAATTTATAATGGCTTTTCATTCTTCACTAAAGCTTAACACATTGAATTGCTCAGATGCAGGGAACAGTGGGGCCACTTATGAATAGTTTGCTACGTGGTGGCTTTGGGAGCCAAAGCATGGAGTGCAGGCAGCACATTCTCCAGACGTTGAGCTCCTTGGTTCTACTCCATCTACTAAAGGCATTTTATACCCAAAGCTTCAGGGGCACCCTCTTGATGAGCTCACAGATTGAATAATTGAAGCCTTCACTATGTGTTTTAAAAGTAGAATCTCCTTTCTTAAACTTGCCCATGACTCTATTCACTTCCCATTCTTGTTGATTCTTGATTTTCTTTCCCAACTTCTTATACAATTATTTACTGTCTGCCCTGCTTTTTCGTGTATTGACTTTTTTCCTTTATACACCACACCATGTATCTCTCTCTCTTTTTTTCTGTTATTCAAGTATCCTACTCTCACCAAGTTGTAGTTTTCACTGTATTTTCTTTGCTTTCCTTATTCTGTATCTTCCCATTCCTCTTTATTCTTATAATGAAGTTCTTATCTTATTTTCAAAACATAATCAACAAAATATACTTCGCTCATTATGTCCTTTAAAAAATGCTGAAGTTATTTTCCTGAAATAAAATTAGAAAGAAGACTTCTGTCACTCTGTTCTCTGATGTAGGAGGTTTGATTTAGGAACATCATAAACAAGAAAAGTGAAATAGCAGGAAAAAAGTGATTAATAGAAAAAATTAACAGATGCAAAGTGAAAATAGGATAATTCTGGGCAATATTCTAGAGGTAATGATGGGTAAACACGGAAATGTGCATGAAAGAGGAGACTAGAAGTCAGAATGAAAACTGAGTTCAAATTTTCTGGCCTCGGAAGCAACAGTAATGGCTGGGTGAGGAAACTGGTACAGACAAGATAAAACAGTTAAGGGAAACACAGGGCAAATATATTTGCTTTGACATGAAGACTGAAATTATTAAGTTAGGAAAATGTCCAACTTTTCCCGTTAAGTATGATGTTCACTGTAGGTTTTATCAGAAGACATTTTTCAGTTTGAGGAAATTCCCTTATATTCCAAGCTTGTTGATTATTTTTTATCATGAATGGATGTTGTCATTCTCCAAATGCTTTTTCTGGATCTATAGACATGATCGTGTTTCCCAAGGAATGGAAAATTTATACGTTAGAAACTAAAAATGTTATTATCCCTCACTCTTTGGTAACAAAAATGTTTCAAAATGTTCTCTCTAAGATGGTTAAGAAGACAAGGATGTCTATTTTTGCCACTTCTAGTCAACATTATAAGATGTTCCAGCCTGGGTAATTAAGCAAGAAAAATAAATAAATGATATACAAAATGGAAAGAAAGAAGTAAATTTACCTCTATTTGAGGATGGTATGATTTCACATGTGGATATTCCTAAGGAGTCCACTATAGATTTGCCTATTTTGGCCATTTGTTTTACTTACCATAATATTTTTTTAGGTTAATCCATGTTATATCATGGATCGATAACTCCCCTTTTTATAGCCAAATAATATTTCATTGCATAAATATATTACATTAACATTTTGTTAATTTATTCATCATTTGATAGAGATTTGGATTGTTTCCTTTGTTTGACTTAAGAATAATGCTGCTATGTACAATTGTGTACAGGATTTTGTATAGTGGTTCTATGAGGAAACACCAAAATTATTTTCCATAATTCCAATTTCTTCATATCAGTTGCTAATATTTTAATGTGTCTTCTTTATTATAGTCATTCTAATGGGTATGAAGTGGTATCTGATGATTTTGATTTGAATTTATCTAATGATGTTGAGCATTTTTCATATGCTATTGGCCATTTGCATATCTGCTTTGGATAAATGTCTATTCAAATGTGTTACCTATATTTTCTGGATATTTATCTTATTATTGAATTATAAGAGTCCTTTACATATTTTGGGTAGAAAGGCCTTATCAGTTATAAAATTTGCAAAAGTTTCTCTGGTATTGTGAACTAGTTTTCAATTTCTTGAGGGTACAGTTAGACGCACAGAAGTTTTTAGTTTTGAGGAAGTTCAGTTTGTCTTTTTTTTTGTCATATGTGTTTTTGGTGTCATATCTAAGAAACCATTGCCAAATGCAAGGTCACAAAGTTTCTCATACAATTTCATTTAAAAATTTTAGAACTTTAGCTCTTATATTTGGACTTATAATTTATTTTCACTTAATTTTTATGCATGATGTACATAAAAGAGTGAATTTAATTTACTTTCTCATGTGGCTATCAATTTATTCCAGCAGTAGTTGTTCAAAAGATTATGTGCTCCCATTGAGTTGTCTTGAAACCCTTGTCAACTGACCACAAACTTAACGGTTTCTTTATGGACTCTCAATTCTATGCAGTCGATCTGAATGTCTATCCTCTGCCAGTACCACATAGTCTTGATTACTATATCTTGCAGTAAGTTTTGAAATTGAGAAATATTAGTCTACCAAATGTGTTCTTCATATTCAAGATTGTTTTAGCTATTCTGGGCGCTTGCATTTCATATGAATTTTAGAATCAATTTGTCAATTTCCACAAAACAAACAAGCACAAGAACATAGACAGGTAGCTGGAATTTTGATAGAGATTGCATTAAATCTGTAGATCTGTTTGTGGAGTATTTTCATATTAACAATTTTAAGAATTCTGGTCCATAGATATGGGTATTTTTAATATTTACTTAGATCTCTAATTTCTTGCAACAATGTTATATAATTATCAGTAAACAAGTCACACTTATTTTGTTAAATTTCTTCTTTGGTATTTTATCCTTGTTGAAGCTGTTGTAAATCAGGTTGTTCTCTCATTTCATTTTTGCAATTTTCATTGATAGTATTTAGTTTCTCAATTAAAATTTTAATATTGATTTCATATTTTACAGCTTTGGTGAACTCATGCATAAGTTCTAATAGTCTTTAGTGGATTCCTTAGGAAAATAGGAATATCCATATATAAAATCATACCATCCTCATATAGAGAGAAATTTATTCTTTCCAGTTTTTTTTTGTTTGTTTGTTTGTTTTTTGCTTAATTACCCAGGCTAGAACCTCTTACAATGTTGAATAGAAGTGGCAAAAATGGACATCCTTGTCTTCTTATCCATCTTAGAGAGAACATTTTGAAACTTTTCCAGTTAAGTACCATGTTCAGTGTAGATTTTATCAAATGAAATTTTTCAGTTTGAGGAAATTCCCTTATATTCCAAGTTTGTTGGTAATTTTTTATCGTGAATCGATGTTGTCATTCTCCAAATGACATTCTCCAAATGAAAACGCTTTGTCTGGATAGCGTTTTTTTTTTTGTTTGTTTGTTTTGTTTTGATTTTTCTCCTTTGTTTTATTAATATGGTCTGTTATATTGATTGATTTACAGATATTGAGCAAAGCTTGCATGTGTAGGATAAATTCCCCTGTTCACTGTATATTATTTTTTTATTGTGTTACTGGACTTGATCTGCTAGTATTTTTTGAAATATTTTCTTTTCTGTGGTTTCTTTTTTTCTTTTTCTTTCTTTCTTTTTTTTTTTTTGTATTAGGGTGATAACTCAGATAACAATTTAGGAAGAGTTTCCTCATTTTCCATTTTTTGGAAGAGTTTCTGAAAGATTTCCATTGATTGCTATTTAAATGTTTACTATAAATCAAAAATGAAGCTATTTGGGCCTGGACTCTTCTTTGGGGAGAGTTTTTTCTTTACTACTGTGTTTCCTTGAAAACAAGGCCTAGCCGGACAATCAGCTCTAACACATCTTTTGGCGCATAAATTAATATAAGACCCGGTCGTATTTTATTGTAATATAAGACTGGATCTTATGTAATATAATATAACATAACATAATATAATATAATACCAGGTCTTATGTTAATTTTTGCTCCAAAAGATGCATTAGAGCTGATTGTCTGGCCAGGTCTTATTTTCGGGGAAACAGGGTAATTCAATATTTCTACTTGATATAGATCCATTTGGATTTTCTGTATTTTCTTACGTCAGTTACAGTGTTCTTTCTAGAAATTTATCCATTTCCTCTGTTATCTAACTCACTGTTCCTATGATTAATGTAATTTTTTGTAATGTAATTTCTTTATTTGTATTATAAAATGATATAACTCAGGAAGAGCAAGATGGAAGAGATGCATAGGGCAAGGTATGGGGAAAAGGCAAAGAGCTTCCATATTCTCTCTAAGCATGACACTATCCCCAAATCGTCACATATTCACTAACCCCAAACCTCTCTGAAGCCTGTCCTTTTGGGTTTTTATAGAGGCTTTATTACATAGGCATGACTGATTAATTCATTGTCCATTGCCTATTGATTCAACCTTCAACCCCTCTTTACTCCCCAGAAATTAGAGTGTGGGACGGAAATTTCCAACCCGCTAATCTTAGTTGGTTCTCATGGCAACCAGCTCTCATCTTTAAGTGCTTTCCAAAAGACAACTCATTAACATAAACCCAATGATTCTACATACATTTGAGTGCTTTGTTTTAGGTGCTATATGTTTATAGTTCTTATAATTTCCTGATACTTATTATCACTTATTATAAAATCTCTCACTTTATGATACCAATTTTTGTCTTAAAGCCTATTTCACCTTATGTTAATATAACCACTGCAGTCTTATTTGATTACTATTTGCGTAATATAATTTTTTCTATCTTTTTACTTTAAAACTATTCTGGTTTTGAGTCTAGAGTGTTTCTCTTGTAGATAACATATAGTTAGATTATGGGATTTATTTTTATTAATCTAGTAAATATCTGATTTTTTATAGAAGCATTTAATTTACTTACATTTAATGTAATTACTAATAAGGTAGGAGTTACATCTGTTACTTTGATACTTGTTTTCCATATATTATTTATGTTTCGTTGTTCATCTTCCTCTATTTCTCCATTATGGTCTGCTTTGATGTTAAATTGTTTTGTGTTTTTCTTTTTTTTAAACATTTTATTTCCCTGTTTATTTTACTTTATTTTTGAGTTATTTACTTAATAATTGGCTTTGGAATTACATTTTACATCTTAACATAAAACAATATACCGCAGTTTTCCCTTTTCCATGGGGATGCATTCCAAGACCCCCAGTGGATGCCTGAAACTGCAAATAGTACCAAAGCCTATATATGAGGTCTGACAATTGAGTTCGCAAACTATCCTAGAAAAAGCACTATATGCCTCATTGTTAAATATAACTATGGTCACTCCCCTTGGGAAGCTGTGTAGCAGTGTTAGCTCCTAGTCCACCCTTCAGAGCAATTTTGGAACTCTTATTCTGGAATGGCCATCAGTGTCATCGTATTATCCTTGATGTCCTGAATGTCATCAAAATATCTTCCTTTCAATATTTCCTTTACCTTCGGGTAAAGAAAGAAGTCATTGGGGTCCAGATAAGGGGAGTAGGGAGGGTGTTCCAATACAATTATTTGTTTACTGGCTAAAAACTCCCTCACAGACAGTGCCGTGTGAGCTGGTGCATTGTCATGATGCAAAGGCCATGAATGGTTGGTGAAAAGTTCAGGTTGTCTAATTTTCTCACACAGCCTTTTCAGCACTTCCAAATAGTAAACTTGGTTAACTCTTTGCCCAACTGGTACAAATTCATAATGAATAATTCCTCTGATTTCAAAAAAAGATTAGCAACATCGTTGCAACAAGTTCATGAACTTGATTGTCAGACCTCGTATACTTAATGCTTTTTCCTATACATACGTACTGTGGGGACAAAACCCCAAAAAAGCAGTTTCCAGGCTCTCGGCCTCACATAGAAAGGTGCTGGCTCGGGTAGTAAATGGCCATCAACTGTGATCAGATGCCAGCAGCTGTGGCTAGTTGGCCGTCAGCTGTAACCCATAGGCCATTGGCCACTAATATAACGGCTGTGGCTACGCTAGCAGGAAAGGAATGGGGGCTAGCAAGAAGATGGTGGCTGGCAAGTGCGGACTGCTGTTAGGCAGATTATGTAGATCCTGTTTCCTGTGTCTCCAGCCCAGCCGCCAGCGAGAATATATTGGTTTGACTCCCCTATCTATGGCTCCGTGGGTGTTCCTTTTTGGCCTTACCGTGTCCTGCGTTCTTGGGCGGGGAGTGGGAGCTGAGACCCTGCACAACAAATGGCGCAGCGAGCAGGGTCTCCTGCGCGACACATGGCGTAGTCGGCAGGATATGGTGCTGGCCAGAGCTCTCCGAAGGGCAGTGGAGCAGTTTGTGCGTATGAAAGCTCAGTCTGAGGAAGACCAGGAGGAGCAGCTGCCGGAGAGCTCGATTCCCGTGGAGGGGTGGAAAGATGTGGATGGTTCCCCAACCAGCAGAGGCTGGAGAAAGCGGAGAAAGCGAAGGTTGTTGCTGCCCTGTGGGCTGGGAACTGCTTGTTGAGGCAGCCCGGATGCAGGACTTTTAGTCCCAGGAGGAAATGCTTGCTGAGTCCTCCGTGGGAGATGAGGGTGAGGTCAAGGTCATCCCTCACCCCCAGGACAGCCCTGGCAAATGACAATGGACTATGGGGAATTGCCTTCCATCCCTAATTTATTGGACGCTTGACTGTTTGGGAACATACCACCTTGTAGTGGGACTGGTTTGATGTTTGCTTTTGTGTCTTGACTGGCCGCCATTGATAATATGTAAGCACTTGATGTGAGCCGCTGTTGTTCCAGCACAGTACCCCGAGAGGCCCAGAGAGAGAGTGGCAGTGCCCTGAGAGCCCTGGCTGTGTCCAGGAAGTCTGGCTGTGTCCAGAATGGCAGTGCCCTGAGAGGCCCTGGCTGTGTCCAGGAAGTCTGGCTGTGCCCAGAGAGAGTGGCAGTGCCCTGTGAGCCCTGGCTGTGTCCAGGAAGTCTGGCTGTGTCCAGAGAGAGTGGCAGTGCCCTGAGAGGCCCTGGCTGTGTCCAGGAAGTCTGGCTGTGTCCAGAGAGAGTGGCAGTGCCCTGAGAAACTCTGGCTGTGCCCGGGAAGACTGGTGGTACCCTAAGAAGCCCAGGAAGTCTGGCTGTGCCCAGAAGTACTGTGGTGGTGCCCTGAGAAAACCTGGCTGTGCCCGGGGAGACAGGTGGTACCCTAAGAAGCCCAGGAAGTCTGGCTGTGCCCAGAAGTACTGTGGTGGTGCCCTGAGAAACCCTGGCTGTGCTCAGAGAGCCTGGCTGTGTCCAGGATATTGCATTCACATCCAGGCTCCTCGCACAGGGACCCTCGCAGAAGACGCTTGTCGCGTAGATTGTGAGGCGAGACCCTGTAGGGGTGGAGTGTGGGGACAAAACCCCAAAAAAGCAGTTTCCAGGCTCTCGGCCTCACATAGAAAGGTGCTGGCTCGGGTAGTAAATGGCCATCAACTGTGATCAGATGCCAGCAGCTGTGGCTAGTTGGCCGTCAGCTGTAACCCGTAGGCCATTGGCCACTAATATAACGGCTGTGGCTACGCTAGCAGGAAAGGAATGGGGGCTAGCAAGAAGATGGTGGCTGGCAAGTGCGGACTGCTGTTAGGCAGATTATGTAGATCCTGTTTCCTGTGTCTCCAGCCCAGCCGCCAGCGAGAATATATTGGTTTGACTCCCCTATCTATGGCTCCGTGGGTGTTCCTTTTTGGCCTTACCGTGTCCTGCGTTCTTGGGCGGGGAGTGGGAGCTGAGACCCTGCACGACACGTACCTATGATAAAGTTTAATTTATGCATGAGACATAATAGATTAACAACAATCACTAAAAATAAAATAGAATAATTATAAAAAATATATTTCAGGTTCTGATCTGACTTGTTCTGTCTCTCTCCAAATTGTGGTTTTGCCTTTTGGTATGTCTTGTAATTTTTTATTGGTTATTATATACTTGGTACAGCTGTACTGGGTAAAAGGAACTACTATCAATAGGCCTTTAGTAATGTGGTGGTGAGATGTGAGCGAAGAGGGAATGTTTTCTAGCCCTATGATTATATCTCAATCTTTCAGTGAGCCTACGCCTCTGGACTGTGAACTTCCCAAGTGTTTCTCAGTGGTTTTTCCTCACCATTTGGTGACACAGGAAAGAATAGAGAGTCCTGGACTTGGGTATTTCCCTTCCCCAATGATTTTGGTTCTGATAATATCCACATGTTAGGCTCTGATTAACTCTTTCCCCTGAGGGCAGGCCTCATTAGAACAGAGTGATCTGGCTTATTTCAAAATGGTTCCTTTCCTCTCTCCCTACTGGAATCAGGGAATTTTTCTCTGATATTTACTGTGGGAATCTGGTCAAATTCCTGTCGTTAAAACCCAACTATATTATGGGGTTTCTCCAGGAGTTTTTTTAGCTCTCAGACTTCTACACTCAAAGCCTCTAGCAAGTCATCAATAACAGTTGAGGTTTTCCTACCCCAGCTCTGGTTCCTGTGTTGGTTTCTGCTGGTGAGTCATGACTGCTTATATTTGCCAATCTATCTTTCCAATCTCAGGGCAGTGGTTTGCCAGGTGTCCTCCTTTCTCTATAGATCTAAGAAGAGTTTGTTTTTCAGTCTGTTCTGCTTTTTACCTTCTGTTAGAATGGAGTGGAGACTTCCAAGCTCTTTTCCTGAGGAACTGAAACTGGAAGCCATTTTGGATCTCTTTGAGTTTATCCTGCTTGCACTTTGATGAGCATCTTGGATGTATAGATTACTATTTTCATCAAATTTAGTATATTTCATTCATCATTTCTTGAAACATTTTCCACTTGTTTTTTCCTCCTCTGCTTTTGGGGCTGCTGTTATATATACTTGGCACCTTTAATACCATATTTCCCCAAAAATAAGACCTAACCGGATAATCAGCTCTAATACGTCTTTGGGAACAAAAATTAATGTACAACTTAGTATCATATTATATTATATTATATTATATTATATTATATTATATTAATTATATTATATTATATTAAAGACCCAGTCTTATATTATAATAAAATAAGACCGGGTCGTATATTAACTTTTGCTCCAAAAAACACATTAGAGCTGATTGTCCGGCTAGGCCTTATTTTCAGGAAACAGGGTAGTATCCACAGGTCTCTGAGGGTCTGTTATTTTTTTTATACTTTTTAATTCTGATCCTCAATCTGAAGAATCTCAATTATCTATAATCAAGTTTATTGATTCTTATAGGTTCAATCTGCTCTAGTGATTTTCACTCTAGTGAATTTTCAATTTGGTTATTGTATTTTTCAACTCCAGAATATTTAGTTTTAAATATAATTTATATCTCTTTATTCATACTTTATTTCATGATATATTGTTTAATTTTTTGTATGTTATTCTTTACTAACTTTCATGTATTTATATTAGCTGTTTTAAATGCTATACACCCTCTAAGAGACCATTTCTATTGACTAGTTTTATTTCATGTGTATATGCCATATTTAACTATTTCTGTGTGCCTTATACATTTTTGTTGAAAACTGGACATTTTTGATAACATAATGTGGCAGTTCTGGAAATAAGACACTCCTCCCCACCTGCCAGATTTTGTTGTTTTTCTCATTATTGTTTAAGTTGCATCCTGAGGCAAGATGGGACGAGGAGATATAACCACTCTTAGAATTATCTATGTGAAAGCTTTATGGAAAAATATGACTCTAAAAGTAACATAAATGAAGGAAAGAGTTCTAGTAAACAGGAAAAAAGACATTGAAAGATAACATATATTTAAAGCACATACATCTATGTATGAGGATGATATATAACATATTGTCACTTATGCACTGAGTTGTAATAACAATTTTAATCATGTTCCTTCTAAAATAATCTAACCATTCACAATTTTGAGAACAGACTTGCATATGTACGTGATATATTTTTTTTCTCCTTTGTGTACAACATTCAATTGTGGGTGTATGCTGTGTGTACAATGCAAGCATCAGTAGCCTTTTACATCATTGTGTAATTAATATTCTATATTTAATATGTAGTCAAATATTCCATTAAGTGTAGTGTTGGGTCCTATATCGAAGCACTCAAGATACTTTTTGTTGTGGTTGATGATGGTGGTAAAGATGATTATATTCATGTGTGCTGATTAAAAACAAATCCCACTCCTAGTACATTCACGGTTCTTATCATGATACAAAAGCCTTAAAATAACTACACAGGGTGTAATTGCAAACTATTTGGCGTGATTATATCAACTGTGAACTCTGTGCCAGTCTTGGCATTTGAATCTTCTTCTACAGTGGTTGCTATGGTAAGTAAAGACTTTACTCCAATTTATAAAAGAGTCAGCACCATGCTCAGGCCCACTGTTTAAATAAAATATACTGACAGCCAGAAATGAGAAAAGATACCTAGTAAGACACAGCCACTCTCTCGAATCCTCAAAAGAGCCTATCTCACTAACACAATTTAGGGTACGACAGAGTGAAATTATAGAGGACTGAAGTCCCAGCACCACCGTCCATAACTATTTAATATGTTTTCAAAAATCATTTCTAGATATAACTCAGATTCTGAAACTTTCCTAAAATACCAAGTACCACCTTTAATAGTCTTTTCAAGATGGATTGCAACACTCTTTTTGTAGCCATTATTAACACAGGACTAGTGTGGAGCTTCCAGATTATAACTGTCATAATCTGTTTTAGTTGCCTTGCTATGTATTATTTAGATATGGAACAAGGCCTTCATCTATAATGGAAATGGCCTTCTATAATTATCAGTGACCAATAAAAATAGGTGTGGAGAAATGAATGACACAAAGAATGTTCAGCACTCAATATAGACCATAGGAAACAAATAATTTTAATTATGCAGGCAAAAAAAGAATACTTCCAAAATCTTCCCTTTCAAATCTAAATTTCATCAATATCTCTTTTACTGCTTGCATGCCTTATTTTATGTCATATCAACAGGTTCAGCCTTATTTATTTAAACAATAATTATTACTATCTCACGGTAACAAATTCAGTGTCTATGGGTGCCTGACATGTGAAATAAATATATGATTTAAATCCAGCATAAGAAACAGGCAGTTATGGTGTTTGTAGTAGAATTCTTTTGTGTACATACATTTGAATTTTACTTAGAAAAATGATCAGTGATGAACATTTTGGCTACTAGATGTTGACTTTTTAAAATAATGTAATTGCATATTTTTATACTGTCACCTGCAATATATTAGATTTCCAGTTACTCACATCCTTGACAACATGTCTTTTTGTTAAATTTTATAATGTTAGCCCTTTTGTGAGTGTGAATTGGCATATAATTTTAGTTTTAATTTACATTTTGCTGATGACTAATAAAGTTGAGTACTTTTTTTCACGACCTTATCAATCAGACTGATATCTTCTTTTGTAATATATCTGAGCAAGTCTTTTGCCCATTTTTTTCATTTGGCTATTTTTAAAAATCATTATTGTTTATTGGGAGTTCATTACATATTCTAGATACAATTTGTCTTTCATATATTCATACTGCTTATATATTCTTAAATTTCTGAATGCTGCTTTTGATAAGAAGTATTCATTTTATATGATTACTGTTTTTTCTTTTTAATCTGTGTCTTGAATAAGAAAACTGTACTTATATTAAAGTCATGAAGATATTATCATATGATTCCCATGAGAAACTTTATATATCAACTCCAATTTTGAGGTCCAGGATCCTACTTGACTTACTTTTTGTTTTTGATATAACCTAGAATTTCGGGTTTATTTTTTCTTTCCACACAGCTATTTAAATATTTTAACACCATTTCTTCAAAAGAATATGTTTATCTGTGAATAGTTTTAACATGTTTGTAGAAAATCAATCATATGTCTATTTACGACCTTTCTATTATGTCCCGTTAATTGATTTCTAAAATTCTTACACTAGTACCAAACTGTATTGCTTTATAGACAACTTTACAAAGTTATCCAAACTGGTTCTATTTGGATAACTTTGTAAAGTTTTCTATAAAGCAATACAGTTTGGTATTAATGTATATATATATGCGTGTGTGTGTGTATATATATATACATACATACATATATATGTATATACACACACACACACACACACATATATATACATATATATATATATATATATATATATATATATATATATATTTGTTTCCTAAAAAGCATATATGATTGTATGTATGTATTTATTTATTTTTAATTAAAATTTATTGGTGTTACAATGATTAGTGAAATTATGTAGGTTTCAAGTGTACAATTCTGTAATACGTCATCTATATATTACATTGTGAACTCACCACCCAGATCCAGCAAAGTTATCCTTTACATGCACAAACTTGTTCTTTTTAAAGATAGTTTTAGCTATCTGTGGTCCTTTGCATGTATGATAATAGTTTTAAATGGACTTTCTTGCTACAGGAAAACAGGGACAGCGTATTGATTAGAATTGTAGTGAATCTGTAGGTCAACTCAGAGAGCATAACATTTTAGCAATATTGAGTTTTCTAACCCACGATCATGTTATAGATCTCTATTTATTTAGATCTTCAGTTTTTCTCAGCAATATTTGTAGTTTTCATTTTATAGTTCTTGCACACTTTTCATTAAATAAGTCCAAAATATTTTGTTTGTAATGGTGTTTTAAATGTTTTTACATATTATTCTCCAATTTTTCCTCTATAACATATGAATTACTATTTTTTTAATATTGGACTTGTATTATATTTTGCAACCTTGTTAAATTCAAGTGTTAGTTTTAATGTTTGTGTGTTAGATATCTTTGAATTTTCTATGTATGTAATCCTATTGTCTGCATATGAATACAGGTTTTTCTCTTTCTTTCCCATATTTGGGTCTCTAATTACTTTTGCTTGCATTTTTAGACTGGAACTTTGCACCTTAGCAGTATGTGGACCAGAAGCGGTGAGAAAGGACATCCTTGTCTTTTTCTTGATCTTGAGAGAAATCCTTCCAGTAATTCACCATGAAGAATGAGGTGAGTCATTATTTATTTTTGGTTTTTGTTGTAGATCTCCTTTATCAAATTGAGAAAGTTCTCTTCTATTCTGCTCACTGAGAAATATTATTGTGAATGGTATGGATTTTCTTAAATAACTTTCCTTCATATATGAGCTAATCACTTAATATTCTTTCAATACCCAGTCATGATATATCATGACATTATGGTCATGATATATTATGAATTTTTAATATTGCTGTATTTTACTAGAAAATTATACGTAAGAATTTTGAGTCTATGAGAAGGATTTGCCTTTAATTTTTCTCTTCTAGAATTATCCTTGTGGGATCTTAGTATCGGGGCAATTCTTAAAATTAGTTAAAATATGTTTATTCCTCTTTTATTTTCTGAAAGTATTTATTTAAGACTAGCAATGTTCCCTCCTTAATGTTTGATAGATTTTACCAGTAAAATCATTTGTGCCTAGAGTTTTTTCTTGGGAAGATTTTAAATCACAACTCTAAATTTTTTTACAGATACAAGGTTGGTATGTTATATTTCAAAGAATTTTCCCATTTTTTCTATACGATCAAATTTGTTGTCATTATGACAAGTTATTTGAAATATTATTTTATTATCTGTTTTTATGTCTCTAGCATCTATAGTGATATTCTACTTCTTTACAAATGTTGATGACTTCTCTTTTATTTTTCTACATTGGTCTTGCTAAGATTTTATTAATTTTATAAATATTTCAAACAGCTAACTTTAGTTTAGTTACTTTTTCTATTGTTCTTGAATTAATTTTTAATTAACTTCTGCTTTTATATTTATTATATTCCTATCTATATTGGGTATAATTTAATCTATATTTTGGGACTCTCAAAGTGAATGATTAAATCATTACTTGCCATTCATACTATAAGACATGTGTTATTTAGAAGTGTGATGATTCAAGTCCAAAGAATCAATATTCTATTTATTTTTGTTATTAACTCTTAATTTATTCATGATTAAAAAACATGGTTTATATAATTTCAATTATTTGATATTTATTTTTTAAGGGTTTATCTAGGAAAATGTTTCACTTATACTTGAAAATAATGCATGTTCTGTATATGTTGTGTATAGTGACCTACAAATGTCAAGGAAGTTAATTTGGTTATAAGGTTGTTCTATTCATTCTATCAAATACTAAGAATGAAATATCAAAATCTCTAGCTGTAATGTGGGTTCATCATTTTGTCTCTCTAGTTGTGTTTTTTTTTCCTTTATGTATTTTGAAATTTGGTTATTGGTGCAAAGATATATAAGTTTATTATTTCATCTTAAATAATTGATTATTTTACTATTAAAAACTACCTTCTTTATCTCTGACAATACTTTTTATCTTGAAATTTATTTTGTCATATTAATGGAGCCATTACTTGTTTTCTTATAATCAGCTTTTTTATGTCAATTTTTTTTTCAATAGCAGTTGACATTCAATATTATATTAGTTTCAGGTGTACAGTATAGTGGTTATATGTTTATATAACTTACAAAGTCATCCTCTGATAAGTCTAGTACCTACCTGGTACCATACATTGTTATTATAATATTGTTGACTATATTCCCATACTTTATCTTCCCATGACTATTTGTAACTGCCATTTTGTACTTCTTAATCCCTTTACTTTTTTCACCCAACTCCCCACATCTCCTTTCATTTGGCAACCATCAGTTTGTTCTCTGTATCTATGAGTCCGTTTCTGATTTGCTTGTTTATTCTATTCTTTAGATTCCACATACAAGTGAATCATATGGTGTTTGTTTTTATCTGACTTACTCCAATTAGCATAATACCCTGTAGGTCCACCCCTGTTGTCACAAATGGTAAGATTTCATTCTTTGTTATGGTTGAGTAGCATTCCATTGTATATATGTACACCTTCTTCTTCATCCAATCATCCACTGATAGATATATAGGTCACTTCCACATCTTGGCTATTGTAAATTATGCTGTAATGAACATAGGGATGCATGTATCATTTTTTAAATTAGTGTTTTTGGTTTCTTTGGATAAATACCCAGAAGTGGAATTGCTCAGTCATTAGGTAGTTCTGGTTTTAATTTTTTGAGGAAACTCCATACTGTTTTCCATAGTGACTGCACCAATTTGCAATCTCATCAACAGTGCACAGGAGTTCCCTTTTCTGCACATCTACCACACAAAGACATTCAAAAAAGAAAATTACAGGCCGATATACTTATGAGCATAGATGGAAAAATCCTCAACAAAATATTAACAAACTGAATTCAGCAATACATTAAAAAGATTATACACCATGATGAAGTGACATTTATTCTTGGGATGCAACGCTGGTTCAACATCCACAAATCAATTAATGTGATACACCACATAAACAAAATGAAAAATAAAAATCATATGATCATATCAATTGATACAGAAAAAGCACTTAACAAAATCCAACATCCATTTATGGTAAAAAATTATCAGCAAAGTAGGAATAAAGGGAACATACCTCAACATAATAAAGTCATATATGACAAACCCATAGTTCACATAATACTCAATAGTGAAAAGCTAAAAGTGTTTTCCTTAAGACCAGAAACAAGACAAGGAGGTTGTCGACTTTCACCACTTTTTTTCAACATAATGTTGGAAGTCCTAGACAAAGCGATTAGACAAAAAAAGAAAAAAAGAAAAAAGAAAAAAAAAGGAAGAAAGAAAGAAAGAAAGAAAGAAAGAAAGAAAGAAAGAAAGAAAGAAAGAAAGAAAGAAAGAAAGAAAGAAAGAAAGAAAGAAAGAAAGAAAAGGCATCAGATGGGAAAGTAAGAAGTAAAAGGTAAAAGTATCATAATTTACAGGTGACATGTTATATTATGTTAATACTAAACATAGATAAACCTGAAGATTCCACCAACTATTATGATTAGCTTTTGTAGTAGTATATGATTCGCCATCCTTATATTTTTAACCTGCTTTTCTTTGCTTTTGAAGTTCTCTTAAAAATGGTTACTTTTTAAGAATATGGTTAATTTTTAACCTTTGCGATACTTGGTTCAAATATCATTTCCTTTTCAATTTTTCTGAATATCAACAGAAAGACTAGTTTGCTCATTTTTGGATATATCTCTCTTATTGCCTTGAAACTTTGACTTTTATTATTTATTATGTTTTTCTCCCTAGTAGACTATTAGCTCCTGAAAAATTAGGAGTATATTTCTAACCGTTTTTTATTACTTGTGTTTAACATGGCTTTGGAAAAATACAGGGTCTCCAATATTATGTATTCAATAAATGAGTATTAAATGTGGATCATGGAATTTTAAGATGCATGATTAGAGAGGAAGGGATAATTTTAACCCAATACTTAAGGTGTCAATTCAGTATACTATACTAGTCACCAGGGCACACTTTAAGCCCCATTAACTATTCATTCAGAGAAAAACACCTATCATGTCAAGAATACTCTTTAAGAACAGCTTAAAAAATCTTTATCCCATAGCTTATTGAAAATGGGCTCAGTCTGAAATTAATATTATTAATTTAATGGAATTTTGTTGTTTAATTTGACCTGGAAGACTTTATTTTACCCAATGTGTACATTATAAATATTGGTAAATAATATGTCTTAAGCATAACCAAAGCCTTAAGAAAAAGTCAACAGAATACAGGATGATATAAATGGATTCAACTAAACATAGTAGCTTAGCACTAGTCAGTGATAAAATAAACAGCTTCACATGCTAAATAATCTCTCCAAGGTATTCAATAACAACTGTATAAAAAGCTTACAAACAATTGTGGTAATACATGAACAAGAAAAATATTATGTTTTTCTATGGTTCTTATGATTTTGAAATAGAAGTCATGGTATTTGAAATAATCAAATACTGGTGATGTGGAAGCAGTGGTAAATATTTTCAATCACTTGAAATCTCTACTATGTAACAGAGATTATATTTCTTCTGAATTGTTACAAACTGAAAAATAATGGATAAAAAGATGGTAATTAAATAATGTCAAATTTTGGGTCAGTATTAGAAATAAATTTGCATCATCTAGAATTGCCGGACAGTAGAATGAAAGATGCCTGGTAAGAAGAAATTTCTATCAACAGGGAGAGGCCAAATAAAAAATTCACTTGTCCATACCCCTAAAAGTAATTTTTATTTGAAAGGTGAATTCTTAAGTCCAAATGTGAATTCTTAAGTACAAATGAGTTTCAAGATTAATATTTGCATAAATTAACAAAAACAAGTTTAGCTCTTTTGGGGCCTTCTTGATGGCAGACTCATCTGGACATTAAGAGCTCACTATTTTCTTCCCTTACCTCATTTATATGTGTTGTATTTAAAATAGTTTTTAAAAGAACAAGTCTGTTAGAGCAATATTGATTTGAAAAAAGAAAGAAGAACAAGAGAAAGAAAAGAAATGGATTACTCCAAAATGGAAATATTCTTCTTTTTTTTGCTAAACTAGTGAACCATAGTTTCAGATAATACCTACTAGTCAAAGAGGAGAGAACCAGTTTAGTTTTCTACTTATCATATAAACATATTCAAATTATGTTTTATAAGAGTTCCGCGGTGAACAAAATTGTTTATTATTCTGAAACGTTCTGAAAATTTGGCATACATTTACGCCTATTATTCTGGACTCAGTATAAATTTTGTAATAACCAAATTAAATTGTTAAAAAGATTTTTTTACTTAATAGAAGTCACACCCACTCAGGATGTGTTGAATTGGAAAGCAGGCTCGGAGTGTAAGACACGTAACGAATGTAGATTGCAGAGTCATAAAGAATATAAAGGGATATTTAAAAGATTTTTAAAAAAACAGGAAAAGTACAGAAAATAATGAAATATTAAAAGATTATGTATCTTCTCATTTTTCAGTGAAGAATATTATAGATAAACCTTTTTCTGTGTTCAAAAGCAAGTACTTTTTGAAGGAATACGTAAATTTCCCTCCAAAATGTCAAATTGTATTGATATAAAAAATTCACAAAAATTGAACACCTCATTTAAAAAAATGTCACATAAATGAGGTCTTTGCAGTACTCATTCATGTCCAAATATTTTCTATCAGGCCATAATTGGACACTTTAGGTATCTTCATGTAAACTGAAAAAAACAACTTCAGCCACATGCTCTTTTTGTTATCAAAATTCCTGAAGCGGCAAAAGTGTCTTCACTTCTAAGATTAGAAAAAAAAAAGAAAAAAACAGAAAGAAAAAAAAAAGAGATATAACTGTCATTCCTTGTAGGTACTTCTCACCTCTTAGTTGCAAATTTTCAGAATGTGATTTTATTATTAGTGTCAGTGAGAAAACTGCTTCCGCTTTAGGCTGTATATCATTTCAGTGTTGTTAGAGTCAACATGACCTCAGTATTAAATGTTGAAACTTGAAGTTATTGTAATATTTAATTATTATAAAATATCCCCCAAATAGATTTAATGGAAAGTTTACAAATCAAAAAGCCAAAAAGATTAAATATTTCTATATGTACAGCAGCAGATCTTGTCCCTTCCAGCAGAACTGAACATTCTGAGTATGCAGCCATACATTCTTTCAAATAAGAATTAAATTGAAATATTGTATTTTTCTTTGATGTACTAGAATATATACAAATATCAGTTATTCCTAGCCTCTTCAGAAAGTTATCAATGAAATTCATATAGTGTCCCTCTCTTTTCTAGAGATTAGCATCAAATTCCATCAAAAAATAAAAATAAAAAATTATATATATGTATATAAAACAAGAAAAAAATGCATCACTGATGTTAGTGATAATTTAAAGGGCATAATAATCTCTGAAGTTCAAATTGTTGAACCGCAGTTCAGTGCTTCTGCTGTATGCTGAGGTGACCCGGGAGTTTTGTTGCAGACTATTTCAATCAGGAGATAACTTGTAAATACTCAAGAAATACTTCACAAACTTCTAAGTTCCACTTTCCCAATCCAACGATGTGATAGGGTGCAGCCAACCATGGTGATTCAACTTGGAACAAGTTATTATCAGATAGAAAACATGATGGTTGACTGAAAGGTGCTGAAACTTTATAGGCATCAAATGTTCTACCAAACACAATATGCACTTTCCCATTTGTCTGTTTTCTCAAAATGGATCATTTGTGCTCTGCAGTTGAGTTACTCACATCAGAGGTACCTGAGCAAACTAAGAAATAAAAGAGCAAACCTTTCCCAAATTTTGTATCATTCCTATATGATTAGTCATGTATTAGATTTTCAGCTTCTTTCGCCCCTGTGGAAACTGTTTACAGATCTCTCTGACAGAGAATGAGGCTGTATTAAGCTGACTGCCTGGCCTTTCAGCCTCAGAGAATCCAGGGCTGATTTATGAACAATGAATCTACTACAGTCTGTCAGAGAAATGGGATACCAAAATTAAAGATTTGTAAAAAAGAGATTAGGAGTTAACACAATGTGGATGTTTAGTTCTTGTATTTGCATATTAAAAGAGGGTCTGTTCTTTTGTTTGTCCCTAGAGTCACTGAGCTTTTTATGATCACTTACATTCATTAAAAAAAAAAAAGAAAAAGAAGAAAAAAAGGACTCATTGGGCTCTGTAGTTCCTCCCAAGATTTTTTAATTTATTCTTTGAGTTCAGATGGCATTTCTGCTATAAAACAGCCACCCTGTATTAACTTGAAGATTATTCTGGGTATTAACAAGCACATGAGAGAATTAAGCATAACTTTGTTATGGTAATTCTTCCCAGATTGATTTTGCAAAAAGTCTATCTGTGAGGGACAAAAGACTCCAAAACTGAGATTCTTTGCTAAGTCTGTGGGGTTGTAAAGTTCTATGCAAATGTGTAATGCTAAACTTCATGTCTCTGGTTTATCTTGTTTTTTGTACAAACTATTAGAAACAATCTGATGTTCAGAGACTATTAAATGATATATAGATCAAGGAAGGGGTACTCTGAAATGAGAAGAAATTAGACTTTTGTCACAAAATAGTCTATGAATTAACATTAGGTGGCTATTATTACATACTTGTGGGAAAGAATTGATAGTTGACTATGAACACTACTTTCTGAGGTATATTTTAAACTGAAACAAATCTCATAGCAAGGACTGTTCATTCTTTGTTGAACACAACATTTTATTTTATTTTTTTGGAGTGGCTAGGACTTTGTTTGCTGAGTTACTTTAAAAGGTACACTATGACCATTTGAGAAATTGAGAAGACAATTAAAGTGAAGTCCACTTACAAGTCACTTGCTTTGCTATGTAATTGAATTTACTATAGATTTTAAAGAACTTTCTGTATTTTTCCATCACATCAATTCTGAGTCATTTTAGACTAAACTGGATTTGCCCTTAAGGTTCCAACATCCCCAGGTGCTAAGAATAATACAGGGCAGAAAAAAAGTTGAAACAGAGGAGAAAAAGAAAGATAAAGAAGAGGAGGAAAAAAAGTAGAATCAGTATTTCAGGATTGAAGAAAGAGCAGGTATTGAGGAGGAAATATGGAAGCATTAATTTCTTTGTGTTAATATCTTTTTTTTAATTATTATTGTCATAATGTTTTCCCAGAGCACCACTTTTCTTATATTATTCCTCAGGCCATATTTTAGTGCACTCACTACACTGGTCATAATCTATACATATTTACACATTTACTACTAGAATTCCACATTAATGTTTTAGTCAGTCTTTATTATTTATTCTCTCCTTTCTCTTTCTGTTCATTTTTTGAAAAACAAAAAACAAACAAAAAAAAGCTAATTTCTTTCTGTAAAGTGGATTAAAAGAGAGAAGTACCATGATTGAGGTAGAGAGCAATTCAAAGATGAATAAGACTATCTCTACCCTCAAAGTATCACCTTGTAGAAACTATAAATATAGGTAATCAGTTTTTAAAAAATAGACATTAATTAAGTTGCAATGGAGATATAAGGTGCAGAGGAAATAAAAAGGAAGTCACAGCATTACCTTTCCTCAGTTAGCTTCTATAATTTATAGGGAAAACACATAGCATGGTTATGTTTAACATAAAGCCAGGGTCCTGCTCACCTGGGCATGCTAGACATTAAGGAAGAATTCTCCAATCCCAGTAGATGCTGATTAATGTCCTGGTTCTTTTTTTGAAAAGAAAAAAAAAAAAAGAAATCACGTCAAACTTCAAATTCCTAGAGCAGCCTTATCAGAGTTGGCAAATTTTTATATATAAAGGGGCAGTATAACTTATCATCCCAAATAGTACACTTTGAGAATAAAAAGAAACACTATTAACACTGGGACTGCAGTCAAACGGTCACCCCAGTTAGATAGCCGGTATAAAGCAATATCATTTTTGCGTCTCTGAAGTCGGTTTATATCAACTGATTATATCAGTCTGAAGGGAAAAACATAGCCCAATGTATACTCAGGACAGTTGTTAAACATGAAACATCCATTAAGTGTAACAAAGAAGATGCCAAAAGAGGTATACTCCTATACGCTAAATGGGTTTAATCCTATTATCAAAGCAGAAAAAAATAAGTGAAAAAAATAAGTGCTGACGTTAAAATAAATACATTTTTTTTTTTCTGAGAAGTCTTTTATAGTATCTGAGAAAACTTACAAAATCCTAATTTACCATTTGTAGGCACTTCATTTTAACTAGGGTAGAAAGGTATTCCCAAAGTACATTAATACACTTCAGATTAAAGCAAATAGTCACTTGATTTATTTTGATAAAAGATACTGTAAGAATAAACCTTACTTTTTCATTGTAGCATATTAATTCTCTGCACTGCTATGATTGAAAATTTTATATAATAAAAACATTAATTGTTTTGTCAAGAAAAATCACTATACTTTCAAATAAAATTTAAAGTAAACAGGTATTCAAGGTGACGTTTCCAAAGAAGAAATATGTAATACTCTATTTTCTCCCAATACATGGTATGTTAATAATTAATCCTAAATTTGAGGTTTTTCTAGAATATGCAATCTAAATGCAATATAATTTCAAGTTACAAATGCAATTAAGGCAATCATAATATTATTGCACTTCATAAGATTGAAGCATATCTATTTTCCAGAAACTTGAAAATAACCTGATTAGATTTGTATATGTGTTTCCTTTTCCCTATGCAAAAAATGTAAATGAAAATTACTAGTAATTCCTTAATGAACAAATCAGGCTCATACATGAATATGAATATATGACACTTTCCAAACTTTAATACAAATCAGAAATACTGTTGGTTAGTTCCCACCCTAAAACCATATGATTTCAATGATTTGGTGTGTGATCTGGGCATCAGGACTTTAAAACTACCTAGGTGATTAGAAAAATACATAACAAAGATTGAGAATCTACACTGTGTAAACAAAAAATTATATCCGGCTTCTTCTGTCAGTTTAGGTGAATATTCAAACATTATGTTTTGGAACATATATCAGCACTTGGAATTTTTGTCTGCTGAATTATTTGGTGTGTTAAATCTGCTACTTAGAGATCTGTTTTTTCTATATTCTTGCCTCTTTGTATTGCATTTTTTTCTTTTTCATTTTTTCTCTTGACTATATTTGCAACCTATGGTGATGGATATTTAGATTTTTAATCTCTACTGCTGACATTCAATTTGACATGACAACTATTATCTACAAACATGGATGCTTTTAATTAACCAACCAATTTGCCTGTCATTGTTTTATATCTATCATCATTGTAATTCTCAACTCTTTTCAGTTTCTACTTCATGAAATTTCCATTAAAACTGTGGCCTTTAATCTATCTGAGAATCTGCAGATAAAAACTGCAATAATGCTTTCAATAAAATTTTAAAAGCTTCAGTTTTTTTGTTATTCCCCAATTTAATAATTTCATACGAAAACATAGAAATACCCACATGCACGTTAGATATGTATTTTAATTGCAAAATTTCCTCAGAGCCTACTAATACATATAGAGAGAGCTTTAATAAAAGTGATCCAAGTTTTCAATCATCAGTGATATTTTTCTTCTTACCAATGCATTTTTGCTCCAGAATATATCTGCTGTATTCAACTACTAACTTAGAAATTTTATATTTGCTACTAGCGTTTCCTTCTACTACTGCACAAGCAATGCAGTGTCAATACAAGAAAAGCAGTGGAGTCCAGCATAAAAATAGGTACTAAATGAGACTCCCTTGAGGGAGAAGCTGGTTATATGCAAGTTTCACATAAGTGAACAGATCAGACAAGTCAAGAAGATACATTAGTTCTAATTTATTGAACCTCTACTTTAGAGATATTAATCTAAGCCACTGTATTTTACGTATATTAAAAAAAAACAACACAAAAAACAAACAAAAAATCCAGAAATAACCTGTTGCCCAGACTAGCATTAGTCGAGAAAGTTTATTTCCAAACATAAATTAAATAAAATCAAATGTAGCTCTTGTGTAGCAATGTTTATGAATTATGAGTGGGATTGTGTATTTGTAAAACATAAGGTTATTAGCCAAATTATGAGCTTAATTTACTTACTTTCTTATTCACATATATCATGGAATCAATGCATGAAGTACAGAAAATACAGTGAAAGATGATTTGCTAGGTAATTTAGAGGGAAGAAATAACAGTGTAATGGCAAACATGTAAACTTTGTTTTTTATTTATGAAGTTTTGTATTACTTTATATTACTATTTTCAATACAGCAATTTCCTTAAAACTTTACCTAACCTGTTATGATTCCCTGAAATTCATTTTAATTTATCTTCAAAAGGTGTTTTATCCTCTGAATTTTGAAAAGAACATGAAATAGATTTCACTTCTGTCTGGCCTTCGTAAGTTTAGCCTTATCTTCTATTAAATGATTAAAAATAAATTTTTAATAACAAAGCTACCCCAAGTATTTCATCTTTTGAATATGTCAAGTTTCTTTAAAGCTAAATTGCTTTTAGTAATAGTTGGTTTCAATTACAAATTAACTTTGATTTGTTGCTGTTCTTGTCTGTGGCATTTAACTGGAATGAGTAACTGTTGTCTATAAATTCTAGTCTCAAACCTATATCTGGCAATTCATTAAGAAACATCTTAGAGAGACTCAAGAACACATACAAATAATCTAGAATAACCTTTCCATGAAAAGCATTCTTAATTTAAAATACCAAGTTAAAAAACAAATTATCTTTCTCATATTTTAATTTTAACCCAAAAGTGATTAAAATAAAAACATTCAAATCTTTGTCCTTTCAGGGCTTAAATAAGTCTACATCTTTTTAAAAATTGCTGAAGTCAAAGCACTTTCCATGATTAATAAAGGTTTTAGTCACTTATACTTTACATCTTTTTGCTATACAAACTATTACCAATTGACTTTTTCAATTTTTTATAAAAAAATCAAAATGAGGCTTTTTCGTCTGTGTTAGAATAAAAGTAGCTTAATTCTAGGTTATAGGTTATCAGAAATTATCAAATATTTAACTCCTCCAACTCTTCCTTCTCGATTATATTACCTGTAAATGGCTTTGCTTCTCTTTTTATAGGTCTTCGATATCAAGATGTCTGAGCTAACCTAGTAAGAACCACAAAAAAAAAGTGGTCCTTTTGCTACATCAATCCTATAGATCTTTAATTTTAGAACAGTAATAACTCCACTTATCTGTTCTTATGTTTGGGATGCTAAGCTGTGATAAATAAAATCAACCAACATATAGATCGCTGCCATTATATTTCAATTGGTCTCCATTCTTACCACAGTGAGCCTTCAGCCCCATTTGTCAATCATTTCAAGAGCTGCTTGTATTTCTCTCATTCTTTAAAAGGATACTAGAGTAATTTAAGGATGATTACCATGCTTTGTCTCTTTTGTATCTTTAATATGTAGGAATGCTTGGTCTATGCTAGATGAACACAAACCTTTTCCAAAATTATTGTCTGCCTCAAAGTCTTCAGTTCTTCTTCAAATATTACCGATCTCAGCAGAGAAAAAACAAAATTTTCCCAGTATAATTCCTAACAATAATTGGGTACTACTTTTTTCTGTCAGTGTTTAGATATTATCCTATTAAATTCTCATAATGTTTTTCACAAAATATGTACCATTATTCATACCTTACACTTCAGAAAGATGATAATTAAACTTTTAAGCAAGTATTTCAAGTTTATACAGCTAGAACAGGGTATGGTGATATGTGTCTGACATCATACATGAGTTTCATAACAGAATTTAAATATTAATCATTAAAATTTCTCTAACTCCTACATCCTTTCTTACATTTTTTTTTTTTTTTTTTATGGATTGGAAATTCATTTTGAATTTATTTTTACCCAAGAATTTTAACTCAATCTTGATTGTGTGTATTGTGCAACACGGATTTCCTTCATTTTTTATATAGATAATTAACTGCCTCAGCACAATTTTTTGACTAGCCCGTGTTCCCCTACTTGCATACAATGCTAAATTTCATTGTAATAATCAAGCATTTCATGTATACATGAATATACAGTTTCTCCATTTTGTTTAATTTATTAATTTATATATTGTTATATTAACACCCTGTCATTACAATTATTAGGTTTTAGAATACTTATTTATATTTAATAAAATGCTCCCTGATGTTACTAGACCTCTTCAACATTTCTTGGCAATTAAATATTCAAAAAGTAATTATCACATTGAAACTTGTTCAGGTAATGTGGGACTTCTTGTAGCACTAGGGATGAAGATGAATATAAGATTTTTCTAAATTTAGAAAAAAACTACAAATATCTCATGGATTTCAAGATTCAAATTAAACTGTAATCATCAAAGATTCAAGTTTAATTAATTCTTGTTAAATCATAGAATTTTAGATATAGAAGGAATCTTAAAGATCATGTAGTTGAACTCATCTGTTTTTCTTTGTTTGTTTGTTTGTTTGTTTTCTAATCTGAGAAGACTGAGACCTAGAGAGGTAAAGTGATTTGCAAAATACCACACACATTGAGAGGTAGAGCATGTACTAAAATTATATCCATTAAGTCAGTAATAGAAAATATTAAATTCCTATTTCTCATATTATTTAAGCTAGCTTTGATTTTTCCTGATTCCAGAATTTCTTAACCAAAGAGTCAATGATAGTTCAATGTATAATCACCAGATGACATTGATTAGCTATTGAAAACATTTTTGACACCCATCACTAAAACAGTTTAAGATATATCTGTATATTTTATTTGAATAGTTTAATATGAATTGAATATTATAGAAGGGGAAATAAAAATTAACTTCTAACAAAGCAAGACTAGCTATTTCTAGACCAATACTGTCAACCAACAAGAAAATTTAGATTTGAACAAATTAAAAACAACAACAATCATAAAACATGAGGGACTAAATAAAACACAGTGTGAACTTGAGGGTCCAGTATACTAGAGAGAAGGAAAGGGAAGAGAGGGGAGCTAACATTTTGTGCCATACTTCTGGGTATTTATTGAGTCCAAAGAAGCAGTTGAAAGACTCAAAAGCCAAGCAGAAAGTGGCTGTTCAGCAGCTTTTAATCAGAGCAGATTTTCTGACATTGTTAACAGACCAGGGTATAAACTTTCATATATAGGACGCTGAATGAAGGAGGCACATTGGTGAGCAGCCTGGGATTTCACATGTAATCCTGAAGTGCTATACTGCATGGGTAAGGGAGAAACCGAATTAGACAACTCTTTTCAAAGACTAAACCCACCTTCAAACCAGATAAACCTCTTGACCAAATGACCAATCTCTGGCCAGAGCAAAAGTAAATTCTCTCTAGAGGAAGACAACACTAAAATTTTCTCTTTAAGCTTTTAGATAAACTGTAGGAACTCAAATAGGAAACAACCAAATGTGCAAAAAGAAAAAATAATGACTAACAGCGGGGATAATGAAGATAATAGAAATAGACCCAAAAGAAATCCAGAGGAATTGTTAGATGTGGATGTGCTTAATGTTAAGAAATTAAAGAATGATATGGAGAATTTTATCTGATAACAGAAAGCCATGAAAAATAATCCTAAAACATAAATTATAATATTAGGTTGGTGTAAAAGTAATTGTGGTTTAAAAGGTTAAAAATAATTGCAAAAACCTTTGCACCAACCTGAATATAAGTCACTGAATATAAGTAACCAATACATCATTTTAATAGCAAAATAGATGTAGCATAACACAAGATTAGTTAACTGGAAAATTGAATAAAATATTCAGACTGACACATGAAGAGAAAAGAGGAGAAAATTACCCAAAAGTACAAAGCATAGACATAAGATTCTGTAAAAATATCTAACTTGTCTTTAATCAGTGTCCCAGAATATAGGAGAGAGAATCAAGTGGAATTGATACTTGAAGAAATGGAATTGGATAATTTTCCAAAACTGATAAATGAAACTCAAACAACAGATTTAAAAAACATTACAATTGCAAGCTGGATGAATTCAATGGATACTTGATAACCATTAAAAGTAAAGTTCAAGAAAAAATTTAAAAGAACCAGAAAGAATTAAAAGACATGTTAACTTCAAACAAAAATCAATAAGGCTAACTTAACTATTTAACACAATAGAAACTGGAAAACAGTGGAATGAAAATTTAAAGGGATAAATTAAATAACTGCTAATCAAAAATTATTTATCTAGCGAAAAATTTCTCCAATGATGAGAATACAACAGAATTTAAGACAAAAAAAACAGAGTACCTGTCAGCAGATCCACAGTAAATGGAGTTGTACAGGCTGAAGAAAAATGGTGTCATGATCATGGAGATATAGAAAGGAAAGAGACTACTAAATGAATGCTGACTACTGAAAATAAAAATAACATCTATATAATTTATATATAAATTCACAACAAATACTGTACAAAGTGTAAAAAGTGACAAAATGGAGGAAATGTATTCTATATTCTTTGCTTTCTTATAAGAGGAATAAACTATCAGGAAGATAAAATAAATTTCAGTGTTTGTTTGTATACACCATAATACCATAGCATCAATACCTACAATGTTTTGAAAATAACATAACATATGACAAGCAGGAAAATCTACAATTATAGTGGGAGGTTTTGATACATCTCTTAGTAACTTAAAACAAACAAAAATATTGCAAGGAAGTTGAATATTTATTTAACATGACAGAAAATAACAGAAAAATAGACCCTCTCTTAAAAAAATAAAAAGCAGGAGAGGAATTTTATTTGGAAAATATATAGTATTTTTGAACTCTGGGTACTTCTTGGGCATGAGAATTAGAGTCAGAAATTGGTTTGGCCCTCCAAAATCTATGGAATAGCACACAAGTTCCCCGAGGAGTCCTCTCCACACCCTTCCCTCTGTTGATTTTGGATGCAACAGACATACCCCTAATCTTTTGCTCTCCTAAGAGTACCTGTGTTTCCCCAAAAGTAAGACCTAGCTGGACCATCAGCTCTAATGTGTCTTCTGGAGCAAAAATTAATATAAGACCTGGTCTTATTTTACTATAAGAACAGGTATATAATATAATATAATATAATATAATATAATATAATATAATATAATATAATACAATATAATATAAAATATAATATAAAACAATATAATACCGGGTCTTATATTAATTTTTTCTCCAAAAGACACATTAGAGCTGATGGTCTGGTCAGGTCTTATTTTCAGGGAAACATGGAACTAAATGAGAGAAAACTCAGAGTAGTCTGCTATCTTTAAATATAAATTCACTATTTCAGCAGTCTCTAGCTTCCTCTCCCATATAAGTTGCAATTATTTGCTGGGCTAAGATTTGCAATTCTGGTTTTACATGCTACTTTTTCAACCCCTACAGTGATTAAGTTAATATCTCTCTTTGCAAATTTGTCTGTTGGTCATGTTTAAGTTCCTTTAAGATTTAACCCAAATTTTTATACAATTAGAAAAGTTTCATTTAATAACATTTAATATGCACATAAATGTGTGTAAAAGGAATATAATGTGAGAAGCTTGAGCTAATTTACTTTATCTTTGATAATGAGTAATTTCAAATCATTTCAAAATGTTTAGACAGAAGCTATTATTACCTGATTAAGATCATAGCAATCCTTTTATACTAGAGAGAATACTAATTTTAATGTCTGCTTTATGTCTCTAAAGGCAAATGTGAAATAGAAGAATTAAAATACTATCACTTCTGTAATGAAAGAGGACAAAGTGATAAAAAAAAGTATGAGAAGTATGTCCTGCTTTAAGCAAAAGAAACAAAAGTATAAGAGAGATTTTCTACATTAGAGATGGAGAATTAAAGTTGTAATTTACCATCATACATATAACAATTATAAATATTGTACCAATTACTAAACAAAGTAACAAATTATAACCCCTCCCAAATATTCCCAAAGAGCTCTAGAGAATTAACAAATCTAGGTAAATTTTGGGAAAAAGTTAAAATTTTAAAGAGAACAGCATGGGATAAGATTTTTATTGCTTTAACCTGAGGGAGTTGAAGCACAGTAAAGGGTGTTTGAAACTCCAGTAGAAGACATGTCACCTTTCTGACCTGAAGAAATAAAGGAAAAGAATTGAGTCAAATTACAGCTCCTGTAAGATGATGGGGACATAGCTAAAATGACAGAGGCAGATAAGTCCTAATTTCTCTTTATTAATTTTACCCAAATTCTGCTGACCCCTGAGTGATGTGTGCATGGAGTATACTGAAACAGACTGCAGCTAAATCAAAAGAACTGAACAAAGATCTAAGTTGATTCCCACTGTAGGTGTGGCAAAATTGGTAATTTGAATCGAATTAAATTTATCGCTTGCTAAAATGCAGTTAACAGAGACCAAAATTGAATAACCCCAGAAGTTGCAGTTATACAAAAATGACTTTGGAAGCACTATTTTGCTTATGTTGAATGAGGTAAAGAAAAATATGTTCATAATAAATGAAAAGAGAGATTAGGGAAATATATCTATATCTATCTCTCTATATATATATTTCATATATATATATATATATATATATGAAATGAGGTAAAGAAAAATGAATGAGGTAAAGAAAAATATGTTCATAATAATTGAAAAGACAGAGATTAGGGAAATCTCTCTCTCTCTCTCTCTATATATATATATATAGATATATATAGATATATTTTCCTATATATATTTCATATATATATATATTTCCTATATATATATATATATTCCTATATATATATTTCCCTATATATATTTCCTTTCCATTTTCATGAAATATTAATATCTTTTCCCATCCCTTTATTTTCAGTCCATGTGTGTATTTTGATCTGAAGTGAGTCTCTTGTAGGCAGAATATGTAAGTGTTTTGTTTTCATATCCATTCAGCCACTCTGTGTCTTTTGATTGGAACATTTAATTCATTTACATTTAAAGTAATTGTTGATAGATATACAGTTATTGCCATTTTATTATTCATATGTATTTTATTATGTATATATATGAAATATATATATATGAAATACACACACACACACACACACACACACACACACACATGTTCTTAAAGGAGTCCCTGTAAGATTCTTCATAACTCTGGTTTGGTGGTGATGAACTCCTTCAGCTTTCTCTTTTCTGGGAAGCTTTTTATCTGTCCTTTGATTCTAAATGTTGACTTATAGGAGCTCCTTTGTAGGTAACTAATTGTTTTTCTCTTGCTGCTTTTAAGATTCTCTTTTTGTCTTTAACCTTCGGCCTTCTAATTATGATGTGTCTTGGTTTAGGCCTCTGGGTTCATTTGTTTGGGACTCTCTGCACTTACTCGGCTTGTATGTCTATTTCCTTCACTAGGTTAGGGAATTTTTCAGTCATTATTTCTTTAAATAGGTTTTCAATCCCTTTCTCTCTCCCTTCTCTTTCTGGTACCCTTATGATGATAATGTTGATACACTTGATCTTTTCTCAGAGGCCCCTTGAACTATCCTTTTAGTTTTAATTCCCCTCAGTTCATTATGCATCTGTATAACCAGTGTTTTGAACTTTGTCTGGTAAATTGTTTGTCTCCATTTCATTTAGCTTTTTATCTTGAGTTTTGTCCTGTTCTTTCATCTGGGGCATGTTATTTTGTCTCTTCATTTTGGCTGTTCCCTGTGCTGTTTCTATGTATTAAGTTGATCTGCCATGTCTCCTTATGTAGAAGGTGGTCTTGACAGAGTGGTCTTATGTAGAAGATTCTGTAGGGCCCAGAAGTCTTCTGAGTCACCTGAGTTAGTTGTTCCAGGAGTATCCCCTGTGTTTGTTGTGTGTACCCTCCTAGTGTGACTGGGCCTTGATTATTGCTCGCATATCAGGGGGTTGGTGCTGACTGTCTGTGAGAGCTGCCCATAACTACAGTGGATGAACTGTTGTGCAGGGGCTGATGCCATGGAGTAAGAGTCAACTTTAGTGGGGCTCTGGACCCAGCCAAGTCCTCTGTTAGGTTGTGTGTCATTTGTGGAGCTGGTTGGATGGTGCTCTGGTTTTGTCTGAAGCTGACCATTAGGTGTGTTGAGTCTGAAGATTTTTGGGAGGGTCTCCTGTGTAGGTCAAGATCAGCTGCCTCTTGTGCCAGGCTTGAGGTCTCTTGGTAGTAGCTAAAAAGTGATCTGCCATTGGTTACTGCTGGTGCTGGGCTTGGAGGCACTTGAGAGAGGCATTGCTGTGAGTGAGGCAGGCTGCCATTTGCCATTTGTGCTGAGCTTGGGACACTTTGTTGGGCATTACACTGAGACCTGAGGCCAGTCACCACTTGTGCTGGGCTTGTAAGTGCTTAGCTAGAGGTATGTTCCAGTCCAAGACTGCACACTAGTTATGTCAGGTTTGGGACCACCCAATGGGAGTTACGACACAATTTGACAGGTTGCCACTTGTCCTGGGCTTGGGGCCACTTAGCAAGAGCTGCAAGGCATACAGAAGCCATCTGCTTCTTGTTTCAGGTTTGTGGATCTTGGAGAGATTTTGGGAAAGTCTGCAGCTTGAGCTGAGGCAGGATGTTTGTGTGGAGGAGCTACTAGACGGGGCTCATGCTAGGAGAGTGAGTTTGGAGGAGTAGAGTTTCAGGAAATCACCAGGGCAGGATGAGTAGTGCTAGGCAGTTTAATAGAGAACACAAATTGTGTCCCCCCTTACACTGGGCCTCCGTCTGGGGAGCCTGGTGTGGGGCTGGGACACCTTACTCCTCAGGTTGAACTCTGCAGCTAAGATACCCGCCATATTTCTTAAATGCCACAGCATGAGTGTGGGACCAGACTGTTCTACATCCCCACCCCTCCTACCAGTCTTGATGTGGCTTCTTATTTACATCCTTAGTTATAAGAATTCTGTTCAGCTAGACTTCAGGTGGTTCTCATTGATTGTTCCATCATTTAGTTGTAATTTTGATGTGATTGTGGGAGGAGGAAAGCACAGAGTTTACCTACTCTGCCATTTGGATTGTGAGTCTTAAGTCAAAAACGTGCTGTTCTTAGAGGCTTGATGGTTTAATAATAGGTGGGACTTAAAGTGTCATCTTATATCTTATCAATAAAGATATAAGAATAAAATATGTATGTGCATAGACTTTGAAATCAAAGAGACCCATGTTCCAGTTTTATTTTGATAAGTTATTTTTAAACTTTTTAATCTTCAATTCCCATAACAATAAAATAGAGGTAGGTAGCCCTACTACATTGTATAATGACTTTAGGTTAAACAGACCTCAGTTTGAATCTTTTAACTGTTACTAGCTTGTGAAAATTTCTTCATCCCTTTCTTTTTTAAAATTAAAAATGGCCATAACATTTAGTTATAAAATTGATCTGAGGATTGATTTATTGAGTTGGCAAATGAAAAAACAAACAAACAAACAAACAAAAAACAACAACGAATAAAATATCTGATATATTGTAAGGGTTCAATAAATGTTAGTTTTCCTCTTTTCTTTTTGGTAATATCAAGAGAGCTAAAATATGATATCAAACAATTGGCAAGATGTTAGCACTGGAAAGAAAATTCTCAGTGTAGAGGAATTATTTTTATTTTTTCAAAAAATAACAGCTATGGCTTGAATTGTTGAATCTTAAATTACCTTCCTAATTTATCTAAAGTTTTGAAGAGCAGATTTCAAAGGGTACACATTCCCTAAGATCAAATATTTAAGTAAAGGTTATCTGAAATAACTAAACCTTTGAAAATACCTCAGAGAGGAATTCTGTTTCCATCAGTATGACAGAAAGATACTCTGAAGGGACTTCTTATTAGAATACAACTTGATCCTAGAAAATTTACAGCAAATATGCTTTTAAAGCACTGTTGTAAACAACACAAATATCCAAGGACAAATAAAAATAAACCAGTGAGGTAAAACTGACACTTGGAAAGAAGTACACACAGAAGCCAGGTTGTATTCAGGAAAAATAGCAATGTCAGATTGAAAATGGAGAAATTAAGCTTGTTATTTTCTACAAGACAGACAGAAGGATGACCCTGAAATCATCCCGTGGATGTATAAACATTCAGGAAAGTTAAAGTGGGATAAGTTTGTTGCTCCTGCTGGATTCTGAAAGAAACTACAAATCCTTTCAGAAAAGTCACCAGAATTTGGTTCCTTAAAGATGCAAAAGAGAGGTTCAACGAAGGCCAAAAGTTGTCTCTGGTTAAAAGGCTAATGAAAGAGCAAAACATGTGGCAAGGCTGACCAAAAAAAAAAAAAAAAAAAAAAAAAAAAAAAAAAAAAAAAAAATGATAAAAGGAAATAGCACACAGATAAATAATATTGGAAAATATGGAAAATAAAAAGAAAACATGCTAAAGAAACATCATGAATTAAAAAGTTAATAAGAGAGTAGTATGAAAATCTCACGTTCAATAAAGATTAAAATGTTAGAAAAAAATAGGCAAGTACCTTGAAATAGATAATTTAATATAAGTAATTCAAGAATAAAGAGGAAATTTAATTTTTCTATAATTAGTATATAAATTGAATATATGATTAAATTTTTCTTACAAAGAAGACACCTTGCTCAGATGATTTTACAGGTGAGTTGAAGCAAAAGTTTAAGTGTTTTATAATTACAATCATAATCAACTTCTTAAACAGAATAAAGAGGAAAAAAGCTAGTTTACTTAATAAATCCTGTATAACCTTGATACCATAAACAAACACAGACCTTGAAGAGATGTGAAAATCTCAAATAAAATATTAGCAGCAACATATTAAAAAGTTGAGGATATATCCTAGGAATGCAGGAGTGGTTTCACATTATAAAATCAATAACTGCAGTTTATCTAATTAGCAGGTTATAAAGGGAAAATCTATAGTTCAATAGATACAGAAAAAGCACACAACAAAATTTATGACCTATTTAATGTATAATCCCCTAGCAAATTAAGGGTAGGAGGAAACTTCCTTAACTTCCTAAAATCTATCTCGCAAAACACTCAGCAGCTATAATTTCCTGTGGTAAAAACTAGAAGTATTTCCTTTACATCATCAGCCAGATAAAGATGACTAAAAATATACTGAAAGTCTTAGCCAGTGCAAGAAAAACAGAACTTGGAGAGGAAAAAAAACAAACTCTTGTTATTAATGAATTAGGTGAATATTTATATAAAGGCCCCCAAAATATCTCAAAACATATCTATAGAAAAATTATTAGAATTAAGAATTTGGTAGGTTACAGATATTGACATAAACAGTGAATTGCACTTTTGTTTATCAATAAAATAGTTACAAACATTTTAAAACAATATTTAACAATAACCAAATTAAGATATCGAGGGATATAGTAGTCAAAAGATATGCAAGAACTTTAAAGAAAAAATATGAAACATACTGATAGATGTTAAAATTTCTAAATAGAAGAAGCAATACACCATTTCAAAGATAGGTGTGCTCAATACCATAAAGATTGATCTACTGGATCAATACATTTACAGCTAAACCAAATAGTTGTGTGTGTTTTTTTAAGGAAATTAACAATAATGGTACTGAGACAACTGGATATCCAAATGGAACAAAAATTGAAATGTAATCCATACATAAACCATCCACAAAAATCGATTTAATATGGATTAAATATTTCAATGTGAAAATCAAAATAAACATGAACTATAAATAAAAATCATTAACTAAATTTAAGATTTATGTTTACCAATAGATACCATAAAGAAAGTTAGAAGGTAAGTGACATATTTTTTGAAAATATTTTCCAACTGCTATAATTGAAGAATTTGCACCCAGAATCTGAATGGATTGTGGGAAGCTTGAAGGCAGCTTTAATGGTATTTATAATGTTGGAGCTCCTGTGATGGTGCATAGGTTCACCAATCTTCATTTGATTATTGAGCTTTGTAACATAGCATGTTACAAATATATGTGTATATATGGGTATATATGCGCGTATATATACATGTGTATATATGTATATGTATATATATGTGTATATGTATATGTATATATGTATATACAAGTGTATATATGTATATGTACGTATATATACATATATATAAATGTCATTATATATATATATATATATATATATATATATATATATATATATATATATATATATATATATATATTTCTGGGTGTATTAGCCACATTTTCATATATCAAATATTCTGTAATAATTGTTTCCATTATATCACAGGAATCTTTTGGTACATTTCCCAGGATTTAGTGTTTAAAAAGTTGTATAGAATTTACACAAAGCAAGAAGCAAAACTGAAGCCAAACATTTAACAAAGTGGTTAATGATCTTAAATTTCTAGAGGAATTTAAATTTAGATGTTTAAATTCATGCCAACTTTATTTCATCAACACTTTTATTAACTGTCATTCTTTTCTTTTCTTTTTTTTTTTTTTTGTTCTTACTCAGAATCCGTCTTGAGTGAAGATACTGAGTTTCTGTTTACTTTTCAGTGATCTGTGTTTAGCTGATGTCCACTCCCGCTCATGTCTCTGGGTTAATAGATACAACATTTGGCACATGGACATCAGTGCACACAAAGCACACTGCCAGCACCAGCAGCTTGCACAATCTGTGCTTGGAAATTTACATTGATCATAATTACTGCTCCACCTGTATTAAATAAAGCTCTTCTAACCTTAGGAACAAAAGTGGCTTCCCAATGTATCAGTGGCAGCACACTAAGTTTGTCTAAAAAAAAAGTGGAACAACAAAGCACTTTTTAATATGTAATTTAGTAAACGACATCAACTTGTTGATTATTAAAAATATAGAGCAAATATACCTATTAGCATACCAGTGGTTTTTGAGTGTTTATCAAAATATTGTAATCTATATCTTGGGTGAATCTGTAAAGAGATCTCAGTAATACGTTCCTAATTATTTCTAAGATCCACATTTAGTCAAGCAATCAGCATTTATTCAGGATCTATTTTATTTGCAATAATCAAGGTGCTATATATATAACAGATATGAAACCTGAGGATGTGCCCTTGAGTATGCTCCTTAACTGGAGAAAGGAACCAAGCAGAAACTACCTGTTTTATTTTTCAGAGTAAAGATTTACATACTGGAAAAGTTAAGAAACATTCAAACCATGGCAAATTTCACATATGTAGGTTTTATTTTCAGTTTTACTTATGAATGGATATATTCCAAAATACCAGTAGTCTCTTGGATGGTACTCACTGCACATTTTATCATAAAATATTAGCATGTTGGTAAATTATTCTCATTTAAAAACATCTAAATATTAGCATTCATGGTTGCATAATGTCTACTTCTTTTCTATCTCGCCTATGTTTTCTGCCTTTGACTTAGGCCAAGAAATAGCCAGATAATAGGGGGAATATAAAAATTCAAAACTAAAAAACAAGACAAAACAATAACAAGACCAAAGTAATGAAATGTAGTGGAATTTATAACATAATTAAAACTTAGTTTTGAGCTATCATATAAGCAGATGATAAGGCAGTTTGAAGACTGTTTCAATTTCACTATATGTCATGCTGTGTAGAATTTGAACATCAAAGTCTTTGCTTATGCTGTTTCCACTTCCTGGGGCTGTCCTTCTCTCTGCCCCACCCCCCCTGACTTTCTTTTCCTCTTGACCTGTCTAAAATGAACTTATTATTCAAGTCATATAAATATCTCTAACTCTGTAATCACTTCACTAACCGCAATTCCCAATGGGTCAGGGTTCTCCCTTTGGTTCTCATATCACTCTGTATTTGCCACTATATATACCATCATTTATTAAATAGTTTGAAATTACACTGTAATGAGTTTCTGTATTAGGTGTCAGCTTCTTTAAAATACTGAACAGATTGTTCATTATTTTTTCTCTTGTGGTCACGATGTCTGATGCATAATAGACACTCACTAAATATTAGTTGATTATTTTTTTCCAAAATCATGCATACAACTGTAAGTCCTTTCTATATTACTTGGTAGGGAAGTTGTTGTTTGGAAGTAAATGGTAGATTTTGTTGATGGCCTTATCTTCACAATGCTTTGGAGGGAGAGCGGATTCTCTACATCACATGTTACATCTCCAGAAAAAGCATCCAAAGTCAAAATAGATTAAGACCTAAACATAGTGATATCATTGGAATCTGTGTTCTTAACAAGTACCTTATGTCCAACGTTTTGCAAAAATGTGCAGGCACATTAATTACTTATGTATTTATATAACAATCATACAAAATTTATCTACTTTAACCCAGGCAGAGGAAGAGATATAAAGGGCAAATTTTCTTTCAAAAATGTAACTTCAAGGACCCAGCAGATATTGTCAGATCAAACTGCCAGGGGATAGAATAAAGAGCAGAAATCAGAAGACTGGGTATTGTAACCTTGCTTGTATTTTCATGTAGACTATAGCTTGTATCTCAATATATTTTCCTCATAAGAGAAACAATGATCATTCAAACAAATAATATTTAATATTGTACAAACTCACGATTTTTTCACATACAGATCTCTTAAAAAATGTATATTTTCTAGAACAAATCAGAAGAGGTTGTGATGCTAACGGACTTCTTGGTAAAGCTTTAACATGTAGCTTTGAGAGGAATTTTGTGGAAACTTATGGTCACTTGATATTTTGAAACTAACTTACCAACTTTTCATAGATTATTTTTTCTTTGCTGTTTCATCAGAATTAGTTGAGTGATATGTTATATTCTATCTGCCTATTGTGCCACAAAGAATAACATGATTGATGAAGTTAGAATGCTATTATGTTGAAGCACTGTATGTTGAGGTCTCTGTGCATTTGGTTTCATAGCAAAAAATTCATGAAGTGGAACATTAAAATGTTCTATAGGAAAGTCCCATAAATTTTCATATTTGTAAGACATTTTATATAGCCACAAAAATAAAAATAAAATATGCCATTGAAATTTAGTTTCTAACATATAATGTTTTTCCTCATGCAATGAGGTGCAAAGTTTATAATTCCATTTACTGCCTTTCAGTTTCAAACTCCTACTGCTAAAAAGCAATCAAGCAATCAATGCAGGTAGCAGGTAGTGCTGGCATTATATACATTATTAGTCTTTTCTTGGCAAAGTAACTTTACTTTCAAAATAACAGGAAATAACAAGTAGAGCCACATAGTTTGGCCAAGAATATATTTTTTTTAAATGTATATTATGTGTTCTAAAGATTAGATTTTTTTCAAAATCAATTTTTTGTTTTTCCAGATGAAAGCACTTGAAATCTAGTTACTGCCAATATGAGATTATCAATTAAAATAAAACTTGTCAGACAAAAAAGAAATAACATATTTACCATATTGTCACATTAACATTGTTATCTTCAAGCGAAGCAATGTCTTTCATTGTGAAGGAACTCCAAAAATTTTATACAATTTCCGTCTTATCCAAACAACATGACACATAGACATTCATTGTACAGAAGGGAAAGACAATAATAGTTTAGTTTATTATAATCAGTCTCAGAAGATTTTGATAGAGAAAATGATATTTGCCTCAAAGGAATTGGAAGGAATTTAGTGAGGAAAATGGTAATTAATGATACTGAACTCAAGCCAATACCTTAAATTATCCAGATAAAAAATGTTCGGAATTCTTCATTGCTTCCATGGGTTTCCTGACCTTGCTTATTATATACACCAGATATGCACACTCTGAGCTATCTTTTCCAGTGTTAGACCTAACTTATGCATGTAAACTTTGTAGCTGGCCATGAACTTCTCATTTATGCAGAAACAACTTTGCAGTTATTTGTTACACAAACCTATTGAGAGCATACTAGCCTGCTGGCTTGTGTGTGAACATTTTGCGGAACAGCTGCTCTGGCTTTAAAATTTGGACATTCCACTGCTGTTGGAAATACCAACAGAAAATGTGGAAGGTACAGGAAAGAATGTTTACTTATATGTAATCATTTCTAACTTGAAATTTATATTTTTTCTTTATAAGTTATGGAATGGATATTATTGTCAGAAAATAAAAATGAACGGTACCTAAAAACATTTGGCTTCATAACGTTTAAAACTACATAAAAGGACGTGTGTGTGTGTGTTTGTGTGTATCAGCAGCAGTAAAAATAAGAAAATAGTAACAATTATAAATAAAAGAGATTATAAATTATTAAAATAAAATAATAAGAGGCTATAAATTACGAACATCTTCTGGAGGATACAAGTGTACAAATATTACGTATACAAAAGGATGTTGTAAGTTTTTTTTTTTTTTCTTTTTCCTGAATCATGACGGGTTGTAACCTAAAAGTTTTTAAAACAGTGTTTATTTAAAGAAGTGGTGCTTGTTTAAAGGAAACAATGTATTGTGCATTCATACAATGGAAAACAACACAGCCATTACAAGCAGTCCATTTTTATAGGTGTAAAAATTTTCCACACTGAGTTATTGAGTGAATAAATAAATTACAAATAAGTGTTTTTAATATGATGCCACTTATATAATGGTACTATAATATTATGTTCATGTATGTGAGAGAGAGAGAGAGAGAAAGAGAGAGAGACAGAGAGAGACAGACAGGGAGAAGATATAGTCTATTAATCAGGGCTTTTAAGTAACAAAATAATCCTCACATTTTAATGGTACTTTTTACGATATTCATTTCTTGTTTATGTGATGTGTCAGTTGCTGTGGGCTGTTTTCTGTAGCTCTGTATTACTTTTGTATTGCTGTGTAACAAATTACTACTACATTCCTTTGTCATCTCTTCATTCTCTAGGTCAAAAGTCCAGGGGCCTCAACTAGGTTTTTTTGTTTCAGGCCTGTCTAGGCCCAAGTCAAGGTCCTGGCCAGTTTGGTTTCTCATCTGGAAGTTCAGGGAAAAAATCTGCTTCAAAGTTCATTCAGGTGTTTTATTTAATTCAGTTGCTTACAATCCTAGAGTTGATGTTCCCTTTCTCTGGTAGGCAGTCAGCCTTTTTCTTGCAGTGTCAGGGATCACTCACCTCCTAGAGGCTGCCCTCAGGTCCTTGCTCTGTGGCCCCCTCTACCTCAGCAATAGAGAATCTTCCTTGCATTGAATTTCTCTCGTGCATTCACTATCTCAGATTTCCTCTTCTACTGTCTCAGAAAAATGTCTCTGCTGTTAAAAGATTCGTGTGATTAAGTTAAGCCCATCTGTATAACTTCCCTGTCTTAAAGTCAATTGATTAGAAACCTTAATTACATCTTCAAAATCTCTTTTGCCTTGTACCAGAACGTAATCATGGGAGCAACACCAGGAGACAGAGGTCTTGGGGGCATGTTAGAATTCTGCAAGGATACAGGCAAGGATAGCACAGGTTCTATTCCATTTTATTTCATTCCAGATCTCAGGGACCCAGGTTGAAAGAGCAGCCCCTGTATAAGACATTCCTTTCTAGCTGAATAGAAAAACAAAACAATAACAACAATAACAACAACAAAAAAACAAGAAAGCAGGCAAAAATAGCTTTTGTGCAGACAAGGTGTGCATCATGTCTCTTCACATGCTATGGGCCAAAGAAAGTCACACAGGCCAGCGCAATGTCAATGAACAAGGATATATATTTTCTCACAGGAGGAGCACAAGTGACATGGCAGCTTGACTTATACAGGCAGAAGAGTAGGGTAATACCTGGGAACAGTAATTCAAACTACCAGGCATGGGCGAGACACCTAGATATATACTTACTGAAATAGCACAGTGTTGAGTCCTGGATGGAACAAACATGATTTTTCATTTTTTTATTTTGTGTTCTCTATTATATCTATTTTTCAAAAATTGTGATTTTTTTTTTTTTTTATAATTGAGTAAAACAACATTTCATTTTGGAAGAATATAAAACATAAATCAAAGAGTTAAGGATTTTTCAAATCTGTTTTACAGGCAAGGAGAGGAAGCCAAGGGAAAGCTGTGTTTTTTTTTAGTTGTAAGTAGTATTTATAAACTGCATTTTGTTTCTAAGGATTTTAAAGTATGTATTTTTAATTTAATCTTTGATGAATCTTATAGAAGAATTGTTACTATCTATGTTTTATTTATAGGAGAAAATGAGGCTCAGAGATTTTTAATGAAACTTCCAAGGACAGAATTGGAAACCAGATTTTTTAGACTGTGAATTATATAGCCTTCCAAAATACCATGATACCTCACATTTATGTACAAATTAATAATATCTAATATTTATGGGCACTTAATATATTCCACACACTTTGCACGGAGTTCTCACAGCATTCAGTGAAAACTCCTCCGCCCCTCGATATTCTTACATTGCTCTTAGAATATACCATGATATATGGCCCACTAATAAATAAGAAGTAGAAATGATTCAAATGCCCAATGTAAAGGACAGCAGTTTTCTTTGTACTTCAATTACAATTTGAATAACAGGCCGCAACAATATCAAAATACAAGCATAAAGGTTTTAATAAAAGGCAAGAAAACTTGGCTGTTTTGTATTAATCGATATGTATATGTACTAGTCATGCATTGTGACGTGAATGCTGTAACCCCTACCTTTGCAATTATCTTTAATTTACACTAGGCCATCCACATTGGCAAGAAACTCAAATTAGATTATGCTTTGGGGATGCCTTCCTCTTCCTTTCTCTTGTGTTAAGATTTATGATCCTTATATAGTCCAAAATAAAAGGGACATCTCTGTTTTTTAACTTACATAGCCCCACTAATTTCCTACCAAAACTTACATGTGTGTTGTTGTTGTTCTTGATAATGATGATGATGATGGTAGCGGTGATTGAGTTGAAGGGCATTATCAATTTAATTCCCAAATTCATGACACTTCTTAAAATATGTGATTCTTCATAAATGTTTGAGTGTATTCTCACTAACCTTTTCCTGAAACTGGCTTAGTATAGGGCTAAAACTGAAATAAAATTAAGCTGACTACATTGAGAGAATTGTGTGCGTGTATGTGAGAGAGAGAGAGAGAGAGAGACACTATGGTGTGTAGGACAAAGAAGGGATGTCTCTACCTACCTAGATTAAGCTGAGTTGGAAGAAATTAACAAGCAGAGATTAAAGTTTGTAAGAAACCAAAACATCAGGCACTCATAGAGCTAGATTTTGTTTGAAATGCATCAGGAGATGGAACTAGTCAGCTGGTCAGTAGTGACAAGATGCCTCTTTATCACAGCACATACCTGGCCTTAATCCTCTCCTCACCCTCACTCCCACACCAGCAGCTAACTTAAGTATCTTTATATCCTGAAAAACATCAGGGGTCCAGTTTCCATTTGATGTCTCTTTCCGTAGTAGAGATAATAGTTTTCCTAATTATGTTTATCATCTCTCTTAATACCATTCATTTAAAAAATAGATATTATAAAGATAATACTAAATATATGGTGCAGCTATCCTTCACCTCTGATAACCTTTAGCTTTGTCTCCGCCACCCTTAGAATATTTTAAGAATGTAGACACACAGAATGTATTGGGATCATATACCATTTCCCTTCACCCATTTGTTTCTAATGGTTGAAGGGAATATAAAAGAATCAATTTTGGAATGTGTAAGTTTAATTCCTAAAAAGTGTTTTGTATCAACTACTTATTTTCATTTATGTCATAATAACAAAAATGGAAAACAAAAATATTTAAAGTACATAGTAAAAATAACATTATTCTTGCATTTTTCCTTTTTTTGTTCTTTGGAGAGCAATTACTATACGATGAAAAGCCTTGACAGCATCTGGCTCCTTGGCAAGTCCCAAATACAGCCGGCAACCCAGAGATACTGAACGGCTGGCAGATGGTTCAGATACTATGGATAAGCTTTCCATTTCAAGTAATCTAAAATTGCCCCCATTCTTTATATTAAATACATTCAAGTTTCCGTATGTAATAAATTCATGATTTACATATTTATGTACGTATGTATACATATTGGTAGATATGTGTACATACTATATAACAGATACACCTACATATTTCTTTTTTCTTTCTAATAATGTAATTCATTAATTTGCCTATAATCTCAGTCATTTCCATATTTAAAATTTGTTCATTGTCTTTCTGAGTAGCTACATTTTATCATAGACACAGCAGTGACACTGCAGGCAAGCTTCTATTCTTTGTGTATATTCACCACAGGGATGAATACCTTTTGTTTGCTTCTGAGTAAAAACTTGATGATTTTAGGACAAAAACCTTCCCCAAAATTCGATGTCTCCTAGTCCTTTAAAGACCATGGATTTGTTTTTACTAATAAGTAATTTAGATTCCAAATCTCTTGACCAAGATGCTTGTGACCTTGCATGTATGCCATGTGGAAATCACCACAGGAACAGACTGCTGAACCAAAGGCAAACAAACAGAGCTGGATTGTTGCCTCCTCATACATCTGAACTTGAGGCCGGTGGGTAACTGCCAAGTCATAGTGAGTATTCAGACAGCATGAGTGGTGAGCCGCTGAGGCGAGAAGTATTATTCAAAGATTTGATTCATTAGAAACCATGCTATTTAGATATGCTCTAAAATAAACCACTTTATATAAAATCCATAATTTTAAAATACTGTATTAAAATTATTTAAAAATTCTTCATTGTTTTGTTTTGCCATGGAGATTTAAAATTTATGGTTGATAGTTTGTTTTTTTTTTCCATTAAATTTATTGTTTTTGTACCATTCCTTATCAATTAACTAAAGAAATAATTTCTGTGATATTAGGAAACTTTATTTCCATTTACTAGCTTAAAAAAATGATGATTTTTCAGTGACACTTTAAGTATGTATCATCTCTTGTTACATATCTGGTGTCAAGATTGAGCCATCACAAGTAGCTCTGTCTATGTTGAAATCACAGTGTAATTTACTTTTAGTTTTGAAAAAAAGAAAAAAAAATGTATAAAGGTTTTATTCTGAGTAAATACACCAATCAACTATTTTCCTGTAAGAACTTATATTTGGAGCAATACAGGTAGGATATTAAATATGAATTCAATGTTTGAATATATGTTAGATTGCATATCTGCTTCCCTGAATGGAGACATCAAAAATTAGGTAGTCATCAGATTAGTTAGCTCAGTGATTCTCAATTTTAGTGGAACATCACATGCATGGCAATTGACTTAATTTTGAAGCATTTCACGCCATTACTGCTATATAATTCAGGAGACTGTGGATTTTGTTTTGTTTTGTTTCCTGTTTTATCTCCAGTGTAGAGAATGGCACAGGACACATAGATGCTCTGTAATAAAATGTTTAAATTAAGACTTATTAAATAAATGCTGGTCAATAATTTGTTTATACATTTTGATAGAATTTAGAAAGATGCAGAATAAGATTTGTTATTAAAATTTTGATGAGCGATTATGTGTCACATATGGAATTTTAAAGTAGAATTGAAGATAGTGCAAAGTATAAGTCAGAGATAGAAATTGGGAACAAGGAAATAGTGTTGGAAACACTTAGATTTAAAGAAACAGGGAGGACATCATTTTCATCTTAGCAATTTAGAGTGATGACTTCTCTTCGTAAAGAAATGATCTGATATAGTAAAATAAACCTCCATTGGTCATATTGTCCTCCTTCTAATTCAGTGTTGACCAAAGAGGTATTACATGGGTGATATGTGAGATAACATTTAGGTGACACTCCCAGTGCAGACTTTGTGGCCTACTAATTAATTTCAGATGGTGTCCTCTAGCCTATACAAAGGGAGGGGAACCTTGTAGAACTAGTTTGATCTCTGTTCCATAAAGATGAAAAAGGTCATTAAGTGATGTAGGGAACAAAAACTTATTGCATTTACCTCTATGGTTCTCCACTATGGACAGTTAATGGGAAAGATATCTGCCTATTCTGCTTCTTTAAACCAAGGAAAGGCAGTTTTGAAGGTTGCAACAATCAAATTCTGCTCAGAAAAATAGAAACTATGGGAAGTATCTAAACAGGGAATTTAATTTAGAGAATTGGTTAGAGAGGTATTGGTTGCAAGGCCAGAAAAAAACAAATGAGAACATTGATGTAACAAAGCAATATAAAATTCGGGAAGGAGATAAAACTCAAGACGTTAGGAAAACAAGGTTTGAAATAATCAGAATTTACACACATGAAGGAAGAGCACCTTGGAGCTCACTCAGGCCCCAAAGAAGCTTCTGCACCCAAGCACCTGGAACACAGAGAGAACAACTACAAAGCGTAGAGACCTAGATCCCTGAGTAGAGAGAATGCAATTACACTGGCCCAGTTAGCTGAAGATTAGAACCAACTGCTTTTTCTGAGGATGAAATCCCGCTGATGAGGGCAAAGCCAATTGGAAACAAAGGAAACAGGAAGAAATAAGTCTCTTCTTTTCAACCTGTCGTATCTCCTATTGGAAGAACCTAATAGGAAGTCAGCTAATTCAAAGAAAATCAGATTTCAGAGTTCCAGCAACAACAATGACAACATTACAAAACAGAGTGTAGATGAATGAACTTGGGTACTAGCTTAATAACTGGCACAAATTTGGAAGCTTATGTTAGTATTTTCTCTTGTTTAATCTAAAACAAAACAAAAACAGGAGAACAGGACACAGAATAGTAACTCCATTTTCAAAGAAATAACAAGTAAACAAATAACCATATAGATGGAAAGCTTCCCAAGAGTAGTGGTTTCAGTAGGAAAGGAAGAAGTTTGCTTTTAGTTGAAGTTCTCAAAAAAAAATCTAACAAACTAAAATTTCACCAAGATGAGACATAACCAAAACACTTATTTGCAACATTGACAAATTCCCAGCAACTTAAAAATACTGAAAAAAACAGGTATTCAGGAGTTGAAGGAGGAAATCACTCAGACAAGCCACATATTCATTAATCAAAATAACCATATGGCTAGAAGAGTAGTCTGAGTGATGAGGTGAGACTTAAATCATTAATACTGCTTTATATCTGCCTATATCTATTGATGGGGAGAAGTAAACATTAAAAACAAACAAATAAAAATACACACTCTTACTTACAAGGAATAAGAATATGTTCTTTCCCTTATGGATCAGATACAAATTGTCTCACTGGAAAAAGCTCCCCTTCTTTAGATGAGTAACCCAAAGCAAACTAGATCAGTATATTTACAAAAAATGGAGGAAATAAACCAGAAATGAAATACACGAAAGATGAATTCTCCTAAGAAAAAGTGTTTCCATGATACAAATAGCATGGGATCATTTGCATTAATATGAATGTAAAATAAAATTTAAAGCAATATAACTTATAAAAAGACCATCAAGCAGAGACATAAGGACTCAGAAAATTTAGGGGGAAAATAAGAAAAATATTTTAGAAATAAAGATATATTTGAAGGAAAGAGAAAAAATCAAAATTGCTAAAAATGATGTAAGGGATAATAGGTGACAAAAATAAAGAAAGAGAAAAACAAAGTGGAACTGCATAGAGTTTAAAGATCCACATTGTTTTCCCTAAGAAGAAACTAAAATAAATAAGCAGAAGTTAATAAATGTAATTTATGAAAATATGTCCAGAAAGAAGTGATTATATAGATTTACAAATTAAAAGGACATACTATGGTCTGGGAAAATTTGGCTCAGATAGTCAATACTAGCATATATATATATATATATATATATATATATATATATACACACACTATGAGTATATATATACTCATAGTCAATACTAGCGCATATATATAGCGCATATATATAATATATATATTATATATATACATATATATATATATATATATTCATAAAATTGCTTACTGTAATTTTAGAGAGATTTGCTTGTTTGCTTAAACAGGCAAAGAAATCAAGTTATGGGCTGGCCTGGTGGCTCAGGTGGTTGGAGCTCCGTGCTCCTAACTCTGAAGGCTGCCTGTTCGATTCCCACATGGGCCAGTGGGCTCTCAAACACAAGGTTGCTGGTTCAACTCCTCGACTCCTCCGGTACTGCAAGGGATGGTGGGTTGCGCCCCCTGCAACTAAAAATGGCAATTGGACCTGGAAATGAACAGTTCCCTGCACAACTAAGATGGAAAGGACAGCAACTTGACTTGAGAAAAGTCCTTGAAGTACACACTGTTCCCCAATAAAGTCCTGTTCCCCTTCCCTAAAAAAAAAAGAAATCAAGTTATGTAAAGAGGAAACCATCAGGCTAGCTTATATTACTTAACAGTATCATTTAATGATAGAATACTCATGTAGTGGAGTAATGCCTTTAAAAATATTTAAAAAAAAAGAAAGCATCCTCCAGTTTGTTTGTTTTTTGTTTGTTTGTTTGCTTGTGTGTTTTTCTTAATGTATAAACCATCTTTCATTCTAATGTAATGCCAACATATATTTTTGAACATACAAGATATCAAGTATCAGGAATAATTGTTATTATGAGAACTTCTTCAATAATTTAAATAATAACATTTTATAAACCTCTAACATGAAGTAAACATGGATTGTAATTTATTTAAACACTAAGGCTAAAAACCTTGGGTAGTAATTATAACTTACGGCAATGAAAAAATTTTCTTATTTAAGTTGGAAGAGGAAGAAAAAGAGAAGTTGTGAATTAGCAAACTGATTATCTCTTCTCTTATGGATGAGGGTTAAAGATAAATAGATAGATCAAATAATGGAACTTTAAATATATTTAATAATAACAATATATTTTTAAATAATATAATCATGTTAAATAGCATGAAGGGGCAGAACAAGAGGAGAGGTAACGGATAATAATTTTAATTTTGATATTAGAAAGGATTTAATTGATAAAGCAAAAAACCATACAGAAGTGAGATGTACAAAGTTATGGTTGTAAGATAAATACACAAAATAAACATGAACATTTAAATTATCAGAAAAATACATACACGTGCATGCACTCATAAGAAAACACACTAGTGTAATTTTTTTGGTGCCATGAAAATATGAGGCACTGTTAAGGTCTAGAATCGACCTCCCCTCAATTGGACAGAGGACACACGCGATAATGCAAGTCACACAGCGAGGTTTATTTCCAGCTAGCTGGGGTCCAAGTATCTGCCCGACGCAGCGGGTTTCAACAAGGACCCCGACCACTCAAAGCCAAGGGTTTATATAGCATCTTTAAAGCATCTAGTAATTTTCCATAGCTTCAAAGAGTATACATATCATGGGCTTGTTCCACATTCTGGGGATTTGACAAGATAAGCTGGCTTGTACCCCACCCAGTCAGCAGTTAACAAGATAAGCTCTTTTCAAACAGGGCATCTGGTCCACACCCTGTTAAGGTCATCCAGAAAATGGCTTCCTTTCTTATGCTAACCTACTCTTACATTCCCCCCTTTTGTTGTTTATAATGAGGAATCTTGCTCATGCACGGGCTGATCGTAGAGGCCCTCAGGGGCAGGCAATCTCTCATACTGTTGTCTTAGGACCATGAGCTGGACAGTATTAACACGATCTTTCACAAAATTAATAAGCTTGTTTAAAATGCAAGGGCCAAAGGTTAAAATAAGCACAAGCAAAACAAACGGGCCAACCAAGGTAGAAACTAGGGTGGTGAACCAGGGGGACCTATTAAACCAAGCCTCAAACCAGTTCTCCTGAGCTTCCCTCTCCCTTTTTCTCTTGGCTAAACCTTCTCTCACCTTTGCCATGGAATCCCTCACTACACCAGTATGGTCAGCATAAAAGCAGCACTCTTCTCCTAACGTGATACACAGTCCCCCTTGCTGGAGGAATAACAAATCAAGCCCTCTTCTATTCTGGAGTACTACCTCGGATAGGGAGGTGAGCGATTTTTCTAAATGACTAATAGAGTTTTCTATTCTTTCTATATCCTCATCTATGGCTGCCCTTAAGGAGGTCATTCCTGATTGTTGAGTAACCAGGGAGGCTATGCCGATCCCAGCCCCGGCTACTCCTACGCTGAACAGGGTAGCAATGGTTAGTGCAGTGATGGGCTCTCTCTTACGTCTCTCACTTTTGTCTCCATACCAATGTGAATACATACTCTCCTCAGGGTGGTAGAAAATGCGGGATAGCACAGTTACTAGGACACAGAATTCATTAGAGGCACGAAAGAGTGCGGTTGATAGGCACTGAGTGAGGCCTGTCTTTGAACATACCCACCATCCATCAGCTCTGGGGATTAACCACTTGGTGTCACTTTTCCAACTAGGGGTGCTGTCTATGGAAGCACATAAACCCTGTCTAGCCTGGGGCACCTTCCCTAGACAGGTCCCATGACCGCGCACTAGTTGCAGGGTTAAACCAAATTTACGGTCTCCCCATGAACACTGAGAGGGGTTCTCACCGTTGGAGGCGTGGTAGGTGGCATTCAATCCTATAGCTTCATAGAACGGGGGCTTCACACCATAGCACAGCCAACAGGAGGTTGTGAGGTTAGGACTGGTGGCGTTAAGGGTCACATATATGGCGCGCACCAGTTTCCACAAGGAGTCTCCAGTGTCCTGCGTAGTGGGTGTCGAAGGGTTTACCAGGGTCCTTGTCTGGGGTCCCGCTGTCCCTTCTGTGGTGTTATCCCCTGACTTACCTGGGCTCTTGGTAGGGACAGGAGGGGCCTGTACCTTATTTGGACCTACCGGAGCACTGCTTGCCGGTGGCATCTCAACCCTCAACCTGACAATAATAGTGGATCCCGCATGTCCCTTGTATTTGTAAAACACCACTCCCCACACTTTTCCTCGAATCCAACTTTGAACCCCTTCTTGTTTTCCCTGGTCAGTGAACCTAACTTGGATCCTGTCTGAATCTTTAGGGGAACAGGGACCTGTAAAGAGAGGAACGGCAGCCCCTTTTGACTCCCCTCGATTAACAAAGGCAAATTTGAGGGAGTCAGGTCGTGATACCGACCATTTCCAATCTCCGTCATTAGAGGTGACACAGCCCCATTTTTTACAGAAAAAATATTGGACCCCCCCACAATGTCGGCCCTTAGAATGTTCCGGACAGGCATAAAATCCATAGCTTCGGGCTAAATTGGGTGCCATGGACCTGTATTCAGGGTTGATATCTCTGAAGCAGAAGTATAGGTCTGGCCACCACGTGGACAGTGGAGCCATGCGGGTGGTTTCACTGAGAGTTGCACCTGTCCCTCCATCGGTCAGGATCCATGTCTGCTTATAAGGCCGATGGGCATTGGTCTCCAAGCCTTCAAATGTCATGGTCCCCGTGTGGCTCCTCATCCAGATGTTGAGCAGAGTCAGGGCTAGCAGCCACTTCATCATTGAGCGAGGCAGGGGGCGAGGTGCTTCCCCGAGGTCGGGAGAGCTGCAGCTTCAGAGGGTTATCAGGGTGTCGCCGCGCGGTCCACTCCCCAGCTTGTGTCTGCTCCAGCCGATCGGCTCGGCGCACGTGAGAGTGATGGACCCAAGGCCCAATGCCGTCAACCTTTAAGGCAGTGGGAGTAACCAGAAGAACCATATAAGGACCTTTCCACCTTCCTTCCAGGGTCCTGGACCTGTGTCTCCTCACCCATACCCAATCCCCTGGAACGATGCCATGTTCCGGGTCCGGTGTGTCCTCGGTCTCATACAGGGAATGCACGAGGGGCCATATCTCATGCTGGACCTCCTGCAGGGCCCTCAAACTGGCCAGGTAATTAGGGGCCACACTGGGGTCATGATCTGGTAGAGTACGAACAATAATGGGGGGTGGTGCCCCATACAGAATTTCAAAGGGTGTCAATCCATGGACGTATGGTGAGTTCCGAACCCGGAAGATGGCATAGGGTAGGAGGGTCACCCAGTCCCCGCCAGTCTCAATGGCCAATTTAGACAAAGTCTCCTTTAGGGTCCGATTCATTCTCTCTACCTGCCCTGAGCTCTGGGGATTATATTCACAATGTAACTTCCAATTGGTCCCCATTGCTCGGGCCAGTCCCTGTAGGACTTTACTGATGAAAGCTGGGCCGTTATCAGAACCCAAAACCTCGGGGACCCCATATCTGGGAATAATTTCCTCTAACAATGCCTTAGCAACAACCTGGGCCGTCTCCCGTTTCGTGGGGAAGGCTTCCACCCAGCCTGAAAACGTGTCAACCATTACTAGCAAGTACTTATACCCATACCTCCCAGGCTTTACCTCAGTAAAATCCACCTCCCAACTCCGTCCCGGCGCTCTCCCCCGTACCCTTGTACCTGTATGCAGGGGCCCCTTCCTACTGGGTTTCATAGCCTGGCACCCAATGCACTGATCCACAATCTCCTGGATCTGAGCCGTTTGTCGGGGGAACCGGAGGCAGGCGGACTCGAGAATCCTTAGCAACTTCTTTTTTCCTAAGTGGGTGGCTTGGTGCAGGTTAAAAAGGAAAAACAGTCCTAGTTTTGCCGGCAGTATCAATCTTCCCTCTGCATCCCGCCGCCACCCATGCTGATCAGCCTCTGGGCAGTGGTGGCTCTGGATCCACCGCAGGTCCTCCGGAGTGTAGTCGGGTCGCGGGGGCAGGCGCGGGAGCTCGGGTGCCGGCAGGGTGAGTGCCAAAGCTGATGAAGCTACTGCTGCTGTCTTGGCGGCTTTATCCGCCTGCCGGTTTCCTTCAGCCTCCGGGGTCCGGGCAGACTGGTGCCCAGGGACGTGGACAATCGCAACTGCCCGAGGTTTTTGCACGGCCGCCAGCAGTCTCTGTACCTCTGGGAGATTGCACAGAACCTTTCCTTCTGCCGTAACAAAGCCTCTCTCCCGGTAGATAGCGCCATGCACATGGACAGTGCCGAAAGCGTAGCGGCTATCGGTGTAGACAGTTACTCGTCTCCCCTCGGCCCGTTCTAGCGCCTCCGCCAGCGCGATCAGTTCGGCCTTCTGGGCTGAGGTCCCCGGGGGAAGCGGGGCGCTCCAAATGATGCTCCCGCTCTGGTCTACCACCGCCGCGCCCGCCCTCCGCACCCCGTCCATAATGAAGCTGCTTCCATCAGTGTACCATACCAACTCACTGTTAGGAAGGGCGGCGTCCTGGAGGTCGGGGCGCACCTGGGTGACTTCTGCCATGATCTCCTGGCAATCATGCAGGGGGGCTTCCAGATCCGGGGTCGGCAGGAGGGTGGCTGGATTCAAAGCGGTAGGTTGGGCGAAGATGATCCGGGGTGCATCTAGCAGGAGTCCTTGGTAATGGGTTAGGCGGGCATTGGTCATCCACCTACCAGGAGGATACTTCAGGACCCCCTCGATCGCATGGGGGGTCACCACCTTCAGATGTTGCCCGAAGGTGAGTTTATCCGCATCCTTCACCATTAGGGCTACTGCCGCGATGATCCTTAGGCACTGGGGCCATCCTGCTGCAACTGGATCTAGCCTCTTGGATAAATAGGCAACCGGACGTTTCCAGGGCCCCAGGCGCTGCATCAGCACTCCTTTTGCTATCCCCCTCCTCTCATCAACAAAGAGAGTGAAGGGCTTCAGGGGGTCTGGCAATGCCAGGGCTGGGGCTCTCAAGAGAGCGGCCTTGAGTTCGTCAAAGGCCTTCTGTAGGTCCGGCCCCCAGGCCCAGGGGCCTTATCCTTGGTTGCTTCATACAGAGGCTTTGCTAGCTCAGCATACCCCAGAATCCACAGCCTGCAGTAGCCTGCGGTCCCTAAAATCTCGCGGACCTCTCGGGCTGAGGTGGGGACTGGAAGTCTAAGAATAGTCTCTTTCATGGCCTCTGTCAGCCATCTGGTTCCTCCTTTCAGTTTATACCCCAGGTAGGTGACTGTTTGCCTGCATATTTGAGCCTTCTTTGCACTGGCCCGATAGCCCAACCGCCCCAGCTCCTGGAGGAGGTCTCCAGTGGCCTGTCGGCACTCGGCTTCGGAGGGGGCCGCCAGAAGCAAGTCATCTACATACTGCAGGAGCGTAACTGAATCATGGCTGCGGCGGAACGAGTCCAAATCCTGATTCAGGCCTTCATTAAACAGAGTAGGAGAGTTTTTGAAGCCTTGTGGTAGTCTAGTCCAGGTCAACTGCCCGGGGGTTCCCGTATTGCCATCATGCCATTCGAAGGCAAAAATGTGTTGGCTGCTGGGTGCCAGGGCTATGCTAAAAAATGCATCCTTTAGGTCTAGGGTGGTATACCAAACGTGTGAAGGGGGCAAGCGACTTAGCAAGGTATAAGGGTTGGGGACCGTGGGGTGGATGTCTTCGACCCTCTTATTCACTTCCCTCAAGTCCTGGACTGGCCTATAATCTTTTCCCCCTGGTTTCTTAACGGGGAGAAGTGGGGTGTTCCAGGCAGAGTGGCAGGGTTTCAGTATCCCAGCTTCTAATAGGCGGTTGATGTGTGGGGCAATCCCCTTCCGCGCCTCGGTGGACATGGGGTACTGGCGGACCCGGATAGGCTGAGCCGAGGCTTTGAGTTCGACCACCACTGGTGCTCGGCTGGCCGCCCAACCCACACCCGCTATCTCCGCCCATGCCTGAGGGTACGTTCTAAGCCAATAAACCATGTCACGAGGCCATTCTGCAGAGGGAGGGTTGTAGGGGTTGTCCTTCAGGGTGAACAGGCGATGTTCATCCGCAAGAGACAGGGTTAAAACATGGAGGGGCTGTCCCTGGCCATCCATTACCTTGATGCCATCCGGCTCAAAGTGGATCTGGGCCCTGATCTTAGTCAGGAGATCGCGCCCCAACAAGGGGGCAGGGCACTCAGGGATAACCAGGAAGGAGTGGGTTACGTGGTGGCGGCCTAAGTCCACCTGGCGCCTACTGGTCCACCGATAAGCCTTGGACCCAGTCGCTCCCTGCACCAAACTGGTTTTCTGAGATAAGGGCTCCGTAGGCTTGTTCAAAACTGAGTACTGGGCTCCTGTGTCCACCATAAATCCCATTGGCTTCCCCTCCACATACACAGTTACCCAAGACTCGGGGAGGGGATCCGAGTCCCGTCCCCCCTAGTCACTGTCCATTCCTGCCAGCAGAACCCGAGCGTCCTGCCCGGTCTGGCCCTGGCGCTTGGGGCACTCCCTCTTCCAATGTCCATATTCTTTGCAGTTTGCACACTGTCCCCTATCCAGTCTGGGCCGTGGTCTCCGAGGTCGGGCTGGTTCGGCTGGACTCGGTCCCACCCTGGCTGTGCCCTGCACACCTGCCAGCAAGATCTTGGCCATCTCCTTCTGCTGCCTCCTGTTTTCCCTACTCTGATGCTCTCTGTCTTCTTTCCTAATTCTTTCCTGTAACTCCTGATTTTCTTTCCTGATTCGGTCCTCCCTTTCTTCGGGAGTCTCTCGAGTGTTGAAGACTCTCTCCGCTACTTTCATTAAATCCCGAATGGTCATCTCTCCCAGTCCCTCCTGCTTATACAACTTCTTCCTAATATCTGGGGCAGCCTGGTTTATAAAGGACATAATTACGGCTGACTGATTCTCCTCTGCTAGGGGGTCCAAAGGGGTGTACTGTCTATAAGCATCATAGAGGCGTTCTAAAAACACGGCCGGGCTTTCATTTTCCCCTTGCATCACAGCTTTTACCTTAGCCAAATTGGTGGGGCGGCGTGCCGCCGCTCGGAGACCTGCCATAAGACTCTGGCGGTAGACTCGGAGACGCTCCCTACCTTCTGCGTTCCCAAAGTCCCAATCCGGTCTATTCAAGGGAAAATGCTCGTCGATCAGGTTCGGCAAGGTTGTTGGCCGCCCGTTGTCGCCGGGGACATTCTTTCTGGCCTCGGTGAGGATCCGTTCGCGCTCCTCGGTGGTGAATAAGGTCTTAAGAAGCTGCTGGCAATCATCCCAAGTGGGACTATGTGTGTGCATGACAGACTCGAACAGGTCAGTCAGACCCCTCGGGTCCTCAGAGAAAGGAGGGTTTTGGGCCTTCTAGTTGTACAGATCACTGCTTGAAAAGGGCCAATACTGATAGGCTCGCTCCCCATTTGGACCAGTCCCTCCTAGTGCTCGCACGGGGAGGATCGGCGCCCCAGCGGAGGTGGAGGAAGACGGTTCCTCCTCCGGGGTCTCTCCTCGGTGTCTACGGGGCCTCAGTCCCCTCGCTGGTCCCTGGGATGGGGCAGGGGGACCCGAGGGAGCCGATGGGGAGGTGGTCGAGTGAGGAGATGCGGGAGGGGCGGCCGCCTCAGGCTGGAGCGGCACCACAGGCGCGTAGGGAGGGGGGGTCTCTTCAAGATCTAGGTCTATCGGGGAGGGGTATATGTTTGACCCTTCCTGCACGATGGGTCTTTGGGTCGGCTTCTCTGGGGGTTTCGGGCCGACCGTAGGCGCCACCGGTTGGCGGGAGGGTCCAGAAACGGTCAAGACCTTAGGGGGATCCTCCGGCCTTTCGGGGATAAAGGGTTTCAGCCAGGAGGGAGGGCTCTCTACCAAGGCTTGCCACATCAAAATATAGGGATATTGGTCCGGATGGCCCTGCATGCCGGGCCGATTAATAATATTTCGGACCTTTTTAATAATGTCTAGGGAAAAGGTCCCCTGGGGGGGCCAGCCCACCTTAAAGGTGGGCCATTCTGCAGAGCAGAAGGTATCAAACTTACCTTTCTTTACTTCCATGCCATAATTATGAGCCTTGGCGCGGATTTCAGGAAAGTGGTTCAGGAGCAGGGTCTTAGGTGTTACCTGAGCCTGTCCCATAATTATCACAAAGAGAAACCAAGAAAAGACGAAAGACAAAGTGCCGGCAAATACACAACTTCGTACAGGACTTTTCAACACGCACCAGCCAGTCAACCACACCACATTCACAGGCGCCGTTTCAATCACACCAGTCACACCACACTCAGGATCCTTACCCAGGGCCCGTTCAAATGGCCGTCCAAATGGCGTTCACTGTGGACGTCGTTGGGCCTCCTTCTCGTCGGGGACATCTCCCACTACTTCCAGTAATGGAGCCTCCAGGGTCGTAACCCGCTCCTTCCTTCCCGTGAGAATTCTTAATTGGGACCGGGCAGAGACCTGTTTCAGTCTCTCCGGCCGAGGGCCTGTTTCAGCCCTCCCCTATTGGGACCGGGCAGAGACCTGTTTCAGTCTCTCCGGTCGAGGGCCTGTTTCAGCCCTCCCCTATTGGGACCGGGCAGAGACCTGTTTCAGTCTCTCCGGCCGAGGGCCTGTTTCAGCCCTCCCCTATTGGGACCGGGCAGAGACCTGTTTCAGTCTCTCCGGTCGAGGGCCTGTTTCAGCCCTCCCCTATTGGGACCGGGCAGAGACCTGTTTCAGTCTCTCCGGTCGAGGGCCTGTTTCAGCCCTCCCCTATTGGGACCGGGCAGAGACCTGTTTCAGTCTCTCCGGTCGAGGACCTGTTTCAGTCCTCCCCTATTGGAGGTGGCCAAACCTCCTACCGCGGTTCTTATGTAAACCTCGGTATCGGGAGTCGTCTGTTCCCTTGAGAGGAGGGGGATCCCGGACGAGCCCCCAAATGTTAAGGTCTAGAATCGACCTCCCCTCAATTGAACAGAGGACACACGCGATAATGCAAGTCACACAGCGAGGTTTATTTCCAGCTAGCTGGGGTCCAAGTATCTGCCCGATGCAGCGGGTTTCAACAAGGACCCCGAGCACTCAAAGCCAAGGGTTTATATAGCATCTTTAAAGCATCTAGTAATTTTCCATAGCTTCAAAGAGTATACATATCATGGGCTTGTTCCACATTCTGGGGATTTGACAAGATAAGCTGGCTTGTACCCCACCCAGTCAGCAGTTAACAAGATAAGCTCTTTTCAAACAGGGCATCTGGTCCACACCCTGTTAAGGTCATCCAGAAAATGGCTTCCTTTCTTATGCTAACCTACTCTTACAGCACAACAAAATATAATAGGAAAAAAACTCAGGTAGATGACCTATGAATGAGTGAAAATATTCTTTAAAACTACTAAAAGAAAAAAAAATTATGTTAAATAATAATAATACTTCAAACTGCTACAGTACAAAAATTGTGACACCATACTGTTTTAAGTACTTTAATTCATCTGATCTGCATTGATAAAATGAAAACAAGTAAACAAAAGAACAGGAAAAAAAAAACAAGCAAACAAGGAAAAAACACACTTTTATGAGGTAATTGTTACTTTATTCCTATTTTTCCAAATGAAGACCCTGAGGCACACTGAGGTTAACTAATATATTTTAGATACAGTATACAAAGGTTTTTAATTAAGTAACCCATAATCTTAAGGAATATGGAAATAAAAATGTGCAAAATTAAATTTGTTCTCAATTAAAGATTGATCTTTACAGCAAAATATATTTTGGAAATAAAGTTACATAGTGCACTTATAATCAGAGTTCATTTTCTTAACCAATAAGCTACATTATTTTTCAAAAATCAAAATCCCATTCTGGGATTTATGCATGTCATGGACCTATAAGCAATTAATTTAGAAAAAATAAAATAATAGACTAAGTTTTATGAGTTAGCTGCAAGCAAACAAAAGTGAAAAGTTCATGATCTTAATTACAGATAAGATTGAATTTAGAAAAAAATCATTAAATGAGATAAAGAATCACATATTAATGTGTTTAATTAAAAGCTAATAACTTAATTTTTAAGAATTGTGTTCAGCCCCTTCTATTCCAAGGAGTGGGTCTTGGCTTAGTGTCGCGTCCCGTGTGACAGGGTTGTGGGGAGCAGGAAGGCATCGCAGGGTTAAGAAAAGACAGTAGCCATGAATAGAGCTCAAGCAGTGCCAAGGGTCTGCAGCCTCAAGGACTGAGCTCCAAATAGGGCCTATGCATAGTTTTTATTAGTTACTGTGGGGAAGTAAAGGAGATAAAGCTTGTCAATCTCAAGATCAGTGATCAGTGAATCCCACACATTACAATAGGAAACTGATTCAAGCCAATCACCGTTGCCTGCAGGCAGCTGAACCATAAGTCTCAGGATGTTTGTACTTCCCCAAGGGACAAAATCTTTATGCATATGAATAGATGGAGAGCACACCATTGAATCACTTCCCTTGCAGGTTTTGGGAAGGAATGCAGCCACAGAGGCAGAGGCTCTCCTTAGCCTGAGGAAGGTGAGGGGCTGTGCCCACCTCTTTGAACCCCATGGGTTCTCCTGTTGGTCCCCACTCGACTGCGCCTGGCTTGATTTGTCCCCCCCCCACCCCCCCACCCCCCGTGAGGAATCTTACTCGTCATTGGCTGACCAGCCATTTTTCTGGGGCCAAACAGGGAGACACAAAGTGCAAGCACAAAGGTGAAGCAAAGTCCCTGAAAGGATCCATCTCACCGACTCTCCTTTCTTTAGGGGCAGGTACATGGAGACAGACAGGTAGGCTGTGTGGCAACAGCTTAGGAGAAGATTCTCTATTTGTGAATTCACCTACTCACTAATATGTGTATATAACCAAATAATCAATACTGCTGTACATTCTCAGGTATGTACAGAACAGTGAAAAATTAGAGTCACCTGATATACAAGTACACTTTCTTCGTTGAGTTCTAATAAGGCGACACTCTGCCTTGTTTCAACTCATACTGTAAACAGGTATCATTTTCGCTCCCTATTTAGTGTCATGCTTTTCACAGTTTATGCTTTTACTTAGTGAGTTTAGTGTTTGTAATCACCCCCAAGTGTAGTGCTTAAGTACTGTCAGTGTTGCTAAGCCCCAAAAGGCTGTCATGTGCTTTATGGAGAAAATAAGTGTGTTAGATAAGCTTATTCAGGTATGAGTTATAGTGCTATTGGTTGTGAGTTTCAAGTTAATGAATCAACAATATATATTAAATAAGGTGTTCTAAAGCAGAAACACATGTACAACAAGATTATGTATTGATCAATTAATGTAATGTTGTGACCAGAGTCTTGCAAGAACTTAACCCTATATTTCCTTAATTGTTTAGTATTTTCCTTAATTGTTCAGTATTTGCCAATTCAGTGGGTCATACTGACTTTATAGAACATAACTACCACAAATAACAAAAGTCAACTTTGTATCAATGGAGCATCCTAGAGAGACAAGAAATACAGTTAGATATTCACAGTCAGTTGATTTTTGACCAAAGGTTATCAATGTAAAAGCTAAAGTTCATATGTCATATATATATATATGACGAGGAGGGCAAAGAAAAAAAAAAAAAAAAGCCGTGCCTCAATTCAGCTTAGGCAAGCTACCTAATAATGGAAGATAAGCAGGTCAGAGCAAAGTGCAGTGGGACATTTTCGGCCAACTGCACAATTCTTCCGTTAAAAACATGTACCCAGTCAAGCTTACCCCAAAACTGGATATCCTGTTGCTGCAGCAAAGATAAGCAGAACATCCCCTTAAGGAAATCTACCCCTGAGAACATCCCCTTAAAAAAACAGCACCCCTTTTTTGTCTCCAAGGCACACCAATCAGAAAAAGGACAAGTAACAGGAAAGAAAAAAAGAATACAAAGGGACGGGAAACAGTGCTCGGGGCTCTTGCTCGCTGCTGTGCCAGTGGAGGCTTGAGCCCAGATTTGAATCTGCAATAAAGTCCTGTTAATTTGTCCAATTCGGCTCCGTGGTCATTTCTTGGGGACTCGCTCCGTAACTATATATATATATGAACTTTACAAAAATCAAATTAGGATAGATCATAGACCTAAATGCAAAAACCAAAACTATAAATTTTGAAAAAAATTAGGAGAATATCTTCCTGATGTTTACCAAGCAAAAATATTTTAGATAGGACCCAGTAAGCAATAACCATAAAAGGGAACAAAATTAAAATAAAATAAATAAAATAAAATAAAATAGATATAATTAATCTAAAATAAAAATAAAATGGGTATAATTAATCTAAACCTAATTCAGAAAATGAATATAAAGGACGTAAAATAGAAGAAAATATTTGGGATATGTACATATGTCAATATATAAATATCTACAAATGCAGTAATTAAAGACCAAAAAACAAAAACAAGAAAACAAACAAAAAAGACACAACAGATAGCAACAAATTAAGGGTGGGTAAAAGACTTATGCAACCACTCAAGCAATTGGACATCAGAAAGGTCATAAGCTCATAATGAGGACTCTGTATAATTAATTATGGAAAAAAATGCAAATTACAACAATACCGTTTTAGACTTCAGGCTAAAATTAAGAAGGTTGACAAAAAATCATTGAAAGATTAAATGCAATTACATTTTTTATAATTTGTTTATGAGAATGTGGACTTATTCAACTAGTTTGCAAATTTGTTTTGCTGTTTCTTATAATTATACACTTACCCTCTGACATAATAATTACAGTCCTAGGTATTTACTCAAAAGAAATGAAAACATCCACAAAGCTATTATGTAAAAAAAACCCATAAAATCTTAAAAAATAATAGTCTCTAATTTGAAATCGCCCACATTTTCATCAACAGGAAGTTAAACAAATTGTGATTTTATTTATATACTACATATAATAAAATATGAACTAATACTCAGTAGCAGAAAGGAATAATCTGATACATGCAACGTGGATGGATTCTGAACACTTCACCTTAAATGAAGAAGAGTACAGACTGACTTCATTTATATGAAGTTCAACAACAGGTTAAATGAATCCAGGGTGACCAAAATCTGAACAGAGATTGCATCCAGATGATTGGGGATGTGTTAAATTGGTATTAGTTACAAGGTACATCTCTGGGTGATAGAAATCACCCAGAGTTACACAGGTGTATGTATTGGCCAAGACTCATTGAATGCTATGATTAAGACCTATGCAAACCACTAGATGTGGTCATGATGATTTTTACCTTGGTTTTTGCAACAATTTGAACTGCTTTCTGTGACTTTAGACTTGAAGTCTTTCAAATCTATTTTCTACAAAGAAGCCAGAGTAAGATCTTTAATCACAAATCCTAAAACTATTTCCTACAACATGTTTATATTCCTACATCTTCTAATTGGGTTTCTCTCATAGCCTGCCAATATTTAGTGTTTCAGCCTTCCCTTGCATTATAGCATGCATCCCATTTGTGTTTTAAAAATAGAAAACTGCTTGAAGTGCAGTTTTCACTGTGCCTTTGTTCATATGGTTTCTTGGGCCTGAATCCCTTCCTCATTTAGTACTTTTCTCACTCTTATGACTACGGCTTATGTTTTAAGTTTTAGCTCAGGAGTCAACTTGAGAAAGTCATCTTAGTCTCTAGGTGAATTAAAGTGTCATACCTGTCCTCTCAGAGTGTCTGTGTCACCCAGTATACTGTAAATTATGAAGGGAAAGAATATATCTTATTTTTATTTATAGACTCCCTACTGTGTAGTTTCTTCTCATAATAAAAAATAAACGAACCCTTTCCTTTTTATTGTCTAGATTCTTTGTGGACAATACTTGCTCAAATTATGCAAAAGAAAAGTCACTGAATTCATCAGTGCCACTCTCCTTGGCTATGCAGGTCATTTTCAATATTTTTCATTCATCCATTCAGAAAAAAAAAATTAGTCTTTTATATAAAATATAAGTGTCAGGATCAAATGTTGGATTTCTTTTCCTCTTCATCTATGATTATGGGTGAAATTCTCTGTCCTTAAATAACAACTGCACAATGATTACTCCCAAATTTAATCTCCATTCTGACACATTTCATCAGCTCCAGACTCATATTAAAAGATTCTTTAACACCTTAACTAAAAGGTATCTTAAATTTGGCATTTTGAAAACAAAATTTTTGTAAGCACTGATGCAAAGCCTTGTCACAGAGGATGCCCCATCTTGAATGAAGCACACCATCATCTACCTAGTTTTCAGCAGAAAAAGATGAGCGTCATGGTAGATCCCTGTCTCTGCCTGTACCTCAATCAAATCCATCTTCAATCCCTACTGGCTCAAGTTTCAAGATCAGAATCTAACAACTTATCACTAAATCCACCTCTACTTCCCTAATCCAACCTAGCTGCCATCTTCTTTAGATGAGACTACAGCAATAGCCTGGTTCCCATGCTCCCACACTCTTGCCAATACCCTCCAAACCTCCAAACTACACATTTTATTCCCCATAGAGCAGATATATATGTATATATACAGTGCTCAATACGATCCAGTGATCAACAAGGACTTAAAATGATCTGTTCCCTGCTTGGTTTTCTGGCTTAATCTTTTCCAACTCTTGACCTAGCTCACTCCCCAGTAGACACACTGGTTTTATGGCTGCCTTAATCATGCCATTTCAAATTCCATCTGGAATATGTTTACTCATATTTTTGCATAGTTCCTTTTCACTTTATTACAGTTTTTGTTGAAATGTCATCTCCTCAAAGAAATAAACTGTGTGTGTTCTATCTTAAGTAGCTCCTCCCTACGCTATTCTAAGCACTCATCAAATATGAAGTTATATCACTTGCTTTATTTGCATTCTGGTGTGTTTTGTGCTCAATCTAGGTTGTAGGTTCAAGGCCAAGACTTAGCCTTGAACTTGTACTAGAACTGGGCTTTGCAGAGGAGGTCAATAACTGGATCTTGTCGTGCTCTGATCCCAACTCAACCAAGTAATTTATATTACCTTCAACACTCTTTTGATTATATTACATTTCTAGTCCATCTAGAAAATCACTGTGATAAATTTTGCTGTATACAATCACCTATTGCTAACAGTTATTTGAAAAAAAAATCATTAAAAGACAAATTCTGCAAGAAACTCAATTGCTTGAAAACATTTCTATAAAACAGGATTTCAATACCATATTTAACCCACTATAAATAATGCAGTACTGTTTCCTAGACAAATTAAACAAAATAAAAATTCATTAGAAAAAGTGCTAAAATTGGATCTAGAACAGAACTTCAATAGATGTTAAAAGCAAAGGTTTTGGAGATCTTAGCTCCAACATTTACCTTTTTACCTTAGATTCCCAGTAGCATTTTCGCAAAAATAAATGCTGATAACAGTTTGTTTTAAGTATACTTCCGTAAATATTTTGGTTGGTAAATATCTGTAATATATGAAAACTAATGCATATTTATTTATATTTTTTATACAAAGAGGCATAGACAAGTAAAAGGCACTCTCGTCCATTATTTCTTTTTAAATATCCATATCTTGCAGATTATTCCTGTCTTTAATATTGATACACTTTACTCTTCTGAAGAGGTCAAAATATCTATGTAATATTTTATCAAATGTATTAGGGTATCATGAATCATTTAATTGGTACCTGTTGATATTGGATTTATTGAATGTCTCTGTATTCTATTTCACTGATCTTACTGTAAAGTCACAAAGTTATAGAAAATGCTTTAATTAAAGTTTAACTGCATATCTGACATGTGGAAATGCAAATCCCTATAAGTATTCTTCTATAAAAGTGTTTTTAGATTATTTTTGTGCTTATTTTTTGGTATATCACTTAGAATACACTTTGTCTAGTTTAAAAATAAAAGGAAAACTGTCAATATTTTTATTGTAATCATCATATAGTTTCAAGTCAATTTAGGAAAAAAATATATCTTTCAAAAACTATCACAGTTGTCAAACTTTAACTCATTAGAATTAACAAATTAAACACTGTTCTATAACACACCTACAAACTGTAAGTTTAGTAGTTCCAACAGGAAGACACTGAGATGGAGTAAAACGTTAAACCATTTAACTTGAATAAAAATCTCAAGTAAATAAAAATCTCAAGTGAATTTCACTTTATATAAGCTCAAAATGGGTGTTGTCCAAAATATTTGACATTCTCTAAGATATTTCTTCTGAAATCGATCAGTGTAAACTACTAGATTTTGAAATAGCAATATAGTTGAAGTCAATACTTTATTAAAGATTATAACATTAAGCAATAATTGACAATTTTCCTTTACATTGCCATCTTCAGATTTATAGGGATTTGTATTTCATGAATCATTTTCATATTCATTATTACATTTGCTTTTCAAAATATTCTTCTGATATTTTTAAGCAGGAATCATTATCTCCATATATAGGCAAAATACTGAGGCTCATAGAAATTAAATGTCTTGCTCGGAAGCAAAAAGTTAATAAGTAGCTAAACAGGAATATGATTCCAGGTATTTTGATTTCTAGTTCATTGTAAATATAATCAGTATTGAATGTTTCTGTGTGTACCTCAAAACAATTTTCGTTACACTGATTGTTTTCAGGGATATTGTGTGTGTGTGTGTGTGTGTGTGTGTGTGTGTACATGTGCGCACACGCGCATGTAAGCATGTGTGCATGTTTGTCTTGGTGTCAGATATATTTATTTGCTTGACAGTAAGAAAATATAAAAAATCAATGTTGGTGAGGAAATATAAGCTTGAGAAATCAGGAGTGATGGAAAATACTCCTCATTATTATTTTATGGGGCTATGTCCCCCAACTTAATTTGTCCTTTTTGGTCAGGACAATATGGAGACGTGCATTTTCTTTCTACTCTAGGTGGTCTAAGGAGTTTCCTTCTGTCTAATCTCAAAAGTTATAAGTACTTGAAGAATAAAATACTTCCTGATTACAGAGGAAACAGGATGAGATAAATAAATAGGAAGTCTGAGAAAGTATGTTTGTCCAATAACAGAAATTGGGAAAAAGGAAGAGAGAGAGAGAGAGAGAAAGAGAGAGAGAGAGAGAGAGAGAGAGAGAGAGAGAGAGAGAGAGAGAGAGGAAAGAGAGAGAGAGAGAGAGAGAGCTATGGCTGTAGCCTCTGAATTTTACTTCAATGTCCACAATGTCCATGTGTCTCATTACTGTCTTTTTAAAAATCTCCATCTTTTGAACATGTTGACTGAACAGTTTACCCAGATTTTAGAATTGTCATTCTTGTGGAGGGAGAATTCTGAGGACTCCTTGCTAATCATCCTTAGGACAGGAATAAAGACAGTAGAGGTGAATGATCTTTGAAATCTAGTACAACAAATCATAGAAAATTGTCTTAGTGAGTTCGTGATGAAATGGAATATTATTTAGGGCAGTACTAGAAAAAGGATAACTTACCACTTTTAAAGCAGGGAACACTTTCTCCTTCCCCAGTCAAATTTCTTTCTGGTTTGAACTTCCCTGATCTTATAGTCTCACTTCTCCTTATTCTCTGCTAATAATATATAGCTTTAGTGTAGTCTTGGAACCTTTCAGTCTGTAAGATTTCATAAGTCAAAGCAAAAATTGTACCAGATGAAGTTAAACAGGCAATGGAGACTTTATTCAAGACTAATGCAATTAGAGAAAGAGACTAGAACTCTGTCTGAGCTGAACATTACTGAAAAAGAAAAAAAAAAAGGATAAACATTTTTAAGAACTGGGATAAGAGGAATCACAGGCCACCTGTGTTTGCTAACTGAACCTTTCCAATTGGAAAAGTAACCCTTCTCCTATCTTCAGGACAGGTTAGGTTTATAATTAGCAGGAAGGTCAAGCCGAAGTTAGACTCCCACAGAAACTAAGAGTCAGGGACCCTATCTTTCTTGATGATTGTATTTCAAGGGATGGCTTCCAGCTACTTGAGATATTCCTGGGTTGTTTTAAACCTGACAAGATGCTTTCAAAACATTATCATCTCAAAGAGGCAGAGAAGGAATTTATAATTCCAAGTTTTCTTTTTTTCTTTATTAAGATTTATTGGAGTGACAATGGTCAACAAAAAATACATGTTTCAAGTATACAATTCTATAATACACCATCTATATATTACATTATGTGTTCACCATCCAGAGTCAGTTCTCCTTCCATCACCATACATTTGACCCCCTTTACCCTCTTCTACCATCCACCCCCCCCCGCCTTACCCTCCAGTAACCACTGAACTGTTGTCTGTGTCTGTGAGTTTTTGTTTCTTTGTTTGCTTGTCTTGTTTCTTTGTTGTCTTCAGTTTTATATCCCACATATGAGTGAAGTCATATTGTTCTCGACTTTTTCTGTCTGACTTATTTCACTTATCATAATGATCTCAAGATCCATGTTTGTTGTCACAAATGTCAGTATTTCATCTTTTCTTATGGCAGAGTAGTATTCCATTGTGTATATATACCACAACTTCTTTTTCCAATTGTCTATCAAAGGATACTGGTTGTTTCCATGTCTTGGGCACCGTAAATAATGCAATGAACATTGGTGTACATATATCTTTATGGATTAATATTTTCAGATTTTTTTGCTAGATACCAAGGAGAGGGATTGCTGGGTCATATGGTAATTCTATTTTTCCAAGTTTTCTAAAGTAAATGTTCTATGTTCTATGAGAAGTCAGGGGCCTAAAGTCATGAAGAATTCCATCTAAAACTATTATAACCAATTAATGATAAATCAAGCTGAGGGGAATATTAAGGCTATGTTGATCAGGAAGCATATTCTCATGGGTGTTTATCTACATGTGTTAATTTTTTGATGATTTTTGTTTTATATCAATTCAGGGCAAAAAGTATCATTTCCCTGTCTGGATTCTTTTATGTACTTATCTTATGTAGTATTATGTTTCATAATCTAACACATGTCAATGAATCAGACATATTTATTTTCATCTGGGATATCAGAGTATATGTGTGGAATCTTCAAGGAAAAAGTAAAGAAACTCCAAATTAAAAGGTAGTATATAATGATGTAGGAGAGACTTATGCATTTTGCATACTGGAAATGATAACATTGGAATCTGTTGCTTCATTGGTTCTGCTTACTCTTGGCATCTGTACCATGCTCCTGCCGCTTTCTGTTCTGTCTATCTCAGATTTGAGCTATAATAGAGGAGGTATAATTGTGCTGGTTAGTCACTGACTAACAGTATGTGTTACTGTTGAGTAGAGACTTCATATTACCCTCAGTATGGGAATTTTCTGTTTCTAGCCTAAGGATGGCAGCATGGAATCAAGTGGAAAAGCCTAGTGCATTATGATGTGCAAAGTCAAGTGCAATCTGCTGTGCAAAACCAACTGCAATCTGTACAAAGCCTAGTGCAATATTCACTAAGCATGATTACTGTTTATGAAAGGACCTTTTCATGTAGCTACTTGGAAGGGGATGTGATTTTGGCAGCCTTTCAGAGTATTAATTTTCTCAAATACAGTATAGAGAGAAGGATATTTTGCATCCACTGGGAAGGATGAACTTTCTTGAAGTGAAGAAGAACCAATTTAGGAGGTTAAGAAGCTAAGTGTACAGAAAGGAAAGCAATTGTGGAATCCCTAAGGGGAAGCAGAGAGTAAGACATAGAGATACAAATGGATAAATTCTTAATATTGACTAATTTTGGCTCTTTATTATTTGTCATTAATAAAACCACACCAGCTTGGAAAAACTACTCACTAATGCCATCATAGTGATATATTGATATTTGGCTTATTGGTCTGACTCCTAGAGTATCAAACAACAACAACAAAAACATTTATGTCATAGGAGCCTATGTGTATGTCAAAGTTAGCTGGAACATAAATATGTTTCTCTAGTATGAGCATTGTATCCAGTGTTTATAATAAGGCTGTTCTCAACAATCGCCTGAGTAAAATTTCCAGTTATATACAGCTGATTACCGTTCCTGGTCTATATAAGAATTTCTTCTAGTGTAGTCCAATATATTTTCAGAAAGCTCCTCAGATTATGATGATGCATCCCCCTGGTTAAGAACTATTATTTTAAGTTGATATTTTCCCTGAATACTGAATAATGAATTTTCCAAATACTATTCAGTGATCACTATGACAAGAAACCACATGAAAGTCTATTTCCTCTCTACACATTCCCTTAATGTTCATATATTGTAAATCACAAGATATATTCATCCAAAATACCATCAAGTTAGCATAAAAACATATAAACAGTCCAAAAAATATCTTCCACAATGATTTGGAATCATAAACCTATTAAAATGGTCATATTTTCTTTAAGAGAAAAATGTCAAAATAACGAATCAAAATCTAAATGTATAAGATGGCTATAAATCGATCTTAGCTCATCAGAAGAATTCTGGAATGCACTCTAGAATGTATCACTTAAGAAAACATAATACATAAAAATAAGTTTATAAAAATAAGTATATAAAACAAGTCAATTTAATTCAGTGTAGAAGAATTTTAAATTAGATTTGATATTTTTTTAAGTCAAGGACAACTATATACTCATTTAAATTAAATGCCTAAAGATTAACATCCCTCTTTTGAAACAAACTCAAGAATAAAAAAAAAAAGATTGGTAAGCAGCATAATTCTTGCATTCACTTACCAATAAATGTATTAAGCACTTACCAAGTACAGATCACTAAGTAAAATTGTGTTAGATCTTTCTATTAACAGTTTTATAGTTTTACCTTCAAGAGTTATATTGTAGAAGAAATAGTCATGTGTTCAAAATTATAACATTCTATAATTTATAATGTAAAATAGATAATATTGACAAGAATAAAAACAATAGATAATTATCATAGGCATTTTGGTTCACATATACTTTTGGTAAAAAAAATAATAATAATGCAAAACTCTGCCAGAGAATGAAATGCATTTTGTTGCTAATTATAAAACAGAAAGATAACTTTCTGTTTTATAATTAGCAACAACATTCATATATATACACTACATATATATATACTACATATGTACATATATGTATATATTCACTGTACATATATGTACATATATGTATATATTCACAATTCATATATATATATACACTGTGTATATATATATATATATATATATATACACTACATATATACATATAATTCGAAAACACACAATTTATATTAGTTATATTGTTATATTAATTACAATTTATATTTGTACAATTGATGCAGCGAAAAGTTAGTTGTAAGATTTACTTGGAAAAAAAATGGCACCACTGAAGCATCTATAATATTTCTTTAAAAAGGATAATACATACCTATGGTAATGTAAAATCACTAATCTAGGAATTTCAATCTCAGAACAGGTTGTCATGTAACTATTTATGCTATTTATGCTATTTGTTCCCTTAATAGAGATTTTAAAGGGAATGGAAGCCCGATTGTCTCTGATTTAAAGAATTATCAGAATTTTATGTCTTAAAACAAACCATCTCCAAATGTTTTTATTTGTAGAACATGTTTTGAGCAATCTTCAATCATCCCATTTTTCTGAGTACAGATCAATATTTTTTTTCTTTATTTTGCAAACATGAGTGATTCTCAAATGAACATACTTTGGATATTCATTGTGTTTCATTTGAACTCTGCCAGTTTCTTTTTCGTGGGCTAAATTTGCATAAATAACTCAAAGGACTCTTCATTAGAAACATACATTTGGAAAAAAAATGTCTTATATTAAAAAATGAAAATATCCACCAAAAACATTTTTAACAAACATAACAAATTCTTCAAAGTTGCTGTTCAAAAAGAACCATATAATACTGATGATATTGCAATTTGAGTGATGTCTCAAATTACTTCCATAAATTTCAGTCTAAATAGAGGTATCAGGCCAAAGAATCCTCAAACTCTTATTATGCCACAAGAAGTGCCCTTGAAATCTATATATAAAGAGGTTACATTTTTTAAAAGAGAAAGACTGGATGAGAAAGAAAAAAATTCAAAGGAAAAGGCATCATGAAAGTAGAGTTTACCTATTTCAGACACAAGCTCACTAGAATAGTCTTAGGAAAAGAGATAATGAAGTGGAAAGGAAGGTTTTACAGTCAGCAAAATTAACACAGCTTGGAAATTAAAGATAACATAGCTGGAAATGTCAAACTGGCATTCTCTCAATACTGAGCTTCAGTAGTGAGTACTATAAATACATTCATATGTCATGGATGTTAAGTGCTTTTAAAAATCAAAGTTTATGCAAGGTCTTCCAAGGTTAGGCAGAAATCTTTTATTATCAGTAAAAAGATCCCTGAAATAGATGCCAATGGCTCAAATACTACCAAGATGAAAGAGAAAAATTAAACAGTAATAGAGAAATTAGAATTTCAAGAAAACTTCAGAAAATGTAGTTGATCTTCCCAGGTCTGTAGCATTGATTTGGGCCCTTAACACCAGAGGTTTGAATTCTTTAACTATTTTCTAAAATAACTCTCTTGACTTTTCTCTGACTCTTTTTACTTTGTCAGACTCTAATTTATCTTGCACGCTATCTCTGGATTAATCTCCCTTAGGTCCTTTCATTCTATTAGTGCTCAAAAAAAAATCTACAACATCTCCCAGTTGCCTTCCTAAACAGACTTAAACTTCTCTCCTTGTTTTTTTTCAGATCTCCTGCAATTTTTCTACCTTCCATTTAGACAAGACTATTTTATACCACTCCCAACTATGAACCTTTCTCTAGAGACGACATCACCATTTATTTATACTGTGTACTTGCTTATCATAGTAACATTGCTCAACTTTCTTCCTTTCTGAAATATCATCTAATCTTCTTCACCAGCTGAAATCATTCCTATCCATTCCTTAAACTTCAGCTTAAATCCTGATTTATTAACACTTTCCATGCTTATTGTTTACTTCGGCATACAGTGAATAATCCCAGTTCTAAATTCTTACAGATGTATTTTTTTCCTCCAAGTAATGTATAACTTAGGTGTCTATTATTGTGTGTTTTTCATTAACTTTCATGGGCATCGAGTCTTAAAACATCCATAAGACTATAAGTTACTTGGAGACATGGGACACATATTAAATTTTGGTATTGTAGTGAATGAATAGACAGAAATTCAGCCTCATTTCATAAAAAGGGGAGTTCAAAGAGTTCTATAAAGCATATATTCTACAAGGAAGGAAAATGGAATAAAAATAATTGAAGAAATTGAGTATACAAGCAGTGTATTAATTTCCTAGGGCTAAAATAACAACGTACCACAAACTGGGTGTCTTAAAACAACAGAAATTTATGCTCTCACAGTTTTGAATGCCAGTCTGAAATCAAGGTGTCAGCAGGCCCATGAGTAAAATTCTTCCTGCCTCTTCCTAGTTTCTGGTGGTGACTGACAATTTTTGTCATTCCTTGGCTTGCAGTTACATCACTGCAATCTTTGTCTCTTTTGTACACAGCATGCTCCCTATATATGTTTCTACACATCATCTTCCTTCTAATTATAAGGACACCAGTCATATTAAATCAGGGGCCCGCCCTACTCCAGTATGATTTTATCTTTACTAATTACATCTACATCAATCCTATTTCTAAATAAGGTCACATTCTCAGACACTTAAGTTTAGAGCTTTAACATATCTTTTTGGAGGACACAAATCAACCCATAAGAAGCAGTAAACACAAAGATGCAAACTGAGTCTCAATTTAATTCTTAGGATACATGCTGAGAAGTCCAGCATATTTGTAGCAGATGAGAAACCTATTTACCTCTAAAAATAATGAGGAAAATGATCAATCACTTGATTCAGAGTTTAAAGATTTAAGCCAACAAATTACTAAAGGAAAACACAGAAATTTGTGCATTGATCCCAAGGGAAATTTATTCTGAGAGAGCTGATGAAATAGAATAGTGAATGATCTAGAAAATAATATTGTCAATAAAACTGTATATAATATACATGATTTTTATAACAACTAAATTGGATTTGTTTTTTCAAATTTATATTGTTCAGTAAAATTAATCATGGGCAAGATGGGAATAATTGTCTTGGGAAATATGACAGTGTCAATGTGTACAAATTTTGATACTATACTTTAATCAAGGAATTGATATTCCTTATGTGTAGAATATCTATCACAAATTAGAATATCAAATTTTCTGAGTGTACATCAGGTCAAAATCTATTTTTTATAAGTTTGAGAAATTTTACTTGGGATTCTTGAGAACTTGAACTGAGTTACTTCTTTCTTATATGCTATCTTAGAAAATATTATATAGTGTATATGAATTCTAGGAATTTCCTATGCGATTTAAAATCACATATCCAACTTTTTACTTGAAATCTCCATTGGGATGTCTCACCAAAATCTAATGTTGAATATGTCCCTAAGATAACTATTTCATCTGCCAATATTCTTATTTCCCACAGTACAGATAATTTGTTTTTTTGTTCTCCTATACTTTTGCTGAATTTTCTTTGCCCTATTCTATATAGGGTGGGAAACAAGTAGGGAACAATCCAGCAAACTATATTTTCCAAACTTCCATACTAGTTGAATTTAGTTTACATATCTTTCTATTTTTTTCTGCTCTTCATTCTTTATGAACATCTTAGCTACCATATCAGTTACACACACACACACACACACACACACATTATGTAATATATATGTATATATATAATATATTACTTTTTCCTATTAAATGTCATATAACATTTTTACCTTCGTACTGATTTTAATGTTATCACTTGGCATTTGATTTTAAACAATTTGATTATTTTACACCTAGGTATGTTTTTCTTTGTATTTATCCCAATTGGATTCACTGCAATATCTGCCAACTGATATAGGAAATTATCATCCATTATTTTCAGGTTGTGTTTCTATTCTAACTTTTTGTCTTCTTCTTCTGTGAATCCTTTTTGACCAATTTCCACATATCATGTATTCTTTGTTTTGTTTTGTTATAATTGTGTTCTTTGTTCTCTCTGTGTTTCATTTTGCATATCTTTTCTAATGATTTATGTGAGTCCAATATATAGTCTATCCTATGTTTGGTCTGCTTTTAATCATTTCCATGAGCTCCACTTGATTCTTTATATAAATATATAAGCATTCTATCGATATTATCCATCTTTTAATTCGCATTGTTTTACTTTTTCTCTCTGTTCTATGACATATAAATCACAGATATGCTGAAGTCCTTATTGACTAACTATAATATTTGTATCATCCTTGGGCCTGCTCTTGCAATAAACTATTTTATACTTTATTACTTATAATTTTTTGCTAGTTATTCATGTAATTAGTAATTTTATATTGTATGTCATATGTTGGACATAATATTTGGACATGCATTCTACTTCTCCTAGGGAGATCTTTTATTCTGAGGGCATGTACTGTAATTCTAGGATTTGGTCCTTATTTCTAGGGCATGGCCTTTCTGGTTTCCCCACTGAAAGCCCTGGGTACTCACCAAGGTATCTCTAACTGGGCTTGAACTTTAGTAGTTCTATAGAACCATGTATCTACTCAAATCTCTCTTGATTCCCTCTGGTTGTTCTCTGTTGGACATCCTGGAGTTTTACCGCTTGGGTACACAGCTTAGCAGTGAGCCAAAGACACAGAAATAATGTTATATATCTTATTGTGTCTCCTTCTCTCCAATGCCTTTCTTTTTGAATCCTTGTTTCTGAATCCCAAGCCATCAATATAGCAAAAATGAACTGTGATTTTGATTTTTCCACCCCGTGATACTGCCATCTTCTTTCTGAATTCTATTCACCTGCACTGTGATTTGGGAAATACTCCCGCAGATAAATCCAGGATGTAAGCTGAGGCTTCATTTTAATTTAATTTAAATGTGCTTCCTTCTCTCAAGTACTCTCAGCCTGTATTATAAATTTCCCACTTTCTGCTTGAGTTGTTTATATATATGTGACTGACTGCATATATATATGTGACTGACTGCATAGAGTAAGTACAATAGCATCTATTCTATCATGGGCAGAGCTGGGATTGGCTTCTTTTTTAATTCTTAAAACTCATGGAATAAAGGCTTCCCTTGAAGAGGTGTTAAATACCATCTAAATGTAATGGGAGAAACTCTGTAGGTGGAAGGAAGCAAAATTTACCAACCCAAAGTGAAAAACATGGCATAGATATGTATTGCTTATCAAGCATCTCAGTATTTTCCAACTCCCATGCTGTGGGATTTGTGCCAATTGTGGGAAAGGGATAATTAGTAGAAATGACATGAGGCAAAGCTCTATAAAAATCTCATCACCACTCTTCCCTGCTGAAAAGTCCTGATATGACATAATGATTCTTGAGTCACTATTCAGAGGATAATTGTTAAGGAAACCAAACACCAGTACTGGACTGCATAAGTAAGAACTATAAATCTTCATTGTGATATTCCACTGAGATTTCAGGATGTATTTTGTAAACATTGAATATACTAAAAGTATTCTTATTAATTCAGAAACTCAGGTTAAATTATAGATACATTTGTTTCAATATTTAAATGTATTTTCTTACTAAATGGAGAAAGTCCTGACTAAAGGAGAGGGGAGTACATTTTTTTTCAATACAAAAATAGACAAAAATATGCTGAATATAGTAAACATTCTTTTTAAGCTCACATGGAACATTCACCAAAATAGACCACATTCTGGGCCATAAAGCATACTTTAACAAATTTAAAAGACTAGAAATCACACAATGTCTGCTCTCAGACTACAGTGGAATTAAACAAGAAATCAATAACAGAAAGATAATTGGAAACTAAATAGTTAGAGAACAACACCCTTCTAAGTAATATAGGGTTTAAAGAAGAAATCTAAGAAAAAATAAAAAGTGTGTAAAACTAAATAAAAATAGAAAATACAACTTATCAATATTTATGGGATACAGCAAAAATAGTGCTTATAGGAGAAACTATAAAATTGAATGCATATATTAGAAAAGAAGAGTTATATAAAATCAACAATCTTAGCTTTGTTTTAGGAATCTAGAAAAAAATAGCAAATTAAATCCAAATAAGCAGAAGAAAAGAAATAATAAAATTAGAGCACAAATCAATGAAAGTGAAAACTGATTTTTGGAAAGAGCAATAAAAATCAATAAACCTCTAGACAGGGTAACTAAGAATAAAAGAGAGGATGCCAATTACTAATATGAGAAATGAAAGAGGGGGCATCACTACATGTCCCATGAACTTTAAAAGCAATAAAAGAATAATATGAGTGACTCTATACCAACATTTTTAATAACCTAGAGGAAATGAACCAATTCCTTGAAAGATACAAGCTTCCAAAACTCACACAAGGAAATAGACAATCTGATTAGGTGTATATCTATTTTTAAAACAGAATGAGTAAATAATAATCATCCAAAACAGAAAGCATCAGGTCCACATGGGTTCACTGGTAAATTCTACCAAACACTAAGGATGAAATTATGCCAATTCCCTACCATCTTTTTCAGGAGATAGACTCAGAGGGAGCACTTCCTAACTCATTTTAGAAGACTACTATTACCCTAATATCAATACCAAAGACATTACAAGAAAACTATGTATATTAAATCAACAAAATATTATATCAAAACCAACAGTGTACAGCATTAATCATATATCATGACCAAATGGGATGTATCCCGAGTACGCAAGCCTGGTTCAACATTTGAAAATCAATTAATGTAATCCATCACATCAAATAGGGTAAAGAAAAATCACATGATCATATCAATAGATGCAGAAAAGGTATTTAACAAAATACAACCTCCATTTATGATCAAAACTCTCAGTGAACTAGGATTTTAAGGGAACTTCCTCAACTTATAAAGAATATCTGCAGAAAGCTTATGGCCATCATCATATTATAATGGTGACAAACGTGAAGCATACCCACTAAGATCAGGATGGATGTCCCCTTTACTACTTCTTTTCAACATTTTACTGGAAGTCCTAGCTAACACAATAGGACAAGAAAAGGAAATAAAAGGTATATAAATTGAGAAGGAAGAAAAAAAAATAGGTTTGTTTACAGATGGCGTGTTTATCTATATACAAAATCTGAAAGAACAAAAAAAAATTGAAATTAATGTGATTATAGCAAAGTTGCAGGACACCACAGAATATAAAAATCAATCTATACCTTCTGCTCAATATTGCTATGAACCTAAAATTCTCTAAAAAATAAAATCCATTAAAAGCATGTTATTCAACCATTGGCAATAAACTTAAGTCTTTTTGAATCTCCCCCAAAAACAGATATAGTAATGAGTGTGTTAAAGCACTAGATAAGTAAATAAATAAAATAAATCATTTTAAACTAAAGACATGAAGTGATATTCTTAAAAACCACAGAATCCCTTTGAGCTGTGACAAACTACCAATACCTGTGTATATAACAAAGTGTGTGACAGGAAGTAGAAAGAAGACCAAAAAAAAAAAAAAAAAGAATTTTGATAGCCCTGAGGTTGGTGAACCCAGATTGCTGAGACCAATTTATTCTGAAAGCAAGAGAAGACACTTTGGGGTAGAAAACTGGTGTAACTGTCTTACTAAAACAGCTGAAGAGTGTAGGAAACTTGATGTCTTCATTGTAAGGATGAGTTTAAAGCAAGTTAATTGCTTTAAACAACTTTAATGATAATACCAGTACTACTTAAACTATTTTAAAGCATAAACAAAGTGGGGAAAAAACATTCCAAATACTTGTTTTAAGGTGAGTGTAATATTGATTACAGAACCTGATAAAAACTGTACTAAATTGTTCCACAAATCAATAATACTCCTGCATATCAATAAAATATTTCAGTTTATAAATTTAATATTACTGCAATAAAAAAATCTTTATTTTTTCTTGCACTAGACAAGTTAATTATAAAGTGCATTTGAATTAAAAAAAAAAAAAACAAGCAAGAAAAGAGAAACCATGAAAACCATGAAAAAGGTGTTTTACTTCTTCCTCACCACATGAACTGTATTTTATATCCTTTATAATTAAAAGAGTGAGATATACGAATGTGAATGGGCCAGGATGGGAAATCTGGAAACAGACATATATTTACAAGTGAAAATTTAGTATATTATAAACATAGCATCAGAAATCAGTGAGTAAAAAACATTATCTATAATTAGTAGTGTTGGGTAAATGGCAAGGCTATATGAAGAAAAGAAAAAAATTATCTCCACATTATACATGCAAATATTAGAAGAAAATATGTCTGAATTCGTGTATAAACTTGAAAGTAAAATAACAGTCTTAAGTATGACTCACAAAATATAATCAATAAAGGATAAAATTAACAAATTTTGTTATGTAATTTGTCCAAAACATATTCATGACAAATAAGCATAATCATTAAATAGACAAATGATAAAACAGTCAAATGTATTTGCAACAAAAAATGTTTAATGGTCACCAGATCTACTCATGAATAGGATTTTAAGAAATTATAATTTGCGATATAGAGCATTTCAGGTGTTCAAATATATCTGGAAGATAAAAAGAAATTGCAAGGTCTTGCTTCAAAAGCACGCATACTAAAATTGGAATGATGCAGAAAAGATTAGCATAGATCCTGTGCAAAGATGCCACATAAATTAGTGAAGCATTCATATTTTTCTAGACTCTTAAAAGTGGTTAAAATGGTAATTTTATGTTACATGTATTTTACCACAATAAAAATAAATACATATATTTAAATTAAAATTAAAATAGTATGGAAAGTGAAACAAATAAGTTCAAGGACATTTTAAACTATTTCAGTAATCTTAATTTTAGTACAAATATTAGAATTGGTATCATTATGGGTTCATATACTAAAAAAAAGTTAGCTAGTTTGAGAAGTTTTAGTAAAAACAGTAAGAGTGAAAATTAGATATGATTTACCTCTTGATATGATACAATCGGAAGCTCATAACTCCACCTATGAAATATTACTATCAAACAATAGAACAAATTTGATCGGCCTTCTAAATGTAACTGCATTTTTATAGGAAATAAAGTGGTATGCACTTTATAGTGATACAAAGGGATGCAATAAGCAAAATCCAGAATGTGCAAAATTATATAAGATCTTGCCCTTGGTTTCATTACTGACTAAATTATAAGGGGGGATAAAAGGGATGAGAAACAATTTAAAATAAAATAAAAGCAATTTAAACTATACCTGTAAAATGCATTGTATGTACTTTGTTTCCTGATTCAAACAAATAGATTGTAAGTTAAAAATACTATAAAATTTTGGAGGTAACATGAATATTGTGTATTTCATAACAAAGAATCATGCTAATTACTTTAGGAATGATAAAAATATTGGAATTATGATTTTTAAAGTATCTCTTATAGATACATACTGAAGGATCTATGAATGCAGTAATGTGATATATAGGATCTGGTTTAAACCTATCGAAGGTGGGGTGTGGGACATGGAGTAGGTGTAGACTTAAGAGAAAAATATATTGACTGTTTAGAAACTGGATATCAGATCCATGGAGGTTCATTATGTTACTTTTTTCTTTTATATATTTATGCTTTTCCAAAATAATTTTTAATGTAACACTAGCATTAGTGTAACAGACAAATAGTAATGAGTGAGGGAAATATCATCATTTCTATTTATAGGGCTGTGGATGAGAAGGAACAATGAACAAGAACCTAAGCTTATGCATGCAAAATTTATCTCTTCTAAACATCTTTTCATTTATATTGCTTCAACCCACTGTCCAATATGCTCATGCTTTCTTACTTTAAAATGTATATGACTGGACATATAGAAAAGTGTTAACCAAAAAAAAGTTGATTAAATCCTTTTACCATAGAGTAAGCTTTTTTTTTTTTTTTTTTTTTTTAACATAAACTGATCTTAAGGATTAGGCATTAAATGCTAGGTACCTTTTTTTGTAATTTGCTATTTACTCTTCACCAGGGAGAAATGTGACCTCATTTTATGTTCTAAGTAACACAACAGTGCCCTAATGATTAATGCATCAATAGTGATGGTCTGAGGATAGACAAAATGATCAATTGAATTAATATGGCTAATTACAAAATAAGTTGGATTCCCTTCAATTTGATGACTATTCAGGAAAAAAAGACAAATATAAAAAAGTTAAATAAGTTTCAAATTACTGTTTAGTATAGAAAGCGTAGAAGTATGCAGCATACTGAACAACAGTTTTATTAGTAATGAAAGAGAAGGAACAATTATTGAGGGTTAGGACTCTTGAACATTTCAGGCAGAAGAAATTAATATACATGATGGCAGAGTTGAACATGTTAAGTAAGAGTTTTTTTTAAAGCTCAGAAAAATATAATGGGCTCAAATTTAGTAGGAGAAGTTCACAGAATCAAAACCAGATTTTCTGATTATAAATCAGTATACTACTTACAAGAAGTTATAGCTCCTAAATCAATGGATATTCCACAATTTATTTGTTCATTAATATTTACTGCATGCCTATGATGTGCCAAATTTTGTTCTAGATTTTATCTAGCAGGTAAAGCAGTAAGCAAAACAAAGCAGTGAACAAAATAGAGTCCCTTCTTCCATGGAGCTTGTATACTAAAGAGAGATTGCAAGACAGAAAATAAATAAACAAGTATATAGTATATTGTCATATAATGCTATGAGAAAATATAAAAAGGTAAGCAGACGCAACAGGAAAGAGAATCACAATTTTAATCAGGGTGGCTATGGAAGGTCTTTCAAAAGAGGTAACATTTAAGGATTAATCTAAAAAATATTTTTCAGGTAGAAGGACCTGTGGTTACACAGACTCCATGGTGGGGATATGGGAGGCATGAGATACAACTGGTAAAGAAGTCAGTGTATTTGGAGTAGAATGAGCCAGAGAAAGTAGTCAGATTTGTTGGAGAAGTCTTACAAATCGTACATTTTTAGTATAAAAAATTTTAAAGACATTCTTATTTGAAGAGTGCTACTTACATAATAGTTCATAGGAAGAGCTACATAGCTCTACATCACAGTAAGTAGTACTTCCTACAAAAATAGCAAGTTCTTTCTACTTCCATAGTAAATGCCTAATTAATCTATATAAGTTAGTGCATAACACCCTATGCTCTAAATATTGTAGCATAATTTTTCTCTATACTATATTCTGATTTCTTATAGTTCAGTTATATCATCATACTTAATGTAACAGAATCTAAAATATAGTATTGGTGTTTTAAGTCTATATTGAAAGACACATTAATGAATTGATTAATGAATAAATGAATGCCTGTATGAGTTAGCTGTTCTTGCATTCTAAAACCATTCTAAGTTTTAGAAGCCATTCTAAAACTTAGTGGCTTACATCAATAAGTTTAAAGATAAAAGAAAAAACAACAACAACAAAACAAGTTAAAGCACACAAATTATCAAATCTCACTCAAAAAGAAATAAAGAGCTCAAATAGTCCTATATCTAATAAGGAATTATATTCATAGTTAAAACTTTTGAAAAAGGAAAACTAATGATTCAAATGGCTTTATTAATGAATCCAACAAAATATTAGAAGAAATACCAATTCTAAAAGAAAGGCAGGAAGGAAGGAGGGAGGGAGGGAGGGAGGGAAAGGAAGGGAAGGGAAGGGAAGAGAAGGGAAGGGAAGGGAAGGGAAGGGAAGGGAAGGGAAGGGAAGGGAAGAGAAGGGAAGGGAAGGGAAGGGAAGGAAAAGAAAGGAAAAGAAAGGAAAGAAAACCATTTCCAGAAAGTAGAATAGGGTGTACCTTCCAACTCTTTTAATGAGGCCAGTGTTACAATGACAAAAGCAGACAATTATATTATAATAAAACTACAAACCGATATCCCTCATGAACATGAATATAAAAATTATTTAAAAGTATTAACAAACTAAATCCAGTATGTGTAAGCAGGATAATATATTATGACAAGTGAGATTTGTCCTGGGAAGATGAGGGTGTTTCCAGATATCATTAGCATTTGAATCAGTAGACTGACTGAAGCCCTCCCTAATGGGTGGGCATCATCCAATCCTTTGATGACTGCATAAAACAAAAAGGTGTGAGAGGAAGAATTTGCTTTCTATGAAGCTACTTAGCTAGAGTATCAATCTTCTCCTGCCCTGGGACTGGGATTTACATCGTTAGTTCCCCTGGTTCTCAGGCTCTCAGATTCAAACTGAACTAACTATATAACCAGCTCTTCTGGGTCTCTAGCTTGCATACAGCATACTATGGAACTTTTCAGCCTTGATAATTGTGTGAGCTAATTCCTTATAGTAAATCAATTTCCATTTATCTATCTATCTGTCTATCTATCTATCTAGCTATCCATTTATCTCTATACATTTCCTATTGGTTCTGTTTCTCTGAAGAACACTGATTAATATAGTAATTCATGTATACCAATATTTTAAAAGAGAAAAAAATAATCCTTTTAATAGATGCCTGGAAAAACATTTAACAAAATTCAATATACATTTATGACAAAATTTCTCCACAAACTATGAATAAAAGTCAAAATTTCAACTTTACAGAGGATATCTATTAGTAACTAGAGCTAACGTCATACCTTGTTGTTAAAGACTAAATGGTTTCTCTCTGTGATTAGGACCAAAACAAGAATTTCTACTGACACTATTTCTGTTATACAGCATGCATGCCAGTGCAATAAAGCAAAGAAAAGAAATACAAGACATGTAGATTAGAAAGTAAGAAACAAAATCGTTATTATTCATAGGGATAGAGATCATGATTGTTTACCTAAAAAAATCCCAAATAATCTAAATAAATATATTTAGCTGGTTATAGAATACCAGTCAGCATACTAAAACCAATTGTCTTTAAGTAAGCTAGCAATAAACAATTACATATTGAAATTTTTTAAAAATACCATTTACAATACCACTAAAATATGAAATAGGGATAAATCTTTTAAAAATAGGTACAATTTGTATAATAAAAAATGTGCCACATTGTTTATAAATATAAAAAAAACTAAATAAATGGAGAGCTATATCATGTTTATTAATTGGAAGACTCAAAATTGTTAAGATGTAAATTCTTTTCAAATTGATGTATAGATTGAACACAATCCCAAAGAAAATCTTACAAGTCTACTTGAAAGAAATTTACAGGCTGATTCTAAATTTCATTTAAAAAAAAAAAGATCAAAAATTGCCAAAACAACTTTGAAAATGAAAATGTTGGCAGAACATACTACCAGATTTCAAGATTTTCTATCAAGCTACCAGTAACCATATAAGTAGCATTGGTGAAATGATAGGCACATATCAATGGAACAGAACAAAATGTACAGAAATAGACTAACATGTATATGAGCAAATATTTTGACCATGTTTACAATGTAATTCAGGATATAAATACTTTATTAATTAATACTGTTGAAACATTTAAAAATGCATGTGCAAGGAAAAGAATAATAATGTAAAAGTAAAAAATAAAATTGAAAATTTATGTCTAGAAGAAAACAAAGGAAAAAATATCTGTGACATTGAGATAGAAAATTCATTTTTAGATAGTATAATACATATAGAATCTGATCTTTGTAGAATAGTGTTTTAAAAAGGCAAACCATAGTCTCAGAGAAAATATTTGCAAAACACATTTAATAAAGTACTAGTAACAAGAATGTACAAACAAATTTGAATAAAACCCTGATAAAAAAGAAATAACTCAATAAAAATGGGTAAAATATATAAAAAGATAATTCACTACAGAAAAGAGAATTTAATATAAGCACATCTAAAGATGTTCACTATCATTAGTCATTAGGCAAATGCAAATTAAAACCACAGTGAGACACAACAACATATCTTAATTAAATGGCCAAATAAGAAAAACAGCAATCAAAAGAAACAAATAAAAACCTGACAAGAGCAAGTGCTGGCAAGTAGGAAAAGCAACTAAAATCTAATAAAACATATCCTAGATGCAAAAGAAATCAAAACTATGGTTACATAAATGCCTGTATTCAAATGTTTATACAAGGTCTGACAATTACGTTCATGAACATGTTGCAATGATGTTGCTAATGTTTTTTTTTTGATATCAGAGGGATTATTCATTATGAATTTGTACCAATTGGACAAACAGTTAACCAATTCTGCTATTTGGAAGTGCTGAAAAGGCTGCATGAAAAGTTAGATGACCTGAACTTTCCGCCAACAATTCATGGCTCTTGTATCACAACAATTCACCAACTCATACGGCGCTTTCTGTGAGGAAGTTTTTAGCAAGTAAACAAATAACTATATTGGAACACCCTCCCTACTCACCTGATCTGGCTGCCTATGACTTCTTTCTTTACCCAAAGATAAAAGAAATATTGAAAGGAAGACATTTAATGACCTTCAGGACATCAAGAGTAATATGATGACAGCTCTGCTAGCCATTCCAGAAAGAGTTCCAAAATTGCTTTGAAGGGTGGACTAGGCACTGGCATTAGTGCACAGCTTCCCAAGGGAAGTACTTCAAAGGTGACTGTAGTAATATCCATCAATGGGATATGTAGCACTTTTTCCCGGATGAGTTCGTGAATGTAATTGTCAGACCTCGTAGTCATTGTATTCATAATCACCAAAACCTGGAAACAACATAAATCTTCACTGACGGCTTATTATCCACACTATAACATGGATGAATCTCAAAAGCAATAACCTAAGTGAAATTAGGAACAGGGTCAAAAGGATATATGTTGTGTAATTTCATTTATAAGACCTTTTAGAAAAGGCAAACTATAGGGGTAGAAATGAGATCAATATTTGCCAAGGGCTAAAGCAGTGACTTTTGCTTGATTACAAATGGACACAAGGAAACTCTTTGGGGTGGTAGAAATAGCCATCATTGTTGTGGTACCTATGTGATTATGGAAGTTGGTCAAAATGCATAGACCTGCACACCTAAAATAGGTGTTTTATTTTTTTTAATCTGCAATTATACATCAATAAACCTGAAAAAAAATCACAAATTTACTTTAAAACACAATAATAATTATTTCTCATGTTCCTACATGTTATCTGGAAGTTCCCTTTGAGCTCACCAGACTGCATTGATCTTTGCTAGACTATCTAATGTGCCTGAGGTCAGTGAGGTGGAGTGGGCAGAGCTGACTAATTAACTTACCTGGATGGCTCTTCTGTATGTGTTTTGTGATTTGCAGCAGTGTTTCACATGTCAATCTTAGGATTTCCAGACAGAGAAGAAATGTCCTGAATATCTTGTGGCCCAGACTTGGATCTGGCACACCATCAGGCCTGCTCCATTTTATTGCCCTCAGTAAATTTTAAGGTCGAGCACAAATCCAAGAGGGGGTGATACACTCTGCCTCTTTATTGGATTGAATAACTTTTACAGTCTACCAAAATGAATGAATAAATATGTCATCAACCTGTCTTCCATCATTTAAACTTTTAAAGCTTCCTGTCATTTTTTTTCATGTAAGAATATATTAAAAAATAAAATCTTGAGAAGCTATAATTAAAGGCTATATAGTAAACCACAGAACTTGAGTTATCTAGTAAATTTAGTCAGGATCAATAACTAACTTGTATAAGTTAGTCCAAATTTAAAATAAGACATTTTTGTACAAAATATATTAGTTTATGGATAAATAGTTTTAGCAGGAACCTTTCAAAGGGAAGAAGACAGACAACATAATAAATTAATAAAAGTAAATTATTATATGAAAGATAGTAAGCCCAGAGAGTTTATAGAATAGCATTTATATTAAGTTGAAAAAAATCATAGATAAAGGCTTTGCCACATATAATTTGTCTCTGTGAGAATTCCTAAAATGCAAAGTTGTTTTTTAATTAGATAATATGTATGAAACAAAATAAAATCACATGCTTATATAGTCCTTACTACGGGCAAAATATATTTTCCCTAATTTGCATATGCTACTTTTTTTTAATTAAAGTTTATTGGGGTGACAGTGGTTAATAAAGTTACATAGGGTTCAAGTGTGCCATCCTGTAATACATCATCGACATATCACACTGTGTGTTCACCACCCAGAGCCAGTTCTCCTTCTATCACCATATATTTGATTCTATTTACCTTCAACTACCATCCCCCTCCCTCCTTACCCTCTGGTAACCACTAAACTATTGTCTATATCTCAGTTCTTGTTTCTTTATTTGTTTGTCTTGTTCTTTGTTGCTTTCAGTTTTATATCCTACATATCGGTGAAATCACATGGTTCTTGACTTTTTCTGTCTGACTCTTTTTACTTAGCATAATAATCTCAAGATTCATCCATGTTGTTGAAATAGCACTATTTCATCTTGTTGTTGTTGTTGTTGATTTTATTTATTTATTTATTTATTTATTTATATTATTTTAATAGTTTAGGTATACAAAACAATGTAATAGTTAGACATTTATCGTTCATATCCCCCACAAAGTGATAACCCCCCTTCCCCCCATCCACTATCCCTCTGACGTCGCATACAGCCATTACATTTCCACTGTCTCTATCCCTAATGCTGTACTCCACTTCTTGTAACTATATATATATATATACATATATATATATATATATATATATATATATGTACTTATATATACATACATAGTTATAGTTGACATTCATTATTGTTCAGCTTCAGCTTCAGGTGTACAAGGCAGTGATCAGGCATCTACATCATCCCTGAGGTGGTCTCTCTAATGAGACAAGTGTCCATCGGATACCCTACAAAATCTTTACAACATTTTTTTTTTTAGTTTTATTTTATTTTATTTTATTTTTACATCCCTCACACCGTGAACCCCCCTCCCTCCATCCACCACCACCCCGACCTCACACCGAGCCATCACATTATACACATAAAATTATAGTTGGCATTCATTAATGTCCAGCCTCTGGTGTACAATGCCATGACCAGGCATCCACAGCATCCCTGTTCCCCAAACTGACTTTCCTATCCCCGTGGCAATCTTGTGGTTACCGATTATGCTTTCTAATCCTCTCACTTTCCCCCTCATCCCCACCCCTCTCCCATCTAGCAGCCCTCAGTTTTTCCTCTATGTCTCTGAGATTGTTTCTGATTAGTTCATTCATTTATTCTTTTCTTTAGATTTCACATATAAGTGAAATCATATGGCATTTGTCTTCTCTGTCTGACTTATTTCACTTAACATAATGTTCTCTAGGTCCATCCATATTGCTGCAAAAGGTAAGATTTCATTCTTCTTTATGACTGTGTAACACTCCGTTGTATAAGTGCACCACAGTTTCTTAATTCAATGGTCTACTGATGGGCGTTTTGGTTGTCTCGGCTATGTGTACAGTGCTGCAATAAACATAGGGGTGCATAATTTTTTTGAATTAGAGTTTTGGATTTCTCTGGATAGATACCAAGGAGTGGAATTGCTGGATCATATGGTAATTCCATTCTTAATTTTTTGCCACTAAATTCAATAGCCCTGAAGAAATGGACAACTTCTTAGCAAAAGAACTATACTACATAATTTTAATCCTTATAATATTGCTTGTGATATGTACAACAACCCTTATTTTACATATAAAGAAATAGAGGCAAAGAGAGGTTAATAACCCTTCAAACTAACATCTACTATAAGACAGAGTCAGGATTTGAACCCAGGAAGTCTGGCTCCAGATTAAAAGCCTGTTTTAGTAGAGCCTAAGATAAAGATTTATTTGGAAATGTTGTCTCAGAGAGCAAAGTTTTGAGAAGTTGTGTGAGGTGTGTGTGTGTGTGTGGGGGGGTAGAACACTGTGAAACAGGAAAGGAGGAATAGCCAGAATAATGCATTATTGGGTAGCTACCTATGGAAGAGGCTGGCACTGATATGGAAGTACCTTCATATCTCTCTTTCACTGGGACAAAGGAGAGGCATCCCGCAGTCCTCATCGGTCAAGGATGGTTCCAAGCTTGTTGATGCCCCTGGGGAGGCTCATTGCTGGTGAGTCTCAGCAATTTCCTAAAGGCATCACAAATTGCAGAGCTGCATGAAATAGGCCCTAGACGAGACGAAGTAAAGCTGCATTTAAGCAAAACTAAAGTTTTTTTTCATCTGGGTGACTTACAGTAGTAGCTTGAGTGGGAAGTAGGGCCTTGAAATGGGGCTTAGACTGAAAAAAGCACTTCAATTTCTTTTAAATTTAGAATATAAAAAGGTGATCTCAAGTGATAGTTATCCTGCTATTTTCACAAGATTCCTTTAAAATCAGAGCCATGATAAAAGTATGTTAAGTGCATAAATCATATTGATTATTAAATGTAAATAAAGTTATATAGTTATTTTCTCAAAGTCTTTTCTGAATTTCTCATTCAACATGCAATTAATTTGGAGCTAAAATTAGTCATGAAATATACTACCTTTCTTGTGAGAACTATAACTCAAAGAAAGCAGACTGCTTCTTATCAGAAATATATATGTATTTGTATATGTATATATTTTTCTACACAGGCTTTAAATATATATACAATATATGTTTTAAGTATATGTCTGTATATATGTATGTAATATATATATATATATATATATATATATATATATATATATATATACACACACACATATATTTAAAGCATGTATTACCTTCAGTTTAAGTGATTCCACTCTAGAAACATGGTAGGCCATATCTGATCTCCAGGTAGAAATAAGAGGTATTTTAATATCCAAAAGCCTTATTGTTGTTTATTAGTTTCCAAAATGCAAACTGATAAAGGTTATCATTTGACTGCTTCCTCTTCTTCTATACAGAAGCAGGACATTTTGTGGACAAGGTATAGAGACTGATGATATATATATATATATATATATATATATATATATATATATATATATATATATATATATATATATATATAGTAACTCCCTCTCCCAGTATACCAGTACAGAGAGGAATGTTATGTAGTAGAAATACACTGTATCAAAGAAAAGACAGACTTTATGTCTTTCAGTTTGCACTAAGATATTTGAAGGAACGGACCTGAACAGACCTTAACAATAGCTAAGGTGTACAGTGTTCTTCAATAACTCAAGCTGATTCCACAGTGGATTAAAAGTACCTTTAACCACAAAAGACATAAAAACTTCCCTGGGTGCTACAGCCTGCTTAAGAGAAGGGCAGATTCTTTTAACTGTAGTTTAGATTGCCCTCATGTCAAGCTGGTGAATCTTAGGAGAACAAGAATAAAGTACTATGCTTTCTTCCTACTTCAAAATGAGAGTATCAAGTGCTTCAAAATTTGATTGATATTGCCTGGAAAATAATTGATTGAAGAAGTTGAAAATTATAAAAAAGATAATCAAACTATTCAGGTAAAACACTTTTGTTTCAAAAATGACAGCTAACAATATATGAGAATAGCTTCATTAAATTTATCAATAACATGCTAAAAGCCCCAGCTGTGGTCCTTGTACTGCATGCCAAAAAGTTTCAAATGAATCAAATGACATTATGTTTTCAATATTAGTGTAAACTGGACTTGGTCGTATCCTAGCTACATTCATTTGAGGAAGAGTTCACATGTATCCCACAATCTTTTTCTTTCCCTCAATGTCATTCGAACTGGTCTTTCAAAAGAGAGGATATATTCCTGGTGAAATTAGTTCCCAACAATGAAATATACTTTGCATTTTATAATTTCACCTTGAGAAACTCACTGTAAAAGAAAAAAAGGGGCCTTAGAAATTTGCTGTTTTTGTCTGCAAATTAGTCTTCAGTTTGAACCATTCATTGCTCAATTTGTGAATGTTATTGACAGTAAGTGGAATTGATAACAAGGTTCTGTTGTGTAATGAGGCTCTTGCTTAGGATTAATTATTTTTCTAATAGATTTGCTTTGTATTTAGATGCCATTTTGAAATTTTCTGTTTTAAATTGCACAAATTTAGCAATGAATTGTGAATTTAAATTTTGAAATACAAAGTACATGTATTCAACTGTCACAAAGGAATTCATGGGGATACCATAATTTCATGATCACTTAAAATTTTAACAGATTATTTGAAGATATATTTATTTTTCAAACATTTTTATAATGGAAAAATTTTATCCTTTAAATAGCAGATAGAATAGCATATAAACCATCATCCAGGCTGCAAATAAACAATTCATGGTCAATCTTTTTAAAACTATATTTCACCAACTTTTACTATGTTATTTTGAAACAAAACATATTAATCATATTTTGTCATATAAATATTATAGTCCATAATATAATTTAAATGTCTTCTCTTTCAAGGATTTTGAGAATATTAACAGTTTATAGAATTTTCCAGAAATACAGAAGGGCATTTATATAATTCAATGAATATAAATACCGAAGGTAATTTCTAATATATAGTAAAAAAATTAAAATAGTTTTACCTAGAGCAATTTCAGCATTATAAAGAAGGTAAATATGTGACAAATAAACTGCAGGTCAAAACAAACTTAGCAGTCTTCAAAGGGGAAAAAAAAAAACACAAATAAAAAACCTCAAAGGAAAATTTACAGTATCCAATACCAAATCAAAAATTATTAAATTTACAAAGAAGTAGAAAAATATGACCCTTAACTAGGAGAAAAATCAGTCAATAAGAACCGAAGCAGAAATTACAGAAATGATGGGTATAGGACACCAGATGTTAAAATAGGTATTATAAACATGCTAAAGTATATGAAGAAAAACATGAACACAATGCTGAGAGAAAAAGAATATAAAAAAGAATCAAATAAAACTTTTAGAAATAAAGAGCAAAATATCTGAAATATAAATTTAACAGGTTAGGTGTTCTTATTATCTACATCTGTATAGCAAATTATTCAAAGTCAATGGTTTAAAATAACGGCAAATATTTTATTGTCTCCCAGTTTCTGTGCATCAGATTCAGGAGTTGATTTGTTGTTCTATTTTGAGATAAATCATGAGGTTGCAATAAGATAGGTATTGGAGATGAAATAGTTGGGGTAGGGCGGAGGTGTGCTGAAGCAACTGGGAAATAGCTGGCCTTTCTTTCACTTCCTGTGGTCTTAGAGTCTCTCAGTGTAGACTTTCTGTCTGACCTAATCTGGATGCCCATACAACATGGAAGCCTTAGTGCAAATGTATGACTTATAAAGCAGCTTAGAATTCCAGCAGAATTGTTCTAGCCTGCAAGGCAAAAGTTTCACTACAGTTATTACCTAGTCTAGAAAGGCACATATAGTCACTTCTACCATATTCTAGAGCAGGGGATATTAAAGATAAACCCCACCCCTTGAAGTGAAGAATGTCAAAGTCACCATGTAAGAAGAGATATAGTTATGGCCATCTTTTAAATATATAGTCTGCCGGTCTGTCTTCTCACAATGACGTCATCTCTCATGAAAACACACTCATACTTTATCCTGACTCCTCTGTGTTTTCTTAGTACAGCATCAACTTGTGATTTTGGATCTCCATGGCTAAATCATGTTCAGGGTCACATGAGCACCTTTAGGTGCAATTTCATGGGTATAACTCCTTAAATATATATATATATTTTTGTTTAAATCTGAAGACCTGTGAACTAAAGAGACAAGTTGCGTAACTTCTCCTACAACCTCCAACATACAATGGTGAAACAGGAAGATAAAAACCACCATATATTCTTTTGTACACAAAATGAGAAGGAAACAGGCACATGGAAACACTTACCCATAGCAATACTGAAATCATGCTGGAAGTACATGCCAGTTCCTTTATATGGTTATTCTCAATGGCTCTTGGCTGTGCATTTTTCTTTATTTGTTTTGTCCTCTACATTATTATTTTCCATAGAAAGTAGGCAGTGTTTGAACCCATGTAGTTCTCTCCTTCCTCTAATAATTGCTTGCTTGCTTCCTTCCTCTAATAATTTGATGATTCTAATGCCTCTTTTCATTGATTTACTTTCTTTGTCACTTTCAATCTAAGTTGGTATAATCCTTTTAAAAAGTTCTGTGGATTTTGTATGTGTTGATTTATAATCCTAAATAGTCTGTTGGAAAATGGTACATATACAAGTATTTTCAAATATGCTGTTCTCCACGCTGGGCTCTCTGAGAGTCTGCTGTAGGACAATTCACACCTAGATTCTTAAAAGTACCTGTTGTTTAACACATGGGGTCTATAAGGCATGTCTTAGATCCTTAGATCTTTTATCTATTTGAAGAGTTTGTAAGATACAAACTCTTTACATTTTTATAAAGACTTAAAGGATCTTACAGGAACAAACTAGATTTAAAGATTTCCTCTTAAGCATTTATTAATGTGAGAATGTTTTTTTTGTTTTTGTCGTTGCTATTTGTTTTTCTAGCTGTAGCTGTAGAGATTGAGAAACAGTTGTATTTTTTTTAATATAAGAAATAATGGCTCTTTTTTATTTAAATGGTTATTCTTTAACTCATCTCTCTCTTCTTGCATTTTATCACATACAGTAGTAAGTAGAGGCGACATGTAACCTTTGGTATTCTGCCTGGAAATAATCTTAGCCAAATCATCAAGTTTCATTGCATATTCTAATTTCTACTTTTACTGCAGTGTTTGACAGTGCTATCAAATGTCCACTGACATATATTTCCACCAACTCCAATATTTTCCTTGCATTCCTTTTAAACCCTCACTGAGAATCTTCTTCAGGCTCACTAGGTGTCCACTCACACTCTCTTTGAGACTTTTTATAATTTTATTTTGAGTCTCTCAAGGCCATTCCTGGTTTTACCTGCTTCTTAACCCCAGAACCTATGCCAAAAATTTTAGATGTTTCTTAAGATAACATTTCATGTCTAGGCATAACTCTTTTGTTCTGCTTAATGATTAGAGTGTAACAAACTATCTTAAAACTGGGTGGTGAACACATAATGTGACATATAGATGATGTATTACAAAATGGTACACCTGAAATCTATGTAACTTTACTAACAATTGTCTCTCCAATAACCTTTAATTAAAACAAACAAACAAAAAAAATAACCTCAGGCATTTTAAAAAATATATAATCTTTCAAATTTTTCTGAATCAAGAATTCAGAAAGATCTCAGCTGGACATTTCTTTCTCAGGGTCATTCATTTGATTATATTAAAGATGATGGATGGAACAGAACAGTGAGCATGATTTGAAGTAGCTGAGGAATGGCTGTCCTTCACTTTACCTTATTGTTGTTTCTAGGCATCCTTCATGAGCTCTCATACTTCTATTCAGTGTCATACTGCAATATGAAATAAAAGAATATAAGTACTATGGAAAGTGAATGATAAAATGGTATTTATTTGCAGACAACATGATCATATATACATATTGGAAATTCGATGACTATACAAAAAAATTCAGTTTTTGGAAATTATATTACTGAAATGTCAGTTGTCCCCCAAATTTATCTATAGAGTTAATGCAATAAATAGAAATTCTAGGAGGCATGTTTTAGAGATTGACAAGCTGCTGCTAAAATGTATCAGTAAAAAGCCAAAGAATGTGTAGTAGCTTGAACAAATTTAAAAGAGATAAATTTAGAAAACTGATATTACCTGATTTCAAAGTCTTACTATAAAGTTATAAAATCATAGCAATGTGATTTAATGTAGGTAATAGAATAGAAGACATTGTCAAAAGACACACACACACATAATTAATTGATTTTCAACATACTTGTCAAAATAATTCAGAAGTATAAAATAATCTTTCAACAGATGGTAACAACTTGATGCCTGTACTAAAAAAAGAAAGGAAAGAAAAAGAACATTACTGTTATCTCACACTGTATACAAAACTGAAATGGATCATATATGCCACTGTAAAAGTAAAAGTAAAATTTATTAAAGCATAGGAGGAAATATTTACAGATAGGCAAAGATTTCTTAGACAAGTCACAAAGTACACTAACTGCAATAGAAAAACACAACATAGAAATAATATACCTCAATAAAAGAAAAGCAAGTTTAATCCAACAGTATATAAAAACACAAAGAATTATTTCTTAAGAGAGATTCATTCCAAAAATGAAAGTTTGGCTTAACATTTAAATTCTGTTCATTTAATTATGTAAATCATATCTCAAACAATGCAGGGGGAAATATGTACAACATTCAACATCCACTGCTTTAAAAAAGAAATCATCAATAAACAGAAATAGAAGAAAACTTTCTCAGTGTCATAAGGGGCATATATAATAGGACTTGGTTGTGAAAGACTGAACACTTTCTTGTTAAGATTTGGAACAAGTCAGTGATGAATGGAGATAACCTGAAACTCGCCCAAAATGGAGCCCTGATCAAGGCTGCCATGCGGCATTTAGCCTCTTGGTTAGAGAATACTGATGTACACTGAGGTACCAGATATAGTTCCATTGCTCTGGGGAATGTATCCTTTTCTAACCCAACCAGAAAATAAATCAAAATAGTATACCTTCAGTGGAATGACAAAAATATACGGTTGTAGTTTTGCCCAAAGTTATAATAGTTCTCATGTCCTTTGTCATCATGTAGTACAAAAGGTCTGGGCCATCTAGTCATCCTATGGGACAGCGTATTGGTCTATTACATCTATCAGACCGTGCTCGTGCTGATTAGATAGGATGGGCAAAAAGAAAAAGAAAACACTACGTGCATAAAATTTGAATAAGAATGTTTATAGAAGTTTTATTCATAATAGTAAAAAAAACTGAGGACAACACAGATGTACATCTATAGCACAATGGGTAAAAAAATTATATTCAATGGAATAATTCTCGGCAAAGGGAATACACTACCGATACATACAACATGAATGAATCTCAAAAAAATATATATTGATAATTGAAAGAAGCCAGACAGAAAAGCATGCATAGTATATTATTCAGCTTATATGATGTTCTAGCACAAGCAATTATTAATGGTAAATGAAACCGAAACTGTGGTTGCCTGGGGATGGGGCGTATAATTTGACTGGTAATTGACATAAGAGATCTTGCTGATGAAAATGTTCTATACTTAGACAGATGTTTGGGTTATATTAGTGTATAAAAATGTGAGTACCCATGGAACTTTACACTTAACATATGTACCTTTCAGTTTATGTAAATTATACATACTAGTTAAAAATATAATCACTAAGTGTTATTTTCTAGACTAGTATGGCACGTGAAATATAACTAACTATACATTTCTGAAGAATGAGATAGGAAATGTATAATAATTTATTCTTCCTCCTTCACATAGCATATTTGATTGTTGACTTTTCAAAATAACCATTTTAAAGAAGAATAATTCGTTCATAAGTAAATGCAGTATGAAAAAATCAATTCACCCTAACAAGATTGAAAAGCTATTTTTTTTAAGTATAATTAAGCAATGACCTTGACAAAACACAAATTTTCATAGTTCTTTTCAATGTTTCTGGAGGCCCCCATTCACTTTAAATGTCTAATTGAAATAATAAGGAAAGTAATATTTTTCAATGTACTGTAATTTGCAGAGGCACTACAATAAAATACACAGAGTCTAATAATATGTTCAAAGGTTAATTTATGATTTCTCATCAATAGTTTATAGAAAAACGATAATGCCCCTCCCCTACCACTTCAAATAAGATTAGGCCAAAAATTGTAAGAGAAAATCATCATTACAGCTTTCTTCTTCTCTGTTTTTAATAAAATGTTGAGGAACTCCCCAAAATATCTTTCTCCCTTTAGTACCTGTTGATTTTTTGAAAGTATGTTTCTCCTCCCCCTTTCAGGTTGTAATTTTGACATTTTTTTTCTCATTTACTCCCCTTTTCAGAGCTAGGGTCATACTCTATTTAGTAGGTACTTGGATAAATAAGAAAAAAATTGTACTGAAAAAGAAATGTTGTTTTGAAAACATTTACTGGAGTGGAAAGTTACTTAACATTAACAAATGTTTAAATACAAACAGCATGTAGAGTAAAAGATTACAAAATGATATTTCCATCAATCTTGTTCATATCATTTATGTTCTCTCTCAGTGCTGACTACATTTTTTTCTAAATCGCATATGATAGACACTTTAGATGCATTAGGGGATTGACAAAATATTTAACAAAATTTTTCACTAATTCACTATTTTTAGGAAAATAGACATCATGGTGTCTATATGAAAGTTTAATGATTTTTTTTTAAATTTCCCATCAGAATAATAAAAACAATAGCACTCTGTTTACAAAAAGATGCAGGTTTAAATCTGGATGATTTCTTTCAAAAATAGTTCAGCGTATATAATTTCATTATTTTATGCTAAGTAACTTTGCTTTTGAATTGCAGATTTTACATCAACTAGGTGACACAAACTAAAATATATAATTTAACTACCAGAAAAGATGTAAGCTCAACCACAGCACAGAGTATCACCTAAATGTCGACATGAGAGTTGTTCTAGAATCAAGCCTGCATTTCTATGTCATTAAAACAGGATGTTCAATTGAGTAATTCAGTCCTTTGGTTTATGCTGCATTAGATAAAAAAAGAGAAAATTTGGAATTATTATGAGCATATTTTAATTATTACATAGAAAAGCATGAATGCAATTTCTTAAACTAATGCATTATTGGTTAGAAAATATACAAATTTTTAAAAATAGCATATTTGATGCGCATCATGATTTCATAATTGTTAGTTTGTTCATTGTAGTGAAATCTCTATGTAGAGAAGTTTATAAACTCATGTGTTAAATATTAGCTACTCAACATTAATTTGATCAAATAACTCTAATGGAGAACTAACAGAAAAAATATAGTGTTAATGGTAGCCATAAAAATGATTGGTTTCCAATCCTGTGCAATTTATGAGTATGTTCTCTAAGTAATGTAAAAGAGACGACATGAACCCTAATAGCATACGTAACTAGAATACAGGAGCTCTGCCAAGTGTATACAATCTTTCAGGAAGATGCCTCTTGTTTGTCCACTCATTAAATAAGAGTATCTTGAATTAAGCATACACATTGCTGTGGTACTAGACAATGGTATTTATCAAGAGCCGTATTGTAATGTATTTAAGTAAATAAAGATTTTAAATTCAATATAAATATAAAATAGAACAACGGAATATACTATAATAATAAAGAAAAGGGGGTAATTCAATGAGTCTCATGGGAATGAAAAAGTCTTCACGTAAATATTATTGATATCTACCTTAGTATATTATTCCTAACAGAGAATGCATACGTTACAGTATCCTTTCATAGACAATTAAGTTTATCAATTTGTCAATTGTTTAACTGAGCCGTCATGCAGATATAGACTTATGCTGGGAGGTATACAGAGTGACATTATAAAGACAAGTTAGCTGTAACCACCAAGCTGAGAAAGACAGGACAAAAAACATGTTTCAAAAACATTTTAAAAGTACTATAAAAAATTAAATCCCAGAACTGAAGCCCATTCTGCTTGTGCTATTAAACATGCCGCAGAATGAGAATGTAGAATATATGTTATTCGGCAAGTGAGTTAAACTCAGATAAAATCTTAGTATCTATATCTATCTAGTGAATAAATTGAATCAGGTCATCTCTGAGTTTTCTTTTTTCTCTACAAAAATAATTGACATATAGGTAACATATTTAGATTTGGCTGGAAGCCATAGTTCTTTAAAGAGAAAAGAAGCAGCAGAGAAGGCAATATCTGTCCATTTATTGCAGGCAAACTAGTTTTATCTGTATAATGACATTGCATAATTTGTTGAACTGATCGGAATGCCTAGCACTGGAGAAACTTAAGAAAATAAACATTTGGTGTTATATTTAGGCAATTTTGTGGAAATACAAAAGAGGAGCCCATTGTTTAACATTAAAAAAGAGAACTAGAGAGCCCTTCTTAATTGGTTCAGTTGGATATAAAATCCCAGAAAGTGAAGAAGAAATATGCTATTTTTGCTGAATAGAGAATACAAGGTAAAAACAAAAAGATAAGTAAATAGATTAAGAAAAAAAAGGCAACTTCTAATTGAGATGAAATAAAAAAATTAAAATGTCATAAGCTTTTCTAAAATATTACAGTCCAACATTTGGAACATCATTCACACATACAACAAATCTCTTGAGATTTATATTTAGCCACTCAATATTCACACCAAATTGGTAGGAACGGAGGCCAATTTCATGTGTAGGTTTGAATATTTTTCTCTTTTAATAAACAATAAAAATACCACTAGAGAAGTATGTAGCAAGTTTAAAGCTTCTCTGCAAAGTTCATATGTTCTAATTTATACTGCCATCATGTCATCTATTATGCATTATTACAAACCTATTATGCATTTAACTACCTTACATTAAGTTTGCATTTACACATTGTAATCTTACAGTATATTGGCTCCTTTCCCTCTCCCCCACATAGTGAATATATGAGTCAGTAAAAAGTGGTTTCTTTCAGGAAAGAACATTTTTTCTTTTGAGACAAGCAGAAATGTGTAAAAAGGATGCCTCTGGGAAAAAAACTGAAGGAACTGATTAGACTAAATGTTTTTCATAATATATGATCAGAAATTGGGGAATGTGGTGCAAATTGAAAAAGAAGGAAGTCTAGCATTGTGGTGGAGACCTGAATCCAGTGGAAAACATTGCAAAATTCCGTCATAATCATTGGATCAAAGGCTAATTATTAGAGAAATATCTCCTACTCATTTTACATAGTTTTGGTGACATGCTTGCTTTCATCTGCTCCTGCAACTATTTCAAATGATTCTAGAAATTAAAGTTCCATAGCTGCAGTACCTAAGAGTAAGAAAGGAACAAAAGAGGCAAAGGACAATAAACATATTGAGAAATGGGCATTCAGTTGAAGAAGGACAACAGAGCCAGAGATGATTAACACAAGTTTCTCAAGAATATCAAGAAATAGGGCAAAGGATCCATTGAAAATGGATCAGGTGTGCATTCTTTTTCTGCGTAACAATTTACTAAATTTAGTGGCTTAAATGAACACAAGTGTATTCTTTCACAGTTTCTGCATGTTAATATCTGGCACAGCATGTTAGTTTTGCTTATGGACTCACACTGCTACAATTAATGCATCAGCCAGGGCTGCTATCTTATTAGAGGCCTCGGGCCCTCTTCAGAGCTCATTAAAGTCATAGGCAGAATTCAGTTCCTTGGGGTTACAGGACTGATGTCACTCGTTTCTTGTTGTCTGTTAACTGGAGGCCATTCCCAACTCCAAAGCCCTTCTCCTGTTACTTTGAATCTCTTGACTTCCTTTCTACCTGACTTATATATCTGATTTAAAAGGCTCATGTAATTAAAGCAGGCCACGCAGATAATCTACCTTTCTCTAAAGTTCAATGCCACACAACATAACCTAATCACTAGTGTGATATATCTCATTATATTCACTGCTCTGTCACACACTAAAGAGAAAGTGATACGTGCACAGTGTACATGCACAAAGGGAAGGAGATTGGGGGACATTTGAAATCCTCCTGCCAAAGATGTCAATCTCCACATTTGTTTCAATTTTTTATTTCTAGATGACCCCCAAGAAGTTGCAGGATTTGGGATTATCCCGGCACTGAGAACTCTATTATGTAGAAGTAAAGAAATGTATCCAGTTTTTCTACTACAGTATTTCCATAATGGTTCAAATTTTTTATTTCATGAATTTATTTTTAACAATCAGTTAGGAAGACATCATCAAAATGGTGGCATGAGGTAAGCCTCTGGAAATCTCCCCTGGAATTTACAACAAATTAAACAGCTATAACTACACAAAGGACTCCCTGAACAGCAGACAGGCAAGACTAACAGGCTCACTACTGAATTTACCTAAAGGTAGGCAAATTGTGCGAGCACAGGAAGAGGGAAGGGAGAAGTGCAGATACGGAGCCGCATGGGCACAGGACGCAGACCTAGCTCAGTGCTCCGAGCTCGCTGCATCCCAGAAGTACTGCAGCTGCAGGAGAGGGAAGAACTCTGACTGCTAGGGCTCTGCTTATGGCCCACAGGGCTAAGGGGGCAGCATATAACACGGCTGAATCAAACGCTCACAGCAGGGACCTCAGAGCAAAGACTGAGGGAAGAGTAAAAATGGTGGTTTAAGCCCTCATTGCCACAGAGAACGGAAGCCTTAGGTACGGAGACTAGTCACCCCTCCCAGAGTTCATCCCGTCCCCACCTGCCTAGTGCTAGAAGCGGAACAGTAGCAATATCAGATCAAAAGAACAGAATATTTGCAGTTCTGAGTATTGTGGTCCGCAGACATAAATTCACAGCACATCTAGTTCCGGCAAAGGGGAAAAAGCTGTGGAAGCAGGACTAGCTGTGGTACTGGTCGCCACCGCTGCTCTGGACCACCTCTAACAACTCACCCCGCTCCTGTCCCCACCCTTCTGGGCGGATGCTTGCAGGAGTAAAAAGAACTGCTAAAACACAAGGAATCTGAATCTGATGCAGGAAGAGCTTTGGAACTTCAAAAGCTCTCTGCATCCCGACAGGGTCGCGGCGCCCTATGACCCAGGCAAACTGTTAACAGAGAAGAAGCACACCTTCCAGGGAATCCCCCCATTGTGTGAGAAGCTGGAATAGTGCAGAAAAAACACAACTCTACAGTGTGAGAGAGAAAAAATGGCTACAGTCGGAGAGAAAATAAAACATTCTACCAACACGTACTGAAAAACAAAAGAAAGACCTCTTCCTGTCAACCTGATGCAGAACCCACTCCTGTAGATGTCTAGGAAGAGAAATAATATATCATTCATTGCAATGAATAACAAAGGCAACAAGACAGCTCAGAAAGAAAGTGAAAAGTCTCCAGAAAATGAAGTTAAAGATATGGAAATATGTGACTTAAATAACAGAGAATTCAAGATTGCAGTTCTGAAAAAACTCAATGAGATGCAAGAAAATACAGAAAGGCAGTTTAATGAACTCAGAAACACAATCAAAGAACAACAGGAGCATTTTACCAAAGAGATTGAAATTTTATAAAAGAACCAAATGGAATTTCTGGAGATTAAGAGCTCAATAGAAGAAATTAAGAATTAAATAACCAACTTAGGTAGTAGAGTTGACCAGATAGAGGAAAAAATCAGTGACACCAATAATAGAATCCTGAAAATGACATGGATGGAAGAAGAAAGAAACTTGAGACCTAAATGAAACGAAAGAAATCTACAAGAACTTTCTGACTCCATCAGAAAAAGCAATATAAAAATAATGGGCATACCAGAAGGAGAAGACAGAGAGAAGGGAACAGAGAGTATATTCAAACAGTCAATGAGAACTTTCCAAACTTGTGGAAAGAACTGGATCCTCGAATCCAAGAAGCAGATAAAACTTTTAATTACCTCATCCCCAACAGACCTTCTCCAAGGCAAATTGTATTGAAGCTGTCTAAAATCAATGACAAAGAAAGAATCCTCAAGGCAGCCAGGGAAAAGAAGACGGTAAACTACAAAGGAAAGTCCATTAGATTACCATCAAATTTCTCAGCAGAAATTCTACAAACCAGGAGGGAGTGGAGCCAAATATTCAAACTAATGAAAGAGAGAAAATATGAGCCAAGAAAAATATAACCAGCAAAGATATCCTTTAGATATGAAGGAGGAATAAAGACCTTTCCAGACATACAAAAGCTGAGGGAATTTTCTAATACACGACCTGCACTACAAGAAATACTAAAGGAGGCTATTCGACCACCATCAACAGGGACAATTTGTGGCAACCAAAACATAAAAAGGGGGAGAGTAAAGGCCTGAACCAGAATATAGGAATGGAGAAAGTAAGCATGCTGAAGAAAATGGAATACTCTAAATATCAAACTTTCTTTTACATAAACTAAATGGTAACCACTGAAAAAACAAACAAACAAATAAACAAAAAACAGAACTGAAATATATACTGTAATAAAAGACAAAACAGAGGGAAACTTCATAGAATACCACCACATTGAAACAATAGAAAACAACAAAAAGGCAAAGAAACCATGGAGACTCAATCTTATCAGAAAACGAAAGATAGAATGATAGGAATTCCTCACATATCAATAATCACCCTAAATATAAATGGACTGATCTAACCAATAAAAAGGAACAGTGTAGCAAATTGGATCAAAACACTAAACCCAACCATATGCTGTCTCCAAGAGACCCATCTCAGCTAGAAGGACAAACATAGATTCAAAGTGAAAGGTTGGAAATTAACAATCCAAGCAAAGGTATACAGAGAAAATCAGATGTAACCATACTGATGTCAGATTAAACAGACTTCAGGGTGAAAAAGGTAAGAAAAGTAAAAGATGGACATTTCATAATGGTAAATGGTACTATACAACAAGAAGACATAACAGTCATCAATATTTATGCCCCCAATCAGGGAGTACGGAAATACACCAAGCAACTACTAACAAACTAAAGGGAGAAATTGACCAAAACACAATTATATTAGGGGACCTAAACACATCATTGACAGCTATGAATAGATCATCCAAACAAAAAATAAATAACAAAATAGCAGCCATAAATGACACATTAGATGAAATGGACATAACTGACATTTACAGAGCACTTCATCCTAAGACATCAGACTATACATTTTTTTCTTGTGTATATGGAACATGTTCAAGGGTAGACCATATATTGGGACAGAAAACTAACTAATCTCAGCAAATTTAAGAAGATTGAATTCATACGAAGCATATTCTCTGATCACAAGGCTTTGAAATTGGATATCAACTGCAAAAAGAAAGTAGGATAAAACACAAATACATGTAGATTAGACAATATACTTTTAAAGAACGACCAGATCAAAGGAGAAATTAGATGAGAGATCAAAAGATACATAGAAACAAATGACAATGAAAATATATCCTACCAAAATATTTGGGATGAAGCAAAGCAGTTTTAAGAGGGAGTTTATATCATTACAGGCCTATCTCAGGAAACAAGAAAAATCCCAAATAAATACCCTCATGTTATACCTTAGAGAGCTAGAAAAACAAGAACAAATGAAGCGCAAGGTCAGCAGAAGAAAGGAAATAATAAAAATCAGAGCAGAACTAAGTGAAATAGAGAACAAAAAGACAGTAGAAAAAATTAATGTGACAAAGAGCTGGTTCTTTGAAACGATTAACAAAATTGGCAAACCCTTGGCTGGGCTCACTAAGATAAAAAGAGAGAAGACACTAATTAACAAAATCAGAAATGAAAAAGGGGAAGTTATCACGGACGCCACAGAAATACAAAGAATCATCCAAGAATACTATGAAGGACTATATGCCACCAAATTCAATAATCTAGAGAAAATGGACAAGTTCTTAGAAACAGATAGCCTTCTTGGATGAACCATGAAGAACTGGAAAATCTAAACAGACCAATCACCAGTAACGAAATTTAGTCAGTCATCCAAAACCTTCCCAAAAGCAAAAGTCTGGGACAGATAGCTTCACTGAATTCTACCAAACCTTCAAAGAGGATCTAATACCAGTCCTGATCAAATTCTTCCAGAAAATTGAAGAAGAGACAGTCCTGCCTAACTCATTTTATGACTCCAACATTACCCTGATACCAAAAGGACAACACTAAAAAAGAAAACTACAGACCAATATCTCTGATGAATAAAGATGCAAAAATTCTAAACAAAATTCTAGCAAATCGAATGCAATGATGCATTAAAAAGATTATTCATCACGATCAAGTGAGGTTCATTCCAGGGGCACAAGGATGGTTCAACATATGCAAATCGATCAATGTGATACATTATATAAGCAAAATAAAGGACAGAAATCATGTGATTATATCAATTGATGCAGAAAAATCAATTGACAAAAAGTGAAGTATCCATTTATGATTAAATGACTTAATAAAATAGGTATAGAAGGAAAATACCTTAACGTAATAAACGGCATGTATGAGAAACCCTCACCTAATCTCATAATTAATGGTGAAAAACTGAATCCCTTTGCTCTACATTCAGGAACACCTCTGCTTTTTACCATAGTGTTGGAAGTCCTCTCCAGAGCAATCAGGCAAGATAAAGAAATAAAAGGCATCCAAACTGGGAATGAAGAAGTTAAATTGTCACTCTTTGCAGATGACATGATGCTGTATACAGAAAACCTAAAAACTCCACCAAAAAGCTATTAGAAACAATCAACAAATACAGTAATGTGGCCGGCTACAAAATCAACGTACAACAGTCCATTGAATTCCTATATAATAACAATGAAATCTCAGAAAAAGAAATAAAAAAAAAAAACAACAACAACAATTCATTTTGCAATTGCAGCAAAAATAATAAAATACCTAGGAATAAACTTAACCAAGGATGTGAAAGACCTATATGCTGAAAACTACAAGACATTTTAAAAGAAATTGAAGAAGACACAAACAAATGGAAAAACATTCCATGCTCATGGATTGGAAGAATCAACATAGTTAAAATGGCCATATTACCCCAAAGCAATATACAGACTGAATGCAATTCACATCAAAATTCCAGTGACATTTTTTAAAGAAATAGAACAAAAAATCATCAGATTTGTTTGGAACCACAAAAGACCCTGAATAGCCAAAGCAATTTTAAGAAAAAAGAACAATACTGGAGGTAGCACACTCCTTGACTTTAGCTCGTACTACAGGGCAGCAATAATCAAAACAGCATGGTATTGGCATAAAAAAAGACATGTAGACCAATGGAATAGAATTGAGAACTCAGAAATAAAACCACATAAATATGGACAGATAATTTTTGACAAAGAAGCAAAAAACATACAATGGAGAAAAGACAGTCTCTTCAATAAATGGCGCTGGGAGAATTGGAAAGCCATGTGCAAAAGAATGAAACTGGACTGTTATCTGTTACCATGTACCAAAGTTAATTCAAAATGGATCAAAGACTTAAACATAAGACCTGAAACAATAAACTGCATAGAAGAAAACATAGGTACCAAATGTATGGATCTTGGGTTCAAAGAGCACTTTATGAATTTGACTCCAAAGGCAAGGGAAATAAAAGCTAAAATAAATGAATGGGACTATATCAAACTTAAAAGCTTCTGCACAGCAAAAGTAACCTTCGACATAATAAAGAGGCAACAAACTGAATGGGATAAGATTTTTGCAAACAGTGCCTCCGATAAGGGGCTAATATCCAAAACATACAAGGAACTCATGCAAATCAACAGCAACAACAAAAAAAACACACACAAACAATCCAGTTGAAAAATGGGCAGAGGACCTGAAAAGGCATTTCTCCAAAGAGGACATACAAATGGCAAATAGACATATGAAAAAATTCTCAACATCACTAATCATCAAAAAAAATGAAAATAAAAACTACAATGAGATATCACCTCACCCCAGTCAGAATGGCTATCATCAACAAGACAAATAGTAGCAAGTTTTGGAGAGGCTGTGGAGAAAAAGGAACCCTCATACACTTTTGGTGGGAATGCAGACTGGTGCAGCCGTTATGGAAGGCAGTGTGGAAGTTCCTCAAAAAATTACGAATAGAATTACCTTATGATCCAGTAATTCCTCTCCTGGGTATCTACCCAAAAAATCTGAAAACATTTATCCATAAAGACTCGTGTGCTTCAGTCTTCATTGCAGCTTTATTTATGGTGGCCAAGACATGGAAACAACCAAAATGTCCTTTGATTGATAAGTGGATAAAGAAGTTGTAGTATGTATACACAATGGAATACTATTTGACGGTAAGAAAAGATGAAATAAGACCATTTGTTACAACATAGATGGATCTTGAGAGTATAATTCTAAGCGAAATAAGTCAGACAGAAAAAGCAGAGAACCCTATGATTTCACTGATATGTGGTATATAAACCAAAAACAACAAAAGAACAAGACAAACAAATGAGAAACAATAATACATAAGCCCAGACAATAGTTTAATGATTACCAGAAGGTAAAGGGGGGGGCGTAGGGGTGGTAGATTAGGGTAAAGGGGATCAAATATAAAGTGATGGAAGGAGAACTGACTCTGGGTGGTGAACACAAAATGGGATTTCTAGATGATGTAATACAGAATCGTATACCTGAAATCTATGTAACTTTACTTACAATTGTCATCCCAATAAACTTTAATTTAAGAAAAAAAACAACAATCAGTTAATAGCTCTAACTAGAGATTTACACTCAAATAAATATTTTCTTTGCATGTACCTGATTTTGAAAGAAACATTTATGTTACTTTTAAGATAATTCTAAGTTTCCCTTTACAAACAGGCAATGGAGAATAAATATCTTCAATTTCCTATGAAGTAGGAGAGTAACACAAAGTTATGATAAAGAATTGGGGTTTGGGAAGTACTGTGATCCTCGAAAATATTCTCAAGAGTAGGATCAGTAAGCTGCTTTTTTTTTTTTTTCTTTTTTTTTTTTGTAAAATGTACACAGTAAATATTTTGGGCTTGGGGGGTCAAGAGGCAAAATCAAGGATATTAAATAGGTACTTACAAGTATATAAAAAGAAATAAATTTTCCATACATTTTTTAATGGTGGAAATTCAAAATTTTATTTGTGATCACTGAAATTTGAATTTCATATGATTTTTATGTGCCACAATTTTTTGTTGTTGTATTTTTGTTCGTTTGTTTGTTTTTGTTTTCTACCATTTAAGAAAGTAAAAATCATTTGTATCACATTTGGCTAAACAAAAACAGTAGGCCCAATTTAACTCATTAGCCCTTGTTTTTGAACAGTTCTCTTATCAAAGTCAATTGCGTACCTATTAATAGCGAAATCCTTAGTTTTTTCTCATTCTCCTAAGGATTCTCTCTGTCTTTGTCTTTATACACATGTATATGCATGTGTATATGTATATTTTTAGACAAATTTTATTTTCTTGTTTCTATTAACCACCCTTTGACCTTATTAACTCCCCTGCTTATTGACACAGCCATGATCTAAAAGAAATTCCTATATATGTATGTAACATACAGCCTTAATTATGTTTTGGTTCCTAAAAGACTTGATTCTATCATATTTTACAATTAAATTAGTTACACTATGTAACATTAATAATGGCATCTAATGTTTATGATATTCTTTGTTTGCATCTTTTCTACAATTAATTCATAAAGTTATAATGAGAACAAATATATTTTTGCTGGCTTTTTTTATACTAAATCTGGGACTTTTAACACAAGTGTTCTGTACTCTACAAAGAGAGAAAATAGATGGCTGGGATTTGAACACTGTGTATTTGGGAATATGAGAATATGTGCTAAAGGTTTTTTGATAGTCTAGGCAACCTGTAACACTCAAATCATTTGTGTGCTTATAAAAAATTTGCAAGATGATTTATTCACAAACTGCTCCCTGTTCTATCAAAAAGAAAAAGAAAGTAAGTATTTTTAAAGTTCAGATTCAAGAATAATTTCAAGATAAAATTACGGTCTATTCACTTTGAACCCATATGAGTAGTTAAATAGCCTTCTTGAAAAGGAAACAATGGTTAATGGAAGTTTCTAATACTAAAAAACAATTAAAGCCAGACTTTCATTCTTTATGTTTTCCAAACAGTGTTGATGATTAGTTTTTTGTAAACTAGTGCTTTATAAATACTTTTAAATACCATTTTATATGTTTTTAGCAAGCTTCTTGTGAAAATGTTTTAATCTTTTGGCCCAAGAAAAAATTTTCTAGCTTAAAATTGCCTTCCCATTCTTCTTTCATTTGCCTGGGCAAAACAGTTTTCTTATTTTTATTTATTTATTTATTTATTTAAATTTCAACTAAATTAGGAATAAAGAGATTCCAGAAATATCTAATCAAAGCAAATGTTAGCTCTTTATCAACTGAATCCTGAGAATGAGACCCTTTATAATAAACATCACCTCTTCTGGGGAGTATGGAGGTGGCAAACCGATATCTAGACAATAAAATGAGCAACTCTGACTCTTAGAGAAATCTTCTCTTCTGAGTTTGAATACTTAGAATCCCTACCAAATTAAAAAAAAAAAAAGTATTAAAGTTGCGTAGGTGCAATAGCTTGTATTTTACGGGTTTGTCGTAGAAGAAAAGAATGAAACAGAGATTGGGTTAGAAATCGAGGTAACATAGGTCCTTATTTCTGTAGTTTTGTAAAAAATGACCCTACTGTAGAAGTCTTCCATGAAATAATTACTAATTACCTGGAATATCTTGACTGAATGGACTTTCAGTCTTAACTTTCTCCAGGAGAGTTGGATAAAATACAGGCTACAGGATAACGGTTGTACTTTCTGGTCCAAACCATTTAATTTTACTGGAAGGAATTGTAGTGGAAAGAATAATTGCCACAAAATAAGTGTTGATATATATTGAAAATTTAAAATAATCCCGAAGCCCTTGTCCTGATGAGCCCTTTCAGTCAAAGATTATCTTTTTCTTTTTAAATTTGAAAAGCAGCCACAGTACTTAAAAATACAGGCTGAAGTGATAAAGCTGTGAGACTTTGTAATTTTAATTATTTTACAAAATCTCTTGAATATTAAAATTATTTATTATGAAATGTGTTTTGATAAGATGATATAAAACCCGCTACTAGACTTTCTAGTGAATTGTGACACTTAAAAATGACTTATGAGTATTTGTAAAGAATTTTGAATAAGTGGTATACAATATTGTATGTCAATCTAGAAGCCACAAATAAAGGTGCAACTGCACTCAAAAAGTATCTAATAAAAATATACACTAAGTCTCTTTATGTGTATGATAGTTATTGGAAAGTGATTTTATTTTTTCCTAATTGACTGAAAAATGCAGGCTGTTATTGACCTCTGGTTCTTTTAAAACAGTATTCTGTATTTATTTAAGTGATATAAATGCTCATATCCCCATTTCCCACAGGAGACTAAATTATTCAACTTTACTATTTTATTATTCAACTTTATTATTTTATTGCAGCAAGCTGTTAAACTTCCTAATTGTTCTTATTCACAGCATCATCTGGTATGCTAAATAGATGTATTAGATTAATCCCTCCCTCCCCCCCACCCCACACAAATTATAGCCTGAGACCAAATCCATCTGTGCTTTGCTTTCGTAAATAAAGTTTTATTGGAGCATAGTCATACGCATTCTTTTACCATTGCCCATGCATACTTTCCCCTACAATGGCAAAGGTGAGTAACTGTTACAGTGACTATATGGCCCACGAATGCCTGAAATACGTAACGTCTGGCCCTTTGCAGAAAAAAGTTTGCTGACTCTTGGCTGTTTTACATCACCAAAGTTTTTGTAAATAAACATGCCTAGTAGTTCAAGTGTGATACTGGAAAGCAAATAGAAACAAAATTTTGAGTAAAACTTCTTGTTTTACCATGAGATGCTCAAAGATCACCTAACCAAAGAGAACATTTTGTAACACCTTCATAATATTACCAAATGGCTGTCTTAGGAACAATAAGCAGCTGATTTATTGAAAGTGACTTGTGTAGTCAATATCTGGAATGAAACAGCTAGTTTCATCTTGTCCAATTTCTACATTACTCTTCATTTTCCCTGAGAACTGCATAGCTGAAACTCTTTCAGGGAGGCACTTCCTTGTAAAATGATCAGTTGTATCTGTCACCAGGAAGAAATGCATTTTCCATGCTTTACTACAGCCATCTGCATCCTTCATTTTCTTTTAATTCAGTCACTGGAGCCCTAATGATCACAGTCATTTCAGGAGTTGCCATCAATTACAGCAAGGAGCTCATTCAGAAGTGAAAGATGAGTTTCATTCTCTGTTACTTAGAGGTCAGTGATCATTCCCCAACCTCTTCCCAGTGAACAAATAGTACAGTAACTTTCACATGCTCCCTTCATTTTTCTCAAGTCTGCTGCTTTATGACTTTCTATAGACCTTGGTTATAATAATGTCATACGTTTGATGCCGGCAGCCCTAAGAAGACAAGCCTGACCTAGTAATTTTCCTTGAGTCCATCATGATAAATTCAATCATATATAATTCTGACTCCCATGAGAGATGTATGAAGGAATAGGTATTATTAACATGGCATTTTTTTAAAAATTCTAAAACAAATACAATTGGTAAAATTTATATAGAAATAATTATAAAATAGTAATCATTTTCATCTGCAAACTTTATATTATTTTCTATAAATATAGTCATTTTGAAAGCTGCTGTATATATCATATATTTTTGAGGAAAATAGCACAATATTTGAAATACTGCTTTTACATGCCCTCCCTAAAAGACTTTTAATAATTAGGAATATAATTCAATAGTCAATATTCCGTCAGATGGCAAAAAAAAAAAAAAAAATGTGTGGCTAACACAGCCACATAAAAACCTGCTCACAAATGTTTATATAAAATTTATACATAATCTCTGAAAACTGGAAGCAACGAAGATAGCCAGCAATGTGAGTAAACAAACCATAATAAATCTATACAATGGAATATTATCCATTAATTTTTAAAAATGAGTAATTAAGTTATGAGAAGACATGGAGGAATCTTAAGTCCATATAAATAAGTGAAAGAGTCAATAGAAAAAGACCATATACTGCATCAGTCCAATTATATGACATTCTAGGAAAGGAAAAACAAAGAAGATGATAAAACAATCAGTGGTTGGCAAGGAATTAGGAGGGGTAGAGAGATGATTGAATAGGTGAAACACAGGGGAATTTTAGGATGATGTTATTCTGCGTGATACTGTTTTGGTGAATATTTCCATTACCAATAAAGAAAAGATAACCTTTTCAATAAAGTGGAGCTAGATCACATCCACATACAAAATAATGAATGTAGACACAGACCTTATACCTTTCACTAAAATTAATTCAATATCGGTCACAGATATGCAAGTAAAATACAAAGTTATAAAGTTGCTAAAAGATAACATAGGAGAAAACTTAGATGACTTTGGGTCTGATGATGAATTTTTAGATACAATTCCAAAGGCATAATCCATGAAAGAAATAATGGATAAGCTGGACTTAAAAAGTTATGCTCTGCAAACAACACTGTCAAGAGAATGAGTAGACAGGGAGAAAATATTGCTAAGGACACGTATGATAAAGGGTCATTATACAAAATACACAAAGAACTCTTAAAAGTCAATGATAAGAAAGCAAATAATCCAATTAAGTAAAAATCGGCCAAAGACCTTAACAGACACATCACCTAAAGAAGGTGAATGGATAAATAAACCAGGTACACTAGGCAATGCAATATTATTCAGCACTAAAAAGAAGTGAGTTTTCAAGCCATCAAAAGACATGAAAAAATCTTAAATGCAGATTACTAAGTGAAAGAAGCCAATCTGAAAATTGTACATACTATATGAAACAACTATATGACATTCTGAAAAGGCAAAACTATAGAGAAAATAAAAAGAATGTCAAGGATTAGGGTGAAGAGGATTAATAGGTGGGGCACAGAGAATTTTTGGAGCAGTGAATGTACTGTATATGGTTCTCTAATGATGGATGCCAAACACATAGAATGTACACCACCAAGAATAAACCTTAATATAAACCCCGGGCTTTGGGTGATTATGATGTGTCAATCTAAGCTTGTTATTTGTAACGAATGTCCCATTCTGCTGGGGAAAGTTGATAATGTAGGTGGCTATGCAGGAGTGGTTGCAGAGGGTATATGGAAAATATCTGTATCTTCCCCTCAATTTTGCTTTGAACCTTAAACTGCTCTAAAAAGAAAGTCTTAAAAAATACCACTTTACTCATTATTATACAAGATTTTTCTTTGAGAATTACACACGTTTTAGACCTACTTTCACTTGAATCTGAGGGACATCGTTTGATTGAAGCTTCCATTGAAATGTTCACATTTAATGGCAAAACATTATTCTATGTCATATTAAAAATAAAGATGAAACATTAACTTTACAGATAGCTGCATATTTGTTACTTTTCGAAAGAGAATTTAGGCACTTGGTAGGCAGGTAGTTAATTAAAAAAAATTCAATTATTTATTTACTTATACTTACTGGGGTAACAATTGTTAGTAAAATTACATAGGTTTCAAGTATACAATTCTATAATACATCATCTGCATATCACATTGCATGCTCACCACAGAGAGTCAGGTCTCCTTCCATCACCATATATTTGAACCCTTTTACCCTCTTCTGCAACCCCCCTTCCCTCTTCCCCTCTGGTAACAACTAAACTGTTGTCACATAGTTAATTATCTAAAATACAGACTAAAAAATTAAGGCAAAGCATTTTATTATCAACCATAGAATGATGAGTGCATCATGGTTTGTTGTTATATTAGTTAAATTACTGACTTGGTAATAGACTCTGAGACACTTGTGGAGAAAAACAATCCATAGGTTAATTTGCTTTTGTGAAATTTGTAAATAAGAAAACATTTTAAAATTAATTTAGTTGTGTTGGTTAGTTTTTAACTAGTCATATTTTTCTCCTATCCCTTCCAGTGATTTCAAAATTAATATTAGCTTTAACTAAATAAATCACAATCTGTCTCTAAAATATACTGCAGTGTGCATAAATTTACATAAATTTTCACTGATAAATCAATGGAATAATTCTCAAAAAGCAAATTTCATATCCTCACAATACTACAAAAGGTCTTTATAGATATTAACGCCCCCCACAAATTACAGAAAGCCTATTTTTCTAAGAAAAATAAGGAGCTTTAATTATACTTTTCACTTAATAAGTTACAAACATTATCCCTTTTACATATTAGCTACAGACAGCTAAAAATGGTTTACATTTCAGAAGAGAAAAAAAAACAAAATAACCTTTTGCTACAGCAATTTGACCTCCCTGAACTTTCTTTCATTCACCATTGGTGATAATTTTTCACAATCTTTTAAATTAACAATTTAATGTAATTAGTTAATAATTGACTATAAACATATTTTTCTATGTTTTATAGAAATATATAGGGATAATAACAAATGGTAATACCATGTTTCCTCGAAAATAAGATCTAGCTGGACCATCAGCTCTAATACGTCTTTTGGAGCAAAAATTAATATAAGACTTGATATTATATTATATTATATTATATTATTTATTATATTATATTATATTCATATTATAGATCCAGTCTTATATTATAGTAAAAGAGGACCGGGTCTTATGTTAGTTTTTGCTCCAAAAGACGCATTAGAGCTAACGGTCCAGCTAGGTCTTATTTTTGGGGAAACATGGTAAGAATGACAATAGTGACTGTGTTTTAGGATTGGGTTAAAAAAAAAAGTAACATTTTATTTTGGGTTGAGAAAGTGAGTCCCTAGATACTCGGTTACTTCCGGAGCGATTGCTGGTAAAAAAATAAATTGGATTAGAACCCCAGCTGACTAAGTATTGTATTCAGCAATTCTAGAATACAGGTTACATCCATAATAAATGACTTTACTTTAAATGTGATTTCTAACAAGAATAATTACCATTCTGACCTTATGTATTAGTTCCTTAGGATAACAATTATTTCTAAGAATTTAAAACTTTGAACCTGCTGGTATGAACTTTATTTCTAGCACAACAGAAGATGAAACATATAAATTGAGTAAAGTCAGAAGTATAAAATTCTCTCTATCCTCCTCTCTCTGACTTTCTCCCTCTCTCAAGTTTTGAGTGTCTGGAGGAATCATGATTGGGTAACAAAGTTAGACTTTTTTGTACATACATTTAAATTCTCTTGAACTCTTTCAAAACTAACAATTGTCAACTAAAACCTGAGACATATAACGGATACTAAACAATACAACTAGATCCAAACAAGTGCTTTTTTAATATATTAACTATAAAACATGAAAATATGTTGAAGTGGTTGCCTATATAAATGACAATGATAAAGTCTCTAATTATAAAATAACCCTACCATTGCAGTTCATTAGGTCATATCACTGTATCTGTATATATGGAGTAATGGTAGTATAGCTGCACATTTGAATGACATAGTAATATGTATAAAGTTCTTTCACACATATCATCACATAATTAATTTTCATAAAGTATGATGGCATAGACAAAACAGACAAGATGTATACTTGGTGAATTAAATGTGTGGGTTTTGTTTTATTTTTGTATTTTTTTTCTATTTTTTTGTGTCCAAATTTCTTCTGGTTAGTGAGAAACCATCAAAGTCCTTGAATCCCTGCCGAGCGTACTGTGTCCCCTGACCCACATTGATAACATTACTAATTGTTTAAATTCCTGTAGTGAGATTATAGACTTAAAACTAAGGGTGACATTATTACTCATTGTAAGAATTGGCTGAGGCATCTGCTGTTACATATTTGATGTTTTAATAGAACGATAGGTTACACTTGTTGCAGATGAAGAATAGACAGAGCCAGGGATCAATCGATCCATTAAAGTTTTTGCTATAAAGCATAGGTATGCACCTGTTTTCAGATTTGAAGAGAAGGAGGAAACCTCACTAGAAAATGTAGCAGCTATTTAAAGAGGTTGGAGGACCCAGGCACTGAGAAGCAGGAGGTGGTGTAATTCAAATTACATGCTAATTTCCATTGATCAGCCTATTTAAATGGTAATGAGGCATAGACAGTGCTTCTGGCCTGAGTGTTTGAAACTCTGTGCAGAGGGTATCTGTCAGCAAGAAAGAACACTACTGCTTGCTTAAAAAACTGTGGTGGTTTTAGGGCCCTGTGATTGTAAAAGGGAATTAACTTTCAGTCCTTTGACCTGTGTGGAAGGCAATCCTATCAAGAATTTTTAGGATTACAGGTACACCCAACTGCTACCATCCTTTCACTGTCACCTTTAGCTTTCTGGGGCTGTATTCTCCTGTAATGGAGAAAGAAAAACAGAAATAGCTCTAACTGTCACTTTTGTTGTGGAGATGAATGACCAACATCACACAGCATCCTTAGCTGAGACCAAAGGAAGTCTGATCACTTTTTATGTTCTGCAAAATCTTAATTATAACACATGGATGTACAGTATTTATTCAGACAACAGAGTAGAATTAAAATGCAATTGTTTAGAGAATGAAATACTGTTGTCTAAAAAATGGTTATAGTTCAATAGGGAAGGAAAGACGTTAAGTATAATTAATAGATGGTGGCAAGTGATGTTTGCCTTAAGAAAAATATAAAAGATGTGCTTAGGAATATCAGAGGAGGGAGAAATGCTTCAGGCTGGAGGATCAGGGAGCACTTCACTAAGGCAACATTTGAAGAGTTGAAAACTGTGTAGAATTTGTGAGTTGAGAAACAGTGAAAAAGGAATAGGTTAGGCATCAATTTAGGAAAGCCTCTTGAAAACTATTGCTCCAAGAAATAAATACTGCCTGCCACCCAGGGTTCCCCTAAAATGCTTGGGGGAGGAATCAAAAGAATTATTTTTTGTGTAATAGCTGGTCATTTAATTTTACAGTTATGATGATGCTTAGATTGTAAAATATATGTGTCTATGTGTGCATGTATGTGCAATTTTATTTTTGCTTATAATTTCAGAATTTTTTTTTGTATACATTGTGTGTCATTCTTAGTAATCGTGGTTTGTTCTTAGGGAATAACTGAATTTTTTTCTTTCCTCTTTTTAAGTGTTTACTATCAGGAAGTATACTAAGCAGTTTACCTATACTTTACACATATAAAGTTCAGCAAGTAATCACATTAAAATATATATTTATCCAAACCCATGAAAAAGGGGAAACATGGCATATATATATAAAACATTATATATAATGTTTTATAAATTTACATTATATATATATATACATATATATATGTATATAGACATATACATACATATATATATATATATATAATTTGAGGGAGAGAGAAAGAGTTATCTTCTAGAAGATAATTTGGGGCCAAGTTTATTGTTAGATGTGATGAAGAGAATTCAGAAATTTCTGAAAGTTTAGATAAAACGTGAATAGTTATGTTTCTACCCTGCCTAATAACCTCAAACCAAATATTTAAAGTGGCAAGATACTTTCACCAGTCTAATTATTACCCTAATAATCTTCAGCAAGTTCTTCCCTTCTTATGCGTATGTTAACAATTTAATATAATCACTTTTGTCCCTATAAAATGCTTTACCAAATGTAAATGTTTGAAATGACTTTCTCAGAAGTATATTTTCCTAGCAGTCAATTTAAAATAAAACTTTGGACACTTGCTCACAAATGTTCTGAGAATTTGCTTTAACATATTCGAAGAAACGATAGAAATGAAAAAAAAAAACTACATATGTCTTTATGTGGTTAATTTTTCACAAAAATGTAAAAAAAGGTACATTTTCATTAAGCACAAAAAAATTCCTTAATAGTGTATTTTGGCTATTAATGTCAATCTTTATATTTCTGTCTCATCACAACTACTCCAAAGTCTCCTCAACAATTTCAATAATGAAATACATTCCCACCGGAACGCAGCTGATGAGGCTCTCCATTATCTCCCTTGCTAGCTGTCGGGCTCAGCTCTTTTTAATGGGCATCAATTTAGTCCCTCTTGCTTCTTCCAATGTTCCTGTTTGATAATAACCTGGACAATTCACAATAATCTAGTGCCCAGGAGCTAATTTACAAATAAGAACTCAGTTCTTGAATACTGAACTCATGTGATAGTTACTGCTCTAACATTTGTCTGCTCATATCTTTTTTGGCCTTTTGCCATAAGAGTCACAGGTAAAGTATAATTTTCAGAAAAGTATATTGTAAATTTTATGCAAGTATAAAATGAACTGTCTAAGGTTTCATTCAACACATTAAGAGAACCAATAAGATATATATTTATATATAAGTAAAATATATTTACACATTCAAAATACATATTTTTATATATTTATGAATATAAATATATATTTAATAGATATAAAAAATATATATTTATGTACAAAAATATGTAAAATGTGTATATATGAATGTATATGTAATTTGTATATATTTATATATATATTAAATATATATTTATACAGTTCAAAGAACATTTGAGAAACTAGGTATTTATGGGCAATTTAAAAAGGGAATGCTAGTATGTAATTGTTGGGGTAGATACAAAATCTTTCCCAGCAAAATAAATTATATGTATACCTTCTAGACAAAAAAAGTACGTGTTAAACTATTCCTACATAGTTGTAAAATAATTCACTCAATAAAAAATCAGTCAAAGGTTCAACTTCAGAACCACATTGAAAGAAAACCCAGTCACATCTTCTGCCTATTTCCAAGTTTCAGACAGTTTTTCTAACAAAGTTCTTCCTATTCACAGACACTTCCTATTTTTTTATTCTTCTATTACATAGTTAGGTGTTTCCTTCCTGCACCATGGAGTTGCTTTCATGATTAGCTTATCTATTTCTATCAAACTTTCTCCTAGGACATCAGAGTTGTAAGAATTGAGAATTGTAAAAATGACTGAGTTTGTCAGTATTCTTTCAATTCCCTCTCATTTCAGGGTCTCTGCCAGGTAGAGTCTGACAAGAATATTACATTCCCCAGCTTTTAGTTTTTGTTTGTTTGTCTGTTTGTTTTTAATTTTTCAGACTGACACTTAACATTCTGGTTAATAGAAACTGAAATTATTATAGGACCACCTTTTTCTCCATGTGACATTGAGAAACACAAGCACTCTGTAACACAGAAATCTCATCTATGAGAAATCATATCATACTAAAAGCAGGTTATGGGTCAAAACTCCAACATGAAAATTTAGTTATATTAAGTTTATTGTATTTTGGTGTGGGAAGTGAGGTAATGATCAAGAAGAGCAAATCTAAGACTGGGGGTGGGAAACCTGCTTATCCTCTCTCACTAGGTAGGACCTTACTCATTGGAATTCTACTTTGAGAGACTTGAGAATACCTACTCCACATTCATACCCCAAACATATTCTGGCACCTCTGCTGAGCTCAATTATTTATCGTTACTTCCTGAGTAAACCCAAGAGGCTTCATTTTTATCCCCCCGGGTTCTGATTAGCTACAGAAAGAAAATTAGAATTCAAGGTCACGCCTCTTTCCTGACAGATTATAATAATGTTAGGTAAGTTGTTGCAATAGATCCCTCCAGAGACATGCTCCAGTCATTTCTGACTCTCAGAACTGAGTTATTTTGCCTCATGTTAGATGGCATAAGTGTATTTTCATTAGCAATCATATGCCTTTGCTGAATCCTGATAACAACCTTTCAAAGTGTTTCCTATTATTATCCACTGTCTAAAGAGATGGAAACTGAAGGTCAAAGAAGTTAAATAGGTTGTTCAACATCACTATCTCTGGGTGAATTAAGATTCAAATTTGGATTTGTCTGCAAAGAATTGATAGGAAAAAAGAGTTTGTATTCCATTAATAGTCCATTACCATACATCTTAAAGGACTTTAAATATTTAAAAATATTACATAAACTTGATCATAAAACAAGGTAACAATTCTTGCTTAAGATAAGTGAAATCTATAAAAGGGATGAAATCACAGCTATAAATTTTATTATATTCCCTAAGCTAATAAATATGATGATAGTATATCTGACAATTTTAAAACTAAAGAAAAACAAAATTCATACAAAAGATGTATAAATGCTCAAGATGACGTGATTTTATATTTTTATCTGAAAGGTAACTTCTAATTTTAAATTTTCATATCTATCAGTAATTTGGTAACATTTTGTACCATACCACATATGTATTTTAAATAAACCTAAACTATACACAAGATATCTAAGATCACTTGAAGAAATTTAAATGCCTTATCCTTTTTTTTTTTTTTTCTAGAAAGAAATCTTTGAGTACTTAATTGGTAAGTCTGTTACTATTTCTCTATATCAGAGATGTTTTGTACTTGTTGGTTTGATTGACTTGGTTTGGATTTACCTTTTCCAATTCTGAGACCTGCTTCCAAATTTGTGATAAATAGCAAAGATATGATACTCATATGAACATTATTACATGCCTGAAAGAATACAGGTTTGTGTGGTCCAGCTATTTCACAGTTGTGGAACAGTTTAAGAAATATGCTCAGACCACATTTGCTTTGAAGAAAATAAGACATTGGATTAGATGAACTTGAAAATTCCTTCCAATTCTAAGATATAACATTAACTATTTATAACTATTCACATATTGGATATTATTCACAGGAAGTGATATTTAACATGTTTGGCTGGTATTACATGGTAGCCAATAGTTGAATAACCTATGATGATAAAAATAGTTTTACTATCTGACCTCCTTCCCTAGACACATTATTATACTATAATTATTATTTTATAACATTATTATATGGAAATGTATTATACGTTGCTTACATAAATAGGCATTCAATTGAATGCATACTATATTAAAGGATATTGACAGTTTTTGTGACTGTCACAGAAGAAGCATTGGATAATATACTCATTCTAGACCTTGGAGATAGATATTAGACTTTTGAGATAGATATAGAAAATTCTTTGTATACAGATATGCACACTAACATGTATGCATGCTACCTCTTTCTTGTATATGCCACTAATATTGTATTTAGCTTATGTGGTGAGAAACAAGACAAAATTATTGTCTCAGAGAAAATTCCAGAGAACAAAAAATTAAACCATTTTGGTATTTCACTAGAATTTTTCTCAATCTTATTTAAAAATGTGGACTTATTCAGTGTTAGTTCATTTTACAACTATAGATATGAATATGCTCGTGTGTGTGTGTGTGTGTGTGTGTGTGTGTGAAAGAGAGAGAGAGAGAGAGAGAGAGAGAGAGAGAGAGAGAGAGAGAGAGATAAAGAGAGTGTGTTTTGTTGTTTTCTGCTGTATTTCAGGATAAAATTAATCAGGATTAGTTTGTAGTAATAAAGGATCGTTAATTCCTTGCCTTTTAAAAATTGCTACCCCCTACAATTTATTTTCTATTGATAAGGATAGGATATTATTTAGAAAAAGAAATCAGAATAATCTAAAGTAGAGGGCAATTTCACTTTAAAGGTTAAAAAATGATAAGATGTGAGATCCCACTCAAAACTTTCACATTTTACATAAAATGGCTGCTTTGGGAATCACGGGTACTATTCATTCTACTTTTGTGGAATTTGTATGGTGGAATATTTTCAATCTTACTTTTCTCTACAAACTAGAGCCCTATTTGTAGGATCCAATCATGTGCCAAGTAGTTGTTACTCTTCCCCAGAGGTGAAGATCAAGTAAATATATGGTGTTACAGAAAAATTTATTTTCACCTATAATATCAGTTATCAGCTCATATACAATTGATTTTCAAGCAGGTGAGAAAAAAAATGTTATTTGTTATGATAAAACTGTACTGTGCATTTCAATACTTTATTTTGAAAAAAAATGTTTAATTAAAAAGACTGTATGATAACATACATGAATACATGATGATGTCATTCAATCATGATTTTAGAGAGATCCGATATAAGCATTTGAAAAGGTTGAAGAAAATTTCACTTTATTTTTACTTTTCACTACATTTCACTATATTACACAGTTTCTCATTTAATTTAAATATTGTTTTAACTAGTAATGGATAATTTGCTATATATAAGAGTCTACCTAAAATGTAATCATATGAGTTTTAATCTATGATTATAAATTATTTGATGATTTTCCCATAGAATATCCTCTCACTTTGAATCTGGGTGATCTTGTGACTGTTTCAACCAATAGATTACAATGGGAGCAATCCAATTGCATTTCAAAAGACCTTGCGATTTCTTTTTTGTTTGCTAAAACATTTGCCATCTAAGAAGTCTAAATTATTATTATTTTTTTAATTAAAGTTTTTTGTGTGACAATTGTTAGTAAAGTTACATAGATTTGAGGTGTACAATTCTGTTATACATCATCTATATTTCACATTATGTGTTCACCACCCAGAGTCAGTTCTCCTTCCATCACCATATATTGGGGCCCTTTTACCCTCATCTACCACCCCCTTCCCCCTTACCCTCTACCACTAAACTATTGTCTGTATCTATGAGTTTTTGTTTCTTCATTTGTTTGTCTTGTTCTTTTGTTGTTTTCAGTTTTATATACCACACATCAGTGAAATGATATGCTTCCCTACTTTTTCTGTCTGATTTGTTTCTTATAACAACCATGCTGAAGAAGTCTACTATAGACATTATAGTCAACAGCATTGGTTGAGACCAGCCTCAATGCCAAATCCCTGCCAATGCAGCAAATGTGTGAGTGAATCTGTCTTGTACCCACCAGACTAGCCTATTGGCCAGCTGAATACCACCAAGTGAGTCCTTTGGACTTCACATAGACAGAATAATCACCCACCCATATCATGCCAGAATTACTGTCCCACAAGTCAGGGAGCTATATTAGGATGATTGTAATTAAGTCATTATCTTCTGTAGTAACATGTTACATAACAATCAGTGATGGGACACATGATAAATGTGGTTTCAAATGATTTCATACTCTTTCTCCTTAGAGTTAAATATCCAGATTACACATTCTCTATAAAAGGATTACATGAAATCCAAAAGCATAATTGATTAATTAATTAACAATAAACCATAGAAATGACAGTATTTTTGCTATCATTTATTCAGTGTTTGATCTTGTCAGGTATGGGGCTATACATTATATATATATAAATAACTGACATAGGAGTCATATAACCTAAGTTGTATGCATTGCACACATTAACAAAATTCAGGCATCATACCAAATGCAGAAAGTTGAGGGCAAGCTGATGAGAAATACGGTATTTTAAAGAGTACTCAAGAGTGTAAGATAGAAGTCCTGATTTGTTTGGCGATTTCAGCAATGATTAGTTACAATATTCACTCTATATAATGCAATCACATTATCAACTATGTAAGCTGTTGTGAAATATTCTTCAAGATTAAATAACCCATAACTGATATTGTCGAAAGCTCTGTTTGAATATAAAATATGAGTTTTCTATAGAAAACCATGTTTTCACCATTATAAGGAGAAATATAATGGCATAAAAAAACTTTTAGGAATCCCTATCTGAGGCATTTTTCTAAGAAACATGTAAATAGATGTATACAAAAGGTTTTCTGTACACTTTGGAGTTATATAGGAAAACTAATATCATTTAGATTAAAAATATTTTTCTAACTCACTTAAAGCTGAAGTAGAACATTTTGCAATATGTAAATAAAGAAAACTACTTAAGCTAAATCATTGATGTTGTGTTTGAACCACTTACACATGGGTGAAATATTATACCACTTGTGCCAGTACCAAATATTGTGCTCTTTATTTATTTCAAAAGTTCAACTACCATACTAGGCACCAGAAATTCAATGATAAATGAGACCCTTGAGGATCTCATAGACTAGTTAGGAAGAAAGATGAGCATTTTTAAAAAGTTATAAAGTCTACTAAAATAATAAGTGCATGAAGACAATACACAGGTTGCTTGGAGTAGGAGATGATTAAATTTCTCTTTGTTGGGCAAAAAGAGGTGATATGAATAGTGCACTATTAGTTTTCTATTGCCGCCGTAAAAAAAATTATTACAAACTTAGTGGTTTAAAACAAAACAAAATTATAGGTTAAAAGTCTGGTTGGCCTGGCTCGTTTCTCTGCTTCTGGTTTAATAATGCTGGAGTCATGGTGACAGCTAGCTGGGCTCTCCTTAGGAGCCTCTTGGAATAAATTCACCTCTATGCTCTTCAGATTGTATGCACAATCAAGTTTTTTGAAGTTGTAGGAGTGAGTTCCCTGTTTCTCTTAGAGACCTCTCTGTCTCTTTGCACAGAACATTTTCTGCTTTCAAAGGTTTGCATGGTCAGATTGGGCCCATAATATAATCCAGGTTCATCTCTCTATTTTCAAGTTCATAACCTTAATTACATCTGCAAATTCCTTTCTCATGTAACAGAACATAGTCACAAGATTCAGGGATTCAAGTGTGGATGTGTTTGAGAGACCATTCTGCCTAGCAAGTTCATGGACTTATTTTATTTTTTTCTTTTAGAATGAAATATCAGGTAAGATCTAGAAGTAGAAAATCAGGATATCTACTTTAAGTTTACTATGTAAACTAATATAAAGCCCTAAAAACATCGATGATAATAATATCAGAAACTAATTTGGATATGAATTGTGTTCAGGCAGATAGACTAATGTCTCACACTTTATTATGTGAACTGACAAGACAGTAGCCGCGATACACAGAGAAATATTAGCTTGAGCCTTACCCAGCTTCAACCTGGTGGAGTGGCCTCCTTCATAAACAGGTTCCTTCCACAGCCTCCTAATGAAGAGAAACAAACAGTAACAAGGACAAAACAACTTCAACCAAAAAAAGAGTGTCCTCCTTCTCCAATTATTGCCCAGGGTTTGCACCATGAAGAATATAACACACATTTGCCATGCTGGAAGAATAGCAACTCCTGGGAGGAAGGCCCCTGAAGTCAATGACTCACTGAGGTTTCATATCATTACTGTTAAAGTGGCATTATTTATAGAAGTTGGTGGACCCTAAGGAAATTAGAATTATATGTACCGGGTCAGATTTCTGTTCTCAACTTATTCCTTCCTCCCCACCTGGAAGTATTAAGGGGTATGTAAATGTATACAAAAGTATAGATTGTACATGTGTATATGTACAGTGAGATGGAAGGATAGATATGGAAAAAGACTGGTTTGTTATCAGAGAGGAACTTGAAACGGGCTTCATAGGAAGTGAACAGTGCCCATCGATTTTTACCAGGTGAATGCCTAAAGAAAAAAGTGTTTACTAGATATAATTTTAAAGTGCATTTATTAAGTCACTAGTCCAGTAAGACAATGACTACCTAGAGAAGGGATTTAGGGAATAACATCTCAGTTTCTTGCCTATGGGAAGAAATATTAGTTCAGGTACTCAGAGAAGCAGATGCACAAAAAGATACAGAGTGCAAGAAATTTATTGGAGGAAATGCCCATGAGAGGAGAAAGGGAGGAAGCTGGAGGAGGCAGGAAGACTTCTCAGAGTCTGACAAAAGTATAAGCACTGGGATAGAGAAATGGAAGGAAGGAAGGTGGGTAAGAAGAGTCTCAGATTGCAGTACAGCTTTAAGAACATTTTGACCAGATTGATGGGGAGTCCTTGAGACAACATCTGCTGTTAGAGAAGTTTTGATTTTGCAGAAATTGGTTTTCTTTAGCACCACTCTGTGTTCAATCATTGGCTGGGGGTAATTAGTGAAAAGCACGGCCTTAACATAAACTTGGTGACGGATTCAGAACACACCATCTTTTGCTGTCCATAACTTATGTTATCCAAAGTAGGAGATCTTAATATAATATAATATATATATATATATATATATATATATATATATATATATATATATATATATATATATTTATGTCTAACACAATTCACCACTTGTACCACAAATATCTACTTCTGAATTTAGCTTCAGGGAGCACATCCTCCTTGGTCCCCAAGGGTGCCTTTGCTGAGGAGGACATATAGAAGTTTGGTGAACTGTAGCTCCCTGACAAGGTGATAGCTAATGATGAGAATTATGGTCTCAAGATCAACTGCAGCAACAAGACGGCCTTCTTTTGGGCCTTCCTCAAATCTGATAGCTGTCCGTGTCATCTGACATGTAAGCCAGTGCAGCATAACATATTGGGGAGTATGTTTCCTCAGATGCCAAAAAGGCCTACCAGGTGCTGTGCTTCCTTCTTTGTAACAAAGGATGAAAGAGGCATCGATTTTCCCTTTACTTTGGAGGCAGCTCTTGACATACTCCTGAGCACTGGACCCTGGAAACCTCACTGAATGGGTTATTTCTGAATCTTCACAGAGTTTATTTCCCATCATAGGTAATTCATCTATCTTACCAAGGCTGCCAGCATGCTTTGCTCATGCTGTACAATCAGCATCATGTCACTGATGTGATAAATCAGAGTGATATTCCATGGGATCCCCAGCAGTTAAGTTCAGACTATATTATAACAGGAGTTATGACAGAGGGGAGAGTGCATTAAGGTATCCCTAAGCAAAACTTCAAATGAACATTAGTTAATTTCATATACGAATGTGAACTGTTTCTTATCCTCTCTTATCATAATTGAAGGACACCGATTCTCCAAATCAGTGACTGTGTATCATATAACTGAGACCTGGTTAATCCGCTCTAGCAGAGATGCTTCATCCAACAAGGCAAGTAACTAGAACTGTTACTTGGTTAAGTCTGTAGTAGTCTAGAGTCATTTTCCAAATCTGTCTGGGTATTTGCAGGGTCACACTAGTGAATTAAATGGAGATATGATATGTAAGAACCACCTCTGCAACCTTTAGATCATTAGTGGTCATAATAATCTCCAACATCCCTTTGGCAAAGTGATATTGTTCTTTATTTACTATCTATGTGGAGGGAGATGACATTTTTAAGAGGTTGTAATTTGGCCTTCCCCACTGTCCAAGAACCCAATGTGGGTATTACTCTAACTGCCAAATAAAGTCCAATGTTACATTTGGGAACACTATTGGGTAGGTCCATGGACAAAGTGGGTCCCTTGTGAGTGAGACTTTCTCAGTGCTCCATGCTTCCTGCCATGCCTAAGCATCACTCTCACACAGGGACAATGACGATGCTTTGGGTATTCAGGTATCAATGTCAATTCACAGTCAGACTCTGTGCCCAATTATTTTCAAATGTGTGGGTATCCCCCTTTCTTCAGTGTACAGTGTTATGACTGGGGCAATCAACACAACTTACAAAGTTTTGTCACATTGCCCAGTTCTTCCTTCTAGGGAACTGACTACTTCTTCAGTCAGTATCTTCCATGTGTGACAATTGGCACAGGTCTGGAACTGAGGTTGCTCCCTTGGCCTATTCAACCTTGCCACTCATTACAGTAATCCTGCCCTCTGGCTTCTGGTTTTCAAGCACTGACACCTAGGCTCCATTATGGTGGGGCACCATCATCTCATAAGTATTATAAAAACAACTTTTCCTGTTGTCAGCTCTTGACTACAGAGGAGAGCCACCGCCAAACTTCATAGTGATCCTGTGTCCTCTCATCAGCTCATGCTGATGGCTTAGATGGATAGTGGGATGTCGGGGCCCTTCTCTGGAACATAATCATATGGTGGATTTTCTTACCTCACATAACATACCCATTCCAACATGCCCGCTTGCCTTAACTGCTTTATGCCTTCCTCTACTTTCCTCCAGGGAAACTCAGGCATTTCCATTTATTTAATATTAGCCATCACTTTCTCTGGGTTTCTAAGAGTAACCCTAGCAGAGAATTTTCTCATTGCCTGGAGTCCTCGCCAAGGTATTAATCTCAAGTTTGGTTAAGGTGCCCCACATCAACAAATCCTTGCTTTTCTGGTCTTGCATTTCATCTTTCTGATCAAGTACTCTCAAAATCCAAGCACAGTAGCACATCCCAGCTCCTGTATGTACATGGTCTTAATTTTTTCAGTTCCTTAGTACATTGTACCACTCTTTCCTTCTTAGGCGCAGCAGGTTACCTATGTTATGGTAGGATTTAACCATAGTTATCAATGGCCAGGAGAAGAAGTGGGGGCAGCTCCTGAAGGTAGCACGTGTTGCCTCATGGCTGGAAGGACTGGGCAGTGTCTTAGAGCAGAGTGGGATAACTAGATCTTACTGGTCAGAGAGGGGACACCTTTCCAAGCTCTGCCAAGTCAGGGGTGTCTGTAGTAGAGTCATCATCTACAAGGACATTTTTGCAGATGCCCCCAACCAAAGTTTTAGGGTCCCAGAAAAAAGGCTTTGATCTTAGCACAAAAGATCTGCCCTGAAGGAATTTCCAGATGGCTTTGTAGTTTTGCAACTATAATTATCAGATCTTTAACTTGCTGCCCTGTCTCATTTTCCACTTTAGGAGATAAGAATCTCCTTTTAAGCCACCAAAGAGATTCTCTGGAGCTATGTTTAACTGTTAACTGCTTGTTTGTACTCCTTAGTTTCTCATTACCCCTCTGCAAGGCATCAATATAATGTAAAAGACCATCCTTTCTTTTTTTGTTTAAAGCTACCCCCTACCCTCATAGTTTTCAGATGCCTAAATCATTGCCCTTAAATAGGCATTTTCTTCCACTGAACCATATTTCCAGGTTTTAAACGGTGAAATCATTAACAATTAGCCTACTGTTTTATGCTACAGACTCTATGTCTCACCTATGACTTAGGACGGCATCTTTTTCACCTGTGGGCTAGTAATTGATCCTGTCTCCAACCCCAATCTTGTTCCCTATTTTTTTGGACCACTCTTAGTAAAATTGGTGTAATTCAAATCCTCAGAGAAAAGATGTTAAGATGGGCTTATTTGTACATTTATTGGAGAAATGCATGTAAGGGAAAAGGAAAGAGAATCAGAGGAGGTATGATGTAAGTTTGACTCCTGGGAAGGTGAATAGGAAAGAAGTAAATCGAATAGTAATAGTCTCAGACTATGTAGCACACTTCTAAAAATGATCTGGTCACACCAGTGGAGAATTCATGAATCAAAGTCATCTGTCAGAGGTCCTCCTATATTTTCAGGAATGGACCTGTCATTGTTTTCATGCCAGGAGCGGCCCATATGAAGTGTGGCCTTACCATAAATATTGTGGTGGAAGCATCAGGGCTACCTGTCAGTGTTTCCGGTGGCAGATCTCTATGGTACATTATCATTGCTGCCCCAGAAAACCTGAAAATGTGTGCTGTGTTCTCAGAAGCTGTGCCAGGTGAAATGTGGGATGGGCACTGTTAAAATGAAGGAAAGATACATGTGAAACAAAGTTTTTGGCTTAGAAAGCACAAGTACAGCAAGTGTTATTGGAATGTAACTTTTGATGGAGCGAACAGTGGAGGTGTATAAGCCAGAGGCTCAGCTAGCGGTCAGATTACACAGAGTAGAAATACAATCTGTAAATGAGCACTTGAACAATACTCATACCCAAAATTGCTTCTGGAGCAAAATCTTTGTGCAACTTGGTCTTACCAGCTTCAAAAAGAATTTATTTTTAACTAAACTGCCATAATGCTCAATTTTTAGGCATCCAACATTGTATAGCTTTTGAATGACTCAAAATTATCTAGCTGGAAGAGTAAGGAAATGAGAATCTTGACCACACCCTGCTATCCAAGCTGTGTGCCACGGCAGGGGGCTATATCCACCAGGAAGGAGGGCTGCACAAAGAGCCATTCATTTACAAAAGTACTGTGCTTGCTCAGAGAGTGTTTTTATTGTTTGTTTTGTTTTGTTTTGTTTTTGGGTTTGTTTGTGTTTTCCCACTGGAAGCAAAACATTAGGCTAGTAAAGGATTATTATGATCACTTATTGGTTCTTTCCATAGAAAATGCTCCAATTTAGAATTCCTTATTTCTTTTTTTTTTTTTTTTAATTTAGGACTTTGAAATATAATGCAAATTTCACAGAGTCATGTTAATGTAACATACAGATTATTGACCATCACAATCACTTCAGATAGATTCACATAGAATATATTCATTTTTGAGTAAAAGAAAAAATATGGAAGTGTATTATCCAGTGTTCCTAGTTTAGCTGTCACATCAGTGCTCCTGGGATTTACCTCAGAGTAAGACACAATGATCTATAATTTATTTTTTTCAATGTCAAAACAAAATTTTAAAACCTTCCTTTTAGTAATACATTTGTACAGAATATTTTTACACTTTTACAAAGATAGCTGTTACTACATATACATGTTTAGCAATACTGAGTGGATTTGCCAAGATGATACATGACACCAATCATAAAATCAAGCTTTTTTGTGTGTGTCTTTTATACCAACATAAGCACTTTAAAATAAATACAAATTTCTCTTTTGACCACTAATAATTGTTCAGGAATGTTAAATAAGAGATTGGCTATAAAATGTCACATGATATGATGATATTTAATTTTCAACAGCTTACCACCAAAGTAGGCGTAAAAGTTGTGCATCAAATATTCTGGTTTTCTTTTCTGTGGTACTCCTGTCTATGGGAAGGTTACATATCTCCATCCTGCTGAAGTCAGTCATAGCCAATGGGCTCGGTTTGGTGTGTGCCAGTTCCAAGTAGAATATTTTTAAATGCCAAATCTTGGTTTGAAATATCTCTGTCCTGTGATACAGGAACTGGCAATATTCCAGATGGAAACTGCTTCATTAGACTGTATCCCAGAATAAAGATGTTGTAAAACAGGTTCTCAATTGGCACATAGCATGAAGGAGAAATACATGTAGAGAGGATTTAGCTCCTTCTCAAAGTCAAATAATTTTTTAAATATTATTTTCAGCATGGGTATAATCACCTAACAAAGTCTAGTTATTCATGAAAAATAACCAGAAATTCTTGGTCAGGATTCTGTCTTGGTAGAATTGGGATAATCCAAGGAAAGTATACCTTGTTTATAATAGATTTTACCTCAAAATAATGGGAAATGCTTCTAATTCCAGTTCACACGTCAGACTCTAAAATAATAGTTCTGTTACAGTAATTTGCAGCACATGGGTAGCTAACAACTATTGATTTTGACAAAGTGTGCATGTTTATGACAGTTGTATTCAAAGAATTTGAGAGCACAAATCCTATCAGAACTGTCATAGTTATACCTTATCACCCTCAAGTGAACCGCTAGTCTGAAAGGATCATACCGACTACTGAGGGTAACCTGAAGGTGATGGTTGGAGAAGACCGCTAACAAGCTTTTTAGGTTTTTTTGTTGCTGAACATGCTATCCCATGTTCAAAAACATGAGTGGATTATACTGACTGATTAATGGGTTGATATCTCAAAAAATGTCGGAATGAACTTCACTAGACTTAAGGAGAAAATAAGTGTTTTTTTTTTTTTTATATTGATTTTACTGTTTCAACATTGTTGGTTTGTATTCCTTTTGCGTGGAAAAGCATCCCTAGAGTTAAAGCAAGCAGGTTCGAAAACACTAAATAGTCATATTCCAGAGTGTAAACAAGCTGGAATGGTTTTCCCATATTTCTTAATCTAATAGTTCTAGCAGAGATTTAAAAATACTCAGACGTCTAGTAGAGGGTAAAGTGCATAAGGAATATTTTGCCACAGGAAAAGTCATTTAAATCATGCTGATGGCCAGAGACTAGAACATTTGTTGGGAAAAATAAATGTTTAGCAAATAGTTTTTGAATAAAAAAAATGAATCGATATCTTTAAAGGAAGGAGGTCACTTCTTTATCAAGATGGACATCCTTTCCCACTGCATTCAGGCTATTAAGTAATGAGAAATTAAGCTCTCCAAGCAAGAAAGACATATAGAACACCTGGCGTTCACTGGGGTTACTGATATCAGAATAGATTGCTTCACATTTCAATTACAAAGGCCTTGTACAATTTTTGTTTTTTCCTTCCACAGAAAGTCCATTAGCCGACCCCTTTAATCACATCTTACTTTTTGTTCATATTATCTTCTGGATACTCTTCAGTACCATAAATTGAAGAATGCAGTAAAATTTTTTTGGCCACTGTAATTGTCAAAGTATAATCAGCTATATTTTCTCACCTAAATATTTGACATAGAGACAAAATCACCCAAGTGAATCCACTTAGTAAATAAAATATTTACTGAAAATGTATCTGTGCTACCCTTTCTGAGAATCTATATTTGTGATTTATATTGGTGATTTAGATCTCTTAGGTTGTTTTAACTGCATGTGAGATTTCAATAATGAGGAACTAGCTTAGTTTTGAAAGCAAAACATTATTCTTAGAGCCTTGCTTTTCCTTTGTATTTTAAAAAGTGTATTTATGTATTCATTTTTCTTCTATAACTACTTAAAATACTGACTGTATACACCCATCTTATAAGAAAGAAAGAGCTCAAAACTAGTGACTTTTAGATACATTTTTAAATGACCTCTGTCTTTTCTAATACTGAAGTCTCTCGTATGAGATCTTTCTGTAAATGATTGACAAGTTAAACTTGCCAATTTAGTCATAAATTCAGACTTAAGATATTCTTTTCATAAATTTCATTGTGCTGTGGCACAAAACCAATAAATATAGCCCATACAAGATGTTTTAAGTCACTTTATAAAAACTAGACATTTTCAACTCTATGGCCTTAAAATTGATGGCCTCAATTCTCCACTTGCCTTGTAACCCTGATGGAGCTGATACAAGCATGATGCTTCTTGAAAGCAGAACTGCTGTGCTTAAATTAAGCCCCGTGATGGTGCAGAACAAGTCATATATTTAGGTAAAACTGTTTCTCAGATGAATAAGATATCTTGACATGTCAATGGAATATGAAACTCAATTTCACAAGATTTTTCCAGTGCCAAAAGAGATTTAAGTAGAGCTATCATTTTTAGCCTTAACAGAAAGGATATGTCTTCCTCTATAGATGTCTAAATTCCTTGCCTCTAACATTTAATTTTATCATTCCTCATAAAGACTATCATTCTTTAAGCCTTTCATGAAAGCAAAATTCCATTTCATTGTTGTCTCATTTTTTTTTAATTTTAGAAATTTCTTATTACTTCCAATTATTCTATTGTTTATCCCTCCAACCCAGTGAAGAATTTATTAACCAGACATTTTCCACAGAGCTGCATTCATTAGAGGGAAAAATAGGAGATTAAAGCTTTCTTTAAACTATATTATGTTAAGAAGAATGATAAATAATGTCACAATCAGTGAAATATATGCTAGAAGAGCATATCCAGCTAAGTTAAAATTAAGACCCATTTTTTTTTTCAAAAAAGGAACATCAAAACCCTAGAGACCTCTAAAAAGCAAGTTTAAAAAAAAGCAACAACCATGGTGCAGCTAAAAAATGTTCTAAATTAGAAATCTAAGAGTTATTCTGAAATAAAAAATTTTAAATGAATTCAATTTTTATTATAATTATTCTAGAATCGCTTTTATTCTAGAAACATGATTTATTTCCTAAAAGGCTGTGTTTTCATAAAGTGTCGGATGGTACTTTAAATTGTTAAGTAACTTTTATTCCTAATATTTGGCAAATACTTTTAAGTATCTTTACCTAATCCCATTCTTCCACTTACTATACCCAGGCATTGGCTTAGTTCCCCAAACCAAACCTCAGATGTTCCTTACATCGCTAACAAATCAACTAAATGTTACTTGAAAGAAGTACTTTTAAGTCTATGTTCAACAGAAAAGGTAGATATCACAGTAGAAATAGTATATGATTTAAAAAAAAAACAGTCCATTCATAATGCAGCAGATATTAAAGAGCCTTGTTTCACTTTAGAGCATTACCATTTGGGGCAAATAGGTCTTGGGTTAACTTCATGCCACTGTGTTTCACTGTGTTTTATCTTCTTTTTTATTCTTTTGGTAACTAAAGTTCTCATAGATTCAACAGATTTCAATTTTGGGATGTACCAATAATATGCTTATTAGAAAAAAATAATAAAGGTTCAAGGGAAACAACAATGAGGAAAGTTGGAGGAGGTGATCCGTTGGTGGAAGGATGGTGTTGGTAAGCATCATGTTGCAGAGGTGGTGCCCCCCCCCGCCCCCCTGCAGTTCAGCTAAAGTTTGGTCTCTAATTGCTTTAGATTGCTGCTGCCCTTTCTAGACTGTGTGTTCATCATCCAGGAAGTGTTTTGGCACAGCAGACTAACACATTGAATTTTATCCCTCTGAAATTCGGTGACTTCTCATTGCTACTTTCACATTGCATCACCAAAGTCTGCACTACCCTTAGATCAGACTGCCAGGAGACCCTTGAGCAGAGGGACATCTCTTATTCAATTTAATACTCAAATGTCACTGTTCTTTGTGATACGTGTTGAGAAAATTGAAGACTATAGAAGAGAATTAGGTTGACTGCATTGTTTCTTTACGTGTATAACCCTTTTCCTTAATAACTAGTTCTTTCATAGCAGATCTGAGGTCTATTTCAGCCGTTTTTCCCCAGGAGTTCTTGAAGCCCTGTGCCTGGTTACGTGTCCTAGATAATAGTGTAGACCAAGGAAACTGCTCTGGGAATGTGTGTTCTCTGAACACAATGCCTTGTGCTTCTGTGGGGGAGGGCTCCACACCAATGTTTGGGTTAGACAGGAAAATTGCAAAGCCTCGTTTTCAACTTTTGCATTTTAAACCCTATCACAGTCAAATTACATTCTATTGGAAAGCTCAGCACAAGAACAGAAACAGTTTTCACAATGAAAATGGATATTGTCTTTATGATGAGAAATGATGTAATCAAATTATTACTATCAATTCACTGCTCAAAGGGACTATGAACCCTTAGGTCGCACTCCAATTGTCTATTTCATTTATATGCTTTTCTTTTTATATCATTCCTCAATAGATTATTATGTCCTAAGCCTTAGCTACACTTTATGGATTGCCTTTATAGTATCTAAAATCAACAGCTTCCAAGGGTAATGTCACCCAGTGTGTATTTGCGAAGGTACAATGCTAAAGACGTATGCTGACATATCAGGAGACTGCATTCTCACAAAAACTGCTGGCACTAGCTTGCACTTCCTCTTGTACTTTTTTTATCTCAGTTATTTATGGCTAGTTCAGCACATCTTTACTTCTACCATCTGCTTAGTATCCCAGTTACAGAGCTGAGATTATTTTAATTGGGCTTGTCATAAGTGATTCACTAGTTGCTCAGACAGTCGGAAAGTAATGCTTGAGCTAGTCTATATAACAGATTTTGCCCACTTTGACTCTCATCACTGTTGCATTTTATTTTATTTTATTTTATTTTATTTTATTTTATTTTATTTTATTTTATTTTATTTTATTTTATTTTAATTTGCTGCTTTTAAAACAGAGCATATATCTCCATTAAAGGTAAATGTGAGCCGGATTCCATTCTTGGCAATGTAGCATTCTGTCCGTTGGGTTGGATTATAATTACTCTGTTATAAACTGCGCAAAATGACTAATGCTAAATAGCTCTTCCCTGCCAACAATTTAAAGGGGTGGATGTTGCTGAATACAAACTGAAGCATGTAGCTTTTTCCACAAAGAATGCACAGACTCAACATGAACCACATTCAAATGTAAACGGCAGGAGATTTATAATCTCCTATAATCTCTTATAATCTCTGTATTTTAAATATATGTGCACTACTTCTTATTAATATCCACTAATTAGCATGACCATACTTAAACACAAGAGCAGATATTTATGTTGGATAGATCTCTGTGAATTGCCAATTATGATATTAGTGAAATTAAAATGGACTATGAAGACAAAGTGGTGAGGTTACAACTAAAATTTATAATATTTAAACTGGATTAAGCTGCCAGTTGCAATGTGAGCTGTGTAATATTACAAACATTTCAACCTCTGGTGTTTTTCTTTCTTTCTTTTCTTTTTTAATTGAGGTAAAATTCACATAATATGAAGTTAATCCTTTTAAAGTATAAAATTCTGTGGCATTTAGTACATTTGCAGTGTTGTACCATCATCTCTATCCAGTTATAAAACATTGTATTATCCACAAAGGAGTCCTCATACCCTTTAGGTAGGGTAACATGCTTATTTTCCACCAGCTCCTTGCAAACACTAATGTGCTTTGCCCATTATGGATTTACGTACTCTGGATATTTTATATAAATGAAACCACAGAATGCATAATCTTTAGCATCTGACTTCTTTCACTTAGCAGAATGTTTTCAAGATTCATCCTTAACCACATTGTAACATGCATCAGAAATGCAATCCAAAATTCATTTCTGCTTTATGGCTGAATAATATTCCATTGTATGGATATGCCTCATTTTGTTTATCCATTCATCTGTTAATGGACATTTAAATTGTTTACACTTTTAGCTATGAATATACGTATTCCACTTTTGGCTGTGAATATATGTATTGAATATATGCACACATATATTTCTTTGAATACCTATTTTCAGTTCTTTTGGGTTTATATCTAGGACTGGAATTGATGGATAATATGGTAATTACAACTTTAACCTTTTGAGGAACCAGAGTATTTAATTTTTTAAAAAATTCATTTATAAAACTTGCAATATGACTCACAAGTCACTCTTAAATATTTTGTCTCATTTAGTTGTCATGAAGATCAAGGGGCAAATGTAGTTATCCATAGTTTACAGATGTAGAAACTAAGTTTTAGATCTTAAATAATTTAAGGAATATACACAGTATTGTTCAAAATCTCAACAAGATTGTTTCTAGATCTCACTCTACACTATTATGCTAATATCCTAGGTGATCCACAAGATATATCTGGTATATCCCCTTCTTTTCAATGTACAGAGTGGCGTCTCCAAGTTGTCCAGTTATGGCTCCATCAGCCCATCTCTTGTTGCTGTTTCTTATTATATAATCTGGAAAAAAAAGAAAAGTGCAGCTTATGTCTTAGGTCACCAATGATTGGCTCACCTTTGGAGACCTTTTCACATTGTGAATCCTTGCATTGGTTTTTGTTTGCTTTTAAAATTTCAACCCCATTAATTATGAGTAAAATTTATAGTGAAATTGTATGATGAGACAAAAAAAGGAGGTAGGCAGGCTTAGATTATTCGAATAATCTAAGTAGGAATGGGTAAACCAATGGAAAACTAAAATGTATAAACCTCTCATTTAAGAAGAGATTTTTAGCAAGCTACCTTTAGATTTGTGAGTATTGAAACAGGTGAGGATATAACATGTGTGGCACAAAAACATTAATTAATGGAAGATGTAAAGGGACACAGGGCAGGTAATTCCTATAGCTGGCATGGTTTCTGTATTTCACTCAAGTTATTTTCTGCTTTAACTTGATTTTTGGTCCATCTCTCTGTTAAACACTTCACATTTCAGTTCCCCTCTGAGCCTTTAGGGGAGATTGAAAGTAGCAGTTAAAGCTGGTTATGCCCAATAGTCACGGCAAATTTTGTTTACAAGATGCTCCCTGTTACAGTGTTTGCATTGTCTAAATAACAGGCAATAAAATCTATCAGCTGGAAACCTCCCCTTGTTGTAAATGAACAGACTATTTTAATCAGCACCTTCTGTTGAATAGCTTTTCAAGGGCAGTCCAGTTTTAATATTAAGAAAACTATCTGAAACCTTCAGACATAACCAATCTGTAAGTATTTACTGAATTAATAATCATGCACTCAGAACTCTGCTAGACTCTATTATGGATGCAAAAGTACTGTAACAAGTCCATGTTTCTGGGAATTTAACATCTATTTGTGGGGACAGACTAACCCAATTTTTTTTTAAAAAGGGAAATATTTTTTTCAACGGTTCTCGGTATAAATGTAATAAAAGATCAAAATTGGAGGAAATAATTTGGGCCTAGATACTCAAACACAGTTCCAAGGAAGAGCTAGACCTTGAATTGAGCCTCAAAGAATTTTGAAATTGTGAAATTATAGGGGAGATAAAAGAGGAGATGGTAAAGACAATGTGGTTGACAGAGAAAGAGTTGGCTGGGAGTCACATGGGTTAACAATTGGAAATAAAAATGGATGGGAATGCAGGAAACAAAGCTTAAGAAAGGCCTGGCAAGCTATATAGAGTAGTTTAACTCAGAGGAAGTCATTGGAGTTTAATGAACTGAGGATAAAATGAGATTGATTTTGCATGAACTAGTGATGGACACAGTTACAAAATTATTCAGAGAGGTAATCAGAAAGCATGGAGATTATAGCTTGCTGTAATCTATGGTGAAAGAGAGAAAAATCTAAATGGGAATGGAGTGGAATAGAAAGGGAAGGAAAGTTACAGTCGGCATTTAACATGAATTATATTTTTCTTAGTTCTTTCCTGTTCTTGACCTCATTAACTGGTTTGTACAAGGATAGATATTTCTATATTAGAAATCAGGAAATTGAGAAGTTTTATGATTTGTACACGTAAGATGTAGAAGTGAGATTTTTACCTTGATCTATTTTAGTCCAATTACCTTTATTTTTAGTCTAAGTCAAAGGAAATATGCCAGCTATTTCTTTTTTCCTTTTTCTATCACTTACAGGAGGAACAAAACATAACATGAGGCTTTCACACTACAGCGATCCTAGTTTTTCTCGCTGTGAATTACAACCTTCTACCTAACCCGTGTAGTTATAATCTGTTATACATATGTATCACAAACAATAGTCATAATTCAATTAATACAATTTTATATATACTTTCAAGTTGATAATGGTATTCTAGGTAATCATATGTTCCCTCATAATGTGGTATAATGTCCCCAACCTCAAACTGTTGCCATTGTGTTTTCGTAACCTAGAGATAGGGGCCCCTTTTTTTCACCAGTTAGAATGCTTATCAATGCTCATAGCACCCTCAGTTGCTCTCCTGGTCCATATGAGTTCTACAGCCATACATTGCTGTCAACTTTCAAATACTTTTTGTCACTTTTCAAAATCCAAAAATTATGTTGCAAAATCTTCTTTAGTTTTGATATAGGAAGATCCTTTTATTTCTTTGGTATCACCATCTTCTTTCTTTCCTTTATCTTTTTGTTTGTTGTTTTCTATCCTGACTCATCTCTCATCCATTAGAATATCTCCCATCTTCTTCCCATTCAATTCTCTAAAAACATTTTTTTTTCTAAATCACCCTGAATCCTGACTTCCTCTGCCTATTATTGTACTATAGTTTTATAACAGTGTCAGTGATTTTTAAAAGGTCGCTGTTCTTATAATACTCATATACATTTGCCTTTTTCTTTAACAACTTAAAATATCTCTTTGAGGGAAAGATGGTATGTATATGTCAAACGCTTTTTTATGTAGTAATTTGAGATTAAATGAGAAAAACAAAGCCTCTAGCAGTATTGAACATCTTTTGAAAACAACACATGTTTAACTAGTTCAAGCAGTTTCAGTTTTCTTTACTTTTTTTCTCCTTGAGATTTTTTTTGTCATAGTAAACTATTTTTTTCCTCATAGTAAACTGGCAATGAGAAGAAAAGGAGGATGTTAAGTGCTGTAGCCAATAGAATCTATTGTGGAAATTATTTTTGCTTTTAAGAATCAATACTAAAAGTGTTCTTGTGAAAACCCTGTGTTTTATCTGTCACAAAAGATGTTTTTTCTCCATTTTGCATTCTGTTCAGGTTTTTTATTTTTTTCAATTCTGTTCTAGTTAAAAGCTTGATAGTCTAATAATGTTGGTTGTCATATACAAACTAAGTATACAACTACAGAAAAAAATAATTTTGTGGAAAAGCATTCTGAAAAAGTATACGTCATTTAAGTGAATATAGAAATACTGTACAGAATTATACCTGTTTATTTGGACAAAAATAATACCTTATATATTTTGAAGTTCAGAGTTTGTTATCTATAACATTATCAATACTTTCTTTTAAATTACAATGATGTTGAAATAATTTATAATCACATAATCTCAAGATCCAGATGCCCATTAAAATTGAGATATAAAATAATTTTTTCACAATTAAATTTTAGTGTAATATTGTGAGACACTATTAGTTAGAGAATCTTTATTAACTTAACAAAAATTATCAGGAAAAATAAAGGAATCATGCCAAAGAGAAATAAATAAAGGCTGGATCTAAATTGTTGTAGGCAATATTGCAGTGTTTAGGACTTAACGGCATTCCTAGCTGTTTTCTCCATTGTACAGCCTCACATATTCCCTTCCAATGAAATAGATTTGCACACATTGCTTCCTCTGTAAAATATGTTTTTAGTTTGACTGTTAGTATTGCTTTAGGTATCTGTTACTTTCTCCTCAGAGATGTTCTCACTTACTTTCCTGATTAATTATTATTTGCCAATAATTGTGCTCTGCTAGAGTATTAAACTCATGAGAATCAATAGCAGGTCAGCTTCTAATGCCATATCTGACACACAGTATATTTTCAATAAATATTTGCTGAGTGAGTTTAGGATATAACCAGAAAATTATTATTATTATTATTAGTAGTAGTAGTAGTAGTAGTAGTAGTAGTAGTAGTAGTAATAGTAGTAGTAGTAGAAGTAGCATTTGGCTTCATGTTATTCCTATAATTATTCATGAACAGAAGACTGTTGATATCAATGCCTCATTTTACCAATTTGCCTTAATAATAGTCACCATTTTGGATTTGGCATCTGAAGTGGGCAGAAGAAAGTGTCTTATAGATACCTTTCGCATGACAATTTTAATGTTCATAACTTTTACAAGCACCATAAAATGTGTCATATTTTTAAAGACAGCTCAAGTATATCATATTGAACATGATGTAATTGAATTAATTTACATGGATGAATTTGTTTTATCATCACCTAAGGGACACTATCTCTAGGTTGCCTGATCAATTTTATTTGTTTTATTATATTTCCTCATATAATGAGCCTTCAGTTTTCCTTCCCCAGCACATATCTGCCTTTCTCATTAGCATATAAGACCAGTGAGGTTTTTGAACCATGTCTGTCATTCTACCAGGGACCACATGAACTTTTGACAAAGCAGGGACTCAATAATTACAGAAACAATGAATACTTTTTATTTCATACAAAACAGAGAGAATGGTTCAAAAAGACCTTCTGGGAAAACTCTTTAAATATGCAGAGGATGCCACTTAGATCAGTAATCAGGCAGATATGCATGCAAGAAGGGTGGTCAAGAATATATTGAAGTCAATATATCGTGGAAGAAATGGCATTAGGGGTTGCTCTGAAACCATAGCAAAAACTTTCAAGAGTGTGAGACCTCCAGGTCCAGGAGACTCTTTAGCACAGGTTCAATATAGAGCAGATTATTCATTTATTCTACCATTCAACAATTATTTACTGACCATCTATCATTAGTCATGTGTGGTCATAGTTGTAGGGATACAACTAATCATCATTGCTGTTAAAAATATTGGTTGATCAAATATTTAATGCACAAGTCTTTACATTCTACAAATTATAATCACGATAAACCCCCCTACCTTCCAAAAAACATAGTGTACTGATACTGTTCTGGGTTGAATTGCTGATTTGGCCTGACCTGCCCTGTTTTGTCAAAGATGCTATGCAAGCTACATAGAATCTTTGAAAAAACAGGACAGGTAAGGCCAAATGAGCAAGGTCAGAGGTTTCCTTTTATTTTGCCCTTTATTCCCAGAGCCAAACACAAAGCTTGGCACACAAAAGAAGTTCAGGAAATGTAATTTACAAAAAATGATTTTCTTTTTTAAATTTTTTCTAGCCCAGGTCAGTTAGCCAATTCTCTGTGTGACCTTAAAAAATGCATGTCAGTTTCCAGTCTCTGTTACTTCATCTAACAGGTGGGTGTATGTCTGTTGCATCTTCCTTTCTTTCTTTCTTTCTTTCTTTCTTTCTTTCTTTCTTTCTTTCTTTCTTTCTTTCTTTCTTTCTTTCTTTCTTTCTTTCTTTCTTTCTTTCTTTCTGTCTCTCTCTCTCTCTCTCTCTCTCTCTCTCTCTCTCTCTCTCTCTCTCTCTCTCTCCCTTCCTTCCTTCCTTCCTTCCTTCCTTCCTTCCTTCCTTCCTTCCTTCCTTACTTCTTTCCTTCCTTTCTTTCTTTCTCAGGAATAAAGAAACTAGATAATGGAAATTGATTAATATAATTCCTGGAGCAAGTAAGCACACAGAAACAACCAACTGTTATTTTCTTAGAAATTGTTACAAATAATTAGAATTAGAAATAATTTCATTACTACTTTCATAATTATTAATAATTCTGATATTAAAGGATGATTTTAAAAAAGAAATTAAATTGTGAAAGTGATTATTCTGAGGCAGGATAACTCATACATTTCTGTTTAAGAGCCCTGACTTTGAGACATGTTGTTGGTACTCTAAAGGGTACTACTCAATTAAATTCTTCTCCTGGAATTGAAAACATCACTGGTAGTAAGTGAGGCCATTGAGTAGGCTCATTAATTCTGTCAGATGACTAAGGAACCATCTGGTGCCTGCCACCAATGATTGACGTGGCAGTAAATACAATCCACCATGATGATGGCCTCACAGTAGTTTCCCAGTTGATATATATGGTCTAATTTGAACTTTTATAGTAAAAAATTTAATCTCACATTTTATAAGTATGTTTTTTCAACTGCAAAACAAGAGGATGAAACAGAGATAGCAGATGGCACCTGTCATCGTTTGTAAAGAAAAGAGAAATAATGTTAGCTATATGTTATTTATAAGTACTCATAGACCCTTTATTTTAAATTTTGTCAAGATGGAGACTGATTTAATTACAACTTAGTACAATATACAAAAATAATACTAATTACATTTTATATACTACTTAATAGGTGACAGGCACACTATAAATCATTTAAACTGTATTATATTGTTTAACCATTTAGACAACATTCACTAATATATCATCTATATTTCCAGATAAGAACCAGGGAAAATTAAAAAAAAAAGAAAACTCCATAAGGTGAAATACAGGGCTAGTAAATGGTGGACATGATATAAAAATCCAGGTATCAGTGATGTTCAAATCTCAGATCTTAATTATGAACCAGCATTGGCTTAAAGGAATAAATATGCCTGAGCGTGTGTTATTAAAAAGACTATTTATAAGTAATAACTTATTAAAAAGTTTCCTTTTTATAAAAGAAATCATTGTTCTTTTAAAAAATCATTGTTCCTGAAAATCTTGAGATACATGAACTTGAAAAATGGCTACATAATCAACATATACACTCTTTAATTTGTGAGTTCACTGATTTCTCAGATTTATCTTTTTTTAAATGCATTTCACTCTTTTATTGTCAAACTTCCTAACAAGATCAAACTCATGAAAAGAACTTGACAGTTCTGACAGGCATCTGTTTACTTCTCAGTTTGTTTCCTTGCTCTGATTCACTGGTTTGAAGAATTCTGGATTTCAGTAGCAAAGGGGGCAAATGTGAACAGCACAGTAGACTCCCCATCTTATTAGAACACTTATCATTACATACTCTCAGTGACATTTTCAGGATGTAAATTAAATCTTTCCAGAATCACTGCCTTTTAAGACTCATAATAGGGAAGTATGATTATTACTGCATGTTGAATACACTGAAGGATAGTTGAGCAATCAGTGCACAATATAATCTCATTCATTAGGCCAATGAAATAAAAGAGAGAAAAAAATAGCTGATGGAGAGAAGAGGGCAATGTAGATTGTGAAAAATTATATGTAAATAAAAATACTGGATTTTATAAATTCAGAAGCATCTGACAGGTAAATTAATCTTCTCCACCATCACTACTTTACATATTCCCTATAAAGTACATATATAATAATAACTAGATTTAATGTTAAATGTTTTTCACTCAACTTTTAAATGGAAAAAAAATGACATTAATAATGACTGTTAACATGGAATCATATGCAAAGAATGTTGATGGGATGACCCTGGAATGAAAGCCCAGCCACCATCCCCTGTATATTCAAAACTAAGTGGGTTCCGTGTTGTGAAAGCTGATACTTAGAGAAAGTAAAACTTAATTATTTATATCCTACTCTATTTATAGCATTTAAAAGTTAGAAAAATTTAAAAACAGAAAACTGTGGTCCCATGAGATAATATGACTTGCTGAAAATTAATTAAGGCAATACCTCGTCTTAAATTCAGTTCTTCTATTTTCTATGTTAGCATTTCCCAAAGGGTGATCTGTAAAAAATTGTTCTGCCAAGTGCTCAGAGAAGAAAGGTTCTATAGAACTAGAAATAAAAGCAGGTGTTTTAATTAACAAGTCCCTTTTGAAATTACCATGCACTATGTATATTTATTGGCTGTATAGATTATTTATTTTAATAGGTAATAAGTAAGAAGTCCCTATAGTGTAAATATTAAAAATACATATGAAAACATAACAATAAAAATCCTCTTTCTACTTTTAACTCCATCTGCTCAATTACTGACTTTCCCTTTCACGCTCAACAAAGACGCTACTGTTGTTAATTTCCTAGGTATTCTCCCAGAATGCCTTTATATAAGAGCAAGTATAAAGACATATTTTATTATAACCCCTTTAGACAATTGGTAGCATATAATTCAGATGTTCTGTACTTTTCCTTTTTTCACTAAATAGTTTATATGATAGACTTTTCCATATCAGTACACAGGAGCTTCCTCATCATTTTGCACAGCAATGCTACGTTCCCTATCATGAAAGTACTGGGCACTTACTTTGTTTCCAATCTTTTGCTAATACATACATACTATGGACCATAAATAACTTTGTACGTATCAATATTTGGTATGTGTGAGTATGTCTAGAATAAATGCCTAAAAGTAGAATATATCAGTTAAACCATATATTCATTTGTGATTCTTGTAATCCACAGAGGTTGTAGTAATAAATATGACAGTATTTATTTCTCTACAGGAATGGAATTGACATAATTTAGAATTTTCTAATCATTTTTTTAAGGGAGATGTATTTGAGCACTATTTCAACATTCTTTTCTCCAATTAGAATCAAAGTTAAGCAACTTGCTATATCTTTAAGAGTCATTTTTCTTTTCCTTTCTGTTAACTTTCTAGTCAGAAGTTATATTTATTTTCCATTGAGTTATTAATTTTGTTATAAATTTGTAGGTTCTCTTTACATATTAGAAAGAATAGCAATTTTTATTTGACAGTAACTAGGAATATTTTTCCCAGTTTGTTATTACATTTTGAATTTGTTTATAAAAATTGGCTATGGAAAGTTGTTGTTTTTTTTTTTTTAATGGATGTGTTTAATGGATGCTGATTTAGAAACAATTAGGAAAGGCATCCTTATTAATAAATCTTTAATCCATTTGTAATTTCCCTTGGCCTACAGTGTGAGCTATATATTAATCTTAATTTTTTGTCCAGATGTCAATCCATTTGTCAGAGCCCAACATAATAAATAGCTCATCTTTTCCTACTGATCTGAGATGACATATTTATCATATGCTAAATTATCTTGTGTGATTGGGTTTATTCATGGTTTTTATTTTATTTGATTGACCTCTCTGTAAGCTTATGCACCAACAATACACTTATCCAATTATTAGAAATTATATAAAACATTGAATAAAGAAATTGAAGAATATACAAATAAATGAAAAGATATATATGTTTGTGCATTAGCAGAATTAATGTTTAAATGTCCATATTACCCAAAGTGATCTGCAGATTTAATGCAATTATTATCAAAATTCCAATTCTATTTTTGACAAAAATAGAAAAATAATTTTAATATTCATGTGGAACCATAAAAGACTAAGAATAACCAAATAATCTTGAGCAAAAGAAACAAAACTGGTGAAATCACATTACCTGACTTTAAAATAAATAAAGAACACATAAAACTCAACAACAAAAAAACCAATAATCCAATTGAAAATGGGCAGAGGATCTGAACAGGCACTTCTTCTAAGAGGACATACAAATGGCCAATAGAGATATGAAAAAATGCTCAACATCACTAGCTATTAGAGAAATGTAAATCAAAACCACAGTGAAATACCACCTCACACCTGTTAGAATGTCTATCATTAACTAGACAAGTAATAATAAGTGTTGGAGAGGCTATGGAAAAAAAGAAACCTTCACACATTGCTGGTGGGAATGTAAATTTGTACACCCACTATACAGGAACCTATGGAGGTTCCTCAAAACTTAAGAATAGAATTACCATATGACCCAGCAATCTCTCTTCTCAGTATCTACCAAAAAAAGTCTGAAAACATTTATCTGTAAAGATATGTGTACCCCAATGTTCATTGCAGCATTGTTTACAGTGGCCAAGACAAGAAAATAACCAAAGGGTCCATCTACAGAGGATTGGATAAAGAAGATGTCATACATATACACAATTGCATACTACACTGCCATAAAAAAGATGAAATAATGCCATTTTCAACAACATGGATGGATCTTGAAATTATCATGCTAAGTAAAATAAGTCAGACAGAAAAAGTCAAGAACCACATGACTTTACTTATATATGGGATATAAAACTGAAAGCAAGAAAAGAAGAAGACAAACAAAGAAACAAAAATTCATAGACACAGACAACAGTTTGGTGGTTATCAGAGTGTAAGGTGGAGACAGATGGTGGCAGAAGAGGTAAAAGGGGTTGAAATATTTGGTGATGGAAGGAGAACTTACTCTGAACACACAATGCAATATATAGATGATATAAAAATGAACACTTGAAACCTGATAATTTTACTAACCAGCATCACCCAAATAAATTTAATAAATAATAAAATAAATAAATAAAAATAATAAAATAAATTAATAAAAATAAAATAAATAAATAAAAATAAATAAAATCTGAAAAAATAAAACAAAATGTACAATAAAACTATAGTAATCAAAACAGCATGATACTGGCATAAAAAGAGACACATAGCCCAATGGAGCACAATAGAGACCCCAGGAGTAAATACAGTCAATTAATCATTGACAAATGTGCCAAGACTGTACAATGGGGAAAAGGCAGTGTCTTCAATAAATGTTACTGAGAAAACTGGATTTCTGCATGTAGAAGAATTAAATTGGACCCTTTTCTGATACAATATACAAAAATCAACTCAAAATCGATTAAAGATTTAAATGAAGACCTGAAACTCTAAAACTACTAGAAGAAAACATAAGGGAAAAGCTTCTTGACGGTCATCTGGGCAACAAATTTTTGGATATGACCCCAGAAGCACAGGCAACAAAAGCAAAAATAGGCAAATGAGATTTTAACAAATTAAAAGGCTTCTGCACAGCAAAGAAAACAATCAACAGTGTACGGTCAGTCTATGGTATGAGAGAAAACATTTGCAAAGCACATAGCTAATAAAGGATTGATATCCAAAATATATATGGAACTCAAATAATTCAACAGCAAATAAACAAATGACCTAATTAAAAAATAGAGAAAGGACCTAAATTGACATTTCTCAAAAGAAGACATAAATAGCGAACAGGTGTATGAAGAAAAAAAAGAAAAGCTCAACATCGCTAATGATTAGGGAAATAAAAGCTACAATGAGATATTTGCACCTTGAGCCTGTTAGAATGGATATCATAGACAAGAAATAACAAGTGCTGACTAGGATGTGATGAAAGGAAACCCTTCACTGTTGGTGGGAATATAAATTGGCACAGTCATTAAGGAAACAGTATGGAGATTCTTCAAAAAAATTGAAAATGGAACTACCGTATGGCTGAGCAATCCCACTTCTAGGTATATATCCAAAAGAAATAAAATCTTAATAACTCAAAGAGATATCTGCACTCCCATTTTGGTAACATGTTATTCACTATAGCCAAGACATGGGCTCAATCTAATGGTCTACTGAGGAATGGAAAACAAGATGTGGTATGTACTTAAAATGGAATATTTTTAAGCCAAAAAAACAAAAAATCCTGTCATTTTTGACAGCATGGATGAATTTAGAGGATATTATGCTAAGTAAAATAAGCCAAGCACAGAAAGTCAAATACTACGTGATCTCACTTATATGTGGACTTTTAAAAAGTCATACTCATAGAAACGGGAAGTGGAATGGTGGTTGCTAGGGGCTGGGGTTAGAGGAAGTAAGGAGATGTTGGTGTATGGGTACAATGTTTTAGTTTTGCAGGATAGGTTTTGAATAGGTTTTGAAGATCTAAGTACAGCATAAGAAATATAGTTAATAATATTGTATTGAAACTTGGAAGGAGAATAGATTGTCTCTTCTTATCACGCTAAATAAATAAATAAATGAATAAATAAATACCAATGTGAGATGATGGATATGTTAATTAACTTGATTTTAGAATCATTTATAATGTACACATACATCAAAACATCAAGTGGTACACTATAAATATATTTTATTTGTCAAGTATACCTCAATAAAGTTGGAAAAGAGTAAAACATAAATTATTATGTTTTATTATAAAAGGTAATAAAAACATTGTTTTTTGTTTATTTTTTTACAATTTTCTAACTATTCTTCTTTAGCTGTTTTTGTACATAAATTTTAGAATTAGTTTGTTTGGCAAAAAAAGAAATCACCTGATGGTATTGGTGTTTATATTGACATTATATTAAATTTATGAGTAAACTTAAAAAATAATTATATTTACTTTAACGTGTCTTCCTATTCAATAATATTTTATATCTTTCTTTTTGTTCAAATCTTCTGTTTTGAAGAATTTTTTTTTTTTTTTGTAATGGTTTTTGTTGGTGGTGGTGGTGATGATTGTTTAAACGTTTGCTTCCTGTAAGATGTGTTGTGCACATCCGTTGATAGTTTGAACTAAATATTTCTTCCAGTATATTATACATGATACGTATTAATTTATGTATACTGATTTTTCACATCAATGTCTTATAATATTCTTTTATATTTCTATTAGTTTTTAAAGTTATTCTCTTGCGTCTTCCAAGTGTATAATTGCATCATCTTCAAGTGTAGATAGACTTATCAACCAGTTTATTTTTTGTAAGTTTTTATTTTGTATGTTGACCAAAATGAAACATTTAATAACATCAACAAGAGTAGGCATTTGTCATTCATTTTTTTACATGAATAGAAATGCCTCCAAATATGTCCCCATTAAGCATTATGGCAGCTTTGAGGCTGAGACCGATATATTTTATAAAGTGAAAGAAGTAACTATAGAGTCACATTTTGCTTATTGTTTTTATTCAAAATGTTGTTAAATTTTCAGTCCCTATAGAGATTATATGTGATTTTTAAATAAATATTAATATTTTAAATTATATTAATATTGGAATATTCCTGAATTCATCTGGGGGAAAAACATACCTATTCATGAGGATTACCTGTTATAATAAGCTTTCACTGTATATTAACATTACCTCAAGAATTTTCACATAACTAACCATAAATAAAATTGCCCTATCATTTCATTGTTTTGGTACAGGTATTGTCAGGTTTTGTATCTAGGTTATACTCATTTATACAGGATTTGGCAATATTTCTTCTCTGTAATAATTTAACTATGTTTTGTGTAAGGGTTTAGTTGATACAAAAACTCAGTTTAGTACGATATTACATTTTTATGTTTTCTCATTAATAGATGTTTATTGTAACTTAATTGGCAATCAAAATGCTTGAGCTTTTCCAATAAAGTTCAAACCTTTTTTGAAAGCATGAAATTTATCTTATTAAATAGCATCATAAGAAATCATTCCCTTTCTACACACACTGTAACTGAATTTCTAAAGGAGAGAATGAGGGAGATACATGAATTCACTTAATATTCATCTAGATAGATAGCAAAGGAAGAGGGTGTTTAATAATTAAAATAGAAAAGAAAAGAAAATAGCTCCAAACTTAATCACTGAAAAGACCAAATAGATATTTCAATCAAGTTGTCCAGACAGTAAGTTGAAAGTTAACTTATCATTGAAAAATCAGGTTTTTCATCCTTCAAGTTTTAACCAATAATAGCACATAATATATGTGATATATGTCCCCTGAAGTTTTGGACCACAGTGAATTATTGACTAACTTGTTTTTGAAAAATCTAGAGGGTGTATGACAATCTGGCTTGCTGCATTCACAGAGTATTTCCATCAGCCTTCCTCTATGGACTTGTCAAAGAATAAATATTTCCTAGTGACACAAATTTGAGAGAGAGCTGGTATGGAATCATCTCAAGATGAAAGAAGAAGCCAAGTATACTCCATTTATCTATCTTCAGTCTTCCTGCAATGTGGGAAAAATGTGAGGCCTCAATTTCAAATATGTTCAGAGATATGATTATTATTCATGTTTAGAAATTCCAATTTCTGTAAAATGGAAGGTTCACTCAAAATGATCAATATTTTTTTAAACTTGCAAGAATTTTAATCCAAAAAAAGGGGAAGAACCAGTTTCAATGAGCAGGGATAGTAGGAAAGTGAGATTCATGTTATTGAAAGAGACTGTAGGTTTTATGATTTACCTATGGATCCTAACTGACTAATTTTGTGGTTACAATGTTTGACATTTTCCACAATTTTGTCCATTTATTAGGAGCCGGACATTTAAAAACAAAATAGACAAACAAAAGCACTTTGTATGTGTGTGTGTATATATATATACATATATATTTGTTTTTATGTGTATATATACATATATATATGTATGTATATATTTGTTTTTATACAACTGACTGGAATTTACACTTCCATTAATAAGACTACAGCAGTCTGAGTTGTCTATTTAGAGCTGCAATTCTATCCAAGATTTATGTTAGTTAAGATCTTTTTCTTCTTATACATACAAAAAGAGATTCCTATGAAAAAAAGAAAAAAAAATCACTCAGAAAAAATTTCAAGCTCTTCAAAATAATTAGATTTCACTTACATTTGAAAATTAAAATGGCAGATGTTATTCCTTCACACTGATAGATGCCACAGAATGTGCTAATCTACAAAGACTCCTCCTTATACAACGTATACATATATATTTATATATATATACATATATATTATAAAATGTGTTTAAACACAGTATGTTTCAGAGAAACAAACAAAACACTTTGTTTCATATATATATGAGAGACATATATGTGTGTATATATACATATACTCATAAATACATGTGTATACAAATATATACATGTATACATGTGTACACGAGTATACATATACATATTTATTAAGTTTGCCTTTTGGGTTTTCCATGTAGTCCTTCTATAAGCAATTGATTCTAATATTCCCCTAGACACCAATGTCCAATTTGCCCAAGTAGTAGAAAAATGCTATTGAACCGTGTGTTCTCGCCATGGCAATAGATTGATTCCTTTGCACGGTGTAGCAAGTACTGATCTTTGGGCTATACGAGATCATTTGTACTCTATACAGACTTAACTTCCTCGGATTCTTTATCAGGGAAGGAATGGAAGGAAGTATAAACTGTAGAATGAGATGCTTATAAATCAGAATACACTTTAGTTATTTCCGTATAAAAGCATGCTTTGGTAATGAAGAATAAAAAAAACTCTGTTCTATGTCATTTTATGGAGCTACTTCTCGCGATGCAAGTGTCTCAGGATGAGAAAACACATCTAATTGATTGTGTCTCTTGGCAAGGAGAACAGTGATCATTGGAGTCAGGAGCAGGTCACTGAGAAGAAATCGATCCATTCTTCGGAGGGGCTAGGGTAACTGTGCTGGTATAGCCATGATGTTTAAGGACTTGGATTTCAGCAGAGAACTCATACCAGTAAACAAGTATTGTTACAATGCACAGCAAAACTCTACATTAAAATTCTTGTTGATGAGGAGTTCAATGGAACTGTTTCCTGACTAGCCCATGTTTAAAAAATCAGTAGTTTTGTAGAATACAATAGGAGATAGGGCAGGTTAGATAGTATCATAGATGAGAGTTTTGAATATTTAAAACAATGAAACAAGCAATACTCTCATACATGTTGGCATAGTGTGATTAGTTCTACATACTTGTAAAGCATTCTCAGCATTACCTATCATAACGTTAGTGGACTTACTATCTGACTCGGGAACTGTATTTTTAACAGTATATATTATAGATTCAATCACACATATTTATAAAGGAGTAAGCTTAAGAAAATTCATCCCGGCATTTTTATAAAAGCAGAAGATTGGAAAACCCTAAATGTCATTTTGTAAAGTTGAGTAAATTATGGTAATTCATAACACAGAATACTGTCACACGGCCAAGGTGGGATGGGGAAAGACACCTCACTGTGCGCTGATATAGGACAAACTTTAAGATATTTCATTAAATCAAAATGAAGAGAAAGCTGAATTTAATATAGCACCGTTTGTATGAAAACCACAAAATGTGACCAATAAACCTATCCCTATATGGGTATAGGATAGTCTATCTCTGCAAGGAATCCCAAAGAGCTAGCTGTTCTCTGTTGAGAGTAACTCAGACGCTGGGAAACTATCTAGAAAGTGAGAGAGGCACAGGAAAGAAGAAAGGTGAGTGGATCACATTCTGGAGGGAGCTGGCAACTGTCAGGTCCTGTTTGACTTGTGAGAACTGAGATGTTGGTCCTCTGAGTAAACACCCAGAAAAGTTAGACTTTAGTCAGGCATCTAGTTTTTGTTTACATTAGCCTTGATAGATACATATTTAGTCTGATTCTCTTCTCTTTTCAGCAGGATTATAAAGATCTTCTTGAAGTATATATAAATCCTTTTAATTATCTTTTGTAGTAAGAAGGAAAAAGAAAATTTCCCAAACCCAGTTTTTTTCTTTTCTTTCTTTCTTTTTTTTTTTTCCCAACAGTGTTCTTTATGCTCACTGCAATCTTGCCGGGAGATTACCTCGATGTGAGGGAATACACATCTGGAATCTGATGTGGTATCTATTCGCTGACAGAAGTTGAGAAGAGCACTGTTTCATGTTGTTTTTTTTTCTGATACTGCCCATCCTGATGTCTCAACATGACAATTACAGTTAATGTTCTCTGATTATTCTTTTGTCTCCTTGAAGTTGACCAGATTAATATTCAAACAAAATTAGTTTCTCAAACATTCAGATCACTGAGATAAATGCAAATATCTAACTTTACTGAATTTGTCACTAGCCCCATTTTTAGTTCCTTTGATACATTACAATATTGGAAAGCTCCTCTTTTTTCCCAATGCCGTTTCCTTGCCACACAAAATGGTTGTCATGACTGATCCAAACTTTAAAGTAGTATTTGCTTCAATTTCCAGGTGGATGGACAATTGAAATACTGAATATCTCACTCATCAATATTACCTTCATTTTCCTCATGGATAGAATGTGAGTCTTTCATTTGCCAGTTTTCTGTTGATCTCCAGCCCAATTCTTTGATCTACAACATCTGTAGGCATTTCTACATCTAAGAAATGGCTAAATGTAATGGATATTGGATTGGATGGACTGAACTTACTACCAGAATTCAACAAGAGGCTTAGGTTTAGCCTACATGTCTTGGCCTACTTTAGTGGGTATGGTTCTAAGGATAATTCAGTTTTCAGAGACTTAACACTGTTATTTTGTTCTGCTTGATTTATGTGTACTGTTTTTGCTCGTGCTGCCTAAGGAGAGAGAAATGGTTTCGCAGATGTGACCACCTGGTATATCTTGGTGAAGGATGGGAATCTCTGGCCAGTGGGAATGAAGACATTTCCCTGGCTGGATGTTTGTCAGGACAGGATCACCCCTGTGTGTTGGAGATGGGGAGTGGTCCCCAGAATGCTTGCTGTCTTGTGATATGATCTCACTACAGGTTCCCCCATTCTACCCCACTCCCTTCCCATCAGGATTCCTGGTGTTTTTAGACCATGTAGATAGGTCTCAGGACCAGGACCATCAAGGAAAGAGAGTGTTTACTTTTAGTGGAATTCCAGAGCAATGTCCCTTGCTGGCTCTACCAGGTCGAACGTGGTGCTTGAAGCCCAGCTCCCATTCAGTCCAGGAGAATAATGGGCCTACCTGGAATGCCTCCTGTTCCTAGGTTTGATGTTGGGAAACACCTGGTCTTAGTCAACTTCTTCTCTTGACAGGAGGATATAAGATACAGTGGTACTGTGTTCCGCTGATCCTGGGATCCCAAACTAGTTTGCTTTCTTCCTATCACCTTTCAGAGATATAATTCTGTTGTCTCTCTCACTACTTCTAAGGTTTTAATTGTATGTAGCAGTGACGGTCAGAGAGAATTGGGTCTCTGGCATTTTGTTCTACAACGGAGGTTTCAATAAATGTTAAGCCACACAATAAGTTTTATAGTTTCCTTTTATAGATGATCCTGTGATTCCTTCCTTGGAATGTAATTACATGGGACATTGAAAATAAACTTCTAAGGATATTGGATATCACAGTATCACTGACATTGTTTGTCTATAAAAGGTAGGGAAGTTTCTTTGAGGCAACTGAAAATGTTTTGCTCTTCAGCAAAGTCTAGAAAGGTGAAGATGAAGGTAACAGAATGAAGGTGAAGGTAAGCAGATATAAGAGCACCAGCCTCTCTGATTACCATCAAGAGAAAAGCTATTGCCTTTTTAACTTCTGTAAATTAAGATATACACATTTATCCTGAACTTCTGGAACAGTTTCCTGAGAAAATAAGTAATATTTGCCTGAACATTTACATCACTGTAGTAAAGATACCACGCATTTAAATTGTTAACCAGACTTAGATGAGCCTTTAACTTTTACCTTTTAATTCTTCAGAATCATAAATGATTTCTTAATGAAAAAGTTCATAATCACTTAATGAGAAATTACTTTTCCTGTTTAGACATGTTTTCAATCAAGTAGAATAGTCAATAAAGTAAGGTAATCAATTAACTACCAAAAGTGTTAATTTATTGGGAGTCCTATTCAGAGAACCACACACTCAAAGGGAATTATTCAGTATAAAACTGGACAAAAGGTATGCTTTGTTTCAAAATGTTTATCCTTCAGACACAGAAAATGTTTTGCTATTTTGCAAATGAGCCAGGTTGTTTTTCATAATCAGCTTTTCATCCTGGCATTTTTATCTACTTCAAGCAGAAGGTGTTAGTATTGTTTTACATAAAACAGTAGAAAGTTTACAATAAATGTGATAGCAAGATGCAGAGGAGGCTGACATCATTTCCAAAAGAAGAAACTATAAAGAGACTGGCTTCTGTATAGAATTACTGAAATAGATACTAAGTGTGATGATGAAAAAAAAATATTGCAAATGTGTCAAGAAAATTTTAATACTCTTTTCACACCTAAAATGAGAATATTATAAAACCAAATTTACAAAACAACAATATTAAGGAAAGAATTTTAAAAGTAGCCTTGTAAAATGACATAAATCAATTTTGGCAAATATCCTATTGTCTTTGTAATTAAATAACTCAATTCCTACATATTCCATAATTTCCTTTAACTTCTCTATTTCTAGATAGCTTTATCTTGGCTTGTTGTATCGTTATGACTAATTCTATTCAAATCTTTAGCTTACAAGATCCTAGGAAAGGGGAAATGAATTCATATTTAATGATCATCTACTATGTACCAGAGATTGAATTCAGCATGTTACTTTTCCTCCTCCATTATTACTATTCACATTTTACAGTTGCTAGCAATGAATCTCAGAGAGGATACATAATTACTCATTGACTTCACAACTAAAAATCAAAAATTTTTTGTGATCTAGTCTTGTCTTTTGCTAAGATAATGCTTTTTTTCCATTAAGCCACATTGATTTCCATTATGTTTGACCCCAAATCACATCCCTATTTTCGTGGTCTTCAAAATAATCGTCTGTCCCTGTTAACTGTTAAGTAATAAACAGTTAAGTATTTGTGGGATTTCCTATTTGTAAGTGGTATGTATCTGTGATAGTAGAATCTCAGATTAGTGCATGATTATCTTTCAGTTAGTTATTCATTTAACAAACATGTATTAAACTTCTTCTAAATCACACACATCATGCTGGGGATATAAGAAAATACATATTAGCCCCACCCCAACAGATTTCATTATGTATTATTACAGATAAATTCATCAACACATATTATTATTCAAGAAACACTCTAAAAAGAGAAATAAGAAATGTCATTTGAGCACCAAGAAAGAAAAAAAAATCATTATTTCTGCGTATATAGATGAGAAAAAATGGAGAACTTAACATCTGGCTTGAGCTTTGAAAGATGAATATGTAAAGAATACAGGAAAGGGGTGATCCAGGCAGATGGGGAAAGACAAGCAATGATATCCAGCGTTAAATTACATGATGTATTCCAGATATGGCAAGTGTCTTGTTGCACCTAGGGCTGTGGAAGCACAAGGGAAAGTGAGAGAGGACAGACTGGGGAGATAAGCCATAGACAGATTATAAAGGGCTTTGCATATCCAGTGAATTATGATGACTTATAGAGAGACTTTGAAAGATATTAAGTATAAAAATACCATAATCATAGGCATAGGTATTTGTGTCATTGCATGGCTATGTTTTTATACTTACAATGAGGTAGGAAATGTTTTCCTTTACAAAATAAATTAATGAAGTGGTAAGGCTATCTCTTTAAGTCTTCTCTCCCACTCGTATTCAGATATGCTTTCTTGTGTAGCAGAATGAAAGATTAAACTAGGTGTTGCATATGAATAGCAGCACATTTTATCAAATCAAAATCTAATATTTGGGATCGTAGACAATGTGCCTCATATGCACATGACCAAAATATTACTGTGGTAAAAATTAAAAATATAAGAACCAGTCTAGTAGAATAGTGAAGTTGTGAAACAGTAAATCAGAGGAGCCCAATGATTTTCATGAATAACTATGATTTCCTGTACTTTATTTGTACCTCAGTTCTGAAGTTTTTTTTCCCTCTCCACGGCAACGAGAAGAGCCAGCTCTTCAAAGCTGAAGAAGGGAACAAAGTTGTCAAGTTCTTGACTCTTGTCACTGGCATAGCAAATATCATTTGACATCAGTGCAATGTCGTGGAGCAATTTGGCAGGGACTCAAGCCTGCAGACTGCCCAGTCTCCATCTGTAGATTTCCCCTGAATACCTCATAGTGCTTGTGTCTAGAATATGTATAAATTGTCCTTCCCATGCCTTCAGTGTCAGACAGTCCTCTCTACTGTTAGTGGACAGTCATTCTGCCTCTGAGACACTGCTCGGTTCCCCCATTTGGCCACTCCAAATGAACGATCAGTACCACCTCCTATCCTCCCTCTATTCTGACTAAAAAATAGGACCGTGGACCTATATCAATGAACTAATGGTGTGAAAGGTATCACTCGGACCTATCTAAGGTGATGCTGGAGAAAATAAGTTCAAAATCTTATCCTGAGCCCAGATAAGTGGGCTTATCCAACCCCCTTACCACCCCACCCCCAGAACTCTACAGATACTTAAAACTGCTTTTTATATAACTGTGGGTTCCTTTTTGCCTCTGAGCTTTCAATTCCACAGCATTCATACAACTGTTGTGTGTCGTGGACTGGATCTCTTTTATAGTAGAGAGGATGAACCATGGTAGTACTTGATGGGGCATTATTTTTTTTTTTTAAATTTTTAAACCCATGTATATTTTATTAACATTTTTATAAGTAAATAGTTAGTAATTAGCAGGTAAAACTTTGGAGAAACTGCAAGGTCCGTTGGATACATAACAGAAATCAATTTCCTGATATAGAAAGTGATTGGCTCGTTATGGCACATTGATCTCTGGAATGTTTCTCAAGAAAAATGTGCAAGTTATTTACATTAGTGGTGTTTTAATGATGCTGCATAAATAAAGGCATTCATTTTGGAGCAATGAGATGGAATAAACTTTTAAAAGATAAACCCTTTTTTACCTTGATGAATAGGATTAAGTCATGGATGATTAGAGTTGAGAGCGACCACAGTGATCACATGTGGCAGTCTTTCAGCTCATAGGAATAGATACTGATGTAGAGAATAGAGTAAAACGGTTAGGAGCATGAACTGTGAAACTAGACTATCAAGACTATTTCAATTTTATTCCAAACCAAATATCTGTAGAGCACTGAACAAATGACTTAACCTCAATATATTTTTTTTTTATAATGGGGATCATTAATAACAGCATGTAATTATTGAAGCAACTTTAGTGCCATAAGTGCTAGGAATGCAACCATACTGAATGCAATGGATGATATGTGTGTGATATTTTTAGTTATCTATCTGTAAGGATGAGGAAGAAGTTATAGTCCAGATTAATTGCTTTCCATAAGGCCGCATTGCTGTATTATTACCTCTTTTATAAATTATCTTCCACCAAGATTAAAACTGATAAATTTCTATACATTCAGAACCTTTTCTTCACCAGTAATCTGGATGAGCCTAGAAAGGACAGAGACATTTTCATGTCAAACAGATTTGAACAGAATCATTAGATACAAGTGATGTACCCCAATACACCTACAAAAATCAAACTGTTTCTAAATCCTGGGAATGACTATCTGTTTATCTGTTTTTAGCAGGTTATTGCCTGAGATTATTTGTGCCATAGTCGTTACTCACCATTTATTAGTGTGGGTAAACAGAATTTGATTACATGAAATGACCCCGGGAAGCAGTTATATCCTATTTCCTCGTTTTAGATTCTCCTCAATTCCAATGCTTCAGCCCTTCCAGCATTATTGTATCTAGTAAAAAGTAAGGTAGAAAAGAAATGTTGAGGATCATGGGAAGAGAAAGAGATGTGTGTTCTACTCTCTACTCCACACATTAATAACCATGAGAAAATAGCCTTGTACAAAGTCAAGGAGACTGACGCTTGCCCAGGAAAACACTGCTCTGTTTGGCCTTATTCTGGCATGAACTGGAGTTCTGGGAAATCTTGTGTCTGGGGAAAGACATGGAATTGCTGGCCTATGTGTCTATGCTGTGAACTCGTTCACTTATGCTGCACATGTGTTGGGGAGCAAGGAGAAGCTGTGGTGTTTTATTTAACCTGAGTGTCTGTGCCACACAGCAGCCTACCCGTCTGTCTCCTCGTACCTGCCCCTAAATAAAGGAGAGTCTGTGAGATGGATCCTTTCAGGGACTTTGCTTCACCTTTGTGCTGGCACCTTATGTCTCCCTGTTTGGCCCCAGAAAAAACGGTTGGCTAGTCAATGACGGGTACGATTCCCCACGGGGGATGGGGGGACAACCCAAGCCACACACAGCTGTGTGGGGACCATCTGGGAAACTCGCAGGGTCCATAGAGGTGGGCACAGCCCCCCACCTTACCCTGGCTAAGGAGAGACTCTGCCTCTGTGGCTGCTTTCCTTCCCTGCAGGGGAAGTGATTCAATGATGTGCTCTCCATCTATTCATATGCATAAAGGGTTTGTCCCTTGGGGAGGTCATACACCCTGAGACTGCCTCAGGTTCTGCTGCCTGCAGGCAAGGGCGATTGGTTTGAATCAGTTTTCTATTATAATGTATGGGATTCACAGATCTTGAGATTAAAATGCTTTATCTCCTTTACTTCCTCACCTAACTAATAAAAACTATGTGTTGCCATGGGCTCAGTCCTTGAGGCCGGAGTCCCTTGGTCACCCTTGCATATTATTCTTGGCTAGAATATTTCTTAACCCCGAGCTGCCCTCCTCACTCCCCACAACTTTTGTCATGCAGGATGCGACAAGTGTCTAAGTTACCCTGGGTGCTCTGAAACAGGGAGCAAAGTGCTAATGCTCCCTATTGTATGCAGTGGCTGGAGTATAGTAAGTGGTCAATATATATTAGCCCCTTCTTCTCCCATTATTTTACATTATGGAGAGGAAATTCATGGAAAACATCCTATTACATTAATTTTTATAATATTTAATGTTTATTGGACATGTATCATATTCTAGACTATTGGCTGTATTTATGTAGATATTATTTCTCATTACCACAAAATCCTAATAAATATTGTTTCTCCTATTTCTATAAGAGAAAACCAAGAATCAGCAATATAACTAACAAGGCCAATGTCATTCAGTAAAAATTGGCAAAGCCAGGTTCCAATATGGAAATTACTTACCCCACTTCAAATTCCATCCTTTTCCACTCTACCACCCAGTACTAAACATATTTTGGCAAAGTATTTTACCTTTTAAAAATTACTTTAACTCTGATACATAACTCAGAGAAAAGGAACATTTTTATAATGTAGTAAAAGACAAAACCAAAGCTTATAAATGAGTTTTTTATTCCATAATCAATGGATTTTTAATGGCATGAACATAATACTTCCCGTGATATTGTATGTCTTGCTTACCTGGGTTGGCCTCACAGAAAGCCAATGAAAGACAAAGTAATGGCTAAATGTCCATAACAATAATTTGTTTTATAGAATTAAGCAACTAAGTTGCATGTTATATAAGTAATATATATGTACCACAAATTTCATACCAATTGTGATGCTAATTCATGTATTTCTAAATAAAATCTAGCTAAAAATATAAAACTTGGGAGAAAAACGCAAGTGTTTTTATTGGACCACGTATTTGAAGACGTCCTGGAATTTACATATAAAAATGAATAGCAATTGTTGCCCCTTTTATGGACCTAACGATTGAAAAAAAACTAGCCATTTTGCTATAATATAAAACATGTTTTTTTTTTTAGCAATATTGACAATATGATTTAATTGAAATTCATCAACTTAAATTTCTGTGTTTGTATCCTTAATACAATGAATATTTAATTTTAATCAGAATTTAAAAAAATTAAAGAACTAAACCATCAAATAAATTTAAATGTGCACATAGACATATATGGGACAATTTCTAGAGAAATTACTGATGTACTCTTTTTTTCTTTTTTCCCCAGTTATTATTAAATTTATGGGGTGATGTTAGCTAGTAAAATTATATAGGTTTCAAGTGTACAATTAAATAATACATCATATTGTATTATTTATATGTAACATATATAGTGTATATATATAGATGTAATATATATAGTGATATGTGTTCATCAGCCAGAGTCAATTCTCAATTCTCCATCCATCACCATTTATTTGACCCCTTTTACTCTCTTCTACCACCTCTCTACCCTCTTACTCTCTGGTAACCACTAAACTGCAATAATGTACTTTTTGAGTTGAATAATAATACCAAGTAGCTTTTTTTACTGATAATTTCTGTAAAACTCACTATTTTATTGTTTTCAAATAATGGTATGTGTTACAGTACAGGTACAACCTTATTTGAACTCTAACATTCTACAGAATAAGGATAATAAAAGATTTGTCATAAGCTAGGAGATATATAATTTGATTAATTTACTAATATAAGTATCATATATATGAAAAGAAAAAAGCTCATATAATATTTATCTTTACTTTCATGATTGAATTTATTTTTAAAATTATGATATGGTTTTATCAGTGACTGATAAAAATGACCATATTCTGGTCCTTGAAGTGTTTTATTGAGTGAAACTTTCTACAGACACAATTGGATGGTTAAGCATTGAAAGAGTGCTTGGGCATTTCCCATTACCAATACATCTGTCCTACCATCTTTGTCATAGCTGCCTTATTCCCTTATATCTATTTTCTTCCAGGGGAAATTGTTCCACTGAAAGATGCACCAGCGAAAAAGAATGCACAGCAGCAAACTTCCAAGGGAGTTGTCTTTATTTCTTCAAAACTAGAAAGAGAGAATTCATGGAGGAAACGTTAACAAGTAGGACAAAGACGTTATAAACATGGTCACAAATCAATAATCCTTCACAATGAAAGAAACAAGCATGAAACATCAAATATACACACATACACGAAATAGAGCATTTCTATTTAAAGATGAAGCTAGACCATTCTTACTGTTTTCATGAGATTTCTGTCCACTACACAGAATAGATCACAGAGACCTTTATTAGATGTCTGTTCACATCCAGTATGCTGATGAATGCAATAGTAGTAGTAATGTAAGTGTTCTCTACACTATTTGATTTACAATGTGCATCCCTGATTCTTTTTTCTCTGCAACATTATTTTTTAACTCTAAGGGAATTATCAGAAGTGATTCAGAGAATAGCACAGCATGTCTTTGTCCTTCATTTCATTGTTAGTATTATATTTGATAAATAAATAATAAAAAAACTATTAATAAAAATAGTAAATAACTAATAAATAAACTATTAATATAACAAAAAAACCTGTTGTTTATATTTTTTTATATTTCTATTCTTAATTTTCTGGAAGTTATACAGATTCTCTGTGTCAAACATAGTCACCAATATCTGCCACAGAATTTTGCTGTATTTGGGTATTGTATAGCATGGGGGATCTTTTATTTTGTCCTTCTGCTCACCCTCCTCCCACTGTAATTATGAGGAAAATTGTAGAGAAAGTGTACTTCGGAAGACATGTGAGCCAAAATCTGATCATCCATTGGGCAAAATCATAGCTGTCATCTTACTTAATACGTTATACTAATAAGCTCACTCCTTGGTTGTAGCACATCAGGGTTTTAATGTTGAAACACTATCTGACAGAAATTATATGGCTATCAACTGAAAAAATTCTAGGTTAATAATCTAATTAGTTATTATTAATATAATTGAATCTCTCTTTTCTGCTCTATGCTTTATTGACATGTGGTAAAACTTTCCTCCTCTATCTAAAAACATATTGGCAGATGTCAGTTATGCATGGGATTCTGGCTTCTGTTAGGTACTTTCCAGTAAGCTTCTATTTTTGTATCCATACTAAAAATAGTTAATACATGTACTTTTATAATTATAATTTCATAGTTATTGTGTAATTCAAAAAAAAGCATTTTCTTTTTATATTGATGTTTCTTATTTATTTATTTATTAATTGTTTTAACATTCAACCAATTACAAATGTTGCAATCACATCATATAAGATTACTTCTGTTAGGTCACAAATTGAAAGGCTCAATTAGCTTAAGTCTATCATGTGTATATGAAGTTTTTCTCTGAAAATTGGGTATTATGCATAATTAAAATTTTAAACATCATTTCTCAATAATACATTATTTCTCAATAATAATAAAACTTAATGTGTATATTTAAAAAAATAGTACTTCCATTGACTCTATTCTCTATGCTGTATTCCACATCCTGAGTCAATGAAATTGTAACAGCTACATGTGATGTCAGAGGGGTAGTAGATTGGGGGAGGGGGGGTTTAACTTTGTGAGGGGTTGTAAATGTCTAACTATTACATTGCTTTGTACACCTGAAACTAATAAAAAATAGTACTTCCATAATTGCAGTATTATAATAAATTGGTTTACTACTTCTAAAGTGTGATTCAAAAATCTGAATGCTTAGCTTTCATAGACAATATATTCAGAAGTACATGGAAGTGATTTTGCCATACTGTTATTTCAATTATATCTGAACCTTTACTAAGTACTGTTTACTTCAGTAGGTATGGACAAATCAATATGATACAATTGTATACATGTAAGTCATGAAGTAACAACACGAATGACATTATATAATGAAAGCTTGATTCTTGGATTGACCAAACATAGAAAGGATGTCTGAATAAGGTTAGCAGTGTCAGGATAAAGGAACTGAGGTGAATAGTACAAAAATCTAAGTCAAGTGATAAACTTTATATAACTTCTCATTCATTTCTTTTTAACTAATTTTTTATAAGCAAATGTTACGCAGCACTTACTGTATATTAAGTACTGGGCTAGAAACATTATGTATCATAATGATTGAGCATGGGCCTTGATTTTAAATAGCTCATAATCTGATGAAGAGAGACAAGCATACACAATCTGAGTCACAGCATACTTAGTGCCAGGAAGAAGTAAAACACAGTGCTAATTGAATACACAATAGCACTTAACCTGGAGTGTCTGAAGAGGATAGAGAGAATCACTGAGACAGATTGAAAGTTTGCCATCATTGGCACGTTACAGAAATACCGAAATGCAATTGGAAAGTAAAACCAGTGAATTTATGGTGACTTTGCCATATAATGTCTTGAGGAAAAGTGGATTCTTTCCAAAATTCCCACAGAGACATTATAATTTTTCAGGATTATGTTGTCACACTAAATTTTTTTATGTCAGGGTTTGAGAAGGTTTAGACAATCCTGCTACATCTCTCTAATGTTTACAGATAAGTTTTCCTCCTCAAATAGTTTTTAAGATTTAATTGTAAAAGTATCAACCAATCTTCCAGGAAATGCATTGTTTCATTATCTATTATTATCAATTTGACCTCAGGTAAAGAATATCAGACTTTGACCAGGAGTATACTAATACTTATTCGGGAAGTAGCTGTAATGAAAGAAGGCCGATGGGCTCTGGTGTCAGTCATCTCCTTCAAGTGGGCTCAGATCTCAGCTCCTCGGGGACTGCTACCCTGGCTTCCCCATTTAGTTCTGTGTCCTCTTCCTCTCCACCTTTGGATCCGGCCATCATACTCTGATCTTCTTTTGTTTTCCATAATACTTCTCTCTTTCCAACATGCTTTTTGTAACTTATTGCTTATTGCTTACACTTATTGCTTATTACCTGTGTATCTGTGTGAGAATTTATGTTCCATGAGGACAGAGATCTTTGCCTGTTTCATTTTGTCCCTTAGTGTATTCCAAAAATGAAGCAGACTAGTAAGCAATAAATGCGCAATAAATATTGAATAAATAAATGAGTAGATCCTAGCACTATCACTCACTAGCTGTGTGTTTGTTGGATACTCATATGTGCTCCATCACTTTGAGAGTTGTCTGTAAAACAGGTCAAGAATGTCTACTCCACAGGTTTTTTTTGAAATTTAAGTGTGTGTGTGTGTGTGTGTGTGTGTGTGTGTGTGTGTGTGTGTGTGTATGGGGAGAGATGGGGGAGGGAGGAAGTGGAGGAAGGAAGGAAGGAAAGGAAGGAAGGAAGGAAAGAAGGAAGGAAGAAAGGAAGGAAGGGAAAAACAAAGAGAGGGGGATTCTGTACAGAACCTTGAGCACAAATTGCATTACATGTACATGGTTATCTTATTATGGCTATGTCTATAGCCTGAAGTTACAATTCTGAGTGTAGACCAAATTGTATTTTAAGCCTGAGTGAGATCCTGAGCCCAGGCACACTGACCAGAATCCTAAATAACAGTCACGGCAAAAGCACTTCCATGCACTTCTGAATATATTGTCTATGAAAGCTAAGCATTTAGATTTTTGAATCACACTTTAGAAGTAGTAAACCAATTTCTTATAATACTGCAAGTATGGAAGTACTATTTTTTATTAGTTTCAGGTGTACAAAGCAATGTAATAGTTAGACATTTACAACCTCTCACAAAGTTAAAACCCCCCTCCCCCAATCTACTACCCCTCTGACATCATATGTAGCTGTTACAATTCCATTGACTCAGGATGTGGAGTACAGCATAGAGAATAGAGTCAATGGAAGTACTATTTTTTTAACTATTCTACTTTAATACACATACTAAGTTTTATTATTATTGAGAAATAATGTGTTAGGGAAATTATGTTTAAAACTTTTAATTAAGCATAATACCCAATTTTCAAACAAAAACTTCATATACACATGATAGACTTAAGCTAATTGAGCCTTTTACTTCATGACCTAACAGAGTCATCTTATCTGATGTGACTACAACATCTGTAGTAGGTTGAACATTAAAAATAAATAAATAAATAAATAAATAAATAAATAAATAAATAAATAAATACAATATCAATTAAAAAAGGAAATCTTTTTTGAATTACACAATAACTATAAAATTATAATTATAAAAGCACATGTATTAACTATTTTTTAGTATGGATACAAACATAGAAGCTTACTGGAAAGTACCTAACAGAAGCCAGAATCCCATGCATAACTGACATCTGCCAATATGTTTTTAGATAGAGGAGGGAAGTTTTTACCACATGTCAATAAAGCATAGAGCAGAAAAGAGAGATTCAATTATATTAATAATAACTAATTAGATTATTAACCTAGAATTTTTTCAGTTGATAGCCATATAATTTCTGTCAGATAGTGTTTCAACATTAAAACCCTGATGTGCTACAACCAAGGAGTGAGCTTATTAGTATAACGTATTAAGTAAGATGACAGCTATGATTTTGCCCAATGGATGATCAGATTTTGGCTCACACGTCTTCTGAAGTACACTTTCTCTACAATTTTCCTCATAATTACAGTGGGAGGAGGGTGAGCAGAAGGACAAAATAAAAGATTCCCCCATGCTATACAATACCCAAATACAGCAAAATTCTGTGGCAGATATTGGTGACTATATTTGACACAGAGAATCTGTATAACTTCTGGAAAATTAAGAATAGAAATAGAAAAAATATAAACAATAGTTTATTTTGTTGTTTTTTTTTCCCTCTTAAAATGTGAACCTTTGCAACTGTGAGCCTACTTCTTTACAAGGCAAAAAAGGCACTTTCAGATAAAACATACCAGGTCCAAAATAGCACGCAACACAGAAAATGATGAGCTAAGCCTATAGGAGAAAAAGAGGAATTTAGACAGAACAAGTACAAAACAATTTTCTTATAATAAAAACAATCAACTAGCTACAATTTTCACTATCCCCAAGGAATAGGAAGGTTATAAATGGAGCAATAAAAGGTTAACAGTGGAATCCTATTGCACTATATTTGTAGTTTCTAACACACATATTTATGTTTAGGTTTACTGGCTTGTATACTACATGTAATTTTCATTATTTTGAATTAATCCACTTGTAACTTTAGAACAAGCCTGAAGCTAGAAAATCTCCAGTGATCACAAATGAGGTCCCCATCAGCATCTCAACATCCAGGCTAGTGCACAGAGGGACTTTGAAGTTTGGAGAGGGATAAGAAAATTAGCATTCCCCAAAGCTTATCAAAATACGGATGGGAAACACATGTTCTCTAATGATTTTTGCTTTACATATTTTTGTATAGGACACCTCATATAGAGTCAAGCTTTATCAATAAGTAAACCTTAGTTTTTTCATCTGTAAAATTGGTATAGTAATAGAAACTCCAGTAAATGATTAAGGTTCTGTACTGTTTAGTATTTCTTTCTGAAGAAAAATGTCCTAAATTTGAATAATAAGTTATATGGTCACTCTATGATTATGAGAAATAAAACATTTTCAAATGGCCTCAGTTTAAAATTTCCTCTTTTCATAGAAATTAAATGGATATGTCTTGATGAATTTCCCTTTTCTGTATTGAAATACTGCCAAGATTCAAACACAGAAAACATTTTCTTACTTATGTATTTAAATGTTTAATAGCACCTAATGTGTGCACAACATGAAATATGACCTACCCACAAGAAGCTTGTAGCCTAATGAGTAGTTAGCCCTTTGTCACTGTCATTTGGCAGGCAAGGTTTCCATAACTCCTGAAAGAAGTAACACTTTTTACACAACTGGTTTGCTCTATTCAAACGGTACTGTAGCACTTTACGCTTACAATAGCATTCGTGGACTTACATAGCATTTGTCTTGAGGATAAATTGCTTCAATTATTTCATTCTGAGAAACAATGAGAGTCACTCTGATGATATTAGTGCAGTTACAAAAAACACCATTTTCACTCTTCAGACTATTTTACTGATCATAGAGGACTTCTCATAATGCAATTTACTCATGTGGTCCTAAAGACTTAATGCTTTTCTTTTTTTAGACTATCCTGTCACTTTTATTTGTACCTCATTTGTGAGATATATGTTCTATAATGAGATATATACCCTAGCATGTCTCCCAAAAGGTAACAGTATGTGCATATAGTGATTTTTTTATTATAATATTTTGAATGAGTTAGTGTTGTCTACCTTTCTCTATACTGAAAAATCTTTTATAGAGATTCTTGTCTTCAATAATTTCTACAATAGAGCTAAACATCAATGTGGGCCATAATAAGCATATTTCTGTATCTTTCTTTCATCAAAAAAAAAAAGGATAATCTTTAAAAAGTAGTAGATAAACGATATGTTTTTTCAGTGGCTTCTGTAGGCCCAGTCTACTAAGCCATACAGAACTAAAGCACTGTAAAATGTCCAATGTATTTTGGGGAGTCTTTGCATTTGTATGTGACCTATGCAATGTAAGTGTTTGTTCATTTTTATATCCATTCCTATGATAAGCAGAACTGCTATTTTCAGGTCTCTACTGCTGGCAGAGATGAATATTTACTTGAAAGTAAATCAACATGAATGAACACATAGCTTGACCACAGACAGATATCTTTAGTTAAGATTACCCATGTCATTTGCATTAATCATTTGAATTTCGTTTATCAAGAGTACGTTTTTATTTTCTCTCAACCAATTTTTATTTTCTCTCCACTGACCAAGATGAGTTTAAGGTTGCTTTCAGTTCAACTAAACTTTATACAGATGTCTTCCTGATTCTAGGCCACTGGTCTCTCTTTTCTTACAGCATTTACCTTAGAAAACTTATAATGGTAAATTGTTTCACTGCCCTTTTGAGATCTAAATATTTTTTTAAAAACTCCTTGATTATATTCTTTAAGTAAGGCCAATTAGCAATCGCAGGGAGCCTAACTTGTCCCCATCCCGGCTCTTAAAAATTGTCTTTTTTTTGTCAGTGGATTTGATCTCAGACAGAGTCCTAGCCTGTCTCTCCTCTTGCAATATTCTTGAATAAAGTCTTCCTTGTCTGTTTAATTTTACTAACCAGGTCTATGTACTTTACATTAATGGCTCACATAATAACTGAAAATACATGTTGTTAGTTGCCTGTTAAGGTTTCAGGAAGGGAGCCACCTCATTGTGCCTAGCCCAGAGCAGACCTTCTGAAATTATTTGTTGAGAGATGATTAAGTGCTTCTAGGCATGGTCAGTTTTGTCATGTGATAACCAAGGAAAATCATGTCAAATGAATTTCTCAGGTATGTTCAATTAATAGTAATATTTATGACCAGTTACTCATTGTCCTGGATTTTAGATTTTTAATTAAATAGAAGACTGAGCTTGCAATATCTTTCTTGATAATTTAATACAGATTGAAATGTGCTTAATGATCTGATACCATGACTAAACATTTTATATGTTGAATTAAAAATAAAATGCCTCAATGTCTTGTTGTTCTTTCTTATGATTTCTAGTAACTGCTTTTCTGATGCTTTATCTGGTGTGCTATTTGCTTTCATCTGGGAACAGTTAAGGACCCCTCTCTATTTCTCTTCATAAGCACAGAATCTGAAAACAAATCGTTAGACTACTTCATCCTGAGTAGGCTGAAAACAAAGTACGTATTTAATAGTTTTCCAGATCAGAAAAAAAGGTAGATCTCAGTACCTGTTTTGTAAAACCCTTCTATTTCAGTCTTGAACACAATCTCTTTGTGTTCAATTCTTTACCGTAGAATAAATCTACTTAGAATAGTTTGCAACAGATGGAGTCAGAAGGATTTACCTTAGAAAGTCTAAAAGCGAGGCACGGGGTCCCTTTTATTCTTATGAAACAAGACATTCATAATCTTCTTGAAAACAATTTTTGTAAATATACCTACTTCGTCATAGTAGTACTGATTCACATATATATTTATTTGATTGTAATTTAACCAACAAAATAGTTCATGACTATTTCTGGCTCTGAAGTTTCTCTGATTGGGTGGAGCAGAGTTTTACCTCATGTCAGGAAATGGCACCAGAAATAAACTTGAAACAAAAAGAGAAAACACTTTTTAGGTTGATATAGCCACTTGGTAAACATTTACATTTTCTGAGAGGAGATGAGAAATCACTGAAATACTTTCAATTACCTTCATTTGAAATAGATGTTTTGGTGAGAACTTACGTTATTATTTTAATTTGTTTTAATTACACAGGTCTTTTATCCTTTATTTTACAATAATGTTGTGATTTGATGTCTTTAAAGTTTGAATGAATCTGCATTTATAGTGACAGATATTAGTGTAGTGGGTACAAAATGCCATTTCAACAAAGGCATCAATCTCCATTGAGAATTCTACTGTTTGGGGCATACCCTTTATTGGACATAGTGCTTCTACAAGGTGCATTTCTACGTTTCTTTCTGAAAAGCAGAGTTTGAGTCAGATTGAGAGAATAAATCTGTATAATATATAAAATGTTTTAATTTCCTAGGTGAAGATTATTATAATGTCAAAAGATTTTGCCTCTTCTGACTGGGCTTCCACATGTGGGAAAGATATCTGTGTGTAATAAATAAGCTAAAGAGAAAAGTGGCTAATAAGGAACATTTGTGGAAAGCTAGAGCTGCTAATTCTGAAGCAATGATATACTATTATTTTTACCTTTTTTTCTCCCCCTCACCCCTTCAGGCAGTTTTCTTCAACACCATTCTCTGGTATTTAGGGAAATAAACAGAGCTCTGTTTACAATTGGGCTGAGTGCTTTAGAGAGAGTGATAACACCTTATTTGAGGTTAGTATGGCTCTGAGTTAAAGGTGCTAAGCCAAACCAGGATAGATTTTGAACAGGAAAATACTCTCTAGAGATTTGTGAAACACATGGGGAGAGGACTGAACTTCCACTCTTCAAGCAAGTAGAGCTCTTGGAAAGTAGTAAGTGGCCACTAAATGGAGTGGCAGCCCTGACTGAAAGCCAGAACATGAGAACACCTAAGATCGTAGAATAAAAAATTATGTGTTAGTGTGTAAAAATATTAACTGAAAGTGTTCATTTGGTCCTCAACATATATGAGTCAGGTGGTATCATAATCACCTGCTTATTAACCATGATTTATGAAAATTGAAACATTAGGAGAGAAAGTTAGATAAGGGGAAGAAATTATAATGAATAAGGCTGGAGTGGGGTCAGCATGAAGGTCAATGACTAGGAGTCAAAAAATAAATAAAAAATAACAAAATTAAGAGCTAAAAATTCCACTCCTGAAAGGAAGAAAAAGTCATCAAATCTGGACAACGCTACTCAGTGTTGTAGTCCCAAGACTGTTTATTACAATTGACTTCAGCTACTTCTCCTCACATGAATTTAGCAAGCCTTGAAGATCAGCCTGATATGTTGCCTTTCAGTTAGAGGATTTTGAGTGATCTTTTTGTTTGGATGTTTTTTGTAAAGGATCTTCAAAAGTCAATTACTGATATGGAAAGTCCTTGAGAACTGGTCAGTATAAACCACTTATTAATCATTCAAAGTTGTTTTGCAGTTAGGACTTTAGGCAAAGAGAGACAGGCATTCAATAAGGCCATAAAAGTCCTGTCAATGCAAATAAAGAACCCTAAAAGCATGCTGGGATTCCAACTTAAATCTTAGACAACTTTTCCTAATTACATTAAAGATAGAGGAATAAAAAAAAGCCTATATTTAACTCCAACCTATTTATATTCTAATAAGTTCCCTTAAGATATTAATCTTTAATTGGTGGGATATTAATTATGTGTTGTCAACAGGAGGAGTCAACATATTTTAATATTCCAGATTTAGAATTTCTTAACCAGTACTGGTTTTGCAACTGGAAGAACACACATTTATTTTATCTAACAGTCCAAAACCTAATTCCATGTAAATATAAGCTAGAATCATACCAGTGCTTTCATGTATGTTTCAATACTGTTGATTTGACTAACTGTAGATAGTTAGAGACCATTTAGTACAAATTAATATATACATTTTTGTAATCAGTATCAATACTTATATCAATGGATGCTTCTGAAGTGGTTTAAACACACACACACACACACACACACACACACACACATAATTTGATTAGGTGTGTTCCTTTTATCTTTTCCAAACTATTTATATTAATAGAAAGTTTTGACTATAGGCACTCAACAAAAATATTAGTTTCTTTTAATTTATTGGGGTGACAATTGTTAGTAAAATTACATAGATTTCAGGTGTACAATTTTGTATTACATCATCTATAAATCCCATTTTGTGTTCACCACCCAGAGTCAGTTCTCCTTCCATCACCATATATTTGATCCCCCTTACCCTCATCTCCTACCCTCCCACACCCCTTACCCTCTGGTAACCACTAAACTATTGTCTGTGTCTATGAGTTTTTTTTTTCTCATTTGTTTGTCTTGTTCTTTTGTTGTTTTGCGTTTATATACCTCATATCAGTGAAATCATATGGTTCTCTGCTTTTTCTGTCTGACTTATTTCGCTTAGCATCATACTCTCAAGATCCATCCATGTTGTCACAAATGTTCCTATATCATCTTTTCTTAACGCCGAATAGTATTCCATTGTGTATATATACCACAACTTCTTTGTCCATTCATCTATCGAAAGACATTTTGGTCATTTCCATGTCTTGGCCACTGTAAACAAAGCTGCAATGAACATTGAACACACGTATCCTTATGTATAAATGTTTTCAGATTTTTTGGGTAGACACCCAGGAGAGGGATTGCTGGGTCACATGGTAATTCTATTTGTAATTTTTTGAGGAACCTCCACACTGCCTTCCATAGCAGCTGCACCAGTCTGCATTCCCACCAACAGTGTATGAGGGTTCCTTTTTCTCCACAACCTCTCCAACACTTGTTCCTATTTGTCTTGTTGATGATAGCCATTCTGAATGGGGTGAGGTGATACCTCATTGTGGTTTTCATTTGCATTTCTCTGATGATTAGTGATGTTGAGCATTTTTTCATATGTCTATTTGCCATTTGTGTGTCCTCTTTGGAGAAATGTCTCTTCAGGTCCTCTGCCCATTTTTCAATTGGGTTGTTTGTTTTTTTGTTGTTGAGTTTCATGAATTCCTTGTATATTTTGGACATTAGCCCCTTATCGGAGACACTGTTTGCAAAAATCTCCCATTCAGTTGGTTGCCTCTTTATTTTGTCGATGGTTTCTTTTGCTGTGCAGAAGTTTTTAAGTTTCATTTTGTCCCACTAATTTATTTTAGCTTTTACTTCAATTGCCTTTGGAGTCAAATTCATAAAATGCTCTTTGAACCCAAGGTCCATAAGTTTAGTACCAATGTTTTCTTCTATGCAGTTTATTATGTAGGGTCTTATACTTAAGCCTTTGATCCATAAGTTTTGGTACATGGTGACAGACAGTAGTCCAGTTTCATTCTTTTGTATGTGCCTTTCCAATTCTCCCAGTGCCGTTTATTGAAGAGGCTGTCTTTCCTCCATTGTATGTTTTTAGCTTCTTTGTCAAAAATTATCTGTCCATATTTATGTGGTTTTATTTCTGGGTTCTCAATTCTATTCCGTTGGTCTATGCCTCTGTTTTCCTGCCAATACTATGCTGTTTGGATTACTGTAGCCCTGTAGTACAAGCTAAAGTCAGGGAGTGTGATATCTCCAATGTTGTTCTTTTTTCTTAAGATTGCTTTGGCTATTCGGGGTTTTTTGTGGTTCCAAACAAATCTGATGATTTTTTGTTCTATTTCTTTAAAAAATGCCATTGGGATTTTGATGGGGATTGCATTAAATCTGTATATTGCTTTGGGTAATATGGCCATTTTAACTATGTAGATTCTGCCAATCAATGAGCACGGAATGTCTTTCCATTTCTTTGTGTCTTCTTCAATTTCTTTTAAAAATGTCTTATAGTTTTCAGCATATAGGTCTTTCACATCTTTGCTTAAGTTTATCCATAGGTATTTAATTCTTTTTGTTGCAATTGCAAAAAAAGAATTGTTTTTTGTATTTCTTTTTCTGAGATTTTGTTGTTAGTATATAGGAATGCAATGGACTTGTGTACGTTGATTTTGTAGCCAGCAACTTTATTGTATTCATTTTTTGTTTCTAATAGCTTTTGGGTGGAGTCTTAAGGGTTTTCTATGTATAGCATCATGTCATCTGCAAAGAGTGGTAATTTAACTTCTTCATTCACAATTTGGATGCCTTTTATTTCTTTCTCTTGCCTGATGGCTCTGGCAAGGACTTCCAACACTATGTTGAAAAGCAGAGGTGATATAGCACAGCCCTGTTGTGTTTCTGAACGTAGGACAAAGGGCTTCAGTTTTTCACTGTTAATTATGAGATTAGCTGAGGGTTTGTCATGGCCTTTATTATGTTAAGGTATTTTCCTTCTATACCTATTTTATTCAGTGTTTTAATCATAAATGGATGTTGTATCTTGTCAAATGCTTTTTCTGCATCAATTGATGGAATCATATGATTTTTGTCTTTTGTTTATGTGATGTATCACAGTGATGGATTTGCAGATGTTGAACCATCCTTGTGCCCTGGGGATGAACCCCACTCAGTCGTGATAAGGAATCTTTTTAATGCATTGTTGTATTCGATTTGCTAGAATTTTATTTAGGATTTTTGCATCTGTATTCATCAGTGATATTGGTCTATAGTTTTCTTTTTTGTGTGTGTGTTATCCTTACCAGGTTTTGGTATCAGGGTAGTGTTGGCCTCATAAACTGAGTTAGGGCATACTGTCACTTCTTCAATTTTTTGGAAGAGTTTGAGCAGGATATTAGATCCTCTTTGAAGATTTGGTAGAATTCACTAGTGAAGCCATCTGGTCCCGGACTTTTGCTTTTGGAAAGGTTTTGGATGACTGATTCAATTTTGTTACTGGTGATAAGTCTGTTTAGATTTTCTAGTTCTTCGTGGTTCAGCCTTGGAAGGCTATATGTTTCAAAGAACTTGTCCATTTCTTCTAGGTTATTGAATTTGGTGGCATATAGTCCTTCATAGTATTCTTGCATGATCCTTTGTATTTCTGTGGTTTTCCGTGATAACTTCCCCTTTTGTATTTCTGATTTTGTTAATTAGTGTCTTCTCTCTTTTTATCTTAGTGAAACTAACCAAAGATTTGTCAATTTTGTTAATCTTTTCAAAGAACCAGTTCTGTCACATTAATTTTTTCTATTGTCTTTTTGATCTCTATTTCATTTAGTTCTGCTCTGATATTTGTTATTTCCTTTCTTCTGCTGACCTTAGGTTTCACTTGTTCTTCTTTTTCTAGTTCTTTAAGGTGTAACATCAGGTTGTTTATTTGGGATTTTTCTTGTTTCTTGAGATAGGCCTGTAATGATATAAATTTCCCTCTTAAAACTGCTTTGCTGCATCCCCAAAATTTTGGTAGGATGTATTTTCTTTGTCATTTGTTTCTATATATCTTTTGATCTCTCCTCTAATTTCTTCTTTGACCCAGTCATTCTTTAAAACTATGTTGTTTAATCTCCATGTATTTGTGTTTTTTCCTGCTTTATTTTTGCAGTTGATATCCAATTTCAAAGCCTTGTGATCAGAGAATATGCTTAGTATGATTTCAATCTTCTTGAATTTGCTGAGGCTGATTTTATATCCCAATATATGGTCTATCCTTGAAAATGCTCCATGTACACTACAAAAGAATGTATAGTATGATGTTTTAGGATGAAGTGCTCTATATATGTCAATTATGTTCATTTCATCTAATGTGTCGTTTAGGGTTGCTATTTTGTTACTTATTTTCTGTTTGGATGATCTTCCCATAGCTGTCAATGATGTATTTATGTCCCCTTGTATAATTGTGTTTTGGTCAATTTCTCCCTTTAGTTCTGTTAGTAGTTGCTTGGTATATTTTGGTGCTCCCTGATTAGGGTCATAAATATTGATGACTTTTATGTCTCCTTGTTGTATAGTCCCCTTTACCATTATAAAATGTCCATCTTTGTCTCTTGTTAACTTTTTCACCCTGAAGTCTGTTTCATCTGATATCATTATGACTATACCTGATTTTCTCTGGGTACCATTTGCTTGGAGTGTCAATTTTCACCATTTCACTTTGAGTCTATGCTTGTCCTTGTAGCTGAGATGTGTCTCTTGTAGGCAGCATATGGTTGGGTTTAGTTTTTTGATCCAATCTGCTACTCTGTGCCTTTTTATTGGTGAGTTCAGTCCATTTATATTTAGGGTGATTGTTGATACACAAGGATTTCCTGTCATTCTATCTTTAGTTTTCTGGTAAGGCTTTGTCTCCATTGTTTCTTTGCCTTTTTGTTGTTGTCTATTATTTGTGTGTGGTGGTAATCCATGATGTTTCCCTCTGTTTCATCTTTTATTACAGTACATATTTCAGTTATGGATTTTTTTTGAGTGGTTACCCTTAAGTTTATGTAAAACAAAGTTTGATATTTAGAGTATTCCATTTTCTTCAGCACGCTTACTTTCTCCATTCCCATATTCCGGTTCAGGCCTTTACTCTCCCCCTTTTTATGTTTTGGTTGCCACAAATTGTCCCTGTTGATGGTGGTCGAATAGCCTCCTTTAGTATTTCTTGTAGTGCAGGTTGTGTATTAGAAAATTACCTCAGCTTCTTTATGTCTGGAAAGGTCTTTGTTACTCCTTCATATCTAAAGAATGTCTTTGCTGGATATGTTATTCTTGGCTCATAATCTCTCTCTTTCATTAGTTGAATATTTGGTTTCACTCCCTCCTGCCTTGTAGAGTTTCTGCTGGAAAATGTGATGATAATCTAATGGGCTTTCCTTTGTAGGTTACCGTCTTCTTTTCCCTGGCTGCCTTGAGGATTCTTTCTTTGTTGTTGATTTTTGACAGCTTCAATACAATGTGCCTTGGAGATGGCCTGCTGGGATTGAGGTAATTAGGTGTTCTATTTGCTTCTTGGATTTGAGGATCCAGTCTGTCCACAAGTTTGGGAAGTTCTCATCAACAATTTGTTTGAATATATTCTCTGTTCCCTTCTCTCTTTCTTCTCCTTCTCGTATGCCCATTATTCTTATATTGCTCTTTCTGATGCAGTCAGAAAGTTCTTGTAGAGTTCTTTCATTTCTTTTAAGTCTCAAGTCTCTTTCTTCTTCCATCTGTGTAATTTCCAGGTTTCTATCTTCGATGTCACTGATTCTTTCCTCCATCTGATCAATTCTACTACCTAAGCTGGTTATTTCATTCTTAATTTCTTTTATTGCGTTCTTAACCTCCAGAAATTCTATTTGGTTCTGTTTCAAAATTTCAATCTCTTTCGTAAAATGCTCATGTTGTTCTTTTATTGTGTTTCTGAGTTCATTAAACTGCCTGTCTGTGTTTTCTTGCATCTCATTGAGTTTTTTTTCAGAACTGCAATCTTGAATTCTCTGTCATTTAAGTCACATATTTCCATATCTCTAAGTTCCTTTTCTGAAGATTTTTCACTTTCTTTCTGAGCTGTCTTGTTGCCTTGGTTATTCATGGCAATTACACTTATTATTTCTCTTCCTAGACATCTACAGGAGTGACTTCTGCAACAGGTTGATAGGAAGAGGTCTTTCTTATTTTTCCAGTGTCTGTTGGTAAAATGTTTTGTTTTCTCTCCACCTCCAGCCTTTTTTTTCTCTCTCACATGGTAGTGCTATGTGTTCTCTGCACTATTCCAGCTTCTCACACAATGGGGGGATTCTTTGGGAGATGGGCTTCTCCTCTATTAACAGTTAACCTGGGTCATAGTGTGTCACGTCCCTGTGGGTATGAAGAGAGCTTTTGAAGTATTAAAGCTCTTTCTGCACCAGACTCGGAGCCCGTATGTTTCAGCAGTTCTATTTACTCCTGCAGGGATCTGCCCGGATAGATGGGGCCACTGGTGGGGTGAGTTTTGAGAGGTGGCCCAGAACAATGGCGGCAACCACCACTATAGCCAGTCCCGCTTCCACAGCTCCTTCCCTTTTGCCAGAACTAATTGGGCTGCGAATCTGTGCCTGCAGTCCACAGTTCTCAGAACAGCAAATATTTTATTCTTTTGATCTGACACTGCTACTGTTCTGCTTCTAGCACCAGGCAGGGGTGTGGGGTGAGCTCTGGGAGGGTCGGGAGGGGGCCGCTAGTCTCAGTGCCTAAGGCTTCCATTCTCTGCTCGGCAGTGAGGGCTTAAACCACCTTTTTCAACCTTCTTCCCTCAGTCTTTTCTCCGAGGTCTTTGCCGTGAGCATTGGGTTCAGCCGTGTTATATGCTGCCCCCTTAGCCCTGGGGGCCATAAGCAGAGCCCTAGCAGTCCGAGTTCTTCCCTCTCCCGCAGCTGCGGTAGTGCTGGGATGCAGCGAGCTCGGAACTTGCGCTGCTCCATCTCCGCACTTCTCCCTTCTCCCATCCCCCCCTCGCGATTTGCCCACCTAAAGGTGAATTGAACAGTGGGGCTCTTCGTCTTGCCTGTCTGCTGTGCAGGGAGTCCTTTGTGGAGTTATTGTTTTTCAATTAGTTGTAAATTCCAGGGGAGCTATACAGAGGCTCACCTCATGCTGCCATTTTGATGACGTCTCTTCAAAAATATATCTAAAACAGAAAAGACATAGGAATAAGACATTCTTACACTAGCCACTTGAGCCCAAAATAATCAGTAAAGAAAAGACAATCATCCATTTTCATATATCAATCATTTTTGTAATAATTCCATATCAAATATGTGGGTTTGTAAAATTAAAATGGATAAATTATCTTTTGAAGATGTAGATCCTCTTCTGATGGTCTTTTAATGGTAGGCTAAAGTATCCAAAAGATTTAATCAATTTCTTTATCGATTCATTTGAAAAATATTTATTGAGCTTCTTCTATCTGCCAGGTATTATATCTCCACTGACTTTATATTTTAGTTACAAAGTATAGAATAAGACAAAAAGTGAATAAACAGACACTTACATAAGATAAAAATGATTGGGTGATGGTTGGAGGCAGCAGAAGGATTAAATGGGTCCATTTGCTTTTCTTGTTTAGGATGGGATGAGCTGAAAACAATTTAACTAATTGAACTGGGTGTCCCATCAGAAGTTTGGGCAACTTTTATCTCATCAACTTCTATATGACTGAACAGAGTATAAATATGCAAAGATTTTTATTTTATCATTCATGAAAGTGATATCTTAGGGATCACATTCTCCCTCTCTCTCTTTGTAAGTATCACCGCAAAATTAAGTAATTTAGGGCATCACTGTATCGCAATGTAATCCAATTATATTGTCTTTTAAATTATGATTTATTGTTAAGTTCAACAATGGAAAATTGGCATAATGGTAGGAAAATCAGATAATTTGGAGGGAGAGGTCTTGAGTTGGAGTCAGTTACTGTGTAGCTAAGCAGTTTGGAGCAGTTCATTTCACCTGTGTATCTCTCTTTAAAATGGGAAATGGTATAAATGCATACTTTAATGTCATAAACTATTTGAAAGCATTGTATAAAGAGTAAAGTGATGAATAGGTTTTAATTATAATTATTGTAAAATTTATCAAATGAATATGACTGGGTGCCTTTTCTCAAAAGAATATGAAAATAGATATTTTAGTATTGTGTAAAATTTCATGGAGAAGCATATGGAAAGAATTTTTAAAAAGGGATCAATGCTACAGAATGTGAAAACCTAAACAGTTTTAGATTATTCATTTTTTTTTTCTGAGCTACTCTTTGGAATGCTTATAAAGGAGATAGAAGAAACTAATTGTAAAATACATAAGAATATTGACAACGCATGAGAGATGTATTGGAAATAAAATCCTGTATAAAGATTTTAAGATGAAAATCCTATTTTCAATAGTTAAAAATGTCAGGACATGTGAAGAACAAGAATAGACTGAATATATTAGCATGTTAACATTTTGTGGAATATGGAAAGGTATTTGAAATTTATTGATTGGTGGCACATTTCTGAAAATATTGGAAGGGCACAATAGGCTAAAAATGTAGATAATATTCCAGTTTAATATAGTTTGCAACTCTTAAGACTGGTCATGAAATACACAGAAAACAACCAATATCATACTGAGTCAAAGTAAATTATGTATATTCTAAGTTAACTATCAACATAGTGTTTAAGTATAGTAAATTGTTGAAGAGCAAATATAGGCACTGCATGATAATTTAATGAATAGCTGAATTCAAAGAGGTTATTATCCTTTGGAAGTTTCACTTTAGTTCTTATAGAAATTAGAAAAATTGTCTTGAAATTATCTTGACTGTTTTTGTTTTAGACAAAATTAGGCAGTTATCCAGAAAAGTAGCTGCTCATAAATACACAGATGAAAGTGTTGCACTTTTGTTTCTTGGCAACTAGTGCTGTAAAATAATTTGGGCTAGTGTAGTAGGGTTTATGATAGAAGACTATCTCTGAGAGTTGTGTCGTCTTTAAACAACCTAACATTAGGGTGATATGGGTAAATCCATAGAGCTCAAGGAGAAGTGCTATGGAGCATATATTCTGATCTGAGGGCAGACTTGGGAAATCCTAAATGAGGCAGAAATAGTACTAGGGATAAAGTAGGCAGAGAACTCATGACTACAAAATATATTAGATACAAACTTATGGGACATGCAATGGACAATAATAACATTTTTAAAGAGCAAGAAACAAGAATTGTTGTTTCGTACTGCTTTTGTCTAGCTGGTTCATGGTTGTCCAAATGTCATGGCTCCAAGAGTTAGTTTGTCACAGTAGACATGAGCATAAACTTGTTCCCGTGCTTCCATGCTTATGTCAGTGGTACTGACATTCCTAGGCACTACTGATTGGACAAGAAATTTGAACTGACAGACTCAGCCATTTACGTGCTGGAATTCAGCAGTCTATGATGAGTTTGTAGATTTACTAACTCCTAAGAGTTCATGAAGAAAGGGGCATGAACTTGAATATAAACTCTTTGGAAGTTGGGCTTTGAGAGCTAGTGGCCTCTTTCAATTAGGTCATGATTTTGATCTCTACCGATGACATATAAAAAAAATAGTGAAGAAAATGAAAATACTCCAAATAGTAAATGCTCAACTACCAAGATTTATGTGACTGATTGTGTAGGTCCTAGTATAAACAATGACAACAAAAGTCTTTAGCCAAAAAGATGTAATAAAGAAGTTTAGCTTTACTTTTTAATTCTAAAGCTATTTGTAATGGTCAACTGTGTTTCCTTTAATATGATAATATCCCACATCATTACAGGTTCAAATAGAATATAAGGAGGTTTATGCAAAGAAAAGAAGAGAAAATTAAGTGTAATTATTTTGCTATTTAAAAGAGATTCAAGAAAATCATCTTTAAATAAACATCTGCTATTTAACTGTGCATTTCCCTAATCCTTGTTTGGCTTGGAATGAAGCTTACACTTGATAAACCTCTAGTTGCTAAATATATTGAGCAAAAATGATTGAGGAAATGTTTCATAATTTGGATTAATTGTTCATTACAATTTTGTACTTTAAACTGAAAAAATCTAAAATTTTTATATTTGCTTTGCTAGTTTTACTAGACCTATAGATCATTTTTTGTTGTTGTTTTAGATGAATTTGTTCCAAAAAATTGATTTCCTTACTTTTAATTAAAGTTCACTGAGGTGACCATGGTCAGTAAAATCACATAGACTTAAAATGTATAACTTTGTAACACATCATCTATACGTCACACTATGTGCCCACCACCCAGAGACAGTTCTCCTTCCATCACCATATATTTGATCCCGTTTACCCTCATCTACCACCCCCACTGCCGCTTTACCCTCTGATAACCACCAAAATATTGTCTGTCTATACATTTTTGTTTCTTTATATGTAGATCATTTCTAAGTGATTTTTTTTAAAATCAATATATAAAAATAAAGACTATTTCATTGCACCTTAGAATTTGTCAATATATAGTCTTTGAAACATTATGAACAAAAATGTATACATAGTCACATCTCACTATCTGGTTACCAGAGGACTCAAATAAATACAACAATGTTTTGATTCTCCCAGTTTTTAAAATTTTCAACCTTCAGAGTATTTCTTAAGAAATATAATTTGCTTTCAATCTACTGCCTTAAATATCCATCACACCCAAGTGTTAGACTTTGTCTAAAATTTCCCATTTGCTTTTCAGAAATTTTCTATTAATTTTAAACAGAAGATATTTACTAAAAGCCTATTATTCAAAAATTTACTGACCACGCGTATTCCTAGTAATTTGATTGTGATAGATAAAACATAAGAAATATCTAAAAGGAATTCTTAAATATTGTTACAGAAATTCAGATGTGCAAAAAAAAAAAAAAAGACACAAAATATCTTTACATTTTAACATGCTTTCCATAGTACAAATCCATTCCAGGGATCATCAGGAATGCTGTGTTCTGATTGGACTCTTAAGAGCAATTATTGTGAAAATTCATCTGTGCAAATGCTCATAATTGTTAACGTGACCATTTCTTACTCTGAGATCCTGGCCGTCTCTAAGCTCACGCAATGGACAGCTATAGTTTTCATCACTTTTGCTGCAAGTCTTCACAGATATAGATCACCTGAGGTTCAATGTCTCTTCCTCAGGTAGTACTGTCCCTGTTTACTACTGGTTGTCTCTTGATCTAATTTCCTCTCCACACTGTCCGGCTGTCTCATAATGCCCGTTGTGAGACTTAATGTCTCATTCATTTTGTTATTATCTATCATCTACTACCTCCTCACTGCTCAGTCTTGTAGTTTTTCTATACATGTGGATAAAACAATGACTTACTTAGTGACTATTCAATGATTGGCTAGTTAATTTTACTTGCTTATTTTTGGCAATGTAGAAGAGATAATGTATCACATAATGTTTGAGGGTATGAACTTCATAATTTAAAAAAATCTGCATTTGATATCTCTTTCTCACTTAGCTGTATGATACTGGGGGAATGGAAGTCTCTGTTCTGATATAAAAATGAGACTGAGGTATTAAATATTTCTCAAAGTCATTGTAAGGAATAAATCTGATACATATAAAGAATTTAACATGTAAGCGGGACAAGATAAAGGTTTCAAAATGAAAGGAATTGTTCAATACAATTGTAACACTTTTATTTTTTCAATTACAGTTGACATTCAATATTATTTTATATTAGTTTCAGGTATGCACCGTGGTTAGACATTTATATAATTTATGAAGTGATCCCCCCAATAAGTCTAGTACCCATCTGGCACTATACATAGGTATTACAATATAATTGTCTATATTCCTTATACTGCACTTTACATCCCCATGACTGTTTTGTAACTCCCAATTTGTACTTCTTAATGCCTTCATCTTTTTCACCCAGTCCCCCAATCCCCTCTCATCTGGTAACCATCAATTTCTTCTCTGTATCTGTGAGTCTGTTTCTGTTTTTTGTTTGTTTGTCTGTTTTGCTTTGTTTTTTAGATTCCACATATAAGTGAGATCAAATAGTATTTGCCTCTCTCTGTCTGACTTATTTCACTTAGCATAATACTCCCTAGGTTCATCCATGTTGTTGCAAAGGGTAAGATTTCATTTTTTTGGCTGAGTACTATTTCATTGTATAAATGTACCACATCTTCTTTATCCAGTTGTCTATTGATGGACATTTTAGTTGCTTCCATATCTTGGCTGTTATAAATAGTGACGCAGTGAACATAGACTAAAACATTTTGGCACAGAAAAGGAAACCATCAGCAAAACAAAAAGATATCCTACTGAGTGGGAGAAGATATTTGCCAATAATACATCTGATAGAGATTTGATATCCAAAATTTATAAAGAATTCATACAACTCAACACCCCAAAAACAAACAATCGAATTTTTAAAAAATGGGCAGATGATCTGTATAGACATTTCTCCAAAGAGGACATACAGATGGCCAATGGACATATGAAAATATGCTCAACAATACTAATCATCAGAGAAATGCAAATTGAAACCACAATCAGATATCACCTCACACCTTCAGAATGGCTATCATCAATAAATCAATTTATTCATTGGTTCTCATCTTCAAAAAAATAAAAAATAAAAGTAAGTCAAAAAGCAAGTGTTGGCAATGATGTGGAGAAAAGTGAACTCTCGTGCATTGCTGGTAGGACTGCAAATTGGTACAGCAAGTATGGAAAACAGTTTGGAGCTTCCTCAAAGATTAAAGATGGAACTATCTTATGACCCAGAAATTCCACTCCTGGGTATTTATCTGAAGAAATCCAAAATACCGATTTGAAAAGATATACGCATCCCTATTTGCAGTTGTAACACTCTAATTATGGTTATGCTCAACTATGGTTTACTTCCACGACTACTAGTTCAATACTTTTATTTTTGTTTTAGTGAGAGTATACTAAGTTACGCTGCAGTAATACATACTTTAAAAAAGTTCAAGGGATTAAATACAATGGTTTATTTTTCAAACATGCTCATGTCCATTTCAGGCCAGTTGCAGGGCTCTGCCCTGTGTCATGTCCTCAATCGGGGCCTATTGCTGGCACAATAGCAGCTAACATGCAGCTCACTACTGCAGAAGGAAAGGAGAACAGTACATACTGTAAGTGCTCTGACACTTAAAACTTCCTGCTTAACAAATGGCAAGCTTCACTCCTCATGTGTCATTGGCTGGAACAAGTCACAGAATCACATTTAAAGGTAATGGAAGTTCAATCTTGCCATTCACCTCGGAAGAGAGAAAAAAGGAAATAGTTGACAGATAGTGTTAATACCCACCACAGTTACCATCTTTCATTTCTCCCAGTTACTGCATTGAGAAACCAGTTTTAAAAATCTCATGATTTATAAGATACTGAAGGTCACAAGGAGCACTTTTTTCTCAGAGGAGAAAACTCTTTCATTAGCTTTACTTTGAAACCTTTATGTAAGAAAGGCATTTATGCGCACACTGAGATAGATATACTTCCTAAAGCTTTGTAGAGTTAGACCTTCCAGAAGATAATAAGAAACACTTGCTACAGTTCACAATTTGATGTCAGGATCTTCTTACATTAGATGGCTAAGTCACTTGTAGAGTTGTGTTTTATTTTGTTTCATTTTGTGTTTAAGATATAAATACTTAGGTTTCATAGCAGAATTTATAAAGAGGAACGTCAAGCCAGGATGTACTGGGTTTTCAAGGTAAAATTATTGCCTTATTCAAAAGTACAAATCAATTCACTTTATCTAATTATAATTCATTTTTATGAGATTATTGGACGTATGCAAATAAAACATGAATGACAAATATAGGAGAGGGAATTATCCTAAAATTACAATTGCATCTCACACATGTGTGCACACACACGAATACATGCATATATACCTGCTCACACATATAAAACATATATAAAATGAAAATATAATATAAATGTGTATATACTTTAGATATTCATAACACTTTATTTATACTAATTGTAAAACTTGAAAAGGAAGATACAGAAATGTGTCTAAAATAATACATATTTCTTTATCATCATCATAAAAGATACATATTTCTCTATATCAGTATTTTGGAAGCATTTAGCACATGTTAATTGAGTATGTTTTCATAATGAGTTTTTTATTGATTTATTTATTTACATGATTTAGAATGAATCAATCATGGTCTAGGAAGATCATCTCAGCACTTGTAATCTTATTGTATGGTCATATAATAATAATTTTTTAAAAAATTTGTACCTTCAAGCATTGTGAATTTTTTATAAAGTTAAGGGTGCCGGATTATCTGAACCAGGAATGACATATAGTCTCTACTGTAGTTTGACAAAGACATATTCATGTAGATAAAGATCAGGACGAGTAATGGACAAAAGAAAGTCTACATATTGGTAGTGATCAAAGTAGTTGGTAACTCAAATTGGATCTTCCAAAACAAAATATTAGGTAAGATTTATTGATTAACATTGATAAAATCTGAGATTGCTGTAAATGCCATGTGTAGTTCCAGCCAGGTAACCGTATATCACCCCTCAGAGAAATAATAAATTCCTAATACTGTATTTAATAAAGTTCTAAGCAGCATACCTTAATCAATAATGGCAAGCTCTAATAATAATTAGTAGTAGTAATATATGACCTATATCAGTAGTATTTGGCTTAAAAATTGAAGTATGCTAATGAGTGGCAGTGCTCTATGTTATAAAAATACAATTAAAATTAGAGACAATCTGAAATTATATATATATATATATATATATATATATATATATATATATATAATCAAAATTCTTGAAAATAATATTGCAAGGTTGCTATTTTATAAAGTTAAAAAACAAACTCAATCTTAGAGAAGTTACCTAACTTTTATATAATTTTCAGCTGGTAAGTAGTGAGGCCAGAATCTGATCCCAGGTTTATCTGTCATTGAAAAAAAGTTTCTTCTTCTTACTCTGAAGCAACACAGAGAGACACTGGACATATGCTATCTATACCGTTATTTATTATTTGCATGCCCAAAACATGGTACAGTGACTCACTTATAGTAAGTTGAATGTTGATTGTGGTGATGTTAAAAAAATAAAGAAAGGACATGCCATTGCTTCACACTCCTTCACTCCACCCTCATAAAACTGCCAACTTCTATTTAGAACATAATAAGCAGTGTGGCCCCAATGACTCATTTCTGATAAAAGTAATACACAGTTCTTTTTGTTTGTTTGTTTGTTTGTTTTTTAAACTTTGTTTCTTGAATGCTTACATTTCTAAAGAGGTACTTCTTGGGTTACCTGCTTTGGAGGTAACATATAACACAGGCAAGGGATAGTTGGTTAACCCCAGACCCATTTCAAAAGGAGCAGTTTTAGTTTTGCATCTCACGTGTTAGGGTTCTCTGTTAACCATTTTTTTTTGAAGCGCATGGTAGGAAAAAACTAGCAAAAACATTGAAATTGTGTATTCTGTCCTCTTGTAGAACAACGAGATGTCTGTTTGTGCATATACACACACACATATATATACATATATACGTACATATGTATACATATATGTACATATATACATATATACATGAATATATATATGTAAATATGTGTATATATATACATATATATATATATATATAATTACTACAATTTTATGGATTATGTACTTGAGGCCCATAGAGATTAAACATTTTGTTCCAGATGTCACAAATGGGCAGTGACAGAGCCCGGATGAAAAAACCTGGCAAAAATCAGACTCCAAGACCTGTTGTCTTAAACCTGAAACACTTAGAATATTGCTTGGCATAATGTAAGTACTCCATAAACAATTTATTGCTGTCTTGTTATTCCTCAACTATGCCATACAGAGGATGTTTTCTACTTCAATGAAGATATGAGAGGTAAAAGTGATTTCAATTAAAAACCTGTGAAGTGAATAACTGTCTAAGACAGATCCACATGCCTTTACTACTGCAAAATAAGGATGAAGAGAACAAGACAGATTCTTTTTATAATTAATTGTAAAATAAATTTTGTTACAAAATGAATGTAGTCGCCACGGAAAAAATAGGAGCAAAAGTATAGAGAAATTAGCATATTTGTAAGTAATAAAAATGAAAAATAAATTAGCTTAAATATATATAAATCCAAATCATACCAAAATTTTAAAGAATTAATTAGTTCACGTCTTGGAAGATTCTTTGAGAAAATAAAAAAAAGGAAACAAGCTATTCAGCTCATTTTATGATGTTATTGTACCTTAATTTCAAATCAAATGAAGTAGTTTATATATGTTACATCATACTATGGTATAAAATAAATGTCAAAGCCATTGGTTCACACAACAAAGGTTTATTTCTGGATCATGCTACGTGTCCATTGAGGATTAGTTTGAGATTTATTCACAAGGATAATATAAAGCAAATGTATCGAATGAAGTATCTAACCAATATTTAGGAAAAAGTAAGGACCATGTTTACATAGGAAAATAGCAATTTATATTAAGAAAAATATAATGTCTACTGAAAAATATTATTAGCACAATAAAAATTATTTAAATTAACAACACATGTACAGCAACAGCATTATCCATTATATAAGAGAATAAAATACACATTAAACTTTAAGATTATCTGTAGTGGAGAGAGTAGTAAGAATAGGTAGAGAGGGTAATGGAAATATTCATGGATTTAGTTATTTTACAACTAGCTTTATTCAATATTATATGAAAAGTTTCCATGACAATCAATGTTCATGGATAATTTCATTTAAATTACTAAATAGTATTATATTTTATTGAGATCATAATACATACAGCAACACACAATAATGAAAATGTATTTTTAAGAGGTAGCTATAGATTTGCTATAGATCTTCATTGTTGTCAGAAAATACATTCTTAACTGTTAAAATAATACTAAGATGCATAAAGGCAAGCAATAAACTTCACATACTGACCACAGGCTCAAGATTGGCTTGAGTCTGAAACCCTGAAATTGTATTTGACCTTCCCGATTTACAATAGTTCAGATCCAAGTTCAACTGTGCCGATCTTGTCACAGTGCTGGAAAAGGATTTATACGTTTTATCTACATATGAAGTAGTGAAGTCTTGAGAAATTTGGAATATTTCGTCCAAGTGTTCAGGAATAATTTTAGCATAAAGATTTTTGTATCAAATAGTTTACCCTTCTATTTTATTACCTGTACTGTAACTACCCCGTCCTTTAAATATATCTGACATTTGGCTAAATGTAAGTGACTAGTGCCTCCCATACAATCTTGTTGACTGGTAAGGAAAGCTACCTTAAAATCATTAATTTATCACCAGATACTTCTAATTTTTTTACACTTACTTTAGAATATTTCACCTGCGACCTAGTTGATGATGTGCTTTTGACCCGAAAGCAGTAAAACGTCGATCTTCCCTCTAGGCACGCCCCTTTGACAGCTCTCCCACAGATATCTAGCCCATAATGGGCTTTACTTTTTTCGTGTGTGGTTATTTGCATATAGAAAGACAACTGTTACAAAGTGGCTAGAGTTTGGAGGATTTTCTTGCTTTTTGTTTGTTTGTTTGTTTGTCTGTTTGTTTTTGCAAAATACAAGAAAACAGGACAAAATTTAAAATTTAATACGCTGAAAATTTTGCTTTGGGCAATGTGACAAATAAAACAGGAAAACATGGCATACCCATTAGTTTTTGAAAATCCAACTTGCAAACACTGCACAATTTAAGCAAGAACTTTTTCTTTAGTTCAATTTTCACATCATCAATATAGAAAATCAGAAAGAAGAAATACTGAATAAAGGTGATAGTGAAAAAGCATTTAGTACTTTTGATATTTTAGTACATTGTTCAGTGGCTTAGCATGTCATATCACTTTTTTCATTCTATGATAGAGTATGTGTTTTAGAGTAACATATTTTAGATATTGAATGGATATAATCCCTTTATAACTATTAACTGTTATATTACTTTTAGTTGGTACAAGATATTTTTAAGACTTTTTTGAAGGACACGTAAGGCAACGTTTTTCCTTAGTTTTCTATCAGCTCTTCACGTTTTCACAAATGTTTCATGTCAGCTATTGAATTTTACATTAAAGTTTCCTAATTTCAGTTTATTCTCCCTCTGTATTGAGATAAAATCTGTTTAACAATTTCATTTACGTCTATGATGCAAATATAAGATTGTCTTATTTTGGGAATACATCTGATCAGTTAGCTCCTATATGGATAATTAAACTGATTTTATTTCATTTTGGATTTGTATGTAGATACATGATTGCTTGGAAGTGCCTTCAATTGATTCTCAGAAACTATTTTTGAACTTGATATATTTGTTTTCAAGCCCCTAACTGTCTCGCCTTTCACAAGGTTTACTGTAATTGAACTATTATTGAATCTCATTATAGCATACATTTTTCCTTTAAGGTATATAAACAAATCCAATTGTGGCTTTGATTTATTTGATTTTCTTTTATTATTTACTTCTGTACATCTGCCTTAGCTCTAAGGTGTATCTATTTTATCTCCTCTATTAATCTGAAAATAAAACAGCTCTGTTTTGCTAGCACACATATAATGAATGCATTGATTAAACAAAATTCTAAAATAGTTTCTGAAAACATGATTATTTTAAATCATGTGAAAACATATCTGTGTTTTTAGTTTATTTGAAAAATAATAACTTGTATTAATTGAATTTGTGGAACCCATTAGCATTTTGCAACACTTTTATTTGATATAAGGTAAATATATTCATTTTTCTTTTTGACTAATCATCTGATTCCTAGTTCCTTCTTAGCCTTCCATTTTATTCTCTTACTAGTTTGAGAAATCCCTCAACCCCTAAGCTTTGCAAAGAGTACCACTTTTATCACACACACCCAAAAATTTCCCCAAAGCCTAACTCCTCTATAATACTTTTCTTATGCTTTGGATCCCAATTCCTCTACCATTGGGATTTTATTCAATTATTTACTCTTACTCCTGCATATTTTATTTCTCCCCTCTAGTAGTTCTTTGCTTAGATTAAAATCAACATTTAAAAAAAACAACAACAAAAGCAAAACGAAGTGAAACTTTTATTAATCACTGGGACTACTATTCATTTTTGTCTCCTTTTCACCAAAAAGCTCAGAATAATGGCTGAAATACGTGACTTTCTTTCATTAAAACTCATTCCTTTCTAAAAACTTTAATAAGACTCTTCTCTCTGAGGTTGTCAGTTAGGTTATCATTATAAAATGTTAGCTTATAATATCTGTACTTCAAGTAAGACAGGGTTGTAAGGCCAAACTTCCTGCATCTATGTCTCAGCTCTGCCACTTACTTGTCTCAGCATCATTATTTATAAAAGAGAGATAACACAGTACTTAACTTCACAAGACTCTTGTGAGATTTAAATTGGATTAATGTGTAAATAAAGCACATAGAATTGGGCCTCTGGTATGACTGAAATATGAAATCATTAGTTACTCTTATTGAAATCTTCACTTTGGCATCTTCCTCTTTCTGGGATAATTTTCCCTTGGTTGTTCACATGCTTGGCTCCTTTTCGTCTTCTAATATCAGCAATAATACCACATGGCTAGTAAGGCCTTCCCAAATCACTCCATGTAAAATATTTTTGCCCCCTGAAAATCCATTCTTTCTATCATAGAACCCTATTATGTTATTTTATACTGTTATTTTTTATTCTTATTTTTAGTATTCATTTTGTTTTCTACTCTCAATTTATTCTATTGTGTAATGTCAATCTTAATAGCAGCAGTAATCCCAATGGAAATGGGATCCATGAAAGCAAAGAACATATTTGTCAGGTTAATGACTCCATCTCCAGCACATAGCAGGTTTTCCAGAATACCTATTGAACGCATATATAGTCACTATTCCTATTATGTGAAATATCAGCTCCGTTCAAATTGCTCCTAACTTTCAAAATGTCAGCATGAGGAGCCCTATCCACTGTTGAACAAGACTATACTTGTTAAACTTTAAAAAGAAAGAAATGACTATTGAATGTATCTAAGGACCATTATCCTAAGGGCAAAAGAAAAGAGAAAACTGCTAAAATAAATATACTAAATCTCTGTAAAACAATGAAGGTCTGTGTCACCTGAGCCTTGACCATCTCTTTCCCTTGCCCTCATCCCCAAGTTCAGTTATGTCAGAAGCTCTACTCCAAACATGTGGGGACAATAATTGGGGCTTCCTTTTCCTCTTAGGTCCCCATCAAGGAATACAGTATCTCCTCAGGAAGGGTAGGTTGCCAGTATTTGTCATACCTCTACCACCTTCAAGTTTTAAGTTGCCAATACCAAAACATTGGAGGAAGAGGTCAGAGACTCTCTTCCTCCACCCAGCCCCGACTCATAGAACAAAGGGCTTACTCCAGAAGCTACAGGTTAAAATATCAGGAACTTAGTTGCCCTTTCCCCAATTTGCTTGTAGGGACAACATTCCACTCCAGCAGAGTAAGTTGAGAAGTCTAGAGACAACCGTCTCCTCCCAACACTCCATTTATAATGAGAAACAATCTGTTGCTCCGGAGCAGTAGCTTGGAGATTTCAACAGGGGGATGAGGTAATCCATAGGAAGAGAGTGCTCTAAAGCTCTTCTGAAAGGAACTGACTTTATTTAAAATAGAGTGTGGGGAAGTTCACGCCTAAAAGTATGATTGAAAACAGTGGAGATTTTCATAGTCAATAGGTAAGAGACTGATAGCTCATTGAGAAGAAGCTAAATCATATGCCTGCTAGTTTACCAGAGTGCAACAAGAAAAAGAGAGCTAAAATGACCACTCCTGGGGGCAAAATAAAGCTTAAAGGCTGGCATCAGAAACTATCTCTGTAATTTACACCCCAGGCTATTTTTGAAAACATAGAGCAATCAGACACAAATTACTGGAAACTGAGCTTGGTGTGTTACCAAACAAGGTAGGCAGCTTAACAGATAAATCAAAGAAAGAAGCCAAGAGAGTCCTGCTAAAACCTGTCACTCTAGAGTGACTGTGTACAGACCAAAAGCTGAGCCTCATTAGCTACAACATCAGAGGTTTTATACTGCAGAGGAAATAGTCATAATTAATAGTCTAGCCAAGTCACTTAAAAAGTGAACAATTTAACAACAACAAACAAATCCTAGAGGGGATAGTAGGAAATCAGTATCCAGGGCTGCTACAAAATACTACCCGCAAAGTCACATAAATTTATAAGACGTACAAATAAATAGGAAAGTATAACCCATATATAGGAAGAAAATGCAGGCAAGAGAAGCTGTATGTGAGAGGACCTAAATGGCAGATGTAATAGGTAAAGGTTTCAAAGAAGCCACTATAAAGATCTTCAGAAAAGAAAAGAAACCATGCATAAAGGAGTAAAGGTAAATGCAATCACTATGCCGTTTTCATAAAAAAGAAATTAAAAATAAATTTTAAAAAATGTAAAAAATTAACCTGACGGAAATGTTCAGCCATTGAAAGAGAAAAAAACAAACAAACAAACAAACAAACAAACAAAACAAAACAAAATGAAACAAAAAAACTCTTGAGGGAAAATGACCAGAATATGTAAATAAAAAGAAACAGGCAGTGAAGTTGGAGGCAGATTGATAAAGTATTCAATTTGAAGAACAGCTAGAAAAAGAATGAAGGAAATGAACATAGCCTCCGAGAAACGTGGGACAACATGAAGCTGTGAACCTGTGCATAATCAGAGGACTGGGAGAGGAGAGGGAAGAAACAAGAAAATATTCCTACAAAAAATGGCTGAAAACTTCATAATCTGATAAGAAAAACACAGTTAACTGCAAATTCATGAAATTCAACATATTTCTAGTAGGTAAATACAAAGAGATCCACGTCTAGACATATCACAGTAAAAATAAAATATAAAGAGGAAAATTTAAGAGCATCAAGAGAAAAATGACTACTCACCTACTAATGATTCTAAAAACATTAAATTGGATGTCTTTATAGAAACAATGGAGCCCTGAAAGCAGTGGGATGACATAGTCTAAATGCTGAAAGAAAAAAAGAAAACCCTGTCACGAAGAATCTTTTTCCCCCTAGCTTTATTGAGATAAAACCGATACATAACATTGTGTAAGTATAAGGGGTACAATGTGATAAGTTGATATATATATATATATATATATATATGTTACAAAATAATTACCACAATAAGGTTAGTTAACCCTCCTATCACCTAACAAAGTTACTGTATGTGTGTATGTGTGTGTGTGTGTGTGTGTGTGTGAACACTTAAGATCTACTCACAGCAACTTTCAAGTAAACAATTAAATACTGTTAAGTATAATCACCATGCTAAATATTAGATCCTTAAAACTTATTTATCTTGTAACTGCAAGTTTGTACCCTTTGCAAATACTTCCATATTTCTCCCAAGCCTCAGCCACTGGCAATAACCAACATATTCTCTGTTTCTATGAGTTTATCTTTTTCAGATTTCATATATAAGTAAGATTCTACAGTATTTGCCTTCCCTATCTCATTTATGTCACTTAACATAAAGTCATCAAGATTCATCCATGTTGTCAAAAATGGCAGGATTTCCATCTTTTAATGGCTGAATATGATCTATACAATATTATTCATATCCATATGAATATATCTTTTTTTTATTCACTCTGTTGTGTGATACTGAGATCGTTTCTTATCTTGACTATTGTGAATAACGCTGCAGTAAACATGGGGTCCAGATACCCGTTATCTGTTCAAGAACCTTGATTTTTTATTCCCTTTGTATATGTAATATATGCAGAGAAGTGTTGCTAGATTATGTGGTAGTTGTATTTTTTATTTTTTGAGGAACTTCCGTACTGCTTTACATAATGATTATACCAATGTACATTCTCACCTACAGTAAACAGGATTCGTTTTTCTCCACATCCTTACCAGTACTTGTTATCACTTGTCTTTTGAAAACAGCCATTGTAACAGGTGTGTAGTGAAATTTCATTGTGTTTCGGTTTGCATTTCCCAAGTGATCAGTGACATTGATCCTTTCATGTACTGATTGAGCATTTGTATGTCTTATTTGGAAAATATCTATTCAGGTCATTTGCCAATATTTTAGTTGAATTATTTCTTGTTTTTTGATGTTGAGTTGTATGAGTTCCTTATATACTTTGAATACTAACCCTTTATTAGATACATAATTTGCAGATATTTTCTCCCATTCCATAAGTTGCCTTTTCATTTTGTTCATTGTTTCTTTCACTGTTGAGAATTATTTTGTTTTAGGTAGTCACATTTGTTTATTTTTGCCTTTGTTGCTGTGCCTTTGGTGTTAAATAAGAATCTTATATCCAGAAAAAAACTATCTTAAAAAAAAAAATTGAAGACAAAATTAGCTTTCCCAGAATGAAAAGGAAGAAAGAAGCTGGGAGAATTCACTGCTAGCAGACCAACCTGTCTTATAAGAAATATAAAGGAAATTCTTCAGGCTAAAATTAAGTGGCTCAGACAGCAATTTCAATATGTGCGCGCGTGCGCACACACACACACACACACACACACACACACACACAACATCAGTGAAGGTATTTATATGATTATGAAAGATAGTATAACAACTGAAGTCTTCCCTTGCCTTATTTAAAAACAATTATATAAATGCTTATGCATATATGTTTATGTATTGGGCCTATAACATATGGAGATGCAACATTTTTAGTAATGATAACAGAAAGAATATAGGTGGAAACAAATATGTACTTTGAGTAAGGATATGATATCAAATGGAAATTTGAGTTGAGAGGACCAAATGAAGAAAATTAGAAATGGAAAAGAAGATTAATATAACAATCTCCACAAATATATACTTGCTTTCCTTTCTTTTCTCAACTTCTTTAATAGACATCAAATTATATCAAGTAATGTTTATAACAATTCATTGCTGGAACTGTAATATAATTGTTTGCATCAAATATAGAAGATAAAATTAAGTAATTGGGAGGATTAGATAACACTTTATCTCACCTGAATTAAGTATAAATCTGAAATAATTTTTCATAAGGTAAAAAAAAAAGATTGTAAGCCCAAGAGTAAGCAATAGGAAAGTAATTCAAAATGTGTAGTGAAAAAGTCACTAAAGGACTTAAAATTTTAGTAAAATTTTACATTCATTAAACAGCTCAAAAGTACATTGACCGATGAAGGGATAATTTGAGGTATATCCATACAACAGTATATTAATTAGGAATAAAAATTAATGAAGTACTGATACATGCTACAACATAGATTAACCTTGAAAACATTAAGTGAAAAAAAAATCATTCAAAATGACCACATACAGTATGATTCCATTATTAGAAATGTCCAGAATAAGCAAATCGATAGTGACAGTAAGTAGATTAGTGGTTACCTAGGACTGCGTGTTGGGGGAAAGAAGAGTAATTACTAATATGTGAGGGAGTTCTTTGGGGGTTGAGGGGAGTGATAAAAATGTTTTAAAACTTATAACATTCATGATTGGACAATTCTGTGACGATATTAACAAATCATAGAACTGTACATTTTAAATAAGTGACTTGTATGCTACATGAATTATATCTCAACATAGCTGTCATTAAAAAAATAAAAAAATAAAAATAAAAAGGTCAGCATCTCCATCCTTATGAATCATTAAATATCATTTAATGATTCAATTGAAAACTATCTTAAAAAAAAAATGAAGACAAAATTAGCTTTCCCAGAATGAAAAGGAAGAAAGAAGCTGGGAGAATTCACTGCTAGCAGACCAACCTGTCTTATAAGAAATATAAAGGAAATTCTTCAGGCTAAAATTAAGTGGCTCAGACAGCAATTTCAATATGTGCGCGCGTGCTCACACACACACACACACACACACACACACACACACACAACATCAGTGAAGGTATTTATATGATTATGAAAGATAGTATAACAACTGAAGTCTTCCCTTGCCTTATTTAAAAACAATTATATAAATGCTTATGCATATATGTTTATGTATTGGGCCTATAACATATGGAGATGCAACATTTTTAGTAATAATAACAGAAAGGATATAGGTGGAAACAAATATGTACTTTGAGTAAGGATATGATATCAATTGGTAATTTGAGTTGAGAGGACCAAATGAAGAAAATTAGAAATGGAAAAGAAGATTAATATAACAATCTCCACAAATATATACTTGCTTTTCTTTCTTTTCTCAACTTCTTTAATAGACATCATTAAATAAGCCAGAAAAGCTTTGAAAATATCTTGAAATAAAGGTAGCTTGAGAAAAAATAGTTTTAGTACTATGTCTAAAGCATTCTACTGATTGCCCTCACTTTTCTTCTCAGCTAAATGTTTTCGAAAAATGCAGCTTTGCTCCATTTCATCTTGTCTTTCTAACTTCCCTCTTTCTTTTACTTCAATCATCAACCCAGGTTTGAAGTATCCACATTGACCTTGCATTTTCCCTCCCTTTCTGTTCCTTTATATAATCATCTGCAGTGACTTATTTAGTCCTTCATTTACCCTTTCTGTTATGGCGTTGCTGACCGGACCTTAATCTATTTTTATGATAGAATGATATAAATAGTAGAAATTCTTGAAAAGTACCATTGTTTTGTAAAATATACCATTTCCAGTTGTGTAAATTAATTATATTTTACCTCAGATATTTTTTAATTGCATTTGAAATCATTTAATATTCAACCAAAACTTGAACAAGATATTTTTCATATAAATATCCTTAAAGTATTCTTTTTACATGGCTACAATCTTCATTGTTTGGGATGTACCTCGCAAGGAGAAAAAAATAAATCACACTTGGAGTTAATATATTGTATATATACATTTATAAAGCCTACAGTTAATGATCAAAACATAATTTAAAAATTTAACACTATAAATGTTTGTCAAGGGAAATTTAGTAATCAATCTTATGATGCATTAATCTTTATCTTCTCAAGTTATTATCTTTTCCAGAACTGCTCATTGTTTCAAATCTTCAAAGATACTTAAGGGAGACTATTTAATGTTTTGTTGTTGTTATTGTTGTTTTTCCGTTTTTTTCTTAAAAACAGAAAGATGAATCTTATAGAAGCAAAATTGAAGTATAAAATATTAAGGTTTCTTTTAAAAACTTGGACCTTCAGCATGAATGTTATTTCTTATTTCATGTAAGTCTATAAAAGGAAACCATATCATACTATAGATTGCAATTTGTATTACCAGCTCTCTTTTAGGAGATATACTGGGTTTAGTCCAAGGTGTAAGGTAAATGTCTTCAGGTTAGCATTACTGTTGATACAGGACAGTTAGCATGTCCCTATGTAGACAGGGAGATCCCTGGTGGAATAAACAAAGACAGTCATATCCTAAAACTTCAGGTTTTGAAATCACTCCTTCGCTCCAGGACATAATGTAACAAGGCCTTGAGGTTAATCATAAAATTCATTTCGACCTGACAAATGGAGCAGATCTGATAGATAAAGATTGGATTACTTTGCTAATTCCTTTAGGAAGGGCAAGCAGAACAAACCTGGTAGACAAATTTCATTAGAAGGTGCCAGTTCCCTTCTTCAAACAAGTTCCATTCTTTACACAGCTCCCTTTCCCCAAGCAGGCAAGGGAAGGTATAAAAGTAAGAGCTTTTGCCTCAGTCATGGGGCACCTCCCCAATTTGGGACCCCCTCCCGTTCGGGAGCTGAAACCTCTTCTCCTGCCTCTAATAAACTATCCTCTTTTTAAAACTTGTTGCTTCTCCTAGTCCGTGTTTCCATTTTTCAGCTTCACAAGACACGATCCCGGCCCACACTCAGAAACTGCTCGCAGATCCAACATCACCTACATCACTATGAGCATCACAGTTCAAGTTCACTACAACAGGGAGAATTTAGATGGCCAAAAAAGTTGAATATCTAACCAAAAGATTTGTTCTTCCTTAATTAAAACTTCATGGACATACACATTTGAATAAATTGTTAAGATAGAAATAAATATAGGGGAATATTTCTGACATGTATAAAACTATGATGGAAAATAACTTATTTTCTCTAGTATGAATGAAACACGATATGTGTGTTGGATAGTTAAACTGTGATAATAAACTACATTTATTGTAACAACTATCTACATTTATATTGATATGAGTAAATCATAATTTCTAGATTTATTCCTATGGTTTATATTCAATACTTTTCTTTTAAATTCCTTTGACACACAATGAATATTAAGAGTTGGTCTCTTAAACTTTCCCATGCGAGTGTTACCATCTATTTTCTAAATGGTTATAGGCGTTTTTACCACCTAGTGCATGTATCTTTCTATTTGATTCCAAATAACAATGAACATAAGACATTGCTTAATTTTTTTCAACTTATAAAAATGTCTTCCCCTAGAAAATGCATTCAATTATTAACAATTATTATTCATAGATGAAAAACAAATGTCAGATTTTTAAGATGATACTGTGTGGTATCTAATGAAAAGGCTTTATCAAGTAAAAAGTATCAGACAGGCCTACTCCAAGACGTGTTTCAAACTAGCTCTGTTACTGAGCAAGTTATTTCCCATTCCTTGTCATTTCATTTTCGTATCTATAAAATGAAGTTGGACAACATCATTTCTAAGGTTTCTTTTCAGCTGTAAAATCTTGTGTGTGTGTGTGTGTGTGTGTGTTTGATGATTTGTAATTAATTAATAAATTAAATGCAAGGTATTTCAGTAAACTGAAACGAACTGTGGCATATGATTGGATGTATTTTCAAAATAGTTAAACATTTGAACAGTTGAAATGTATTCTACTGATGTAATACAATGCTATTCATATGCTGATGAAACTGAATATAAAACAATGTAAACATACAAGGAATAGGTTAACTAATCACCTGGTGTGATATAATGGGTAGACATTGTAAATTCATTATATTTTCAAAGGCTTCACTTGCCAGCCTGTTAGCAAATATATGAACTATGATAAATCAGCCTAAGGGTAAGCCTTGATCTTGTCTACCATTGTAAATTAGCTTATCAACAATTCACACTAATACAGTAATGTCAGTGAAGAATAAATCACAGTGCATGCATTAAATTTTGTTAGGAAACAACATTAGAGACTTTCAAATGCTGACATCATACTTGATTTTTAATGACACCTAAACTGAAATAGTGTGTTATGAATGGATGAAAATATAATGGTTTATGTTCTCCTATTTTGGGTCTCAATTAGCTTTATCACTTGTCATAAATCCACTTTAATCATATAATTTCAGATTTCAGAACTCACCTTTCATGAAATAAAAGGAATTGAAAAGTAAAGAAACATGCAATGAAGGGTTGGAGACTATTAGAAAAAAAATGGAATAAGAAAGTAAAAAGTGAGCAGTATGATGAAAAAATCCTGGAGTGTTTGTAGAAATGAAGCGCACGCCCGTGTGTGTGTGCACCCATATACATATAAACATATTTAATTTGTATTTTTATGTTGAATTAGAATATGTGTAGTGGCATTATTAGGTGATTAAAGTAGTTTCTGGTAGGTTGAACAGAAGAGAAACCGAGAACTAGAATTCACAGAGGTGTTACCGATCCCAACTTTGGTGCCACTTGACACCTTAGAGAGCCCAAAAACTCAATTGACAAGGGTTGGTGAGAAAAGCGTTCTCTATTCTAGATGCCAGCAGCTAGGGCCAACTAATGTCTAGAAAAAAACACCTTCGCCAAATCAAGGAAGATCAAGAGGTTTTATAGGCAGGTAGGTGGGAAAGAACAAAGAAAAGCGGGGATTAGCCATGTGGGTCTCAGGTCTAATAGTTGAGAAATCACATCCTGGGGGTCTTCTGAGACCTCAGGTCTGCTTCAATATAATGTTGCCTTAAATTTATCATGCCTGGCCAGAGAGCTCTATGCGTCATCGGCAAAAACTTCTAGGGAGTTGCAATCATGGGTCCTGATGTCTGGGTGCCTGAGGATTGAGAAATGGCTCTTTTCAGGTTAGGATTCTGCTGATTAAATGGGTTAACAGGGTATGTGTGGCTGTAAGAAAAGGAACAAAACAGAGTTCTTAAATCAATCAGTGAGGGGAGAAAAAAAAAGAGAAAACAGCTGAGTATTAGGATAGATCTAACTGCAAACTAGCTAAATCTAACTACATTATTGATTCCCTGAGTTTCACCCTTACAGAGGGAGGCTATTGGAAGAGATCTAGAGGCAGGAAAGCAAGGGAAACTACTGGGATGCCAAAAAAATGTATACACATGGCTGGTGTTCATCTTTTGTTATTGGTATATATTGAGTATTACAATTTTAATACAGTTTTTTCCTTTCTTAAAATGTGTGTGCATTTTTGGCACCCTGTGTATTTCAGCACATGTGCAGTCAGTGTGAATCCCAGGGGTTTACAGAATGGGATGACCAAAAAGATGTCTCAGCATTGTTCAGAAGAAAACCTGAACTTAAATGATCCACCATTACTGTGGGTACCTGCTGTTCACATTTCTCAAGAGAGACGGTTTGATTGCATCTACTTCCAAAAAAATAAAAAACCACAAAACAATAGCAGTGATAGCCAATACTTGTACAGTGCTTATATAACACAAGCAGTTCTATGTATTCATTGAGTTAACAATAGTTTTCTGAGGTATGTACTCTTACTACTCTGTCATGTTGATGAAGAAACTGAGGTACAAACTGATTATATAACTTGCCCAACGTCACATAAAGGGAGTCAGAATGTAAATTCAGGTGTTTGGCTTCTCGGTCTGTGCTGTCAACCCCTACGCTCTATCATCTCTTTATGCTTAGTCTGTATATGCAGTGTTTTCTCCTGTCCAACGCAGCACAGTGGGAGGAGTGCAGGCTCTGTATTTGCAGTGTCTGGCTGTAGATCTCAGGTCTCCATACATTTGGTGTATGTACTTGGATGTTGTAACACCTCTATGTGCTTCAGCTTTGTAGTCTTTAAAATAAGACAATAGCACTTTATAGAGCTGAGTAGGAACTGAATGCAATAGTGCTTACCAAGAACTTATCATACCTCTTCAATAAATGATAGCCAGTGTCTGGGACACAGCATTGGCTTTACTTAATATATATTTTATGCACGAGGTGAAGCAACTTTATAAAGAAAGAACTGTTGCTGGCTGCTTTCTCAGAAGTGGACTATGAACATATGAAGCATTTAGAGAGCTCCATGAGTACCTTCTCAGGGATATACTGATGAGAGATTATTCCTACATGCCTAGATGAAAGCAAGACCAACGATTTTGAGTGACTTGTTTAGTTCACAGAAGTAGAACTAGAACTGTCTTTTGACCCTCTTCTCATCCTCTCTGTCTTTCCTTTGTATTCAACTTATAACCTAATAAAGGTTGGCTCTTATCGTTTTAAAACTTGAAAAGGAGAAAAGATGAAAAAGCATTTGTTAATCTCACAAATATCTTCAAAAACCTGGAAATAATACTCAATAATACTTCACTTCCAGAATTGGAAGGTAGATAATTGAAGTAAGAGAGAACCAGTCTCAAGTTCTTTTGTCAGCATCCCATAATGGTTGTAAGACTCCAGTGACTAGTAAACACACTGGAGAATGAGAATATCTGCGAAGTACAATGAAATAGGCCTATACACAGTCTAAGTCAGTTTCAAAGTCCCAAGTTTATCTACAAGGTGAAATCAATCTCCTAGACCCCAAGAGCCAAATTGACAACACTCTGAAGTGGAGAGGAAGCTGAATTCATAGAATGCTCACTCTCTCAACCCATCTAAACCAAATCAGCTACTCCAAGGACCACTCAAATATCCTATGCCTTGGAGTATTTGCTCAATTTCTGAGCCTAAGAAGCCTTGGGAATCAATCGGGATCTTCAGTAAGGTACACCCTGACTCACCGTAGGCATTTATTTATTTGTTGATTTATTATTTATTTTTTTGCATGGTGGCTTTTTTTCTATCCAACTACAGTATTTCTTTGTTGCAGTGATTCCATTCTTTCAAAATGTCTTTATGTGGTAGATTGTGTTTTCCAAAAATGGTTACAGCGATATGTCTCATGTCTTCTACAATGTGAACTTACCATCTTCTTCATACCCCATAAAGAGCTGGAGACATTTATCCACTCTGCTGAGTCTGGGAAAATCCTGTATCTACTTTGACCAATAGAACAAGCAGGAGTGATGCTGGGCCAGTTGCTGCTTCCTACCTCTCGGATGTCAGCTACCCTATAAGAATTATGGCTTCCCTGAAAGTCCCATAATGTGAGAAGACCTTGAAAAATCCTTGGAATATAAAATGCTATGGAGAAAGAGAAAGAGAGAGAAAGAGAACAACAGGCAGGGGAAACTAAGATGTCAGATATGCTTGCTGGGAAATAATGTTAGTATTTTCACAGTTCTGCTCAGTAAAGGTATATGGAAAAAGATTGCTGGTAGTAAGGGCAAGACAGCAACCCTAAGGAAAGAGACATCAGAGAGATTTAGAGATTTATCTCCCCAGGGCCATTTCTCTACATTGTATATGGTAATGGACCTAGAGACCAGCTTGCCCTCCCCCCATAGATAATTTTATTTATCTCTCTCACTGATTTAGTCTCTGTCTCTGCAGAGAGAAGGAGGAGTAGGCTGTGCCGGCTGTTTTTACAAGCTCCAATAATTAATACTTTCAGAGTTCCTCTCCTTTGGTACAATCCCCTCTATACACAGATTATACCTTCACTATGTCACCTGGGAGGGAATAGGGATGTTGTGACCTAGTGCTAGGATCATTGTGTGCGTAAACGATCAGTGATCTCTTATCCGAAAACCTCATATTGCCTATAAGGATCAATATATTGAGACATAAAAACCTAACAATAAGAAGTCATTTTAGAAGTGGATCTCCATTTCCAGCTGCCCCAGATGCCACTATCTGGGTCAGAGACAAACTGTCCATCTGAGTCCTTCTCCAGTATCTTACTCACAAAATCATGTACAAAATAAAATTGTTGTCTTAAACAAATAAATTTCGGGGTGGTGTTTTACACAGTAATAACTAATTGTAAAACAGTGGATGGTTTGTCTAAATGTTATCTTTTTTCTGTTATCTCCTTGTTGAAACATTCCTTTTCACTACTCATTTAAAAATATTGCATTTTTTTTTGTATACTAATGACCAGGTTTACATATAAGAGAAATTTTTTGTTGCAATGGACCATTTCACTCCACTTCACCTATTTTATTTTCTGATCATACTCTAACTTTTCTTCCAACAGATACTCTTTGATGTTTCAGTAAAGTTACTCTTCTCCTTCTCTCTTTAAATTTCACACAGTCTTTTTATGTATGTATGCATGAGTGAGTGTTGATATGTATGAATGTATAAAAGTATATATTCATTGATTCACATGTTTATTTATGAGTGTGTTTGTTTATTTATTAGTAGAGTAATACCTATGGCTTGTCATCCCCAAGTGAATGTAATACAACTTGCAAAAAGATTACATATACATATAGTATTTTGACAGATAATTATGAAGTTCAGGGTGATAACAAGTAATGGAACTAAATGCACACATATTTACATAAAATATGATTGGGTGTGTGCATCTAGTTGGACCCAGAAAATAATAGGAATAACATAAATGTCGGTTGCCATTGTTTCCACATGACACCTCTATTATCCTAGTTACCTGAACAATATTCCACTATTAAAGTGCTATTCCACTGGAGAAATCAATTGACTAGGTTGAAAAAAAAATGTAAACTTCATCGAGAGTTTAACAATGTTGAATTCTTGTCCTGACTCTGCTTGTCTTGCTCTAGGAATTTTGAGCAGACCACATGAAAGCCATTTCAAAGTTTCTTCATGTAAAAACTAGGAAGAAGGTTTATTCAGGAATAAAGTTCTATAATCCATGAATTTTCTTCCTAGAGAGGGTTGATAGATAAATAGAGTGAACAAGAACTATTAACAGAAGTAGATTCCTGAAAACAGTCATAGAAAAGAAATGAGTGGGGAGAACGAAGAAGGTATGATATTTTATACTTTCATATTTTATATTTCAACTTAGAGCTGACCATAGGGAAATTCATTTTCAAAATAGACAATCCCCTTGACAGGAATCCAACATTTTGCCTCAGTGAATAAACATAGTATAAATACCTGATGATCACTTGAGTTTTTAAGGGATACTTTAATTTTGAATAAAGAAAGATATTTTGAATAGGGTTGAAATTCAAAGTGGAAATGGTGTTGTAATTTGGGAAGACCAGCTTTCAGATGTTCTTAACATTGGATTCTTGAATGAACCCATGAGCTTCAAGTTGGTCATTAATCTCTTGAAATTGGATGCAAAATTTTGTGCTATTTCTTTTTTTGGGGAAAAGTTTTATGTATCTTTCAACAGATTCTCGAGTAGCCTGGGTCGGAAATGAAGACTCCACAGATTTCTTTAATATAATTCAAAGTCAGTGAACATAAACAGGGTGAACTTTGGGAAAGCTTTATAAATGGATGACATCTCTTTTACCTCTACTTCCTAACACTAAAGATCAAAATATGCAACAGTAAACCATAAACTTCCTTTAAATATAAATTATATAAAAAGTTTTTTGTACTCAACAAGCAAAATGTAAGTCATTAATCAACCTTATCATATGTCACCTGGGCATCTCCTAGGAAAGTCAGGGGTTTTGATGCAATACCGTACACATTGTTGGACCAGTTGAAATACAGTAAAGCACCATTTCAATGGTGATGGTCCCTGTCCTCAATGTGTGTGTTAATTTACTACAGAGGGATGTGATCTTAGAAAATATTTACCTGCATTTCTTGAAGTAGGGATATGTCCATTGAATTTTGTTGACAAAATCTGCTATCAGATCAGTTATTGTTAAAAAAACAAATGAAAGGGGCTGCTGAACATTTTTAAAGGAAAACATTAGTGTAACATTTATTTTTCACAAATATGAATGCCAAACCTGGATATACAAATTTAATGTTAGGATGGTATTTAGAAGGGCAACTTTCTTCAATAAAAATGAGTGAATTAGTCCCAGCAAATGCTGAATAAAGTCCAATTTGAGTTATTGATCTCTTCACAAAAAATAACAAATTAGTGTTTAATATATAACTAAAGCATGCTTTTGTCAAAGCATATAGTGGATAACTATGTTATGTGGTTAGATTAAATAGTTAATACATTTTTAGTAAAGAACCTGTTCGTGGCAGATCCCACTTAACAGCCCAGCCAACCAATATTTGGTACATATAATTACTTGGATATTTTAATAAGGCCACGTTGTTAGGTTCAATATATCTTGTCTAAGCTAAACAGTACAAATGCCACTTGGGTACAGAGAATTTTAGACTTTTATTGCTTAATTAGAATAAATAGGTATTTTCCCTCATCTGTTCTTTTTTATTGTGATCAAAATTTTGCTTACGGGAACATTTCATTTTCCTTATTTTCTTTCCTAACTTCAGAACAAAACCAAAGTTGTTTTGCGTGTAATGTTTTCTTGTAAAGTAATATTATTACTCCATCAGCACTCAGTGGGCAAACATTTTTCAACCTTCCTCTTTTAATTAACTTGTCTTACAAACAAAGCCTACCAGATGAACACAATTTATCCACAGCATGTATTTTCAGCTAGGAGGCAGATAATTATTGCTCAGTGCAGAAATAATGTTCTCTTACTTGCTCATGTAAAACAAACTTTAAATGTCATTTTACAGCGATAAAGATTATATAGCACGGGGATGTCTTAAGAGAGGACAATTACCCAAAGAAACCTTTCATTAACAGGAAGGTCAGAGGTGAAAGACAATCACCAGCTCTGGCTAACACAAAGCTAAATTGACCTACTCTGAATGCAGTGTCCTCATAGTCACACGGAAAGTGGTGAGAATCAAGACTAAACAGTTATTGTGACACATTTCTAAGTGGAATTATACATCGTGGAAAGTGAATGGTACCTGCAACCTTTCCCCTTCTGTTTGGGGACCAGAGCATAGAGGCATACAAGAGGCTGTAAAAGTGAATTGCCTTCTTTAATAAACTAGTGGCAGCTTGGCAACATTTAACTGTATTGTTTCAATTAATCACAGCAATTGCAAAGTGATCCTTAAGCATTAAGAGAAAATGGTGCTTTCAAACAGAGTGCCTCAAGTCTGCCAGCAGTGCTCAGCTGTGCTATGGCATTTCGCGACATACATGAGAGCAGGAAACACTAGAGAAAATCATGCTTACTCATTTTTAAGCTGTGAATCAATTTTCTAAGCTGTGAAGTTCTCAAACCTCTTTTGCAAAGCTAGGTCATTTGTTTTCTTAATCTAATCATCTCACATTCCCCTAAAGTACAGAGTTTACTTTAGTTTGCATTAAGTCCTACCCAGATAAATCATCCAAGACAACATCCTGCTTCTTTCATTCTAATACTCTATCAGTTGTAAGACAAATGATAATTTTAGTAATAGTTTCCCATGAGGAACATGAAGAGTGAAGAAATACAATCTAAGGACACACATTGATTACTGTTCTGCCGCAAGTTTAGTGCCAAACAATTCATGCTTTATGGAAGTTTGGAAGAGCTTGGTTGTCGGCTCGTCCAGAGGCCATCCAGTCAGAGGGGAAGTTCTAAAAATGCAAGCATTGCCAAACTATCTGCAAGTGTGTTACACATTGATATAAACAGCAGACATGCAGCTGCTACATGGCAGTTCACACAATTGTCAGGCCAGTATAAAGGCCTTGTAAGTGGATATGGAGTGGTCTACTTCACTTACAACAGAAACAAAGTACCTCTTAATGCAATAAGAAACCTGGAAAAAGAAAATCATAAAGTTGATTAGCACATCCTGGGGAAGGTTAATCTTCCTGGCTAAGGAAAGACAGAGATAAAAGAATAGAGAAATACTTTCTGGTTAATGTGAAATTGGCAGTCACCATGGAAAGGAAATGAGAAAAAGCCCTAAAATTGGCTTTGAGCCTTAAGACCTTTTGAAAGGCAGTTCACTTATCAGGGTTCGGGTTTTTTCATTCTTCTGCTTGAAATAATAACTAATAGAAAAAAAGTTTACAAATGAGCTTGTAGAGAATATTAATTTGGTTGTATTCATATATGGAACAGGTTCAATTGAGTGAGGAACACATTCATTAACTGTAAATACACTTTAAACCATAAATACATTGATAAACAGTAGGAATCAGAATGGGGAGGCTTTTATCCTATAAGGCAAAAGGGATGAGGGCAGGAAGAAATAATAAGTTGAAGGGGCAGCTATAGTGGTTTGCAATGTGTGGACAGAGCCAGGAGTGCAGTTCCCAGGCTCTCAGCCTCACATAGAAAGGTGCTGGCTCATGTAGTAAATGTCCATCAACTGTGATTGGATGGCCATCAGCTGTGGCTACTTGGCTGTCAGCTGTAACCAGTGATATAACGGCCGTGGCTACGCTAGCAGAAAATGGGGGCTAGCAAGAAGATGGTGGCTGAGCCAGCAAGAGTGGATTGCAGAGAGGTGGATGCCGCCAGCGAGAATATCGTGATATGACTCCCCCATCTATGGCTCCGTGGGTGTTCCTTTTTGGCCTCACCATGTCCTGTGCTCTCATGTGGGGAGCGGGACCAGAGACCCTGCGTGACTCCCTGCATGACACAATGTAATCAATTGGTTCTGGTTTGAGAATATTTTCAAGTATTAAGGGCATTAAAGATTTGTGTCTCCTCCCCACCCCAACATATAACATCAAACTATACATTTTATAAGGTAGTAATCATGTCTATTTTTTAAACTAAAGGAGAAACTTTCTCTTCCTCTGGCCTTAGAAAAGTGACTTCTGGAAAATGAAGAAAGTAAGAAATGTGACCTTGAAATGAGCAAAATGGACAGGCCCTAATGGACATAAATATGATAGAGAATTTGCCCTGGAACTATAGATTGGTTTGAAGTTAAAATGAAATATAATTGGCTCAGGTTCTTCCCTTGAAACAAACTTTGTTGTTCTGCTCTCCCAGTGTGACAATTAGTCACTTTTAAACTAGTTTATGCTGGTAAGGTGAAAAGAAGTGACTAACAGGAGAATCCATCTGGTGTGGTGTGAATAGGTTAAGTATGACTCCAGCAACAGTATACCATCTACCAACCTAATTTACGTTCATGCAAAATGCGGGGGGGGGGGATTCAAGTAAGGGAGGTAATAGCAGAGCAGATGATTCCGTGCTTTGGGGGCCTGTGGCTGTGTGTGCACAAGCCCTTCCATATCAATCACCAAAATGTTCTTCAGCCTCACTGTCTATAGGCCAATGACACTCAGAGACACTCAGAGCACCCTGGTATACTTTGACCCTTCCAAAAAGAAAAAAAGAACACTTTACGAAGGCATTTTAGTCCCTTGTAAACATTTTAGTGGTTTATAAATTCCATTCTAATTTAACTGTTGCAGATGAAAAAATAATTCCTATTTTATACAGGATTATATAATAAAGATTTTTTATATAGGAAAATGGAAATAAATCCTCTAAGTTTTTACATAGCTTTGAATAAATAGCAAGTTAAGTAGTAAATTAAATATTAGTGTAAAAAGTTCTAATATGTTACTTTATTTAATTTCTCATTGACTTGTTTTAATGACCTTTGGAAATTATTTCAATACAAGTATCTCGATGTGAGGCTAATTCCTATGAAACGTCTTATTTAAATTTGAAATAAGCAACTTAGAACTTGATGGAGAAATGATTATAAAAATATTTCTATCTCTGTTCTCATGTCTTCAAACACTACACATAAAATACCATTATTGATTTGAAAAATAAAGCATATCATTTGATGTGACACTAGAATGTATCCTGAAGTGAAGAAAATTAAATGTAATCAAAGTACATATTTAAGCCAGTTTTGCTTAATCAATCTGTACATGTCTAATGCAGGATGTTACCCTTCTTCTTTATTTCAACTTCCCAAGGTATATTTATGTGCTATAGGATGGGTTGTAGAAACAATTTCTCATTTAAACAAACTTTTTCTCATACCTAGGATAAGAAGAAAAGTATGTAACTAAACAGTAGATGACAGATATAAAACATGAAACATGACCAGATGACACCATCCCGTGGTCATTCCCTGTAGCTCACACTCAGGATTATTTAGGAAATCATGTGCTTCAGTTGTCTGAAATGGTCTCTACTGTATTTCTTCACATAGGGGAAAAAAGGACTGGAAGCCCACAAGAAAGGCTTATTTGTCTGCCTGCTTGTTTGTTCTTGTTGTTTTCGTTGTTTTTCACACAAAGAAATCTTAGTTAACAGAACAATTTGAAAGCAGCTAGGACACCAAAAAAATAAAAAATCAATTTGATTAATAATACCTAATTAAATTATCCTCGTTGTAAATAAACAATGCTTTAGCTGATCATGCTAAGTTTATTTTTTCTTTTCCATTGTTCCTTCCTTCTTCCATTTCTTGCCCCTCCCTCTTTCTTCCATTACTTCCTCCCTTCTCCCTTTTTTTCTTCTTTTAGGCTTCATTTCTTCCTCTCCTTCACAAACCCTCCACCCCCCATCTCTGTCTTAGTATTCTTTCTTTCCTAAAATGTTTCCAACAGTTTTAAGGACAATTTTTAATCTGTTATAATAATGTAACGTAGGCATACTCAAAAATGACAACTGTACAGTATAAATTTAAGCAGATTAGCTTGACCATGAATAGTGGGAGGCAAACATTTTTCTTTTCTTTCCTGCTTATTTAAAATAATTTTCAAATATCATAAATATTTGAGATATTTAAGTTCATAGATTTATTTCATTATTTTGATTTTATGCACTCAGGAATCAATATTTTAAATATGTGTATTGTGATTTTAGTTAGTATTTTAATATTTTTGAAACTTGGAACAATAATATAATAGTAATAAGAAAATAATTAAGGAGTCACCAAGCATGGTATATTGTGAACATTCTATTATTTAAAGTTATATATTATATCATTAAGGTAGTAAATTTAGCTTAGTCAGTTATGGCTGCTATAATAAAAATACCATGGACAGTTGGTTTAAACAACAAATATTTATTTCTTACAATTTTGGAAGCTGGGAAGTCAAAGATCAGGGAGCCAGCAGTCTGATTCTGGTGAAAGCCCTCTGATTGGTTTTTTAACATGGTAGAAAAACAAGATCTATTTCATCCTCTTTTTATAAAGTAAGTGATCCCATTATAAGGGCCCTGCCCTCACGACCTCTCTAGCCCTAATTACTTGTGAAACTCACCACCTCCAAATACCACCACATAGGCAATTAGAGTTTCAATGTATGAAACTTTGGGGAAAACATTCAGTCGATAGCACAGATATTGCCAGAATAGTGATTAAAATTTTGTATATATATACATAGCTTATGTCGTACACATTTCAATTCTTCTAGCAATAGTCTCTAAATTATTTTGTGCATATCTCCCTACCCAATCCTAGATCATACATTCCAAGTGAGGCTTTGCCAGCAACTACAGGATGGTCATATAATATAGACCCAGATCAATCCTATGTTTTTGACTACAGCCATAGAATCTGTGATGGGCATATGCTTAATAGGGGTTCTGCAAGCACATGTGCCTACTGGGTTAGATCTGAGAAGAGGGAGGAGCTCTATGTTATCATGATATGATACCTAAGAGTAGAATGTGTTCACAGAAAGTGGAAAATAGAGATAGAGATAGAGCAAGCAGGCCTGATGGCCTCATTGAGCTTCTGTCTTCTTGCTCAAAACCAGTCAATTTATTAGTTCATATAAATGCTTTTCCAATGTTATTACCTAATCGATTTTCTTTTTGCTAAAGCCATTTTGAATTTGATGTTTAGTCTTTTGCAAGTAACAGAATTATAATTGATAGATTTTATTATTTACACAATCCAGATAATCACTTTTGGATTGACTCATTCTGCTTCACACCAGTCAAGGACTGTCAGATATGAAAAATAGCATTCTGGACCTTTAAGATGTTCTTTTCTTTGATACATTGAAAAAATATACTTTTGATAATGATTCATTGACAATGTTTCAGTAATGTATTTAGTACTTTGATGTTTAAGTTTGTAAGGACTTTGGGGTTGGGGAAGATTGTTTTCGAAGGCTTTAAAAAAAAAGGTTTTTAGTTTTTGATGTTTTTTACTTCTTGAAATGTGACTAGCAACTATTGCTGGACTTTTCCTGCTGTGGCCTTTTCTGTATGAATGGACTTTCTTTTATATCATGAACCACTTAAGCTTTCCATAGGAGGGAATGAATCATGCATCATCCAATATTATTTTATATAGGCCTTCCGCTTGGTCTTTTAAAGATTATCAAAAAGTTCTTAGTCATTCTTTCTCATCAAAGTCAAGAAAGGATATTAAAATTATGAAAAGTACCAATGATACATTTATCTGTTCAAATGTAGTGCCAAGTTCCTGGATTTAGTTTATTAATTGTACGAGTAATTTTTTAAAGATTGAATTTAATAATATGGCGGACAATTTTTTATTATCCACACATAGCCAAAATTTCTCTATTTGATTTTCTTGTTTGATGTTTGGAAATATCAGAATCAAATCTATGTGTTTGAACTTTCTGTTTTTATCTCTCCTTAAGAAAAAGTGAGTTCAACTCGGGAATGATTTACAAATGAATTTCAAATAGAGTAAACCATATTTTTTTAAAAAGAGTCTCCACTATGCAACAATATACCAATTTGACTAGAATCTATTTTACTATTTAGTTGATAATCATGTAATTGGTTATCATAACTTGTGAATTATAGAAATATTATGTTGCTTTTGCCTAGGTTTATTGAGCAGGCTAAAACGTTCAGAAAGGACTTCTCATTTACAATTTTGTCATTGCCTCTTTAAAACTGATTATTTAATAAGAACTTTTCAACTAATCACTAGTCTTCATAATCACTGCTTTCTTATATATTTCTCATCAATAGTTTTATTTTCATGACCTCCTGATGAGTTTTGCTTTCATTTGTGAATTTTGAAAAAAATTATTTTTCTTCTTCTAGAATTGTTCTACTTAGTTAAGGCATAACAGAGTTAAATGTTTTAAAATTTCTTTTCATGTGGTGACTTCTAAAATTGGCAAAACATGTATTCTTAAATGCATAGTTAAAGTATCAGTTAATACAAGATGGATATTAAAAGGTAAATGCATTTTACCATTTGCAACAACATGGATGGACCTAGAGAACATTATGTTAAGTGAAATAAGTCAGACAGAGAAAGACAAATACCATATGATCTCACTTACATGCAGAATCTAAAGAAGAGAATAAGTGAATGAACTAATCAGAAACAGTTTTGGAGACAAAGAGGAAAAACTGAAGGTTGTTAGATGGGCAGGGCAAGAGGGGGTGGGGATAAGGGTGAAGGTGAGGGGATTAGAAAACAGTGGGTAACCACAAGATGGCCACGGGGTTTTGAAAATTAATTTGGGGAATGTAATCAATAATGTTGTAAAGATTTTGTAGGGTATCCAATGGACACGTGTCCTATTTGGGAGACCACCTCAGGGAAGATGTAGATGTCTGATCACTGCACTGTACACCTGAAGCTGAACAATAATGAATGCCAACTATAATTTTATGTGTATATATATATATATATATGTGTGTGTGTGTATATATATATATATATATATATATGTATGTGTATATATATGTGTATATATATATATATGTATATAATTACAAGAGGCGGAGTACAGCATTGGGAGTGGAGACGGTGAAAATGTGATGGCTCAGTGCGATGTCAGAGGGATAGTGGATGGGGGGTGGGGGGTCCACAATGTGAGGGATATAAATGATAAACGTTTAAGTATTACTTTGTCTTGTGCACCTGAAACAAAAAACAAAAGTTTTAAAAGAAAAAAATAAGAAAACATTAACCCAATATGATTATAAAATGAAGAGTTTAAAATTCAACGCACATTCAAACTTCTATACAGAGTTTAAAATTCAATCGGATTTGAAAGATGAGTGTTATTTCTTCCAGGTAATGTCATGAGTTAGTCTCTTGAGTGGCAGTTTTGGCCTAGAACTTAAAAAACAATTTGAAAATATATACTGAATCTATGTTTGGGATTTCTCTGGAAAACAAAAATAAAAAGTTAAAACTTTTTCAACTCCATTACATGGATTCATTAGGTACTCATGGCCCTTTGCCTGGGACACTCCCCTTTTATCCCTCACTTATATAACTCTTCTTGTCCATCTTCTAGGCTATAGCTCAGATGTTATTTCTTCAATGAGAGACTCTCTGAAATCTTGTCTGTCACATATTGTTATCTTTTGAGGAACTCTTGCTTTATAGAACTATCATAATTTGTAAAAATATATCTATTGGTGAATTTAGTTATTTTATGTCTTATATCCTATTTATAATGCAAGCTCTGTGCAGAGCTGGAATGTGTGTGTGTATGTGTATATGTCCATGTCCCAGGACATATTCAAGCATAGAACTCTCAGTTGCTCTTAATATATATTTTATGTATGAATGAAATTAATAAAACAAATGATATAGAAAGATAAAGGAGGAACTTTTTGATTTAAGACATATTGTGCTTTAATATGTGCTTCAGTACTTTTCATGAAGGAAAATCATTAAGCATAAAAGAGGGAAAGAAAGCCTTTGTGCACATAGCTAATGCATCCTTTAGACCTCTTCAGAAACGAAAAATCAAGGTAAAACATAATAGAGAATGTCTGAATGTATTATTAAAGACAGTTCTGAGAACCTTTCATAACCTTTCTTTACAAGGAACCAGCTGCCTTACTCAAGAATGGCAATATAATTTAAATAATAAAAATGATGCCTATTTAGTTTACTTTTTAGTTACTCTCAAGGAACACAATGGCTCAACATCAGTGATTTTTATAAAACTCTTCTCATGTTTTATCAAGACTGTGTTTGTTATGTTGAAAGTGAATTTGTCCCATCCCCAGTTTAGAGCTGTAGAAGGGTAAACCCGCATGGAGCAAACAAACACGCATGGGAGGAAGTGTATCCTGAGAGGGAGACCCACGTACAAAGACAGGAAGGGATGAATGAACTTGGGGAAAACAGTTAAAATGAGGACCTATATATACTAGGTACTTTAGAGATAGTAATTTTAGCAGACTAAAGATTATTTGCTTTTCTTTTTCTCTTTAGTAATAGATTTTTTTAATTTAAAATTAATTTAATTGTGTTGTTTGCTGGGTTCACTACAGTTTGGGACAAAAATACTACCTTTTCTATCCTTCTTTGCAACTAGGGATGTTGTCATTGTTCTAAATTCTGGCCTTTGATATCTAAATGGGAAAGTGTAGATTTCCTCTAGGAATAAGGTATAAATGTTTAGATGGACAGGCTACTTTGGCTCCACTGAATTTCATGCTTTTTCTTGCCTGCACACCAGCCCTGGACTGAAGGCTTACTTCTCGACCTGTAGGCTTCTTTTATGTAAGAGATATATGAATTTCTATATTGTTTATGCTGCTAAATCTAAGACTAACCAATGATGGGAAAAAGAACCAAAAAAGACAGGATCTCTGATCTCCTGGATCTTAAAGCCTAGTCAGGAAGTATTTGTATCTTTAAAATGTAAATTTCCTAAAGTTTAGTGAAAATTAGACCCAATAATCAAATAATTAAAACCTATGGAGTAAAACTGAACATAAATACTCTGCTAAGTACTCTTAATATATGAATCAATCAGTGGATCTTCTCTATGAACTCAAAATCTAATGCATGAGGAAAATATTTAATATCAATTCACTCTTCCATTTTTCAAAGGCACAGATATCCTTTTTCCCCAACACAGCCTGCGTGCTTAGTTTAAAATGCATTTCATGTCAGTGTTTGGGGAGTGATGATTGGGTGAGAATTGATTTGATCTAAATCATTGTGGGGACAGAGCCCCAGAAAGCAGTTTCCAGGTTCTTGGCCTCATGTGGAGAGGTGCTGGCTCAGATAGTGGATGGCCGTCAGCTATGGCTGGTTGGCCATCAGCTGTAGCCATTAAGCCATTGGTCACTGATATAACTGCCGCGGCTATGGAGGAGAGTGAGGAGAATGAAGGAGGAGACTGAAGGAGAGTAAGGAGAGTGGAGGAGAGTTGGTCGGTTGGCAGCAAAGCGGACAGCAGGTCGCACGTCGTGTAAACCCAGCCTCCAGTGAGACCATAGTGGTATGACTTCCCTACCTATGGCTCCGTGGGTGTTCCTTTTTGGCCTCACCATGTCCTGCGTTCTTATGACGGGAGCGGGAGCAGAGACCCCGCAGGCCGCCCTGTCTGCCGCCCTGCACGACAATCGTTCTATCACATTATATATTTTTCCTCAAAATTCCTAACACATTTAACTACATTCATTGGCTTAATTCATAACATGTAAGCTAGTTCATGTTACTTTTACAAAGTATGTTCTGCAGTATGAACAACTTACAGAAAAGAGTCATACATCATTTAACTTTGAGGTGATGGCAGAATTTATTGTTTTTAGGTATTTAACAATATTTTTTAAATGAATTAATACAATTTATATGATGCAGAAGAAAAAACATGTTTTTTTTTTCCTTTTTTGGTAATGAGAGTATATGAGTAGATGTTTCAACAATGTGTCTTATTTACTTTTGTTATTTTGGATATATACCTTAACTTTGCCCTACACGTTTTCTTGTTTCTAAATGGATTATAGCATACCCTGTAAACTCCAAGAATTTCTTCTGAGTAAATAAAATGAGAAATCATGTATGTAATTCAGACTTAAGTTGTAAAAAGTGTAAGGGATCTAGAATTATGCAGACTTAAGTTTACATCCTTACGCAGCCACTTAATGCTAATGTTTGAATGATTGGGAACAGTAGGCATCTGAGCTTCAATTTCATCTATAAAATGGCAGTATTAACACAGTTGATAGAGATGTTGTGATGTCTTTCTCCATCCCCTAGCTGTTTTTCCTCTCTGTTGGTTCTATTCTCAACTGTCTGTTGTAATATACCGTGTTTCCCCGAAAATAAGACCTACCCCAAAAATAAGCCCCAGTTAAGATTGTCAGCCAGATGGACGCATTTAGTACATTATGAGGATGTTCCAGAAGAAGATGACATGACTATTTGAATACATGTAGATTAGTGTACATGAAAAAGTAAGACATCCCCTGAAAATACACCCTAATTTGTCTTTTGAAGCAAAAATTAATATAAGACCCAGTCTTATTTTAGTAATTATGACCACTACATCTCCAGACTGTCAGCTAACATTACTAGGGAAAATACAGTTCTACTTTTCTGATTGTTTAAAAAAATCCAATAGTACAGCTCTCAGTAGAGTGGTTTAATTATGCATCTATCTCAGATCCCACTGATTTGTTTAAGGAAGGGAGAATTCTGATTGGCTAGGCCAGGTATAGAAATTAAGATATGATCGGCCTCAGCCCCAACCAAACAATGGAAACTAATATTGGGGCAAATTCAGTTTCCCAAAGGAATGTCAAAATCTGAACGGCTACAGAATAGAAAGTTCACAATGGTGTTTTTACAGTGAGTACTTCAAACAATTTATCATTTATTTTCCAAGTTAACGTTGTTAAACTGAGTTTGTGTCTTTACTACCTTGTTTTAGCCTTTAACCTCTTTGAAATTTCTCTTCTGACAGATGTCAGGCAACTTTCCTCTTGATTGATTTTCTACATGCTTTATCTCTCATCCATCTAGTCCCCATTTTCTTCTTTCACTGTAAGTCCAAATGTCAAGTTTATGTCCTGAAAGCAAACATATATTTTAAGTACTTAATAAAATGACCAGATTCTTATTGTACTGTACCAGAAAATTAAGTCTAACATTGAGAGTTAATTGATCACACTGTACAACAGATAAATGCTCATTTCATTTATGCTGGTTTGGCTTAATTAAGATCATTACAATAGTTTAGCCTTTTTAATAAGAACTACTCATGAAAATGGTGGAACACTAGATAATGTCTTTAAACCCTCTCTTTCATCTTCTTTTTATTTTGCTAAGAACTATAACTCTTATCTCCTTTTCAGTACTCAATTATAAGAATAACAAAAGGTGTGATATGAAGGTGATTCAGTGGGCATAGGATATCATCTGTATTTTTTGAAATAGCTTCAACCTTACTTTTCTGAATAGAATGTTCACATATCATCCCATTAAATATTTAGAGAATGGGACCCTTTCCCTGTATTTTTAATTTCTAATTCCCTGTTCAAAAGATGCTTTACTGGTTTCTCCCTTCTTGGTTTTATGAAGTATTTTACCCTGATGACTATCATTTTCTTTACATAACTCTCTCTTCCAGTGTTTTTTTTTTTTTTTCATTTTTTTTTCTGTAACATAATTCCTTTGGTGTTTTCTTTTTAACCTTTTGTCCAATGATATACAAATTTTATTATTTTCATAAAAGAGGATAGGAGCAAGTACCTCAATTCACACAATATGTATTATTTTATTAATATACCAGCTCTTTAACTAGAGGCCAATATTCCTCTTCTTAATCCTAAGATTTTCTATTAGCATATTCAGTAAAGATTTGAGAGTAGCAGGAGGGGTTAATATGGATTTCTGTATACACAAAGTACATAGTGGGAGAAGTGAATACAAAATCAAAAGCTATGCCCACTTTTACAAATAGTAAGTTTGTTCATATTCTATTTGGAACCAAAGAGGTCTTTGGGGAGTCTAGCTGTAGTGGCAGCAGTGGATATGGCAGCCTAAAAACTCAGTTTATCCTGCATAGCGAAAACAATATATCATGGCTCCAGTCTTGTCAAATACACTATCACATGTTTGATTTGGGAGAAAATACATAAACACACATTTTCAATACTATTGTGAAGAGCTGAATAAAGTGCTGAAGAATCAATATGCATTTGTTCAAATAAGAAATAGGCCAAATACAAGTCAAAAATATCAAGGAAACCTCCAAGGAAGAATAGGATTATGATAGAAATCCTGTGAAGTGGGTCGAATTTTGAAAAGTAGAACTGGAAAGGGAAAGTAAAGAATGGAAGTGGATGAAATGAAAAAACACATATCTAACAAGATTTATATAAGTCTAGGAAACAATAACAGTTCATAAGAACACAGAAGGAAAATGCAAAAATATATTGATTTGTTTCCATTTCCTACCTCCATTACAATGACCAATGCCATAGATTATGTTATTGTTCAAAATATTTTCTGTCCCTATCTGGGTGTGGACTATACTTCCCAATCCTGTTGACATCATGCCTGGCCTTGTGACTTACAATACATCTCCCTCCTGTTGATTTTAGAGTGGGTATATGAATCACTTTAGTCAATGACTGGGGAACAGAAGAGCATGAATAACTTCCAAGTTAAAGCTTAAGAGTGAGTTTGGGGTTGTCATGTTTCTCTTATAACTTTCCTAAAAGACGAGCGGGATCTCAGATACAGGCTGCTTTGTCATCAGATGACATAGAGCAGAGTTATAGCAGACCAATCGTAGACATAAAATACGAAAACAAACCTTCCTGCTTGTAAGCCACAGATTTGGGAGGGTTGTATGTTAGCCTCAACTGATTGTTAGAAATGTATCAAGGGATTCTTCAGGAAAGAAGTGGCTTGTGAGTGAGTCTTGACTCATAGATAGAATTTCCACAAATAGAAAAGATAAGATAATGTCGATAATAGGAGAAAATGGAGACAGCAAACACCTACATTGTTTTTTGTTTTTTGTTTTTTTTTTCAGTGTAGCAAGTAATAGAGTTGAATAATAACTTAGATTTTTTTCAAGTTTCTTAAAATGTTTATAACTATTTCTGAATAATGTTTGAGCAAAAACTCTGACTTAAAAAGTGATAAGTATTGATATCATATTTCTCCTATCTAAATTTTTGATAACATTAGATTTTAGTAAAAAAAAAAAGAAAGTGTTCATTATCAATAACTACTCACAAGTTAATTGTTCTAAAATGTGAGGACTATGATACAAAAGTGTTTGTAAGTGGCTTACTAAAGATGAACCATATACTTGAGAGCAACAAAGTTTTTAACCAGATAGAGAGAATAGAAGATAATTTTTTGAAATGGTTGTGAAGGAAATTAGTTATGGTATGAATCAGGAAAAAGAATTACTCCAACTGTTAAATGAAAATATCATCATCTCAATACTCTAACGCTTGTGTATCTTTCCAAATAGATTTTTCTTTTATTTTCTTTCAATTATAAAAATGCAATCTATGGTAAAAATTTAAAGAGGATAATAGGGTGTATAGTAAAAAGCAAAAGTTCACTAAATTGCAGCACAAGCCATTCCATTGCCCCTCCCACAATGTAAGCACTGTGTATTCTGGACAAATCCTGAGTCAGGATGGGGCAGCCATAAGGAGAAATCAGCTTAGGAAGCACAGCTAGCCCTCAGCCTTGGCAGGATAGTGGGACTAAGAGGAGCTCCAGAAATTAAGATTATCTGGGGCTCAGACTATGTTTCATGTAAAAACATAGTCTTTAAGGACCAAAATTATCAAGCAGGAGGACATTGCTGGGTGACTACCCACAGACTTTTTCTGATAAAGAATTCAACATATACTGTGTAGATACCTTACATGAGATTATTTAGTAATATAATTGAAAATGTTTTCAATTATAATTTCACTACACATTCATGGAAAGTATTAGGTTGGTGCAAAAGTAATTGTGTTTTTTGCAATTATTTTAACTTTTTAAACCATAATTACTTTTGCACCAACGTAATAGTATATTCACATTACATTATCCAGAAATATTGCATGCTTAAGAATAGAATTATCTGTGATGAAAGTCTGGATGCACAATAAACCAAAAGGATCAAGGAAATAAAGGACTAAGTCAAAAATGTGCGTGAAACTCTTCCTTCTGGAACTCACAAGCCAAAAAAAGCAGCCTCTATATCTTTTGAATTTTGTGAGTACTTTCTCTCTGGTTTAATAATATCCATGATGTCTACACAAAATTCTATATTCTCTAATAAAGTGTTAACATTTAGATTTCAGACACCATGTTTCACATTTGTCATCCTCAGGATAATTAGCACTGAGTTTTCCTATAGAAAAAGCTCAACAAATGTTTTTTTTGTGTTTTTTTTTAATTTACATTTATTTTATAAACATAGGGAAATAAAGGTTAAAATTAAATAAATATATTCAATTCAAATTGCAAAATCAATTAAATGATAAGGCCAGAAATATGAATAGGGTTTTAGTGGGATTTGAATTGTGAAGGACCAATGTAGACTTTGAATAAGAAAGCAACATAATTGGCATTATCGCTGGTGTATTTCTTCGGAAAAAAAGAAATACATGAGAGAGAATTTATACAACAATGTAGATCAGTGGCCTTTGTGATGAAAAGGAAGAAATTGATATAGAAATTGAGTGAGAAGTCACGTAGGACTATTGAGTCCATAAATCCCAAGACTTGTTTTGTTCATACCAAGAGCTTAACACAGTTCTGGAACATGATAGTTTATGAATAAATGTTTGTTATCTTAATGTATGGATAATGTAGTTCCGATAGTAAGGGTAGATAAAAAAAAATAGAAAGAGACAGGAAACAATCCTCCATTAACAAAAATAAAGTTAGAAAATGCCGTCTTAATATGGGTTAAAGAATCAAAGATTACTTGCTAGCTACCCTTGAAACAATCCATTGGCAATGGTTAGCAGGCAGGTAGAAAGTTGGACCAGACTTAAGGGTAAAGCAAATATTGTTTTGGGGACCTTACTCTCAAATAAGTATCCACCAACTACTGGTACAATTGGGAGGAAGTCATTCAAGATCTCTGGGCCTTGTTTTCTTCTCCCATAAGGTGAAAGGATTCTGCTTAGAGGATTTATAAAAGTTTACTCCTATGTAGACAGTAGTAAGAAGTGAGGCTTGGTAATTTTTAGGGGTTAGTGGAAGGGCATAAACATTTCACTTGGATTATGTTTTTTTAAGATATTATCACCTATTACCTTTTAAATATTGGGTGCCTAGTCCACAGTTAACCTTTTTTTTTTTTTTCAATAGATTTACTCTTTAGACTTCAGAAAATTTAACAGAAGAACCAGGACAGTATACTAAGAGAGAAATCATTCTTAAAGGTGACCACAAAGGCCTAGTGTTTCAGGATTTCATGGAAATTCTATCTGTAAGTTTCACAATTTCTTAGACTTCCTCAATACTAACTTAATACTAACTTTTGAATCATTCTAGATTCAAAAGTTCCAATGATTCTAGTCTATTAGATGAGTTCTTCTTCCCTCACCTTATCATTTGTGTTCCTCTTCTTTAAACTTTGCCTCATTTTCCAGAATGCCTTTTCTTAGTTATACAAATCCAGAATGCACAGGGATGCAAAACTCCCATTCTCTCAGAAGGTCATGTTGTCTAAATTTTCTCTAATACCTATCCCGATGCCACCATTATTCACTAGGGGTTATCAGCAATGTGTCATATGATCCTTTTCTAGCTTGTAATTGTTACCAATTGTCACATCATGTCAGAAGACCAGTCTACGTTTTTCACTTGGCATTTTGTTTTCACATGCATTAATTTTGTCTGCTTTTTTTCTACTCCTGAGTAATATAAACATTGCAGATCTGTATTTTCTTATACTTATCCATAAATATTATAGATATTTGGCTATCTATAAATAATAATGGTAGCTACAATCTTAATATGTCGTCATCTACCATTAGATAAGCAATCAGAGGACCATAGTATTTATTTTTAAAATATCTTTCCTCAACCCTTATTATATGCTATGTATTTAAACAATAAAGTTACGTTCCATACACGCAGGGATGCAACATTAACTCCGTGGGGGGAAGGAAGTGGCAGGGGAGAAAAAAAAAACACATCCATTTAACCACAGAACACAAATTCAATATACCCCTTGAAATGGCATAAAATAAAAAGCAAAAATGGAATATCATGGCTTCATCTATCATCTCAGTACCATTCCCTGACCACACTCCCCTCAACCTCACATTCTGAGTAAAGTAAGATGATAAAATGCCTTCAAGGCAAATGAAAGCTATTATACTCTAAGCCAAACTGTGTCTTCAAGAAAGCCCCTGGCTTCAGTTCTGAGTCAATCTGGCCAGTTTCTGAGCATGCATTGTATGAAGGAGAGGACAATTTATCATGGCAGAAATGTCATAATCATCCACAACATCTTGCATGTGCCCTCTTTGCAATGTAATTTTTCAGGTCTTCTTATCAAGAGGTAGAGTCCATTTCTCCACTCCTGGAATTCAGACTGCCTTGTGAATTATTTTGGCCAATAAGGAGGCAGAACAATATTGATCTACTCCTGAGCCAAGGCTTATAATGTTCTTTCTCTTGAAATCCTGACAAACTACCACATGAATAAGACTGGCCTCCCCTGTTGAACAAGCCACAAACCATCCTATCTGAGGCCAGCCTAGACCAGCCATCCCCTAGCAGATCTGGCAATTAACTGCAGATACCTAGGGTAGCCCAATCAAGACCAGAAAATAATTTTAAGCTGACCCTAGAACAATTTGTTAACCTGTAGTCTTATGGTTATTGTTTTAAGTCATCTAATTTTGCGATGATTGTTACAGAATAAAAATTAAAAAATATGGTCATAAGGCAAACATCTGGAATTACATTATAACCTATTTCAACTCTCATGTTTGAACATGAGTAAAACCATCATCCTTAAATTATGGCAAATCATAATTTTAGAAAGTATAACAGAATGTAAAACTTTTAGTAATTCTGGAATTATTGAATTTGTATGTTTTCTGAGATGAAATAATACAAATAATTCCTAAAAGACAATTGCTTTTTGTATAATTGTCAGTTATATAGGTAAACATTGTCTCTACACTAAAATATAGCATTCTTTCTTTTTCTTTGGACTGTCACAGTTTGAAGCCATGTCAGTCAATGATTTCTTACCTTTTCTCTTTCACTTCCTTTCTCTTACCAGGATATTTTGGATAATTCATGAGGTGTTACATTGTTTCCCTAGTGTTTCAGTTTATAATCTTTGTTTACATGAATCAGTTCACAAAGAGATCAAAATCTTTTGCTGGGATACATTTACTTCTGGAAAAATCATTACACTTAGTGCATTTGTATATGACATTTGAAAGACTTGAGAATGAGTTTTCAGTAGACTTCTATGCAGTAATTAAACATTATAATGCAGTAAATGACATGGAATATTCCAGTGGACAGAAAACATCAAGTCTAAATGTTTAAGCATGTCACATTCTACTCAGGGTCTTTATTCAGTTGATCTGACTGGTCATTATCTGTTTGATAAAACTTCCCAAACAACTCATTAATATTTTAAAAGCTATCCAAATTATAAACTTCAAACAGCAGAATCCAAATGTCATTTATGCATAATTCAAAAGAACTTTGCAGAAAACAATCTTTGGATTGCAATTGCTCTCTAATCTACCTTTTGAATTTCTACATAAGAATTCAATGACAATACAGTTCAAATCAATTCATTCATGGTTGATGTTAAAATTTCCGCTATAAAGATAGCATGGCAGAAACAAAACAGTGAATTTAACAAGGTGGGGGGTGGGGAGGATTGTAGGTGAGAACTGTTTTCTGTAAGCAAGCTGCACAATTTTTACATTACTTGGTAGTTGCTGACAGTATAGGTATAACCAAATTCTTACTAAATTATATCTGTGAATCTTCTTCAATGGTGGAAAATAGATTCTCTGTTCAAAATTGATACAATTCACTATTAAAATCTAATATGACTTGATTTTATTAGAATTGGCTTGACCTGTAAGATTAGTAAAATTCTTGAGGTGTCATTGACAAATAATTGAAAAAAAGAAAATTATCTTAGGTCAGCACCAATCTCTCTTTACTTTTCTTGTTTATATACATTGAGCATTATTTGCTTACTAGTTTAAAGAATGTTTCTCACAGGATTGAGGTGAACAGTTTATTCCTGTGTAGCCAATGTATTATCACATAATAAATTCAACATAGGAATAAAATATATCCTTGTGACAGCATCAAAATGAGTTTTTGCCTGATAAAGCATAGTTACCATAAAGACAGATTATTAATATACACAAAGTGAATAGTTGAATTATTTGGAGTTATGGACTATATTCTATATGAATAAAACACGGAGTCACTATGATTAATGTTACCTCAATGAATACAAAATGAATGAATAATTACCCTCCACTTATTTTAAAGTATTACCTTCAGTATGTAATTCACATGAGTTATACTCAATTCACAGTAATGTTAAGAGCTTAGTTTAAACTGACAAAGGACAGGAAATCAGAGTCAAAGCTGAAACTGTCTTGGAGTGCTGGTCTCATAGCACATATGGTAAAAACTATCTGTAGTATGAATTCACATATGGTATGTCTTTGAATGGGTTTCATTTCCCTGAGGAAAGGGAGGTTTCCTGTGAGATAAAAGGAAGAAGCTCCTATATTATGCTTATTTGAAAAATGGCTATGTGTGAAATTTAAATGCATAATGTGTACCATATACTTTAAAGATTCCTGTTAACCAATAGCATGCAAGCACAGACAGAAGTTAACAATATTCCCTAACCTCAGCTGTCAGTTCACTAAAATGTGCTATAAAAAGCAGAAAAGTATGGATGACTCAGCATAACCTGTCACCATGATTTGAAAAACAACTAGGAACTACCGAGAAAAGCAAGTACATGTTATTTAATTTCCAACGTTTAAATGTACTTAAGATACTTCTTCGTCTACAGATTTTTTATGGAGTATAAGTTTGTGAAGTTTTTAGGAAACCTCAAAATATTGTTACACTTTAAATATTTCATAAATTATTTAAATATATATAAAATTTATGCTTTAAATATATATAACACCAAATATTTAACACACTATTTTCAGTTATTTTAATATTTATTATTTTAATTTTGCATGTGAAAGGTTTGGAGAAATGTGTAAAGCTATGAGGGCTGAGCATAATGTGATATATGTATATACACACAATATTTTAGAAGAAAGATATTATGTTAGTGGTTAATGAACATAGCAATTTTTAAAGATCATTATGCAATCAGAACAATATTCATATCCTTCATAAACATTCAACTAGTAGAGTTTGCAGAAATCTACTTTAAATACCAGTAAATGAACCATAGATCAAAATGTTCAAAATGTATAGGACCTAGTATAATTTTCCACAGTACAGCACAATCATACAGTGAAATAGGAAAAAGGTTGATTTTTGAAATAAGAAACATCCATTTGTTAACTATTCATTATGAGCGTCTAGCTCTGTAAATTAGCATAAGCTTAAAGACCCATTACCTGGCAAAAATGGACTAGGTCTGAAAGGAATTGAGCCATGCAATTAAAAATGTTATTAACAATAAAACGCAAAGCTCAAAATGTGGATAATTAATTTATTAAGGTTATGAATAACATTTCTAATTAGATACAACAAAATTAACTGTCAAAGGGTATGTATAAATTAAAAGGCTGGTAAAGTGTTGATGAACTTTATTTTCTAATTTCAGTTTTAAAAATTAGATAATAATAGAGAATTCACAGTCTCTTAAGTAACTATAGATTGTAGTTTGTGGCCACCAATATATTGTAAGATTTGGGGAATCAATAAACTATTGTCAGTAAAATTAATTTGATGACAAAATGAAAGTCTCAGATGAGACCTAATGAATTATCAAGTCTTAGCTTCGAAAATATCTTAATTAGTATCGTCTGGATCAATTTCTTCAATGTATAAATTCAGAGAATATGGCCCAGAAAAGTTAAGAAATGGATCCAAAACTGTAAACTAGTAAGAAGTAGAGCTGTATCCAGAACTGTTTTCTAATGTACCAAGAGTCACTTCCTAGTAAACTTTACCATTAAACTTCTCCAGTTTTCCCAATCACATGAATTGTGAGTAAATAAATCGATTATATCATTCAACACACGTACTGCCTTCTACGTTCCAGGTGCAGGACAGACCAATGAGCAAAGCAAATACAGCACACTCCAGCCCAGGTGCACATGTACTTTAACAATAATAAGTGTTACTTCATCTTAATGCCCAGACTAGCTTATACTTTTCAGTGCCCCTGGAAGAGAAAGAAGTTGGATACAGAAAAATCCTAATATAAAGAGGCTACGCACATTGAAGAATAAGGATGCGTGTGTGTGTGTGTGTGTGTGTGTGTGTGTGTGTGTGTGTGTAAAGAGAGGCATACTCCAACACTATTGGAAGTTACCGTATTCATTTTGAGAAGAATGTGTTGCCTACAATCACTGGAGCAAGGGATTATGGGCACAGGTATATTCGGGTTAGGTTGTGTGCCAGTCCTGGATCTGTCACTGCCCAGTTCTGCCAGGTGTAGCCTTCCTTGCTGTTAGGAACAAAGCTACCTAGGCAAGATTTTAATTGTCCCTTTAGAATGAACAAATCTCCCAATGCTATTCATGCAATAGACGACCTGACAAAATCCCTCTTTTTTTCACTTCAAACAAAACAAAATAAAAACAAACATACCAAAAAAAAGCTGACTTTCTTAACAGAAAAATGCTAAAACAAAGGCTTCAGACACTCAGCAGAATAGAATATTTGTTTTGAAATGATTTTTTATAAAAATTAAGATCATTTGATATAATTTTGGTATTTTTCTTGACTATTTACTTTGACGAAATATAACAAACGTTCAATCTCCACTTGAGTTGGTATATATCTATATTTCTGTAGGAAATATTTGTTATATTCTCCTTTGTACATTACTCCCCCTTTATCTGCAGGGTATACATTCCAAGACCCCCCCCCCCAGGGGATACCTGAAACCATGGATAGTACTGAATCCTAAATATACTATATTTTCTCCTATATATACACAGCTATGGTAGTGTTTAATTTATAAATTACGCAGAGTAAGAGATTAAGAACAGTAACTGATAATAAAATAGAACAATTTTAACAATGTACTACAACGAAAGTTATGTGAATACCCCTCTCTCTCTCTTTCTGATAATGAAGACAGCTATTAAATGACTAATGTGTAAGTAGTGTATACATTATGGATATGCTGGACAAAGGGATTATTCACTTTCCAGGAAGGAGGAGGGGACAGTGCAAGACTTCATCATACTACTCAGAAAGGCACACAATTTAATACTTATCAATTGTTTATTTCTGGAGTTTTCCATTTAATATTTTCACACTGTGGTTGACCACAGGTAACTGAATCCAAGGAAAGCAAAACCGCAGATAAAAGGGAATGACCATATTAACTGGCCCACTGGAGGTATCTTTAGACCAAAAGGTAGTAAATTTGATTTTTACACTATTTTCTTGTATCCAGAATCATAGTTATGTCACTGGATAACTGACACTTCTTCCATTCAGAATCTGTAGTCTTTCCCATAGCCAAATTTGTTAGGAGATTGTTATCCATGATTATAACGATCAAAATTAACTGACCAACTTTCCTATGACAGGTTCCTTTGGGAAGGGTAAGTGTTGAAGCCAGAAAATAATTAGGCCCAAACAAAGTGTTTCTCATGTGATTAGTGAAAACCTGTCTCATATGGTCATTACGCAATATATTTATCACTCAAGAAATTATATTTATGCTATGTAAAAAAAATGAAAGAAAACATCTTTACTAGTTTATATTTTTACATTGCTGTAAATGTTGGAGACATTTATTTGAATGTGCTATCAGGGAATGTCATAAATCTACTCAGTGCATTTATTTGATTGATTGCATATCACGTATTCAAATAAACATGTACAACGTGATCACATATTCAGATAAACACACTGCATTCATTTAAATGTCTTCACATTCATTTAGATTGAACATTCAAATGCATTTAAATCAGTCTCAGAAGTGACTCACTGATGTATTGTTAAAAGGTGAACATGATGCTTGCTAATACTTGTCTGTCAGTTTTGCAAGCAGCCCGTTTACCAAAGGCGGTTATAAATGCAAAGGACCAAGCCTTTGCTAGAGGTAAGTTTGCAAGGAATGCAGAGCAACATATCAGTTATTTCCAAATAACCTAAAATAAACTTTATTAAACTTCCCACAAAGGATGCAAACTCTTGTAATACAAGAGTTAGGTTTTGAGAAAGCCTAGGCTTTATCCAGACATACCTAGTAGCAAGCTTAGGTAACAGTACATTGAAGTTTTCACCTACCTCACTTAATTCATGAGGTTTATGACTAAATTAATACCTTCCATAGCAACCCCCACACACATACTAAAAGAGTGGACTACAAAATAAAACAGACTAAAATAAAAAATGTAATGACATGCTTGATTTATTACTTTAGTTTTTAAAATCTTTGGGCATTTTCGAACAGGTTTTAATAACCCGATATTATGACAGATAGTGAGTTGCACTGAATTTTTTATAATATGAAAATTGTACTTGGAATCCTAATATATGGAGAAGAAAAAATATATAAACTATGTATTCTTATTCTAAAATAACCTCTGTTAAAGTACAATATTCAGGATTAACTTCTATTTTCTGTGTAGATTTTTTCGTGACTCTGATTAATGCGGTTTAGATGCAGTCATGTTCAACATTTTGAAAAGACTGTTCATTTGAAGGCTGTGGCCATGCTTCTTTCAATGTAGTAACTTCTAGTGAGGGGTTCTCTGTCTTCAGTGCAGGTGGTATCAAACCACAGTTTGACAAATGCAATTCTCATACACATCTCCTCTAACTCCCCAGGGAAAGATAACATTTTCATTTTAGGTGCTAGAGATATTAAGCATCAGCATTTAGCTAAACAGGATAAGGGAAGGCTATGAGATTCCAATGGCCGAGGTTGACAAGAAGCCCCATATGGGCATTTTTGTCATGATACCCCTTTCCTCTCCAAAGTTACACAAGTATATTAGGGATTTCAAGCGTCTCTTAGGTGGTCACCCAGTCTGTTACTGGGAATTAATCCTCTGGTACTGTGGTGTTTTCTGAAGCATTCTCTTGGCCCAGTCTTTACTCAGGCTAGTATGTGGATGATAGTAAATGATACCAGAAGGAGCCACAGTCCCTGTCCCCAGGTTAGCAGCAGCATACCCTTGCACAGTGCTCATTGATTGTTGGTACTCTTACCCTCACACTGCACTTTAGGGAACACTTTGTCCCGATTCCCACTAATTGGATCACACATATCCAATACCATTGGAGAAAAAAAAAGTTATTCTTCCTCCATCCAAGGTAATAAACCATAACTCTCCTCTATGAACCTAAATTATTACAATAACAGTTAACTTCCAACACCTTATTTTTCCTCTATGGGGTCTATGGATCCTGGGAGGTGGGGAGAAGTCTGACTCTCCCTTTAAGTGAGGTTCCCAGATTTAAGAAATACTAATATAGATGCCCAGTTAAATTTAGATTTCAGATAAAGATTGATTTTTTGTGTGTGTTTAAGTATATCCTATGCAATATTTTATAAATACTTACAAAAATGATTTGTTATTGATCTGAAATTCAAATTTGAGTATAATTGGACACCCTGTGTTTTATCTAGCAACTCTGCCTTTAGTGAAGACATGGAAGGAAATTACTTTTCTAATTACTTGTTGATAATTCTGCAGGATGGAGAGAGCAAAGGTGCAATTAATATTTCAACCACTCTTGTTGCTACAATTGATGAAATTGATTGTGCAAGTTGTCTCACTTTCCTCTTAGTTGTGGTGATTGTAAATGCCATTTTTACTCCAAGTTACTGATGCTCTAATGGATTGTTGTCTCAATATTTGCTGTAGTCTCCATTCAGATTTGTAAGGATTTCAATGCAAAAGGACAAACATGCTATTGTCACCTTTATTAGCCCTGCAGTTGTTACAGTTACATGGCAAAAGTGGGATAAACTGAAGCATGTGCTGGCACTTCTCCTTCTCATCTTCCTCCTTCGTTTTCTACTTTTCGTTTTCTTACTGTTGCTGTATCCATCATCATCATCATCATCATCATCATCATCATAGCTTTATTACACCACCTGAAAAAATGAAAACTAAACACAAAACAAGCAATAATCTTCTCTGGCACTGTATCTGCTGAAGATGAATTACTTGATATTTCTGCACCCATCAATGTAATACAGAGAGAACACTGAAAAACACACTTCTCCAAACAACAGTGGGGACCTCAATAGCCTGCCAGTAGGGTGCACTTTACACATCATGACAAGTATTCAAACATCACAGCCGATTCCTAAAGGAGTGACTTTCATAGCATTTAGGAACCTTTATAGCAATTTCACATTTCTGTGACATCCAAATATGTGAACATTTTTCTAGCAATTCATTTTTATTATATCATACAAAAATATTGGTTTCTGAGATGAGAAAAAAAAAAAAAGTGCTCCTGCAGATGGTTTGAGAAACACTAAAGTCTCAAAGCCAAGCATTGACCTATAACTTTGGGTTCTTCACAGCTTCTCACCCCAGCACTTCCTGTGGGAGAGTGAGGATAGTCAGGGAGGGATTGCTTTTAATATTTCTCAGTTGGCAGGGGAAACCCTCATGTTAAAATTATTTATCTTGTCTAGCTTGTCTGGTTGTGTATTTTTAATGGGAATGTGAATTGAGGGGCAGAATGAACATGCTTTCTGAAAGCAGAGGGTTAAATTTTCTTAGCATAGTGATTTAAGATGAACCAGCATGATGGAGATGGGTAATAGATAAGAGGAGAGGGGTGATATTAAAGGCAGAGACAATGGATGTGTTGTAGTAGTTCTTGAAATTTAAATTTCAACTGTTTGCAAATAGTCTTACTAAAAATACCTCTTCCACAATTGATAAAATGACTAAAAGGAAGAAATGCTATACAATGGGTATTGACAGAATGTGAGCATTCTTAAATCAGATTTGCATAGCTTTTCCCCCAAAGCTTATTGCAAAATTTATAGAGAAAATAGGTATTGCACATTTATTAATCAATACTAGAATGACTCTCAGAGAATAAAAATAACAATTATACCAAAGGTTAGCTTAGCAAAGAATCATCATAATATACAATACTTGCCATTTGGAACAATGTGTCACATACCTTCAGTTTGGTTTTAGTAGAATTCAGTGCAAATGAAGAAAAAACATATATATATATATATATATATATATATATATATATATATATATATATATATCTGTGTGTGTATATATATGTACATGTATATACATATATATGTATATATACGTATATATGTATATGTATATATGCATGTGCATATATATATAAATATATATGCATATATATATGCATATATATATATAATATATATATAAATGCATATATATATAAACTCCATGGTAACATATTAGCTACAGAATTTGCCTTTTGACACCAGGGAGGACTGAATGATAGTTAAAGACAGTTGCTGTAATGTGCACCAAAAAGTTTGTTTTAATTCTTTTTGTTCTTTTATTATTCCATTTTACATTAGAGAGGATACATTTTTCTTAGACACACTTTTCTTAAAGAGAATAATTAAAATCTGTAGGTGTTTAATTTTTCAGGGGAAATGCTTTTAATGCTACAGGGTCAGCTCAGAGGATTAGGTCAGTTAAATATTAAAGTATATAAACTACTGGAATTAAAGTTGAAAAAGCCCTATCAGTAGAATTGTTCATTAGGCACCCTTAGTCTAAATTAGAAAATAGAACAGGATCCTCAGAACTGAGACTGAAAGTAAATTCTTAAAAGCAAAACTCCTGTGCTTAGGAAAGAACAATTTTAAAAGAACATTCAGTCCTCTAATTCTTGACAAGTGTGGCTCATTTCCCTTGCTTTAGATGAATGCCTTACAGGTTACAAATGATTTTACTCCTCAGAGAATTTTCAAAATACATGTGGACCCCATTATACTATGATCCTCCTCCCCATTCCATTAAAATAAAAGAAGAAAAAGAATAACTGAAACCTCATACACAGAAAGTTATGATTAATTTTGAATGGTCTTTGTTAAAGCCTATTACACTAGCTGGTCAGTCCCAAGTGATAGGTAACTAACTGTTCAACTGGTTCTTTTTTTCCTCAGCAAGGCATATTTGCATGCAAGTCATTAATATTCAAGGACAGGCACATTGATAAGCAATCCTAAATCTCAATTTGCAAATCTCAATCTTAGATTTCCAGAGGACATGGAACAATTTACAAGACCTGTTTAGTGCTGGGTCACTAATTTTTTTAAATGAATGTGAAAATATGTATATATATATATATATATATATATATATATATATATACATACATATATATATATAAAATCTCCCATATATATTAATATGAATGTATATGCTCATATAAATTGAATTTTCAAAGAAAAAATTTAAAATCATATCATTTGAATGCAAATTTAACTTAAAACATCATTGTTATTTTAAAAGCTCAATCTGAAAATTATTGCATATTAATAAGTAAATATTATGCCAGAAATGGATTTTCTGATCTTGTTTTGAACCTTATTTCTGTTAAGCTTTGCACCTTCATAATCCCTTCTTTTCAATTCTGCTTGTTTTGCCAGGACTTTAGGAGCTTATGTCATCAAAATAAATAGCCCGTAGAATTGAATAAAAATGAATAAAAATTTGAGCCTGTTTAAAGGCAGACAATACTACATCATAGGAAGATGATTTAATACAATTTTCATGAAGAGAAATAATTTACCACGTTTGAAATTAGTTTGAGATGAGTCACTTAAAATCTAATCTAAATAAAAATCTTACTTATTTTTAGCAAAGACTTTAAAACACTACAAGTTCATCAGTTCAAGGGCTTCAGAACACACTCCAAAGAGCTTCCGATCCTTTTGACGGTTCCTGGTAGTGCAGTCTCTCTTGGTTATCCTGTAGATCCACTTTAGAGTGGAAGCAGCAGAAGAAAAATACTACTGTTAAAGGGGAAAAATCAGTTAGAAAATGACAGTACTCTGTAGGTTAAAAGCAGTCTGACATAGGCTAGGTAGGGATAAATGTTAAGGTTGCTTTCCAGTTTTTAGGAAAGTTCCAGAGCAGGGTCAAGAAATAGAAGTCACCCTATAATCCAACTTCATGAAAGGATGAGGTGTGTGGTGGTAAGGATTAGATGGTTCATAGAGTAAGGAAAGAGAAACAGCACTTGAAGGGGAAGATAGAATTAGGCAGGTTTAGATTCATAGCATAATTCATCCAATTAATGTGAAAGAAGTAATTAAAACAGAATTACTACAGCCTTGATACGTTTTCAAGTTTTCTATGTGATTTAAACACTGGGTCATTCTAGATGGAAACATGCTAAAGTTTTTGTCAAAACTGCTATGATTTCTTTTAATATGTAGACAGGTTTCTGCATGCTCATATTAAAGATCTATCTTGTTTAAAATAGAAAAACAAATGAACAAGAATGGAGAAAACACACACACACACACCAATTTGATCAATGCTGAACCAAAACTACAACAAGTTTCTATCAGATCATTTTTCTCTAAGAAAGGAATTATTTACTATTTACATTACCTTTTAAACCAGAATAGCCATCATGATTCTCAGCCAATTATGTTGGTCTTTTTTTTTTTTTTAACCTCTTCTCACTGCTATTGTCAAAAGTGGCTGTAATCTCATGCAGATGAGATATTGATCTGTTGCTGATGTTCACTGAGCAGCCAAAGGGGAATCACATTACCAGCTACAAACTCCATCAATCATAGTCTCCTTAATAACCACACTTAAACGATCTCACTTGGCATTAACTTACGTTACATGGCTGGCATCCAGACTTCAAAAAGGAAAAGGTTCATTTTGAAGAGTAGGTTTTAGGCCACTGTGGATGATTTAAATAAAAGGTCTCATGCATCGCTCAGAAAAATAGGGTTTATGAAATGAATTTAATCCAATTAATTTAGATCAAGTCTATGGAAATAGGGCAAAAGACTCTTGTGCTTGTTTATAGATATGGGATTATGTCCACAGCATACAAATTAAACACACACAAGTGAAGCTTGAAAGTGTGCATGAGACACGAAGGCGTGCATTTGTATTGAATCTTGCTTATTAAATGTGTCCTCCTTTCATCTCCCTTCCTCCCCCGCACCTTACATGCACACATTTAAAATGATACCACAACATAAAAACAGAAAGAAAACGGGAGACACAAAAAAGATACGGGAGTAATAAAGTAATAATGATAACTTAAAAACCTATCATTATTACTGCTGGAGGAACTAATGAACTATTATTTTAAGTGGCATGCCTCTATCATAGTATCAACTCAGCTGTTCCACTTCACTATTGGCAGCCAGGCAGAACAGGAAATCATATGGAAGATATAGTAAGCATAAAAAAAGGCATTTCCTTCTCACTACGTATTATCTCTGGCTCTTTCCTGGTCTAAAAATGCCACCAATTTGGAAATAAGTCCTGGAGGAGAAACTATTCCTCCTGCCCAAATCACACCTCTATACAACCTAGCTTCATTACTGCATTTGTGTCCTCCCAGAATACTTAGGTTGGGTTCAAGTCCCTATTCTCAAACTTCAATGGAATAGACTTCTTTGGATAGATGATTAAAATGCAGTCTTAGGCTCCTCTCCAACAGTTTCAGCAGATGCTAGTGAGGTAAGGCCAAGGATAGGGCATTTATAACAAAGTTTCAGGAGTTAGGGATGGTGATTTGTAGAAAATTATATAAGCAGTTGAGGTCAAGAATGAGAAGATTGTATTTTAGCTGTTCGTGTGGTTTGATTTATATCCAGAAGCTATTAAATCTTGATTGCTCCAGCAGCAGTTGGGAAGGGAATGTTATTGGATTTTCTTTGTGTAAAACCTTGTGTGATAATGATAGCAACTCAGTAAAAACTAAGACTAAAACCAATAAAAAGTATGAATCAATGAACAAAAAATAAACAAATTGCTAATTCTAAACAAAACCACCCCTTTTTATGTATGTGTGTGGGAAGTATGTGGTGGCGGATGCATCTGGCCAAGTCAAATGATAAGCGAAGCAGAATTTTGTGTATCCAATCACCCCTCTTCCAAAACACATACAACAAAACGTATACATATAGAGTTTGTGGATATATACATACATATATATATATATATATATATATATATATATATATATTAACAAGCACAACAGATAAACAAATGTGAATTAAAACTAGATATCCCAAAAAGCATTCCATAGAACATCAATCCACAAGAAGTCCAATAATTAAAGTTCGTGTGTTCAAATTAGTGTAGGAAATGTTACGTTCTAATCCCCATGTACATCAGTAGTTTGAAGACCGATAAATATTTATTTAATACAGATTTCCTAAACTTATTTACCCTATGTTAAATATCACAAGAAAGTGTTGCTCTGGGGAACAAAACCGTAAGACGTGTTTTTTTCCTAACTTATACTCATAGATACTCATTTTGAAATTTTGATTTAAAAACTGTTTCTTTAGGAGAAAAAGAAAAACAGACAATAGTTTCTTATATAAAACAGTCTGCCATTGAAATTTACAAATTAGTAGAACATGTACTGATGAAATTATATAGATGGACATTAATTAAATATCATTTGTACAATAGAAAACTAGACTATTTCTAAGATTGTTATTCATCATATTAACATACAAACAAAAGGCTAATATCAAGTTGTGCAAAGTATTAAATGAAACCATAAAGAAGGCTTACACACATGTGTTTTCCCTCTTGCATTTGCTGGCTACATAATTCATTATAGAAAATCAGAAGAGAAAATTACCGCAGGGCATTTATAAATATTTGCTGTATCCAGGCTCTTTCTTTCTGCAAGAACCTCATTATTGCCATACTGTGCTCTGGCATATTTGGCCTCACCTGTTCCACCATGTGGATGATAATGTGCAATTTAATGTATTTTTACTCTAGTTGGCTATATGTCTTTCCTTGTATGTAATGTATACATATGCATATTGTGTGTACACAATATGTGTGTTTGTGTGTGTGTGTGTTTACTCTCTTTCTATAGCTATAAACATTGAAAAGCAGCATGTGTGAAATCCAAATCCCTGAAAATTGAATTCTACTTGCTGACACTGTTTCCCACATGGAAAACTCCTCCTCCCTTTCTATTTGAATCCTACTAATCCTTCAGAGACATCATCAATTCTATTCAAGTCTACAAAGCTTTCCTTAAGAATGCATTAATCCCTAAACTCCATCCAATTTTCCTAGCCACATTGGTACTTGATTATATTAAAACTGTTATTTTTATTTGTTTAAATGTGGACTTAAAGATTATTCATTTTTAAAGACAATATTGAATACTTTCCTTAATGCACTTAATATTTACTTTGTTACATAAAATGTATTTGCTCTATAGACAACTTTGCCCACTTATAATTCAGCATCATGTATTTAGTGAATGCAAATTAAACTGATTATGTGGAGTATAATAAACTTCATAGGCTAGTATTTGTATAACCTGGTGTTTAAGAGCATAGATTCTAAAATCAGACTTTTGGGTGCCCACACCACATATTGTAGCTGCAGGATCTCAGGCCAGTCATTAAACTTCTCTGTGCTTTAATTTTTCTCATCTCAAAAATCAGATAATAACTGTGTAGAGAACATATAAATGAACACAGGAAACAGTAAAATAACTAGAATATATCATGGGCTTAATAAATGTTAGCTCTTGATATAGGTTAGACTTCTGGGGAAATACACCGTACTGGAAATGTTGGGCCATGATGTGTTTTTAACCGTGGTCTCAACTACATAGGGAGCTCTGAAGCTGGGATGGCTTTCAGAGTTGTTCCCTGGCAGATAGGAGACTGTGCCTTTATATTCCTGCATCAGCTACTTATTAGACTTCAGGCTGCCCTGGGAAGGGGACATGAGTTTGGATTAGGCAACTTTTTTCTTGCTTATGATGGAGGGAGGGCTCCAGGGTGGTTGCAGGGCCAGCAGAATTCTCAGGAGCTGGATAAATATGTCTTTTAGCCTTCAAGTGGAATTGGGAAAGGGGCAGGAGAAGGTAGGGGGTGCTTCGTAAGTGTTCACTTCACCTCCTATTGTTCTTGCTGTTGCTGTTTAAATAAAAATAAACCATGTTGTAACCAGCTTTCTAAATGTAAATTCTATAAAGATTTTAGAGGCAACTATGAACAGTAAGAACACAAAAGAGTGCCAATTTCCCTTTCCCATTTTTATACTGCTTCCATTTAGTACTGATTTGCTCTGCTTGTTCCTTCTACAAATGTTTTGGGTGTGTAAGAAATCAGACGTATTTTATTTTAGAGTATCGTTTCAGCATATTTACTCAGCATGGAGCTTTTGTTTCAGGTATCATTTAGAATCACTTTCCAGTGATCATAAAAATTATAGTTTTGGAAACTATTTCTGAAGCATTTGTATATTTTTATATGAAGAAATGGCCATAATTTCCATGAGACCAAAGTCAACATTGTCACTGCAAATAAGTTGACCTTTTGTCCAAATACATTCAGTAAGCTTATTAATAAAAAATTACCAATTAAATATAAGAATAAAATAATTTAAAATGCTCTACTTAAAAATATTATGCAATTATGTAATTATTTTATGTTTTGAAAAGCTAAGATAAAATGCCCTAGAAAATATTTTAAAGTGTAGGTAAGTGAAAGTTGCATCAGGATTTTATTGGTTATATTCATGATTGTATGGAATAGCTCATGATATTTAGTATTCCAGTTGATAGCTGCTGTTCATATCAGGTAAAAAACAAACAGAGAGAGAGAGAGAGAGAGAGAGAGAGAGAGAGAGAGAGAGAGAGAGAGAGAGAGAGAGAGAATTTTTCTGTGCTATTTAAAAAGGCAAGTTTTTCTTGTTTCCTTTTTAATTGTTTTTGATCCTAGGCATTGCCTTAAAAAAATTGTATTCACACATACACACGTCTACACATACATACATGCAAACGTTTGCATACAAACATAGAAAAAAGTAGTTATTTAAATAAAAAAGGGAGAGTCAAAACTTCATTTTGTTTAATTCTGTTCAATATTTTAAAATATTTTCATTGTCAATGAGTGGATCAGACTAGTTCTGTTCCTTTTGTACATACAGAAACAACTTTATATACATGACAAATGCACTAAGGACAGAAGACATTTTCTGAATAATCCAGGTCCCTCTACCCCCCCACTCCCCAAAAAATAAGTCATGCTGAAAATTTAGTCTTAGATAATTGAATATCTGTATAAAAATGCTGCCTTAAATGTGCTTAGAAAATAGTTTTTAGACACACATAGACCTCACATAAAATCTCAGTTCTGTCACTCCGTAGCTTGTGAACTTGAGAAAGTTATTTCTGTTGGCATTTATCACTTCATCTGTAAAATGGGGGCAATATCTAGTTTACTAATCTCACGAGGGTTATAAGAGGCTTTATGATGTCTTTAAAGAGCTTGGAACATTTTCTGTTATAAAAATTGTAAATAGTAAAGGATTGGTAGCTTCTATTTTGTGCATTTTGACACAGAAACTTTTTTTAATTTATTTTTTTATAATTAAAGTTTATTGAGGTGACAATTGTTAGTAAAGTTACATAGATTTCAGGTATACAATTCTGTATTACATTACCTATAAATCACATTGTGTGTTCACCACCCAGAGTCAGTTCTCCTTCCATCACCATATGTTTGATCCCCTTTACCTTCATCTACCACACCCCTGCCCCCTTACCCTCTGGTGACCACTAAACTATTGTCTGTGTTTATTTGTTTTGTTTCTCATTTGCTTGTCTTATTCTTTTGTTGTTTTTGGTTTATACACCACATATCAGTGAAATCATATGGTTCTCTGCTTTTTCTGTCTGACTTACTTTGCTTAGCATTAGAATCTCAAAATCCATCCATGTTGTCACAAATGGTCCTATTTCATCTTTTCTTACTGCCGGATAGTATTCCATTGTGTATATATACCACAACTTCTTTATCCATTCATCTATCGAAGGACATTTTGGTTGTTTCCATGTCTTGGCCATCGTAAACAAAGCTGCAATGAACATTGGAGCACACTGGTCTTTGTGGATAAATGTTTTCAGATTTTTTGGGTAATACAACTTTAACTCATGCAGCTTTGTGTTGTCTCTGTGTTAGAAATCATGTTAAGATTCAATTATGTTGTGTAAACATGTTTATTCTTAGAATTTGTACACAGGAACAGAGGATGGAAGGATAAAATTTTGTGTGATAGGAATTGTGCTCTTTATCTTTCTCATTTAAATGTGATGCTGGGCTGAAATACTGAAGTGTAGCCAAAAGAGCCCATTAGATTATAAATATAAACGTATATAAATATCGGATGCACAGTCATAGGCATTATCATCAAATGTATAATTATATAAGTACGTTAAGACAAGTTTATTGTTACATTTTGAAATACATGAATGACATGCAATCGTGTTGCTTAAATACAAACACATTTTGTGGGAAAAGAGCATTCTGTAGAATAACAGATAATTTAATCCAGCTCACCTAGGTGAACTCCATGTTTTATCTCCCATGAAACCATCAAATCAAACAACTTTTTATGCTATAAACTAAAACCATTTTGAACTCTATAAAGTTGAATAGCCTGTTCTGTTTTCTAAAAAAAATTTGCATATCTACACAATAGTCCCTTTCTTATTCAGTGTTTTGATTTCGAATAATGAGGTTGTCCAGTCATCATTATTTATATTTTGTATTTCAAATATCTTCATGTCATATAACAGATATAGTCAGGTATTGTTTGAATTCATCTTTACCCCTTTCTTTCACTGGTGAACATTTTAAGTAATATTTTCTACAACCGTGTGCAGCAGGAAGCTTAATAGAGATGCTGTTTCCATAACAACAAATAGGATTTGAGCAAAAACACAATGCTCAGTGGCTACTGTTCCTCACAGTAGGTAAAAGCAGTTATTCAAAATTACCAGCAGCATGGCATTGAAAAAAGTAAATTAAAGCAAGGGGTGCTCAGAGTTCTGTTCCATATTTAGTAGATGCTTAAGTCATAAATGCTTGAGGGGGCAGCTGTAGTCTCCACTCTAAGCAGTATTTTCCCTCATTATCATGACCTAAAACAAAGAGTAGGCATGGACATGCATTTTTGCGGATATTATGAGTTTTGTGAGTCTAGGAAGCACCAAAAATGGCAAGGTAGAATACCTTTTATTTTGGCTAACTGCTCATATTAGATAGTGTTTTATGTATAATTTCTAAACCTTATAGTTACAGATGTTTACCATTTTCCAAAACTACACTTTACTTAATTTTGTTTTTTAATTTATTTAAAACCTAATATGTATCTATTAAACTGAAAAATTTCCTGAGGAAATTCCGTTGTAGAGTAAGGGAAGAAACATCATCTGAAAGACTACATTGTTTTCATCGACTACTTCAAAAATCGTCTTCCTACCTCTTGATTCCATATCTTGGCTCCTATGATTGACCTTTATTTGAAATGTACACACTTTGAGTCTTTATAGATCCATTTACCTAGATTAAAAAAATAATAATAAGGTTCGTCTTTTAAATGTAGAGGACTATTAGAATTAAATTAAAATACAATTTAAAGGTACAATATAGTAAAAATAACTAGAACAGATTTTTTTTTGTTTTTTACAATATCAAATTCACAAAATGTGTGGGAAAGAGCTTGATGTATAGTTAATTGAAACACAACCCCATTAAGGAGTCTTTTTTACCATTTCTGAGGAGTGGGGATTCAGCCCTATGAATAATTTCAGGAAATCAATTTATTGCTCCTCAGTGTGCCTTTCCACTTGCAGATAGCTCTAATTGGCAGTTCTTCTTACTCTCAGTAAAGTAGCTAATAAACCAAAATCTTCCTATTTATATTATCTATTCACTATTGCACGATGAATCTTTTTAGTCCATGCTTTGTCTCTCGTTCTGTTTAGTTACGGAAGCTTGAGGTAGCAACTGCCTCCATGCAGAGGGCTATGTGTAATTTATAAAGTGAGCCACACGTTGTTCAGTCCAATATCCCCTCTCTCCTCATAAATTTCACACTATTTATTTTTGAGCCTCGATAATAAACATGGTTTTATTTGTATTATATTTTGAAGGGTGATGTTTGCTCTCTCTTCTTCAGTAAACTAATTTCCTTTAAATATAGATCGGGATCTTTTCATCTTTGTATCCCGACAGCAACTTGCTTATAGAACATCTTGCTTATAGAAAGTATTTAGTGACTGACTGTTTAATGCAATGGGTAGAAAATGATGAGGCATAATGATCAAAAATCAAGGTGAGCAGAGAAACGGCTCAACTCTAATCCCACCGCAGTAGACAGAATTCTAAAGTCCCTGTGATTTCTATCCCCTGGTATCCACACTTCTACATAATTTCCTTTCTTTGATTGTAGGCAGAATCCGTGACTTGCTCCTAACCGATAGAATATGGCAAAGGTAAAGGGATGTTGCAGATGCAGTGAAATTATCTAATATGTTGACTTTGAGCTAATGAAAAAGATTACCCTGGATCAGCCTAGTCTAATGAGGTGAATCCTTTAAAACAGGATCCAGACCTTCTCTGAAGAAAGAGACTCAAAGCAGCAGAAATATTCTCTTGCTGGCCTTGAAGAGGCAAACAGCTATGATGTGGACTACCCATGGACAAAGCCACATGTCAGAGCGCTACACGCAGCCTGTAGAAACTGAGGGCCTCAGTCCTATAGCTGCCAGGAACTGAATTCTGCTCAAAACCATGTAAGTGCAAATGAGGACTCCACACTTCAGCAAGGACCAAACCCAGCCAAACCCAGACTTCTGACCGATAGAATCAGGGAGAGAAAGAATGGGTCTTCTTTTAACCGCTGAGCTTGTGGTAATCTGTCCTGCAGCAAGGGAAAAAACAATATAACCATTGAGGAAGCTGTGACTATGCTGTAGGGTTACCCTATGAACAGTCAGAATTTTATGCCACCACGTATATAGACACTTACTAGTCAGGTTCCAGCATATCTCTCCCTCTCTTATTCTACTTTCATGTGCTTAGCAGTTGCAAAGTTGCAAGTTATAAAATTGGATTGAATTGATTAACAACTATAAAACACTTTGAAAAAACAATAAGTCATTATAAAATGTAAGGAGGGGGTTGCATTTTCACATTACCATCAACTCCTATGATTCATTTCGAACTACACTATTAGTGAAAATAAATGTAATCGTTTCTCCCCTCCTCTTTTTCTACTTGAGAGTATACATTTATCCAAAATATATTTGTTAGATAAATGATATATGTGTAAAAATGTTCTAGATTAATTGGTAGTCAAAATGTGTTTAAAGAAGTGTTAGGAAACAATTTAATGAAACATTATACAATATTATAAGAGGGTATAACTATCCAAATAATGGCATCCAATCTGAAAATCCCTCCATAATCAAGATCAAATCAATCATTGTGACATGTATGACATCTAAGACTTCATTCTAGTCAATTATACTTTTTGGGGAAATGATAATTTTATTTCTATATCTACAATCACAAGGCACCTTTTGTGTAGCTTGTAACTATATAACCATGACAAATGATGCTATTAGCAAAAATTTTGATAACCTAGAGCTTTTGTAGTAATCAGTTTAGAATTTGAAAATATGGTTTAAATGAAAGATACAAATTAAAGGGAAAATTCAATCACTGTCGATTTGAATACATAGTGCTAAAATCTGCATGTTAAAAAATGTATTTGATGTGTCTATTTTCACTCCCTTTTCAAGTGTGGACATTATTTATACCAATTTTTTCACACATGGGCTATTCACAGAATGTTGTGAAAAAGTTAGGAGGAACAATACCATAGCTCAAATAAGTTCACAAAATCAAAATAAAGTTGGAAATTCTCAAATTAGAGGCTAATCTCTGATGAAAATTTTGATTGATCATTTCTATTATTCACTCACTAGGAGGAGATACACACTTTCCTCCAAATCAAGGAACATTGTGGTATCCAATAGATGTCATCACCACGAACTTTCTTTGCCTTGTTTAGGAAGCAAACAACTGTATATTCAAGCAGTATTACAGTGTGCATACCCCTGAAAACAAACTCAGTATAGAGGTTTCATAATTGCACCCAAGCAGATAATTAGATAATTAGAGCTATTAAAAGTTGACAAAGTACCAAGCCTGGATGAATTATCTCCTATTTCTAGGCAAAGCAACAGAAAATAAGACCTCCAGTGAATCTGTTCAATAGCCAAGTGAGGAAGAAAGTTGTGCCCAGAGGACAAATGGTGGGAGGTTCAACTTCTCTATTCTCATCCCTAGGATTCAAGAAGGGATCAAGAGAGGATTTGCTGGAGATGTGAAAATATATCATTTTCACAGAACTATACTGAGCACATTAATAAAGTGAAATTAACTTTGCAAAATATGTACTTGTCTAAAAACATGAGATGAAAATAAAACAATGAAACTAATGATTTAATTTTTGAAAAGCAGCTGATGTCTTGGCTCACATCAAACATACGTCTGAAACAAGCTAAGAAGCATGGCAAGGAAAATAGGTTATTAAGAAGATTTCGTTTTAAATATGTCAGAAACACAACAGATTAAGATGAATTTTGCAAGAAAATAATGCATACTGGTAAGATGGACAAACATAGTAGCCCCTGACTCCCTGATCTACTTGTTATATTCACAGTGATTATACATGACTTAAAATTATTCCAGTTTTCCAAACTTAAAATTGTAATTGCCAAGACTGATGAAAGAGAATATTGGGATACTGCTTTGGATTCTGTCGAAAAGTATTTAGGAGTTGACAGATGGTACATACAATTGGAGGTTGAAAAAGGTAAGAAGGTAATGAGACTGGGGACCAACAACAATTGGAGTGTCTTAAGCCTCAAACACAGCATAATTGTGGCTGTGGAGTAGGCAAAACAATTGAATTTAATGTATTCATGTATGTCAGATGTATGAGAAACAAAACCTGGAGGTGTAGATAGAGATGAAAGCATAAGTCAAATGACTGCAGAACACTCTACTCATTCAGTCACTAGAAAATTCAGGTAACAAATATTTATTCATGTAAAATGAATGAAAGTGTGTCCTTAATGACTTTGTATACATGACATTAACAAACATCATCACCTATTGAACAATAGGAAGTGGAAATCACCAACCATTGGACTCTATTTGAACAAGATTAGAGGAGATAAAATAATAACTAATAATAATGTTTGGGTGATATGATGAAGGGTAAATTTGTCTGAATATAGATGGAGGAGGTCTTTTGAAGGACTAAAGGAAGTATAAATAAGATTTATTAATTAATTGATACCGAGGAACTATCAAAGGAATATAATAACTTCTAAGAACGTATTTGGAAGCAGTATTGACAGTGAGGAAACTATAAGTAGAGGAGGATGACATAACCTGATTTTAACTGATTAACATTTCATTTGTTGGTAAGTCATTTACAGTAAAAGAATCATTTATCTCTGAGCTTCTTAAGAATGGAGAACATATCTAGTTTATCTTGGTATCACCAAAAGTACATATAAAAAAGCATGGCATACATCAGGCATCAATACATACGGAAAAAAAATAGGGTGATGTCATCAAAATGGCAGCATGAGGTCAGCCTCTTGAAATCTCCCCTGGAATTTACAACAAATTGAACAATTATAACTCCACAAAGGACTCCCTGTGCAGCAGACAGGCAAGACTAAGAGGCAAACTACTGAAATCACCTAAAGGTGGGCAAATTGTGCTAGTGGGGAAGGAGGAAAGGGAGAAGTGCTGAGACGGGACCCTGCAGGCGCAGGGTACAGACCAAGCTCCCTGCACCCTGGAACTATCACAGATGAGAGAGAGGGAAGAACTCAGACTGCTATGGCTCCATTGATGGCCCACAGGGCTGAGAGGACAGCATAACATAGCTGAACCCAATGCTCACTGCAGAGACCCTGGAGCAAAAACTAAAGGAAGAAGGCTGAAAACAGTGGTTTAAGCCCTTGCTGCCAAGCAGAGAATGGAAGTCTTAGGCACTGAGCCTAGCCGCTACCTCCCTACCGTCCCAGAGCTCACCCCGCCCCCACCTGCCCAGTACTAGAAGTGGAACAGTGTCAGATAAAAAGAACAGAATATTTGCAATTCTGAGAACTGTGGTCCACAGACATGTACTTGCAGTCCAACTAGTTCTTGCAAAGGGAAGGGAGCTGTGGAAGCAGGACTGGCTGTGGTGGTGATCGCCTCCATTAAGCTGGGCCATCTCTCACAATCCAACCCTCCCCTGATCCCACCTATCTGGGCGGATCCCTGCAAGAGTAAACAAAGCTGCTGAAACACGCAGGCTCTGAATCTGGTTCAGGAAGAGCTTTGGAACTTCAGAAGCTCTCAGCATCCCCACATGGAGGTGGCACTGTATGACCCAGGCAAACTGTTCACAAAGGAGACCCCACCTTCTAGGCAATCCCCACACTGAGTGAGATGCCAGAATAGTGCAGAGCAAACATAACACTACAGTGTGAGAGAATAAAAGGATGCAGTGAGAGAGAAAATAAAACATGCTACTATCACCCACTTGGAAACAAAAGAAAGAACTCTTTCCATCAACCCGTTGCAGAACCCACTACTGTAGATGTCTAGGAAGAGAAATGATAAATCATTAATTGCCATGAATAACCAAGGCAACAAAAAAGCTCAGAAAGAAAATGAAAAGTCTCCAGAAAATGAACTTAAAGATATGGAAATATATGACTTACATGACAGAGAATTCAAGATTGTAGTTCTCAAAAAACTCAACGAGATGCAAGAAAACACAGACAGACAATTTAATGAACTCAGAAATACAATCAAAGAACAAAATGAACATTTTACTAAAGAGATTGACATTTTTTAAAAAAAGAACCAAATAGAATTTCTGGAGATTAAGAACTCAATAAAAGAAATGAAGAATGAAATGGCCAGCTTAGGTAGTAGAGTTGACTAGGTGGAGGAAAGAATCAGCAACATTGAAGATAGAAATCTGGAAATGACACAGATGGAAGAAGAAAGAGACTTGAGACTTAAAAGCAAGGAAAGAACTCTACAAGAACTTTCTGACTCCATCGGAAAAAGCAGTATAAGAATAATGAACATACTAAAAGGAGTAGAAAGAGAGAAGGGAACAGAGAGTATATTCAAATAAATAGTCAATGAGAACTCCCCAAACCTGTGGAAAGAACTGGATCCTTGAATCCAAGATGCAAATAAAACACCTAATTACCTCAACCCCAACAGGTCTTCTCCAAGGCATATTGTATTGAAGCTGTCAAAAATCAACGACAAAGAAAGAATCCTCAAGGCAGTCAGGGAAAAGAAGACAGTAACCTACAATGGAAAGCCCCTTAGAATATCATCAGATTTTTCAGCAGAAACGCTACAAGCCAGGAGGGAGTAGAACCAAATATTCAAACTATTGAAAGAGAGAAATTATGAGCCAAGAATAATATATCCATCAAAGATGTCCTCTAGATAGGAAGGAGGAATAAAGACCTTTCCACAAGTACAGAAGATGAGGGAATTTTCTAACACATGACCTGCACTACAAGAAATATTGAAGGAGACTATTTGACCAGCATCAGTAGGGATAATTTGTGGCAACCAAAACACAAAATTGGGGAGAGTAAAGCCTGACTGGGAATGGGAATGGAGAAAGCAAGCATGCTGAAGAAAATGGAATACTCTAAATATCAAACTTTGTTTTACATAAACTTAATAGTGACCATTCAAAAAAAATCTAGAACTGAAATACATAACGTAATAGAAGAAGAAACAGAGGGGAATATCATAGAATACCACCACACAGAAATAATACACATCAACAAAAAGGCAACGAAACAATGGAGACACAGTCTTCACAGAAAATTAAAGATAGATTGATAGGAAATCCTCACCTATCAATAATCACCCTAAATGTAAATGGACTGAACTCACCAATGAACAGTCACAGATTAGCAGATTGGATCAGAAAACTAAACCCAACCATATGCTGTCTCCAAGAGACACATCTCAGCTACGAGGACAAGCATAGACTTAAAATGAAAGGGTGGAAATTGACATGCCAAGCAAATGGTATCCAAAGAAAATCAGGTATAGTCATATTAATATCAGATGAAACAGACTTCAGGATAAAAAAAGTAACATGAGACAAAGATGGACATTTCATAATGGTAAAGGGGACGATAAAACAAGAAGACGTAACAGCCATCAATATGTATGGCCCAATCAGGGAGCACCAAAACATACCAAGCAACTACTAACAGAACTAAAGGCAGAAATTAACCAAAACACAATTTAGTTAGGGGCCTAAATACAGTAGGAGGCATTGGCAGCTACGGATAGATCATCCAAACAGAAAATAAATAAAGAAATAGCAGCCCTAAATGGCACATTAGATGAAATGGACATAATTGATATTTACAGAACACTTCATCCTAAAGCATCAGACTATACATTTTTTTTTCTTGTGTACATGGAACATTCTCAAGAATAGACCATATATTGGGACATAAAACTAGCATCAGAAAATTTGAGAATATTGAAATCAGACCAAGCATATTCTCTGATCACAAGAGTTTGAAATTGAATACCAACTGCAAAAAGAAAGCAGGAAAAAACACAAATGCGTGGAGATTAAACAACATACTTTTAAAGAATGACGGGGTCAAAGAAGAAATAAAAGGAGAAATCAAAAGATACATAGAAACAAATGAGAATGAAAATACATCCTACCAAAATGTTTGGGATGCAGTGAAAGCAGTTTTAAGAGGGAAATTTATATCATTACAGGCCTATCTGAAGAAACAAGAAAAATCACAAATAACCTCACATTACACCTTAAAGAACTTGAAAAAGAAGAAAAAATGAAACCCAAGGTCAGCAGAAAAAAGGAAATAATGAAAATCAGAGAAGAACTAAATGAAATACAAAATAAAAAGACAACAGAAAAAATTAATGTGACAAAGAGCTGGTTCTTTGAAAAGATTAATAAAATTGACAAACCCTTGGCTAGACTCACTAAGATAAAAAGAGAAAAGACAATAATAAACAAAATCAGCAATGAAAGAAGGGAAGTTATCACAGATACCACAAAAATACAAAGAATCATCCAAGAATACTAGGAGGACTTTATGCCACCAAATTCAATAACCTAGAAGAAATGGACAAGTTCTTAGAAACATATAGCCTTCCAAGGCTGAACCATGAAGAACTGGAAAATCTAAACAGACCGATCACCAGTAACGAAATTGAATCATTCACACAAAACCTGCCCAAAAGCAAAAGTCTGAGACCAGATGGCTTCACTAGTGAATTCTACCAAACCTTCAAAGAGGATCTAATACGTGTTCTAGTTAAACTCTTCCAAAAAATTCAAAAAGAGACAATACTCCCTAACACATTTTATGAGACCAACATTACCCTGATACCAAAACCTGGTAAGGATAACACAAAAAAAGAAAACTACAGACCAATATCTCTGATGAGTATCAATGCAAAACTCTGAAACAAAATTCTCGAATGCAACAATACATTAAATGCAACAATCGAATGCAACAATACATTAAAAGGATTGTTCATCACGATCAAGTGGGGTTCATCTCAGGGACACAACGATGGTTCAACATACACAAATCCAGCAATGATATGATTATATCAGTTGATTCAGAAAAGTGTTAAATAGATACATCTATTTATGATTAAAACCCTTAATAAAATAGGTATAGAAGGAAAATACCTTAACATAATAAAGGCCATATATGACAAACCTCAGCTAATATCATAATTAATGGTGAAAAACTGAAGCCCTTTACTCTACGTTCAGGAACACGACAGGGCTGTCCCCTGTCACCTCTGCTTTTCAACATAGTGTTGGAAGTCCTCGCCAGAGCAATCAGGCAAGACAAAGAAATAAAAGGCATCCAAATTGGGAATAAAGAAGTTAAATTGTTACTCTTTGCAGATGACATGATGCTATATATAGAAAACCCTAAAGACTCCACCAAAAAGCTATTAGAAATAACGCTTCTCGGCCTTTGGCTAAGATCAAGTGTAAAAAGCTGTTAGGAAAAAAAAAAAAGAATACAGTACAGTTGCTGGCTACAAAATCAACGTACAAAAGTCCATTGTATTCCTATATACTAACAATGAAATCTCAAAAAAAGAAATAAAAAGAACAATTCCTTTTGCAATTGCAATGAAACAAATAAAATACCTAGGAATGAACTTAACCAAGGATGTGAAAGACCAATATGCTGAAAACTATAAGACATTTTTAAAAGAAATTGAAGAAGACACAAATAAACGGAAAGACATTCCGTGCTCATGGATTGGAAGAATCAAAATAGTTAAAATGGTTGTATTACGCCAAGCCATATACAGATTTAATTCAATCCCCATCAAAATCCCAATACACTTTTTAAAGAAATATAACAAAAAATCATCAGATTTGTATGCAACCAGAAAAGACACGAATAGCCAAAGCAATCCTAAGAAAAAAGAGCATTGCTGGAGGTATCACACTTCCTGACTTTAGCTTGTACTACAGGGCTACAATAATCAAAACAGCATGGTATTGGTAGAAAAACAGACAGATAGACCAATGGAATAGAATTGAAAACCCAGAAATAAAACCACATAAAAATGGACAGGTAATTTTTGACTAAAAGGCAAAAAAACATGCAATGGAGAAAAGACAGCCTCTTCAATAAATGGTGCTAGCAGAATTGGAAAGCCAAGGGCAAAAGAAGGAAACTGAACTGCTGTCTGTCATCATGTACTACAATTAATTTAAAATAGACCAAAGACTTAAGCATGAGACCTGAAACAATAAACTGCACAGAAGAAAACATAACTTATGGACCTTTGGTTCAAAGTGCATTTTATGAATTTGACTCCAAAGGCAAGGGAAGAAAAAGCTAAAATAAATGAATGGGACTATATCAAACTTAAGAGCTTCTGACATCAAAAGAAAACATCAACAAAATAAAAAGGCAACCAACTGAATAGGAAAATATATTTTCAAACAGCGCCTCCGATAAGGGGCTAATATCCAAAATATACAAGGAACTCATACAAATCAAGAACAAAAAAACAAACATTCCAATTGAAAAATGGGCAGAGGACCTGAAGAGGCATTTCTCCAAAGAGGATATACAAATGGCAAAAAGACATGTGAAAAAATGCTCAACATCACTAATCATCAGAGAAATGTAAATAAAAACAACAATGAGATATCACCTCACCCCAGTCAGAATGGCTATCATCAACAAGACAAATAGAAATAAGTGTTGGAGAGGCTGTGGAGAAAAAGGAACCCTCATACACTGTTGGTGGGAATGCAGACTGGTGCAGCCTCTATGGAAGGCAGTGTGGAGGTTTCTCAAAAAATTATTAATAGAATTACCATAAGACCCAGCAATCCCTCTCTTGGGTATCTACCCAAAAATTCTGAAAACATTTATCCGTAAAGACAAGTGTGCTCCAGTGTTCATTGCAGCATTCATTATGGTGGCCAAGACATGGAAACAACCAAATGTCCTTCGATAAATGAATGCATAAAGAAGTTGTGGTATATATACACAATGGAATACTATTTGGCAGTAAGAAAAGATGAAATAGGACCATTTGTGACAACATAGATGGCTCTTGATATTATAATGCTAAGAGAAATAAGTCAGATAGAAAAAGCAGAGAACCATGTGATTTCACTGATATGTGGTATATAAACCGAAAACAAAAAAAGAACAAGACAAACAAATGAGAAACAATAATACATAAACACAGACAATAGTTTAATGATTACCAGAAGGTAAAGGGGGGGGGGGCATAGGGGTGGTAGATTAGGGTAAAGGGGATCAAATATAAAGTGATGGAAGGAGAGCTGACTCTGGGTGTGAACACACAATCTGTTTTATAGATGATGTAATACACAATTGGATACCTGAAATCTATGTAACTTTACCAACAATTTTCACTCCAATAAACTTTAATTAAAAATAAATAAATAAATATTATAATTAAATAAATATAGTAAACTCAAATTATATGAAGAGATTTTTTTAAACTGAGAAATCTCCTTTAATTTCATTTTGCCAGAGCAAAACTACTTCAACAATTTAATATGCAGGTTTTCCAATATTTTTCCCCAGGGTCATGTTTGAATCCATTATAATTTATCTTATTTAGTTATATTAACACATGATATTTTACTATATCAATACATAAAAATTTTCATTTTATTTTTATTAACTGACTTGTATTCAACTTCATGTATAGCTCTCGTTGGGTATTTATTTTGTTTTTCAATTTTCGTTATAATAAACAGTAAAACAACAAACATTATATATAATTTTATATGCACATCTCTTTTTCACTTGTCTTATTTTGAGAATTTTCTTAAGATAAATTCTTAAAAATATCTCCCAACCTGTCAGTCTTTTCTGACCTACCATTATTTCTGAACCCAGCAGCCAGCCAGAGTAATCCCTTAAAAAAAGATCAGATTGCATCTGTCCTCTGAACAAAACTCTCCATTCATTCTTCATTTCACCCAGAGTAAAAGCCAAAATGTAGAACTTGTTCTTGGGTGAAGCATACACCCACCTCAAAGTTGTTGTTTGTAACATTGTCCCTTGTGATAGTTACAGATTTACATTTTCATTTCCTTCACATCTTTTCTCAAATACCCCCTTATTTAAGATGTCTTACCTGACTAGCAATATTCTCCTTACCTCGTTCTGTTTGTTTTCATGATTATTTTCAGGCAATCCTTCTAACATGTTATATTTCTATTAACTTTTTCTGGTCTGTCCTTCACAAAAATGCAAACTCTTCAAAGGCAGATAATGTATCTGTTTTGTTTACTGCCACATCCCTGCAAACACAAAGCAGAACCCACACAAGAATGAAAGAATGAACAAATGCATGGAATATAAGTTGCGATCAGCTCAGCAAGTTTACTGAATATCTTGTAAAAAAATTGGTAGAGGTAGTTACCTAAACACATTGGAAAAGTTTAGAGGTTTAAATTGTTTAAATAAATAATAACATGGCCAGTTGTTTCTTCAACTGTATCAGCAGGATGTCAATCATGGGCCAAGCCATGTGTTCGGCACCAGGCACCCCAAAACAAAAATGACTGGCACTGTCCTTGCCAGGATTTAAACTTTCACTTTCATGAAGGAGGATTCACTTGTGGTTTTAGATAGATCACTGGCAGGGGAAAAGGGTATCCTGGGGATTTGAGGGACTGGAAGTGGGGGCAACAGTCCAGAGCATTTTGTAACGGAAGTCTGCGTTAAAGCCATAGCACCAAGTTCGAAGGAGAAGGGGAACCAGGAGATCCTTTCTTCTATTTAACATCAGTTAGCAACTGAAGGTACATATTGTGAGTAAATGAGCTCATTATCTTGAACATGCCATCATGAAGAATATAGGGAACAATACTGATTCAGGCCCCTGACAGTTTAATTCCAGACTAATGAGTAAAATGTCAGTACCTTGTGGATTCCCTAAACTCCAACTGTAAGTAGATTAAACCAACAGACTCATACTCTGCTGGGCTTATGTGTCATTCACTGAGGAAATAGGTGGGTTATTTCAGAGCAGGTCCTGGCAGATGGTGGAGATAACTATGTGTTCTATCAGGATGACTTGCCTAAAGCCTATATTGACTTGATGTGGGACACGATAACCCAAGTTTGGGTTATCCATCCCGAAAGTCAGTTTCTTATGCATGTATGGATATCTTAATCCGCCATTTGCATCTTCCCCCTGTACTCTGATGTTTCTGTAATATATACTTTATAATCATCACATGCAACAATCTATATCCCCACTTCTGGTTTTAATAAAGTGAGGTACTAGCCTACATGTTCTCATTCTGTTGCCCATTTCCTTATTCCCACCCATTATGGAGAACCTAAAAGGGTGTTAAATTTCATTACTGAATTTAATGTGTTTAATATATAATGCAAGACAATAAGTGTGGGAGATTCATTCTCTCATGTCTCTCTTTCCACACTGGACAACTGTGATGTTTGCACTGATGCTGAGTAAGTGTGTCTGTGCTTAATACTCAAATTAATAATTAAATTAACCCTCAAGTTAGCTACTTAAGACCTAGACACAGGACCTTGGAAGAACTAGCAGAATAGTTGATTCTTATACCAAATATTCTTTTTATAATTTTATCAGTAAAAATAAGGTGAATTTTATATATATTTATATAAAATTACATATGTACATACATATATACATATATATGTATATGTATAAATATATGTATATATGTGCATATATATTTATATATGCATATATTTATACATATACATATATGTTTATATATATTACAAATATATCAGTGGGTATACACACACACACACACACACACACACACACACACGAGTTCGGACAATTAAGTTTGCAAACTCATCCTAGAAAAAGTTCTACATACATCATTTGCTGACTATCACTATGGTCACCTTTAAAGTACTCCCCTTGGGAAGCTATGCCCTGACGCCAGCACCTAGTCCATCCTTCAAAGCAATTTTGGAACTTTTTTTTTTTTTGGAATAGCCATCAGGTCTGTCATTGTGTCACTCTTGATGCCGTGAATGTCATCAAAATGTCTTCCTTTCAATATTTATTTTATCTTCAGGTAAAGAAAGAAGTCATTGGGGGCCAAATCAGGTAAATATGAAGGGAGTTCCAAACAGTTATTTGTTTACTGGCTAAAAGTTCCCTCACAGACAGTGTCGTGTGAGCTGCTGCATTGCCATGATACAAGAGTTGATGAAAAGTTCAGGTCGTTCGTCTAACTTTTTCACGCAACCTTTACAGCACTTCCAAATAGTATACTTGATTAACTGTTTTTTTCAGTTCGTACAAAGTCATAATGAATAATCCTTCTGATATCAAAAAGGTTAGCAACATCATTGCAACAAGTTCACAAACTTAATTGTCAGACTTTGTATGTCCTTTGGGACAAAAAATAATAATTTCTATATAGCTAAATATTACAGTGTGTCAATATCAATTCATTTGTTATGAAAATAACATGGTTACAAAATGGTTAAAGCATGTTCTCTTCTCTGTAATGTTTTGAGACTACTGAGTCCCTTCCCCTAAATTGTGGTTCTCTTGCAGTTTGTGAGGCACCTATGGAAGGGAAGAAGAAAGAACATAATCTTGCAGGAGTAATACCCTATCTTTGCTTCTCGTTTTCTCTCTGACCTTATAATCTCAGTTCCAGTCAATATTCCTTTGGAAAGTGGAAAGTTTATGGCAAAGTGAGACAATATAAAACAGTTCTATGCAGTCAGAATGGATTGATGAGCAAAATGGTGACAGGAAGATAAGACATTCCAATTGATTTGGAAGAAAATGCTTGACTTTTTGGAAAGGCAGAAAAGGAAACCCTCAATTAAATTAAAACCCTCATCTTTATAATGGTGAGAGCTTTATCTTTTTATTAAATAAAGACAAGCAATGTATTTTACCTGCTGTCCCAATAATGATTCTAGCTTCCTGCTTTTCAGGGCTTTTTAGTGTCAGGTTGTGGTTTTGTGATGCAAAATTACTGTAAACCCAGTTTCTTTTATTATCTAATACTGTACATTATAAAGTTTCTATTAAATAATTATTAACTGAAGCATTTAAAGTAGATAGAATAAGAGAGGCAATATCTATTTTCTTTATTTCCTTATGGTTTATAAAATGTAGTCTAGATGACCTTTATTTTTAGTAATACCCAATATAAATTATTTATATGTTATCGACATTTTAGTTATGATTTAGGTATTGTTTTAATTTTTTTGGTATATAATCTTTACCCCTGAAGATAGTTTATATGACCAACAATTAATGCACAATACAATGGAAGTTTAAATGATTTAAGAGTAATTGATGAGCTTAAACAAACACTTCAAAATATTGTTTAATTTTTTTCTTCAGGTATTCTAAATGTTTGCTAAATAACCAGATTTTATGCTCTTGTCTATTCCCTTGCATTAATATTTTTTCATGCATTCTGTATTGGCTGCCTCGGTTACTCTCACTTCTGAAGCATACAGCAGAAGGGCTGCAGCTCAGCACTGCAGTACAACTGTTGTTTGTGAAGTGACACGTCATTTCCTAATCACTAATTCTAACGGCCTCGTCCTCCTAGAGTGTACTTATTTATATTTCTTAATCCCGAATATTGTACAGTATTTAAAATATGCTCTGTAACGCCCTGACTGCCCCTGGACCACATCCTGAGGTTCTGTAGCCTCCCTAATGTCTCCACTGGCTTCTCCTGGGATTAACTCAGTCACTGAGACCTAATCTGATCTCATGATATATAGATTGTAATATAAACCCCCAGCGGTTTTTCTGCTGTGGTTGGATAAAATTTCAGGTAGACGGAGGTTGGGGGGAGTTGGGCACCGGAGTGTTTTACTGAAGGCAGCATAGACACGGTGGATGAAAACATCTCTAGAGAAGCACAGTCCAATAGACATTTCTGCAATGATGGAAATGCTCGATATTAGCTCTAGCAATATGGTAGCCACCAGCTACATCTAGCCATTGAGCATTTGAAATGGAGCTAGTAGTATTAAGAATTGTATTTTTAATTTAATTAATTCTAATTTAAATAGCCGCGTGTGGTTAGTTGTTCCATTATGGGACAGTGCAGTTCTAGAGCAAGCCTGTCCTGTACAATCACTTCTGGGCACATACTGAACTTGCATGTCTTCACTACAAAACAAATAAAACAAATGCCTCTTAATCTCTGTTGTTCTTTATTTCATCTCTACCTTCCTCACCACCTATTTACTTCTGCAGTCTGGTATCTGCTCATGTTCTCAGTATTGCCAAATCACTGACATCTGACCCTGGATTATATCCTTCCGTCTTCTCTCTTATCATTTTTTAGTTCCTGACTCACCCTTGTCCTGGGTTTTCTCTTATTTTTCCAGCCTGTTGATTTATTCCTTCACGCAATATATCTTTGCTGAGTGTCTACTATGTGCTAGGATTTTGGGTGATGAGAAAAAGGACACTGTCCCAGTTCACATACAGTTTATAATTTGCGGTGCTCATTTTATAAATTGGTGACATTTAAACTAAACGAACCACACCCCAGAAATATGTTTTACCTTGCAACCCAGTATATGTATATGTGTGTAAATATATACATAACAAAGTTTCAGTTAAAGATCTTTACTCAAATTGTACACAAAGCATATGAGTATCTTTATATTAATTTTTAATGCTGGTGGAGAACCATTCTGCTGATTTGATGACCCACTCACATTTTGAGAGCCCTGCCCTAAATGCCAGTTCTCCCCAGGCCCTTATGCTCCTGACCATCTCGTGCAGAGACCTCACCCAAGTGCATAGCTCCAGCCCCTACCCATGGCTAAGGCTCTTTCCTTGGAACTCTGACTTCACCCAGACCACTGCAGGTCACATTTTGAGACCCAGCAGCCTCTCAACCAGTAACTTGTCCCAGAGTTGCCTCTCACTCACTGGGTACAGAGCTGATTTCATGCCTTTTCCCCAAATCCTGCTCCTTCTCCTATATTCACTTTGTTAGTGAATGGTTCCACCATCCACCCATGTATCCTAGGGAGAAACCTGGAAGACAGCTTAAATCCATCCCCCTCTCATCACTATGCATCACATCAAGGATCTCAGAGAGATTCCCTTCTCTCCCATTAACATCACTTCAGCTAAGACTCTCCTCACCTCCACCATAGATAACGTACCTCAACAGTATTTTGGGTGTTTGGGTCTTCTAAATCAGTGCTGTGCAACAGAACTTCCAGTGATGATGGAAATTTCTATATCCTCACTGTCCAATATGGTAGCCACTAACCATCTGTGGGCCTCTTGAGAACTGAAAATGTGGCTGGTGCAACTGAGGAACTAAATTTTTAATTTAAGTTTAACTTTCCGCATGTGGCTGTTGACTAATGCATTGGACAGCAGAAGTCTATATGAGCTCCCTGCCACAAGTGTACTCCTTTTCAGTCTCTGGCATAAATAAAAAACAAGCCAACTTCTGAAAAAAATTTACTCTCATTCTTTGCTAATAAATGTTATATTTGTGGCAAAAATATTTAATTTTTTTCAAGAATATATTAACTTAAATATCTAGTCTACAAAAGTGGTCAAAAATATCTTACAAGGATTTAGCCACTTGTATATTATCTGCAATGAAGTTTTTAAATATTAAAATGCATTAAATATTTAAGTGTCTTACTGTATATTCTATGCATCTGTAATTGATATTAAGCAGATTTTGAAACTGATGATTTTAAAAACAATAGAAATATACTGTTTAGTATATACATATAAAATTATTTATTTCCTGCTTCATGTATGCATACATTCAAAGGATCAAGTGATAATCTTGAAGGCAATTATTTTTCTTGCTTTACTATTTTCAACATTCTATTATTTTCCTACTCTATAATTATGGAAAGTATAAATTATATTTTATATGTGTTTATCCATTTATCCATGATAAAGATTTTAAGACGCTGAAGATGTCCAGCAAACGATTACATCTCAGCCCAAGAGAAAGAGGCATTATGAAATCACAATATCATTTCTATTTTTGATAAAGATTAACTTGGAGGTCACGTCATAACGTGAGATCTAAACGGATCTGCTTAGTTTCTCCATGAACAATCCACCAAAGGAAAATTTCAGTCTGCTATGAAGACAAACTTACCAAGTTGATTACTTCACAGCTGGTAAGTCTATAAAGGAAAAATAGACTAAATCTCCCAACCGAGGTCACAATCATGGAATGTAAACCAAAGGCTACTGCCCCCCGTATAACCCACTCTCTCTCCATTGAAAGGGCCAGGTTACTGGAAATGTTAGAAAAAAAATCTCCATTATGCAACATGTGGATATATTCTCATTCTAACATACTTTAGTGTTTTTTATTTAGCCTATTGATTTAATGAGTGATGTATTTGTTCTCCAAATGCCTCACGTTGTCTATTTGTGGCCAATTGCACACAGTTCTAAAAATCCTCTGACTTGCATTAAACCAGCAGTTACCAAAAACCCTGAATAGTACAGTCCTTTGGGCCCTCAGAGGCAGCTGCCTCTAAATACCATGGAACAGGCTCAAAGAGTGTATGTTCCCATGAACCTCCACATCATGAGAAAGAAAGAGAAACGTGATCCACATGCATCCTATTTCTGTTTTATGTTTGACTATCAGGTAGTTTATTTTGACTGCATAGGGAAGAGTAAAAGAAACTATTTTCGGGGCAGCTGGTTAGCTCAGTTGGTTAGAGCGTGGTGCTCTTAACAATAAAGTTAACAGTTCAGTTCCCACCTGGACCACAGTGAGCTGCGCCCTCCACAACTATACTGAAACAACTACTTGACTTGGAGCTGATGGGTCCTGGAAAAACACACTTAAAATAAATAAAAGTTAAAAAAAAGAAATATATTTTCATAGAAATATGAGAAATTATTTCTTTCATCAATATATAACTTAGACTTATTTTAAAATGAAATGATTTGTATACGACAATCTCCTAGAGAAAAAAAGAGATAAAATAGAAGAAACAGTGAAAACTGAAATCAAAAGACCTGGTTTGGCCCAAGTCCAACACCAAGCTATTGGGTATTAAGTTGGTGTTTTCGGCTCTCAGAGCCACAGTTTCTTAGTAAAATAAAAGGTTGAATTCCAGAGAACTTCTGAGTATCTTTATAATCTTTATAATATCTATGCTTATATTTCCAAACATATGAACTTCTCAATGATAAGAATATTGCAAAGCTTTCACAACCTCAGCTATCAGAATAATTACGTTTATACTTTAGACACTCAATGTTTATTCTTTCTTCTTGATATTAATCAAGAATAAATTTGGAAAAATGTAAAAATAACTAGGCAAACTTGCATCAACCATTCATTTCTCGAGTCTCTGATATGCTACTGAAAATAGGAGCTCTGTGATTTGCATGTAGAAAAGGAAGGAAAACATCCATTTGTCTCATCCTGGCTTTATCACATACTAGGCTTGACCTCGGATGACTTCTCTATGCACCTTTCTAAGGATAGGAGTGTGGTCTAAATGAATTTGACTAAATGAATTGAATTTGCATTAAAAGATAAAGATATTTATCATCATCTCTCTCCAGAATAATTACAATGAAACACTCACTGAAACTCTGCTGCCAAATTTACCTTTCTAATAATAGATATTTATACTCCTTAGTGCTTATCAAGTGTCAGACATTGTTCTAAGTTCTTTAAAATATATTATCTCCTCTTCTTTTCAAAATCCTTTACCGGCTTCTCTTATAACCTCAAAGAGAAAAACAATTATTTTCTCGTGGTATGTTCTTCCTTCTTACTAAATATGAGTGTCTTATATATATATATATATATATATATATATATATATATATAGTTATATATTTATGTATAGATAAATAAATAAATGCATTTATGAGTCGATACTTATTTCTCCAAATCTATTCCATTGTCACAGGGATTATCCTTGCTTTCTTTCCCTGTTTATATGCAACCTCCCATTCCAGCAGAGAGAAACCTGGCTTTTACTACTTCTATCTATTTACTTAATTATACAAACACTGGATACCTGTATAGTAGTTTCAGACTTTACACAATACACCCATAGGAAATAACTTTATCAACTAGAGTCTAATATTTATCACCGTTACTTTTACCTTTAGTCTCATAGACTCCATTCATTGTGCCGGTTACTTAGGTCAGTGCCCTTTCCCCAATGTCCTTCAGGGGGTCTGTTTACTACATGGATAATACTGTCAAACTGTCGAGTCACATTCTGCATTCCATGCTGAATCCTCTGACTTCCTACATGATTTATTTTTAATTTGCATACAGTAATAGTCACACTTTCTGTTGCTAAGAAATCAAATGGGTTTTGACAAATTCATAGTTTCATATATTCATCCTTAAATTATTATACAGAGTAGTTTCATCAGCCTATAAAATCTTGAATTTGTCCTATAAAACCCCCCTACCCTGAATTCCTGGCAACCACTGACCCACATATCATCTATATAGCTCTGCCTTTTCCAGAAAGTCATACAAATGGCCTCATACAGTACGTAACCATTTTAGATTTTTTTTAACTTACCACTATACCCTTAAGATTTATCAAAGTCTTTCCCATGGATTAATAGCTCATTTCTTCTTAATGTTGAATAGTATTCTGTGTTATGGTTATAACAGAGTTGTTTACCCATTCACTTACTGAAGTACTTGATCACTTCCAGTTTATGGTGATTATGAATAAAGTTTCTATAAACATTTGTGTGCAGGTTTATGTTTGGACAAAAATGTTCAAATCAACCTAGCAATATGATTGCTGAATGATGTGCTTAGAACTATGTATAGTTTTGTAAAAAAAATATTAAACTTCCTTTCAAAGTGGCTGCTTTATTTTGCATTTCCATCATCAATAATGAAAGTTCCTGTTGCTCTACATCATCACCCAAAATTGGTATTGTCAGTTTTTTTTTAGATGTCAGTCACTCTAATTTGTGTGTAGTATCGTGTTTCCCTGAAAATAAGACCTAGCTGGACAATCAGCTCTAATTCATCTTTTGGAGAAAAAATTAATATAAGACCCGGTCTTATTTTACTATAAAACCGGGTCTTATATAATAATATAACATAATATAACATAACATAACATAAAACATAACATAACATAACATAACATAACATAACATAACATAACATAACATAATATAATAATACAATATAATATAATAATGGGTCTTATATTAATTTTTGCTCCAAAAGATGCATAAGAGCTGATCATCTGTCTAGATCTTATTTTCAGGGAAACATGGTATTGTTTACATTGGCATTTTCCCAATAACAAATGCTATTGAGCATCTTTTTGTATGCTTAGTTGACATCTGTTTATCTTCTTTGGTGAGGTATGGTGCAGATCTTTTGCCTATATATTTTTTACTTAGGTTTCTACTTTCTTATTGTTTTTAATACTTCTTTATACATATCAGATAAAAGTACTTTATCAGATGTATGTTTTGCCTATGCTTTTCTCCTAGCAAGTGGCTTATCTTTCATACTCTTAAAAGCATCTTTTTTGTTTTATTGATGGTTTCCTTTGCTGTGAAAAAAACTTTTTAGTATGGGAAAAGATATTTGCCAATGATATATCTGATAAGGGATTAATATCACAAATCTATAAAAAACTTACTCAACTCCAAAAAAACAAACAACCCAATTAAAAAATGGGCAGAGGACTTGGGGAGACATTTCTCTAAAAAGGACATACAGAAGGCAAGAAGACATATGAAGAAATGCTCAACCTCACTAACCATCAGAGAAATGCAAATAAAAACCACAATGAGATACCACCTCACTCCAGTCAAAATGGCTATTATCAATAAATCAACAAACAACAAATGCTGGCGCGGATGTGGAGAAAGGGAACGCTAGTGCACTGTTGGTGGGACTGCAGATTAGTGCAGCCACTATGGAAAACAGTATGGAGGTATCTCAGGAATCTGAAAATGGAACTACCCTATGATCCAGTAATTCCACTCCTAGGCATCTACCCGGAGAAATCCAAAACTCCAATTCAAAAATATGTATGCACTCCTATGTTTATTGCAGCACTTTACACAATAGCCAAGATATGGAAACAACCAAAATGCCCATCGGTAGATGACTCGATTAAGAAGCTGTGGTACATTTATACAATGGAGTATTACGCAGCCATAAAGAAGAAAGAAATCTTATCATTTGCAGCAACATGGATGAATCTAGAGAACATTATGTTAAGTGAAATAAGTCAGAAAGAGAAAGACAAGTACCATATGATCTCACTTATATATGGAATCTAAAGAAAAGACTATGTGAATGAACTAATCAGAGACAGTTTTGGGGACGCAGAGAAAAAACCGAGAGTGGTTAGATGGGTGTGTGGGAGGGGGTTGGGGATAAGGGGAAAGGTGAAGGGATTTGGAAGCAGCTGGTAACCACAAGATGGCCTCAGGGTTTTTTTGTAAATTAATTTGGGGAAGGTATTCTATAATGTTGTAAAGATTTTGTTGGGTATCCGATGGACATGCGTCCTATTTGGGAGACCACCGCAGGGATACTGTGGATACCTGATCATGGCATTGTACACCAGAAGCTAAACATTAATGAATGCCAACTATAATTTTATATATATAATGTGATGGTTCAGTGTGAGGTCGGAGGGATAGTGGATGGGGGGTGGGGGTTCACAGTATGAGGGATATAAATGATGAACGTCTAAGTATTACCTTGTTTTGTACACCTGAAACTAATAAATAAATTAATTAATTTTTAAAAAAAAGTAATTGCTAATAAAAAAAAACATCTTTTAAGATACTTTTAAGATCAGAAGGTTTTAATTTTAATAAAGTCCAATTTATTATTTTTTTCTTTCATAAAAAAAATTTGCTTTTGGTATTGTGTCAAAAACTTATCACCAAATCCAAGGTTACACAGATTTTTCTTCAGTTTTTTTTCTTTAAAAAGTGTTACAGTTTTCCACTTTCCATTTACGTCTATGACCCTTTTTATGTTAATTTTTTTCATATGGGCTGTTCAATTGTTCCTGTATTATTTCTTGAAATTCTTTATAGATTATCAGCATGCCATGCATTTCAAATTGAATTATTGCTATTTCGTAAGTACAAATTATTTATTAAAATATAACTTAGGAACCACTATAACTTGCTGAAAAAAAAATTTGAGCTTTTGCATATCCTGTAAGATTACGTCAAAATTTTAAAATTTCAAGTATTCTTTCTCAACAACAGGTAGTAGTTACCTTTCCTTTATAAATACATTTCTTGTATAGTTTAAGATATTCTTGATCATTTATTCTTTAAGTATATTACGCACAGCTTAATCTTAGCTTCTAAGCTTTCATGAAGGCATTTTATCGTTGCTCACTGCAAACCTCCATCAACATTTTTTCACTAATCCAAAAACTTTTCTTTAAAGTGCAACACAAATCTAATTCCGCATCTTTTTCATGAGTCTACGCTCAATGCCATTCCCAAATTAGCACTGAATTCCAGCAGTTGACTCAAATTGTGATCAATTGAAGCCATTTATTTTTAATGTAAAATTAATTGTTTGTAGAGCTAATATTTATTGGACTCATTGCTCTCTCATTAATAAAAAAAAGAGAAAATAAAGCAGCTTGCAAATGGTCACTCTGAATTGCAACATAAAGTGCACCCCCATTTCTTAATTGAATGAGTATCAGTAAAATAACCTAAGAAAATTAGATTAGTTACGTAGTCCCAGATGTTGTTCTTGGACACTCCTCTGTTTTTAATAAAATATCAAGATTTTAAAATGTTTGAAAATAAGACACAAATGAGAATAAGATATTAAAATGTTTCATTCATGAGATCCCTAATTGGGAGTGACGAGAGTGATTTTTAAGGCTTGGTGGAGAGTACCTGTAAATATTTATTTTCATGATTTATGAATATTTCTGATGCATCCTTTGGGAGTCAAAGTTCAGAGTGTTGTTGAATAACATCATCTTTGACCAAAGCCTCTAGTAAGAAATATCACATGGAAACAATTTCCTACAATTTAACAGGAATAGAAAAGAAATGTCTTCCCCACCAAAGAAGTATCTGGAGCTGAATAAAAATTATGTTACTGGATTGACTGATGAAAGTAAACATGTTAAATGCTAGTTAAAAAAGATATAGAGTTAAGGGGGATTGCTTTGGAAAGTTCTTACATATTTCCAATAATCTACTGACACTTTATTTAATCAATAAATTATAACCTTGCCTAAAAACAAAATGTTTTTTATTTGATTTTAAGTAAATACGGACTTATGAGCCACTTTCTACATTATAGTGTTTAGCAGTATCAATTTACAAATTTATATAAAATTTATTCATCAGGCAATGTTCCTATGTCTAAAAAGTTATCACCATGATAATATTAGAGATACTAATATTAATTCATTAATTTGCTAATTTTTTCCTAAATACTGACTACCTTCTGTTTTCTATGCTCTGTACTCAGCCTTGAGTGAGTGCTTGGAATAAGTCTTTTTTTAAGCATGTGCCTGACTGATAATGTAGCGAGATCATCAGTCTTTATATCTAAGAGTGTGTGAAATTAAAAATATTGTGAAAATTGAGGTGTAGGGTGCTTGAAATAAGGCTTTTTTTTTTTTTTTTAATCAGGTGCCTGATTGATAATGGAGTGAGACCATCAGTCTTTATACTAAGAGTGTATGAATTAAGAGCATTGTCAAGGAGAGGGGGCAGTGTGGAGATGGTAGTGCTGAGAACTACTACTGAGCTCCAAGAAAGGGTTGTGTCATCTTTTCCTGAGTAGACTCCTGTGTAGTTTCCACATCTGCCCACAGTAAGAGTTTAGTAAATGAACAATAATATTCAGTGAGTGGAGAGTACAAGATGCAGAAAAGTAGAATATATATTTAGGGTATGAAAGATGCAAACTAGATGACTCCATGGATTTAGGATTACAAAATAACAGAATGATCTAATATTCTCAATATTCACACAACTAATGTTTGCAATTTGTGAGTGGCTGGGGTGAACTAAGTTGGGGTACAGAAGCAGGTGTTAGGAGATCATCAGATGTGCAACTTTGAGTCCAGTCAGATTTTGGTAACTGAAGTCCCCAGCTCCCGATAGTATATGTTCTTGATCTTTGATGAAGCAGCAAAGGACAGGACTTCAGGAGTTGCAGTTTCTTTGAGCCTGGAAAGTCCACAGGTGGTTGTAACTAGAGCGTTACAGAATTTGGGGGTTCGTACCTGATCTTTAAATTACTTCCTACCCCTAGCTCCTACTGGTTCTCTCACTATAACACTGCCGTGAGTAATATGTGCAACATAGTTTCATATATAATGAGACAAACAAATTAGCATTTACCTCCATACACATAATGGGAAAAATATTTCCACTTTGACCTAGAGCAGTGAAAATGCTTTGATCTGTTGAATCTATAATGCCAGTGCATATAACTTAGACCTAGGGTCTTTTCAACTTCTCTTGGTCTGTCTTAGTTGATATGAAGTTGGGAAGCCTAACAAACCACATGATTGTTAAGACAAAATCATTGTAATATACTGTTCTGGAAACTACCGATTCCATCACGGGTATAAAGACTGCATCGGTCACGTTGAATGAGTCCCTAATTTTATTTTCAGTTTCCCTGCAAATAACTACATTTATTTCCACTAAAATTAAAATAAAACATTTTGAACGAGCAAAATGATTTTGAATATCTGGACATATCTTTGAAAACTGCAAATTGTTTTTAGTCTTATTTCTTTCAAATAATTATCTGTTATAGTTATTATCATTATTTTATTATTATTATTATTATTATTATTATTATTATTATTATTATTATTATATTTTATTCTAGATGGCCCTGACTCTGAATAAAACCTCTGTGTTTGAAATAAATGATTTGATTAGCCTTCTTTAGGTTTAGTTTAAAATGGTTGGAGTACATTCTTTACCTAGTCATTGACTTATGAATTGATTTAACTTCTATGAGTGCCAAGTAAAATTTTGTTTTCAAGCTGACTATAACCAAAATGCACACGTCTTTTGAGTTTTATGAAATTTGAGCATTTTCCATTTCCCCCTTTAATTAAAATATTATTTCACTGCTCTATTTTCCCTCTTTTTCTCTGAGTAGTTGAAACAAGTGTAAATGGGAAATTTCAAAAGAACAGGAACACTTGGCTGTATTTCTGGCTGATCAAGAAGCAGAAAATGCAGGAAATCTAATGAGAAAGCTTATTATTATGATTTGCACAGCTCAGCTTTGCATAATCAAGCATGTCAATGCACTCACACATTTGCAAATGCTGCTTAGAACCACACATCTGAATCTTTTTAATGTTACTCCATTACCATTGCTTTTGCTGCCCCACTCGGGAAGCCATCATCCATGACCCCAATTTTCAAAATGGGCCAGCTAAAAACAAAGACTGGATGTGTTTCCTAATCCTATCAAACTTTTTTTTTTTTAAGCAGAATGAAAACAGGTGGTGTTCTCAATTTTTAAAGGAGACGGATTATGAACTGTAATCTGAATATGGCTTTGATTATCCAGAGACAATTGCTCACATGAAAATTGGTAGAATTGTAGAAAAAGCTATGGAATATTCAGGTGATCTTTGTTAGCTACTGTGATGCTTTTGTTCCCTGAAAATTATGCAATACTTCAGTTGATGTTAGAGGAACATATGTTGTTATTTGTCAGTATTATAGTGTAATACATATGCATGAAGAAGGGTGTCATGCCAAGAAAACTGCATCTATATCCTCTCAAAAGAATTGATGTGAGTAGTAAATACTCCTTGCTTCTTTTCTCACCCTTCCCTTATCCCTATACTTAAGACTAACATCAAAACATGGTGAAATGGTAAGCACTGTAAGACGTAGTTCACTGCTTGAGTCTGGCAATATTTTGAAATTATGGGCCAGTGGATAAAGATAATTACATGGCTGTCCATTTTATAGTTATTTGTTATATAATTATTATTTTATTGTATTTGAAATTATTAAATGAATGATTCTGAATGAGAGATGAATTTAAAGTCTCATTTTTCACGTTTTTATGTATAAGAGTGAAATAAAATTTGAGCATTGGTGATTAGTGTTTCCTAAAAGACTTCATGAATAAGAAAGAAAACACAGATGATGGAAAATTTAGTGGATCTGTACCTGATGGAAGAATCCTGTCATGCGGGGTGCAGGTTGCGAACTCAGTCACTGCTGGGATGCCGGCAGCAATGCCCCTGGGACCCTAAAGGTAAATTGCTCAGGCTTTACCTTTTGCTTCAAGGTGGGCTGGGCATAGGAGTTGGGAGATACATTGTCTCCGTTTGCGTTTTCCGCCTTTTCCTCAGAGTCTCCATTGTGGGGCTCATCCTCTAAAAGGCGGACCTGAGCTTCTAACACTGCCCACCGGGACACCTGGTCCCGCACCTGGGCTATTCCAACATGAGCTTCCTCTGAGTTATGATGCACCGTGGTGAGAACCTCCTCCAACCGGTGGTCCTGAACTTCCAGCGCCTCCTCGCAGGGCTGCTGGTCCTGCACCTCAGCTATTTCATTAAACCCATCTTCCATGTTACAAAACAATGCAGTGAGGAACATCCAGCCCCCACAGCCAGCTGTACACTTCACCTCCTCTGGCAACCGCTCAGCTAGAACCTGCAGGGCCCTCCCCACGCTGGCTGGAGAGCCATCCATGTCCTCCCAACCCTCCTTAGGGGTCCAACTTCTGAGAACAGTGGCTACCGGGTACCACACACTGTGTGGAGGCCATATGTCCTCCTGCCCAGAGTCAGACACCATCTCTACCTGGCCGAATCCTGCTCGCCATGACAGGTGTCCAAGTGACAGGTGGACTCGGTGCAAGATGTCCATAACCCTCAGAGCCTACAGCAGCAACAGATTACCAAAAGGAAGGCAATGCCTTCTATGGCCAAGAAGTGTGCCATCTGGAGGCTCGAGTCTCCCAGGCAAACTGCACCTCCCATTCCTGGCACCACTCCTCATGGGCCTCCCGAAACTGAGCTTTCACATGTATAAACTGCTCCATTACCTTTCTGGGCATTCTGTCTGGCACCGTACCCTGCTCGCTGCACCATGTGTCATGTGGGGTGTCATGTGGGGTCTCTGGTCCTGCTCCCTGCAAAAGAATGCAGGATATGGTGAGGCGAAAAAGGAACACTCACGGAGCCATAGATGAGGGAGTCATACTACTATATTCTCACTGGTGGCTGGATCCACACTGTCTGCAACCCGCCATCCTAACTGCAATCCGCGCTTGCCAGCTCAGACATCATCTTGCTAGCCCCCATTTTCTGCTGGTGGAGCCACAGCAGTTATATTAGTGTCCAATGGCTCACTGGTTATAGCTGATGGCCAACTAGCCACAGCTGACGGCCATATACTACCGGAGCCAGCACCTCTCCACATGAGGCCGACAGCCTGGAAACTGCTCTCTGGGTCTCTGTCCCCACACTCCACTGTCTATGCTTCACAATCTACGCGACAAGCGTCTTCCGCAAGGGTCCCTGTGCGAGGAGCCTGGAGGTGGATGCAGTATCCTGGACACAGCCAGGGCTCTCTCTCTGGGCACAGCCAGAGTTTCTCAGGGCACCACCAGTACTTCTGGGCACAGCCAGACTTCCTGGGTTTCTTAGGGTACCACTAATCTCCCTGGGTAGAGCCAGGGCCTCTCAGGGCACTGCCACTCTCTTGGGCACAGCCAGATTTCCTGGGCACAGCCAGGGTTTTGCAGGTACCACTAGTCTTTCTAGGCACAGCCAGTCTTTCTCACATATTCTCCACGGCGGCTGGTCAAGACACAAAAGCAAACATCCGCCAGTTCCACTACATGGTGGTATGTTCCCAAGCAAACAGTCAAGCAGTATATTAAATCAGGGATGGGAGGCAATTCCCCATTATCAATAGTCATTTGTCAGGATTGTTCTGGGGCTGAGGGATGACCTTGACCTCACCCTCATCTCCCATGGAGGACTCAGCAAGCGTTTCCTCCTGGGACTACAAGTCCTGCATCCGGGCTGCCTCAGCGAGAACTTCTCAGCCCACAGGGCTGCAACAACCATTGCTTTCTCCGGCCTCTGTTGGTTGGGGAACCGTCCACGTCTTCTCACCTCTCCATGGGGGTCCAGCTCTCCGGCAGCTGCTCCTCCTGGTCTTCCTGAGACTGAGTGTTCATACGCACAAACTGCTTCACCGCCTTTCGGGAAGCTTTAGCCGGCACCGTACCCTGCTCGCTGCGCCATGTGTCGTGTGGGGTCTTCTGCGGGGTCTCAGCTCCCGCTTCCCACATAAGAATGCAGGACATGGAGAGGCCAAAAAGGAACACCCACGAAGCCATAGATAGGGGAGTCATACTACTATATTTTCACTGGCGGCACTATAGTCTCACTGGAGGCTGGATCCACACTGTCCACAACCCGCCATCCTAACTGCAATCCACGCTTGCCAGCTCAGACACCATCTTCTTGCTAGCCCCTATTTTCTGCTAGCGTAGCCACAGCAGTAATATTAGTGGCCAATGGCTCACTGGTTACAGCTGACAGCCAACTAGCCACAGCTGACGGCCATCCACTATCTGAGCCAGCACCTCTCCACATGAGGCCAAGAGCCTGGAAACTGCTCTCTGGGTCTCTGTCCCCACATGCTGTTTTAAGGATTCCTGATGACACATAAAGGCTGCAGGTGGTGAAGTGACATGGGAACAGGGATCGATAATTAATATTCAGAAAAAGACTTTGGGGTCTTTTTTGTCGACTGTATAGATAGTAAAAAAAAAGTATGAGAACTAAGCAATATTTTAAAGTACAGAGTCAGAATACAAAATGAAAAAATAAGTAACAAATAATGAGATGACATTTGAAAATATTGATAGGGGCCAACCGAGTAACCCCCCCCCACTAAAAAAAAGTTTTCAGTTTTCTTTCCTATAGGGATTTTAAGTTTCCTTTTCCTTGTTTCCTTTCCCCCAGTTTCTTAGCTTCCTAGTTCTGGATCTTGATCACCTTTCAAATCAGCTTTTTCCTAGCCTGAATCATAGGAAGTCCCCTGACCCCTGCTGGTGGCCATTCCAGGCCCAGCTCCTGGGTGAACACCACCACCTCAATAACCAGATTAACCAAAGGAGAAAACCACAGGTTCCACGAAGCTAAACAGAACGTCTATCACATAGCTACCTTGTGTCGATGGCTTTGCGTCTTGCTTCTTGGGCCAACACTTTCAACTCTGTTTAACTGAAATCTATTTTTCTCATTTAGGGTTCTTGGGGATATGGATGATACCCCAGCAATATTACCACTCCCAGCCAAAGAAGCCAACACAGCCTTCCAAGCAGATATCGGTCTTCCAGGTGGATCTTGAGACCCCTTCCTCTCATCTGAGATCAGACAGGGCGAGATTTCTATGAATCCCCCAATAGATAGTACAGCTCTATGCCCCTGCCCAGCAGGAAGCAGATATAGAAGAAAAGACCCCCCGTCCCTCAACTTCCCATAGAGGTTTTATGGGGATCATGTCTCTCAAGGGGGAAACAAGGCAATTAGAGATAGGCATTGGGTCTCTACATTCCTGCATGTCCAACATAGCCCACAGAATGTGATCACCCTAAAGACCTCCCCTCTCTGCCCAAATCTTCCTCATTTCATTATAATTATCCACCCCATGAGGAAACAAATTGGTACAAAATACTCAACTAGATGAAACCAGTCATTCCCACCTGTGCAGTAAAGGCCACAACGACCTACATTTCACCTGGGCCTCATTATGCCATCATTATAATATCACACATATGCCCAGAAGTTCATTAATATCGTTATAACAGACTGAATTCTGGGAAGGAACATGCACAGTTTAAAAAGATGAGGTAATAGCCTCTTGTCCATCACAGGTGTCAAGCAAGTGGTCCCACTCCAGGAAAGGAACAGCCCATTCTAGAGAAAAAAGGTAAAAACTCCAAGGCCTAGCCAGTCAGCGCCTCTTGTGTTTGCCTTTGCTCAGGGCTGCTCCAAACCTTTTGGAGTGTACTTTTTCTCCTAATAATGCCACCTTGAGCCTTGAGCCCCTTGGGCCTTTGAGCCGCTCCTTTTGCTCTGCCGGCTCCAAACTCTTTGAAGTGTACTTTCTCTTCTAATAATGGCCCTTGAGCCACTGTTTTCTGCTGAGGCCCACCTCTATCTCCTTGAAGTGCATTTTTTCTTCTAATAAACTGCTTTTTCACTACTTTACCTCGGTATCTCGTTCAATTCTTTGCTGGAGACGCCAAGGACCTGGACACCGCGCCGAGAAGGGCCCACTCTCCAGTAACAATATTAAATGGAAAATATTGATCTTGGTCTGGAAAAAAATGTACTTTTGCAAATATAGCATGGGGAAGTTGACACATGACAAAAACATGTGTTAGGGATTTTATCTAGTGGAAAGATTAACATAAAACAACTACATGATTAAAAAAGCACTCAGAACATTTAGAGTACATCACCCTTTGGATAGGGCTTTAAATATTTAAGTGTTTAGAATTTAAAGTCTTTTCAGCATCCTGACAGAAAAAAAAAACAAACAAACAAAAAAATAAAGCTTGTTGACCATCTAATATACGTTCAAGAATTGGTCTCACTATCTTAGGTATGATTTACTCAAAGTAGACACTAAATTTGTACATGCAATTATTAAAACTATTTATTGAGACTCCATTATGGGACATTAACTACACAAAGCACAAATATTAGTCCCTCTCCAAAGAAAATAATCTAAAAATATTAGTGTTAGACATGGCTGGAGGAATGAGTCACAGGAAACCAAAATTGGTCTATTAGAATTTATTTGGCGTTTAGAGCTGTGGGAGGTCAGGCTAGAAAAGACCATAACCTCCCCAAGCAAAAAGGGGAGCTGTTCTCCCTTCAATGCCTCAGGGGACTTTCGTTGCATTGTCTCTTGCAAAAAATGGTTTCAGCCAGGGGGCATAACCAAGCCCTCCGGTTCTAGCCCCTGGCCTCTATCTGACTGCCCAGGCCCAATGATCATAAGTCCATAGGAGACAAACACAAGCCAGCAGGTACAAAGTACAAAGCAAGACAAGATGTCTTTTAAGATAAGAAGGTTTCTGCTCCTGGCCTAAATATGGCCTAACAAATCCCCCCCCTGGGTTTGGTAACTAAGGAAAGGAGGTAGTGGTCAGTCTTCTGTAACTGTTTCCTGCTGAGCAGGGGGTCAATCAGAGTCCCTAATTAGAGTTTTGGGTAAGGGGGCTGAAGCGGGTGCTCTTGTAAGAGCATGGTGAGAACTATTTGCCTGCTGGTAACTTTGGCTCTGGTTTTCTGTGTAAAGTTAATGAACAGGCAGAGCAAGAAGGGGCCAAAAAGTAAGAGGAGAAATAAAGTGATTCAGGGGCGTAAGAGTTGGAGTAACCAAGAGAGGTTTGGGAGCCAGTAGGTCAAGGAACTAGTCGCCCTTGACTATTATATTTGTGCAGCCATTCAGCCTGTTCATAAATATTTTTGATATAATAATATTTTTTGATATAATAATATTTTTTGATATAATAATATTTTGATATAATAATTCAGCTTGTCCTGAATTATTAATATAGGTACAGCAGGTCTTGTTAATGACCATACAAACACCCCCTTGGTCTGCTAGGAGATAGTCTAGAGCAAGGCAGTTGTTGAAGACAACATTGGCTAGTGAACTAACGACCTGGAGAGTCCTGCCAGAACATCTGCCGTTTCCTGGGAAGTATCTTCTATGGACTGAGTAAGCTTCCTTAGAGTGTGTTCATGACAGGCAAAACCTCCCCAAGGGATAGCGGCCACTATTGCGGCAGCCACCTCCACTACCACGAGTCCTAAACCTCTCTTCTGTCTATGTGGAGGTGGGCTCTTGGTGAGGTTTAGAATGGTAAGGCCCTGTGGGGCCAAGGAGCGTAGGGATTTGCGCAGTTTCCATGATCTGCAGCTGGTTGAGTTGGCTTGGTCCAAGGTTGTAATGGTCTCGGGACAACAATGGGTGTCATTAGGGGTGCAGGGTTGACTGAAGATACATTAGCAGAGGAGGTGAGACCAATTGAGAGGCTTTAGGATGTCACACCAGTCAGCTGAGCCCCCTTGGGTAAAGGTGTCAAAGGTCTGGAAGGGGTCGATGTTGGATGTATGGGTATTATTAAAGCAGGGAGTACAGACTAAGGATGCGTTATAGGTGAGAGAGGTTTTGGAGAAATTGAAAGTCCTATGTTGTAAAGGAGTTAGAAGCAGAGGGGTAGGTTACGTTCCCAACAAACCCTCAAGGAAAAGGTGAGCCTCTCATCCTGGAGGGAGGAGTTCAGTGCTTAGATTAGAGAGTGATTAGTAATTGGATAAGCCTTAACATGGGTATTGTATCTAGAGCGTGTCTCAGGGTTGGTATGACAGATCTAGCATCTAGTTAAATTTTCACCTACATCTAAAATGCGAGAGGTGTTAATTAAAAAATTGTCTTCCCAGTCCCCATGTCCAGGAGAGAGGAGATAGCAGAGAAGGGTGAGGTAGAGGAGTAAACCTAGGGATGATAAGGGAGAGTGATGGTACATTTTGACAGTCTGGAATAAAGGGTTTGGGGATCATAGAGAGAGTTCCAAGTAGTCCTGAAGCTCTGTTGGTGTATAGTTCATAAAATCCCCCTTTAACAGTTTGTCAAAAGCCAGTTCCCAGATCAGTTTTTCTATGTGGGTGTTGGTTAAGTCCTTAAACTATCCTGGGGCATTTGAGTTAGATCCTCAAAGATGATATCATAAACTTGTCCAGCACATACCTATGAGGTCTTATTACTCATGTGGTCTGTTGCTTACACATATTATCATTACCCCCTTCGAGTGCAGGTATAAATATCTGGTGGGGTGTCTGGCTGAGACCCCTCAAGCTGGTCCAGATTCTGTTGTTTTTGTTGGTCTATGACTGGAGTTGCTGGCTCCAGGGCCCCTTTAAGCCTAGATAGATGAATCCAAGAAGGTACCCCGAATAGTTTGGCTGCTATGGGGGTCATTAAGATGACTTGTTATAGTGCTTCCCATTTGGGATGGAGAGGGCGGACGTGGTCTGGGAGAGCTTTCAAGAGGACCCAATCTCCCGGTTCTAAAGGAGTTGCTGGAATTCTGATTCCAGCCTGAGATTTGGGGAAGAAGATACCATCATGATAGCTGAGGAAGTGCCAGGTGAGAGAAAGGGTAGGGAGATAATCACCAAGGAGAGGTGAAGAGGAAGGGGGTATGTTGCCAAGGAGGAAAGGGCCACCATTTATGAATTCAAACGGGCTGAGGAAAGTTGGAGCATGTGGAGGGGGAGGAGGGGCAGTGTGAAGGCGGGAAAGGGCAATAGGGAGGAAGAAAATCCATTCCTGATGGAGTTCTAAGGACAGCTTGGTTAACTGAGTTTTGAGGGTAAGTTTTACCTTTCCAGAAGATTGAAAATGATACGGGATGTGCAGTCGCCACTGAATACCAGAGAGGTGGCAACGTGTTGGGTGATTTGGGAAATAAAACTAGGACCACCGTCACTCTGGATGATTAAAGGGAGGTCAAAATGGGGGACAATGTGGTGGAGAAGGGCATATGCGACCATGGAGGATTTTTCAGACATGACAGGGAAGCCTTCTAGCCATCTGGAGAAAGTATTCAGGAAGGTGAGGAGATAGCGGTGTCGGCAGATGAGTGGCATATGCGTGAAATCAATTTGCCAATGTTGGCCAGGGATGTGGCTGCAGGCCTGATGGGTCAGGATGGCTGGGGGAGGCTGAATGGCCCCCCAAGGGTTGGAGAGGTGCCACATAAAGCAAGCCTGGGTGATGTGGGATAAAAGGGAAGGGGAGAAAGATGTGGGTGAGTGATAAAGGGACGTAAGAATATGAGTAGGGGTCTATGTCTGATGTGAAGAGAGTTGTGGAAAGCGTAAGGATGTCCAAATGGGGCAAGATTATTTTAGCAGGTGAGGTAAGCCAGGGACCCTCCCAAATGGCTCCATGACTGATAAGGGAAGTAACTTCATCTGGAGTGTAAGTGGACTGAAGGTCAGGAATGGCAAGGAGTTGGGTAACAGGCTCAGAGCTGAGGAGGGCAGCCTGACGTTCTTCCCTATCAGCCTTGTTGTTACCAATGGCAACAAGGCTAGAGCCCCTTTGGTGGCCCCTGCAGTGTATAACGGAAACACGAACAGGGAGTTAGACAACCTCAGAAAGCTTGAGGATTAGGGGGCCATGGGCTACAGGGGAACTTTGGGAGGTAAGAAAGCTGCATTCAGCCTAGATTGCAGCATGGGAATGGATAATATGACAGACATATTTGGAATCTGTATAAAGGTTGACAGAGCGTCTTTTGGCTAGGGTTAGGGCATGGATAAGGGCAGTGAATTCAGCCTTCTGAGTGGAAGTGTTGGAAAAAAGAGGGGAAGAATCTATGAGTTCATAGGCAAAGGTAACAGCATTGCCTGAATAGCGTTCTCCATTACAAATATAACTGGACCCATCAACAAACCAGGTGTAGTCAGGATCAGGAAGGGGGGTGTCAAAAAGGTCAGGGCAAAGAAGTCAGGAAGATTAGAATTCCTCAATGCAGGAATGAGACACAGTGGTGGAAGTAGGAAGAAGTGTGGAGGGATTAACGGCAGGGGACTGGATAAGAGTAATGTGGGGAGAGGTCAGAATGAGTAAAGCAAGAAGAACTAAGAAAGGAAGGGGCCTTATTATTAAGAAGGTTAAGGATCGAATGGGGTGAGAAAACTTTGATAGGTTGATGGTAAGTAAGTTTGGAAGCCTCTAAAGTGAGGAGGGCAGAGATAGTGAGGGCACAGAGGCAGGGGGTCCAGCCCCTGGGCAGTGGGGTCTAGTTGTTTGGATAGGTAAGCAATGGCTTTGAAATCAGGGTCCGATTTCTGACCCAAGAGGCCTAGAACAAGCCCCAGAAACACCTGGGGAAGAAAGGCTTAATCAGGTAAGGTAAAGAAAGGATGATGGCGAAAATTAGAGCTATCCGGAGTTGAGTAAAAGCAGAGGTGATCTCTGAAGTAGGCAGGAGAGGTTTCTCGAGGGGCCCAGCGGTGGCCTGGTAAAGGGATTTGACAATGAGGCCAAAATTGGAGATCTAGATGCAAAAATATCCAACCAAGCCAAGGAAAGGGAGAAAATCCTGTTTAGTGGAGAGGAAGGGGATAGAGTGAATGAGTTTTTTGCATTGTGTATTGATTTCCAGGCGACCTAGGGAAAGGTGGCATCCTAGGTAGTGACAGTTCAGGTGAAGAGCTGGGCTTTATGGCAGGAGACACGATAACCTATGGAAGCCAGATAATTAAGGAGAGGGCAGGTATGGAAAGTGGAGATATTAGGTAGGGCTACAAAGAGGGAGATCATCAATGTATTGGAGAATCCCAGAGCCAGAAAGGGAAAGCGAGGTTAGATCTCCAGCTATGACCTGGCCAAAAAGATGGGGGCTATCCCTAAAGGCCTAAGGGAGGACTGTCCAGGTTAATTGTTGAGAAAATTTGGTATCAGGATCAGTCCGATTAAAGGTGAACAGGTCCTGGGAATTGGGGTGTAAAGGAACAGAAAAGAAAGCATCCTTAAGATCAAGGACAGTAAAATATTGAGTGTCAGGAGGTATGAGGGATAAAAGGGCATATAGATAGGGAACTACAGGGTGGAAGGGAATAACCACCTCGTTTATAATTTGAAGGTCTTGAACGAAGCAGTATGTCCCAAGCAGCTTCTTGACTGGGAGAATGGGAGTATTCTAAGGGGAAGAAGCAGGGTGGAGAATCTTTGCCTGGAGGAACTTAGAAATTAGAGGTTTGAGTCCCAGGAGGCCTTGTCGAGGAATAGAATACTGAGCTTCAGAAGGAAAGTGAGTGGGATCTCTGAGTGAGATAATAAGAGGTGAGTGATGAGTGGTGATAATGGGTTGGGAGGTATCCTATATTGAGGGGTCAATGTCAGGTGGGTTAAAAGGGGAAGATGGGGTGGGTTCTGGGGGTTATTCAGCTAGTAAACTGAGATGAGTGGTAGCAGGAGAAGAGGTATATAGAGTAATGGCAAAATGAAATTTGGAGAGAATGCCCCTCCCTAAAATTGGAGTGGGACAACGAGGCAGGACTAGGAAGAAATGACTAAAAGGGTGTCCCTCTTGGGGACATAAAAGGAGTGGGGTAGCCATGGAGTGAGAAGGTATCCCATTGACCCCCACAATCTAGACGAGAGAGGGAGAAAACTTGCCCCAAAATTCAGGGAATGCCGAGTAAATGGCCCCCATGTTTAGAAGGAAAGAAATGGTCTTACCAGCAGCTAGGAGAGTTACCCACAGTTCTGCATATGTATGGTGGAGGTGAAGGCCTGTGATGGGCCTGGGCCCCTTCATTCTTCATTGTGGCCAGGATCCCCAGGAGGAAAAGATTATTCCCACCTGCTGGTGCCATGGCAGGCATGGTGTTTAGCCGAGGCTGAGAAGTGGATGTTCCTGAGCCTTGAGGGGCTCAAGGACAATCCGATTCCCAGTGGCCACCACGGCCGCATAGAGAGCAAAGCTTATTAAGAGGCCTTCGGTTAGGGAAAGAGTGACTCCAGTGTCCCGGGAGGCCACATTTAAAGCAGGCACCTGCATGATTAGGCTGTGCAGAGTATTGGGGTCCCAGTTCTTTCCTTTGGGGCCAGCCTGGCCTGGCCAAACGGCCTAGGAAACAGCTGTGGCTACCATCTGTATGGCCTTAATATGGGTCTGTCTACTCTCCTCATCTCAATTGTTGAAGACCGTAAAGGCCAGTTCTAAAATATCTGCTTGGGGTGGGGAGGGTGTCAGGACCTTTCTCTAATTCCTGAAGCTTCCTGCAAATATCACGGGCCAACTGGGAGATGAAATGCATGGCTAAGACAGCTCTGCCACCCAGAGAGTAGGGATTAATGCTAGTGTAGGTTTGTAGAGCCTCTGAAAGATGGGAGAGCAAAACAGCTGGGTTCTCAGGGTGGTCTTGGTAGATTTCTCTAACTTTTTCATAATTGACAGCTTTCTGAATGGCTGTCTTCATGCCCTGAAGGAGACAATTAACCATATGGTCTCTCCTTAGGCAGTTGGGATTGGACTGGAGGTGAGTATGGTAATTCCTGTTAGGATCCTGGGTAGGAACAGCCGTCTCCCCGGGGGATGGGCATTATTATTTGGGCAATGCATGGAGTCTGCTATTTCCCTAGCTTTTTGAATGATACAATCCTTTTCATCAGAGTTAGTACACGTGAAGAGAATAATATAGATGTCTGTCCAAGTAAGGTCATAGAAGGGTGAGGTATTTAAACTCCTTAGTAAAGCCAGAGGGATCAGAAGAAAAGCAGCCTAGCTTAGATTTAATCTGACTCAGGTCAGTCATCGAGAAAGGGACATAGACCCTAACAGGGCCTTCAGCGCCTGCCACTTCCCTGAGAGGCATCTGGGTGGCTGTGGACATGTAAGGCTGTCCACATCAGGTATGAGGAAGGGAAGAAAGGTTGGGAGCAGGTAGGGCAGTAGTGGAGGAAGCGGCAGCATCAGGTTTTGAGGAAGAAGAGGAAGTATTGGGCGGTGACACAGAGACCGCGGGTTGATACGGTGGGGGGTTTTGAACTAGCAGAGGTCAGGGAGAAGAAGAAAAATCTGGGGGGTTGAAAGGATCCAGATCAGGATTAGGGGGTGAGGACTCTGGAGCAGGGGAGAAGAAGAGGCTGAAGCTAAACCCAAGAAGAGAGATTCGCCTTTAGGTGGGAAATGGGACGAGTTCCATCACAGCTCAGAGAAAGCCAGGAAGTAGGGGAACCTCACTCTATTTACCCTGCCAGCAGAGGAGGTTGTCTAAATCTTGGAGAAAATCAAGGTCAAGAGTTCCGGTAGGCAGCCAGGGTTTGCCATTATCAAGCTTATATTGTGGCCAGGCCACAGTTGAAAAGGAAATAAGGCATTTAGCCTTTAAAACGGGGAAAAGTCATCTCAATGCAGCCCAAAAGGATCCCCAAAAGGGAGTTTTGGGGTAAAAGGAGGAGCCAAAGTCCATAGTAATGAAAGAAGGGAAGAGGGGGCAAAAGAAGATAAAGTCTAGACCCTCTTAATCAGCCGGAGGACAAGGGAAAACAGAAGGGCTGTCAGTTTCCTCAGGTCCAGCGAAGGGGATGGATGTAGAGCCTTCAGGAATCCCTGCTGACAGCTGACCTAGGGGCCTTGCCTGGAGATATGGTCAGGCCTAGCGCTAGGTCTCGTATAGGATGGCACATCTGACCAAGTCGGAGGGTGGAAGAGGGAAGACTTCCCTAAGTCATACACCAAAGGCTAGACGAAGACGGATCCCCATGCAGATCACCAAATTGTTAGGCATGGTTGGAGGAATGAGTTATGGGAGACCAAAATTGGTCTATTAGAATTTATTTGGCATGTTTGAGCTGTGAGAGGTCAGGCTAGAAAAGACCATAACCTCCCAGAACAAAAAGAGGTATGGAGTTTGTGGGGACAGAGTCCCAGAGAGCAGTTTCCAGGCTCTTGGCCTCGCATGGAAAGGTGCTGGCTTGGGTAGTGGATGGCCATCAGCTGTAACGAGTTAGCCGATTGGCCACTGATATAACTGCCATGGCTAGCTTGTTGGTTGGTTTGTTGGCAGAGAAGCGGCTGGCAGATTGCGTAGTGTGCGGCTCCTCGTTCCTGTGTCTCGTAGCAAGACTAGGGTGCAGGCAGACTCCTTGTTGGGGTACTGGCTGATGTTTGCTCCCTGTGTCTCCAACCTAGCCGCCAGCGAGAATATAGTGGTATCACCCCCTTATCCGTGGCTCCATTGATGTTTCTTTTTGGCCTCACTATATCCTGCGTGATTATGCGGGGAGCAGGACCAGAGTCCCTGCATGACAGAGTTTTATAGGAGTGGGTAAACGAAGCTGTTCCGCCTTTAATGCTTCAGGGGACTTTCATTTCATTGTGTCTCAGCAACAAAGGGTTTTGGGGCATAACCAAGCCCTCCGGTTCCACATTGTAGCCCCCAGTCCGCCATCTGGCCGGCCCAGGCCCGCTGATCATAAGCTCCTAGGAGACAAACACAAGCCAGCAGGTACAAAATACAAAGCAAGACAAAATGGCTTTTAAGATAAGAAGGCTTCTGCTCCTGGCCTAAATATGGCCTAACAATTAGGAAGCTAATTTCCTAAATATATGTCTCACTGTATTATTTATTTTAGGTAAAGTAAAACTCATTTTAGGGAACAAAGATTGAAGAATAGATACTAGGTAAATGATGTCATATATATGGAAGGATATTATCAAAAATAATATTTCTAAGGACTTTAAAATAATGTGGTATGTCTTTATTTTAAATTCCTTAGAAATATTATTTTTAATATTTTTAACAACATGTCAACATGTTGAAAAAGCAATAAATGAAGGAAAAAAATATATATATATATATTATGTGAAGGGTTAAAAAAGGCATACCAAAATGGATTAAAATACACCTATAACACATTTAATACTGAGTTAAAAATATAAATCTGCTAATAAACATAGGCAAATTACACAAAAGAATTCACAAATAAAAGTTCACCTGGTAAAAGACATAAATACCCTAACTCGTTCAAATGAATAAAGAAAAACGAATTAAAAACACTAATGCAATTTTATTTCCTTTAATAAGTAAAAATAAAAAGTTTATACATGATGACATCAAAATTGCAACTAAAAGGATATGCACTCAGAACTCATACAGATATTTTGTTATAATATTTGTCAAAAGCTATAGATTCACTCATTTTGACCTCTTCTCTCCTTAATTTCAGTCCTAACTATGAGACATTTTCCTAAGGGGGAAAAAAGAAAGAAAAATTAGGATAGAAACTCTAGCTATGCAAATGCTCCTTGACATGTAACATGAAATTTCTGAGGGCAGTCAATGTAGGAGTGGTCAATTAGATTATGGTTGTTCTTTCAATGAAATAGCATGCTGTTATAAAATAATTTATGAAGTTTTTGTAAAAGACATACAGATGTGTTATATTGTCAAGTGAGTTCCAGGTTACACATTATTATATAAGGCTACCTAAAATGTATAGGCATATGTAAAAAAGTTTAAAAGGATCTTCAAACATTGATTCTCTCTCTCTCTCTCTCTCTCTCTCTCTCTCTCTCTCTCTCTCTCTCTCTCTCTCTCTCTCTCTCTCGTGTGTGTGTGTGTGTGTGTTAGGATGGTTGAATGATGGGATGATTTCTTTAAAATATAGTTAAACAATAAAATCACACCTAGAGCTAAGAACAAAGTTTGGGACATGCATGTTATGTGTCTGTAGCTGATACTAAAGCAAATCATAGATGAATTAGTATAGAAATAAAAAAAGAAAGTTGGAAAAATAAATTAAAAAGATTTTTGGAAAACATTGATATTTAAGTAATAGGCAAAGGATGATGGCTGGCATTAGTCTAAATAAAATGAAAAAGCAGACTGGAAAAGATTGCATCAACCACTGAATCTCCAGCAATGTGGAAAAGGTTTAGTTCTTTATGTTGCGGGTGCTCCACCTGCTAAGGTAGCTTCCTCTCCTCCCTAAGTGTCCATGAATACAACCTACAAACCATTACTACTCTGAAGTAACTAGTGTATATTTCTCCACCCTCAGGAACCTATAACAACTCACGTGCTTGTTTGCAATCTGGCAGCAGCAAACATGAGTCAAAGCTGTCAATTTTGGATTGGCTTCAAGGAGGCTGTGTCCAGGATAAAAAGTATTTTACAGAAGCTGTTCTGACCCCCTCTTCTAAAAACGAGGAGAATTACTCCAGCAGATGGTGAAATTGTCTGGGTAAAACAATATGGCTGAAAGTATTGTGCACTCTTACTCTCCCTAGGTAAAACCTCAAACGGAGTGTCTCCCCTTCTCTTCCTGAGTCTGAGTGTGTATGTCTAACTGCATTGTAGTTTCCTTTCTGCTCCCCTACACCCACCGTGTTCCCCACCAAGTCACGTTCTCATGCCAACTCCATCCTTTCCTCATCATCCCTCAGCCCAAGAATCTCACTCTTTCTTAGCCAAAATCAGTAAAATGACAAAGAAGCCAGCTCCTCTAGTTGCACGCAAGTCAGAGAGTACAGCAGAAGCGTATCACTGCAGGCTGGAAGTGGGGGATATATGTTCAGTTGACCGCTGACTCTGAAACTGTGTTTGCCAGGAAATTTTTAGTAAAGTACATGTCTATACTGACCCAAATTTAGGCCAAGCACACAGTCTTGAATGTTGTTACTACAATGACTCTTCATTTATTCAATTTTTTTTTTTTTTTACTGAATGCCTACCAACCTTGCAGAGGGAATATTGAAATGAATACGATTTTCTTCAAGTTTAACATTTAACAAGTGAGATTTTTAAAAAGCATGTGAAAATACTTACAATACTTTGATATGTGTTAATAATGGTACAGATGTAAAATTATACCACCAATAAGATGGAGTCATAGAAATATGTAAATGGTAGAGTAGACAGATCCAGAGAATAAGTGTCCTATGTACAGAGTCTAGAAACATTGACAGGAATGCCCTTGGAGAATTCATTCCAAGTAGAAGGAAAAACATGGATGAAGTACTTATACATGAAAAGATAATTAATTTTAAAAGAAGTTGCAATGGGTCTTTGGTTCAAAGGATATATGGTTGAAGAGTGCCTGGAAATGAGGTTTTTAACAGATCTAATTGGAGTGCTATTTTGGAGTATATATTAAAAAGGGAAGAGTAGAATTAGGGTGCTATTTCCTGAGGCTGGGAAAATAATCTAAGTGGAAGAGGTTGAGATACTAAAACGGGCATGGGAACAAGAGGAGGACTGGATATGAGATATATTTTAAAATATGAGACATATTTTAGAATTGGGATTCACAGAACTTTCACTAAGTTTTAGCTCCCTTAAAGCAAAATTACTCCTTTAGCTGAAATGTTCTTCAACAATGTCTTTATTTGTTGATGCCTAGTATTTCATATATATATATATGTGTATATATATATATGTATATATATATATATATACATATATATATATATGATATATATAGCCATGCATTCAAGGATGCCATATATATACATGGCATCATGTCATCTGCAAAAAGTGACAAAATAAAAATTGCTGTTGAGGATTTGTAAAAAAAAAATCAAGTGAAAAAAAAAAAGAATGTTTTTATTAAAATGCATGTGTCTAGCTATAGGTAACATATTATTTTATGCTGGTTTCCCAAAGAAATGGACCCTGGTATGGGTACAAGAAGTTTACTATGGATGTCTTTTCAAGAAGTACTTGTAGGTGAGCAGGAATATGAAACAGAGAAGAGAAGGGACTCAATACAGGTGTATAAGTGAGCAGGTTACCATGTGAGTTACTGAAGCTCAATTCCACTGAGATATGCTTCCACGTTATTCCGCACAAAGTTTTATTCCCATTCATCAACTCCATCCATCAACTGGTTGTATACCACTCATGGGGGCATTAAATTGATTGCACTCTGCCTTGACCCTTGCCCACAGACTGAGAATATTTTTATAGTCAAAGAATGCCTGCAGACCAAGAGTCACAGGTGTTTTCAGTAAGAAGCTGTCAGAACTCTGAGTGACAAGGAGATTTGGGTGGGACCACAAAGCATCTGCTATGCCCCTTAAACCAGTATTTTTCAACTGAGAGTTTATGTAAAGATTTCTACAATAAATTTCAATGTTGTTTTTTTTTAATGTGTTTTTGTGTTTTTGTTTTTGTTTTTTTTCATCTTAGTTAAACTCAGCTTAAGTATATTCTGAATCTGGATAACGACTTTGACCTTGTTTGCTTCCCAATGATTTCAGTGACTAAGCAATAAATGATACCAAGGGGTATACATTTTAAAAGTAAATAAAAAAAAAAGTCAACACATATCATATGAATGGAGGTTTCAGAGAAGTGTGGATAGAGAAAAATAGGAGATTTTATTCACATGGCTCAAGCTAATAGACAAACTGTTATGGGTTGAATTGTGCCCCCCTCCCCCCACGCTCCCATTCATACATTGAAATCCTAATTCCCAGTAACTCAGAATGTGAACTTATTTGGAAATAGAGTCATTGAAGATGTAATTAAGATGAAGTCATTAAGGTGGGCCATAATTCAATATTACTAGTATCCTTATAAAAAGGGGAAATTTGGACAGAGATACACAATGAAAACATGTGAAGATTAAGGCAGAGATCTACAACCCAAGGAATGACATGGATTGCCAGCAAACCAACAGAACCTAGGGAAGAGGCATAGAGCAGATTCTTCTTCATGACTCTCAGAAAGGAACCGACCCTATCAACACCTTGATCTTACACTTCTGGTCTCCAGAACTAGGAGATACTAAATTTCTATCGTTTAAACCACACAGTTTTTTGTTTCCCTGTTATGAAGAACCTAGTAAAGTAATACACACATCAAAATAAAATAAAATCTGTTTCTCAGTAGGCAATACTAAATATCATAATCACAGTGTGACTAGAATACTCAATTAATTATTGTCCATCCCATTAGGTTAATGTTAATTTTAATATTTATTGGTCTTGTCGTTCTATATGTATTTGTTTTTGCATTATTATTATGATGGTGTATAACACCTATAAGCATAAGGAATTTATAATTATATTATAGTTTATAATTTAAATAATGTTAACATTTTAATAAAAATAAATTAAATCAATGATGGTTATTAACTGAGTATATTTTCTTTCAAATGGACTCCATTTACAAGACACTTTGAGAACTCCTGCTTTAAACTATTGGCATATTTTTTATTAGTATGGTTTGACTGATCTGATGGTTAATTTTATATGTCCACTTGACTGGGCTATGGGATGCTCAGATAATTGGTCAAACACTACTTCTGTGTGTGTCTGTGAATGTGTCTTCAGAAGAGAATAGCATTTGAACTGACAGACTAAATAAATAATATGGCCCTTCAACAATGTGGATGGGTATCATACAATTCCTTGAGGTCCTGAATAGAAGAAAAAGGTGGAAGAATGGTGAATTTATTCTTCTGTTAGAGGTGAGACAAGACATCCACTTCTTTTGGCCTAGAACATCAACTCTTCTGATTCTTTGGCTTTTAGACTCATATAGTGACTTATATGAGTGGCTTCTATATTATCTTCCAACTTCATATCTTTACTTTTTTGGGGAGCTTTTTTGTTGTTGTTCTTTAATTTCTGTATCTATACAATTAAAAACTGTAGCAGCTGGAAACTTCTAGACTAACATCTCTCATCTTGGACATCTGAGACAGATGCTATGACTCTTCAAAGACCTAAGTTCCATGACAAGTCCAGCTTCACAAAAGTGTTTATGATGGCTAATATTATGTGCTAACTTGGCTGAGCAATAGTACCTAGATATTTGTTCAAACATTATTCTGGATGTTTGAGTATGTGTTTTTTTGTTTTGTTTGTTTTTTTTTTTTTTTTTAGAAATCATTGGGAAGCAAACAAGGTCAAAGTCGTTATCCAGATTCAGAATATACTTAAGCTGAGTTTAACTAAGATGAAAAAAAAAAAAATAGTACCTAGATATTTGTTCAAACATTCTGGATGTATGAGTGTGTTTTTTTTTGTTTGTTTGTTTTGTTATGTTTTTGTTTTTGTATGGGTTTAACATTTAAATCAGTGGACTTTAAGTAAAGCAGATTGCTCTCCCTAATGTGGGTAGGACTCATCCAATCAGTTGAAGGCCTTAACAAAACAAAGACTGACCTATCCAGAAAAAGGAGAAATTCTGCTGGCATATGGCTTTCAGAGAATCCTGACTAACCCTGCATGCCTGTCTTAAATAAATTACCTGGACAAATGTGGGATGGAATAGTATCATTGGTCTAACTTGACTCAAATAGCTATCTTTGGGCCAATTAATGGTGAGAAAGGACTGGAATATGCAAAATATGGCAGTTCTCATATGATCATTTGATCATACAGTTAGAGCAAGGAAATAAAATTATTTTACCAAAGAACAAAGTTTGGAGAACTGCATGAGGAAAGTCTCACATGTATAAATATGGTTGCTGAATCAGTTATAAAAATTGCATAACATATTTAAGAAAAAAGACATGTAAAACTAATTTGGGTATTGCATAATTTTTTTTTTTAAATAAAAAATACAAAATAGTTTAATTCAGTCCATTTGGCAAAGAGTAATAGGTAGTTAAACTTAATTAAACTGGTGAGTTTCAAAGTACACCACTGACTGGCCTCATACGTTTGCTATTTTTCTAAAAATTACATTTGTAGAGTATTTTTAAAGTGTTTTGGACCTAATTTATTTTCATTATTGCATGTAATCTGTATTTTACATGTTGTATTACAGATTATGTTATACAAAATACACAATTCATCTCTTTTCTTGTATAGCTTGAATTTAATCTAAACGATGTATTGAAATCTTCGTAAAATCAAATGAATATTGAAATATGCAAGTCTTTTGTGCTATAACATTTTGTTGATACATAATTAAAATATTTAATGTGCAGTAAATATTGAAAGCCGAATAATAGCATCTAAAGAATGTCCAGATATGAGAGAAAAACATGCTTTTTCCCCATGATTTCATTGCAAGCTCTTTGGCATAAATTTTGTCACACAGTGATTGGGTTTTTATGAATATGTGGACAATTCTGGACAATGGATAGATTCTTTTGGAAGACAAAAGACTGTTAATATTTTTTATAGACTATTAGCAATCAACAGGAGAGTGGAAGTCTTTTTTTTATTTCCTGCTCTTTACAGCAATGAGAGCTCCCCTTTTCATTTAGCCCCTAATATAAGGTACTGCCTCTCTGAGACAGATTGACCAATATATCTATTTTATGAGGAATACAGTAGTTGCTCATTAAGCGAATTCATATTCATAGAGAATTGGAAGGGGGGTAGCTGGCCTTGAAAGTAGAGAACATATATCCCATTGCTACCTCTGTTATCCATTAACTGTCACTGAGAAAACATATGAAATCTTGATATTATTTTCTTCAGTTGGATATTGTAGGAAACCGAAGGAAGTCTCTATCCTTTACTGAAATAAAATAAAATGTGATTCTACTACAAATAACTATTTTAAGAAAAAATATCAACAATTAGGGTAGATGTTTCAATTATTCACAGAACAACCGTTTCCATTTCTCAAGCATATTTCATAACTTTTTGCTATGTCAACAGGACTATTTGGGAACTGAAACTCTGAGTCTTAATGCATCCATTTCAAAACTGCAGATACTTTGGAATTTCAGAAAAAAAGAAAATCTTAGCTGTATGTGTACTATCAAACTTGCAGATTGAATATTTTAATGTTATATTTTTGGTTATTGAGACAAAATCTTTCTCAACTGAATACATAATCACAATAACATATCCCAGCACTTGTTTCAAATCTATGTCTTTAAGTTACTTTCAAAACAGCATGATTTTTTTTTAAACTAGCAACAAATACTCACCATTGGATAAAATACAACCTTAAACCAACATTCATGTTTGCACTTTGCTCTCTCAGACTTCTTCTTTTCACATATCAATTTGTTTTGTTTTCCATTCCTTTTTATTTAGCATCTAGTTTTCTTAATTGATTATTATCAGTTCAGCTGTTGAGTGCTGCAATACATATTGTCTTAATACTGTTGTTGCACTCCAGTGGTTTTCTTCAGGTGCCCACAACAAATGATCCTTCAAAGACCACTGCAGAACAAGAGTAGTAGGTATAGATGCACTACTTCCAGGAGCGTTCAATCTCCATATTGGTTGAGACCCAGGAACATATTATAATTGTTATGATAAGAGTGGGTTTATTTGTTTGTTGGTTGATTTGTTTTCATGGTGTTCATCATTGGTTCTTTTATTCATGTACCTTAATGTTATTGGTTTTTATTTTTTATTTTGTTTGGGAGTAATTGTAAGGGGGAAGCAGGTCTCATTTTTATTAAAATTATTTTTATTGTTGTTAAAGAGAAGCCATCCTGGAATGTAGGTAGTATCACAAAATTATGTTTTTTCAAGTTGTTTTATATATGATCAGATGATATATTTTTTTATAGTGAACATTGCAATGTAACTATCATACAATTGCTTATGCCAATTCTGCTGCTCCCTCTGATTTTTCCACTTCTCTCTCTCTCTCTCTCTCTCTCTCTCTCTCTCTCTCTCTCTCTCTCTCTCTCTCTCTCTCTCTCTCTCTCTCTCTCTCTCTCTCTCTCTATATATATATATATATATATATATATATATATATATATATATATATATATATATATTCCTTTTTATCAGCCTGGCTACTCTTTCATTTTGTTGCTGTTATTGTTGCTACTTGTTTGATTGGTTTGCTTTGTATAGCTATCCAATTACTTTTTTGCCATTAAATCATAATACTCGTAGCTATCATAATCAGAGCCTAGTAAGAATTCTTGCCTGAGACAATTTGGGATAACAGAGAATGCCTCCATGGGGCTGAGAATGCAGGAGAGAGTTTTTAAACCTGTTTAGTTTAATATATATATATATATGTAAACCTGTTTAGTTTAATATATATATATATATATATATATATATATATATATATATATATATATATATATATATACATATACATATATACATATATATATATATGGTCAGTTGTAGTGATTTGTCCGGAACCAGACTGATACGGAGTTTGAGGTATAAGATGTTTATTTGAGTCAACATCTGTGGACAAATAAGGTGGGTCATTAGTAAGTAAATTAATTTAATTATGATAAAGGTCCAAGGAAACCTCCCCCAAAACAATGGAAAGCTCTAAAGGGAATACTGCACTTCAGAGTGTTGTACATCTGACTGAAATGTCCAGATCTTTATACTCCACCTTACTCATCAACCAGATCCAGGCCATTCCAAAAAGGGCATGACCTTGGGCAAGGAAGCTCTCAGAAGCTGAGGCAACGCCTGAAGGAGCTCATACCTGGAGGCTTTCTTGTGACAGAAGTTCCACAGATGGAAATAAATCCTTCCTTAAACAGGGAGATGCCCGGAGCCTCACTGTACCTATAACATCAGAGAGAAGTAATTTGAAATATATCAGACAGATGTTATAGTGATATGCTCACTGGATCAGTCCCAGGATATTGTTCCAAGTTTCATAGTGAAGGAAGCTGCAAAACAAAGTGAAAAGTAAATAAATAAATAAATAAATAAATAAATAAATAAATAAATAAATAAAAAGCTCTGCGGACAGAAAATAAATTGTAATATCTCCAAGGTCAGAGTATCTCAGTAGACTCACGTATTCATAGAAAAAAGTTGAAGCACCCCCCCACGGCAGAGCCCAGGCCGCACAGCAACCGCTGCACTGCGCGGCTCCCAGGATGGAGCGGAGACTCGTGGAAGGTTTGCTTTGGGGTGCGCTAGGTGGGCGAGCAGGGGAGAAGCGAGGAGGGCAAGAGGAAACGCGCCGCGCTCTTCCCACCCCCCACGGTAGAGCCGTGGCCCTGCAGCGTGCCCACAGCAGCAGCGGCAGGCAGCACCCGGGGCTCTAGAGTCCCACGGGAGCCCAGGGTGCAGCAGAGAGCGCAGGGTCCAGGAGGTGGGCTCTTTCCCTGCGTCCCACAGCGGATCGCTCCCACCGGGGTGGGCAGCTCGTGGGCCCTAGGGCAGACAAAGAACTCAGACGCCACACCTGGGCGCCTCACCCCACTTTTTGAATCCTCCCCCCGCTCTTCCAGAGACTTAAACTGACCGGTGAACTGAGGAGTAGTGTCAGATTACAGAGGGGCGTCTGTGCTCAGGCGCTGGGAAGATTGGCAGCCGGCTCTGACCTTCGGAAGAGGCTGGGAGGAGGGGATTTTCACTGGACGAGGAGAGAGGAGACTCCCACACCCCCCAGCCACCACCTTTTCGGGCCTGCGGGAGGAGTGTGACGTGGCTGGCCTGGGAGAGAGAAGACCCCTCCATCCCCAGCCCCCACCCTCTCTGGCTGGCCTGGGGCGGGGCAAGGGCAACCGTGGAAGCACTCCCCGAGTTTAGCAGTCAGCGGCAGATGCAGTTCCCGGCTTTCATCAGCTTAAAGATTTCCCGCCCGCCCCCTCCCACACACCCACGGAAGGAGGGTCCTAAGACTCAGAAGTACTGGGCACAGGGCTGGTGGAACTACTCTCAGCGTGCATTTGTGCAGGAAAGGACAGAAACTGCACGGTCTCTCTGAAAACTGTCATCCAGACCCCCCAGCCCCTCACATTTAAATCTACAGTCCCAAATTCACTCTGGGCACTAGGTGACCAGCGCTGCCTGCGCAATAGGCAGGAAACTCTTTGGCACAGCGGAGGACAACCTGGAGATTACTTGGTGGGCTTAAGCCAAGACTGGTGCGGCTTCCTGTTTTGCTTTGCTTGGTGTTTTTTTTTTTTTTTTCTGCTTGTTGTGATTTGCTTTGTTCTGTCTTTATTTCTTTGATATCTTTGCCTATGTTGAGTGGGGATTGTCGGTTGTATTTTACATGTGAATGTACTTGATTTGTTTTCTTCGTTGCTGATGTTGTTGTTGTACTTGGTAACTTGATTTGTGCTGAAACTGCCCTAACAGGGCCCAGCTTAAGAGGCACAAGATTCAACATATCCAGAAGCAAACTCTGGACCAAACCGGAGTACTACCGGGTTTGACCTACAAGTCACACACCCAGAGGGAATTCTCTGAAGGCACAAGAGCCCATAGAGGCCAAACCTCATTTAAGTGGCCAACCTTCACCCAGCAGAACACCCTGTGGTGGGCAGAGCCAAGTTTCACAACTAGACGGCCTAGAAGTTAAACCCACCTACTCACAAGCAAAAAGCAATTAAAGTTCTTCTTAAACAGGACAATATACTAAACACACCTGTGTTTAGTGGAGCACATGCAGAGGAGAAGAACGAAGTAGTTCAAGTCAAATATAAAGGACACATACTACATGAGATATCCCAGCAAGAACTAAGTTCTCTAGGGGATCTTCCTAATACATCAAAGCAAACACAGAGAGTCAGTCAGAATGGGGAGACAAAGAAACATGTCCCAAATAAAAGAACAGAAGAAACCTCCACAACTGGAACCAAATGAAGCAGAGGTAACCAACATGTCAGAGACAGAGTTCAGAACACTGGTGATAAGAATGTTTAAGGAGCTTAGAGAAGACATAAAGAAGGATATAGAAATCATAAAGAACAACCAGTTAGAACTAAAAAAGGATGTCGAAATCTTAACGAACAATCAGCTAGAACTAAAGAACACAATTACCGAAATTAAGAACTCACTTGAAGGAATGACCAGCAGGTTAGATGAAGCAGAGGATCGAATCAGCGACTTAGAAGACAAGTTAGCAGAGATCACTCAAACTGAACAATAGAAAGAAAAAAGAATAAAAAAACAATGAAGATGGGTTAAGAGACCTCTGGGATAACATCAAGCGCAACAACATGCTCATCATAGGAATACCAGAAGGCGAAGAGAGGAAGCAAGGGATTGAGAACATATTTGAGGTAATAATGTTTGAAAACTTCTCTAACCTGATGAAGGAAATCAACATACAAGCCCAGGAAGTGCAGAGAGTTCCAACCAGGAAAAACCCAAACAGGCCCACACCAAGACACATTATAGTTAAAATGGCAAAGCTTAAAGACAAAGAGAGAATCCTACAAGCAGCAAGAGAAAGACAGAGGGTTACATAGAAGGGAACTCCCATAAGACAATCAAATGACTTTTCTACAGAAACATTGAAGGCCAGGAGGGAGTGGCAGGAGATACTCAAAGTGATAGAACACAAAGGCCTACAACCTAGATTGCTTTATCCAGCAAGGCTATCATTTAAAGTTGATGAAGAGATAAAGAGCTTCCCAGAAAAGAACAAACTGAAAGAATTTATTACAACCAAGCCAGCATTGCAAGAAATACTAAAAGGGCTTCTGTAAATAGAAGAAAGATGAAAACAATTTACTACAAATTTAAAAATGGCAATAACTATGTACCTATCAATAATCACTTTAAACGCTCCAATCAAGAGACAATCAAGAGACATAGAGTGGCTGAGTGGATAAGGAAGCAAGACCCTTGTATATGCTGTATACAAGAGACTCATTTCAGATCAAAAGACACACACAGGCTGAAAGTGAAAGGTTGGAGTAACATATTTCATGCAAATGGAAGCGAAAAAAAAAAGCTGGAGTTGCAATACTTATATCTGACAAAATAGACTTTAAAATGATGAACATATGAAAAGACAAAGATGGGCACTATATAATAATAAAGGGATCAATCTGACAAGAGGACATAACCCTAGTAAACATCTATGCACCTAACATAGGAGCACCTAAACATATAAAACAGGTACTGATGGACATAAAGACAGATATCAACAGCAACACTATCATAGTAGGGGACTTCAACACACCTCTGACAACAAGGGACAGGTCCTCCAGACAGAAAATCAATATGGAAATGACAGCCTTAAATGATACACTGGACCACTTGGATTTAATTAATATTTTCAGAGCATTTCACCCCAATGCTGCACAATACACATTCTTCTCAAGTGCACATGGAACATTTTCCAAGATAGATCATATGTTAGGACACAAAACAAGCCTTGATAAATTTAAGAAAATTGAAATCATACCAATTGTTCCCTCTGACCACCGTGCTATGAAATTAGAAATGAACTACAGGAAAAAAAAAAAAAATCAGGAAGACACACCAATTCATGGAGGCTGAATAACATATCACTAAATAATGAATGGGTCAAGCAGCAGATCAAAGAAGAAATCAAAAGATATCTCGAGACAAATGAGAATGAGAACATGACAACCCAAAATCTATGGGATGCTGCGAAAGCAGTCCTAAGAGGGAAGTTCATAGCACTGCAGGCCTACCTAAAAAAACAAGAAACATCACTAATTGACAGTTTATTTTCATACTTAAGGGATCTGGAAAAAGAACAGCAAAATAAGCCCAAAGGGAGCACAAGGAAGAAGAAAATAAGGATCAGAGCAGAAATAAATGATACAGAAACCAGAAAAACAATACAAAAGATCAATGAATCCAAGAGTTGGTTCTTAGAGAAGATAAACAAAATTGACAAACTTTTAGCCAGACTCATTAAAAAAAGGAGAGAGAGGACCCAAATTAATAAAATCAGAAATGAAAGAGGAGAAGTGACAACAGACACCACAGAAATACAAAACAATTTAAGAAATTACTATGAGCAACTATATGCCAACAAATTTGACAATCTGGAAGAAATGGACAATTTTCTAGAGGCGCACAACCTTCCAAGGCTAACTCAAGAAGAAATAGAAAGCCTGAACAGTCTGATTGCCATCAGGGAAATTGAACCAGTAATCAATAATCTCCCAACAAACAAAAGCCCTGGACCAGATGGCTTTACAGGTGAATTTTTCAAAACGTTCAAAAAAGAATTATCACCTATTCTCCTCAAGTTCTTCCAAAAAATCCAGAAGGAAGGAAGACTCCCAAACACTTTTTACGAAGCCACTATCACCCTGATCCCAAAAGCAGACAGACACCACAGAAAAAAAAAAAACAAAAAACTACAGGCCGATATCTCTAATGAATATAGATGCAAAAATTCTCAACAAAATATTAGCGAACAGAATTCAGCAATACATTAAAAAGATTATACACCATGATCAAGTGGGATTCATCCCTGGTATGCAGGGGTGGTTCAACATCCGCAAATCAATTAATGTGATACACCACATTAACAAAATGAAAAATAAAAATCACATGATCATATCAATATATACAGAAAAAGCATTTGATAAAATACAGCAGTCATTTATGATAAAAACCCTTAAGAAAGTGGGAATAGAGGGATCATATCTTAACATAATAAAGGCCATATATGACAAACCCACAGCTAACATCATACTCAATGGGGAAAAGCTAAAACCATTCCCCCTGAGATCAGGAACAAGACAAGGTTGCCCACTTTCTCCACTTCTATTCAACATAGTGCTGGAAGTTCTAGCCACAGCAATCAGACAAGAGAAAGAAATAAAAGGCATCCAAATTGGTAAGGAGGAAGTAAAATTATCATTATATGCAGATGATATGATACTATATAGAGAGAACCCTAAAGACTCCACCAAGAAACTATTAGAACGGATAGATGAATTTAGTAAAGTAGCAGGATATAAAATTAATATTCGGAAATCAGTTGCATTTGTATATACCAATGATAAAATATCAGAAGGAGAAATTAAAAAAAACAATTCCATTTACAATTGCTCCAAAGACTATAAAATATCTGGGAATAAATCTAACCAAAGATGTAAAAGATCTGTACTCAGAAAATTATACAACACTGAAGAATAAAATGAATGAAGACATAAACAGATGGAAACACATTCCATGTTCATGGATAGGAAGAATTAATATAGTTAAAATGTCCATACTGCCTGAGGCAATATACATATTCAACGCAATTCCTATCAAACTACCAACGACGTTTTTCACAGAAATAGAACATATAATCCTAAAATTTCTATGGGACCATAAAAGACCCCAGATAGACTCAGCAATCTTGAGAAATCAGAACAAAGTGGGAGGTATAACGATACCTGATTTCAAACTATACTACAAAGCTACAGTAATCAAAACAGCATGGTACTGGCATAAAAATAGACACATAGATCAATGGAACAGAATAGAGAGTCCAGAAGTAAATCCATGCCTTTTTTCCCCTCTAATCTACGACAATGGAAGCAAGAATGTACAATGGGGTAAAGACAGTCTGTTCAATAAGTGCTGTTGGGAAACCTGGACAGACACATGCAAGAAAATGAAGCTGGACCACCTCCTTACACCACATACAAAATAAATTCAAAATGGCTTAAAGACTTAAATGTAAGATCTGAAACCATAAAATATCTAGAAGGAAATATAGGAAGAAACTTCATGGACATTACCCGGAGTAAGATTTTCACTGATATATCCCCTCGTGCGAGGAAAGTAAGAGAAAAAATAAACATGTGGGATTACATCAAACTAAAAAGCTTTTTCACAGCAAAGGAAACCATCAATAAAACAAAAAGGGATCCTACTGAATGGGAAAAAATGTTTGCCAATGATATATCTGATAAGGGATTAATATCACAAATCTATAAAAAACTAACTCAACTCAACTCCAAAAAAACAAACAACCCAATTAAAAAATGGGCAGAGGACTTGAGGAGACATTTTTCTAAAAAGGACATACAGAAGGCAAGAAGACATATGAAGAAATGCTCAACCTCACTAACCATCAGAGAAATGCAAATAAAAACCACAATGAGATACCACCTCACTCCAGTCAAAATGGCTATTATCAATAAATCAACAAACAACAAGGGTTGGCGCGGGTGTGGAGAAAAGGGAACGCTAGTGCACTGTTGGTGGTATTGCAGATTAGTGCAGCCACTATGGAAAACAGTATGGAGGTATCTCAGGAATCTGAAAATGGAACTACCCTATGATCCAGTAATTCCACTTCTAGGCATCTACCCGGAGAAATCCAAAACTCCAATTCAAAAATCAGTATGCACTCCTATGTTTATTGCAGCACTTTACACAATAGCCAAGATATGGAAACAACCAAAATGCCCATCGGTAGATGACTGGATTAAGAAGCTGTGGTACATTTATACAATGGAGTATTACGCAGCCATAAAGAAGAAAGAAATCTTATCATTTGCAACAACATGGATGGATCTAGAGAACATTATATTAAGTGAAATAAGTCAGAAAGAGAAAGACAAGTACCATATGATCTCACTTACATGCGGAATCTAAAGAAAAGAATATGTGAATGAACTAATTAGAAACAGTTTTGGGGACACAAAGAAAAAAACCGAGAGTTATTAGATGGGCGGGGGGGGGGGGTTGGGGAAAAGGGGAAAGGTGAAGGGATTAGGAAGCAGCTGGTAACCACAAGATGGCCTCAGGGTTTTTTGAAAATTAATTTGGGGAACGTATTCAATAATGTTGTAAAGATTTTGTTGGGTATCCGATGGACATGCGTCCTATTTGGGAGACCACCTCAGGGACACTGGATGCCTGATCATGGCATTGTACACCAGAAGGTAAACATTAATGAATGCCAACTATAATTTTATATATATAATGTGATGGCTCGGTGTGAGGTCGGAGGGATAATGGATGGGGGGAGGGGGGTTCACAGTGTGAGGGATATAAATGATGAACGTCTAAGTATTACCTTGTCTTGTACACCTGAAACTAATAAATTTAAAAAAAAATAAAAAAAAAGAGAAAATACTTAACAAGGCCAAAACTGTAACAAATACATGATGGTTTAATAAAGTTTGTATTAGATTATCAAACTAATAAAATACAGAAATAAAAAAAGTTGAACTTCAATTTCAGTAAAAATAGAATGTTAACAATAGTAACTACACTGGTAGGAAAAACCCTTATCTATTCAACAAGAATTACACATTCTTACTAAGCTTAACACCATGTTAGAAGTGATGTAGATGATAGAGGTGATGGTAGGAGCACAGTGAGTTTCAACCCCAGATGATAACTGCCCCTTAATTACCTAGTAGTAGCTTACTATTATAATTATCAAAATTCAAAAATTACCATCAAAGCTTATATGAGATCTGACAATTAAGTTCGAGAATGAATCCTAGAAAAAGTGCTACATAACTCATTGCTGAATATCACTACAGTCACCCTCAAAGTGCTCCCCTTGGGAAGTTATTCACCAATGCCAGCGCCTGGTCTGCCCTTCAAAGCAGTTTTGGAACCCTTTCTGGAATGGCCATCAGAGCTGTCGTCGTATTACACTTGATGTCCTGAATGTCATCAAAATATCTTCCTTTCAATATTTTCTTTATTTTCAGGTAAATAAAGAAGTCATTGGGGGCCAGATCAGGTGAGTAGGGAGGGTGTTCCAATACAGTTATTTGTTTACTGTCTAAAAACTCCCTCACAGACAGTCCATGTGAGCTGGTTCACTGTCATGATGCAAGAGTCATGAATTGTTGGTAAGAAGTTAAGGTCATTTTCATCTAACCTCTTCATGCAGCCTTTTCAGCACTTCAAAATAGTAAACTTGATTAACTGTTTATCCAGTTGGTACAAATTCATAATGAATAATCCCTCTGATATCAAGAAAGGTTAGCAACATCGTTTTGACTTTTGATTTGGACTGATGGAACATTTTTGGTCATGGAGAATTGGCTGACTTCCATTGTGCACTTTGACACTGTTTCAGGGTCGTATTGGTACACCCATGTTTCATCACCAGTGATAACATCAGCCCAAAATATCATCTTGCCTCTCCAAAAGGCCTTGGCCAACTTGGACACTCCTTTGCTTTGTTCATCGGTAAGCTCCTGCGGAGCATTTTGCACACACCTTTCTCATGCCGAGATTTTCATTAAGATTTTAATTGTTCTTCTATCAATGTTTACTTGGTTTGCTATGCTTCTCACGGTTAACTGACGATTTTGACACACAATTTGATAAATTTTTGCAATGGTTTTTTCAGTTCTGCTCATTACTGGTAGCCCTGACCTCTCTTCACTAGTGACATGTTCTCACCCCTCAGAAAAATGTTTAATCCATCTGTACACTGCCATTTTCTTCATGGCATTATCCCCATAAACTTGGACTGACAAGTGCCTGATTTCACTTCCACTCTTGCTTCGTTTAACAAGAAATTTAATGTCTGTTCATTGCTCTAATTCAAACTCAGACATTCTCATGAAAGCACACAAAAACACGCAACAACCACAGTGAATGCCAATTCACAAGACATCACCACATGTCAACACAAACACAGCTGGGAGACACTGATATACCAAGGTTATGAAACCTTACTGAGCTGTTTGTACAGTGCTGCTAATGTAAGCGCACAGTGCCAAGTTTGTGAACTTAATTGCCAGACTTTGTATTTTATCCATATTAGGATAAGGGAGCATGCTGTGCTTTTTTAGCCCATTCAAAAATGCACATTTTTCTACTAACACTTTTGGATCAGAGGCCCAAACAAAAGTCTTTCTGCCCAGTGCCATTCACACCAATAGAATGAGTCTAAGTTTGGGAAAGCAGAGCAGAAATTTTATTTTTTGATGAAGGAATGGAGAAAGGTAAACTCATGCTGTCACCAAACCTTCTCCCTGACTGGGAAGGCAACTTTCATATGTATAGGCTGTGGTGTGGAGTGATTAAATTATTTTAGGCATGTATAGTTATTCTTCTGTTGAATGTGATTCTTTATTCACACTATGCTTCATCTCCATCTTGGTCTTTGTGCTCTGCCCTCTTCATTTTGCAGTCAGGAATCCTTTTCAGTTCATATAAGCAATCATAGTTTGTAACTAGTTTAGGTATTCAGAAATGTTAGGGTCTTTTAGATGATAGTCTGGAGACAATTTGTTCCTCTATATTGTATGAGTCCATTACAGTAAGCCAATAGCTAAGGAAAGGGAAAGGATGGTGAGTGGGATATTTCTGAAGACAAAGTCTAGAAGTGGCACTGATCAATTTATTCACATTTATTGACTGCCATTCAGTCGCAGATCCACACTGAACTCCCAATGGAGGCTATAAAATGAAGCCTGACAGGACTCCAATAAAAATAGGACACGTTGGGCACTGGCAATCATTTGTAGACTCTACAACAACTCCTGAGATGAGTAAGAATAGAGGGAAGAAATTTAAAAAAGATCAGCACTGCTGGTAGGATAATTATATTGACTTAAAGTTCAAAGCAAGGAGGAGTATGTCATTCATACCACCTGAGGAAAGTTTGTATAAGGAAGAACTATGAAATAAGAATAATGGATGGAACTTTTGCTCTATTAAGCAATTATCATAGGAATGATTTTAAAGTTAAATAAGGGAAAATCTCAGCAATTTATCATTCATTTTTTTTCTTTTCATTTGAAGTACATAACACACAAAGATCTATTGTTAAGAACTTGGTATATTTCCACTTACTGAATTATAAACTTAATGTACTTAGAGACAATTAGTGTGCATATGATATACTCTTCAATGCAGATTCAACAATTATTGAAGTGTGGGATGATGGATTACAGTCATTATTTTATTGGAGGCCAAAATAAGAACTTTCAAACTACTGTAAGTGTCAAGAAAGGTAATAAAATGTGTTGATAGGTTGTTTCAGTTCAATGACATTGGAATGTTTAATGAGGTTAGGAGGGGGAGGAAGGAAATTATCCAAATTACCTAGTATCCAAATTACCTACATATTTTTTAGTATATAATCACTTGAGAAATGTGAGCTTAAGAATATAGTAGAGAAGAAAATGGCATATTTGAACTCCCAAATTATCCCCCCTAAAAGAAGATACAAAACAACTTCACAGCTTTGAAAATTCCATCAAGAACCATACCATTAGCATTACTTGAAGACAGAGAATGCTAAAACTGAAAAAAGAAAATAAATAAATAAAATAAAATAAACTATGGTTAAAAGAGAGGAAAAGGATCCTAGTATTTGGCTCTACATGCTCCCACCAAAACTCTACTGTAAAATGTGCTTTATGGTGAACAAAGTCATACCAAGAAAAATATACATGGAAAACAAAGAATTGGGAGAACATCAAAAAAAGATTAAATTCATCATAAATCTGAAAATACAAAATAAGTAACTGAGGAGATAAGAAAATGGACAATGGGAAACAGTTTTAAATAAGGATAATTTAATGGGCCAGGCACTATATAAATGGTTAGGCAGACTATTTAAAGATATAGACTTGGTTTAAATCAGCAAGACTGGGTTAAATGGATCCACTTCCAAAAATATAGCTTCTGATGGAGATAAAAGCCAAAAAGATGAAATAATCACATTTTGGAAATTAGGTGGTAAAGAGGAAGAAAAACAGTGGAAATTTTAGTGTCCTGAAAGACAAAAGATAACTGAAAAAAAACATAAAACTCATAACTACTCTGCTACGAGCAAAATATAGAAACAAAAATCCTTGTTATATACTTGGACTTTGATAGACTAGCAGAAAAGGAAGCCATTAAACTAGAAATCTGAAAAACACTCCAATATCATAAAGGTAGACAAACAGAAAGTCTATAGACAACTATTGCAGTAAATCAGGATATAATTTTCATAAAAACACCAGCAAAATTTACCACTGAAAAATAATGAAGCAGAAGTAAACTGTAATTCTACACTCCAAAAACAATAAAAATATACTCAAATGAGCATTTGAGGATATTTTAAATATTCCTTGAATCATAGTTTCAAAAATTATGAACAGAAATGTACAAGAAAACTGGGATAAATTAGAAGAGTTCATTGAACTGTTTCAATCAACTGGAAAAGTAAAGGAAGAAGACAAAATTACTTCAGAAATAAAGAAAAAAGTGAGGTGCTCAGGGGAGAATAGATGCAGATAAAAATGTAGTGAAGAACACTGAAGAAAGGCAAGAAATGAACGAATAGAATGTAAATGGCAGCAAAAAAGAATAAACATGGCAAGAGAGAATGTAGTAGAAATGGAAGACAGACATAAAATGAACAATATTTGTATTATTAAAGTCCCAGAAGTAGAAAATAAGATGGAAGAGAATATCTAAAAGTATAATCCAATAGATTATTTCAGAAATAGAAAAATTCCTAAATCTGTAGCTGGAAAGAGCTTCCTGGATACCTGGGTCTGATCAATGGAATCAACCTGGAATGATCAATGATCAATGATCAATGATCAATGACAAAATGGAATGATCAATGATCAATGACAAAATATATCTTGGGGAAAAATTTAATTTCAAAAATAAAAATTAAATCTTCAAAGCCACTGGGGTGGGGTGGGGAGAATTCAAATGACTTACAACTCAAAAAAAAAAAATTCTAGCCTCAGATCTTTCAAAATCAATGTAAAAGTCAAGGAACAATCACATACCATTTTAAAAAAATGATAAAGAAAGAAAGTGTGGAACATATATTTTACATCTAGCTAATCTGTTTTCAAATATCAAGGCAGGAGGGGAAAGAAAACACTGTTTCAACACACGAGAAGTTAGGGAATTTTGTACCCATCAGCCCTTCTTGAGGAATCTATTAGATGATGAACTTCATCCAACAAATTAATGACTAGGAAAACTATAACAAATGGACTGATGGTAAATTCTTCTTTAATCCTGGTAGAGAAAGGCTTTCTAACTTTGACTCAAAATCTAGAGGCAATCAAAAAAATATGGCTAATTTTGGTTACTTAAAAAAGTTACATTGGGCAGCTAGATAGCTCAGTTGGTTAGAGCATGAGATCTGAATAACAGGGTTGCTAGTTCGAATCCCACATGGGCCAGTTAGCTGCACCCTCCACAAATAGATTGAAGATGCGCTGCCACTGAGCTTCTGGAGGGGCGGCCGGATGGCTCAGTTTGTTAGAGCGTGAGCTCTCAACAACAAGGTTGCTGGTTCAATGCCTCCATGGGATAGTGGGCTGTGCCCCTGCAATTAAAGATTGAAAACGGTGACTGGACTTGGAGCTGAGCTGTGCCCTCCACAACTAGATTGAAGGACAAGTACTTGGAGCTGATGGGTCCTAGAGAAAAACACTGTGTCCCAATATTCCCCAATAAAACTTTTTTTTTTTTAAATCACATCGCAGAACCCACAATAAAAAAAAATAAAAAAAAATAAAATAAAATAATCACCCGTAAGTCCAGGAGAAAAGATTTACAATATATGTTACATATAAAATAATTACATCACTAAAATAAATATTCCTCTTAAAAATTGAGAGGCTAAGTACCCAAAATCTAGCATAAAAGTGAAAAAAATATATAAACAGACAATTCAAAAATAAAAGGTAAAAGTGGCCCTTAAATATATAATAAAATGTTTGTACTCACTCATAATTAGAAATTATGAAATTAAAACAACACCAAGATAGCACTTCTTACTTTTAGACTGGCAATATGTATCTATTTGTCTATCTGTCTATCTATCGATTGATCGATCGATCGATCGATCTATTTATCTATCTATCAGCACATTTTGGTGGTAGTCTGTTGGGAAATAGTACTCTCATACATTGCTGTAGGTCATGCAAATTAGTACAACACTTCTATGTGAGGCAGATATTTGATAATACTTAACAAAATTGCTTATACACATACTTAGTTTTATCAAATTATGGGTAAAAGACTGTTCTGAAGATGTAGTTCCAGTTATTTGAAAGTATATATTCCTAAGGTTATTCAATACAGCATTGTTTGTAACTGTGGTTGAAAAAAGTGATTAAGAAAACTATGGTATATCTACACAATGGAGCACTGTGCAGCTGTAAAACCGTAAGGGAGATATCTAGTAGCTGACAGTAAAATGATTTCTAGAACACATTGCAAGTAGACAAATCAAAAGCCTAAGAGAGTACCCATGTTATGATATACTTGATATAGAGAAGAGATATAAGAATATACACACATATGTGCTCCTTGTTTACCTGCAGGAAACATGTGGCCAAGTGGTGGTGGAAAAGGAAAGAATGGTAAAAAGTCAGCAGAGACCAAGAGGAAATGATGCTTCTTTGAGATTAACTGTTTGATAACTCTGATTTTTAGAAATATAGTAATATTTTACATAAACTTCACCCCCCAAAAATAATAAACAAAACCAAGCAGCATTTGGAGAAATGCCAAAGTGGAATTCATACACTAAAAAATGAATTTAACAGTATTACTATAATAGCATAATTGTTCTGAAGAAAATATGAGACAAACCCATACTGAAGGAAATTCTATGAAATATTAGTACTCTTGAAAAGTGTGAAGAACTTGAAAAACATATATCTTTATACATACATTGCCAGTGATAAAATATTTTCAGTAACTGATAAAATATTGGTTTAAAATTCCATCCTGACTTACACAATATGAATGAAGTAAATAAATATAATCAGAGAAACATACTTGAATGGTCATATCATGTTTGTGAGTAATAAGAAAACATCCAAGAATTTTAGTTTTAATAGTGTAAAGACTTGGGTCCAGTCAAAGTATGATAACTTTACAAAGGAACTACGTTATGTAAATCATGAAAATTTCCTAAACACAAGATTGTTTTGAGGATGTTACTGCAAAAACTTCATTTTCTCTTTCTTGAACACAGATTCCCAGGGGGTGTTTCAGTGTGAATTAGGTCAAGTTATTCAGTATGGTCAGGGACTGAATGTTTGTGTCTCCCAATATTTGATATTATGAAACCCTAATCCTTGTACGATGTGGGGCTTTGGGAAGGTAATTAGGTCATGAAAGTGGAGTCCATATGAATGGAATTAGTGCCCTTATAAGAAGAGGCTTGAGAGCTAGCTAGCACTCTTTCTGCCATATGAGGACACAGCAAAAAGAAGGACCTCTGTAAAAAGGAGAAAGGCACTTTCCAAGAACCCCAACATGCTGGCACCCTCATCTCCATCTTCCAGATGTGAGAAATAAATGTTTACCATTTAAGTCACCCAGTCTATGGCAATCTGTTATAGCAACCCACACTGACTAAGACAAGTTTTTATTTTATGTGGAGTATTTCAAACCATCCACATTTAAGAAAAGAAAAGGTGCATTAAAATTGAGGTGGAGCGAGGGAAATTCTAACTAGCAAAACGTATCATGGATGTTTCAATGTTTCAAATCATTTTACACCTTATTTTACTGAAATAGAACCAAAAGATTAGAACTGTAGTTCTAAAATACATTGCTTTTCACAATTTAAGCTTCCACTAGCTCAAAAAGCGAAGAAAATGATCATAAATCAGTATATACAAATGGAGATTTATATATTTTTACTGTTTCTGAAATCAAGGGTTTATAGAAAGAAAACAAAGGTGGATTTTTTTATTGTTACCTTTCAAAGCTACCGTGTTTTCCCCAGACTAAGATCGGGTCTTATATTATTTTTTGCTCCAAAAGAGGCATTAGGGCTTATATTCAGGGGATGCCATCCTGAAAAAAATCATGTTAGGGCTTATTTTCCGGTTAGGTCTTATATTCAGGGAAACACAGTATTAGCAAAATGAAAATGGTATATTTTTCTTTCAGGCATGCCTAATAATAAACTCTAGGTGTATATAGTAACAAAAAATAAGGCCACAGGTTATTAATTCAGAAACAAAATCATTAACATAAAAAGGGAGCTCTATCTTCCATGAACTTTCATCTTGAGGATAAGTCCAGGGCCAGAATATTTAAAAGACACCCTCCCTTTAAAATACTCAAGTATATTACTTATCATCATTTCAGCATTGACTCCAAGTTCATAATTCTAGTCAGTCAATGATTTGACGATAATAGCACATCTCAGCTAAGAGCTGCTTTTCATTTTGCTTTGGTGGTTTGAAGGTTCCACATCCTAAAATCAAATACCGCTCTTTCTGCATGAAGTTTTCAATTACTGCGGCTAAAATTTTCCTCCCAAATGTGTCACTGAGGTGGCTGCATCACTTAGAGACCTTTTCTTTATTCTACTGTATATGACATCTCCTTTTCTGCACTGCACGCCCTTGCTTCTGCTTAACTTCCTTCATCAAGTGTTCTTCACTCCTGCAGAGCTCTGCAGAGGAAAAGGTTGTTTGGCATGCTAAGAACATCATTCTCATCTTGCCCTCCTTTCAGAAACTGATTTATCTTGGGGAAAAAAAAAATCGAACACAGATTTTACAGCATCACATTCACACAACCTGAAATTTATACATACAATCCAGCACAATGCACTTAATATGCGTATATAATTTCTGTTAGTGTACAAAAGATTGTTTTTATCACTGATTCCACTTCAGACTTTGGGTGCTCTATTTTTCTTATCCTACAAGTAATATGAGGTGGAGGTTAGAATGACTATTGAAATACTAGAATTCCAAACATTTATAACTAAAAGTAATATGGGCTTCTACTGTGTTTCATAATGTCAGACCAGAGATTATGTTGATGCATTTGCATACCACCTTTCTGTAGAGTAAAATGACTTAAAAATTCAGATTACATTTCCTTGGTGCATTACATTTCCTTGGTGCAGTAAATCACCTGTAGATTGGTAGTGAACCAGATTTACTCTGATCCCCTAATTAGAATAAGATGTTAAATATCCAGTAGTTTAAACAGGACACTTGAGTTACATCTTTTCTTTTTTTTGTATGAAAAGCAGCATCATTTGTTGTAAAGATAAGAGTCATTTGTTCTTCCATACAAAACTGAAGGCCAAATAAATATAAGATGAAAATAATTAAATAAAACAGATCAAAAGACCCATGAATTCAAATACATTTCCATGAACTGAAATACATTTACTGTATTAAATATTGAGCTTCTTTGCTTTAAGTAATCTATTTCATATTTGTTAATCCCCCAGCTTAATTCTCAATGAGTAAATTTGTCAGGCAATTATATAAAGTTGGTTTAATTTTCTGCTTACCAAAAGAACTCATCATTATGTTTCTCCCACATCTAAAGTTCCAGAACTAATTCTTTTCTCATCTTATTTCTTGATAACATATTAAATGTTTTATGATTGCTATAAATAGCCAGTTCCAAATATTTTACAAACAGATACCTCTAAGTTTCTAAATGAAATAACCATTTAATTTTATTTTTAGTTTATTTAGTTTGATAAATTTAACAAAAAACTATAGCTATAAAGACTAATAGTCAATATATTTTTTTTATTTTTAAAAAATAGTTCTGGAGTTTAAAACATGATTCAAAGCATTCATTATTTTGATTTGAAACATTCAACAAGTCGCACATTTTACATTTACCCTTCCCATAAGTCTGTATAATGAGTTACATAATTTCACTTGAGGAACTTGGGTAAAACACCACAGAGCTGACTATAGACGTCTCCAACTTTCTTTCCTCTTTTATTTGTTTCTCCTTCTGCTCTTTCTGGCATGTCATGATTGATGTGTTTTTCATTCTCGTTTGTAAAATGAACTCTTTGCTTGGTTGGACAGGTATTTTTTCAGGTGATTGAATCAGAATTCATTTTTGGTACAATCATTGTCCCTTTATATATAAAAATGTGAGTATTTTGGAGTGTAAGGAATAAATTGTTAAAGTTAATATATATTGGTCGAAGCAAAAATCTAGTACTCCAAGAGCACTAAGGAGGAGTGTAAATTTCCATATATCTACTTTAGGGTCAGTTTAGCAAATGCTTCTCTGAAATACAAATGCTTTTGATAATTCTTAATAATAGATACTTAGAAAGCAAAGACCAAAGCCTAAATTACATTTCTACTTATAAACAAACAAACAAACAAATAAATAAATAAATAAATAGAAAGAAAGAAAAAAGCAGGTAATTTTCTTGACAAAATTTTCCAATAAGTTGCTGCTAACTTAAAGGGGAAGGAAATGCTGTCATCATTCCTTTGCACGAAAAACTGACATTCTGTAAATTGACAGTAAAGATAGTAGTAGGGAATAAACAAAAGTAAAATTGAAAACACTTTGCCAAAAAGACTTTAAAAAACTGTGATTCTGTGTTTCTAAAGTTACTTTAATGAATTTTGTTCTTAATAATAAGTAATATACAAAAGTTTAATATTATCTGAAAATGCAACTAAAAGGAACAGATTAAATAAAAATTGGTAGATGAATATAATGGAATATTATTCAGATATTAAAATCATGTTGTGGAAAATTACTTAATAACATAGAAAATATTGATAATATAAAGTAATGTGAAAAAACTTACCCTAAGTATCTATAGTATGATCTCAGTGATTTTGCAAAGCAGTGTGTATACAAAAATATTAACAATATACATTATAGAACATAATGGTAATAAGGTTTTTCTCTCATTGATAGAATTTTGAGCAATTTTTATTGTATTTTCTTATTTTCAGTTACATATTTTAAAAATAATCTACTTGGAGTGATTTTTTTTTTTTTTTGGAATCAGAAAAATACAATTAAACAAGTACAATAAAGTCATTATATTGGCATTTTCTTTTCTATATCCTCTACAGAAAACATATCCATAAATCAGTCACTCAGGTCAATACAAATGAGGGAAAGGCCCCTAATGTTGTTGCATTATTTCCCCGTAGAACAGTGAATTTATTTCAACTACATAAGGAATTTTAAAATAAGACCTGCAATCTAGTCCTAATATTTTAGATAGCTGCACAGTATTACCTCTATCTTATGAGTAGAAGAAAACAACCTGCAAAGAAAAGAAGTGGTTACTTACCTTTCTCTCACTTGAGCAATGGCTCTAATTAAGAATAATTTTCAAATCCTCATTTCTGTGTCTTTGAAAAGAACACAACTTTCCTAAGTCTAGGTTCACTCCCCTTTCCCACATTCTCACAGGAAGTTCTCTAAGGAGGATTGCCTTACTGAAAGACATTTAGCTCAAATTTTTGGATCTCTATTTGATTTGGATTTTTAAAGAATGAATTGCTCTTTGTAATATTAACACTTAACACAGTGAATACAACTGGTTTCTTCCTGTAACCTCCTTGCAGAGAAAGCCACACTTCAATCTGCCCTGAAGTCAACAAGGAACAACATCAAAGTTCCCAGAATGAATTGATCATGGAGGCCAGGATGGGAGAATGCACCTATCAGAGAACGGTAGTTTTACTCTCTGATGATAATGATTATGTATACCCCATAACCCAAGACAGTCAAGTCATTGTACCAAAACTGTATCAAAATGCACAATGAGAAGACCTAGCAGGCTCTCCTGATGCTTGGCACAGTACCTCATATATCACTTGTACTCAATAAACAGGTGTTTATTGAAAGAATATTTACATAAATTTTCTTGGACAAGTCACCACTTTGGGGTATCGTTCCGGTATCATAAAATGAGAATGCTATGGACTAAATGTTTGTGCCTCCCCAGAATAAATATGTTGAAATCTTAATCTACAAAGGTGATGGTATTAGGAGGTGTGGCGTTTGGGAAGTGATTAGGTCATGAGGGTGGAGTCCTCATGAATAGGATTACTTCTCTTAGAGAAGAAATCCCACGGTAACCCAAACAGATTAAGACCTAGAATATAGGAAAAGATCGTTTAAATTTCCCTTCCAATCCTAAAATGTCTATAATTCTAACAGGAGCCTATGACATAGTGTCCTAGAAGAAATAATTTGTCAAATAGTGGGTCAACTTCTACTGGGCAGGTGCGGGGTAGGGGGGCACACCCATCACTGCATTTTCAAAATAATTTTTCTAAATTAATGATGCCTTCCTTAACATAAAGTATGTTGACCAAAACTAGAGGGGGAAAAATGATCTAATATAGGAACTTTATTCAGAAGTTTAAAATTTGCATGAGATCCACGCCAATTTATTTGTGATGGATCATTTTATAAATCAATGTATATACTGATAGAATAGCCAAGAGTTTTTGTATAGAAATCAACAAACCCCACTTCTTGACAATCAATTGACTTCTTTTTTACCTGCCAATATTCTGATAGTTCAGTATGTTTGTTGGAAGTCAATTTTCCCTAAGGCTTCTTTTGTTTCTGTATTTTGTGCGAAGAGGTTGCATTTCCAGTCATTTTAGGCCCCATTCTGCTGACGAGCAGTAATGATTTCCAAAAGAATCCTTGCAGGAGAATCTGATTTAAGAAGGTAGGAGATGAGTCTACAAAAATCCCAACTATAATCTAACAGCATGCTCTCTGTCTTCATCAAATCCAGTACCTAAATGTGAGATTTTATTTGAAGCTATTAACTGTTTTCTGCTGCTATTTCTCGTTCATCAGTAACCTTTCTCTATTGGAACATATAAAACTCTATGACACTCTTTCCTTTATAGTAGGAATATTATGGAAAAATGGCAGAGAGATATAAAGGAGTCAAATTTGGCTTTTAAATTTTGAAACTTATACCTGAAAAAAAAATTGATAGAAAGATAACAATGTGTAGACATTGTAGAAAAGATACAATGGACATCTCAGATAATTAAGGGATTGAAAAGCTGAGAGAAATTGTGCTCCAGTTCCCACATAAGGGCAAGAAAATGAATTCAGCCTCAGAGGACCTTCTTGAGTCCAACACAGAAATGGCCTGTAAGCCTGAGTTTAGAATCCCAGTTTCCACTCATTCTGATATGGTACTGAGAAAAGTGGAACTTTTGGAGGAGCAAAATGCTTTTACACTTTTCTGAAGTTGCACAAAAGTGGAAAAGTGTCATATAGACAACAATATCAAGTTTTTCATAACCGTAACAGAGTAGAGAAAGAGACTCAGAAATAGCAGAGAAAACCAGACTCTCTTCTTCCCTGAAGTCAACAAGGAACAGCATCAAAGTCCCAGAATGACTTGAGATGGAGGACAAGATGGGAGGATGCACTTACCAGAGAATGTTAATTTTGCTCTATGATGACAATGATTACATATACTCATAACCCAAGACAGTTGTGTCATGTCACTTCAAAGGATCTTAACTACAACTACCCAGAAAGGAAGTTAGAATTGCAATAAATGAGATTAAATTTTGTCATAATACAATGGCACCTCCAAAGTAGATATCAGTTTAGTTTTACAAAAGAAAAGAGTTTTATGTATTATACACTTGAGATTGTAGCCTGAAATTTTCTACACCTTACATGTGTTATAAAAATGTTTTATATCTATGGCAAAACTATCGCTAAACATAAAACTCATTATTTTATATAATACCCCTTAGAGACAAACTCAACAGTTAACTTCAGTAAAGGTTTGTCTTTGAAATCTGTTTGTGGCTACATGTTTGCCCCCACCCCACTTTTATTTTCTTTTTTCTTATTAGAGGTGCTAGAAAACTAAATCAGGTTATAGTGCCAGAGGGTAACATCCATTAACTTTAGTAATGGAGGTGGAAATGTATATCACAGTTACCTGGGGAGATTTTTAAAAGTCACCCGCTTTTGTAGCACAGCGAGTATAGTACAAAAAAGAACTCCACTCATACTCCAACATACACGTCAGCTTAGGAACCAGCACTACACGACGCTATGTTAAATTGTAAACCATCTCATATATTCTTGGAATAAGTAAGAAATAGATTATCAAACACAAATTATCACCAGGAAAGATTATTCTCCTTGGTATACAACCTCTTTGAGCATCTCTTTTCTGGTCTCTTCTAAAGAACTGTCTTTGTTGTTTATTTTGCCTGATAAATTTGTCTAAACATGTCTTAAGAAAGAATATGAGCACGTGACATATGAGGGACCTTCATTAGCTTACTGCAGGAAGTTAGATTTTTAAATCTGCAATCCTTTAAAAGCCCATAACAACATTTGTGTGTGTGTCGTGTGTATGTAATCTAAAACAAAACAAAACAAAACTGTATTCAAGCTAACAAGATATCTAACTTGATCTCTAATTTTTCCTGTAAGGAAAACATCATAAATAAAAATGTAGTCCCTTACCCTTAAAGGCTCTGATGGAAGGATTGATCATTACTTGGATACATATCCACTTTGCTCAGCTTCAGTCTTTGAATTAGCAGGGAGGTGGTTGTGTGTTTCTTTGTTTCTGTATTACTTTGTTAGGTTGTACAGACTGTACAATTCTCTAAAGAGACTCTGCCAATTCTCTATCTTTTACTATAAAAATTACATATTTCCTGTCCATCTATTAGTTATCAGCTTGTAGTGATATGAGGTCATCTCCTTGAATTCATAAGAGGAGCATGACTTTGATCTTATTGAGATTGCTATCGTTCCTGTTGTTTCATGGACAGATGGTCCTTGAAATGATAATCTAAATCCTTGTTTCTTTAGAGGAATAAATAAATATAAGACTAATTAACTGAAAGTCATCTTTTCTTGAATTAATCCAATATTTTACATCAATGTTAGACTGTCCAAGCTATAGAATTCTAACATTTTGATTCATGCTTATCTTTAAAGCATTCATTTAGACAGTATTTCACAACATTTTGAACAAATGGAATTCAAGTGTGTGCCATTGTGTGATCCTAGACTAAGAAGGTCTCACTGTAGAAAAAGATGATCAGAACAGAAGTAATAAAAATGTGGTAGGGGACTGCCCACCAATACATGCTCATTGCCACTGACTGGTTCATTAATTTTAGCAGATAAGTCTGAAGGCCAAGTCTTACACTCCACATCATTGCCCCCAAGTTATGCAGTTATTATGTTTTGCACTTGGGGATTTGAGTTTGCCTAAAAATCTAAATAATGGGAAAAAATAAATAGAGGAAAAAATCAACTATACTTCTCCTAACTCTTAACAACTCTTTCCCCATTCATTGCTATCTTACACATCTAGGATGGAAAATAAAGGACAAGGGTAAATGACAGTATGAGGATGAAGCCTATAAGGATGATGAAGAAGAATCAGAAGCAGAGAGTAAAACTGAATCAACCAATATATTTAATAGAGAGAAAATTGCCTCCATACTTATCATTAAACATGTGTTTGGTAGACAACTAAGGAAACATTTTCTAATATAGGTTTTCTGAGTATTTATAGAAAATTAATATGAGTGACATCAAGTGTGAAAGGAGTGGATACTTGCTTTGTTTCTTTGTTTGTTTATTGCTTGCCTAGAATTCTTTTTGCCATCTTCTCGTAAGAGAACCTTTTTTTTTTTCCTTTTCCAGAATTGCCTTCCCTCTAACTGATGCAACCAACCATCCTTATCTCTTTATTTCTCTCTCCCCCTGCCTAACACACTGGAGAATGGATAGTGTGGTACATAGTCCTGCTCGGACTCTATTTCAGGAATTCCTACAGGCAAGTAAGTACGTGGTAAACCAACAGGCTTACACGAGGAAACAGCCAAAGGTAAGATTCAGACATGGAGCAAATGGGGCTTGGGAGAGAAAGCCTAGTCCATCTGAATTCACCCATATCAATCCAGCTTCTTGGACTTATGGGTAACTGGAGTCTATATAATTTCTAATTAGCTTTAGCTCATTTAGGAAGACTTTCTTCTTTCTACTTTAAAACTCTTTTCTAAATGAAAGTTAAAATCATTGCCTTAGTGAAGTCAAATGTATTTGGTCATTTTTATCTGTTTGAGAAATATAGTTTGATGACAAATATCATTTTAAATTTACACAAAGATTAAGCAACAGTATATGTGAAGTGCTTAGAATAGTGTCTGACACAGTAAATAGTCAATTAAGGCTTAAGATGATTGTACTATTGTACACAATTCTACTTTGAGTCACTATTTTGCCTTAGGGAAAAAAAATGCCTCACGTGTATTATGGTAAAATAAGAATAATTATTTGTCATTTTTTATGGACAAGATTTATAACAAAATAATTTGTGTAATACTTGCCATTTATGATTCAAAACGAGTTAACTGCCTCATACTGTCATCAATTATGGTTTCTTTGTTCTCTTAATCTACATATAAGCTAAACATTTAAGACACTGTAGAATTTGGAGGAAGGGGACAACTTTAAAAATCAGTGAAATTTATTGTACGTGATCTTATAGAAGGCATTTAAGCACAGTAGATGGTTGGCTGATGAATCACTTTTGTATTACTTTTCTTAGAAAATACTATGCTATGGTTTCTGAACAGCATTTTTGAGTTGGAGGTTCTATTACATGGGTGTGTTTGTATGTGTTGATGTTTTGGTTAATAGCAAACAAACCTCTGCAGTAGTTATGAATACTTTATCTTACAATTTAATGGGCAAGACGTGGAAAAAAATATTTCTCTAACTACAGATCAGTACATTTGATGTTTTGAATCTCAGACAGGATTTCAAAGAGAAATACTGAAAGGATATTTCATGTATATTAAAAAAAATAGTATATTGCTACTAAGAATAAATGTTACCACATAAATATTTTGTTGTTGTTGTTGTTGTTGTTGTTGTTGTTTTTAATAGCCTAACATTTTAGGTGTTTTAATTTGTTTAACTACAATTCATCAAGGCATTGTGTATTCCACGATATCCTGTTGCCTGGTATTAGCCTAAGCTTTACTGGATTTTTTCAACAGCTTTCAAATTAAATATTAATTACCTCCCAGATTGTCCCACATGTAATCAGTCCCAGTATTGATGAAATTAATATTCTTAAATTCTCATGTGGCAATATCCTTTTTTTCTTTTTTTTTAATTTATTGGGGTGACAATTGTTAGTAAAATTACATAGATTTCAGGTATACAATTCTGTATTACATCATCTATAAATCCCATTGTGTGTTCACCACCCAGAGTCAGTTCTCCTTCCATCACCATGTATTTGATCCAATATCCTTTTATAGTTTTAATATCTTTAATATATTTCTATGCTTTCCAGGACAAACACTAACTCTTTTACTCAATTTTTCATAGATATATTTTAAATTATTACTTTGTAATTATTATGATTTTTTTCTGAGAAATATTTACATTATTTCACATTGATGCTGTCTACTTTCTCACCTTTGAGCATTTGTTCATGACACTTCCTATGTCTAGATTGTTTCTTATCCCTTTATGTTTATAGTACCTTAAATATTTAACTTAAATGTTTTTTCTGCCACATAAAACTCCCATAATTTTATAATCTCCTGAGGGGGGTAAACATTTCTTTACTGTAAACTCCTATAACGTATTGTCTGCATTTTTCTAATGTCTAATGTCTAATCTTTCTAACATATACATTACAGATGCATATAATAAGATGGTAACTAATGGCATCATTATTGTAATGACATCTAGTACCTATTGAAATATTTGCCTACTAGATGATAGGCTATCTACATGTAGCATGTCTTCAAGATTCTAAGCCTTATTATATATGCAGTTTTGCTTATCTTTACAGATAAGCAACCTTCAAGATTTACAAATATTAAGTTATATCACCACTAAGTGGTGATATAAATCGCACCTTAGGTTTAGGTGACTACACCTAATTGATTCCAGCAGTTAGTACCTTAATTGTTCTCTATTTCTTTGGAGTGAAGGAGAAATATACTAACTGTAGGGAATTTGAGAGTAGAATGCCTTTTTCATACAACGCTAACATTATCCAGGTATTGACAAGTGACTAAAATTTCAGAGCTTGATAATATTTGTAGGAATAAACATATATATGAAAGAAAGAAAAGTGGTGAAATATTTGTAGAACTTTAGTAAAATGTACTGATTTTACAACTTTTTACACAAACATGTTCAAAGAATCTGTTAAGAAGGAGGGTTCCAGTGCTTTTCTCTAGAATCCTTTCCTTAGCTTTATCCTATTCATTTATTGACTGTTTGGGTGAAAATGATGAAAAAAAATGTTATCAAATTATCAGATAATATAAAGCTGAAAGAATGGTAAAAAGGTTAAGTGACAGAAGCAGGATACCAAAAAGTCTTAACAGGATGAAATAATTTTAATATGTTATGCTATAGGACAAATATAAGCTACAAGAAAATATAGTGTAATGGAGGACTTCACTCAAGACTCTTCATACTGTTAACTCATTTAATCCTCACTAACTACACGAAGAAGATTCTGACTAGCATTTAAAAACTAAAAACAGCAGAGAGAATCATATAAACTTGCCTAAGTGTCCAAAGTTTGTGAGTAGGAGAGCAAGAATATTAATTTAGACTTTCTGGCTACAAATTATGCCCTTTTATGCACTTTATTATATAAACCTTAAGCATTGGGACCACTCAATTACATTGGCCCTTTTTAAAATCTTCAACCTAATTTTGTACTTACAATTGTGTATTTTCTCATGAAGAAAACTCTAAATTATGTAAGTTCTGTAAAACTCAGATCTGCCTCTATATAAGACTCTACAGTGTAGTTTTTCTTCGACTTTAAAGAGTTTATATAAGAAGCACAAGAAAAAGAAAAAGTTATTAGCACTTCCTGTTAAAAATTCCTGAAATGTGGGGTGGCCAGATGGCTCTGTTGTTTAGAGCTGGAGCTCTAATCAACAGGATTGCCTGTTCGATTCCCACATGGGCCAGTGAGCTGCACTCTCCACAACTAGACTGAAGACAGAGAGCTGCCACTGAGCTTCCAGAGGGGTGGATGGATGGCTCAGTTGGTTAGAGCGCAAGCTCTCAATAACACGTGTGCCAGTTCAATTCCCCATGGGATGGTGGGCTGTGCCCCCTGCAACTAAGATTGAAAATGGCAACTGGACGTGGAGCTGAGCTGCGCCCTCCACAACTAGATTGAAGGACAATGACTTGTAGCTAATGAGCCCTGGAAAAACATACTGTTCTCCATTCCCCAATATTCCCCAATTAAAATACATATATATATATATATATATATATATATATATATATATATATATATTTGTGTGTGTGTGTGTGTGTGTGTGTATGTGTATATGTATGTATATATATATATATATATATATATATATTTTTTTTTTTTTTTTTTTTTTTTTTTTAATTCCTGAATTGTGATGATCTTTGAAATGTGTCAGTTTGGCTGGGTTGGGCTGGGCTACAGTCCCAAATTGATCAATTAAACACTAATCTAGGTGTTAGTCAGGAAGGTGATTTGTAGATGTGATTAAAGTTCACAATCAATTCAATTTAAGTAAGGGAGGTTATCCTGGATAATGTGTGTGGGCCTACTTAAATCAATTAAAATTTGATGATCTGCCCCATTGATTTTGGACTTGCCTAACCAGTCTCTATAATCAAGTAAGACCAATAACTTGCAATATATGTTTTAATATATATTACCTACTAGTTTTGTTTCACTGGTTGAACCACGACTGATAAACATCTGTTGACAATTAGTTCAATGTGTGTCAACAACGGGATGTGGTTATCCTAAAAGTGAATACAATCTTGGGTTGCTTATGGAAGAATATCAGTGAGGGCCCAGACACACATATGTCAGTCTACACTAGATTTTAGCTTGTTGGGCTCCAGCCTTCGTTCCCTATACTTCTGGAGAGACAGGTTGAAAGACCCAGAGTTATACAATCGGAAGTTGGGAATAGTATTCAGGGTGTGTACCACAGTTATTGTAAAATATTTAAATGTCTGTCAAATGGAGGAGGAATGTGGATGCCACTTTATAACTCCTCAAATGTTCTCAGTGATGCCATCCCTGATTCATGCTCCAATTTCTCATTACAGCTCAAGTCAAACTTATATGCACTCTCAGAGCTTCATATGTATATCCTCATACCAAGTATAATAGCTTCTAATTATATACTTATTAGTGATGCTATTGAATATATTTATCTTATACTGTAAGCTTTAAAAAAACCTAGATCATATTGTTTTTATGATAACAAATACCCAGGGCCTAGCACACCATCTCACTGACATACCACACATAAAAAAAAAAAAAAATTAAAAAATACAAGTTTAATAAGTCAATAAATGAATGAATGCCTATATCTAATTATTTTAAATTTAAATCATAGTGTCACAATATTTAGTCAGATATTTTATATGTAAAGATATTTTATTTGTTTTTTCCCCTTTCTTCCACCCCACCCCCCACTCTGGTTCAAGCCATTGTTTTTCAGGCTAGTCGTGTAGGACACAGCTCCTTGGCCCATGCTGGTATTGTGAGCCTTGCGCTCCCCACTGGCTGAGGCAGTTGGTTGCCAGTCGCCAGTAGGCGACTTTGGCATTAGGATATTAGGAGCATGGTGCTCCAACCACCTGAGCCACCAGGCCGGCCTTGCAAAGATATTTTATGTAATATATAAAATATTACATATATTTTATATGTGTATATAATATATAGGTAAAATTTAGCATATATATATATATATATATATATATATATATATACACACATATATATATGGAGATTTCATCTCTGAAATGCATAGTGAATAATTTTTAATCTGGTGAGAAGGAATTCCACAAATATTTTCTGTCAATGAGAATTAGCACAATTCTTATCACCCTTCTTAAGTCTGCTCTGGTTCATTTAAGCATACACATATATCTTATTTTAACTAAACTGTTAAAGGCCCATATCTAAAACAAATTATGAGGAAATCTGAGATAGAAAGATGCCGTTACATAAAGCCAGAAATATTCAGAATTTAGGAAAACAAATAAATATTACTGACTCCATGCTTATAGGAGTACATTGCAAATGAATAGAAAGTCAAGTATTATCAGACTAGCATACGTAAGGAAAGAGTCATTAAATTATGGGTCTATAACCATGTCAATCTAACTTTTCCCAGGATGCACTGAAGAATCACATCCTCAGGAATAGTATGTAGAGAAGAAAGTAGGAAACAGTTTTCTTTATTTCTAAATGCACATGATGGTCTGAAGTCTCCACTATACTCCCCGTAGCAATAATAATGATGATAACAGCTGTGTCCGCTAATTATAATGTTTTATAGACATAATGGCCACCTATGGACCTTGAAGCAGTTTCAGCATCAATACATATTCTTAAAAGAAGGATTTCTGAACCACTGGTCTAACAGAAGTGTAGATGTGTCAGTATCTTGGGGAGGTAAAATTTAACATTGAACATCATGCCTAATATAGAGCAGATATTCAATATGTATTTATGGCATGAACAAATGAAAGATAAATGACAACTTTGTGATATAGTTCAATGATTTTACTTTACAGATGAGAGTGATGAAAAAAATGCCATCATGTGTTTCAAGTTACAGAGTTATTTAATGGCAGAACCAAATTTAATTTCCATGGCCTACAGTTTCTCTATAAAACTGTGTTGCCTGAATGCAGTCCACAAGTGTGAAATAGTGCTATAATGAAGTGCATAGAAGGTCAGAATTTGCAGCCAGAGAGTCTGGATTCACATCCTTGCTCTCCTACTCACAAACTTCAGACACTTAGGCAAGTTTATATGATTCTCTGTGCCTTTTTAGTTTTTTTTTTTTTTTTTTTATGCTAGTCAGAATCTTCTTAGTGTAGTTGGAGGATTAAATGAGTTAATATTATGAAGAGTCTTGGATGGAGTCCCCGGTACACAGTAAAGGCTCAATTAATAATATTATTGTAAGTAATTAAACACTCTCTTAAGTCAAATATGGCATGAAGTGATGATCAGCAACGAATGCTATTATTTATTATCTATGTTCTATACATCAAGAATTTACAGATATCACTTATAATCCCACATGTCTGTGCAAGGCAGTTTTAATTAGAAGTCATGTCAGGAGGCGAAATGTTGTAGTGGTGGAGAACGAGGGGTCTGGATTTATACTGAGCAGGTCATATTTCCCGTCCCACCAGTTACCAGCTCTGCAACTAGGCAAGTTTATTTCATTTTATTTAACAAACATTTATAAAGTCTTATAATGTTCCAGGCATTGTTCTAAATTCTTTATAGTTATTGAGCTATTTAATCTTCAGAAAAGAATACGAGAAGTATAGATTCTATTATATCCATTTTGTAGATAAAGAAATTGAGATATTAACAAAAAGCAGCATAGGGTAGTGATTGAGTACGTAGCTTGTAAAAGGTGACTACTTGGGTATATATAAGTCCTGTTTCCACCACGTCTGAGTGATGTGCCTCAGATAATCTATGCAGATAACTCTGCATCGATTTCCTCATCCATACAATATGATATTGGTACCTGCCTCAAAGAGTTGCTGCTATACTTAAATTGGACAGCACTCCAAGAAATTAAAACAATTTCTGGCACATAATTAAGAGCTCAAAATATGTTAAAGATTAAGAGTGTCACTATTATTATTTTAGTAGTATTATTACAGGTGGGAAAACCAAGGCTCTGAGGGAGTTCGTCACCAAAACCAGGTAAAGGGGACTAATAAGGGAGCAAGCTGGAAATCAAGCTCAGTTTACCTCTATCCAGAGCCTGGGGTTTTTTATTATAACCTATTTCTTTATGGAGGACCACTGGCCTTTCTCCATGGATGACAAGCTCACAACTAGTCAGCTTCATCTTGTTAAAGATAATAGAAGTGGAGTGACTCCTGCAATCTGAAAAGCAAAGTCCATAAGAGTTCCAAGTATTGATCAGGGCTTTGCAACAGGCATCACCATTATGTAATTCCAGAATAACAGACTCGAGTCACATGCCCCAATCCAACATCAGGTTCATCACATTTTTGTACATATGCCCAATTGGCTGAACATCGCTGAACAATGCTGTAATACAGATAATGAAGACAAAGTACTTAGAGTCATAAAGTGAATAAAGTGATAGTTTTGGAAACATAATATAGATTTGCTTAGTCTCAGCCTAGCTGAGTACCTATATGTCATGTTGTTTTATCACTGTTTTAAAATCCATTCAAAATATTCACACAACTTTATGCTGATCACTTCCAGGTTCCATTTGCCTGTTTCTTATTCTCCTGCCATTTTTTTTTTTTTTTAACAATGGCTTATGTCTTCATGCTGACAAAAGATGACAGCGTGATACATTTTTCACTTGCACATAGCTACATCTGTGACTTTTTAAAAATAAGATTTCTGTAAACATTTTCTGTTCACAGAAAAAAAAAAATATATCCTTCTGGGAGTTGTAGAAATAGGAAAACAAGAAATGTACCAAACAGAATTAACACTAATCGGATTGCTTTGCAGAGTTTCATCAACTTCAAACTTGATTTTAGAAGAGTATTAATTATGTGATGAAGTGAATAAAACTCAAGATATCCCTTTAGAGAAGTTTCCCAAGGCCATCACTTTCTCAGCTGAATAAACTTCTAATGTCATCATCCAGGGAAATGAGAGTTTCAGCACAAGAACTGTGCCCCTTGGAATCACAGTTATTAAGTCTGCCCTTCTCCTATAAGACCTACCCACTTCACCAGGTCTTTCTCTCCAGGAATCTGCAATGTTATTAAACTACAAGTGAATCTCAAATTATAAATACAACTATCCAGCTACAAACATTCTCTCTCACAGTATTCAGTTCAGGTTGGCATTTATCCACACATAATGGAAAGAGTGTTGGAAGAAAATCAGAAGACATTGGCTTAAGTCCCAGTGCTAGCAATTTCTAGTTTTGTGACCTTGGACAAGTTATTTGGCCTCACTGATTTACAGTTTCCACATTTTTAAAATAGGGGATGATCATTCCTACCATCACTGATGTGAGAACTAAATATCTGTGCTTAAGCACTTTAGAAACAATCAACTTCCATATAAGAAGGATACATAGTTTTAGTTGCTTCTCTAGCTCCTTAAGTTTCAAACACAATGAAAAGCATGTTAAATTGTAGGAGATATAGGGGTGATTTTTGTTGTTATAAGTGCATTAATTAAACTATACATTTAACCATCAATTATCAAGCACCTACTGTGTTATTACTGTAATAACATTGGACCCAGAGAATACAGGAGGACCCAGAAATAAGTAAATTAACAATGCCAGCTCAGTGCAATTCCTGTATACAATAATTAAGGATCCTTCCCACTTCTAATTGCAAGATGCTAATTTGTCGCAGACCTGATTTAGACCTCAGGGTGGATTACAGGATCCCAGGTTATGAGACATCCATAATTAGCACACTCAGGTGACTCTGAAGAAGAGCAAAATTTGGGATGTCCAGAGAAAGAGGGATGAACAGAATTGTGTAGGATATAGCTGAAACGTCAAGTGATTTGGGCTGAGAAAATGAGAAATGAGAAATCAGTGAGAAAAGATGAGACTGGAGAAGTAGTAAGGTCCAGGATCACTTTATAAAATGCTTTATTTTTTAATCAATTTTATATGTTGATTTTTTTGGATGCAAAAATATTTTAGACATCACTCTGTTCCGAGTTCTTCAATAATCATAAACCTTTGGGAGGCACTTAGATATTTTATTTAATGCATCAGCCAAAAATATACAAGCTAGTGTAACACAGTTAGTTGGAAGACATCTTTAATACACTACTGTCTTCAAAATTTGGTATCCCTTGCTTTACAGAATGAGCACCATTTTGGGGGGAGATGTGGATTGTGCATACAAGTATATTGCTTTCCTATTAGTCCAATTGACATAAAAGTTTTGTTGGCCTGATTAAAAATAGATCTACATATCCAACTTCTTGTATAGTGGTCACTATAATTAAGTTCCACTTGAAGATGAAGAACATCTTCAAGTGCACATGTTACATTTAAATTACACAAAATTTCTAAGTGCTATGTGTATGCAACATGTAAGAGGTACATCTTTTATTTTTCTTTAATATCTTGGATTAGTTTACCATTTAATCACTTAACACTATTTTGAAACTCATTTCACTCACTATTTCTTATTACTTCTGACTTATCTAAAACCATGAAGCTATTTCCACATACCACACAATCCAAGTCTTTATCAATGACCATAATTCTACCATCCTGGGATGTCATGAGCATCCCAAGTCGTCAGCCCAGTGATAGTTAAAGCTCGCAGACTATGCAGAACCAGAAGAGAACCCCCAAAACTCTTGACTATGTCTCTTTACATCTGAGGTACCTACAAATTGCAGGTTGCTTAGGTAGTATTCTCGTTCCCTCTGGTCCTCTGAAACCACATTTTTACATGACCTGAAATTTTGATCTATCTTCAGAGTCATCTGAGTGTGCTAATTATGGATGTCTCATAACCTGGGATCCTGTAATCCACCCTGAGGTCTAAATCAGGTCTGTGACAAATTAGCATCTTGCAATTAGAAGAGTTCTGCAAAAGTACACAGTTGGCCTGCTCACACATGCTTAGAAGGATATGAATTCTCTGTTGTCTCAGTTTTTTAACCTTGCTCTAGGGCAGAGGTCAGCAAACTTTTTCTGTTCGTGATCACATAGTAAATATTTTTGTAAGCTGATTGCCTCTGTCTCAAGTACTCAACTTTGCTGTTGTTGCACAAAATCACCCACAGACGTTACCTAAATGAGAACCACAACAACTTGTCCAAGACCTTATAAGTAGTGAGTGCCTGAGACAGGTTTAGAACCTACAGGTAATATTATATAACGTAAAATTTTCCAAAATATTTTGCTCAACACATCTATTGTCAGCATGTGCTAAGAACTGTCTGGACAGAGATAAACCACACAAAAATAACTACCCTCATGAAGTTTATGATTTAATAAAATCAACTCCTTTAGGTAGTTAAAATAATATCCAAAGCTTGAAATTAAAAGTCTTATCCTTTTTGAATTCTCATCCAAATCTCCACGGGCAGTTTCTTTTCCCAACTTTTGATTTAGACCTTTTGTTAGTCACCTCCATAACTTTAAGCACTATGTTTTCACACCTCTTCACGATTGGTCAAATTTAGTATGCGCCTCTATGGAAGATGAAGATATTATTACCCCTTACCATATCTTGTTCTTTCTGCTTTCGTCCACATTCCAAATATTTGTCGGTGAAATTTTTACAAAAATAGAAATACAATTTTGTTCAGGTATTCATATTTACATTTTTCTTTGTAATGGTAACTGCATGCTCTGTGTTTTGTTATTGGCTGCTTTTAAATGTCGAAAACTAACTAAATAAAATATATCATTTTAACTACATAAGCATTGTTTGATGCAAGTTCAGGTACTATTCTGTGATTTATTTTTTCTAAAGGAGTAGTATAATGTTCAAGTGAGTGCTCCTTTTTCAAATAGTTTGACTACTGTGTTTCCCCGAAAATAAGACCTCACTGGAAAATAAGCCCTAGTATGATTTTTCAGGATGACCTCCCCTGAACATAAGCCCTGAAGTGTCTTTTGGAGCAAAATTTAATATAAGACCTGATGTTATTTTGGGGGAAACACGGTAGTCTATGATTTAGTCGTCACATATGGACTGTGGCATTATAATAATCTTCTGAATATTCAACTTGAACTGAATGGATTGTCATAATATTTAAATATAAAATATGTCAATATTTATGTAGATTGCCATAAGTTAACAAGAAACATTTTAGAAAATCTTTGCAAACTGTCCTAGGAGTGAGAAGTATGGGTACCATCTTGGAACAAAATCTTTTTGACTTGTATACTACTATTTCTTATCATTTGCACAGAATATTTTCTTTATGTGAACAGATTAGGAATAGAAAAAAAAAGCATCCAGCAGTATCATTCACTTTTCTTCACATTTAGATTTTCATTTTCAAAAACAAAACACGTAACAGAATTGTAACATGACTTAAAAAAAATGTATCATTTCAATATGTTTTTTTTAAATGAAAATAGACGGTCTATTTTCTAAATGATTGGTTGTAAAATGAACCTCACTGAAGTCTGTTGTTTTCTTTGATTTTGTTTCTGGGAAGTCTTCTATTCTTCAGGGAGAACTCATCTTCACCTTCATATTTGATGAAGAAAGATACCTCTGAAGCCAGGATGGTTATCTTACCAGCATATTCTGACTAGTCTATAATAATAGGGTAGCCTTCTATTTTAAAGAATAAATGATAATTACACATTCCCACCTACTTTGAAAATATCATATTTACTTCATGACTTTTAAAAATTGTTTTCTGTATGAGAAATTACTGATAAACTGCATTATGACATACCTACTGTATCATTTGCAAGCATTATCTTGGTTGAAATTTGAAATAGATCAATGAAGAAGACTTTTCTTAACATTTAATTATATACACACACTATACACTACTTTCATGAAAGTTGCATTTTTTTAAAATGAACAAGTGTTTAGGTCAATAGCTAATATCTATCTGATAATTTTTCTGTTAATTAAGATACTTTTGTAATATAAGTATTTACATGTTGACTCATAAAATGACATTCATAAAAATTAAGTTTCCAATATTTGGGGAAAAGACACGTTTACCTTAACATTATGTTTTGATCACTAAAATGCCACATTCAATCATAGTTTTCACTAATGATAATATAGAGAATTAATCAATTCAATCCACTGGTCTTTGAAGAAGTCTTTGTTGTTTGTTTTACATTCACAAATATCATTATTATTGTATTATTTTGAAACAATGACAAGATAATATGTTTGTTTAAATCTTGAAAACATTAGTGCTAAAGAGATTTTTCAGAAATAGAATATGACAGCTTCCCATTTGACATTATTAATTATCTTCAAGCCCAAGAAGAGAACACAGAGAATAGAGGGATGAAGAGAAGGATCCATCTGCTTTTCTGCTCCTAACAGTTCTGAGATGGGTCGACTAACCATTCTGCTAACAGCCCTAAAAAGAATCATTATAAGAAATGCATGGTGCAACATGATTAAATGACTTTGTTGACATTTTAGCACGATCAGGTTTCAATAAAAGGGGCATGTGTCTAGAAGATCTCATAGTAAAGTTTTGTAAATAGGTAAAGAATCTAGAGACATTTGACTTCTTAAAATGACTCCAGGGAAACTAAGCTTCAGGAGACATGTCAGATGCAACAAACAAAAGCAGCCAACTTTTCATTTTTTCGTTTATATTAAAGTTGATGTGCAATTATTTATCATTTCTTTTTAACAATAACTTTCATGCATTTTTTTCTCCAAAGAAAGGTATTAAAATGTCAATACCTTAGCATGCACACATAATACTCCCCAGAAAATATTAAGAAAATCAATAAAGAAATCAATATCAGTATGGAGTCTGCAAGAGTTGCAAAATACATCGATGGCTTCCTTTTAATGTGTTTGAAAAATTGATTTCAATTGTCTGATTACTGATTCTTAGAATTTCACTTAGAACTTTCTCTTTCCTTCTTCAAAACTCAGCAGGGACATGATATTGTGAATTAAAATACAGACAGTAATTTTCAGGAAAAAAAAACAAAAAGAAACAGTGTTCCTTCTTAAGAAAGAAAAAGAATATTTTTACTTCCTTCTTAGTAAGGCATCAAAAGAGGAAAACATCACAATGAAGATTGGTATTATCAAGAAAAGGGAGAAAGGATGCTCTGTGAATAATAAAAAAAAATATCCACTAAGGCTCAGTAATTTTAGTAAACTTTTTAATTATCTCTAGTCTCATTTGTAACACTTTTGTGCCAATCTATGAACTTCTATAGATGCCTAATATTGCCAGTCATAAATAATATGATCCCATTTATGCTTCCACTTATTGTTCCATTTCTTATTCTCCTTTATAGCACAACTTATTGAAAAAATAATCTGTACTTAGAATTTCCAGTTTCTGTCCTTTGTTCTCTTGGAAACCCACTCCAATCAGGCTTTCTTCTCTACCATGGAATCTGCTGTTTACAAGGTCCTGAATGACCTCTAGTTTGCTAAAACCAATGATCAAGTTTTAATCCTCATGTTATACCTTCTTAACATTGAACCATCTGTCTGAGTTTCTTGATTCCTTCTCTTTGATAGATTTCTTCTAACATGTCTCCTTGCTTCCCATCATGCTCTTATCTGACCCCCCACCCTCATTACCACATGTCTTAGTGACACATCAATGAAAGCTGTTCTTTTAAACTACAAGTCAGTTTATGTCTCTCTTCTGTTCGAAAGCCCACAGTGGCTATGCATATTGCTCAAAGAGAAAACTACATCTTTCAATGACCTACAAGGCCCTTTATGATTTGTCTCCATTAATTCCGTGACTGTCTATCCTATTGCTCCTTAACTCAGTTCACTCCAGCCTCTTTAGTTTTTTTTTCTTTTTCCTGTTTCTCAAAAACTCCCTAAATGTTCTCATATGAAGGCCTTTGCATCAGATCCCTTCTGTCTTTTCCTCAGATATCCTTTTGACCAACTCCTCCATTTCTTTCAAGTATTTTCATAAATTCCTTATTCTCAAAGATATTTATGACATCAATCCTTTCATACTGGAACTGCCCATCTTCCTTCTTATTACTCAGGGAACTTTTAATGCCTTAACCTCTCTTTTATTTATCATAGCACTTCCTAAAGTACTACATAATTTACTTGTTTTTTATATGTTTTGTTGGTTTGCTTTTGCATGTCTCTCTGCTAACATGCAGAATTCATGAAGAAATTTTTTTTTCTGTTGTATTCACTGATGCACTCCAAACATAATAGAACAACACCTATCACACGGGTAGCTTAAATCAATACTTGATGAAGGAACATGCAAATAAAGACTTTAGAGTATATATTCTAAATTTCAAGTTAGTAAAATAATTGATAATAAAAATTATAAATTAAAGAAAACAATGTTTTTTCCTTTCCTGTTATTTTTATTTGCTCTCTGTTAAAATTCATATGATATACACATATATCACATACAATCGATTTTCTTAAATATCACCCTCACTAGGCTATGAAATCCTTGAGGCCAAGTGTTATTATAAATCATCTTTATAGACAATGACTAACAGTACAGTGTTTGGAACACAATAGGAACTTAAAAATTAAGGCCATTAAAAGTACAAGAAACAAAAGAAAAAAAATAGATATATTGGACTACATAAAACTTTAAAACTTTCATGCTAACATGTCAGGAAAGTAAAAAGCTACCCACAGAGTGGGAGAAAATATTTGTAAATATCTGATAAGGGACTGATATTCAGAATATATAAAGAAGGCTTACAATTCAGTAATGAAATAAAAAATACCAATAATCCAATTTAAAAATTGGCAAAGAATCTAAAAGGAAATTTCTTCCAAAAATATATCCAAATAGCCAAAGGAGAACATGAAATAATGTTCAACATCATTGGTTATTGGAATGCTAAAATAAAAAAAAGATAGATAATAACAAGGGCTGGTGAGTATGCAGAAAAATTGGAATAAAATAAGGCGTAATAACTTTGTAGTACATCAAGTTGACAGTCTCTCAGGATGTTAAACAGAATTACCATATGAACCAGAAATTCCACTCTTTCATATATGCCCAAGAAAATTGAAAACACATGTCCACACAAAAATGTATACACTAATGTTCATAGCCACATTATTCATAATAGCCAAAGAGTGAAAACAACCTAAATGTATCAACTGATAAGTAGATAAACAAAATATTATTTGGCAACAAAAAGGAATAAAGTTCTGATACATGCTACAATGTGAATGATCCTTGAAAACATTATGCTAAGTGAAAGTAGCCAGCCCAAGAAGAGGGCATGTTGTTTGATTTTGCTTATATGACATGTCCAGAATAAACAAATCTATAGAGACAGAAAGTAAATGTAGAGGAAGGAAGTGAGTTGGAGTAGAGAATGGTTGCTCTTGGTTATGGGGTTTATTTTGGCATGATAAAAAAATTCTAAACAGATTTTGCCAATGGTTATACAACTCTGTGAGTATACTCAAAACATTAAATTGTATACTTTAGAAGGGTCAGATATGAACTAATCTAAATACATTTGTTAAAGATAAGTAAAATAATAAATGGATGTCAAGGTAATAACGTATCTTGCAAAGTTAACCCAGTTTAAGGTGAAGCTGAAATTTGGCAATTTACAGGTAAATTTGGACAGGGTAGAGTCAACTTGGAGTGTTTGGACACCAATCTTTATTTTTATATCCGTTTCTACATATTGCTGTAGTTATTTGTGTAGAAGGATGGGGAAATGAAAAGCTTGTGTGATTTTCCTTATGTTTTTATGTCATATGATGTTCATCTGATTAGCAATGTTTATGCTATTGCAGTAACAGATTCTTGACAGTATTATAAACATAGATTCTTGTTTATTCAGTTTGTGATTACCCATGCTGATGAAAGGGAACAAGTAGAAGAGGGAGGCAGTCTTTCATGTTATACTTTAAAAACGATGTACCTTCCGTTTTAAGAATTTCCAGTATAATAAACATTCTGAGAAAACTTCCAAAACCTTCCTGTTCAGATTCTCCTGCCTGCTCTTCAGCTTAACACTTCCACACTCATTACTTCCCACTCTAGACAGAATTAAGCAGGAGGATTAACAAATATGAAATAGATTATTTAAAGTAAAGAAGTTCAATTTATAATACAGAAAATTTATTTCAATTCATGACTCTTTTATCTACTTTATTATATTTATCTTATCACTGGCCTTGGAAGAATAAATAATTAGACAGTTCCAGACCTAATACCAATGCCTTTTGGTCAAAAAGTTATTCAGGGACCATTGTGTAAACTAGACTGTTCTGCTTGTCACAAGGAAAAACAATTACTTTTTCAAAACAGTCATCCTCCTTTAGTTTGAGACTAAGAGTCTTAAAGTAAAGGCAAAGAAAATAATGATTTCTTAATTACTTTATATAAGCCAAAAATAATATTTCTTTTTCCTTTCTTCTGTGGATAGATGTTGTTTATTCACCCCTAGTCTCGGTGTGGTGTTCCACAGTAATGTTAGAATCTGCCCTTTCTCTCACCCCAGCCTAAAACTCATGCTATGTATCCTTTCCAGGCAAACCTCCCCCTATTACACATCCTTCCTTCAGACTTCAGTGGAAGGCAAATGCTACAGCCAGCAGCCTTGCTTTCATGGAGAAATTGGATGTTTTCACTGACCCAGCAGTTCTTAAAGTAGCCTGACAATTTCCATCTGTGATGTCTGCTTCACAGTCCACTTCTGCTCTCCTATCTGCCCCATCCAAGCCGGAATTTTGTCCTGCATTCTATTGAATTCTGCCAAGTACACTGCTTTCCAACTCTGCTATAACTCTTTTCCTTGAATGTTTTTTTGTATGTGTTTTCTCTGCTCTGGTTGATCGATATTATCCCATCTGCTATGGGCCTTTCAGATATCCATGGAAATACTCCTTTGTCTTGCTGTTTTATCAGCCTTGCAACGGTTTTCTTCTCCTCTACCTTCTCTTCTTCTTCCTCCTTTTTTTCTTTTTCATTTTTGTTTTCATTATAATAGTTTCTAACTGGTAAAATGGGATTTTTTTTTTTAACTGAGATAAATGGAATAAGGATGGGGAGGGGGGCAAATAGCTGTGTTTTTTCCACCATCTTGAACTGGAAACCCTTGGTAATATTGTGTGTGTTCATCTGATTTCATATACACCACCTCAAAGCTGATGTAAATACCTAAGGAACTGTAAAAGGGAGATTTTGCTTCATTGCTGTCTGCTTACTTTACTTTCTATGCTGCAGATGGGTGTATTATACCCTACCTGCTCCCCCTTTCAATTTCTCTCTCCATTAATTCTAAGTATTTGGTTCTACACTGGTGTTTCCTTGTGTTGCAGTGTTGGAAAGAGTAATTACCAGCCTGTTTTATTTTTTCAGAAAGTTCAAGTCCCTAAATGTAATCATCTTGAAAATAAATTTCTATTAAGAACAATAATATAATCTACAATAAATATTATATAATATAATCTCCATTGCTGGCTGGTGGTAAGAGTTCAAGATTTTACTATTTTACCACGTCATCCTCAGCATACTGTCTCAAATGGTTAGATCTTATTTTTTAAGTCAACTGTACTCTTCGTGTATAACATATATCCTGTATCATTTTTGTTGTCAACCACCATAATTCTCCCGTATGCTCTATTGTTTCCTTTACAAACAACACAATAAAATAAGTTTCTGCATACAATAGCTAGTGAAACTTCCATGTAGAATTTCAGAACCTAGAACTGATTATATGTCCATATGTTCTTCATTAATTCATAAAGGATCGTGTAGTATTTACATTCTTTCTACTTCTTTCTCCTTTTTTTGAGATTTTATGTCTATATACATCTAAATATAAAAAAATAAGTGAATAAAGAATACCATAGCACATTCCCCTCAATATCCATGCATTATATGATGATATATTTCCTCATCAACGATCATGTACACACAATAAGACAAAGATAAGACAAAGGATGGATCACAAGTTCTGACTTATCTCCTTCTCCCCTCTGTTTTATGATTTCCTACCTAGTAGCTATCTCTGCCAGCAATAAGTAAACCAAATAAAATGGTGGAACATTCATAATTATAATTAATAAGTGAGCCTAGGTGTCAGACATGAAGAAAATCTGTTTCATTATTTGTGTCTCAGCTTGAATATGTATTCTGTGTGAACTATTACCTGTGCACACTTTGTCTGAAAAAGAGCCTGTAGAGCGAGATGGAGGGGGTTAGTTTCAACAAAAAGTGACTTTATTAATGTCAACAGGAATGATGAAGTAATACTGGTGAGGTTGCCTGTGAAGTTATCTAAATAGTGAATAGAGGAGCAAGCGAGGATCACTGAAACACTTTACGCGCCATGCTCACGAAAAGGATTTGGTAGATTACCAGATTTTTATATGGCTAGAAATATTTGCATTAGGAGAAAACGCAGAAGAATACATAGATTTTATGCTAGCAACTCATCCTATAAGTACCTGAAAGCATGATTTTGTGTTATTTGTTATTGCATTTAAAAAATGACACCAACAGTTGAAGCCAACAAAGTTATTATAAAACTGTTACACAGTTATAGCTCATTGGCAATGTGATCTTTTAAAAGGTATGCATGGTGGATTTCTTGGGGAGTGTTTAATGGACATATCATGTTCTTGAAAGACATAAAATAAATTAAAATGGAATGATGGTGCATTTTTTTAAAATATATCAACTAAGCATCATATAAGTACTGAATAAAATGATCAGCATGAATTTTCCTAAATATCTGTGTTGACTCTTTTTAATAAGTACACTATTTAAGCAAAATTTAAATTAGAATGCATTTTCTATTTATAAACATTGTGATATGTTAGCACACTGCCACAGCATATAGGTGAAAAGAGCAAAAATAAATAAAAATATTATTAAATATTATCACTACAATATTGGAAATCTGGCCTTATGGTTTTGATAAGCTATAAATCAAAATGTAATTTTTAACAACATATACTGTAAAATATAAAATATAAATGTTTTAAAGTATTGCTTTCATCTTAGAAACAACATGATTGCATAGGAAAGGCAATTAATTTTTGTATTATTACTTACCATATTTTTACTATAGAGCTAATATAATTTTATTGCAGGTAAGATATACAATTCAGAAAAAAACATTATTATTACACATTGACCCAATAGCTATAGATAAAGCTTGTTAGGTTATTACATTAGTGTCCACTGCTTACTTACATGGGCTTGGCTCTATTATTTGTTTTGGCCAATAGCTATCAGCAAAAACTTTATAAGCTGATTTTGAAACTAAGGATATACAGAAGAAGCCTCATGGAGACTGGTAGGAGGGGCAGAGACGTGGAATAGGGTGGTCCCCATACCAACTTATGGCACTTAAAAATTGAGTGGGATATCTCAGCTGCACAGGTTCCCCTGAGCAGCAAGTGGTCCAAGTCCCACACTAGGCTCCCCAGCCTAGAGTTCCAGTGCTGGAAAGAGACACCCCCACAACTTCTTGCTGTAAAAACTGGAGGAAATTGTGGATAAATGACAGGGAGAGTGGCTGGAGTCTCAGGCTTTCTTCTTAAAGGGCCTATGCATAGACTTACTCACGAGGGGACTTGCTCACTCTGAACTCCAGAGCTGGGCAGCAGCTTGAAAGGCACCAAAAACATACCAGGAGCAACTTGGTTGTCTGGCTCCAGGGTAAGGGGTGAGGAGCAGCTTTCTCCCAGACAGAAATACTGGCAGAAGCCATTGGTTCTTTGTTGAGTCCTCCCCCTGCAGCGTGCAGGTAAAGGCAGCCACTATATATATCCAAATCTCTATCAATGTGGCCAAGTTTTTGCAATGCCCTGGCAATTCCCTGAGACCCCCCTTCATCCAACTTTCAGCCACTTCCAGTGGCTTTTCTACACAATAGCCTGTTGGTTCATGCTGCAGACTTTCCTAAAATCTCTCAGAAGTTCACAAATACCAAATAAATAGCATCTGGCTTAGGTGTGCCCTGTATCTCTTGCTAAGCAGCCCCAATACTGGCACCAGCAGCAACTGGCCTCGGTTCACAGATTAGCCTCTCCTAGGCACCTCCAAGCTCAGGGAGGTAAAAAAAAACAAAAAAAAAAAAAAAAAAAAAAAAAAAAACATCTGTGGATTACTCTGTGGCTCATAGTAAGTAGGGCATAGGCTGAGGCTGAAACTGGCCTACAGCAGTGCCCTTCCCAGGATTCCTCTAGGCTGGCATACCCAGTGACCAGCTTCAGATGGCACCGGAGCACCAGCAGGCCACCTCCACAGATGACACACCCAAAGGGAGACTGGCCAGGGACCATAGCCATGCTAAAATGAATCCTTTGTAGGGTCAGTCCCTGCACAACAGCTCCTTCACTATAGTCACAGCCAGTCCTTACAACCAATTAGTCCAAAGATCAATCCCTCCCTACTGATGTACAAACAGCAACCAAGACTCAACTACAACAGGAGGGCAAGCACAAACCGCACAGGGACACACTTTAGCACCAGGCTCAAGTGACCAGGGAGACTTCCACTGGGCTCCGCAGGACATCTAATACATAAGGTCACTCTACTAAGACCAGGACACATAGTAGCTCTACCTAATACATAGAAACAAACAGAGGTAGGCAGCTAAAATAGGGACACAAAGAAACATGTCCCAAATGAAAGAACAGAACAAAGCATCAGGAAAAGTATTAAACGATTGTTTAAAAGTAAAAACGATTGTTTTTCTTCTCCAGATGCCAAGTTCAAAACACTGATTATAAGGATGCTCAAAGATCTCAGTGAGAACTTCAACAAAAAGATAGAAAACATAAAACTAAGATAGAAAACATAAAAAGAACCAGTCTGAAATGAAGAATAACTGAAATAAAGAATACAATAGAGGGAATTAATAGATTAGATAAATCAGAGAATTGAATCAGCAATTTAGAAGGTAAGGTAGCAGAAAGCACCCAATCATAACATAAAAATTAAGAAAAAAATTCCATAAACCTGAGGAAAGTTTAAGGGCCCTCTGGGACAACATCAAGCATACAAACACTGGCATCATAGGGTTACCAGAAGGAAAAGAGATGCAGCAAGGAATTGAAAAACTATTTGAAGAAATAATGATAGAAAATCTCCTGAACCTGGAGAAAGAAATAGACATACAGGCCCACGAAGCAAAGAGAGTCCAAACAAGATGAACCCAAAGAGGCCCACACCAAGACACATCATAATTAAAATACCAAAGGTTGAAGACAAAAAGAGAGTCCTAAAATGGCAAGAGAAATGCAGTTAATTATCCAGAAGGGAACTCTCATAAGACTGTCAGCTGATTTCTCAACAGAAACTTTGCAGGCCAGAAGGGATTGGCACGAAATATTCAGAGTGATGAAAAGCAAGAACATACAATCAAGATTACTGCATCCAGCAAAACTGTCACTTAGAATCAAAGGTCAGAAAAAGAGCTTCCCAGATAAAAAAATGCTAGAGGAGTCGATCAACACCAAACCAGTATTACAAGAAAAGCTAAAGGGACTTCTTTAAGATGAAGAAGAGGTCCAAAAATATGAATAATAAAAAGGCAATAACTACATATCTATCATTAACTACTTTCAATGTAAATGGATTAAATGCTCCATTCAAAAGACAAAAGTCGCTGAATGGATAAGAAAATAAAACCTTTACATGTGCTACTTATACGAGACTCACTTCAAATAAAAAGACAAAGAGACGTAAAGGGATGGAAAAACATATTTAATAAATATGAACATGAAAACAAAAAAGCTGGGGTAGCAATACTTATACTAGACAAAATAGACTTTAAAACAAAGGCTATAACAAGAGACAAAGAAAGACCCAGTAATACCACTTCTGGGTATTTATCCAAAGAAACCTGAAACACCACTTCAAGGGGATGTACGCATCCAAATGTTCATTGCAGCATTATTTACAATAGTAAAGATATGGAGGCAACCTGGGTGCACATCAATGAATGAATGGATAAAGAAGATGTGGTATATACATACAATAGAATATTATTCAGTCAGTCATAAAAAATAATGAAATCTTACCATTTGCAACAACATGGATGGGCCTAGAGGGTATTGGTTTTTCTGGAGTAGGTCAGACAGAGAAGGTCAAATGTCATATGATTTTATTTATAGGAGGAATCTAAAGAAGAAAATAAACAAACTAAACAGAAACAGACTTAGTTACAGAGAACATTTTGATGGTTATCAGATGGGAGAGGCATTGTGAGGATGGGTGAAAAAAGTGAAGGGATTAGAAGCATAAATTGGTAGTTACAAAATAGTCATGGGGATATAAAGTACAGCATAAGGAATATAGTCAATAATATTGTAATAACATGATGTCAGATGGATACTAGATTTACTGGGGATAATCATATATAAATGTCTAATCACTATGTGGTACACCCGAAACTTATATAATATTGTATGTCAACTGTAATTGAAATATACATGTATATATTTATATATAAAAATAAATATATAAAGAAATTGGAAATTTTATTTTTATATTTATTTTATATATTATATTTTATATTATATTATATTATATTATATTATATTATATTATATTATATTATATTATATATTATATTATAATTATTGGAACCTAAACCTGGGATGCAAGCCTTCAAAAAAAATTAATCATATGGCCTTGAATTTATGATGGGGCATTAGATGGAAGGTAGAGGAATGGTCAACAAACTATTACTGAAATTTGAAAAGACAGTGAGGAAACTACCATTGGAGGCTACAAAGACAGTAAGCTATTCTGTAGTTGTAAAGTAACAGGAGGATATGTAAAGAATACATTGGCTTCTTCTAGCTTCATAGGATGAGAGAGATGGAGGCACAGGAAAAGAGAAAAAGTGAAGAAAGAACTGTTTAGTTTTCAAGTAGAATTTATAGAAAATACAGAGAATGTAAGAATTGTTGGGTTGAAAAATAAAACATTTTCTCAAACCCATTTCACTTAACAAAAACAAGATTCTCAAAGAAACGGCTTCAGAGTAACGATCATTCAAGAATGTTGCTGTAAGGTATTTTGTTAAGACTTTACAAAGCTGAAGTTAATGTCTGAATACCTGAACTTTAAGCAAGAAAAAAAAAAAAGTCTAAGAATTTTGTAGATACTGTTTCACAGAAGTCAAATACACCCAAAGAAAATTATGGATATGGTTTTTGGAGCATGGAATAAGCCATGATTAGCTACATAGGAAAATGAGAATTTTTAAAGATAGTTGTATAAGCTTGGCCACCAAGGATGAAAAACAAGTCAAAATGAAAAGAAGCTTTGGGACCATGAACTTTTTACAGAGATTAGACTAAAAAAATTAATCTATTCAGCTTCAAATACATCTCAGAGTGCAGAGCCAAGCACTCAAAGGTGAAAAGATTACAGGAGAAAAATAATAGATTAGGAATCACCCCCAGAGAGCAGAACTGGATACTTACTAATCAAGGAACATCCCTTTCCCCTTAGAATAGGGGGTCCTGACAGCCTATGTTTGGCTGGATTTCAGAATCATCATCTACAAGTTTCTACTAAGCTTTCCCACTCCTCCCCTTCTTGGCCTTTGTCTGAACAGCATAGAGTCAGTGGTGCTGACTTGTTTGTTTGTTTGTTTGTTTGTTTGTTTGTTTGGTTGGTTGGTTGGTTGGTTGTTTTGGTTTTGAGATCTTGAGATCGGGTGTAGCTGTGCATTTAAGAAGCCTCATCCTCATTTGGAATCAATGAAGATTAGCAGATCATGGAATCCAGGCATGATAAAGGCAATATTCTCCAGCCAACACCAGGATGCTGTTGTTGATAGAACAAGTGGGTTTAATAAAACAAGTGGGTTTCTTGACTCATTGCATCGAGGGAGAATTCACTGTATGGGAAACCATGGGGCATCTCAGTAAGAGGATGTTAGAAAGGATTTACAGTAGGATTTCTGTTTGTGTTCTGTGACTTGAGGGAGGATTCTAAGAAGTGGGGCTTTTCTTTCAATTTGATTATCTCAGGAAGTAGGAATGTTTTTAAGACTCAATATCTTAATAGTAGTATCTAGAAGGAGGAAATTAGAGTGAGGCTAAAGCCATAATTGGTAATTACTGGATGCTAAATTTTAGTCAGCAGAAGGGGTATTTACTATTTTGTTTTTGTAATTTTCAAATGATTTTACTTTTGTTTGTGCTTAGACAAAATTATGTAATTTTTTTTGTTTGTTTGTTGGTCTCAGTTTATTATGGTTTGAAAGTGGCCTTATCTTATGTTGGTGTTCTGTGAGATTGCTTATTTTCAGCAGAAGAATACCACAACCTACTGAGAATACCAGGCTACTCCTAACAAGACTGACTTATTTGTTAGTATCAGATCAGACCCCGGATGTCACGAGCTGATTTTCTCTAGTCTTTTCTCCTCTTTCACTCTAGTTTTCCATCCTTTTAGGTAATATTAAGATAGCCAATCTTAAAGATAGTCCTATTTCCTGACAGAACCAAATTCAGAGCAAAATCTCATTTCTTTGACCATTATGAAGAGATGAAATATTTTGGGGATCTTGGGAGAGTGTGAGTGTATTTAGTATATGGAAGGGTCTTTAAATATTGGGTCCAGAGAACAGGCTGTCGTAGATTATTACCTTAATGTTTCTAAATAAATCATGACCCTGGGGACCCATGCCCCTCTGAAGTTCACTCCTGTTTTGATTCTCAGCTTGGTCATATGAGTTTAATTATAATTTATTAGATATACTTGAAACAAATGCCAAACCTACTAATAGATACTAGTCAACAATACAAAGCAGGTAATTCAGTTTTATTAGCCTACACTACCTGGTATGTTTATTTGTTATCTTTTTAATATGCTGACCCATAAACGAAAGTGTAGCAGGTTTTGTATACATGCTTTTATTCTGGGAAACACTTATTTTCCCATTTGTTTTATTCTTCCAAACTTATAGTTGTAAATCTTGCTCATTTCTCAAGTCTTTCTATACCTAGTTTTCCTATGTCTAACACATGATTAGAAAACCCCAGTTTCTAAAATCTTGGCTGCATTTTTCACATTGAATCTATGAGTGATCCATTTTAATATAGCAACCCTGTTTCCCCCAAATTAAGACCTAGTCAGACAATCAGGTCTAATGCATCTTTTGGAGCAAAAATTAACATAAGGCCTAGTCTTATATTATATTATAAAGATGCATTTTAGAGATGATTGCCCAGCTAGGTCTTATTTTCCGGGAAACACAGAACATTGTAGATGAATTTTCCAATGGTATCCCATAGATTTAGCTTAGCTAGAGACCTTCTGGCATTGGTTATTGCCCCCAGAGAGATATCAGACGACTACAAAATATTTATTTTATGAGGTAGCACATGAATGAGGCATTGAGACCAACAAGGTAGTTAAAAGTGAAGTTGTGTGAGTTTATCGCTGTGTGTTTTAACTGGACATCACACTGTCTGTGGAATTGCTAATAATAATATTGCTTGCACATTTTATTGTAAGGTTAAATAACATAATACATGTGAAACAAGATATTTCACATACACAGCACTAAATATACATTATTATCATGAAGAATGGGTAGGATTTGAAAAGGCAGAAAGTGCACATTAATTCCAGGCAGGGGTAAGTACGTCAGCATAAAGGTGGGAAATCTACAGCATATGGAGACATCAATATGTATGAAGTAGAATTTATAGGGTGAGCGACAATTGCTGGTTAGATTAGATTTATTAATTTTATCTGAGATTTGAAATGGGGTGAATGTCAGTTTAACAAACCAAATCCTTCCTTTCTAGAAAATATCATTTTAACAAGTCAAAAGGGTCCAGAGAAGGAAGTACATGGTGTGCAAGTTTTGTTTTGTAATATGAAAAGGATCACCAAGTGGAAGAGACTTTTTCTGTGTCACTCAAGATGGCAAATCTAGAGCAAACATATTTACATGCAAACATATTTACCCTTGGGGCAATAAATTATTTACTGCAAATAGATGTCTGTCAAGAAATGTTCCTCACTGGAATTAGAATAGCACAGACTGGAAGACAAACCATAGATACTGCAGAAGGTATTAATATAGAATGAATGTAGGAGTTTATGTATGTATGTGAGCCTAGTTCATTTTTCAGGAAAAGGGGTACATGCTTTCATCAGACTCTGTAAAGAATCCATAGCTCAAAAAGGATTAAGGCCTATAAAAATACAATACTGGACTTAGATTCCTCAATGGGATTTCTAAGGGCCCAATGGCTAGTCAGTATTCATGGAGAAGCATCTAGATGTTACAACCTTGGCATAGCAATTGATTTTGTTATGACATAACCTGATTTTCCTTGATTTACCATTGTGGTGATCTTCATCTTTACATTGATACCTATTCCTGTGTTTGTTTCATCTAGTTCTTATATTTTAATTCCCATCCTGATCATCTGAGCTATCCTTTAGCACTTTTTCTTCTGTGGGGTTTAACATTTATCTCCTGAGTTTTTAACTTTACAGTGGCCTTTGGGCTAGAAGACCAAAAGCCTCCCTTCTGAACCTTCCTCTCAACTTCCCACACCCCTACACCTAGACACTTTTATCCCATAATGCTTTTATTGCTTTCAGTGACAGGTTTTGCTTTTATTGTCATTCTTTGGTGAAGAATATGTTTTTTCAGGTCTGGCATTTGTTAAGTCAGGATCCTTATCTGTAAGTAAAATTCTGTTTAAGGGGGGAAAAAAAGGATTCTGAAACAAAGCTAGGTTAAATGACCAAACTGTGACTCTTTCATTTGCAAATTATGTTAAATTTGTAAGCAAGGACTTTTTTTTTTTAATTTTTATTCAATTAACTTAAAGGGATTAAAAAATACAACCTATAAATCCAATTCACAGTGTGATACACTGAGTCAGGCAGACCCAGCGGTGCATTTCTGCAAAGGCTATGACTTAGGATTCTCCTAGGATACTAGCAGGTTTATGACACCGTGACGCCTCAAACAATCAAGTTTGAGTGCCTACAAAGTGATAAAGATGGAGGCGGTGAAAATACCTAAAGTCAAAGCCTCTGAGTGCAAAGAGAATGGCTTCATAATCCATAATAAATTTGCAATCTTCTGTAACTCCTTAAGTGATCTGAAAGCATTCAGGTCCCCATGCCCTTATATTCCTCTTGACCTTTAAAATCACCAATTCTTAGCTCATTCTTGTCAGTTCAAGACAAGTCAGACATAAGGCTGTCTTCTATGAGTCAGAGTGACAAACACTTTATTCAGGTCTAATTATATATATTTTTTTCTCATTACAACCAATGACTTGATATATACCTTTCATAAAACAATGCGGAAATGATTTGTACATACAAGCTCAAGGGTAAAGAAGTGGGTTACCTAAGCCATTCACTGACACTGTAGAATCAAAGAAAAATAGCTCAGCGATAGGACTGAGAAGCTGATTTTACATGGAGTAGATAGTGTTTCACTTACAACACAACATTTGATATATAGATTCATGGCATTATGTTTTTATCTTGCAATACTGACCCTGCTGGCAGCTCAGCCTGCTCTTCCATTAGAATATCTCAAAGGAATTCTGGAATTTATCTGCTGTCCACAAAAAAAAAAAAAAAAAAAGAGAGAGAGAGAGAGAGAGAGAGAGAGAGAGAGAGAGAGAGAGAGAGAGAGAGAGAGAGAGGGAAAGCAAAGAAAAAAAATATTAAAACTTATTTTTATCACTAACTCACGTCCTCACCTCCAGAATCAAAGGTTTTAAACTTTTATCATAAGCTATCCGAAAGAAAGCTCATGTCTAGTAAGAGCAAGTAGAGGAACAATGGCAAAATGTATATGAACAGTATCTTTTATGTTGACACATACATTCTATTCAATTTAATATTTCCTTTCAAAATCATAGAATAGCAAGGTCTTACTTTGTCCTCAATTCTGATTCCATAGATATAACAATGCTCTGCCTACAAAGTGATAAAGATGGAGGCGGTGAAAATACCTAAAGTCAAAGCCTCTGAGTCACTTGGAGGAAAGAGTCTAACAGGGTATAAAAAGACAGAATCACACTTTTAGAGGAGATTCATCCAGCCTACAGACTATAGATCCTACATGGTCAGTGTGATCTTAGGGAAGTCTTAGAGAGATAACTGTGAGTAAAAAGAGTTTATTTAACTAGCCACTGAGGTCTAGAGCAATACTCCCCAGTAGAAATGTATGAGATGATGGAAATGTTCTGTATCTGCACTTTCCTAACAGTAGCAACAAGCCACATGCAGCAACTGAACACTGGCAATATGACTAGCTGGACTAAGGAACTCAAGTTCAAATTTTATTGAATTTCAATTACTTTAAATTTAAAAGTCACATTGGACGAGTGTCCATGTTATTGCACAGAATAGACTTAGAATATAACTAACTAAACCTATTTGTAAAACTTTAGTTTGCGAAATTAAAGAGAAAAAAATTCTTTCAGCGTAGGTGTAGAGGGAAAAATCCCCAGTCTTACACCTTCTGCATAGGAAAAAACAAACAAACAAAAAAACAGTTCTTCCCTACTATGTCTTTGTTCCCCATGTGTCTCTTTTACCTTTGCAGAGAACACCATTTCTGACACTTCTGGTCCCCAAATGAGTAGAGGGTTTTTCTCACCCCAGGTGAGCAATTCTCAGACACCAACAGGATGTCCAAAAATTTGACTCAATTCTGACACTGCCTACCTGGGGGTAGGGTCAGATCCCACAGGTTAAGGGCTCAGTCCCATCAGAGTGACCCCACCCCCGTACTTCAGATGCCAGTTGCAAGCCCAGGTTGACCAACTAGCTATAAATGGGAGGTTTCAATGGCCCCTTCCTTGGGTTCGATTAATTTGCTAGAATGGCTCACAGAACTCAGGGAAAAACGTACTTATATTTACCAGTTCATTGAAGGGTATGATAAAGGATACAGATAAACAGCCAGATGAAGAGATGCATACTAGGTGTCGGAGGGTCCCAAGTGCAGGATGTCCTGCCCCATGGAGTTGTGGTATATCACCTCCACAGTGTGGGTGTATTCAACCACCTGGAAGCTCTCCAAAACCCTAATTACTGGGAATTAATGGAGGCTTCCAAACATAGGCATTATCAATTATTATAATAACTCCACTTCCAGCCTCTTTTCCCCCTCTGGAGGATGGGGTTTGGGCTGAAAACTCCAAGCTTCTAATCATGCCTTGGTCTTTCTGGTAATCAGTTCCCATCCAGGATCCATCCAGGAGCCCACCCAGAGTCACCTCATTAGAACAAAGGATGTTCCTAGTGTTCTTATCACTTATGAAACTACAAGGGGTTTAGGAAATCTGTGCCAGGAACTGAAGGCAGGTACAAACACACACACACACACACACACACACACACAGGTGCCAAAAAATGTATATACATTTAAAATAAGGAAACAAAAACTTTATTAAAATTATGCTGATGGTAACCACTTTGAGCACCTCTTGTAATTGCAAAATCAAACGTGACTTGTATTCATTTTATGTTATTGGTATGTACTATTACAATTTGAATAACTGTTTCCTTTCTTAAAATACATATACATGTTTTGGCACCCTCTGTGTGTGTGTGTGTGTGTGTGTGTGTATATATATAATTTTTTATTACCTCACAGGCCATCCCCTGTGGACCATTCAAAGCACAGATCTCTTACAACAAAATGATACACAAGTCAAAAGATCCTGGCAAATTACTAGAATCCTATGTAGTTACTAATAATCATTCTGGTCCATTATCATATCATATGAAAAATGTCTACCAGGGTGTGGACACTCAGGTGTACAGGTTTCCATTCAATCTTTTCAGGTTCCAAAAAAAGGAGTGGGCTACACAAACATAATTTCACCGTTTTAGGCACCTGACATAATTGAGCTAACATGTAATATCGGATTTCCCTTAGTATGTACTAATTTATTCCTTCTTTTACCCTTAGATTCTATTTTTCCTTCTTCCATTTATATCCAAACTCTTCCACCTCTGGAAGGGACATAGGTTTGCCCACTGTGCTCGTCTAGATTGCAGGCAGCAGTACTCATCTAGCCAGTGCCTCCCCGTCAGTCCATTTCTATTCACAAAGTTTAGGTTACACAGGTGCAGAATAGTGGGTTATCTTTACCACCAGCCATGTAGCTGCATTCACTGTTTGCCCCAATTTTGCCAAATGGGGTGCAGGCATGTCATGCCCCCTTAGGCCCTTAAGAATTGTGACATAAAGGTTAAAAAACAGTCACAGTTCCTTGTTTAGTAATTATTCATGCTGGTAGCCCTATAATTGCACATCAGGTCATATACCCATTGAATCAAGTACAGGGGAAAAACGTTGAGGTGATATGGGAAGGAAAGAATACCAGCACTTTCCCCACTCCCTCTTCCCAGATACTGCAGAAAAGCAGAGAAATCTATCTAATGAGGCACTCCTTTAACTCCTCATGTTCATGTTGAATGCGAGCACACACTGATGAAGGCATGTAAGCCAGCCCTTCATATTTTTACCGCCCCTCCATTTTAGACAATGAATGACTTAATTGCCTGTTCCAATTCTCTATCAAACTAGTACTCTAAGGAGGATAGCTCTCAACCTACTGTTGGATATTATGGACTGTAAAGTGTGTTCTTCGGTCTGAAGAAATGATGCTCAGCCGTCCAAACTGGTGAATGAAATATGTGTTCCGGTTCTTTCATACTGTGTTTCCCTGAAAATAAGACCGGGTCTTATATTAATTTTTGCTTCAAAAGACATATTAGGGCTTATGTTCAAGGGATGTCATCCTGAAAAATCATGCTAGGGCTTATTTTCGGGTTAGGTCTTATTTTGCAGGAAACATGGTAACACTGAGCATTTTCATTTACCACCAGGTCAGCAAAGCCCAGTCCAGAGTCAGTGTCTGCTCCTGTCACAACCCATTTATTGTCCCCCAGGGCTGCCACCATCAGTCTGCCTTGGCAGCTATGATCTGGGCCTTCCTGTCAGGGAATCTGCCAGATAGCCATCTGCAGAGAGACAGAGCCACTCTGTCTCTTTTTCTGGAAGACAGACAGTTCTTAGCATCTTGTGTTTCAGAAGGTACAAGAGGACTATGTCTAGATTCAGTTCATCTCTGAATTGCTGCGGTGCCCCCATACCTACTCATTGCATGGACACATGGGTCCACCTTAAATAAGCACACAGGGATATCCGCTCGTTAATTCCAGTCATCTTCCAAATCTGGAAAGGGGTTCTTTTGATGGGCATTGATATATCCCACTTTAATGCACCCCTCAAATTCCCAGAGGTATTTCCACAGGGCTCTGTCCTATATGGGCCTCCCTTTAATAGGCCACGTTTCTATTGTCCTCCTGCTGAGCCATATGGCCAGATCATTGGCCTCTGTCTCCTAAAAAACCCAAACAGGGTTTTTTTTTCCCACTGTTCAGCTTTTGCAACACTACTAGGAAAACAGCATGCAATTCAGCTCACCAAACTGACTTATTTTCACTTTTTTTCAGCCAGGGTGGTGGCCTTTAAAACAAAATGCTGTCCATGGAACTGCTGACCACAAACCAAGCATCAATTTGTCAGTCAAGGATTCTATAGGATTCTGTCCAAGTAGCAAAACAATCCAGCAGCTCCTCATGCAGTTCCAAAGTCAGTCCTATGGAGAAAGGGTCTCCCCGCTCATCAGTATCTGTGCCTTGTATTCCCCAGGCAGCACGATCCTTTATAAACTGTTTCCATTTTATTATGGAACTCTTCTGGGCACTGCCAATTCCAGCATAGCATTTCTCCAACATCACCCAAGCCATTACGAGTATTTCCGGTTTCAAAATCATCTTATGTACTTCAGTCATAGGGCTAATTCACTTAACATCTCATAGCAAAGAAGCAAATGGAAATTCTCTAATTCTCTAGCCCAAAGTAACAAAAATGCCATACTATACTGTAGGATGTAAAAATAGAGGAAACTGGATATTGGGTCTATGGGAACTCTTCCTACTGTATTTGCAAATTTTCTGTAGCACCAAATCTATTCTAAATTGAAATATATTTTTAAAAGTATCAAATTGTATAATTGTAATATGTGCAATTTATTGTAGGTCATTTATACTATAATAAAGCTGATGAAAAAATCATCCAATGGTTAGAGCATGAGTTCTGAACAACAGGGTTGCTGATTCCATTCTCATGCAGGCCAGTGAGCTGTGCTCTCCACAACTAGATTGAAGATAGGCAGCTGCTGCTGAACTGCCAGAGGGGCAGCTATATGGCTCAGTTGATTAGAGCATGAACTCTCAACAACAAGGTTGCTGGTTCAATTGCCCCATGGGATGGTGGGCTGTGGCCCCTGCAACTGAAGATTGAAAACACCAACTGGACTTGGAGCTGAGCTGTGCCCTCCGCAACTACATTGAAGGACAACGACTTGGAGCTGATGGGCCCTGGAGTAACACACTGTTCCCCAATATTCCCCAATTAAAAAAAAAAGTATCCAACAAAGAAGTCAAAATAAACAATGGATATAAATTAAAGAAATGGAAAGAAAGGAATAATAAAAAAATATGAGCATACATGAAAGAAATAGGACACAAATTTAAAGTAGAACCAACAAAAACAAGTGCCAGTTATTTGAAAAAAAAAAAAAAAACTAGTAAAATAAGCAGACGCCACAAATAATAAATAAAGGAGAAAAAAATGGAATGAACAAAGAAATATAAAATGGGGCAAATCTTTATGTGAAAAGTTTGAATGTTTAGATAAAATAGTAGTTTCTGAAAACTACTGCTTATTTGAAAAAAGAAATGTAAGTATGAGTAGGATATTTAACATTAAATATCTTGAATTAGTACTTGAAATCTGTCTGTTTGATTTCAAATTGGTTCAACCAATTCAGAAAATTGTTTGGCAAAATTTATAATCCAGCAATTCCTCCCCTATATATACCCATCAGAAATATATGTGCACAAAAAGGCATGTGGAATATTATTTATAGCAGCATTTGTATATTAGTCAGATAATAAAACAACCCAAGTGCCCATTTGTAGTAGAATAGGTAAGTTCATATAATATATTTTTATTGAGCTATGAAAGAAACTATTGTTAAATACAAGGATGCATATTATAAACTTCATATTGAGTTAAAAATAAAAGATGCTAAAGAGTTAATTCCTATGTAGTTAAATAAACAAACAAACAACCGTAACTAATCTATGTTATTTTAGGTCAAAATAGCCATTATCCTTCAGGAAGAGAGAATGCAAGATTTAGGAATGGATTATGAGAGAGTGCTAGATACCGATAATATTCTATTTCTTTGGTGGTAGCAATTTGGATTTGTTTACTTAGTGAAAATTCAAGTAGACCAATAATCATAAAAGTCTCTGAGTATGTACTCAAGAAATATTGCATTCTGGTCTTCTAAATCAGGGAAGATCCCCCACTATTGATACCAAATTCATGTAATGACAGCATGAAGAAGGACATTTACTAGTCCATCTCATTTTGCACATAAAAATGAAAACCATAAACAAAATGTGAGTAAATAAAGCAGCTAAAGCAGCTATATATATGTGTGTGTGTGTGTGTGTGTGTGTGTGTGTGTGTGTGAGAGAGAGAGTATCTATAATTTAAAAAGCGCTTACCTCAGCAAGGGAAGGGGTGGGGAGAGAGAAGTAATACATTTGAAAATGGGTTAACAAGTGGCTTTGCTTGTTAGGATTGTTGTAGACATGTTAAATAGCATTTAGACAATACTAAAGATAGAGATTTGATGGAATGTAAAACAATCTGAATAAATTAACTAGAATAAAACACAAGGCAGCCAAGAGATTAAAAATAAAGAACTTAAGAGACATGGAAGATAAAATTAGAAGGTCTACTATTCATCTGTTCAAAGAGAATATACAGAATATAAGAGAGACACATTAAAGAATTTACTATCATAATGTGTTTTACAGCAATCTTTCATGGGTTTCTTTAGCTCAATAACAAAATTGGTTTTATATATTGGCACAAATGAAGGGGCAGGGAAACACTGATTCAATTGTTGGGTTCATGTTGAGAGGCAAGCCATGCCTGCAGAACCTGAGATATCCTGAAGTGGGACTAATGCCTCCATGCATCTTCAAACCAAAGCAATCATGTTCTTTTACTTGTTCTTGAAAAGCATATGCTGGGAAGCCATGCAAATAATTTGACAAGATGAAGGAAGCTAATACTAGTATAACAGTTTTTCTATTAAATAAAACACATTCTTACCATGTAGCTTACATGTTCCTTATAAATTCTCTCATGTCAGAAATATAATAATGGCATTTTAATAAATAAAATTTTAATAACAGCTAAGTATAATATCGAATATTTTTATTCCTAATTTAATTTGTTCTAACAGTTTCTTTAAAGCATATTAAAGAATATTTACTTTTGTGCTTAAGTCCCCCCATATTGAATTAGACACTTTCATAACAATAAATAAACAAAAATCTACTTAGGAATAACTTTTATGGTACATTTAACCATAAAAAGCAAAATAAATTTTGTCAGCATCCACATGTTAGGATACATAAAAAGCATGCACTTGTTTTGTTTTGTAAAGCCATTACCTGCATTAGAGAGAAATACAAATCTAGTGGAATTACAGTAAGATGGAAAAGGGCTTTTAGTTGTCAAGTGTAGGAGCTAAAGTATAGTTTTTGTTAAATGAACTAGGGACAGTCCCCATCAATTGTAGAAAGTGAAATCAACCTCACATATAGAGTAAAATTAATCTTGCTTGAGAATAGTCAGTGTTTCAGTTAGAAAGAAAAGTAGCAGTAGATGCACAGTTATTTCTTAGGGAGAAGGCACCAAAAAAAACCAAAAATTCAAAAGAAAGATAATCCCCACTTGATGTTTTCCACACCAGCAACCTGTGATGACTTCAAATACACAGTACTTTTCCTTCATTTACTGACGTCAGCAGCAGCAGGCTCTTTAATTAGTTAAATATCTAATCTTGTTCCTTGGAGCAAAATCTTTCAAAACTATGCTCCCTTTTCATGGAATTTATTGTAATTTTATCCATTTTGTAGAAATTCAGAAAACTGTGTTTTTGTATATACATTATATTTGTTAAACACACATCTGTGTGTGTGTGTGTGTGTGTGTGTGTGTGAGAGAGAGACACACACACACACAGAGAGAGAGAGAGAGAGAGAGAGAGAGAGAGAGAGAGAGAGAGAGAGAGAGAGAGAGAAAGAGATTCTACAATATAAAAGACTATTCCTAATTTAATTTGTTCTAACAGTTTCTTTAAACTATATTAGTGGAGTGCTCACTTCGGCAGCACATATACTAAACTATATTAGTGGTTTATAAGTACAAATCACATATTGCGAGTACATCATATTGTTAATTTTATATTTTTCTTTGTCAACAGTAACATCCATTAGTAGAAACAAGACAGATTAAAAATAAGCACTTTCAATTATTTTGAATCTTGTTTTTTTCCCTCAAATTTAACAACTTTACAAGAGCAAACAACACACACGATGGCACTTTTCTTTCTGGTTTAGTTTTTATGTTTGATTCTCCAAATCTGAGATAGAGAAAGAATTACACTTCAGTTGAAAACTCAGAAATCAGGATGCATTTCCTTCCTAAATCCTTATTCTGTTAGTACATAGTAATGTTTCCATTTATTTTGAGCTTTTCAACCCCAATAACCTTTTGATTTCATTAAATATAAAGCTGATTTCCATTTTAGATCAGTAGATTTGACATTACTAACATGTCAAAATAAGCTGGTAAGGTAAACAACTTTGGTTACATACATTAAAACTGCTTTTTAATTATAGCAACATTTAATTGTGATACTCATTAGAATATGAAGTAAAACAACAGAAAACTTATGAGCTATCCCAATTAAACTAAAAGCTTAATCGAGATTTCTTATTAGTTTTTCATATTTTGACATTTCAGGTAAATGCACACTCAATTATATAAATCATTCTTATTATTTCAACAAAAACAAATAAATAAACAAGAAGTAATTTTCAGAGACTACTAATTGTTATGAAGAAAAATGAAAGCAATATAACATAGAAGGAAATTGGATGACTCTTCAAAATAGGTAGTAAAAGAAGTCTCTATGAGGAAATTACTTTGAGCCAAAACTCAATGGAGTGAGAGTAAAGCCATGTGGATGTCTGTAGCAGAGAGAATAGAATGTACACAACTCAAACACAAGGAGTTCACAGTGTGTTGAGGATAAGGTGCCTGATGCATCCAAAGATAAGGTGAAGATGGTAGTAAATGTGTTTGGAGAGGTACCCAGGCAGTAGATTTAGTTGGATTTTAGAGGCATTATTAGTAAAGAATTTAGATTCTATTTCAAGTGTGATGGAAAATGTTAGATAAGTCCTACAGTATGGCTGTAGGCAGGCTTGGAGAACAACCAAGTTCAATTCCCCAGCTCTTAGTTAAGGAGAGATAGACTAGGTTACTAGATAAAAAGCCTGGAGAAATAATAATTCTGTTTATACCTGCAGATTATGTACTGTACCTTAGCAAATATTTACATTTCTATCTGTAAGACTGAAGTGAAAGCTCTAGTCCTGGTGAATAAACAGGAATATGTATCTTACAAGGTTATATGTTGAACTGCTTGAACTTCATGTAGATATGGGCCTGACAGAAGCTTGTTAAACTTTCAGGAGGTGTTTATGATTCAAACTCATTCACTAACATTTTAAATTACAATTTTGCAAAGATTTGTATGACCCTAAAGCTCACAGTTAGATCTCTTGTAAAGTTAATCTTCCATATCAATGGGTTCCACATCCCTGGATTCATCTTACAGGGCATCAAAATATTCAGGGTGAAAAAAAAAAAAAAAGAAGTTATGTAGTTGCTAATGTATGCTATGTGGTTAGGCCTATGATGATTGTCTCTGTACTGCAAATGTACAGACTTTTTTTTATCATTATTTCCTAAATAATGAGTATAACATTATTTACATAGATTTGCATTGTGTTAGATAGAATAAATAATATAGAGATAATTTAAAGTATATAGGAGAATGTACAAATGTGATATGCAAATACAACACCATTTTATGTAAGGGACTTGAGCATCCACAGATTTTGGTATCCATGGGGGGTTCTGGAACCAATCCCCCATGGGAACTGCAGGACAAGTCTACTATGGTTCTGATCTCTCTACTGTGAATCCTTACTCTACTGATTTTTCCATAAATCATTTAGATAATCACAATTTTTTTAACTTGGCTAAAGTTTGTCTGAGTCTGGTCTATCTATCAATATGCACTTATTATTCAAACTTTTTGATACAGTTGCCTCACAAGAAGCCATTGGAGGATATTAAGCTGGGAAGAAACATGATCTGGATCATGTTTTAAAAGAGCATACAACATTTATAATGAAAAGATTACGAATAGAATACGGATACAAGTAAAATCTTTCTTGTAAATTAAAGGCAAGAAATAATGGAGGCTGAATAAAAGTGACAGGGGAAGGAGTGGGGATGAGATGTGGTCAGATTCAGGATATGTTTTGATGATAGAACCAAAGTGTTTTCCAGTGATTGATATGGAGTATGAGAATAAAAGACAAGTAAAAAATAACTACAAGATTTTTGGCTTAAACAACTGGGTGAATGGTTATACTACTTACTGAACTGTGTTACACCATAGGAGGAGTGGGTTTGGGGAATCAAAAGTTTAGTTTAGGGTATTTTATGTTTGAGGTTCCTAGTAAGATCCAAGTATTAGGTTGATGCACAAGTAATTGCGGCTTTTGCAATTATTTTTAACTTTTTAAAACACAATAACTTTTGCACCAACCTAATGGAAATATCAAATATTCAATTACATATAGAAATCTGTATTACAGGGGAAAAGTTGACACTGGAATCATAAATTTGTGTTTTATCATTTTATATATATCATAACAGAAGTCATGTGATACAGTTGTGAATATAAAAGGATTAAGAGAAAAGATTATTCAACTAAAAGTTGGGGTATTCTAACTTTTAGAGATGGGAAAACAAGGGTTATCCAGTAAAAATAACTGAGAATGAATGTCCAATGAGTTAGAAAAACACATACAAACAAATGTGTGCCATAGTAGCTGGGTGAGTAAAGTGTTTCAAGAAAGAGTGATCAATTTTATCCTATGCTTGTGCAGACATCAAATGTCAGATAAGATAAACAGAGATAAGATAACAAAAATTGGCCATAGAATACCTCAGTGTGGAGGTCATTGATGATATTGATAAGAGCAGTCTCAGCAAAGTCAAATTAGGTGGTCTTTAAGAGACTAAGGATTATCGAGAAAATCAATCCACTCTATTTTTTTTTTTTCTGTAACCTGAAACTAAATGGAATTCTGAGTGAATGAACTAATCAGAAACAGTTCTGGGGACAAAAAAAGAAAAAAACGAGAGTTGTTAGATGGACAGGGGGCGGGGATAAGAGGAAAGGTGAAGGGATTAGGAAGCAGCTGGTAACCACAAGATGGCCACAGGGTTTTTTGAAAATTAATTTGGGGAACGTATTCAATAATGTTGTAAATATTTTGTTGGGTATCCGATGGACATGCTTCCTATTTGGGAGACCACCTCAGGGATACTGTGGATGCCTGATCATGGCATTGTACACCAGAAGCTAAACAATAATGAATGCCAACTATAATTTTATATATATAATGTGGCTCGGTGCAAGGTCGGAGGGATAGTGGATGGGGGGAGGGAAGTTCACAGTGTGAGGGATATAAATGATGAACGTGTAAGTATTACCTTGTCTTGTACACCTGAAACTAATAAATTAAAATAAAATAAAATAAAATAAAAACAAATAAAAAAATGGAATTCTGAGTACTTATAAGAGCAACTGGTTGGGGTGGGAGAGAAGAAAGGTGGTATCAAAGAGAAGAGACAGAAAATACACTCTCAGGGAAACATTGTATGTGTTTTGAGGAATCTCTTAAGCTTAGTCATCATATTTAGAGTGAGAATAGATTAGTTGCATATATATTAATATATATATATATATATAATATTAATTATATATATATATATATATATATATATATATATATATATATATATATATATATATATATCTCCTTGCCCAGCTGTCCTGGTGCAAATTGAGCATAAGCAGATAATAGGATTTATGGTTTAGCTAGCCTAGTCAAAGAAAACAAGAAAAAGGTAAGGAAATTGAGGATAGATGCAAAGAGACAATTTTGGTAACATCCCCAAAAACCTAATCTTAATAATAAGGGAAGTAACAACTAAAGTAGGGGGATCAACAGTGAATTATTGGTTTCACTGGATGGAGGTGGTGGTAGAATCAAAGTAATTGGAGAGCTGGGGTTCTCGAAGAGTTTATATTTAATATGAAAGTATGAGTCTGACACAGGAGTGTTTTAAATTAAGATTTTAGAAGTGGTCCAGATATTGGTAATGATAATATCTGGAGGGAATGATGATGGAAAAGGGTAACTAAAGTATAAGACAAAAGTACTGGAAATGAGAAAAGTACAAAACTAAAATTATAATGTGTTGCACAGATTGTATATCTAATAATAACAATATGAGTACTGGTGGAAGAAATGTAATAAACAAGGAGATAAAATATTAATGGTATTTTTGGTAGGTATTTACAACTATTAGGGAAAACACTCACATATCCTCCTGATCTATTTTAAATAGATTATCTGTCATTTGTTTGTTTTGAGGAGGGATGAAAACCTATCCTAACTCCAGGACTATTGCTACTTGAGGTATGAGTGAAGGACCACTTCAGAGATCTGCCGGAGAAGCAGTATCCTTAGGTAATACCTAGATTTCAGTTAGAACAAGAAATTAAGACAGGTGGAGAAGGTAGGAGGTTTTCTGTATTCAGTGCTCACACTAAATGAGTTTACATTGTGAAAGAATGAGTCATTTCAGTGGATATATAGAGAGCCCAGTGTTTTTAGGAATCCAGATGATTAAGGAAACACTGAGGGGCTTGAACTACTTAGCATGCTGACATGAAGGAGGACACAGATAGCATATGGATTATTTTTTATGTTTTCTTATGGGGATGTGATTCTAGTTATCTTTCATTCAGTTCTAGTTATGATCTGCTATGAAGTGATCTTTAGAAAGTTTGCAGACTGGGACAGGAAGGGTTGGGGATCAAAAGAAGTGGTCTCACTACATTCCTGGTGAATTCTTAGAGCTTCCCATCCCCATCAACCTTGATGTGAAGAGGCATTGGTATGATCAGGAGCATTGGTACTCTGTGGGACCTTTGTAATCCCAAAGTGGACTCTACCTCCCGATAAAGTGCTTCTCCTGATATGACATTAGACATCAGACTTGAAATAAAAGCTCATTTTCCTCCATTTTGCAAGGAAAGAAGAAAGAGTTTTGCCTAATATCATAAAATCAAATAATTACGTTCTACTTAATAACATTAGCGATTCTGATTACAGTTCTTTCTTTTTCTTCCCCCCTCATGTAACATTGGTGAAGGATTCAAGAATATGACACAATGGTGTAATAAACATTAATTTCATGCATTCTTTGGTAATTTTTGTGTGTTTTTTGTAACTACAAAGATTTGCTACAAATTTCTACATTTCATTCAAATCAGTGATCTATATTTGTGTGATTTCCTAAAAATAATTGTGGATTATAAAAATTTAACGTGAAAAAAAAAAAAAAAAAGATAAGATGGGCAAGGAAGCCTTCATAATGAATTAGCTTGTTAGATTTTTTTGGTAGACATAAACCAAAAACAACAAAAGAACAAGATTTTTTGGTAGATTGTCTAAATAAATAAATAAATAAATAAAGCCATATTTATTTTTCTCTATAAATGGAAGAAGAACACAAATGAAAAGGAAAACAAAATGTCCCAGAAGCAAAAATTGAAGTGGTAAAAACTGATAAATATTAATGAGAGTTTAAATAAGATGTGATTTCAAAGTGCCAGTTGAATTTACTGACAATAAAAAAACACAAAAAACAAATCTGTATATTATTTCTCTAATTTCAGAGAATAATATTCTTATGTGACATTCCATGAAAAAGATTTTTCTGTGGCTAATTCATTTTGAAATACTATACCTAATATATGCATATCTTGGATACAGACAGTTAAAGTTATTCCGGTACTGCTGTGTTTCCCCGAACATAAGACCTACCTGGGCAATCAGCTCTAATGCATTTTTTGGAGCAAAAACTAATATGAGACCCGGTCTTAGTTTACTATAATATAAGACCGGGTCTATAATATAATATAATATAATATAATATAATATAATATAATATAATATAATATAATATAATATAATATAATATAATATATACTGGGTCTTATATTAATTTTTGCTCCAAAGGATGCATTAAAGATGATTGTCTGACTAGGTTTTATTTTTGGGGAAACACAGTAGTATCTGAGAATTCTTGCTGTAAAAAGACTCATTTGCCTTTGTTTAACCAAGAGTTTCCCAATGTACTTGATCATAAAACGTGTGTGTGAGTGTGTGTCTGTGTGTGTGGTGTGTGTGTGTGTAAAAATTTATTTTCTTTATTTGTTTGCTTTGTTCCATTGTTGCTTTCAGTTTTATATCCCACATATCGGTGAAGTCATGTTGTTCTCAACATTTTAGGTCTAACTTATTTTGTTTAGCATAATAATCTCAAGATGCATTGATGTTGCAAATGGCACTATTTCGTCTTTTCTAATGGCAGATTAGTATTCCATTGTGTATTCCATATATATATATAGATAGATAGATAGATAGATAGATAGATAGATAGATAGAGAGAGAGAGAGAGAGACAGACAGACAGACAGACAGACAGATTATCTACACTTGAAACCTATGTAATTTTAGTAACCATTGTCACCCCAAGACATTTTAATAAAAAAATAAATAAAATCTTAAATTGAAATTCTGCAGAGATAGTGTCCCAATGATTAAATTCTGGGAAATATTGATCTAGGAGACTGTTGTTTCTCTACCTACAACCAAATTCAAACATATGGTAGGTTTTACACTTAGTTCTTAACCCGCCCAGGCACAATTTCTGTGTGTAGACCTTTTCAATGTAAACATTTGTGAGGTCTTATAAGAAAAGTGAAATTAAAAATGTAAGTTCAGGTAATCTGATTTTTCTATTTAAGAGGACTCTGCTAACTGACAGTTTAAACATCTGACTATATTATACAATATAGTAAATAAATACCATGTGAACTTAAGACTTCCAAAACAAAGAACATTAATATTACTTTACAACTAAAGACAAATGTACGACGTCCTTTGAAATATGTGTAGGATCATGTTAGATTCTGGTTTCCAAGCTTCTAGCCTTTTGAATATAAGATTAATGAAATCATCAGCATAAACTTTGTTGCCTTCTTTATCCCTGGGGACTGAGAAATAAAGTCATTGGTTTTTGAATGGTCTACTAAACACCATATATATGGTGTACATATAGTATATATGATATATATATATATACACACACATATATATGCTATATATATATACATATATACTATACTTCTGAAAACTGCTTTTTTTGAGACCAAAATAGGTCTCAAATAAAGCAAAAGCCAAGCCACAATTTTATACATCACTGATACCCTTCACTTGGGAATGCAAATCCCTTTGCATTTCCTTTCAAACAAAAATAATCAAACTTTTTCTTTAGATCATCCATTGGAAAATTCTCATAATGATATCTTCCATTCAGGGATGGAAATGATAGGATAATATTCACTTATTATAATAATAACTTTCAACAAGATAGCACTCACAAAACTTAATGACTCAAGAAGACATTAAATGTATAATTTTAGCAAGCAAGCATGTGGTATAAGAAGAACAAGTATATACAAATTACTAATGTAACTATTCCATGTACAATGCATATGATTTGTCCTTTAACAGTTATGAAACATGCACAATGTAGTGAAATCAAATGTAATGATATGAAAATAAACATTACAAATAATAACTTTTATAATTGTGTAGTCATCTCACGAGTCTCTTACGGTTATGCACATACACACAAGCACACAATGAACATACATTTTACTACTAAATTTTGAAGCAAATGACAAAAATTATTACATTATAAAGCTTTTAAAAGGGTGTGGTAAATCTCCCATGGTTAGTAGATTTATATTCAATAAGGTAGCTTTTGACCACACATATTATAAAGTTTTTTCAAACTTGGGTGAATAGTTCACTTTGTCAGTTTTTAAAAAGTAAGTGATCCTCCATGCCATACACTGGGTTTACTCAGGAGAAATATAACTTTCATCAAGCTTAAACTAAATGTATAATTATGAACTAGAGACAAACATTTAGGAATTTTTCAAGTCTTTTACTATTTACCATTTTGTGATGGCCTTCAAGTTAAATAACTATGAGAGCAAAACTGTACTACAGTTCACATAATAATGTAAATGATGGCAACCACGCTCCTATTCACTATGAAATTCAACTATATCTCACCACATGAACTAATATTCATAGTTTCAGCGTCATGTTATCTACCAATTTGAAATAAGTTGGAAATGAGAAAATAGAGCTATTCTGTGATCCAACTTCTATTAACTTTAGTATTTCTCAAGGACATGCTCATTGAGAGTTAATTTCACATTGTAATCAATAATTTTCATGTCCCATTTATCCATATCATTTAGAAGTTTAATTATAGTCAACATTAAACAAAATACAGTAGATATATTAATGTAAATTACTGTTGGGAAATATGTTATCTAAACAATTTGATGTTAAGTTCTCTTTGACAGCTTTCAGAATAGAAGATAATGAGTGTTTCCTGAGAAAAATCAATAGAAAAAAAATTGTTCTGTTTCTATTCTGACATGGGTCAAAATACAGCATTCTTGATTTGATATGAAGAGCTGTAAAATTGAGCTACCAGTGATTGGTAATAAGATTAATATTAATATAATAAAATATAATTATATATTATTATATTTTATAATTATGTGTTATAAAATGGATTAACATTCCCATCTTTTTACATTAATATCTATATATGATATAAAATATTATTTGATAAAACATATTTTTCTCCTAAATTGTTTGCCCAAATACCATGTTACTGTGAGTGAAGAAACATTTTTTTTTTAAGTTTCAGTCTTCTGGTAAGATAATAATATCAATTTCTAGTCATATTACAATTTTTCCCTCGGGTCCCCAAAATCCACAAATCCTATTGTGTTGTCAACACCTGGATAGAGGAGAGAACGCTGTTTGAACACAAACTCCACATTAAAGATTTATGTCTAAAAATACAAAAAGACAAACTGATACAAAACATGCAGGTTTGCTGATAAACCGTCTGTTCCCTGCCATCATTCTTCGAAGGTGTAATTGATTTGAGGAACTTCATTGCCTCCAGTGCTGAGTAAATCATCAAGTACAGCTGCTTTTATTTCCATCGTTCACACTTAAGTCAAATGGTCACGTGCTCCTATCAAAAGTGCTCATCTAGTACCCTTTACTCTTTCCTATAAAGTACCCCAGTTCAACTATTTTTAAACAATTTCAAGTGTTTTGAAAGTCCTCATTATTAAGATTTATTTGGAAAGTAATTAAGAAAACTGTCCCAGTGGCATTTTCATCTTTTAACCATTTCTCAGACCGTGGCAGTTGAGCACATAAATACAGAATGACAGGTCCGAATTGTCTTTAGGGAGTCATTGGTTTCATCTGCTATTTCATATTTGAACTATTGTAAACAGAAAAAGCACTTAATTCCTCTTAAAATAAATTGGGATCACAACAGGAAATGAAAAATAGAAAAATAAAACTAGTTACATCAGGGAAAGGAATAAAAAATATAATTTCTGAGCAAAATAGAGCATTGTCAAAGGGCTCAACCTTTCATCATCAAAATACAGCAACTATTTTATACTTCAGATTCAAGTGTAACATACAATTTATATTTCCTTTCCAGATATTTAAAGTTAGGACACTAAGTTCTATTCATAGAGTTTGAAAAGAAGTCTACATATTTATACTTTAATGTTTATGTGTCAATAAAAATGAAAGCAGTTTTCATCAATATTACTTTTACTTTGTTTGATTGAATTGCTTCAACAGCCATCTTACAATTTTACAACTTAACTGACTGAGATAAAAAATGATGCCTTCAGTGGCAAATTAACATCCTTTCATTTTCAAGTACAACTCTGCTTTTGTATGAAATCTTCTTGCCTGTTTTCTTTTGCTTTTGTTTCTGCATTTCTACAAAAATAAGATGCATATATTTTTCAAAGGAAATGTGTATCTAACTGTACCAAGATTTCCATCTGCATCAGTTTAGTTGGAACATATGCTCGATTAATTTATATGGCCAAACTGAGGATTGCATATTCAGCTTAATTTAGTTCTCTATTTTTGAAAAGATGGAGATTGAATAGAATGTCTTTTCCTTTGTGTGTCCTGAATTTGTTCCACCTTCCTATAATGGAAGAATCTCATTCTGCCCTTTATTTCAACCTGGAGGGTCGTAAGTCACTCCCTTAGGTGTCATAACCAAGGCACTAACTGTGATTCAGTTAGCAAGATGGTGATAATGATAACAATATCTCAGAGTCGTTTTTCCCTAGAGACTCTCAAAGACACCACTGGTACTCACTTTCTCACATTATGAATTTCATGAACTGTACCTGAAGGTTTAAATGTAGCCCTAAGCTGAAAAGTATTTTTTTTTAAAGTGGCACCTTGTTATCATTATAGCGTACATCTGTTCCCTGTGTGCCTTTGGAGTTGTCTCTGCTTATGACAACAACAAGTTTTTACAACTGTCACAGAGTGCCAGCACCACTGGGAAAGGGCAAGTGAGAACGTCTTGTACTTCATGTATCTACAATATTACTACCCATATTCTTTTGCTGTGGATAGTTATGGAGTAAATATATTTAGTAGAGTCAAATGATGCCAGGAAATAATTATCAGGGTCACAATAGGGGTAAGGAGAGCTGAATGATATCCAGCTGTTTCATTTTATAAGAAAAATCTGGCATATCTTTTTTGCTCAAAACAATATGTCTATTTAGTGTCTAAAAGTGGTTTCTGAATTTTTATTACTGGATATATTTGAGTACCAGTCAACAATGAACAGCATCTCTTTAAAATTTCTCATTCATTTGCTCCATGGGGTGAAGTGAAGAAGCACAACAAAATCTGAAAGAAGAATATACGATTTTTTGAAACAATTCACCTTTGATCAAAACTGTTTTTAAAATGATTGAATGAATATGTGATAGAAAGCAAAAGTAGAGGTTAACACAAAGTATTGGGAGTGTGTAAAGCCTTTCTGATATCAGACATCTTTGCTGACTTTGGACATAACGATGTGTTTGAGTGCATTAAAGTTGCAAGGGCAGCATATCAAATGGAACTATAATTAGATCGCTTTCATTATTAGTCTATTTCTGACTGTCATTAAAGGACAGTCAGCAAAAGCATTTTTAAATAATAGGTTTCTGTTAATGACGTATTTGAGCTGAATACCTTGCATCTGCATGTATGTGGGCAGGCACTTGTAAGCAATAGATAAGCTTATATACTCATGATTACATGACTGGAAAAAGGTAATTCTCTTCAAATAACCTGTGTTGATATACAATTAAGAAAAAATGTTGTACTAGATGTTCAGAATGTAAAACTTTTCCTTATCATAATTTCTTAATTTTAAACTCCAGTGATTGGTATTATTATGGAGCATGAGATTTGGGAAAAATGCTCATTCGCTACTCCAAAACCCTCTGTGATGTAATCTAGTCATACTCCACATCCTGAAGAAAAAAGTATTGCCTGAGGTTGTCAGGTAACTTCAAAGATTTACAACTGGTTGATTATACTGATCAAAGTATAATGACAGAAATTGCAATCTTCAAGAGACTAAAGATTTATGAAACTAAAGATTTATGAAAGGTAGGGCACATTTGCTCCTAGTTATGTTTTCATGAATATCGTCCCGAATAAAACAGCCTACTTTTCTCAGGACTGTAGAAACTGACTGAGGTCTGTGGTTTGAGGCTATTAACTGACAGCATGCCTGTAGGCACAAACTTGCTTTCATCTGCCTTGACTAACCATATGCAGGTCAATATTTAAACAGGAATTTTAACCTAACTGACTGTAACAGCTCCAAATGAGTCATTATGAACTATCGTTGAAGTCCTCCTTAGTTCACAGATAATTGGCCTAGAATGCTAAAAGTACCTGAGCCTTTCATATCCATCAATCTGTTATTACTCAGATCACCTTTTTCACAGGACTGAAGCCCATATGTAATCTTCAATAAGTATTCAATGATTATACCCCATGGAGCATTCATGTATAAAACACTTTCCCAGACATTTTTAAAAAGGTCTGCTGAATTTATGAATAACTTCACACATTCCCATTTGTAAGAGAGTATCCTTAAGAATTTCATTCTGTAAAGATTAGATGGCAGAACTCCAAACTAAATAAACTCCTATTTTGTGCACTTGTTTTACAAGTAAAAGAATAGAAATGAATTTCATTCTCACAGGTGACTCAAGTGGTCATTGGTTTGGAATTTATTTAACTAGCCATTTTCTAAAAATTAGGAGTCCTGTTTTAAAAATTCCTTTAACAGCTAAATATCTTAGAATGATCAGAATCTTTCCTCCAGTATTTCCAAGGCTTAAGCTTAATTTAGAAGTGACTATTAACATAATTAAATTTAACTTTAAACATTGACTTTAACTTAAATTGAGGGATAGAGTGTGTATTTTAAATCTTATAAGGAGGATTTTCAGGGGGATTGACCATATCTATCTAGTGATTTCATTATTTGTAAACTTGTTCACCTTGTGGTTATCAGATTGTGCCCTGTTGACTGTAAAAAGGAAGTCAGGCTGTAGTCTGGTGGTTGGAGCTTGGCTTTTTCTTTCAGTAGAATAGTTCTGCTAAGAATTATTTAAAATAGTAATTTTACATGTAGGATTTCACTTAGAATATTTGTGCTACTAAAATTTTTCCAAAAGAGCTTGTTTTAAACAACAAATCCTATTTATGCATTAAATAGTTCCTTTTAATTATAAATAATTGGAAGAAATGTTTCATGTTTACAATTTTCGATGGAAATGACTTTAGTTTCATCAGTAAAACTTTAATGGATACTGTACAAAAATAGGTCATGACAGTCACAATGAATTGCAATATATTTTAAAATTTATTTTTATTATGAAAATTGTTTTATTCACTGCTACTTGGTTAGACTATTGTCAGATGTCTCTTTATAATATTGTTAATAAACAAATATTTTCTAAAAAGTTACCATATGGAATACACTCAGCTAAAACTGTAGGATACCTGAAATATGTTGTATGTCTTACCTTGATGGATCTTTCAATTCTATATGATCAAAGCTATACCCATGTAAGCACAAATAATAACACAAGGGTATATTTCACAAGAATCCAATGTGTTCCATAGGGACAGTGTGTTCTATGTACTACCTACATCCCAGCTCATTTAAAATGCAAATGTCCAATCCTATCCTATACCTATTGAAACAGAATAATTCTGTGCCTACTGCAAAATGAAAACCCGTGTGCGCTTGTTTAGAAAGCAGGAAAAAAGTGCCATGAAATTGTAAAGCATTTTCCTTTGCGCTGCAGGCCTTCTATCTTTCCTTGTCATGATGTTTGTTGCTTGTTATTTTTGTTCTAAATATAGAAAAGTTGCTAAAGGACATCATAAAAATGGTGACGTGATGTAAGCCTCTTAAAATATACCCTGGAATTTACAACAAATTGAACAACTATAACTCCACAAAGGACTCCCTGCACAGCAGACAGTCAAGACTAAGAGGTGAACTACTGGAGCAAATTGCACGACCGGAGGAGGAGGGAAGGGAGAAGTGGGAGACGGGGCCACGCGGGCACAGGTCGCAGACTTAGCTCAGTGCTCTGAGCTCTCTGCATCTCGGAACTACCGCAGCTGTGGGAGAGGGAAGAACTAGTACTTCTAAGGTTCTTCTTATGGCCCACAAGGTTGAGAGGGCAGCACATAACACGGCTGAACCCAACACTCACAGCAGAGACCTCGGAGCAAAGACTGAGGGATGAAGGCTGAAACCGGTGGTTTACACCCTCACTGCTGAGCAGAGAATGGAAGCCTTAGGCTCTAAGACTAGCCACACCCTCCCTACCCTCACAGAGCTCGCCCCGCCCCCACCTGCCCAGTGCTAGAAGCAGAATGGTAGCAGTGTCAGATCAAAAAAACAGAATATTTGCAGTTCTGAGAACTGTGGTCCACAGACATGGACTTGCAGCCCAACTAGCTCTGGCAAAGGGGAGGGAGCTGGGAAAGCAGTACTGGCTGTAGTGGTGGTCGCCGTCATTGCTCTGGGCCACCTTTCACAACCCACTTGACCCCATCCCTATCTATTTGGCCGGATCCCTGCAGGAGTAAACATAGCTGCTGAAACACGTGAGCTCTGAATCTGGTGCAGAAAGAGCTTTGGAACTTCAGAAGCTCTCCACATCCCCCCACGGAGGTGGCGCCATATGACCCAGGCAAACTGTTCACAGAGGAGAAGTCCACCTTCCGGGGAATCCCTCCATTGTGTGAGAAGCCGGAATAGTGTATGGAAAACATAACACTATAGTGTGAAAGAGAAAAAAAAAGGCTGCAGTCAGAGAGAAAATAAAACATTCTACCAACATCCACTGGAAAACAAAAGAAAGACTTATTTTTATCAACCTTATGCAGAACCCGCTCCTCTAGATGTCTAGGAAGAGAAATAATAAATCATTAATTGCCATGAATAACCAAGGCAACAAGAAAGCTCAGAAAGAAAATTAAAAGTCTCCAGAAACTGAACTAAAGATATGGATATATGTGACTTAAATGACAGAGAATTCAAGATTGCAGTTCTAAAAATTCTCAATGAGATGCAAGAAAACACAGACAGGAAGTTTAATTAACTCAAAAACACAATCAAAGAACAAAACGAACATTTTATCAAAGAGGTTGGAATTTTAAAAAAGAACCACATAGAATTTCTGGAGATTAAGAACTCAATAAAAGAAATGAAGAATGAAATACCCAGCTTAGATAATAGAGTTGACCAGATGGAGGAAAGACATCGAAGATAGAAATCTGGAAATGACACAGATGGAAAAAGAAAGACTTGAGACTTAAAAGAAATTAAAGAACCCTACAAGAACTTTCTGACTCCATCAGAAAGAGCAACATAAGAATAATGGGCATACCAGAGGAGATGAAAGAGAGAAGGGAACAGAGAGTATATTCAAATAAATAGTTGATGAGAACTTCACAAACTTGTGGAAATAACTGGATTCTCGAATCCAAGAAGCAAACAGAACACCTAATTACCTCAACCCCAACAGGCCTTCTCCAAGACACATTGTATTGAAGCTGTCAAAAAAAAAAAAAAAAAAAAAAAAAAAAAAAGCAATGACAAAGAAAGAATCCCCAAGGCAGCCAGGGAAAAGAAAATGATGACCAACAAAGGAAAGTCCCTTAGAATATCATCAGATTTTTCAGCAGACACTCTATAAGCCAGGAGGGAGGGGGACCAAATATTCAAACTATTGAAAGTGAGAAATTATGAGCCAAGAATGATATATCCAGCAAAGATATACTTTAGATATGAAGGAGGAATAAACACCTTTCCAGACATACAGAAACTGAGGGAATATTCTAACATGCGACCTGCACTACAAGAAATACTGAAGGTTATTCGACCAGCATCAATAGGGATAATTTGTGGCAACCAAAACATAAAAGGGCCGAGAGTAAAGGCCTGAACCAGAATATGAGAATGGAAAAAGTAAGCATGCTGAATAAAATTGAATACTCTAAATATTAAACTTTCTTTTACATAAACTTAATATAACCACTCAAAAAAAAAATCCAGAACTAAAATATATAATATAATAAAAGGAGAGACAGTGGGAAAAATCATAGAACACCACCACACAGAAATAATAGACAACAACAAAAAGGCAAAGAAACAATGGAGACACAGTCTTACCAGAAAACTAAAGACAGAATGATAGGAACTCCTCACACATGAATAATCACCCTAATTGTAAATGGATTGAACTCACCAATAAAAAGTCACAGAGAAACAGATTGGATTTAAAAACAAACAAACAAACAAACAAACAAACAAAAAACTAAACCCAACTATATGCTCTACATGCTGCTTCCAAGAGACACATCTCAGCTACAAGGACAAACAGAGACTCAAAGTGAAAGGGTGGAAATTGACACTCCAAGCAAATGGTATCCAAAGAAAATATCAGGCATAGCCATACTGATATCAGATGAAACAAACTTCAGGATAAAAAAGGTAACAAGAGACAAAGATGAACGTTTCAAAATGGTAAAGGTGACTATACAACAAGAAGATATAACAGTCATCAATATTATGTCCCCAAACAGGGATCACTGAAATATACCAAGCAACTACTAGGAGAACAAAAGGGAGAAATTGCCCAAAACACAATTATAGTAGGGGACCTAGATACATCATTGACAGCTATGATAGCTCATCCAAACAGAAAATAAATAAAGAAATAGCCACAATAAATTATGCATTAGATGAAATGGACATAATTGACATTTATAGAGCACTTCACCCTAGAACATCAGACTATACATTCTTTTCTAGTGTACATGGAACATTCTCAAGGATAGACCATATATTAGGACATAAAACTAGCCTCGGCAAATTTAAGAAGATTGAAATCATACCAAGCATATTCTCTGATCACAGGACATTGAAATTGGATATCAACTGCAAAAAGAAAGCAGGAAAAATCACAAATATGTGGAGATTAAACAACATAGTTTTAAGCAACAACCAGGTCAAACAAGAAATTAGAGGAGCGATCAAAAGATACATAGAAACAAATGAAAATGAAAATACATCTTGCTAAATTATTTGGGATTCAGCAAAAGCATTTTTGAGAAATTTGTATCATTACAGGCCTATCTCAAGAAACAAGAAAAATCCCAAATAAACAACCTCATGCTATACATTAAAGAACTAGAAAAAGAAGAAAAAATGAAACTCAATGTGAGCAGAAGAAAGGAAACAATAAAAGGCAGAACAGAACTAAATGAAATAGAGAACAAAAAGAAAATTGAAAAAATTAATGTGACAAAGAGCTGGTTCTTTGAAAAGATTAATAAAATTGACAAATCCTTGGCTAGACTCACTAAGATAAAAAGAGAGAAGACACTAATAGACAAAATCAGAAATGAAAGAGGGGAAGTTATCACGGACACCAAAGAAATACAAAGGATCGTCCAAGAATACTATGAAGGACTATATGCCACCAATTTCAAAAGCCTGGAAGAAATGGACAAGTTGTTAGAAGCATATAGCCTTCCTAGGCTGAATCATGAAGAAGTGGAAAATCTAAATAGACCCATCACCAATAAGGAAATTGAATCAATCATACGAAACCTCTCCAAAATCAAAAGTCTGAGACCAGATGGCTTCACTAGCGAATTCTACCAAATCCTTCAAAGAGGATCTAATACCAATCCTGCTCAAACTGTTCCAAAAAAATTGAAGAATAGAAAATACTCCCTAACTCATTTCATGAGGCCAATATTACCCTCATTCCAAAACCTGGTAAGGATAACACAAAAAAAGAAACTACAGACCAATACCTCTGAGTACTACATATGCAAAAATCCTAAACAAAATTCTAGCAAATCGAATGCAACAATGCATTACAAAGATTATTCATCATGACCAAGTGGGGTTCATTTCAGGGGCACAAGGATGGTTCCACAAACGCAAATCCATCCATGTGATACATCACATGAACAAAATAAAGGACAAAAATCATATGATTATATCAATTGATGCAAAAAAAAAGCGTTTGACAACATACAACATCCATTTATGATTAAAACACTTAAAATAGATACAGAAGGAAAATACCTTAACATAATAAAGGGTATGACAAACCTGAACTAATACCATAATTAACAGTGAAAAACTGAGCCCTTTGCTCTACGTTCAGGAACACAACAGGGCTGTCCTCTGCCACCTCTGCTTTTCAACACAGTGTTGAAAGTCCTCGCCAGAGCAATCAGGCAAGAGAAAGAAATAAAAGGCATCCAAATTGGATATGAAGAAGTTTAATTGGCACTCTTTGCAGATGACATGATGCTATATATAGAAAATCATAAAGACTCCACCATAAAGCTATTAGAAACAACAAATGAATACAATCAAGCTGCAGGCTACAAAATCAATGTACAAAAGTCCACTGCATTCCTATATACTAACAATGAAATCTCATAAAAAGAAATAAAAAATAAAAAGCATTTCCTTTTGCAATTGCAACAAAAATAATAAAATACCTAGGAATAAACTTAACCAAGAATGTGAAAGACCTATATGCTGAAAACTACAAGACATTTTTAAAAGAAATTGAAGAAGACACAAAAAAATGGAAAGACATTTTGTGCTCATGGATTGGAAGAATCAACATAGTTAAAATGTCCATATTACCCAAAGCAATATACAGATTTAATGCAATCCCCATCAAAATCCCAATGGCATTTTTTTTTAAAGAAACAGAACAAAAAAAGCATCTGATTTGTGTGGAACCACAAAAGATCCTGAAGAGCCAAAGCAATCCTAAGAAAAAAGAACAATGCTGGAGGTATCACACTCCTTGACTTTAGCTTGTACTCCAGGTAACAATAATCAAAACAGCATGGTATTGGCAGAAAAACAGACACAGAGACCAATGGAATAGAATTGATTACCCAGAATAAACCCACATAAATATGGACAGATAATCTTTGACAAAGAAGCATAAAAACATACAATGGAGAAAAGACAGCCTCTTCAATAAATGGTGCTGGTAGAATTAAAAAGCCACGTGCAGAAGAATGAAACTGGACTGTTATCTTTTACCATGTACCAAAATTAATTCAAAATGGATCAAAGACTTAAGCATAAGACCTGAAACAATACACTGCATAGAAGAAAACATAGGTACTAAACTTATGGACCTTGGGTTCAAAGAGCATTTTATGAATTTGACTCCAAAGGCAAGGGAAATAAAAGCTAAAATAAATGAAAGGGACTCCATCAAACTTAAAAGCTTCTGCACATCAAAAGAAACCATCGACAAACTAAAGAGGCAACCAACTGAATGGGAAAAGAATTTTGGAAACAGTGCCTCTGATAAGGGGCTAATATCAAAAACATACAAGGAACTCGAACAACTCAACAACAAAAAGACTGACAACTCAATTTAAAAATGGCCAGAGGACCTGAAGAGACATTTCTCCAAAGAGGACATACAAATGGCAAGTAGACATATGAAAAAATGCTCTAATCATTACATCACTATTCATCAGAGAAATGCAAATAAAACCCACAATGAGATATCACCTCACCACAGTTAGAATGTCTGTCATCAACAAGACAAATTGTAACAAGTGTTGGAGAGGCTGTGGAGTAAAAGGAACACTCATACACTTTTGGTGGGACTGCAGACTGGTGCAGCAGCTATGGAAGGCAGTGTGGAGGTTCCTCAAAAAATTACAAATAGAATTACCATATGACCCAGCAATCCCTCTCCTGGGTATCTACTCCAAATATCTGAAAACATTTATCCATAAATACAAGTGTGCTCCAATGTTCATTGCAGCTTTATTTACAGTGGGCAAGACATGGAGACAACTGAAATGTCCTTCGATAGATGAATGGATAAAGAAGTTGTGGTATATATACACAATGGAATACTATTTGGAAGTAAGAAAAGATGAAATAGCACCATTTGTGACAACATGGATGTATCTTGAGATAATATGCTAAGCGAAATAAGTAAGACAGACAAAGTAGAGAACTGTATGATTTTACTGATATGTGGTATATAAACCAAAAACAACAAAAGAACAAAACAAACAACTGAAAGAACAAAAACTCATAAACATAGACAATAGTTTAGGGGTTACAAGACGGTAAGGGTGTGTGGGGGGAGCAGGGCTCCAGAAGTGGGTAAACGGGATCTAGTATATGCTGATGGAAAGAACTGACTTTGGGTGGTGAGCACATCATGTGAGATATAGATAATGTTTTACAGAATTGTACACCTGAAATCTATGTAACTTTACTAACAATTGTGACCCCAATAAATTTTAATTTAAAGAAAAAAAAGTTCATTTTTTATTTTAGATTGTTTTTAAATTTTATTAAATTTATAGGGGTGACATTGGTTAGTAGAATTATATAGGTTACAAGTGTACAATTCTATAATACATTATCTATATATTGTATTGTGTGTTCACCACCCACAGTCAGTTCTCCTTCCATCACCGTATATTTGATCCCTTTTACTCTCTTCTATCATCACTCCCTCCCTGTGATAACCACTATTTTATGTTCATTTTTATATTATGTAATGCCAGTTTAAAATGCAAATATTAAGAGCATCTTTACATGTATATGGCTTTACTGAACTTATTCAATTCAGAATTTTAGTCAATACATGCATATGTATTTCATTTTATGAGAAAAATAAATACTCCATAAAACCAATGCAGATGTTATTTCATTTCCTGACATGAATACATTCTATCACCACTTTCTACTTTATGCTTAGTGATGAATAAGAAAGGACTAAAAGGAAAGAAACTATGGGTTGACTTATCTTTCTTTTTCCTTCCATGTCATCATTTTCAGCATAAGTGGTTGGCCAATACAGTGAAGTAACCAAATGAAAAAATGGAGCTCCTTGGTTAATCATGTTTCTTAGAATGCATTTCCGTCTTTACATTCAAAGTAACATCCAATTTGAAGGAAATTTGAAAAAGAATCCTGTCAGTGCTGTCGGTTTATCTGCTTATTTGGTTGTAGATGTAACATGCTTACCTTAATTTCACATTGAGTTTGGCTGAACATCTGAGCATCACCAGAATTCCGTGATCGTGGAGCATCACAAATGGTATCTGTGAATGGTGTGACAAGAAACAGTGGACAAATTTATTGCATATATCTTTTTTGATAATGCACATCCTCAATTGCCCCATTGAATGTCACTTAAAAACATTATTTTAAAATAAAATTCTTAACTTCAAAATGGTGAAACAGAACATTAAACCAAGTGTGGAGATCCTTCCGAGCGTGGGTCCCTATGCTCCTGCACAGGTCTTACACCTAAGATGTGACCTCTGAAAAAGGTCAGGGATTTTGCTTTTGACACAAGCACCCTAGACATTTAAAGTTTAAGAACGATAATGACTAGTGGACTTCAAAGTTACGGGAGTTCTCTTCTACCTGGCTAGGAAAAGGCTGATAGGCTCAGATGGACTTGAACTACTTGACTTGAGCTACTTACTTGAGAACATTGCTTCTGATCTTACCACCATTTGTATACATCTTTAGCCTGAATACCCAGGTGTTAGTGATCAAGTGTTTGAACTATAATTTCAAAAGTGGCAGTGATGGGGAGAAAGGCTTGGAGATTTGAACTGGCCATGGCTTTTCACAGAAAATTTCCAAATTGATGAAAGTATTATCATCCATATGACATTCTGTCCCTTCACACACATTTCAAAAGCTGAACATGACATTCCATGGAAATACATATGGCCTTGGATATTCAATAAATATATTCAAATAATATTCAAATAACTATTGAAATACTGTATTTAAAAATATTTATAACATTTAATTATTGTATAGTAAGCACATTTAAAAACCAAACACACGAGACCAAACATTTTTCAATACAAAATTTTAAAAACTGGTTCTATTTCACACTCAACAATTGCTAAAAAGCAGTAATTTTACAGCTTTAAAAAAAACAGTTCTCGGGAATTCTTCATATAAGCCAAGGTCATCAATGAAAATTCTCTTTTCATTATGGCTATATCAATTAAAATAAAAACATAATTTATTTATATATTAACATGCTATTTTTGCCTGCTTTGTTTTTAAGAACTTAGTTTCATGAAACTATTTAGAAAACAGCAAAACTTTCAAAATGAATAGAGAATAAATAAAAGTGGTATTACAGACGTATATTGTTTAGTAATGATGAAAAATGTTTCCTTTTTGGCTGTGAATATTACCAATTTAATTCATTACCACAGATAAATGGAAATTGGCCCTAATGTTGCAATATTCTTTTGAAAATTTAACTGAAATTTATAGAAAATTAAAAGTATATGTTCAAAGTAGATATATGGATGAAGATTTTTACTCAATCTGTGAAAGAAGTTATAAAATCCTAGCTAAGAATAGAAGACACTACTTCATGAAAAGTAGACTCACCTTAAAGGAATGCAGTTAAGCCAAGACTAAATGAATGTTCCTTCCATTTTTATTCAGAGGAAGTTTGGACTGGATATTTCTAAAGGCATTTGTATCCCTTTGAACATATTTAGGAAAACAGCTGATTGTCCAGTCTTTCTCTTTGGTTCCCTGAATCTTTTCTATTCTATCTCAACATAAAAAGAAGATTCTTACCTTTTCTTCTTCTTTGAAATAGACATGTTTGTATTATATCACCACAAGGAAGGCACATTCTCCCTTTACTTCAGGTCTCTCTTTAGTTGAAATGTGTTTTTTACCTAGTGGGAAGAAATTTATTAAGTTACTTTTACAAGTATAACGTACAAGTCACCATTAAAGTATAATTTACCAAAGGCATTCCTATATGACTCATGTTGTCATTTAGCTTCATGTTAACATATACTTTAAAGAAGTATGTAATAAAGATCTTGATTTTTTTTTCTTAGTAGTCCTGAGGATGCTTTTTCAGTCTAAACTCATTTGATAAACTATATTGGTTATGAATCCAATTGTGGTAGACATCCTTCATTGAAAGTCCATATTCACTATTCCTACAGAGATATAGCATAATTTTTTTTCAACAAAGAGTTCTTTTATTTATTTTTTTTTCAATAAAAGCCACTACCATTTTGGATAAAAATCACCACCAGTATTTTCTTGATGTATAACTAGATTGACAATTAAATATGGCATGTTTAGAAATACAAGTGATTTTGACATATTTAGGTTTGCTGTAAGTTAAAACTCCATGAGTTTTTTTTTTTTCTTTTTTTTTTCTTTTTTCTTTTTTTTTTTTTTAACTAAATTTGTTGGGGACAACAATGGTTAGTAAAATTACATAGGTTTCAATTGTACAATTCTATAATACATCATCTATAAATCACATTGTGTGCTCACCACCCTGAGTCAGTTCTCCTTCATCACCATAAATTTGACCACCTTTACCCTCTTCTACATCCATCCTAACCCCTTACCTTCTGGTAACCACTAAACTGTTGTCTGTGTCCATGAGGTTTTTTTGTTTATGTTTGTTTTTTTAGTTTTAGGTGCATAAAACAATGTAATAGTTAGACATTTATCATTTATATGCCTCACACTGTGACAACGCCCTTCCCCTATCCACTACCCCGCTGACATCTCACACAGCCATTACATTTCCATTGGTATACACCTAGGAGAGAAATTGCTGGGTCATGTGGTAATTTTATTCTTAGTTTTTTGAGGAACCTCCATACTGTTTTCCATAGCAGCTGTACCAACTTACATTCCCACCAACAGTATATGAAGGTCCCCTTTTCTCCACAACCTCTCCAACAATTGTGATTATTTGTCTTGTTGATGATAGCTATTTTAACAGGTATGAGGTGATATCTCATTGTGGTTTAGATTTGTATTTCCCTAATAGCTAGTGAAGTTGAGCATTTTTTTCATATGTCTGTTGGCCATTTGTATGTCTTCTTGGGAGAACTTTCTGTTCATATCCTCTGCCCATTTTTCAATAATCAAAACAGCATGTTATTGGCAGAAAACCATACACACAGACCAGTGAAATAAAATTGAACACACAGAAATAAACCCACACAAATACGGACAGATAATTTTCAACAAAGGAGCCAAAAATATACAATGAAGAAAAGAAAGCCTCTTCTATAAATGGTGCTGGGAGAATTGGAAAGCCACATGCAAAACAATGAAATGAAGCTGGTATCTGTCATCATATACTAAAATTAACTCAAAATGGATCAAAGACCTAAACATAAGATCTGAAACAATAAACTGCATAGAAGAAAGCATAGGTACTAAACTTATGGACCTTGGGTTCAAAGATATTATGAATTTGAACCTCAAAGACAATGGAAGTAAAAGATCAAATAAATGAATCAAACTAAAAAGCTTCTGCACAGCAAAAGAAACCATAAACAAAACAAAGAGACAACCAACTGAATGGGAGAAGAGTTTTGCAACGTCTCTGATAAGGGGCTAATATCCAAAATATATACATAACTCACACAACTCAACAACAAAAAGACAAATTCCAGTGAGTTCTAAATGCTAAAGCCTGTTATCTCTTCAATTCAGTCACCATATCAGGAGAGTCCTTAACATCTAAGAAAGGTTTGACAAGGTTGGTATTAAGGAAACAAGAGAAAAAGTGGCAGTGATACGTGCAGTATGGAGTTCCCTTGCTATAGACAAAGATGCTACTTTCTCATCCATTTCTGTATTTTTGTCCATGCCCATGGACAAATAACTTACTCACTATAGGCTTCAGTGGCCTAACTCTATAAAATAAAGGGGTTGGGCTATTTGACCTTTAACGTTCCCTTTAGCCTTAAAATCTCATGGTTTTATCGATTTCAATCGATGAATTATACAGAGAGAGGAATACTTTAAGAATAATCCTCACAGCCTTCAGACCAATGATGACACAGATGCTGATGTTTTTAAGGAGGTAATAGAAGATATTTGATCCCAATGGTTTGGTGTCCCCCAGCTGTGATAAAGGAGAAGAGCTGAGAAGCTTCACAACATTCGTGTTCTTTGTCTCTTTGTGGATGACCCTTTCACATTAATATCAACATCAGAAACTGAATTCAAGAAGAGAAAGGGAGTCACACATTCTTTCAATAATCCTTTGTCAGTGAACATTTGAGAACCACAGGAAGCCAAATCAGACATCACTTAAAATAGTTTTTGGGTCATGATTACAAAAAAAAGGAAGACAGGAAAGAACAGTGGAATCAGCAGGAATGTGTCCCTTCAAGTCCCTTAAACTAAGTTGGAGCACAACCCAGAGCAAGTTAGCTAGAGCACTTCTCAGTGGGATTTTACCCATGGAAAGGCATTAACCACAAATTGTTCTCTGGAAGTATTTCCCCTCAAAACCAGAAATCATCAGGAATAAAGGACATTATTTGCTAAGGAAACGTTCAATAAAACATGCATGCCAAATCTTACTGTCTACAAAATTCATAGTCAAACCTGAAAATAAGCATCGTAAATTGTGGAGTATGACTCTGTGTGTATTTTTTTTCCTCTTAATCTCAGGTCAAGATCATATATACGGCAATCATAAAGCTATTCTATAACTGTTGGCTATTATTCACGGGTTTTACCAATGTACAAAGTGGGGAAAAGGAGTAATAATAAACAGTATTTATCTCTTCTTGGTTAGGAATCAGTATTTTCTAGTTGTACATTGAGTTAATTTTTACAGTCACAAATGACTGTGGCTACGAAAACAATCTATAAAGGTGTTTTTATTCAGAGAGCATTTCAGTTCATACAATGAATAGAAAAATAAAATTTCAGCACCACATGAATCTTTGACACATCTCTGGTAAACTGTTCAAGTACAATTCACATATTCAATAGACCACAATATTTACTATATTACTTCAGAGATTTTCCTATTCACTTACCTCCTGTCCATTTCAAATATTCAGGCTGTTTATTTTCAAAATGTATGTCCAAACTAAGAGACAAACTAAGAAAACAAAATAATGTGTCCTGATACTTTTCCACTAGTTAATTATTTTTTTTAAGATTTAATTGCTCCAAAAGCTGGTATAAAGTCATAACATTTAAGAAACATTTTTAAAACATCAATTTTTAAAAGTTACATTAATATTTCCTACAGGGTTTGCTTGTGCAAATTATCTAAGTACACAAAACTTGGGAAACACAGAGGAATGTGGAAATATGTTTCATTTTACTTTACTATTTCAATTGTGTGTTCTTAACTGGCTACCTGTAAAATAGAAGTTAAAATTGTAGATCTTTTGACCAATAGTTGAATCAATTTCTACTGCTGATAATTTTTTTATAGAATTAGACAGCTATTTGTAGTCTCAAACCATAAATAAGATTTGATTATTTAGCATGATTTTACAATGCATCGTGTTTCCCTGAAAATAAAGACCTAGCTAGACCATTAGCTCTAATGTGTCTTCCGGAGGAAAAATTAATATAAGACCCAGTTTTATTTTATTATAAGACCGGTTATAATATAATATAATATAATATAATATAATATAATATAATATAATATAATACCTGATATAATATAATATAATGTAATATAAATACCGGTCTTATAATATAATTATAATACAATACAATACAATACAATACAATACAATACAATACAATGCAATGCAATGCAATACAATACAATACAATACAACACAACACAACACAACACAACACAACACAACACAACACAACACAATCTAATCTAATCTAATCTAATATAATATAATATAATATAATAATATAATACCAGAACTTACATCAATTTTTGCTCCAAAAGACGCATTAGAGCTGATGGTCTGGCTAGGTCTTATTTTCGGGGAAACACGGTATGAAAAATTTTCAAAGAAAACCAAAAATATTATATAGCTATCTATAATAAGTATTAAGTCTGGATCAATTTTATGGTAGTTTTCTTTCATTGAACATATCATAAAAATAAAGATTATTGAATATTTTGTTTGTCACACTTTAAAAGCCATAAAAGATAAATTTTAAAATTAATATATCACAGAATCATGTTATCCATGTGGTCAACCATGCAAACAGTATATTTTCAAGATGACAATTTTATGTGGCTAGAATCCATACTTTTTTTTTTTCCTTCCACACATGCAAAAACTAATTCCAGGTTAAGTGCTTTAATCTATTTTACAGTTCAATATAAATCCACTCTGAGGTTACCTCCTCATTGTTTTTCATTTATATTACATAGTATATAGCCTCTATTTTACCGATTGACTCTCTTTTTGTTTTATTATATCTCATCGTTTTCAAAATAATTTGCTTTTTAAATTGAAAACAAGTGTAAATACATTTTTAATTTGTCAATTACAGTTGCCATACAATATTATATTGGTAGTACATATATAGGTGTACAACATAGTGATTAGACATTTATATCTTATGATCACCCCAATAAGTCTAGCACCCATCTGATACCATACACAGTTATTATGATATTCCTTACTATATTGCCTATGTTGTATTTTGCATCCCTGTGACTATTTTCTAACTACCAATTTGTACTTCTTAATCTCTTTTCCTTTTAGACCCATCCGTCCAGCTCTCTCCCATCTGGCAACCATCAAAATATTCTCGTATCTATGAGTTTGTTTCTGTTTTGTTTGTTCATTTATTTTATTTTTAGATTCCACATATAAGGGAAGTCATATGGTAGTTGTCTTTCTTGGTCTTACTTATTTCACTTAGCATAATATCCTCTAGGTCCATCCATGTTGCATATGGCAAGACTTCAGTCTTTTTTCTGGCTGAGTAATATTCTATTGTATATATGTAGCACTTCTTTATAAATTTGTCCATTGATGGACACTTAGGTTGCTTCCATTTCTTGGCTATTATAAATAATGCTGCAATGAACATAGGGATGCACATGTCTTTTCAAATCAGTGTTTTGCTGGGTCTTTCTTTGACTCTTGTTATAGCCTTATTTTAAAGTCTACTGTGTTCCATGTGTTGCTATCTCATCTTTTTTGTTTCTTTGTTTCCATTTTCATGAATTATCTTTCTCCATCCCTTTACTTTGTCTTTGTGTCTTTCAATCTAAAGTGGGTCTCCTGTAGGCAGCTTACTAATGGGTCTTGTTTTCTTATCCATTCCTCCATCCTATGTCTTTTAATAGGAACATTTAATCCATTTACATTTAAAGTAAATGGGGATATAAAGCACAGGGAACATAGTCAATGGTATGGCAATAATTGTATATAGTGCCAGGTTGGTACTAGACTAATCAGGGAGAACACGCCTTAAATTATGTAAATGTCTAACCACTATGCTGTACCCCTAAAATTCAAACAAAATAATATTGAATGTCAACTGTAATTGAAAAATTAAAAGGGAGGGAGGTGAAGGGCAATAAGTGGTCCAAATTTCCAGGTATAAAACAAGTAAGTCATGGGGATGTAACATACAGCATATTCAATAATATTGTGATAGCGTAGTATGGTTACTGAACTTATCATGGTGATCAGTTTTTCAGGTATATAGTGTTGAAAACTATGGTGTACCCCTAAAACTCATATAATATTATATGTTAGCTGTACTTTTAATAAAAATATTAAAAACAAAATAAAAAGTTTACATCCCCTTAAAAATAAAAATTAAAATTAAAAAAATAAAGTAATTGTTGATAGACATGTAGTTAATTCCATTGTATTATTCATATTTTTGTTTGTTTTTATTTATTTTTTCCTTCTTCTTAAAAATGTCCCTTTAACGTTTCTTGTAATACCAGTTTGGTGTTGATGAACTCTCTTAACTTTTTCTTGTCTGAGAAGCTCTTTTTCTGTCCTTCAATTCTAAGTGAAATCCTTGCTGGGTAGATTAATCTTGGTTTTAGGTTCTTGTTCTTATCACTTTGATTATTTTGTACTGGTCCCTTCTGGCCTGCAAAGTTTCTGTCGAGAAATCAGCTGACAATGTTATGGGCACTCCCTTGTGGGTAACTGACTGCTTTTCACTTGCTGCTTTTAAGATTATCTTTGTTTTTAACCTTTGGATTTTAATTATGATATGTCTTGGTGTAGATTGATCTTGTTTGGGGCTCTGTGCTTATTGGGCTTCTATGTCTATTTCCTCTCCAGGTTAGGGAAGTTTTCCATCATTAATTCTTCATATAGGTTTCCAATTTCTTGCTCTCTTCTTCTTCTTGTACCTCTCTGATGTAAATGTTGGTACACTTGATGTTGTCCCAGAGGTCCCTTAACTATCCTCGTTAGTTTGGATTCTTTTATTTATTTATTTTTTCTGCTTTTCTGATTGGGTATTTCCTGTTACCATACCTTCCAAATTACTGATTTGATCCTCTGCTTCATCTAACCTACTGTTAGATGAACCTAACGTATTCTTCATTTCAGTTGTTGTATTCTTCATTTCTGACTGGTTCTTTTTTATGTGTTCTATCTCCTTTTTTATGTTTTCCGTTTCTTTGTTTAAGTTTTCACTGAGATCATTTACTCTTGCTATAAATTTCTTGAGCATCCTTATAACCAGTGTTTTGGCATCTAGTGTATTGCTTGTCTCCATTTTCCTTAGTTTTTTTTTTTTTTCTGGAGTTCTGTTCTTTCATTTGGGGCATGTTTCATTGTCTCCTTATTTTGGCTGCCTCCGTATGTTTGTTTCTATGTATTAGTTAGAGCTGTTAAGTCTCCTAGTCTTGTAGAGTGGCCTTACATAGAAGTTATCATGTGAGTCCCAGTGATGTAGTATTCCTGGTCACCTAAGCTGGGTGTTCCAGGTGTACCCCTTGTGTAGGTTGTGTTTGAAATCTTACTATAGTTGAGCCTAGATTGCCGTTGGCATGTAAGTGGGAGGGGTTGACCCTCAGGCTGACTGGCTGTGAGGACTGGCTATTACTACAATGGAGGAGCTATAGTACAAGGTCTGACCCTATGGAGCAAGATTGGCTTTACTGGGTCTCTGTTCCCTGCTGAGACTGCCCTTTGTGTGTGTCATTTGTGGAGTTGGTTGAGTGGTGCTCTGCTGTGGTCTGAGGCTTGTCACCAGGTATTTTGATTCTGGGGCCTCTTGGGAGGGTCTCTGGTGTAGGCTTAGGTCAGCTGCCTCTTGTGTTCTACAAGAGGCCACTGGGTATTACAAAATGATATGCAGCTTGTTGCCACTTCTGCTGGGCTTGGAGGTATCTGGGAGAAGCTAAGCTGTGAACCAAGGCTGGCTGCTGCTAGTGTCAAGCCTGGAGCTGCTTAGCAAAACGTACAGAAAGTGACAAGGCAAGATAATGATGGTTTGGAGATTGTGAAACTTTGAGAGATTTTAGGAAAGTCCTCAGCATGAGCCAGGGCAGGCTATTTGTATGGAACAACCACTGGAAGTGGCTTGGGTTCATCCACAAGTTGGGTGGGGTAGGATCTCAAGGAATCACCAGGACAGGGCAAATACTGTTAGCAAGGTTGATGAAGACTCAGATATGATGCCTACCTATATGTGCAGATTGGGTGGGGGGAGGTATCAACAACAGAACGATGATTTCTGCCAGCACTTCTGTTTTGGAGAAAGCTGTCCCTCTAGCCCTCACCCTGAAGGTAAACAATTCAGTTCCTCCCTGTATGTCCTTAGCTCTTTTCAAGCTGCTGTCCCAGTGCTGGATCTCAGAGTGAGTAAGTTCATCAATGAGTAAGTCTGTGTGTAGGCCCTTTGAGAGGAACACCTGGGACTCTAGCAACCCTCATCTCACTCAGCCACCATTTCTACTAGTTCTCAAAAACAGAAGTTATGGAGACTTCTCTTTTTGGCATGGGAACCCTCGGCTAGGGAGCCTGGTGTGGGGCTAGAACCCCTCACTCCTCCTGGTGGATCTCCACAGCTAAGATCTTGCTCCTGATTTTTAACAACCACACATGGGTATGGGACCAGCCTGTTCCCCATCTCTGTCCCTCCTACCAATCTCTACATGGCTTCTTCTTTATATCCTTAGTTAAAAGACTTCTGTTAAGCTAGACTTCAGGCAGTTCTAAACTATAGTTGTTCTATAGGTTACCTGTAATTTTGATGTGTTTGTAGGAGCAGGTGAGCACAGCATTCATCTACTCCATCATCTTGACCATAAGTTCCCAAATAATTTGCTTTTAAGAAATACATAAACTAATATAAATTATCTTGTCAAAGTGTTTTTTTAATTATAATTTATGTGATTATTTTTATAGTTCCTTATCATGAATACATATTAAACAGGAGACAGTTTACTTCAGCAATGGAACAAACGTGTAGTGTTAATACAGTGATACAACTGCATAGGGATGTGTCGACCCAATTGTTTGATAGTTTGAGTGTGATAGACACAGTTGTGGACTATGTCTAAACAAGTTCAAACAAGCCAATTAAAACTCATAAAAGATTGAAAATTAAAAATATCAATGTAAATAATTTCTAAAGAATTTATTATTAAAAAAGTAATTTAACTAGCAGAATTTGAAAACTTACTAGATGGAGTAATTTTAAAACACAAATCTGGTGTATATTATCTGGATATAATGAAGAAAATAACAAAACTATAGGTTATTCAGTTAACAGTTTTTGAATAAACATCCTAAATCAAACTAAATGGTCATTACATTTTTATCAATAAAATAGGATTTTTAATTTTTATCAATAAAGTGTCTTCTGAGTATTTCTTTACATTGCAAACATAATGTGTTTTTCTTTTAATTAATTCCAAATTATGCACATAAATGCAGACCTCCAAAATATATAAAACCATTTTAAAAATGAATAATTGAAGGGAGAAATAGAAATTAAACAATTATGATTAGACTCTTCAAAACATGTATGCTCAATGATAGAAAAAATAGGCAGAAGGTCAACAAAGAAATAAAAGACTTGAAAATACTATGAATCAACTAGAAATAAGAAATATGTATAGAAGACTTCACCCAACAGCAGCAGAGTACACGTTTTTTTTTCTGAGGTGCACTTAGAATACTCTACAGAAGATACCATATGCTAGGTCATAAAATAAACTTCATTTTTTTTTTAAACTGAAAGCATACAAAGTGTGTTTCCAAATGCAATAAAATGAAATTGTAATTCAATAGTAGGAAAGATTTTAGGACACTTACAAAGAGATGGAAACTTTTAACTAGACTAAGAGAAAAATAAATAAGACTCAAATTATTAAAATCATAAAAGGAACAAGGGTTTACTACAAAACTTACAGAAAAAAATCAAAAGATTATAAGAAAATATTATGAGCATCTGTTGTCTTACAAAACAGATAAATTAAATAAACTGGACAAATCCCAACAAGGCAAAATCTACCAAAACTTAATCAAGAGTAAGTATAATACTGAAGGGACCTATAACAAGTAAAAAGTTTGATTAGTAATAAGTAATTCCCCAAAAATGAAAAGCTCAAGCCTACATGACATCACTGGCATATCATAGTAAACACATGAAGAATAAATACCAGCTATTCACAAAATCTTCCAAAAATAAAAATAAAGAGGAAGGAACATTTTCCAATTCATTTTATGAAGCCAAAACTATTCTAAGAATATATAAGAAAAGACAACTACAAACCAATATGTCCTGCAAATATAGATGCAAGACAACGTCAATAAAAGCCTAGCAAACCAATTCTAGCACATATAAAGAGGATTAAACAGCATGACAAGTAGAGTTTATTGAGGAATGAAATGTTCGTTAAATTTAAGAAAATCCATCAATGTAACAGACCATATTAATAGAATAAAGGAATAGAAACTACATAATCATCTCCATTGATACAGAAGAAACATTTGACAAAATATAACATCTTTTCATTATAAAAAATAGTCAAACTAGAAATAGAAAGAAACTTTCACATCTGATTAAGGGTATCTATAAAAAAAAAAATCCCACAATTAAAATCATAGCTCACAATGAAACTGAAAACTTTTCCTCTAAAATCTGAAACAAGAGAAGGATGTCCACTCTCACCACTTCTAGACAACAATGTAATGAAAATTCCAGCCAGGGCAATTTGTCAAGAAAAAGAAATAACAGTCATCAAAATTAGAAAGTAAGACATAACAATTACTTTCTGAAGAGGCCATGATCTTATATATAGAAAATCCTCAGGAACTCACTGAAAAAAATTAGAAACTAATAACAAAGTTCAACTAAGTTGTAGGCTACAGTATCAAAACTAAAAACTCAACTGTATTTCTACACAGAAACAATGGAAAGTACAAAAATCAAGTTAAAGATACAATTTCATTTCCAATATCATTAACAAGTAAAATAATTGGAATAAACTTAACAAACAAATGCAAAATTTGTATACCAATTAGTACAAAATATTGTTGAAAGGAATGAAAATCTCACCAAATGAAAATGCATCTCTTGTTCCTGGATTGAAAGACTTAATATTGTTAAGATGGCAATATTCCCCCAAATGATCTACAGATTCAACACAATCCCTGGAGACATCCCTCCTGCATTTTTTGCAGAAAATGTCACATTGATTCTAAAATGCATGTGCAAATATGAGAGATGGATAACAGATAATACACTCCTGAAAAAAAGAGGAACAAAGTTGGAAAACTATAGTAATTTAAACTGTGTTGTACTGGTATAAGGACAGACATATTAATTGTTTTGAGGATCCAGAAATAAACCCTTACATTTATGACTAATTGATTTTCAACAAGGGTGTCTAATTGACTCAATTGGGAAATAATTTTCTTTTCAAAAAATAGTGCTGGGAAAACTAGATATTCACATGTAATAAAAAAAGAAGAAGGAGAAGGAGAAGAGGAAAAAGAAAGAAGTTGCTCCTACCTATCATCATAAAGATTAATTCAAAATGCATCATAGACCTAAATGTAAGAGCTCAAAACCTAAAATTTTTAAGAAGTAAACATATAACTAAATCATGGGGACCTTGGGTTAGGCAATATTTTCTTAGATATGACACCAGAATCACAAACGACAAAGGGACAATAGATAAAGCAGACTAAATCTAATTTTAAAATATTTGAGTTCAAAACAATACGAACAAGAAAGTTCAAGGATAACCCACAGAATGCTAGTATTTCAAATAATACACCTGAAGGGACTTGTCTCTAGAACATATAAAGAACACTTACAACTTAATAGTGAAAAGATGAATAATAGACTTAATAATTGGGCAAAGAATCTGAATAGAAATTTCTACAGAAAGAAATGGAATATGTACAAAAAGCCAATAAATACAAAAAAAGATGCTCAAGATCATCAGTCATTAGGGAAATTTCAATCCAAACCACAGTGAGATACCACTTCAATTCTATGAGGATTGTTATAATCAAAAGAGACAATAAGAAGAGGATGCAGAGAAACTAGAATCCTCATTTATTGCTGGTGGAATGTAAAATCGTGAAGCCACTTTGGAAACCATTTTTGGAAGTTCCTTATAATGTTAAACATGGAGTTACCATATGACCCAGCAATTTCATTCCTAGGGATAGCCAATAGAAATGAAAATATATGTTTGTGTAAAAACTTGTACATGAGTGGTTGTAGTAGCATTATTTATAACAGCCAAAAAGTAGAAACAATTGAGGTGTCCATAAACTGTTGAGTGGATAAAACAAATGTGATATATTCATACAATAGAATATCTAGCAATAAAAATATTGAAGTATTTATACATTTTAAAACATGAGTGGATCTTAAAAACATTATATTAGGGTTAGGAATCCACTCACAAATACAATACAATGTTCGGTAATATTTTTGTGCAATGCCCAGAATAAGCAAATTTATACAGACAAAAAATAGATTAGTGGTTGCCTAGATTTGAGTGTGGGGTGGTGGGTAGCAACAGGGAGTAAACTGCTAATGTGTACCAGAATTATTTTGGGGATTATGAAAATGTTATATAATTAAATTGCAGTAATGGTTGCACAACTCTGTGAATATACTAAAAACCACTGGATTATATAATTTAAATGTGTAAATTTTAAGGTGTATGATTACATCTCAATTAAAATATTTAAAAATATATAAATGAAACCAACATCCTAGCAAATTGTTTAATATAAATCATGCCGGAATACAATTATATACTAGTTTATTAAAGATGGCTTAATTATAATATGCAAAAAAATGCAGAAATAATATAGGTTTGGATACCAATCTAATTGCCTAGGAATGTTCCCTTAAGTCAATTTCTGCTATTTTTTTTTTTTTTGATACCAGGATGCCACAAATTCCTTGAACTATAGTGTGCACATCATATTCTGTTTCGGATGCTTTATATAAGTCCTTCCATTTACTTTTACTCACTGATAGCAACCTTCTCAATCTTCCTCCAAAATAAGATAAGATTTCATATTTTAATTCAAGCTAAAATTTTAAGATTACAAACACAATTTATCTCATTTCCAATGTATTTTTAATGTGAACATACTTCTGCAAACAACAGAGGTCCAAAACACATCACAATGTGGGCCATAAATCTCTAGAATATATCATGTGGCTATTTCTTCTAATAATATCTTTTGACAGGACAACTGTCTCTCTTCTCAGCTGTTTAAACCATAGAAGCAGGCACTGTTCTAACTCTTTAAAGATTATCTTTACCTAGGTTGTTGGTTTTTTTTTTTTTTTTTTGTCCCAATGCTTTCCTTTCATCGTCTTTTCCCAAAAAAACTTTAAAGTTTCTGCTGACTCCTCTGGCACTCAGATAGTGTTTATTTTGGGACTTCAGTATCCCTTGCTCCTTCTGAAAAATGTTTCCGTCACTTCCACCTTTCCTAGAAGTTATAGTCTTAGAGTTATTATTTCAAATCCAAAGAGCATGGAAATGCTGATGTTCATTTGGTGTTTTGTGTGTGTGTGTGTGTACACACACATATATGTATATATATATTTTTTTTTTCCAGAAAGCTTGCCTATTACCAAATCTTTCTTTGTAGAAACTATAACCAGGAATAGGTATAATGTAGTTAAAGCTTAAATGTCCTGGACACTGTGATATATAAATCTCAGAGATGACCACCATCAACGCTTTTATTCCTGTATGCCACTCCTCCCATCAAAAGATCTTATCTCTTATTCTGGGTTGGTCTTGGAATTTATTTTATTAACAGAATGTAGTGAAATTGACACTGAATTAGTTCCATGCCTTGCCCTAAAAGGCCTGGCAGCTTTATCCTTCAATCTCTTGGAGCCCTAAGGTACTGTGTAAAAATACATGGCTACACTCCTTTAAAAACCAAGCAAAGAAAAAAAAAATAGTTGCCTGGCCAGCCCATCACTATTCCCAGGCATGGATAGCTACAGAGGATCATTTCATGTGAGCTAAAGCATGTTGAATATTTCAGCTTTAGTCAAAAACTCCCAGACAATACATTGCATGAGTGACCTCAGCCAATCACGTGGTACAAAAATGAGCCCGACTCAAACTTTAGCTTCATGGGCAAATAAATGGTTGTTATTTTTGCCACTAAGTTTTGGGGTGATTTGTATATTAGCAATAAACAAACAAAATAGGCATAAAGAACCCACAAAAGAAGAAAACGGAAGCATGTTAATCATGGAAAAGACTACCATAATTAAAATTTTACAGACTTAGAGAAGAACCTCCATGTTGACCTGCCCTAAAAGATTATATGAATGTAAAAATATATTCTGTAGAAAATGAGTAAAGTTGAAATACAATAGATGAAACTGTATGTTAATGTTTTCCCTTAAAATTTTGAGCCATTATAGTAAACACATAAATAAAAGTAAGGAAAACTGGTATACATATGGTGGGTTATTATTCATTGATCACAATATATTGCAATAACTTTTTTTAGTCTAGCAAGAATAACAATGAAAAATGTATATGTTTTAAATTTGATGATTGCCAGGATGTATAGGAATGGTAGATAAGACAAGTGAGAACCTCTCCTTTATTATCTTCCTAGAAATGACATGACAGCATTTTATTCTTTTTATAACTAGACACTTTGTTCTTCATCATTTTCAACAATAAAAATGAACAATATTTGATGGCAATATTAGTTACCTATTTCTGATAAAAACAATTGTTCCACCACTAAGTTGCATAAATCAACAAACATTTATTATTTTATAGTTTCTATAGGTCTTGAATCCCAGTCTGGCTTAGCTGGGTGCCTCTGCCTCAAGATCTCTCATAAGGCTGTGATCAAAGTATTAGCCAGGACTGGTTCTCATATGAAGGCACGAGGAAGGTAGGATATGTTCCCAAAACTATGAGAAAGAAACACACTAGCTCTCAAGAGGCAAGACTTTCCTTTTAACACTGGAAGTATTCATTACAGTTCTAGAAACTTCAACAGAAATTATTTTGAGACCTTCCAGCTAATACTTTGCCCATTAATGTTATGTTTTGACCATGTGTCCCTTCCATTCTCTAGCCCCTTATTCTCATTTTTTCCTGTATAAATTGTCCTACTTCATAATTCTGTCTAATTTCCCATATTATTTCTGCCTCTTCATAAATTTAACCTTTCTTCATAGCTGTAATTCTATCTCATGTCATCCTTTCATGCTTAGTTACCATTGCTAACTGGCTTGTTCTCCTACTTCAAATTGCCAAGTGAGAGAATCTGATTGGCTCTATTAATTCTATCAAACATGGGCAAGCTACAAGTGACTTGTAGGCCTATAGATTTGCTGACCTTGGGAAAGCTGCACAATGCAGAACCAAACACCCGTGACTGAGAGCAAAAACTATGATGCTACAAACCATGGACTCCCACGACTTTTTTTCCAGGAATGGCCTGTAGGCACTACAGGTTAGCAAAATAAGTATAGTCCATTGATAGTTTTTAAGCTCTTGCTAATTCAACTTGGGACCTGAAAATTGAAAGACAGGAATGAGACCTGAGTTACTTCTTATTTATACATTTCTAGAGGGCTATTAAATTAAAAGGAAGAATACCTCTTAGTAGTGATCATTTAGTAACCAGCTACCTTCTAATGGATATTCATAGGAATGAAATTTAAGATAGGCACTAAAAGTCAACAAGGAGGAAGGTAGATATTAGGACAGAGGCTTGTAAAATGAGAAAATGATGAATGGACAATTTTGTTGAGCATGAGGCAAAAATATATACACATACATACACACACAGACATACATACACGAGGTTGGAAAATTTATTCCCTAACTCATCCTAGAAAAAGTGCTACATACCTCATTGCTGAAAAGCACTACACTCACCTTAGAAGTACTCCCCTTGGAAAGCTATGCACCAAAGCCAGTGCCTAGTACATCCTTCAATGCAATTTTGGAACTCTTTTTCTGGAATGGTCATCAGAGCTGTTGTCATATTATCCTTTATATCCTGACTCTCATCAAGATGTCTTCCTTTCAATATTTCTTTATCTTTGGGTAAAGAAAGAAGTCATTGGGGGCCAGATCAGGTGAGTAGGGAGGGTGTTCCAATACAGTTATTTGTTTACTGGCTAAAAACTCTCTCACAGACAGTGCCACGTGAGCTGGTGCATTGTCGTGATGCAAGAGCCATGAATTGTTGGCAAAAAGTTCAGGTCGTTTTTGTGTTAACTTTTTCATGAAGCCTTTTCAGCACTTCCAAATAGTAAACTTGGTTAACTGTCCAGTTGGTACAAATTCTTAATGAATAATCCTTCTGATACCAAAAAAGGTTAGCAACATCACTGCAACAAGTTCACGAATTTAATTGTCCGACCATGTGTATAATATAGTATATATTATATATGTACATATATATGTATATATTATATGTAAATGTATATTTTTATGTATATACAAACTAAATTTAAAAGAAAAAGATGTGCTGGAGGACAGTAATAATCAAAACCACTATTGAGGTGCACAGATAAATAATTCAGGATGAAGAGCCAAGCAAGACACGGCAAGATTGCTGAACTCCAAAAAATGTCACAGAGCAGACAAAAGAGAATATCTACATGAGTAGAGTACATTTAGTAGTATAAAAGGAAGAAATGGGGATGAACAGTTGGAAATATCTCCTCGGTACAAAACAAGGAGTTGGTTTATATGATGAGAACCTACACACTGAGAGATTTGGATGTAAAACAGGAGTCCAACCAAGGTTAGGAGTAGCAGTAAGACTGAGCAGATGCTGATTTTGTTATTACAATGATTAGCTATAACCTAAATCTCATTGCATGTCTACATGCTTAAAACCAGAGCTGTCAGGGCTGGAACTGATTCACTAGGGTCTTAACACCAATGTCAGTGCCAAATTAGAAGGGCACTTCCTTTGAGCTTGTTCTAAAAAATTCTTGGTAGGTTCAGTGTCTCCCTCCCAGCCTCCAATTTAGTTCCCATAGTACTATTTTTAGCATTGGGACAAGAGGACAGGTTCGTATCAGATATATAACAATTACATTGGACATGTGTGGAAAGCACAGGAGACTTTCTGCACTGTGCACATGTGAATTATAGGGAAAGCTGCTTAAAATCATAGCAAGTCTATTTGCATATTGCTGTCCAGTTGTCAGATGGTGTCTCTGTTTATAAATGTGAAAACTCATAGATTTTATTGTCCTCTAGATAGTAGACTTACTTACAGAAATACAGCATATCAACAAGCATCTCTGGGTTTCCATTATCATAGTTGTATAGTACAGGGCTTAAATATATAGAGAGTGGGAGAGGAGAGAGCAGATTTTCCACCCGAGGAAAGTCACCAAAAGTGACACCTTTTCAACAAAATTTTTAAAAGTGTAATACTTGGCATAAGTATTGAGTTAGGAGAGAGGTGAAAAATATTTTCAAGCAAGCAACGTGAACCATGAGGAATGTAGAGAATATGGTCAAAAAGTATTTTTTAAGAGCTATCCCTCTTACCAACTGATGGCCTAGGCTCTGTTTACTGTGCCCCTTCCATATCATCCTTGCCCCATATTTGCTCCCCTTGATGTTAGAATATGACCAACTGATAAAGAGTATAGCGCTAGAATCCATGGAATTCAGTGTAGTTAAGAATATAGGTATTTGAACAAATACTTATATTCACTTTGAGAGTAAAATATTGATTGAACGATAATGTGAAAGAGGTATAAATTACTATGTGAATGCTAAAGAAAGAAATAGTAATTCTGATTAAGAAGAAAGAGGAAGACTGTATTGAGAAGATTACACTTGAATAGGACTTGGAAAAATTTAATAGAGTTTTTTAAAGCAGATGTATGGAGGATGAACTTTTAACCATTGAGAATAATATAAGAAAAGGTAGAGTCAGGAAAGTGTGGAGAACATAGTGAAGTGATGATCAGTCTGATACAACTGGGGAGAGATGGATGTGCATGTGGGGAAGGGTGAAGATATTTCAAGATAAGCCTAGAAAAACAGACTGACCAGATTATGGGAGGGCTTCGATTACCATCCTAAGAAATGATAAAAAATCGGATGTCTGTGATATTTTACTGAAGTATTAATATGTCCAGATCTGTGCTTTAGAAATACTGCACAGAAACTCTAAGGAGTGTGCATGTGCATTGCAACACTACCCGATATTAAAGAGGCCTGCAGCAAAGCTGTAATGTATTCATATACGCTTCTATTCATAAAATTACACATGAATATGGCTACAACATTAAGGGTACATGTGTATGACATATGGATTCTGTATTTATATTTCTTGTACTTACAGATGAAAATAATATTATAGTTAAAAAATATTTTTAATTTTATTATAATGTAACATACCACTCTGTATTTTATTTCTGCTCAAAAAAGATCATTTCAATTATGTTTCATTCTTATACATAGGGGAACTTAAATAGTGCAAATATCAACCTGGGTCATATTAGAACTACTGGCTTAGAAATGAACATTGGCCAAAAGTCATTAGAAATGGATAGCTGTTTAGTGGTGTGTGGGAAAGGAGTTGATGGTCACAGTCCAATTCCTACTTAACAGGTGTCTACCTCATAAAACCACCATCATAATCAGCACTTATTGGCACCTTCATCATCAGTGCAAGAAGAGAAGCCAAGATTTAAGATTGCTTTCTCTTCTCTGTCTGTCAGGACTGTGTGGGGAGATTCCCTTCAGCCTTTTATAATGGCTCTATGTTTTCCTTCTAACAATATTAACTTCTAAAATGAATTTAGTGTTTAAGAACTATCTCTGGGGACTGTCATTGACTTCTTAAACTGATAGTAAATTCATTTTAGAAAATAATATTATTAGAAGGAAAAAAGGCGCCATCACAAAAGGTTGTTTATAATGAGAACAGTTGAAAAGGTATCATTTTAAGTCAGCAGTTTTAAAGAAAGACATATGTTCCCACCACAGGGACCTGTCCTATTGCTTGAACACCAGAAGGAAATTCATTATTTAACATCATTAATGGATCACACTGAAACTTAATCATAAATTAAAGGATGAAATCCACAGCTTTACTCAGTGTTGCTTGTAATATTGGATGTTACTCAATGGAAGGAGAATTTTTTTCCATGCTTGCTAACATGTCATCTTCCATATTTTATGCTTTTAAGCGTGAAATCTAATTACATAGAAATAAGAAATATTCAAATCAATTCATTTGCAACAGAATTATTTAAGACCTTCACTTGCTGAATAAACTAATGTCAACATTCATCTTTTGCATAGAGCTGTATTTATAGATTTAAATATATTTTATAAACATTCTGTTGTGTAGTATGTATACTTGATTGTTCTCACTTTGAAAAGATGTTTACTGTGGTGATGATAGGAAACAATTAGCTCCATGTAAATGACTTAATGCAATGTTTCAAAGCAGTTGTTTTACAACATCTTTTCAGGAATGAAGGGACAATGTACTTGAATGCATTCCAACAATTATTATATTACATTTTCATAGGACTTTCAATTTATAAAACAGAAAGAGCAATTTGTCCACATAACAAGAAAAATGCATTTATATTTGTTACATAGAAAATAAAAATCAAAGAACAATTCACAAACATCTATATTTACAAGGAGTCTAATTCCACGTAGAAGATCCATACATAAAAAAGAAACATGATAACTGCCAGGATTGAATTAAAACTATAAATCATTCATAATTTCCCCCAATAACTTCTGAATGTATATAACTGACTTTTGTTTATTGAAGATTTTCAACAAAAGAAATGAGAAACAAAAACTCATAGACACAGACAATAGTTTAGTGGTTACCAGAGGGTAATGCGGGGGTGGGGGGTGGAAGATGAGGGTAAGGGGGAACAAATATATGGTTATGGAAGGAGAACTAATTCTGGGTGGTGAACTCACAATGGGACTTATACATGATGTAATACAGAATTGTACACCTGAAATCTATGTAATTTTACTAACAAATGTCACCCAATAAATTAAAAAATATATTTTAAATATTCAATGAAAATCAAAGAAAAAACATTTTGAAGGTGAAATATAAAATGAATACATGCTTATTGATTGAACTGTTTAAAATACATAAACATACCATTGCTTTCCATAACCTTTTCATTCATAGTGTACTGTTTTATATTTTTCTTCTATCTTACATACAAACATAATTTTTAAGAACATGAAATCAAGTGTTCCCTAACAAATTGATATGTTAAAATAAAAACTAAAATAAAGTTCTATACATTGGCTTAAGTTTTTGACATCATGGTTGTCCATAAAGAGAAAATAGCACATATTTATATAATTTGAGAGATAAGGAATTTCAAAATATCTCATTTGCAAATGAGAAAAATTATCCAAGCTCATAAAACTACTTAAAAGAGTCAAAATGAGCATGCATGTTTACACTTTCCATTGTATAATAAAAGAGAAGACTTTTCAAATAATAACACCACAGTATGTTCTTTTGAATGTGATAAGCTAGATTAACAAATTCTTACATATGTTTTCAATTGTTTCTTTAGTGTGTGACTGTTTCTTGTTGTTTTGTTTAGTTTTGTTTTCCCCCCCAACCTTTTCTAAAGACCAAGATCTCCCTAAACTAAATCACAGACAACTTATCTGGATGTTTAGATATCTAGAAAATATTAAATTATTTCAAATTTATGTTCCAATTTTGATATACATTTTTAAAAAATGTCTATTTAAACCTTTCTTTTTTTTATTTATTTAAACCTTTCTTAACTGAACTATAAAATACCTAAGCATACAAGGACTATGACTTCCTTATCTTTTAGCATCTGTCCTTTTAGCATAAACTCAATAAATATATATTGATTTTATATTGAAGAAATAAAAAAATACAGAAATTCTTCCACTATTCATAGGTAATATTCCACAAGGGCGCAGACAAACAAATCTCACTTGACTTTAAAATTATTCCTAAGAAGAAGGACAGAAGCACATTTATCAATTTTACTCTTAAATAAGTTGAAGATGTTTGTTAAAAATAAGTTTTCTTGCTCTAAAAAATAAGAGCATAAAACTTTTATATAACCTCTTATTTTGTGATTGCTGCAGATTACCTTTTCAAGTTGTGGCCTTCCTTTTCTCTTTTTTAAGAGGAAATCCACTGGAAATGTTATTTCTGCCTAACTTTTTTTTTCTGCCTAATTAGTGAACTCAGTTTAAAAAGCATATTCTGAACATTCAGTAGGTTCCCATACTTAGCAGCGAACACACAAAATACTTCATAAAATGATATTTTTATTCCGATTGTCACAATTCCATTCACTGAACAGTTTAGCATAACACTAAAAATACACTTCTTATCTGACTTCATGTAAAAAAGAAATAGCATTAAAAAGGCCTGTGATATGAATATTGACAAGCAGTGGTTCATAATGTACAAAGAGACAAAATGAAAACCTCTAATTAACAGAAATTATAAATATGAAGTATTGTGGTAATGCCACAAAGCTAGTAAGGTCACAAAGAAAAAAAAAAAAGAAATCTTCATTTCATGATGCAGAGTTTTTAATTCTCCTCAAGCTCTTAATTTTGCACAATTACCATCCACCTTTTCATCTGAATGCCATTTTATGCAGTGCCGATCACTAAACTTCACAAAAGTAGAAAACATTTCAAGGTAGTTTAAAAGATAGCTCAGCAAAGTGGTATGTTATAAAATACTTCAATTTGACTTTTTCATGTTTGTTTCACTGTCTACCCAAGCACACCTCAAATGCTGCACCATTCATTGCTATCACTGCAGTATATCCTCAAACATTATTACCACCTGTCAAACCTGGCATGAAATAGCTTGCAAGGTTTTTATGTTGATTTTAAGGGATTAGAATCATCAACCATGTTATTTATTCTGGGTTAATCTTCAGTGATGTACACTGTTACCAACAGCACTGGATTGCATCCTGAATAATCTTTTCAGGATTGGCCGCTGAAGTATTATATTGTCATCTGGATTAAGGTTGTCTACATTCTGCACCAAATTTTATTTTTTTAAGAGGACTATAGGCTGTTAAATTCAGTCAAGAAAAAAAATCTAGCTTCTCACAATTAAAATTTACAAGACTGTCTTCCACATTAATGCAGAATATTTATCTTAGTGTTTTACAACTTTATTTATAGAATGTCTCATCTCTATCTCTCACCTAATTAAAAAATGTTATATTTCATTTTTCATGAAGAACAAGAGGAGATGACTATGCAGGTATATAAAACTATTACAGTAGAATTTTGCAAAATAACTTTTGGCAGTGCATCGTTGACAGATGCAGTTTCAAAATCTGGAATATTAAAAAGTGAAATAAATTTCTGGAATAATACAACAGGAGGAGTGAAGAGACAGCAAAGCAGACATCTGAAAAGCCAATGAAAGTCTGTTAGTGATAGTTTCTCCCACAAGTTCTGTTCTTGCTCCCTCAGTCCACATCTCATTTCTCCAGGCAACACTGACTCCTTCTCCCATTGAGGACTTTGTATTGGCCAAGCTCAGTCATCGCTGGACCATTCGTAGATATAGGTCTCACTGTCCTCACTGGTAAAATTAGGAATTGGAACGAGGTCAATTGTTCTTACATATTTTTGGTCAAATTTCCCTTTGAGAAATAGAAGAAAGTTTTGGGAACCACCCCCCCACACACACACACAGAAAAGCACACAAACGTAGTATTTTAGGAGTTTTACGGTAAGCCTATGTGTCCAAATTAAGAATACAGAGAAGAGAATATTTTAAAAAAACATATTAGAAATGATTTCATAACACGCATTACTTTCTTTGAGCTTCCCTGTAATCGCAAACCATCTGCACTGAACATGCATTTAAGAGTGCAGCTTCAGAAGCTAGACCACCTCAGTGGTGTTAAAGTAATTAAACAAGGAGGACATTAGACTGATGTGGCTCTCATGCCTTGGTAGACTATGTAATCAAATCAAAACCTAAGCCAGTCTTAGGTTTTGAATCCAAGAAAATGAAACAAGAACAACCAATCACAAACAGCCAAGTAGGGGTTTTCAAATAAGAAAACCACTTAAGCTGTAGCCAATCAAATGATTTTTTATTATGTTTACCTGTCTTGAAAGAAAGAAAGAAAGAGAGAGAGAGAGAGAGAGAGAGAGAGAGAGAGAGAGAGAGAGAGAGAGAGAGAGAGAGAGAGAGAAGAAGAAAGAAAGAAAGAAAGAAAGAAAGAAAGAAAGAAAGAAAGAAAGAAAGAAAGAAAGAAAGAAAGAAAGAAAGAAAGAAAGAAAGAAAGAAAGAAAGAAAGAAAGAAACCTCTTCTACTTTTGGCTGAGCACTCATAGCCGCTTTTGGTTTGGCGCTGCCAGATTCAAATCATTTAAGCAAACCATTTGCTTGAACAAACTCCTGAAATTCTGATGTCCCTCTGTTTAACAGTAGTAATCTCCATTCAGCCACAGACAACTTGTGTAACATTAGAAAAGTTATTTACTCTTCTTTGCTTCATTTTCCTTATTGATAAATCAGGGATAACATTTATATTTAACATGTATGGTCATTGTGAGTGTTGAATTAATGGTGTGTGTCACGCAGGGGACCCTGCTCGCTGCGCCATTTGTCGTGCAGGGTCTCAGCTCCCACTCCCCGCCCAAGAACGCAGGACACAGTAAGGCCAAAAAGGAACACCCATGGAGCCATAAGTAGGGGAGTCAAACCAATATATTCTCGCTGGCGGCTGGGCTGGAGACACAGGAAGCAGGATCTACATAATCTGCCTTACAGCAGTCCGCGCTTGCCAGCCACCATCTTCTTGCTAGCCCCCATTCCTTCTGCTAGCGTAGCCACAGCCGTTATATTAGTGGCCAATGGCCTACGGGTTACAGCTGACAGCCAACTAGCCACAGCTGCTGGCCATCTGATCACAGTTGATGGCCATTTACTACCCGAGCCAGCACCTTTCTATGTGAGGCCGAGAGCCTGGAAACTGTTTTTTTGGGGGCTTTGTCCCCACAGTGTGTGTGTGTGTGTGTGTGTGTGTGTGTGTGTATTGTGTGTGTGTGTGTGCATAACCAGGCTTGAAATTCATATATATCATGTTTGTAATAGAGCCCGGAACATGATAAGTATTTATTTTTTCTTAGACATTGCTTGTGTAATTTTGAAACATTTCTATAAACGTGCATACAAATAAACTAAAAAGTAAAATCTTTCATTATTTAAGTGATGTTCTTTTTCTTTCTAGAATTCAGGAGCTTACTTATACATGAAATTTAATCATATTATATAATTAGAAATGTGACATTCTGTGCATCATTTTCTGTACTCATATTTATGGTTTCTAGATGAATGGAAAAAGAAGAAAAGGATATGTTGCATCATCATAGGAAAAAAATGAATAGCTGCTTTGCAACAACAACAACAACACACATACACTAGGAAGAATACAATAAAAAATACTTAATGTCTGTGCAGTAACTTCATTGCATTCAGCATCCTTTACTGTATTATGTGATTTGGGATCATGTCCCTCTTCCCACATCTCTTTTCAGTAATGTGTGTTGGGTTTCTCACTTAGTGGGGCTGGCATCATATTACTTACATATATGTATATTCACTACTTAATGGATCTTTTCTAAAAAGGCTTTCCTTGCTGAGTTAATTTGCCCCCACTCTTGAAATGAATTTAAAAATAAGTTTTTCTAAACTGAATATACAAAATTAATATCAAGAGATTGCTGATGTTTTTTTTCCTCTACTTATACGTTTTCAGCTGAAAATCAGATGTTTTAGATCAGATTTGGTTCAAAATTGCTACACCAGATGAAATTTACCTTTTAACCTTAAGTCCTGCAATATCTCTTTTTCTTTTCCTCATTCCTCCACTGGTGAAGTGTGACAGATAAAAATGTCATTCCTTCTAAACAAGAGAGCATTTACACTCAACACCACTTTTTACCCCCTTTCTTACACTTGTAATACAATTAAGTAAAAGATAAACGTATTTGGAAAGTGAAAGCCACACACATTTTCTGCTTAATGAAACAAAGTTCCCCCTTTTTATTTTTTTCCTCACAGCACTGTTTTCTTGCCTGGACCATATTTTTCCTTTCCATAAACAGCTGTTACATTTATTATGCACTTCATTCCTTTTCTAGGGCCAACTATTTTTCAAGTCCTATAATTTTGCCTTCATTTTCTCATCCAAATATGAATATCTCTCTCCGCCCAACACACAAAGATATACTCTATTTTAGGTGGCATGGCATGTCAATAGCATCAATCACCATTTGCACCATCGATCATGCAGCTACAAAGCAGTTGGATGACATCTGCCATAACACCCTCTGTGCTATGATAATGCACTGGAATCTTGATGCAGGAGGATATTGGTTTACAGATTTGTAATCAATCTCAGCATCTTTTCAAGCAGGGTATTTTGGAGATGTAAAAGAGCATTGATCACGCATTTTCAGAGTATGTTTGGACATGAACATAATCGTTCCATGTTGTTGACTAACATTAAATAATTAAAATATAATTCATAATGCTCCCAACAGCCAGTCATATTACTTATTCCAAACAATATATTGTTCTTTCATCTTTAGTCCCTTTCTCCATAAATATTAGTATTCTAGGATTTTTTATTATTATTAAATTTTAGCAAGATTGTGGCATTCTAAAATGCAAAGCACAAAGACAAAATAATCTCATATTTAGTATGCCTAACTTGAGTCATTTAATGCATGTACAATTTATTTTATTTTTATTCTACAAAATATTTTTTTTTAGAATTACATCATTTGTTTTCCTTCCTTACCTAGTATTAAGCAATGTTATTTAGGCTCTTGACTTGCAGTATTGGCGTCAATTATCGGATAGACAATTTTTGCATCATGTAATACAATTTTTCAGATGACATATTCTTCACTTTCATCTGTGCTTTAAAAATGATGCTTTCATAATAAATGTAATCTCAAACCACATGCATCAGTTTGAGTAATATTAAGGTAGGATTTCCCCCCCACCAGTACTTTTCTTGGCATATGTTTGTTGGTATATGTTTGATATATATAAATCAGTGTATTGCTTCTAAAGGTGAAATTTTAGAGGCTTGTGTATAACAAAATAGAGAAAATTGTCATTGTAAAGCAGTTATTACTAGGTGTAATTGCTACATTCATGTTAATTTTCTTTGTCTAATTTTATAGCGTTTCATGAGCTGAGTCTTCTAATCAGTGGTGTGCTGGGAAACGTTTAAACTGGCATTCTGGCAGTGAAGGAGAGCACAAATCCTGATTCGTACTATTTTCCAATTTCCACGGTGTAAATATTCCCACTCTGGCCAATTACTTATTTAAATTGAAGTTTAATTGACATATAAAACTATATCATTTCATGTGTAAAACAATATGATTTGATTCATATTATAAAATGACATATGCATATTTACATAGCAATATATTCCTTGCATTGTTGATGGTGATCTCTGGTATATGAAAAAAGCATAGAATACCATAGTAAATGTGGATAAAATATAAGACAAAACTTGTAAATTAAAACAATAACAAAATGAATAATAAAGTATATCTGATAGGATTGTTTAACTTGATCTCATTTGAGATTAGGTCATTATATCCTAACCTGAAGCCCTTTAAAACCCTTGATATTTTATTATTTATTTATCTATTTTTTTATCTTTTAAAGAGAGTCCTTCTGCCTGACAGTCATGAAATTCTGTGGTTCAATGAAGGAGGAGGGAGGCAGACTGCTTCCAAGATGACAAATGCTGGAGTAGGTTTTACATTTGGTAAAACCTAGTGTTTCCAGATATTCTGATTAGTTAGAATTTAGGATTTTTATGAGAGATTTGATAGTTAAAATTGGCTAATATTTTAAAACACTTTGAAGACATATAAATATATATATATGTATATATATATATATATATATATATACACACATATACAGAATATATTATTTGGTTTGCAGGCCACCATCCTATAACCTGAGTTCAAATATATTATATAACAGTTTCCTCAGTCCAACATATATGTGCCCTTTCTGCATTAGCATTTGGGTTTTCATGGATTGTGAAGTATTTACTGAACAATGATTTCATAATTAACATTAAAATCATGTTCCATAATTAGCTATCTCCATATTTTTATTCACAATTTTTTCTTCCCTCACGAATCCCACTCTTTCAAGGCATATCCACCTAATAACTTCTTTAAACTGTCCTCATCTTTCAAGGCCTATTTTAAATGCTACCAGCTGCAAAGCACTTTCCTGATTTCCTCTGAAGAGAATTAACATTTTTTTCTTTCTGTGTTCCCATCTTCTTTATTATTCACTTTGCAAACCCTGCCTTAATTTATACTATTCTGCCCCTTTGTACTATTCCAGTACCACACACTCAGAAAATAGCTATTACATTGAACCAATTGCTTGTATGAGATTCAAAAATCTTCCCTACTATAGTAGTTTTGTGGTTGGTGAGATGTAACGAGTTATTCATGTAACATACCTAGCTTACAACCCTATTGCTCGTACACGTATACATTAATTCTACCTTCAATATAATGCCTTCTGCTTTAATCTTATCTAATCAGAGAATGACACGGTCTAATTAATAAAATATTCTGAATAATATATAAAATAAATAAAAATATTTGTTTGTATGCATATGTGTAAATACACAAAACACACACACATATATGCATAAACCAACTCTGGACTCTGTATAGCCTGACCATTAAACAATGGGATGCATAAAATACACTTATCACAACCCATGCTATTTCAATTAATTATTCAAAACAACTTTAAAACATCTTTCATATGAACTCTATAAAGCGTGGTTAACATACTTTAGAACTGACACGCATTTGATGGTTTGTCTTGCCCAAATCTAGGACAGTCTTATTCTCAAATTCATCCTTTCCACAACAGTACACTTCTTTAACTATTTATGACTAATGACCTCAAGAAACTGGCAAGGTCAAGCAACTTCAATCAGTAAGGCATCTTCTCATCAAAGTTGGGAAATTAAGGAAAAGAAGCTTTTGCTTCCAAGTGAGAGATGTTAATTTGAAACATAAAATCCAAGTACAGCTTTCTGGATCAAAATTTTGTTCACTGCCGAACCGACTGTCCTGAAGACCAGTGAAGGCTGTACTGAAAATCAACTTGAACTCTGTTTCTGAATGTAGCAGAGACCACAATGTATTACAATTGTTTCTCCACATGTCTATACCCCACTTTGGATCTGGAGTAGAACTTAAATAGTCTTCATTTCTGGGCCAAAATCACCAAACTCAAGTATAAAACTCTTGTATGTACTCATCTACCCACTGAATAAATTGCTAGATTAATTAATATATGAATCAATGCAGGGAGGGTTTGATGGTTGGTGAAAATTTCCTTCTTGATTGTCCTAACACAAGTGAAACAAGTTGTAAATTCTACTCATTATACAAATAAGAAGCAACAACATAGTAGGCAAATAATATTTGTCCTGAAGTTTTGATTAAATATTTTATTCAATAAAATATTAAGATACTGGTTTAACTCATTAAAAATTATAATATCTATGTTGTACCTTTCATGTGCCAAGCATAGCATTAAAGGCTACTGCAAAGCATAAATGAGAAAAATATATAGATTCAGAGTGGTAATTCTCAGCTGGGAACTATTTTGCCCCCCAGAGTATGTTTTAAATGCCTGAAGATATTTTTCTGATGTCATAATTGGGGTAGGGTGCTATTGGATAGGGGCCACAGATGCTGCTATGCATCTTATAATGCACAGGAAAGGCCCCCCAAACAAAGACTGTCTGACCCAAAATGTCAATGGTGCTGAGACTGAGAAATTCCGATTTACAAGGATCACGAAGGAATATGATACATATTATACTTATTTGGTTCTCAAATGGTACAAGGAGAAAGTTATTACTACTACTTTTGGTGGTCGTGGAAGCCTGGCAGAAGAGGAACACATGTATTGGGGCTTGGAATTTGTTTTTGCCAAGACTATAAGATGATGGAAGAATGTATTCCCAGAGCAAAAAAAATATATTTGTACAAAGGCGCAGACAGGAAATCTATCTAGTATGATTATAGTATATGCTGGCTAACATTGTGTGGAATCATGCTGGAGAGTGAGACAGAGATCACCTCAAATGAGGTAAGAAACATTCTCCTTAGTATGATATATTCATACACAGTCATATCATTTGGAATCCTTGTGTCATACTCAGGAGAATAGACTGCATTCTAGACAACTGGAGAGACAGTGAGTGATTTTTAAAGCAAATAAATATAATAATGAGGTGTGCAATAATTTTTACAAAAAAATTACAAAAGAATTTGAAGAGCACATTGGAGTAAAGTGGCACTGCCAGCTGAAAAACCAGACAGACTTTATTTTGCAAACCATCATTGTCCAAACCAAGGATTCAGCAGTGAGAATAAAGTGAAAGGAATGAGCGCAGGGATGATTAGGAAGACGGGTAAAAGCAGTTTGCAAAAATCATCCAAGAGATGTGAAAGTGTTTGAAGAGTAGAAAATGTCACCTAAGGTTCCAGGTTGCTCTATTAATTGCAATGTAAAGTAACCTTGGGAAAAGCATTTGAGATAAGATGAATACGCTGGTTCCAGTGAATTATATGTTGAACTTGTGGTTCTTGGATAATCAAGTGTAAACGTCCAGTAAGTACCTGCAGGTGGAATTTGGAAGGTAGTTCTGGGTGGGAGACATTGATATGGGAGTCATCAGCACATAGACAGATATGAAACACATAGAATGAGTACCTTTATCTGAGGAAAATGAAAGTATAAAATAGCACAAATGAAGTCCAATAAGTTGATTGAATCAGCTTCTGGGAATCCAAACTAAGCCTATGGATGGGTTAGTTGGAAATTTGTTAAATGATTCAGAAATTTTGGTATTGGCAGGATAAACAAGTTATGTTTAACAACTTTTCATTTAATACATTTTTTCACTAAAAGATAATAATAAATTAATAAAAATGTGACTTGAGGGCACACTTGTGATATTTTATACTTCTATTCATGAGATGAATAAAAGGGATAGCCCCACGCCTGTGTTAAGAGATAAAGAGAGGTATGTCTATTGCATAACAGGTGCTCAATAAATATTTCTGGAATGCAAGAGTATTTGTAAAATGTATGAGAGGTAACCATAAAATTCCTAATACAGCGAAGTGTGACTGACAGAGAAGCTAGGTCAACTGTGGCAGGTGCTAAAGTTAATCTCCTACCAGGAATCACGCCACAAATCCTTTTCAATTTGTAATCAAAATTATTCTGGAAGCAGAAGAATAAAGCTGGTTATCATAGGATTTGTTATCATTTTTATCAACTAAAAAGTGGAAAAAGTATACTTACTCTTTTTTAATATTTATTAACTGTATTGGGGTGAAATTAGTTAGTAAAATTATATAGATTTCAAGAGTACAATTCCATAATACATCATCTACATACTGCATTGTGTGCTCACCACCCGGAGTCAGTTCTCCTTCCATCACCATATATTTGACTCCCTTCGCCCTCTTCTGCCATCCCTCCTTCCTCCTTACCTCTGGTAACCTGTAAACTGTTCTATCTGGCAACCCTGGTGTTATTAGCACCACGCTCTAATTGGCCTGAGCTAACCAACTGAGCTAACCAGACAACCATGGCAACCACTAAACTGTTGTCTGTGTCTATGAGTTTTTGTTTCTTTGTCTGTCCTGTTCATTTGTTGCTTTCAATTTTACATCCCATATATGACAGAAGTCATATGGTTCTCTACTTTTTCTGCCTTATTTATTTCACTTAGTATAATAATCTCAAGATCCATTCATGTGTTGCAAATAGCAGTATTTCATCTTTTTATGGCCAAGTTATATTTCATTATATATATATATATATATATATATTTATCATATCATTTTTATCCATTCATCTATCGAAGGACACTTTGGTTGCTTCCATGTCTTGACCAACATGAATAATGCTTCAATGAACATAGGGTTACATATATCTTTACAGATAAATGTTTTCAGATTTTTTTGGTAGATACCTAGAAGGAGGATTTCTGGGTAATATGGTAATCCTATTCTTAATTTTTTGAGGAACCTCCATACTGTTTTCCATAGTGGCAGTACCAGTTTACATTCCCACCAGCAGTGTATGAAGGAACCTAATATTCTTTCCTGTTTCTTTTTTATTTATTAAGTTGGGAAGAAGAGTGATTTGGAATTACCCTGCATTAGAGAGGTGAACAAACAATAACTTAGTTTGTTTTTTTTGGTAATAGAAATTCGTTTGTTGGAAATTAATCTTTTTGAATTTTCAATTTTTGAGATCCAAGATTAAATAACAGAATGTATACCTTTCATGTCTTGTGGTACTTCTATCATTTACCTTATTGACCTTGATCTTTCAGAAAGACAATTAGTTTGTGGTTTGTTTTTGTTGTTGTTTCATATAGGCAAATGTCAGTGCCTTCCTATAAAGTTTGTCATTTATATTGTGTTTTTTTGTTGTTGTTGTTTTTTTGTTGTTTTTCTGAGCCATCTCACACTTTCAGGAACATGGTTCCTTTCTGCTTTTTTCTGTATTCTTTAGTTTCAAAATCAACTTTTTGGATAACAAATAAGTCACGTTTATCATAGCGTGCATTTAAGATGCAAACATACTAATTAACAAATAGTATATTAATTAGCTGCAACATAGGATAAATGCATCTATTTTCTTGTGTTTAAGACATCAGTGAAACGGTTAGTGTTATTTATTTGGATACAATAACAAATGAGAAGAATGACTTAAAAACTGAAATCACACTACAAAGCAATTCTTTCATATGAATGTACTGAAATAAGATCCTCTTCCCACCCAGTTCAGGAGACAATTGTTTCTGCCTTCATATAGGCAGTTCAACTGAAGTGGACACACTCAAAGAGAAGTGTATCCACTTCTTTCTATTAACACATTACATTTAATATGTTAATAGAAATGCAGGTCGGTCCTCTTTGCTGCTGTAGAACTTTCCTTATGTTTTTTGATTTCCTACATTGCCTTTTACCACACACACACACACACACACACACACACACTCACACACATTTGCAGATTAAGAGGTCATTTATCCCCCTCCCTTCATTCAGAGAAATGTAATCTAGCTTTGAACAATTTGGGGTAGCAAGCATACCATTACTCGGTAAAATTTAATTTTATTATAACTCTGAGTATTTTCATATGCATTTTTGTACATTTACTTTTTAATTATTTTTTTCTTTAATAATTTAAGTAAATCTATTCCATTTACCAGATGAATTAATTGCTATTTTGCTTTTAAATATCTATGACTCTTTAAGAAAGAAGTCTGCTTTTCTGCATAAAGTTTATTTTTATGCTTGAAAATGAGCTTTTTATATTTCTAATAGACTTTAAGTGGCTTATTCCCTATAATTTAATACCTAACCAAACCTGTAGATCAGTACTGTCCAATATAGAAACAGTGTGATGATGAAAATTATTCACTGCACTGTTCAATATGGTTTTCACTGGTCACATGTGGCTCATACTTAAAATGTACACTTGACCCCTGAACAACATGGGGGCAGGAGTGCCAATCTCTGAGCAGTTGAAAATTTGTATATAACTTTTGACTCCCTGAAAACTGAACTATTAATAGCTTACTGTTGACTATAAACCTTATTGCTAACACGTATTTTGTATGTTATATGTATTATATACTGTATTCTTACAATAAAGTAAGATAGAGAAAGAAAATGTTTTTAAGAAAGACAGTAAACACATTTACAGTATTGATTGAAAGAAAAATCTACGTATAAAGTGGATCCATTCAGTTCAACCCCATGTTGTTTAAGGATTAACTATAGTTAGTGCAACAGAGGAAATAAATATTTAGTTTAATTTAATTTTGAGGAATGTAAATTCATATTAAATAGTCAGGTGTAGCTAGTAGCCACTATATGGGGCAGCATAGCTTTAGCTGATTACGCTCACTCATTCAAATTCATAAAAATTATGTACACAACATGGTTTTCATTGTTATGTTGTAGAGCCGTTGGTAGAGATAGTGTGGGAAAGGAATAAAGATACTTCAAATATCTCTTCCCACATACCAATAAATAATTTTATTAGTAAGCTAAGAAACTGCTTTGAAAATTTCATTTAAAGTTGATCATTTTATAGCTATTGTGATAATCATAATATGTTCATAAAACTCACAACTGTTTATCTTGTATTTCCATAGTTTATTCTCCATGTTGTTGTAGTATTCATTATAAATTAGTTTCCTCTCGTTGTCTAATTTGTCACAATATTGTTAAAATTTCAATCTTACATATACCTATAATTTTCAGCACATATAGCTAGGTGTCATCTGTAGTATAATAAAACTATTTTTCTCTTCTGTCCAATTCCCTAGGTTAGAGTTTGCTGTTAAATAACTCTAATAAAAAAATCTCCCAGATAATATTGATTCGTTAGTAACCCATCATTCTATAACCCTATAAGTCAATTTCTTCCCTCCTTCCTTTGATCCCTACTTCCTACCTTTTTTTTTTCCTTTCTTACTCTCTCCAAGTGCTTATTAATGTAGATTATGTGCACAGTGGCTTACATGTACTTCAGTATCTATCACTGCTGTAACAGATTAACATAAACTTAATAACTTAAAACAACACATATTCATTATTTTGCTGTTGTGGACTTCAGAAGTCCTACAGACAAGGTGTCAGCAGGGCCACATTCCTTCTGGGGTCTCTAGAGGAAATATTTCCTTGCTTTTTCCAACTTTCAGAGTCTACTTGCATTCTTTAGCTCATGGCTTCTTCCATCTTCAAAATCAACAGAGTAGCCTCTTTGAAGCTTTCCTCTCTCTCTTCTCTCTTTCTCCCCTACCCTGGTCAAATCTACTGCTCTGTTTTCTTGCTTTTTCCTTTTATCTGGAACATTGTGATTACATTGGTCCCAACTATATAATACAGGATAATCTTTCCATCTCAAAATCCTTAATTTAATCGGATCTGCAAAGTCTCTTTTGCCAGGAAGTTAACATAGTCACAGATTTTGGGCCCATATCTTTGTGGAACTATTATTCTGCCTACTACAACACACATTTTATAACTTTAAAATATAAAAGTTATAGTAATGTTTTGAAAGGGCTAGTTATATTTGTGAGTATAGACGTACATATATATTGATTCATATATATATATGTATATATATACATATATATCACCTAAATGCACATTAAAACACAAATGAATAACTAGATATGTAGTACAATAAGATGCCTAATATTAATTCTTAAGTTTCATATATTTTCAAGCTTTTATCCAAAAACTATTCTTTGAAGATTTCTGAATTGCTCATATATTTCCTAATATCACATTTTTTTGTTGTTTTACATCCGTCTGATTATATTCTCGTACACTATTCTTAACAACAATAGTACTTAATAATGCTTTTGGCTAACAGTTTGGTGATTCAAATTGTATTTTAACAAATGTATTTATATGTAGTAGTGTGGTACAAAAGTTTTGCTATAGCCAAGAAATATTACTTTAATCATTCCACCTCTGTATATCAGGCCTAGTATTGTAATCTAGCAGATTAAATTTGTTTCAGAATGAAAGCTTTTAATCCTAAAACTTAACAATTTAAACAGTCATGCCAGGCTTTTCTTAACTAACTGTGGATCTAGTTAACAGACCAACTCTTGTCATGAAAATTTCTGATCACACCCTTAATTCAATTTGCTTAAAACCACTTAACACTATGGAAAGAATACTGGTCTATAATCAGATTGATATTGGTTTAAACTCTTGCTAGGTTACCCACTGAAAGGCGACATTTGGCTCATCTCTTCAGCTCTCTAAGTTTTGATGCCCTCATCTGTAAGATGGAAATAATATGTATACCTACAGTCCTTATACCAGTGGCTGCCTGACACAAAGGGATTCTAAGTAAATGACAGCAAGTGTTATCATAACTACCTTTAATAGTAGGAAAAAGGGGGAAAATTATAGTATAAGTCATTAACTATAAGCCATAACTATAATCAAAGGGAAACATAAAACATTACTTAGAGGTGAAGTGTGCCTCTGAATGTTTATTGCAGCATTGTTTACAAAGGCCATGATATGGAGGCAGCCTGGGTGTCCTATGGATGAATGGATAAAGAGGTACATGTATACAATGGAATATTGCTCGGCCATGGAAGGAAATGGGTTCTTGCCATCTGTGCTGTATGGACGGACCTGGCGAGTAGTGTTCTGAGTGAAGTATGTCAGACAGCCAAAGACAGATGCAATGTGATATCGCATATGTGTGGAATCTAAAGAACAAAATAAATAAAACAAAACAAAAACAAACAAAAAGAATAAATCTAATTGGCTTTATATTAAATTAATCAAATCCATTGTTTATTTGTCTTACAAATAAAATTCCAGTGAAAAACAGTTGATTGATATTTGGGCATTATGTCTTTACTTATAATATTCAATTATATAACTGGCAGTCAGAAAACTAGTGTGTGCTAATGTGAAAACATTATTTCTTACCTTGTTTAAATATAAAATTCATATTCAGCTGGGAAGAAAGTTATTATGCAAAATATCAATAAAATAAGCATATTGAAAACAGACTGAAAATTCACATTCAAATTCCAGGTTCTCAGTGTTATGATTTACTTAGATGATAATATGAGCTAATAGTGTCATACATGGAAGATATCTAATTTTAACATTTTCTATAACATAATACATTTGACATTTTAAAAAAATATGTATTTTTTTTTTTATATTACAAAATCAATCTCATTAGTAGTGAATTGTCAATTCTTTTTCTCTTTTTTTCTGGCAACTATGAGGCCCAGATGCTAAGCACTGGAAGATAGTTCTTCCAATGGCAGCATCTGGCGTGTTGGCAGACTCCATAAGCAATTTTGTTTTATAGCTTTAAAGCAGCTTCTGGGTCTATTACATGGTTAATCTGATGGGCTGTCTGGGCTGCCTTGTCCTCCTGGATGCCATATGCCAACAGCTAGAAATGCAATGAACTATCTGCCCATTAGGGTTGCTATAAAGAACACACCTGAAAAAAATCAGCTGCAAAGAGTGCTCTACTTCTATTCAGCCATTACAGTAATCAATAATGAGTGAGTGACCTGGCTAAAATAGTGATAAAAACTTGCCAAAATGTTCAATGCCCTCTGAACAACAGTGGAAACTAGAAAACTATAAATAATAAAATATTCAGGAAATGATTGTGTCATTTGATAGTGAAACAAGTATTTGCAACGTCTCCCCCATTCAAGAAAAGGAAGACAAAATGAGAGGTAGAATTGTGAGAATGAGAGACACAAATACCTCTATTCTGTTGCAAATGGTTCATCGGAGGATGAATTCTCTGAGTGCTAGGGTTGTATCTAACTCATTTTTGTATTTTCAGGGCCTATCAGAGTGTTTGATCATGGTAGAAACGGAATAAGTGGTTTTAAATAAATAAAATCAAATAACATGATAACACTGCAAATAACATTGCAATTGTATGATACATTTTATTAACTTTTCATCCTTTAATATTGTACTATTAACTTCTTATCCTTTAATATTGCATTTGATATAGCTTTTTCAGAGAACACTTTCATTACCACCCAGACTACATTGGGCGCCAATCTTCTGTACATCACAATATCTGCCAGTACATGCCATTATATCATTTATCACCATTTACATTTATATACTTGTGTGATTATATTAAATGACATCCCAGTCCTTTAACTGAAAACAGGTTAATTTTGTTTTAATTTAAAACATGCCAACATACACTAATGTCTTCATTTTTTCGTATGAGGGCCAAGACATATTATTTTGTTGTAGATGAGTTCAGGGACTGCAAACTAACACACATCAATTGATAAATAAATAATGCAAGAGATAAGAGAAGAGGAGCTAAAGTTAATCAAGTAAATGTCTTAAGTGTAAGTTAAGTCAAGTATCTACTCTATTTAAACATCTCTCATGCTTGAAATCGTTCCTTCTTTTTAGTCTCATCTCTTTGACCCAATCTTCTGTCACACTCTGCTACTTTTAAGAGCTCATGTGATTAGACTGGACTTTCTCCCAGATAATCCAGGATAATTTCCCTATTTTATTAGTCAATTTATTAGCAATCTTAATTCTATCTACAAACTTCATTTCTTTTTGCCTTGTAACAAAACCTATTCCTAAATTTTGAGATTAGGACATGGACATCTTATTCTATCTCCCACACTGCTGAAATACCAGAATTTGAGGGTGCAAATAGAACATATTCTTGATAAAGTTTCCCAGTTGAGCTCCACAAGTAAGATATAGAAACAAGAGAAGGTTCATTGATTCATGGTATATTAATGTTGATAAAAAATTTAGAAATGCTTTAGTCATGCACTCTCACTTTATCTGGGGGCATCAGATCCTTAAAACCTAAATCACAAAGCCAAAACTATCTAGTTCAGGAATTAGGGATAATACCCAGTTTTCCAAATCTTAATTTAGCGTTCTTTATACTATATCATCTCCTCTAATCATCTGATCTGTTCAGGCCAAAAGTAAACAGGAGTCTATTTTACAGGTGATATGATACTTAATGATTCATGAAACACACACACACACACACACACACACACAAGGTTACAATAACAAATGCAACGTGGTTATAAAAATTATAATAAAATTTAATGGATGAAAGCTATAGTTTCATTCAAATAAAACAAAACCACATAAAAATATACTATCCTAGCCACACTATACAGCTTTGTTCAGGCACAGCCAGGAGAAACACTTGGAATTTGGTAAATGACTTTCAGCGAAACTCACTGCTCTAGGCTTCATGTTTTAACCTGTGTTTAAGGAGAATAATTTCTCCCCCCTCCACCCCTCCACTCTACCTGCCTATAATAAATTCATGGTAAACTCTTTTGACATGGCTCCTTACTAGCAGACCACACAATAACGCAAACAAACAAAAGAACTGTGTCAAATTACCCAAGTAATTAGAGATATGGTTTGTCAAGCCAGAAAATTTCACAACTAAAAATCTTACTCAGAATATACACTGTTAAACCTGAACCACTTGGTTGTTGTATTCCTCTCTCTACACCACAAATATTCACTAGTAAATGACCCAAAAGGATTCGTTCTGTGGTTAATTTGGCTGAGTGGGTCTGGCTTCAGTGTCACTCCAGATCCTGTTTGTCATTCTGACATTCCAACTGCACTAGAAAGGCTGAAATCATAAAGAACTTCCACGTACAATGTCTTTTTCTTTCTATGAAACAACCAATGTCCTAAAAAGACTCAGGTGCTGACCATGCTATCGTCATCCAGTTTCTCTAACCCCTGGCATTTTCCTGCCTGGACACTGGAAGCCAAATTGAATGTGCTCTTCTCCATTGAGAATTTTGTGTTCATATTCTTTCATTTAGAAAAGAGGCTGAGTAATATTTCAATATTCTTTTATTAGAAGGATTACTTTGTACTACAGAAGAGAGAAAAATGATTTTGAATAAAGTTATTTCCACTGATTTTTTCTTTTGTTATCTGTGCTTTGGTACCAAATCCAAAAAATCATGGTCTAAACCAATGTCAAAGAACTTCTCCCCTATTTTTCTACTAGGATTTATATAGTTTCAGGTGTTATTAAATCTTTAATCTATTTTGAGTTGATTTTTAAGTATGGTCTAAGATAAGGGTTCAATTTCATTCTTTGCCTGTGAATATCCAGTTGTCCCAACACAATTTATTAAGAGACTATTTTTCCCCATTCTATTTTCCTAACACATTTGTGGAAGACTAGTTGACTGTATATGCATGGATTTGTTTCTGGTCTCTATTCTGTTCCACTAGTTTGAGTAAGCAATATTTTAAAAATTAACCAGAAACTGCCAATTGCCAAACAGAACACAGAAAATACAACAGTTCATTTTGTACTTATGAAAATAGTAAATATTGCTAACAAGATGAGACTTTATTTGGCCTTACCCTATCTCCTCTATCTCCTTCATTGTTGCAATGTTTTTATATTTTGTTACAATCAGTCAAAGTTTAGGCAGCTACCAATGAGACAAACAAACATAAAATACCAGAAAACAGAAAACCCGTACACCATTTTAGTCCTCTCCTTTATAATAAGAGATACATTATTGTAATAAAATATATACAAAAAGAAAAATCGATGGGAGTGTCCACATTTGTTTTGTTAATGAAATGGCAGTGGCAGCTCTTAGACAATTTAAGAGAGACTCTAAGAAAAATTATAGAAGTTTACATTTAAATTTTTTGAAGTTGTAAAATATCAGAATATTCTTTGAAGGCAAGTTTTATTTTTATCATTATTATTATTATTATTATTATTATTATTAGCTTCAGGTGTGCAAAACAATGTAATGGTTAGATATTTACACCCCTCACAAAGTGATAACCCCCCACCCTCAATCTACTACCCTTTGACGTCATATATAGCTGTTACAATGCCATTGACTCTATTCCCTATGCTGTACTCCACCTCCTGTGACTATATATATATATATTTATAGTCACAGGAGGTGGAGTACAGCATATATGTGTGTGTATATATATATATATATATATATATATATATATATATATATATATATGCTAAACTATAGTTGGCATTCAGTATTATTCAGCTTCAGCTTCACGTGTACATTGCAGTGGTCAAGTTTTAAAGAAAATTACTAAGATACATAGAAAAAGCACGTCTTGGTGGATCACGGGCAGAGTTCACAATTTTGTATTACAACCCTCATGCTGTGCTTTGCCTGTGACTGGTAGCCCTAAGGCGTCATTTGAGTAGAATCATATTGTTTGGAGGAGTAACTCATGCTGTTCTACCACAAAGCAATCAGTAACAGAGATCAATTGGACAGAATAGAAGGAAAAAAGGAAAGAGGTAGTTAAAATGCTATTATCTCAGACATTAAAGATATTAAGAGGAAAATTATTAAGAGTGGCCTACATAGAAGTTATATTAACCTATCTAAAATATTTTTCATTACACACACATCACCTAATAACTTTAAAGTAAAATATATACTTGCAAAGCATATACGTGGATAGGTAAAGTGCAGCATAAAACATGATACGCATCAGATGTATTAAGTATGACCTTAATCTGATCGAAATGGGTAACATTGATAAACTGATTTGCAAAGCTAAGTTATGAAACCACCAAAGATGGTTCTACCACTTTTCTTAAAATATTCCTCAATAAAGTTAAATGAATCCCTGTGTTTAAGATTATTATATATCATTTCCAAAGGTAGAAGATTGATGATATAATTTTATTATTTGACACTTCTCAAGACTTTTTATATCTTTAATATAAGCTTGAGAATAATGTCAAGAAATTGCACCTTGATGAAGATGAACAATATCCAATTTCCAGAGATTAATAATTTGCTTAAAATTAACTAGTTTTTATTAAAGAAACTTGGCTCACAAAGCTTAAAGGAGTGTCTAATAGAGTATAAATGAAGAGAAATCTGGAGACCAAGAGAACCAATTCAAAATACTGACTATGGCATTTATAAACTCTGTGACTTTGTATAAGTTCCTTAATAACTTCTTGTATCAAATTTTCTTCTTTTGTAAAAATAAGAGTATCTATATCTATATCTATCTATATATATATAGTCATTAAGTCACAACCTATTGAAATGTTTTCTATATCTGCTTTCACTTGTTAACATCTCTAGTCTGTGTTTCATGTACATAAATTGTGCATTAAAATTCAACTGCCAATTCATTTTTTATTAGATGGATGAGCATATAGGTAAGAATAATGTTAACTATGAAGTTCAATAGATTGAAGTAGCAAGTTCACCTATGTATATTTTTACCAAATCATACACTTTATTTACATTGAGACATGCTTCATCAAACTGCCTTTCTGCATATAAACTTATCTTTTAAAAAATTACCTTAAAACTCATAGACACAGACAACAGTATAGTGGTTGCTAGAGGTAAGAAGAGAGGGTGGGGTAGTAGTAGAGGGTAAAAGGGGGTCAAATATAGTGATGGAAAGACCATTGGTGGTGAACACATAATGCAACATATAGATGGTGTATTATAGAAATGTACACTTGAAACCTATATAATTTTACTAACCAATGTTACCCCAATATATTTATTTTTTGTTTTAATTACCAAATGATGTAATCCATTGTAATATAGCTCTTTCTTTGTTTGTCTGTTTTAGTGCTGTCTCATTCCAGTTTTGAGGCCCTGACTAGAATCTGGTCAGTTCCCCTTCTTGAGCAGTGAAATCCACATCCAATCTTACATGTAGCTCTCACATTCTTGGGCCACTATGAACGAGCCCTAATTACCCCATGGTCAGGTAAACTAGGTTCAGACAACTAAGGTCAGCCCCTATGCTCAAGAGACCAAGAGAAATCATTAAAATTAGCCAATCCACATGGATCCTGGGAAACCCAGCTAACCCCATCCTCCTTATCATCCATAAGCTGCCCCCTACAGCTCCAGTTTGCTATTACTCTGTCCTGGGTACAACCTTCTGTGTTGCCTTGTCTGGAAGTCATCTCTCATTTGAAGCTGTAACAGAATTTTGCCTTTGATCCATATGAGTCCTATTCATTGGTTATGTCCTGATATCAAAAGAATCTTTAAATCTTATAAAAACAGCTGGCACTGTGAGCAAGATGACATGGTCATGATAACTGACTCCTTGATGTAGGGATTGTTTTTGCCTTACTGATTGATTCCAAACCGCCATGTGAGCAGCTTGAGATGGAACGCCAGCAGCTTAGCTAAGGCTTTGTTACTTGCTGCTCTATCTGCAGGCGGTTGCCATGCCTCTCCTTATCCAAATTTCTTGAACATGGGGATACTCAAAGGAATAGTGTTAACTGGCTAACCTTCTGGGGCTAGATATTAACTCAAGTGAAGCCCATCTTAGGGCAGTCGGAGTCGTGGCCACTTGAGTCACATCTTCTCAGGTTGGGCATTCAGGTGTGTTTCAGATCACAGCCTGTGTTTGGTAGCGGCCTATTCCAGGGGTCCATCACTTGTTCAGCATTGGTGCTTCTTTATAATTATTTAGGGGCACAGCTCTGGTTTGGCTGTGTGTTTTGGGCTGGAGGAAATTATGGATCGGGCTGCCCAACAGTAGAATAAAGGCACTCAGATCTCCTTGTTGGTGTTGCTCAGGTGGAGGCAGTGGCCTATCTGTCTTCTTTGGTGTTGCATGTGTTGCTATTATTATCAGTGAACTTCATGCCACCTCACGAGTATAGTGAGTTGCAGCCGTGGAGGCCAGGAGCCCAATGCTTAATCAATAGGGGACCTATGAGGCAAGACAAGAATATCTTATTTCTGTATCCTGCCCCACCTCGAGAACATCTGCTGAAGTTATCCAGTTGCTTAAATAATGCAAAACTTCTAGCCAGTGAGCTTGGGCCTTAGTAAGTACAAATGTGTATCAACATGCAAAAGAACTGATACTTGGGAAAAGGGGGCTAACTATGCTCTCCCAAAGAGAGGTTGCTTTCGCTCTGTAAGTAAAAACCCCAATCTTGGGGAGTTGGAACAGAGAAGCATTGGAAGGAGAGAGAGCTGTCTACAAGGCAGCCTCTACCCATATTCTCCCTTTTTCTGTAACCCCCAAAAGGGACTCACCATGAGTTATCAGATAAAAAAACAAAAACCTGGCTTCAGATGCCTAGAAGCCAATGGAAAAACAAAAAGGAATGCAAGATGAAAAAAAATACCCTGGATACAGGGACAAGGCATTTAGAAATAAACAAAAAAATATTTATCTCCCTGTCTCTCTCTTTATATATATTCTCTCCCTTCAAAGTAGAGAACTCTGAGAATCTCTTGCCTCACAGATACACAAAATATACATCAAGGCAACACACATCTCTGCATACACTGAGGCCACAATACAAGGTCTCAGCAGGACACTCCTTATCCCCTTCAGAGTTCTAGGCATTACTGATAGTGATAACACACACATTTTATTTCTCAGAATACACAAAGCTGGGTCCTGGAACAAGATATTCAATGAAACTTTCATTTCTCTGATAGGTCCCAGGGAATACAGAGTCCTAATGGGCTCCTTAAGAAGTCCTATTTAAATTACAAAATGATAAATGAACCTGTAAATGGGTCTCTATCTTGTCCCAGACTTGAATCATTCTTAATTCAAGGCCTCTTGGCTGACTCACACCTTATACCAACTTTAACAAAACCTTCCCATCATCCCTTCCTATATTTAAAAAGTGATATGTGTTGCCTCCATGCATATAAATATTCATATATGAGGCTCTTTAATAATATCTCTTATCATTATGGGTTTTTGATCCTGCCCCCATCTCAGAAGGGCTGGAAGCCAGATTGAGGGCACATATTTTCCTGGCACCAGCTAACCAGAGATTCGCCCATGGGCCAGGTATTTGCCCATGTGTCAAGAATTTAGCTAATCTGTTACTTCTTGTATTGTTGCCTAAGCATCCATTTTGTTTGGCCAAGCAGTCTTCAGTGACCTTTAACTGACACTAACCCCCTCATGCAATATACATACCCTTGATAGTAGCCCACAGAGTCACAAGCAAATGTAAGTTCCTGATACGACTTCCTCCAACAGTCCTTATGATCAAGTCTCCCAGGCCTCCTAGAGCCTTCGTTTAATGTGCCCCTTAAATAACACTCTGATGTGGCTTACCAAACCCCACTATTGGGGTTTGAATTGACCAATCCAGCTTTAGCCTGGAAACCCCAAAGCACTCTACCCATGAACCCAGATAAAGTCATGTGCCCCAGGTCCTGCTTCTCTCTAGCTGCACTCTACCTTGACCTTTCCATGTGGTCCCTTGAGGTATTCTATATACTACTCCCAGGACCTGTGAGTAATAAACTTCTCTATTTCAAATTCTCTTGTGGTCTATTGTTAAACAGCAGGTCGCTAGCCAGTGCCCTGTGTTCTACTTAATAAGTGCCACTTAGACAAATTTGCACCATATTTTGATATGGGATCCATTTAAGACTGAAATTTCACTGCCCCAAATATCTTCCTCAATATTCAGGTTTTAAAGAGTGAATGATTATTCCAGGCTCTCCCTCTGATCCTCTCCAGAAAACTAAAATTTATGTTCACAGGCCATTCCCACTACCAAGAAAGGAGACAAAGCAAAACAAAGCAAAAGAAAAACTTCCCTTAGTAAATGAAAATAAAATTTGACGATAATAATGGAATAAACACCATATCCCAAAATGATGACACTGGACAACCTGTCCTTGGTAATAATGATACATGCTAGAGACAAATCAACATCAGACATCCTCCAAGTCCTCCAAAACCACTCGTTCAACAAAATAGAGCAAATGCTGAGGGGGCCCATGTCACCGAGTTTGGCTGATACAGGCCATGCCACTCAAAGGCACCCATGACTTACCTATCATCACTCAAATCAACATCTGAGACAAAGGGCTCACTGTCATTGGCTTAACAGAGGGCATGCCTACAGGCTAAGTTAAAGCTCCAATTTCAGCCACAATATTTAACTTAACCTGATACTCGATTAACAATACACACCCAATTAAGCCATACAATTTAAAACCTATTTTCAGAACACCTCTCATCACCCATCAGGGCAAAATCTTGGACTGTTGGAATCTTTTAGATTTGGCCACCCTTAATCAAAGCTTTCATTCTGTCCGTCAGGTTGTAGCACTTTGGTCAAATTACAGCAGTATCATGGATGTCAGCATCATGATTCCTAGATGTACCCACAAAGCCCCTTCAAAGACATTTGCAAGCCAAATTCCCAGTCCAAAGTTGCCTTCAAATTCCACAAATGGCTCAACCTTATTATAATACTATGGAGACACAAAAAATGAGCCACATCAACCCAAGTAGGTGTCTTCTAGGGAACGGTACTCCAGTTCCACATCTCAGAAGGCATCACCCTGGCCCAATAGCTCACCTCTTCATCACCTGGTAGAAAACATCACTTTAGAGGACATTGCCCTAAGCCAAGACCTCACTACTAGAGATGACTTTTCCTCTTGCACTAAGGACAGTGAAACCCCTGACACTGAATCACTGCCCCAGCAATGCCCATAGGCTGCCTCTCCTAAGACACTAACAAGCTGGACATAACATGTTCATTGCTTGCTCTCCTTCAGTATTAGCGATTTTATTACATTCTGTGAGCTCAATATTTGCTTGATCCTTGATCCTCATATAGTCTGCAAAAATATAAACCCCTACACTCCATGTCTGAAGTGTGTATCATCTAAACATTAATGGAGAGTATTGCTTTCCCCAAGAGGTACCTGCTTCATTGAGTCAACACTTTGACCCTCTGGAAAAAGGACTCCCACTCTCCAGCCTCTTCTCCTACTCCCCACACCCAACTTGCCACAAAGACTTCCTGCCCTGCATTTCCAACCATGCCCAACACAACCACCCTTGGTTACAAACAAAGACCACTACTTCACCTTACTAAACTTTCAGTTCAGACCCTCCAACAACATAATTGCCGGACCTTATACCTTGACTCAAGGAATACACCAATACATTATTGTCATAGAAAATATAACTCATACATTTAACACACTTTACAACTACACCAAGATATTATGAAAGACCCTGAAATTCTAGATGTTTTCTTGGCAAATAATACATAATGGGAAACTTGATTACTAGCCAGCCTATAGCGACTTCGACTTGTTTTCCTCCATTTTACTCTCGTAATAGAATGGTTTCTATTCTGTTCAAGGCAACGTGTTTATTCCATACTCTCTGAAAGTCTCCTCTGCTCTCAGGATCATTCAAATAATCAATCTCAAAACTAATGTTGAGATAATAATGAGTCAATTGTAATACAGTTTTTGGTTTATTCTTTTCCAATGCTGTCTTGACCCACTTTTAAGGTCTTGGTTTAATAATAGTCAGTTTCCCTTCTTGAGCCTCTGATTAAGCCTACACACCAGCACTTTCTAGCTGGCTCTCACACGCCATGAGCACTGTGCACAAGCACTCAACTCATGCCCAGGGATCATGTAGCAGGAAACGAGGGAGAGTCCCCACATTCTGGAACCCAGGAAATTATTCAGAGAAGCTAATCCACAGAGAACTGCCAAAGCTCCCACCCCCCTTGCTTTACATATCTGCCCTCTGCAGCTCTAGCTTGCTCCGTCCCCATCCCCGCTGCAAACCACTATGTGGCCAGGCCTGGCAGCCTTCTCTAGTTTGGATCTATAGAACATGAATTTTTTTCTTTCATTTATATGAGTGTTACTGTGTTGTGTTCTGACATTAAAATAATAGTTTTAATCTTATAAAACATGTATGCAATAGATACCCCTGGCAATATATGTGAAATTAAGTAAGGTTACTATATTCAAGAAATTTATAGAAAGAAAAAAATTGCCTAGTTGCTAGATAAAATGAACTATGCTCTGTTGTGGAAAACCCCAACTACAAAATACCCTCAGTAGCTCTCACCCCAGGCGTTATCTCTATTGCTACAACTAAGATGCCTTGAATTTAAGCTTTACATTTGATGTTCAAAGCATGCATACTACCCTTCCAATCTTCCATTCAGTGCCTCTTTCTGAGGTAATTGTCTGCAATAAGGAACTGTGGTACATTTCTGACTCCTGAGTATTGATGACGTGTAGTAAATAGCTGCAAAAATTGCATGGACATTGAAAAGTTAAAAAGGCAAAGGTTTGATTTTTAAACCATTTCAAAATTATGGTTTAGTGATGTAATAATGACAACAGTCTAGAAATGGAACAGAATACACAAGGTGATGTGTACAATAAATATCAGTGGGTAGTCATTTTTTAAATCTCAATTTAAAAAAATGTTTACATGTTGAGAAAGTGATAAGAGCTTGACATATATATATACAGTGCCTATAACGCTTAATTAGTAGCATGATACTAGGCAAGTCAAGTAATTTATCAAAGCCCTGGTGTCCTTCCATATAAGGGATTATAGTAACTTCCTCATGGATTGTCAGTATTAAATGAATAATGCATGTAAAGCATTTAGCGAAGTGCATAGCATGTAGCATAGACTTAATAAATTATAGTTATTAATAGTAATAGTAATACTTTAATTCACTCATATTAAAGCATATCTAGACACAAATTATTAAAATAAAATGAAATAAAATAAAATAAGATAAAAACAATCTCATCCTGAAAAAGAATAAGTGTTTGATGAATCTTCAGTGACCGAAATGATATACTTGATAAATTTGGACAAAATATGAACCAGAAGAGTTATATAAGTAATTCATCACTTCCTCCTCCAAAAGCTGAGAACCTATTACAAAGTAATGCAGAGTTACCAGGACCCTAAAATGGCTTCCCTGTTGTTAAAAGAATTCAAAATATTCCAAGCAACAAATAAAACAAGCCTCACAAGAACCATCCATGTGCCCCTGAGAAGTTTCCAAATTCTCAGACATGCACAAATTCCAAATTCTCAGACAAGCCATTTTATTCAATATAGTCTGTATTTTAAGTTTACTTAAATCCAAATCTAGCCTTCTCTTTGCTTTAGGTAGAAAAACGTGTTACTATTGTGTGTCATTTTTCAAGTTTTTATGCTATTTGACGAACAAATTGCTATTGGATTTAACTGAATGATTTTAATTTCCCTTTACATTTTAGCAATTCGGTCCATTTTTTAAACTATATTTCTGAACCACATATGTTTCCTTGTATTTTTATATTGTTCACACAGACTATAATCACTGGAAAATGATTATTTTTGCTATATATCAGAATCAGACAATCTGAGCATATGTATTCATTAAAAACTGAAGTCCTGTAGAACCAGTCATTAATACTACATGAATAAATACAGTCATGAAAATAGATTTAGAAGCATAGTTCTTTAAAAGTAGATAAATAAACTGACATTTATTCATCTTAGTTTCTATGGAAGAGTTATTCTGATATGCACAAGGATAAACGATCTATGTAAAAGTGTTAAAATATCTACCCAATTGTGTAGAAGATTTTGCTGTCAAATCAGTAGAATTTCAAATGTGTTAAAATATCAAATAAAAGATAATGCTTAGACCCAATCTCACCTATTCACAATTTCAATATGTCTCTGTTAAGATATTAGGAGAATGTCAAAGAATACCTATTTTCTAATAAGTAATTGTGATATCAGATGGAAGAATAAACAGGATAAAAATCCTTAAAGTATCCAACAAGTAAAGCAAATCAAGTAATATATAATTTTTAAAGTATAAAATTTATTACATAATTCATATATAAGTACCTTTGCTAAATTACACCTTATATATAAATTTACTTTTAAAATTGGATAGCAGAATTAAAATATATTGTAGCCTTTTACTTTATTTTTCATTCAAGTAAGTGAATGTCATCGTACATAATTTTAATATTTATGATTTTAACTCTACTTGAGGTAACCAGGTTTATGTAAATTCCTTCAATGCATATCTTGTCAAATTAATTTAATAATTACATATTGTATTACTTACTAACGGCTCTCCAGAGAAAAAGAAATGAGGGAATGTGTATAAATATATAGAAAGAGATTTATTTTAGGAGCTAACTCATGTGATTATGGTGGCATCATGAATTCAAAATTTGATGGGGGAGGCAGGCAGATTTGAGACTGAGGAAAGAGTTGCAGTTTGAGTACAAAAATCAGTCTGCTGGTGAACCAGAAAGAGTTGAAAGGTAGTTTGCTGGAAAATTCCCTCTTGCTTAGGAAGGTTCAGCCTTTTGGTCTCTTCAGGCCTTGAATTGACTGGTTAAGGGTCCACCCACATTATGAAGAGCAATCTGCTTCACTCAGAGTCCATCAATTGAAATGTAAATCTCATCCAAAGACACCCTCACAGAAACATTCAGCATACTGCTTCACTAAATATTTGGGCTCCAATGCCCAGCCAAGTTGATATATAAAACTAACCATTACTGATCACGGCTCTGTACACCAGAAGCTAAACAATAATGAATGCCAACCTTAATTGTTTTTTCAGTTTAAAAGCTTGTTTTATTTTTTCTAAATATAAGTTTATATATATAATGTGATGGCTCGGTGCGAGGTCGGAGGGATAGTGGATGGGGGGACGGGAGTTCACAGTGTGAGGGATATAAATGATGAACGTCTAAGTATTACCTTGTCTTGTACACCTTTAAGTAATAAATTATAAAAAAGTATAAAAAAAATTAACCATTACACACACACACACACACACACACGCACGCACTTTTCTACTTTTTAGCAAGTATAATAACTAAACAGAATGACTAGAAGTAAACACTTTCGATGTATTTTGATTTGGTATTTTATTAAGATTTTGCCATAGTTGATTATTGTTTGTGTGTTGATACTGACATCGGTAATGAAGCATCTTTCCCCTCATATTCTATAGGTAAAAAATTTCTTAAAGGAAAGTATCGATCTTATACAATAGAAAGTATCTAAACTATCACAATAGAATTATCACAATTCTTACTTAATTCTTACATAATTACTTCCATAATTCTTACATAATTCTTACATAATTATGCAATTCTTACTTTCATTAAAAAGGGCCAACTAGAGTCCCACCAGATCACAGAATAAAGAAGAATCTGTTTTCTTGTTGCCTCACAGCTTTTTAAAGTAGCATAATCCAGCTGCAACCAGAATCTATGTTTTCTGTTTCATAGCAGGACTTAGAAGAACTGATATGGAACAAGATGAAATGAGGGGTTTCTCTGTAAAGTGGTATCCTTCTAGTTGTCCAATTTCAAACAATATCAGTATCCTATTTTTCATTTTTTTTCAGGTTTAATAACTTGAAATAGTTTTCCCACCATGCTCTCACATTGTATATAATTTTTGAACTTGGTATAATCTGGCTCATTTTCCTTTCTTACTGTCATGCTAAAATGGTCTAAGCTTTCATTTCTTCATGTTTGGGTATCATTTTTCATTCGTCTCACTGGACTCTATTCTTGACCCAGTTTACTCCATCATCATTTTCTGGATTATTATGTGCAAATAATATTCTTCAAACATTATTTTTGTGGATATTTAAAGTTTCATAAAATTTGAGGCATCCAGCAGAACACTAGTCTAAAATAAACCTTCAGAATATAAAGTTCTACATATGTATTTGAAGATACCTCTTTGTTGTAGAGTCACAATTAACAGCAGCAGCATCAAATTCTGAGAAATCGTTCATTCAGACAACAACCAAGCACTCAGTATCTACTGTGTGCAGGCTCTGCTCCGGCACTAAATATACAGCAGCAAACGAAACAGGGATAAGATTCATGTTTCCCTTGAGTATATATGCCACATACTAAATGCTACAAAGGAAAGTAAAGCAGAGAACAGGATAAGTGAGACATGCTATTTTTCATGCTTCATTAATTGAGTTATAACTGACATAAAGTGCATAAATCTTATGTGCATAGCTCAATTAATTTTCATATCATATAGAGCTATGTGAGCACACAGATCAAGATGTAAGGGGTTATATTTCAGATACAGTGGTTAGGAAACCACACCAATGAGGTGATATTTTAGCAGAAAGCTAAAGAAACTGAAGGAACCAATATGTAGCTCTCAGAAGAAAAATTACGCTTTATTTAGTCAGGTACTCCCCAGTGGTTTGATTATGAAATCCATTACCTATGCAACTCTTAACATCCTGGAGAAAAGTTCTACATAATACGTACAAAGGTATGTAGATGTGATGTATTCAATTGCTTTTCTTATGCCACAATACTGTATCATTAAGTCTCTCAGAAAGGATTTCTCCTTCCCCATCAATAATTTACAATTCTAGACAAGACATACATGAAATCAATCCTCATATTTATTTCCAATACTTACTTCCTGTTCCTGGTTTACTATAAAACTCCTTCAACTTACTAGAAGCTAACTTTAGTTTTCTCAGATAATTCCTTTACCTTTTTACAGTTCTATTGCATTAGACGTTGGACACTAGAATAATCTACACATATTTTCTGTCAATCTCATTTTCATAAGTACATAGTTAATATTTCCATGTATTTATTAAAGTTTCTATTATCTACAATGAAATTTCCCATCTGATCATTCACTATGTTTTGTTTTTTTTTTTTTTTAGTTTTTTTTTTTTTACTTATTTTCTTGAATGTATTTATAACAGTTGCTTTTTTTAAGTTCCTGACTGCTTATTCTAACTTTAGGATTGGCTTTTATTGATTGAATTTTCCCCTGTCTAAGGGTAATATTTTTCCTTTTCTTTTTTTTCACATGTCAAGTGGATTTGATTGTATTCATCACATTGTCAATGATACTTTATAGAGACTTTAGCTTCTTTCATCAGGCTACAAAACATTTTGACTTTTGCTATGGTGGGCTTTCGAATCACTGATAGATTTTCCTTATCCTGTTAGTTTTGGTATTATTTTTTTTCTAGGGAAAGTATGCTATTTATTTACTTAATTCTATAATATGGCCTTTACTCTAGAGCATTTTTTTCTTTTAATTTCTAAGATATGATCTCAACTGAATGCCCCATTGTGCAGGTCTCTCCATTCCGGATGGACTAAAACTCCAATATCTTCCAGCAGTATTATACTTTAGGAATCTCAGTTCATTTTTTTATCCCAATAGCAGTTATCCTCTTCTCAAACTTGCAGAGTATCTCCCTGTGAATGTACATCCCAGAAATCAATCAAGGACTCAAGCCTGGGCGTTTAACAAATTTCTACCAAACCTAACTCCCTGTAACTCCTTTTCTTTCAATATCCTGCCCATGAATCCCAGCTCTTTGTATCCCAGAAATTTTCTCTCTGCTTACTCCCCTCAGAGAGGCTGTCACATTCTGTTAGGCTCTACTTTCCTATGCCACAGTCAGTAAAGTGTCACAGCTAGGTGAACTTTGGGTTCACCTCACACATTTCCCTTCTATAGAGGATAAACTCCTATGATGCTTTTTATTCATTGCCTGAAAGAAATCGCCACATGTATTATGCCTACTTTTTAACAGTATTTTGTTCAATTTTGAAGGTCATATCTAGTACCCATACCTCTATTGTGCCAGAAATGGACTGTCACTTTGTTTTTAACATTTTAAAAATGTCTCTAATAAAATAAAAATAAAAAGTCTCTAATTAAATATCTCACCTGCTCCTCACAAAAACTTTCAAAACTTTTAAGGCAGGTTCCCTTCCCTATTATATCTCCATTTTTCAGATTGGAAAAAAAAAAAAAAAAAAAAGGAGAGGTTACTGGAGTTATTTTAATTATAATATTTAAATATTCTTAAAGTTCTTAAAATTTCATAAAGTTCTCAGATTAGTATCCATGACTTTTTTTTATCTATTATATAATTGTGTATCTATATGTAATTGTGTTTTCTGCTCATGCAACTCTTATCTACAAATCATAATGGTTACAAATTTATTAACATTGATTTTTAACACTCAACTGCTAGGAAAAAAGAAAAAAAACTACTTTTTCTTACTTTCTTGTAAAATTTTAGATAATTAAGAATCAATTTAGATAATGAAATATTAATTTTCTTGCTATCATTTGTTTGAGCTTTCTATTGTTGTGTCTCTGACAGAAACAAAAATGAACCATACAGGACAGGTAGATACCCCTATCTCTTTTCATATAATTCTTACAAAGGAAAAAAAAATCTTCCTACAGTGTTACCATAAAAGTGTAAAATAATCAAAAACACTTTAACTTTCTATGAAGTTTATGTACAACACTTGGGACCATAGCCCTGCCTTTCACTATTTTTAATTATTCAGCAAGTCATTTTTCGTTATATCTTCATGAATTGCCCCTTCTTTCATTTTACCCTGCTAGGTTTTAGCAACCTAAGATACTACAAATGGTGATAGTTACTTTATTATTTTTTTAATTTACTGACTCAACCACAACCTACTCCAGCCAAATATTGCCTCCCCCCCATTGTATATATAGTTCCTCTTGTTCCATCATAAGCAAATAAAAACTTGTTCTTGGTAAAAAGTTATATTCAATACAAGTGGTCTGCATACATACACTGTATTCCAGAAACTGTAGGGGATAATTGAAATTTCCCTACAAGCAAACAAATTCTTCTCTCACACCCTAGTTTCCAGGGATTTACTGTCAGTGGGTTTCACAGCATTGAGCTAGAAATACATAATGAAAGGGAAGAAATAAAGAACTACTGAACTTATACTGATCAAGAAATAGAACCATATTTTTCTGTACCACTGCTATTTCTCAGCAGGTTACATATGTACAAGCTAATATACATTCCGGATCCCACAGGCTCTTAAAACTAAAAGACCTCAGCGTCCTTGGCCTGCTCATGACTTACAAGAGACATAAATATGGTTTGGGGATTAGGAGTAGAGGCATTGCATGCTGCAAATTTTAAATTGTCAATTAAACAGCATCATTGAATCCTGAGTAGAACTGCCAAGGGCATGTTTGTCTGAAAAAGGATGGATTAACACAGACAGTCCCCACTGACATTTAAGATACATATCTGTGATTCAGGACACTCGAGGATCTGTATCTAAACAATGCGATCACATTTCAAATGCTGGAAGCAATTTTTGTCTTAGTAAACTGAAAAACCCTCAATCAAATATAGAAAAACTCTCAAGATATACTTAACTTTGTAAGCTATTTGTCAGCAGTATTTGCATTCATTACTCGTGCATGTGATATTAAGCAGATACAAAAATACAGGTCCCTTGGATATGGTTGTGTTGAATATAAACATAAAAGACTCCCTGCCATTTCTGCACTCTGTACCTTGTTTGGTGAAGATAGTGCATTTGTTTTTATGGGAGTAGAGATTTATAAATAGAAAAGTATAGACACAGTAGCTGACAAAAATTTTAGAGTATTTTATGTTTTGACTTATTACCCATACTAATTATATTTTCTTCTCAAACAGGTAAAATAAATACAAAAATACAAAAAAATCAGCAAAACCAAAATAATAATTCTGTGAGCCCTTAAAAAGACTATAAGTTTCCCTCCCCCCTTTTTAAAGGATTTTTTATAACATTATATTTCTATGAATTAAAGGAAACTGAGAATGTTTATTTTAAGTAATCTTAGATTTTTACGTTTATTTATATAATTCAGTGATATCACAAAGGTATATATGCATATATACATATACAATGATATACATATATAATTTTTGTGGTCACTGAATTATACAAATAATAAATGTAACATAAATATACATACATATATATATATACAAATATACACACACATCACAGTATGATGAATTAGTTGCTTTGTACAATGAGAAGTATACTAGCATATGATTTATAGCAATTTTTAAGAAAATTATGAAAATGCAATGTTTAATGGAAAGTGGCATCGATATTATTATTAAAGGATCTATACATGTTGTGAAGAATATTAATTTGTTTACATTTAGTATCTGTTATATAGATGATGATCTAGAAAATAGAAATTTCTAGAAAATATTTTATAGTTTACCCATTTCTAGAAAATTAGGCTTAGCCAACTTATAATACTGATATTAATGGCAAAACAATTATGATCTTTCAGGGTTGTAAAATCAAGCTAGAAAACTCATTAAAAGAAGAAAACAGGGATGAGTAATTTTTGGTAGAACGTAATTGCATTAGACTGCATGTTTTGTTGCCATCACTGAATCATATCCTGATATTCATATATTTGTGTAGACCCTCCTGCTCTACTTTGGGCTAGTACTAAATATGTTTTTACCAACAGGATGCAGCAACACTGACACTTTTCCAGTTCCAGAACTAATACTTAAGAAGGCCAATCAGTTGCTCCTTTTGTAGTCTTGAAAGCCAGTTACGTAGTAAGAAGTTCAATTAACTGATTGAGGAAGGATACCATGTTGTGAGGAAGTCCAAGCTCTACGTAGAGGTGCATGAATAGAGGATAACCGAAGCACTTCACTGTCACCATCAACTGAGCTCTCAGCAGTAACAGCGATTAATCATCAGCCACGATAGTAAGTATAGTTTAGACTTTACAATCATGTTAGAAAATAAGCACAAATGAAGGAGTAAAACAGTAAAACTGACTAGTTAGCCCAAAGAATTGTTATAAATAATTTTTTGAGGTCATCAATAATATTTTGGTATTATTTAAAGCCACTAAATTAGGAGCTGAGCTAACTTTGACGATTGTCAGGGAAGATAAATACTGCTATGATAACCATACAGATTAAGACTTTGCTTGAATTCATTTCAGTTGAAGCATTTAAATACCATACACAGAGAAATTATATTTTAATGGCAGGCCTACTATTGACAATTACTGAAACAGCAGGGCAAAATGGAGCCTGAGTGAATAATTAGAAATATTGAGAAGGTCACGGGCCTACCAACCCTATTCTTAATTCCTCAAGCTTTACAAAAGCCAGATAAACCAGGGCCACCTGAGAGAAATGATTGTGGCTTGAATTAGGGAACAAAATATTTTCACACTTAATATATGCAGGGGAAAAAAACACAGAAATATACAGTAGAATTTAATTTCAGTGAAAGCTGAAGCAGTAAAATCAATTTATTGTCCTTTAAATATTTAAAATTGATTCAGTTATACAATCCTGTTAGTATTTTCCTTCATACACAACATTTTCTAAGGAGGAATTCAAAATCTTAGTGTTAAATATATAATTGCTATTTTTATATAATTGCCATTTTTAAATTCAAACAGTCATTTCATACATGCCCAGCCATACATCCAGATCCTTAATACCTTGTGCTTATATAATGCAATAGCCTCCTTTCTACTCTTCCTTCCCATTACCATTCATTTTTGCATATTGCTAGTAGATTAGACTTGACGTGGATAATACCTTATCCTGTCATTTTGTTTGCTCAAAGACCTATGACAGCATCTGCTTTATCATATGTTAAAATTTAACATCCTGTATAAACGACTATTTATGTGTGTGATATACTGGGGGTGCCAAAAAACGTACACATTTTAAGAGATGTTATCTATGTATTACTTTTCGAACTTGAATTGAATTACTTAGAAATGTGTAGTATGATATTCACTCAAAAGAAGGGTGTTAATTAAATGAATGCTAGTGTCATTCATTTTAAAAACTACAATCTTAATAGTTTTTGTTTCCTTTCTTAAAATGTGTATACTTTTTTTCTGTTCTGTTTTTTCAAATTTGTATATGTGTGTATATGTGTGCATGACATATACACGAGGTCAGACAATTACGATCGTGATCCTACGATCATGTCATCCTAGAAAAAGTACTACATAAATCATTGCTGAATATCACTATGATCACTTTCAAAGTCCTTCCTTTGGGAAGTTATGCACCAGTGGCATTGCCTAGTCCACCCTTCAAAGCAATTTTGAAACTCTTTTTCTGGACTGTTTTTATCAAATATATAAAATACTAAACGTGTATACACCTAAAAATAGAGCTACAAAATGTGTGAAGAAAAAATTGAGAGAACTGAAAGGAGAAATTGAGCAATTCATTATTGTTAAACAACTTAAAAATCTCTCATCAGTAGAGTAAGTTGACCAATAATCAGTAAGCATACAGATAATCTAAACAACACTATAAAGTTGATCTACTTGACATTTGAAGACCATCACATACAACAACAGCAGAGTCACTTCTTATTCAGGTACATAAGCTACATTAATTAAGGTATAGTATATACTGGGTCAGATGGACATTTTAAACATTTGAAAGAATAGAAGATCAAAATGAATACATTAGAAATCAGAAACAAGAACATATCTGGATTACTCACAAATATTTGGAAGTTAACCAATATCCTTCAGAATAATAAATTTTATGGAGGAGTATTATACGAGACATTAAAGACATTTTTCACTAAATGAAAATGAAATCACAAGATATCATATTTGTGTGATATACTGCTAAAATAGTACTTAGCAGATAATTTACAGCTTTAAATATCTATGTTTGATCAAATAAAACCCAAAGCAAGTAATCAGGGAAACTGTGCCAGGGCATATATTCATTTATTATATGAATAATAAAATAGCAATAGCTACATATCTATCAACAATTATTTTAAATGTAAATGGATTAAGTGCTTCAATCAAAAGAGATAGGAGGGCTGAATGGATAAGAAACAATACCCTTATGTATGCTGCCTACAAGGGACTCACTTCAGATTGAAAGACACACACAGACAGAAAATAAAGGGATGGAAAAAAGATATTTCATGAAAATGGAAATGAAAAAACAACACAAAAATCTGGGGTAGCAATACTTATACCAGATAAAATAGACTTTAAAACAAACCCTGTAACAAGAAACAAAGAAGGACCCAGGAATCCCACTTCTTGGTATTTATCTGAACAAACCCAAAACACTACTTCGAGAGAATGTGTGCATTCATATGTTCATTGCAGCATTGTTTAACATGGCCAAGACGTGGATGCAGCCTGGATGTCCATTGATGGAAGAATGGATAAAGAGGAGATAGTACATATATACAATGGGATAACGCTCAGACATGGAAAGGAATAGGATTTTGCGATCTGAAGCAGCGTGGATGGAACCGGATGGCATTGTGCAGAGTAGAGTGTCAGACACAGAAAGATAGATGTAATGTGATTTCACTTTTATGTGGAATCTAGAGAACAAAATAAATAAACAAAACAAAAACAAACCTATAGATAAACAGAAAATATTTTGATGGTTGCCAGATGGGAGGGGGTCTGCTTGTATAAGTGAAAAATTGGAAGGGATTAAGAGGTACAAGTTGGTTATTGCAAAGTAGATGGAGATGTAGGGTATAGCATAAGGAATGTAGTCAATAATGTTGTAATAACTATGTATGGTGTCAGATAGGTACAAGATTTGCTGGGGTGATAGGAAAGGGTTAGGGGAGATGGTGAAAAAGGTGAAGGGATTAAGAAGTACAAATTGGTAGTTACATAAAAGTCATGGGGATGTAAAGTAAAACATAGGCAATATAGTCAATGATATGGTAACATATCTCCCAAAGGATATACTCCCTAAAAAATAATATACTCCCAAAGGACACCCTGAGTCCAAATGGCTTTCCTGGAGAAGTCTATCACAATGAAAGAAAAACTAATGATAACCTACACAAAATGTTTCATAATATAGAGTAGAAACAACTTTTCACTCATTTTATAAGACCAGAATGAAATCGAATAGCTAACCTAGACATAGATATTACAAGAAAAGATAGCTACAGGTCACTCTCTCTTATGAACATAGATACAAAAATCTTTAGTAAAATATTAAAAAATCTAATCCAGCAATATATAAAGAAGATAACATATCCTGAATGTGATTATTTTAGCAAATGCAGAAAATATTTCACCGAATAACACCCTCCCTTGATAAATAACAAATTTGACAAACTAGCAAGAAAATAATATGAATATCTTACTGTCTGCAAATAAGCAGCTGTGATATGTTTATTTTACTTAGTTAATCAGTTTATTACAATTTTATTATAACTGTAATTTAGACATTATTTTCAAAATTAACTTTATCCTTTTAGTAAATCCCAAATCAAAGATCTCTTGGGACTGTAATATGTTACCTATGTATTGTAAAATATGAATCGTTAATAATTATGCTTTAAAATATCCTACAAATTATGAAATCATTCATGATTCTTTCAACCTCTTATAGAAAACAACAGTCAACAACATTGAAACCAAATAAATGTATGAACATAGATATTTTTTTAAAACCAAAAGAGAAAATTAAGCTTCTTATGGTATATCACCAAATTTCACAGATTTAAAAAAAGAAAAATCTTTCCTAATGTCTCATCTTTAAAATAATTTTCAGAAATACCAATAAAGTGACAGGGTAGCTGAACATCTCACTCTCGTAGGTGCTCAAAATATTTGTTAAATGAATACTTCCACTAGAATGTGAGCTCCCTGAACACAAGGATTGGGCCTTTCAGGTTTTTTGTTTTTATCTTTAGTACAATAATGACATTGTACAGAACTATTTAAAAACTATATTTTAAATTAAAATAACAAACTCTACTGCACTTATTTGTTTTATTTTTGGTTTTGATTGGCTTGGTTTCATTTTATTTATTTTTTTATATTCTAAATAGAAAATCCATTTCATTTCAGAAACCTCACTTAATTCTTCCATTGCTGTAGAGACTGTGACTTAATGACTGACTTATCTTTTATTCTTGGTATTTATTTCTACCCAATAGGCACCTGAGTTCTCATTGGACAAAATATTATCTTCGTTTCCAAGTGGGCTCCTAAGTTCCTATTTTAAAGTTATGTTAAGAGCTAGGGAAAAAGCAACTTTGATATTATCAGTATTTCTAAAGCATAGAGTAGCAACCTAAATGTTCAAGAATTCATACAACAGATGAAATACAACAAAACAAAGAAGCCATAGGGGATTTGTAATCAAGTAGCTAACATCTCTACTATTAAACAAAACAAAAGCATGACTTGTCTACTCTCTTTGATATTTACCTATGAGATGTAATTAATGTTTTCATTCAAACGCTTTTCACATGATTTAGCACAGCCTGACGCACAATTTAAAATCCATCCGTACATGACATAATTATTGTAACCTGATTTGCCCAATACAAGTTAAAATATAACTGTAACAATACTTAGAGTTTGTTTCCTTGTTCCTGAGACATTAGTTTTTTTCATTCCCCACATTACTGATTTGATTACAAGCAAAGAGGGATTTTTATATTCCATAGCTGATAATTGAAATTTCGAAACTGACAGAAAAAAAAAAAGTTTATAATATAAACACAAGGCAGGAATTTATAGAAATGCAATATGCTAGATAGGCTTTGAAAAATAAACTCGACCATCATTTCCATCTTTGTCTATTCTTTCCTGCCCAGGAAACAAAATTCTCTACGGGGCTTGGCTGTGCAATTGAGCCATGCATCCTGATGTACAGTTCTAGCCAGGCCAGTCACTGCCCAGGCACCAAAGAGCAGATTCCCACTGCACCCTCAAACTGCATGATAAATAAAGGATCGTCCTGTCAGGATTCCACCCTAGCTTACCCAAATTGACAAAAATTTTCTGAATTACACTGTTCCAGGGCTCTTGCATTGACAGGAGGCAGTCAAGCCTGACAGCCCTTTCCCTCTTGTCTGTTATCTTGAAATCAATTGCACAGCCTGATGCACAGAATAATGGCTGTGGACTATTCTGCAGGACTTGGCCCATCTGGTCACTGAGGAAGACAGCACTGCCGGCTTCCTATCGATCTGGGAGGAGCATGCTGCTACACAGAGGTGACCTGCCTCTCTCCACCTGGCCCTGCTACTGAGGAAATCAGTTTCACAAGTGTGCTCATTCAGAAATAAAAACAACTTTGTACCAAGGCATATCCATCTTTGTCTTTAATTAAGAGCTCTGGTCTCTTTGTGGTTAAATAACAAAGTATAAGCGAAGGAAAAGGCATGTATTCTCTGTGTCAGGCTCCATATTTTGTGTAAGTCCCTTAGTTAAAATCTTGAAAAGATCACACATTTCAGTGGAGAGAAAAGTTAATTTGGCTATTTTATGAAATCCTATCTATTTTTCATTTTTGAAGAAAATTCTTATAATGATTAGTAGTTCTCAGTTTCTCTCAGGTAAACCATCGATTTATACTTAATTGTTAGAAGTTGATTATACAGCTTACCTGTTCTACATTTTAAAAGCACTTCATTATTGGTGAACTGTAATATTAGGTTGGTACAAAAGTAATTGTGATTTGAAAGGTTAAAAACAATGGCAAAACCGCAATTACTTTTGCACCAACCTAATAAATGACCCCTGAATGTATAAAGGCTGCAAAGCTCTCCTGACTTCTTTATTGGAAAGAAAAATGAAAGCAAGGAGCAAAAAGAAACCAAGAAGGCAAGAAACAAAGCAAAAAGAAAGAGTAATTTATATATTTAATTTAGTCAAATTTTTGGATGCTTATATTCCCATAGTTTTAATTTTATAGTTTTTTTTTTGTTGTTTTTAGCATTAAAACAAAACAAAACAAAACAACATTAGATGGCTTTCATCAAATTTCTTCATGATTCCGCTTTGCAAACTGCCAGCATCACAAAAGTTTACTCATTGGATCTCCTTCCCCACTTATGTTCTCTATAGCACATTCCCTCAGTTGCCCAAAGTGAGGGTTTAAAATCACTCATCATATTATGCCCCTTTCTTGCTCAAAACCTTCCAGTGCTTTCCATGTCACTCAGAATAATAACCAAATTTTCCCTTGACGAGGGAAATCTGCCTCTGTCTGTCTCTCTGACTTCGTCATACACGCTTTCCACTCCTGTTCATCCCACTCTAAACACAGTACTGTTCTTGCAGCAGGCCTATGCTTTTTATCTAACTGGGAAGTCATACGTTAAAATTCATTTGTTCAAGGTGTCTATTAAAATGCTCAATATAATCTCATAGATTACAAACCCATGAGGTCAACAATTTTGTCTGTCCTGTATACCACCGTTATTTCCAGTGCCTAATAAAGTATGTGTTCAATTAATGTGGTGTTAGTCATCTCTCTCACATAAACTCTATGATGATAAGGTCTAAGAACAACTTAATGTGTTATGTTTTGTTCATCACTATATTCATACTACCTTGGGGAGTTCTTGAATATAAAACTCACTTAATAAATATTTATTGAGTAAATTGACCTAAGAAAATAAATCTGTAAATTAAGTGCGATGGGAAACGGGGGCAGAATTCGGACTGTCACAAAGATTCCAATAATATAGTCACTTTATTTTAAAGAGATATTAGGATAATATCAATAATACATTCACACAGAGGTCTACTAAAACCATGTAATTTAGAACACAAAGTTTTAAACTACTTATATCTTGATCCAAATTATTTATCAAAAGTAATTGCTCTACCATTATTTATATATTTGTGAGTCTGGTCGTATGAATTAAGTTAATTCACGGTCTTCCTCTTCCACAAATGATGGTGAGTACTACCTCCTAATAGGTTAATGTGGTAACACTGGTAAAGCACTTATCAGAAAGCTGGTGAGTAAAAAAGTCATCTATATATCATCAACTTAAGTATCATATGATACACTTTTATATCTGAATGATTATAGTTGTACACTTCAGTGCTTGAAAAGTGTTTTTGAAGCTGTGATTGTCCTGTCTACTTGCAGCTACAGAATATAATACCATCTTCTAAGTAGGGTGGAATACTGAAAGGTGGACCACAGTGACCAAGAAAAACAAACAGAAATAAATTACTATTTACTGGCATTCTTATCCCATCCTGTTCACAGGGAGTCTTATTAGGCACTAGACAGCGCATTAAAATAAGAAGAATAAAAATCCCTGTTTCGTACAGAAACAAAAAAGGTATTTCTTTGTCTGCCTACCATGAACTTTAGAATGAATCCCAAAACTAGTAGCTTTAATGAACTTGAATCAATTTTACACTGTAAAGTCTTAAGAAAATGTCCTATGGTGTGAAGCTAATTCACTTTTGACTCAGAAATTTAATGAGCAGAACTCTTGGTTATAGTCAACAGAACACATGAAATACAGGTTACAGAAGACTTAAGGATAGGTTTGATACCATTACAAAACACACTCAAGCTATTTGTAGCAGTACTCTCTACCTGCCTCTTCAAGTGAGTAAAACATGAAGAAAAAAAAACAAAAACCCTTTTTGACATAATATACTATTTAGCTACTCAGGATTAATTTAGAAATTATCAAATTTGTTTATATCACATAGATTCAAGTGAGATTTTTTTTTTGTTTTGTTTTGTTTTGTTTGTTTGTTTTTCACATCAGAGTGAAGACCAGATGTTTCATATTCAAAGGTTCCAATACAAGGAACTCCAAAATGCTGCATCATTTAAATTCATAAATAATCAGGACTGAAATTGAAAAATCAACTATATTTGTGATTTATGAATTAGAAAGAAAATAATAAAAGATAGTTGTTATTAAAGACCACAGTTCTAAGAGCTTACCTAAGAAGAGATTTTTTTAAAAAATGATTATCATTTCATATTACATATGTAAGTAAAGTTACATATGCCCAGAATTCCTTGTTTGTACCATCTGATGTCATCTTCATTCTAGGAACTAATCACCTCCCTACTAATGATTCATAAGGGAATGTCTATTTTATGTACTTTGACTCTGCTCAACTGGTCACACATGATTGGTCTGACTTGGTGGCTGACCGAAGTTGAACTAATAAAAGCACCTTCAGGGAATTTTGAAACTGGAAGTCAGAAACAGAATTTAATATGCCAGGAAATAAATTGGAAAGTCATAAAGCCTCAGCAGTATCTGCAGTCATATTTGGTATATTATGGACAGGAAAGTCTAAGAAGAAAACATAAAGCATATACACATGGAGAAACAGAGACAAGAGACAGAGAATCGGGTGGCTTGGAATGTCTATTTCCGCTCAGTTGTTTTTAATTTTTTGTGAACCATTCCATTTTTGTAACATATCCATTGTTACTTTAAACTAGTTTGAGAGTGGCAGAGACTGCTGATTAACAACCCGCCTCACCCCCAAATCACAATTCTCCCTTCATTCCGCAGTATTAGAACTGAGCTGTCGCTAGACAAAAGGATAAATTTCCCAGGATTCCTTGAAACTGTGTGTGACAATGTGATCAAATTCTAACCAAAAGGCTATAAATCAATATGAGATATGGAACTTCAGAAACTGTATTTTAAAAAGGAAGTTTCCTATCACTACTTCTCCCTCACTCTTACCTGGTATAACATGGGCATAATGAGTGGGACTTTAAACTGTCAATTAAACACACAAGGTGCAAGCCATGCATTGAACTTGATAGTGATGTGAAGTGTTAAAAAGAGGCTGGTTCTATGATACTCTGGAGCCAACTCTGACTGTTCATGTTTCTATGAAAGATAACCAAACTTGTATTAGGCAATGGTTATTTCTCCATCTCACAGACAGTATTAATCCTAACTAATAATACATTAGTTTTCTGTCACTTGGAAACAAAAGAGTTATAATTAATATATCATCTTACTCACTTATAATCACAAATTATTTCTGCTGCCACTTGTCATATAAATAGATGTGATAGAAATGACTTAAATAATTGTCATCTGTTAATATTTGCCATTTTACTTAAGCCAAAGTTCATTATTCCAAATTGACCTATCTTAAAGCTGATGGTTTCTGACAGTAGTGATGCACTGTGATCTGTCAGCTATAAACTGAATTTCTCTGCACATAGATTCGCTCTATAAACTGAAGCTTCCCACGTTAACACCAGAAGCTTATGTCCCAATATAACGGAAGACAGCACTTGAAAAATTACTTCCTGTGATGTGAGATGATTCTGTTTTAACACAAGACTTACATATTAAATAAAATGACAAGTTAAAGTAAGCAGAAAAATATGTTGTGTTTATTTAAAGGAAAATGGAAACAATCCTTTTGTTTGTCTTTTATAACGTTTTCACCTTGTATATTCAAATTATTTAAATAACTTGTGCTTTCAAGAGAAAACATTTGCTGGAAGCCTATATACACTAAGTCCTCAGCTCCTAGTAGCAATTTGCCATCAGTGTGCCAGTTATCTAATTATATGTTCAATTTGTTATTCCTTCAAAATTGATTTTTATCATCTCCTCTGTCTATGTAATCATATAGTTAGAAGACACTTGATATATATTTTTCCAAGAATGAAAACTCCAGCCAATTAAAAAATGTTTTCAAAAATCAGGAATCCATAGACAAAAGTCATATAGCTTGTCTAAGATGATATTGATTGAGAAATTTTGTTTCCCTGAAATTGTTATGAGAGCATTCAAGTAAAATAAAACAAAAAAAAAACAACCCTAATCATCTGCATTCTAAAGAAAGCCACCTATAACTGGGGGCAGGTACTCTCATTTAAGCTTTATTAAGGGACAGAAGAACTGGCCCTACCATAATCATAATTAATAACCACTCTCCTATTACTAACAACTCCTGGTTAAAATATCGAAAGCAGAAGGATGGAGAGAAAGAGATGAAGAGGAAAGGTCGTCTGCAAGCTGCTACTAAGTTACAATGTTTTTTATGAATGAATATTTCTTTCCTTCTAAGTGGGACAAGTAGAAAAGTGCTTCACTTTACCATGACACCAAATGAAAAGAGCTTTACAGAACCTTGAAATTAATCGTTGGCTCACATAGAACAATTGTTCTGCCTTTGGGTCACGCTGGGTTGGGTACTGGGTGAAGATGGGGAACACAGGACAGACATCGATGAGAGAGAGAGAGAGAGAGAGAGAGAGAGAGACAGAGAGACAGAGACAGAGAGACAGAGGGAGAGACAGAGACAGAGAGAGAGACAGAGAGACAGAGAGACAGAGAATGAGAGTGAAGCTCTTAGACTTGGTATGGAAAGGATGCTGGAGTTTTCCATTGGTTAACTGGGCACTTCAGAGAATAACTATGGACCATCTCGCTGGCATCCCTGCTGAGAGGCTGCCTATCAAATAAAGGGACCCTATAAAAGGCAAGATGCTAAGAAGCATATTGTTTGTGGAAGATGCTTAGCAGTGGAACATGTTTAGAGAGCTTCACATGTTTAGAGTTCACTGATCTTCCAAATCAGTGAACTGTATAGGAAGGAGGCCATGCAAGGCACTCCAAAGAACTCATTCATTCACACCATCAGAAAGCTAAAACAGAGGGAACATATGTGTGATGTGATACTTAATTTCAAAGATGCACCTTCTACAACTTCCCTCCATCCTTGTGAACCATTTCCCCTGTCTCTCACGTCCTGTGTACTTCCTTTCCTCACTGAATCTGCCTGAGTCTTCTATAACCAATAAAATGTAGCTCAAGTGACACTGAATAGCTTCTAAGTCCTGCCTTAGTCTCTTAGAATTGCTCTGAGGATATCAGACTCCACAAAAGATAATAAATTATTATGGGTCAGCCCATAGTAGTAAGGAACACTAAACTACATACACTAAAGAGGACATATAGCAAGACAGAAATGCCGTGCCATAGCTGTTCCAGTCATCTCTGTTGAGGTGTCAGAAAGTGGATAAGAAAGCCATCTTGGATTTTCTAGTCCCAGTAGATGCCACATGGAGAAGAAACAAGATGCTCAGCAATGGCTACAACCAAGATTCCATATATATATATATGGAATATATATATGATATATATATATATATATATATATATATATATATATATATATATATATATATATATATATATGTCATTGACTCAGTCATCTAAACCATCTTCAGTCATTTGAGCCAGTCTAGTTTAGACCAGGATACCATGAATTAGGTATGAACTATCCCTGGGTGCTCTGCTCAAACTCCCAGTCAAAAGAAGTACATGCATAATAATACACTAAATTTTGAGTTTCTTCTTCTCCTCCTCCTCCTCCTCCTACTCCTCCTTCTCCTCCTCCTCCTCCTCCCCCTCCCCCCCTCCCCCTTCCCCTCCTCCTCCTTCTTCTATTCAGCAACATATAATGGAAACATATGACAAGATAGTGATAGCTTATAAAAGGAAGACAATGAACAAGTGACTGCAGCCACGATGGTCATTATTTTTTTTACTCTTAAAGCCTCAATACTGAAAGAATCAGAAAAATGATACTATCTTAAGTAGTTTGTAATACTTTATTTGTAATACTTTAATTGTGAAATAAAATTCTACTTAATTGCAAAGAACATGTAGAATTAAATATTCAACATAAAATAATTGTATTAACATCCTGAAAATAAGTAATAAAAAATGTTCATATGTTGCAACTATAGTGGCTAAATTTTAAAAATGACTTTGTAGGTCATATTTTTCTTTATGAATATTATCAATAAAACTTCAAGGAACACTATGGTATATCTATAATGCATTATCAATAATAATGAAAAAATATCACAAAGGTGAAATTATTGCCTCAGTCCTAATATCACAGTATATATGATTATATATTGAGGAAGCAGAATGCACAAAATGAATAATTTATCAATAACACAGAAATATTTTATAATATTTAAGTTCCCCACTCCATAACAATCTTCTCTTAAATTATTAGAATTTCAGTTCACCTTCTTGTAAAACTTTTCAATGTCATTTTGTGCTAAAGTACTACTGATATAAATTGTATTGCTTTTAACTCAAATCAACAATTGTGCAGGATGATTTTTTTATTATGAAGGAGTATTTCATGCATGGTAGCATATCTACCATCTCTCTGACAACTGCTAATAGTGCTGCACAGTCCTTGTCATAAAGAATAAAAAGTGCCCATAAATTTCTACAATGCTTACTAGAAGGTGTTGGCTGCCCTTTGAGAATGGCTGAGCTAGAACCTATACCTAGAAGGACTTGTTAATTTCAGAGGCAGACTTCCATCCACTGAACTACACATATTTTCTCATATCAAGATTCTGCAATCAGAAAAATAAGGAAAGTAGATTATTGCACTACCATGCAGATACCTTGTACCAAGGTTCAAGTCTGTACATAGGTGAAGGGAGTAGATGAGATGTAAATCAACTTGAGTTTAGTATTTTAAACCATATTGACTGTTATAACTCAACATGGAATCTATGAAAGCTGGAGATTCCACAAAGCACAGTTAAAAGCAATGACTGAAACAATTGCTTTTGTTTGTTTGTTTGTTTTGATTTTTTCAGTGTTCACTATATTGAAACTGCTCAAAATTGGCTTTATTTGTATAACCTTAATCATTAAAATAATGATTTGATCAGAGATTTGATGGGAATAGCCGTAGATTCATTACACTATTTTAGGCTCTTCATTTTGCCTTATAAGGTTTTGTATTTTGATCATGTTCAGAGGACTACTACATGTATTGATTATCTAGGAACTATAGGTACTTTACCTAATGATTATTTGTTGATGACAATTTGGTAACAGAAAAGTTCTACCCATATTTATTTAGATACTCAAATATTGAAACAAATAAGAATATATATTAAACAAGATAAAAGAAAGCAGAATACTTGGAGGTATAGAACACATAAGGAAAGCTGTCTGGGAATAGTAAGAAAGCAAATAATCTAATCAAAATTTGGGTCAAAGACCTTAATAAACTCCTCACCAAACAAGATATATAGATGGAAAATAAGCGTATGAAAAGATGCTCCACATCATATGTTACCAGGGAAATAAAAACAAAATAGTACTAAGACCACTAAACTATTAGAATGGCAGAATTCCAGAACACTGAGAAGATTAAATCCTGGTGACAATGTGGACCAACAGAAACTCCCATTCATTGCTGGTAGGAATGCTGAATTTTATATAGCCACAAGGATGGTTTGGTGGTTTCTTACAAAACTAAATATACTCTTACCTTGTGACCCAACAATTGCATTTCTTGGTATGTAATCAAAGGAAGTAAACACTTATGTTCACCTAAAAACCTGTACAAAGGTGTTTATAGCAGCTATATTCATAATTACTAAAACTTGGAAGCAACCAAGATGTCTTTCAGTTGGTGAATGGATAAATCAACTATGGTAAATCCAGACAATGTAATTTATTTAGTGCTAAAAAGGAATGAACTATCAACCTGTAATAAGATATGGAGGAAGCTTAAATGCATATTACTAAATAAAAGAAGCCAATCTGAAAAGACTACATACTGTATAAATACAACTATATGAAATGCTAGAAAAGGCAAAACTAAGGAGACGGTAAAATGATCAGTGGTAGTCAGGATTTGGGGGTGAGTAGATGGAGCACGGAGGACTTTTAGGGTGGTGAAAATACTCTGTGTATGTTACATAATGATGGATGCATGTCTGTTCATTTGTCCAAACTCATAGAATGCATAACATCAAGTGTGAACATTAATGTAAACTATGGAGTTTATACAATTAAAACATCAATGTAGGTTCATCAATTTTAGCAAAAATACCACTCATTGGGAGATGTTGATTAATGGGTCAGGTTATGCTCGTGTAGGAGAGAGAGTATATGGCAAATATTTGCACCTTCCCCTTAATTTCGCTGTGAATTTAAAACTGCTCTAAAAATAAAGTCTTAATTCTAAAAAGGGTAAGCATGTAGATAATATAAAGTGATAGAACACACAAGGAAAGAGCTTTTTGGGAATAGTAAGAAAATATTAAGAAGAAAAAGAAGAAGGAAGAGATAAGGAGAAGCAAGAGAAGAAAGAGAGGGAAGAATAAGAGAAGGGAACAGAATGAGAGGGGAAGGAGGATAAAAGCACTAATAAGAAAAATGTATAACTCCAAAGTTAAGGAAAAAAAGTGATGCAATCAAAAAGAATGGAAGGAAAAAGTAAAATGAACAAAGGAAAGTTGAGAAAAGGAAAAAAAAACAAATAATGCCTTTGGTTTATTAAATCCTTAACTAAATACTTAAATCCTCCAAACTATACACGTTTAACTACTGATTTAGCGAAACACTGCTATAACCTTTAATACGAGATAAACACACATCGGTATAGCTTTCTTCATTAGCTTGACTGTAAGCTCCCACTCCAAGGTGAAAACATTTCCACCCACCATCTCCCATCCATTAACAAATTATTGAAATTGAATTAAGTGTACTGTGGCATCAGAATTGATGCCTAGGAGTTTTTTCACTCTCTTTATAAGCCGTATATCATTGTAAGCTATCAGCACTTCACCAAAATTATCATTTAACTGTTCTTACTAGTTTAGAGCTCATTCAGCTTCTGTTACAGGTAAGCATATTTCAGCTCTGACTGTCTGCATTCGCTTGTCCTCCGAGAATTCATGGTGTTCGTTTGACTTGTGACTTCAGTTCTCTGATGGGTTCAAGAAAAGTCACTGATTTTCAGTTTGTTCAGCTTTTCTTGTTTTAAGAATCTCCTCCATTGGTGCTGAAATGGGAAACCTATTTCCTTTTTTATTCCATGAATTGGCTTAGGGTACCACTATAAAATTTAAATGTTTTTCTTTGTAAATCAGGTGGATATTTATATGGTCGAGTGTGTTAGAAAAAGCATACAAGCATAAATGCTATGTTGTTTCGGGGATTTATTTTTAAAGCATTTTATTGTTTCCTTTTCCAATTTTGAAAAAAAAAAAAACTCTTAAAAAGCTCAAAGAGATTTTTGGAGTAAAGTTATATATTCCATCTCAATTTCTCTCTCTCTCACCCTTTTATCTTCCTCTTTTTCCTACTACATAGGATGTCACTCGAAGCTCATAAAATAATTCATTGTGGCTCTCCTAATCGTTTTCTCTTTTCTTGTTTTATGTATTTATGTATTTTTCTCCAACTTATAATCATTTCTTTCTAATTTTTAGCTTAGAATTCTGCCAGAAATCTATGGGCATCCTTAGCTCTATTGTTGTTATTAACAATGGAAATGCTTTTAGTTTTGAGGTACAACTTCATTGTGGTAAATGTTGGAAACGGCAGGGGAAGCTAGTGTAGTAAATCCTAAAACACATGTCAAAATTGCATAAAACCTTAGGAATAGCCCAATCTTCTCAGCTTAAATATGAGGAAACTGGAGTCTACAAAGAAGAATAAAGGACTCACTGTTCCCATAATTAAAAATATTTTATTGATTTTTAACCATACGATTCAATCTCTCCCTGTGAACTTGCATCTATCTCAAAAATGTATAGTGGAGTTTTTTAGTGAAAAACAATAGATTTTTGCATTCAGAATAAGGAACATATACTATCTAACAGCTTTAAAAGTCTTTTCTGTTTGCAGGATAGTTCCAAAGAATCTGGTGGGTGTGTTTGCTTGCTTTTGTAGTTATGGTTGCTGAAATTTAAATATAAAATTGTCATCAAACAAAATAAGCTAGACTGCAATTGTGAAATACATGTGAGCCATTTTGTTGTTATTTTCACATCGATATTTGTTTCCTCTGAATTTGCTTTTTCCTGGGGGGAAGAAAAAGAATCTGGTAAAAGCATGTTTGTTAGAGGTATTTTGTTAACTGAAGTAATGAGATATGTAGCAAGCTGAATAATAAATAATTAATGAAAAAACAACTTCTGTTTTTATTTAATAATTTTAAATGGGTCTGTTTTGCCTAAACAGAAATTAAATTATATTCTGATTATTCCATTGTTTGTAGTTAGACCAAATCATAAAAATTCTGTTTTTTTTATTCCACCTAAATAGGATTAAAAAAATGTGTGGGTATACTTGAATCATATATTTAGGTATCATTTTGTTTCCTTTTTTCCTCTGTTCTTCCAGCTAGAAATCATCCATGTAAGAATTAAAATGCAACCGTGTGATTACATATGTCTTGTCCTTTAGACTGTACACCACAATGACAGCACCTCCCTTTATCCTTTTCTCTTGTCCATGTGTTCAGAAACTGCAAAACTAGAATAATGATAAACACATATAAATTATTCAAAAGACTGTATTTGAAGAACAAATTTCAAGAGAATTACTAAAGCTTCAGATGGTGTTTTCTGAAAAGGACAGGTCTGTGTCTCGTTCCTCTGCCTTTAATGGGGCCTAGCACAGCGACCCTGAGAGGAGCTGTCAAAAAGTAATCCCACAGCACATGGACAAGTCAAGAAACTAGATTGTCCTTCACACTCAAACGAGATACAAATGACCTCAGCACTAGCCATTCACTATATAGTTCCTCCTTCTGTGGTAGGAAATGTTATGAAAATTAGTAGCAATATGGGAAAAGTCAATCATTTCTATTATTTGCTTTTTATTTTCTCCCTGGGAAATTTCAGCAATTAGTAGTTTCCAAGGCACAAACAGAAGGGACTTGGCTCTTGAATGATCTTCATGTTTCTTTCCAACTTTAAAACTTTTCAGTTCTTAAGTCCAGTGATTATCCATGCTGTGCCCAGAACCTATTCAAATCACATGATTAAGACATAATTAATTATGGAATTAATAATTTTACTTAACAAAATAGGAATCTGTTAAAGAGAAGATATGTAGTCTACCTTTTACCCTTGAGAAACAAATTGAAGCACTGAGATTACTGTTCTAAAGGAAAACAAAAGGGATATTACATTTAAAGAGCTATCCCAATTTAGGTCTTAGAGATACAAGTGGTACATGAAGTGGAAATTTATAAATTGTGGAAATAACTGTGTCTTTTGTCCTCTGTTTTTTGAAAAGATTGTAATAAAAGTGTTTCACTGTTCTGACCTTTCATTACTAAAATCTGGGTGTATTTCCTCTTTAATCTCTGTGAATGGGACATAAATCACTCTCCTTGGCATTTTGCATGGTCTGCCATGCAGGCAGCCAACTTTTACAGATGCCCTTCCTGGCTTCAAAAAGCAGAAGCCTGCAGGTAGCAGAACACGCCAGGTTTCTTCTCACGCCTGAGAAGGTTCTGTTTGCTGTAGAAGAAACCTGTGTGCTGTGATAAATGCCACTGTGCCGAGTCAGCATGGTGGACAGTTTAACTCCATGACCTTCTGCACGTAGACAGCCTCCCCTGTCGCTCGTCTTTGACACAACCTATAACATAGAATGTCAACACCGGTCTAGCAAGTGGGATCTGCATTCGTTTTGCTGTGAAACAACTGATTCTCAGTGTGTAGCTCAGGTGCCTCACATTCTCCAAGATTATTTCTCATACTTTATTTTTCTTTTTGTTAGTCATGTCTGCATGAAAACGTCATCTATGAATCCTCACTGGCTTAACCTTATTCTGTCACTTTACATCTCTAGTGGGTCAAGGCCTAGGACGTAATTTCTAGAATCACAGTTTCTATGAAAAAAGATAACTAAATGTTGGCATTATATTTCCTAACTTCACAACCAATGAAATAGCTGCTTTTTCCATTACTGTGATTGTTATTCAGTCAGAATAACTTAATCTTATCTACCCCAATCAAGTATCAACAACTGTCAAGCGGAAAGAAAGAAGAGGAATCATGCTGGAGAAGTTGACGTGGTAAAAGTTAGCCTGTACAAATAAGAATTGATTGAAGTTTCTCCCCTTTGAAGCACTTTTTTTTTCTTTTCTTTCTTTGCCAGGTTTTCTGCGCTTTTAAATGGTTTGGAACAGTTTTTTCTTTTAAAATCACAGGATGTTCCCAATCAAAAAAAAATCACAGGAGGTTCTAATCATTTTACAAAGTTTTAATATGCAAAACTTTAGGTAAGAAGACATATACTTTCTCTATCCTAACAGAAAGGTTAGAAGAGAGAATAAGTTTAGATGTTGTTATGGGTTGGGTGCTAAAACATGGATGGGAAAAGAAATTGATGCCTTATAGCAGCTGTTTTCTCTGATGTATGAGGAAATGATGTAATAACAGTTTTGATAAAAGTAAAGAAGATTTATAATACTTGTGGCAGAGAATAGGATATCAAAACAATTAAGATACTTTTTTAGTCTATCTAACAAGTATTGGGGTGTCTAGGTTAATTTAGTGATGGAAATATATTGTAGTGTAGATCTGCTGTGTTGAAAACACGGTATATACTGTGTTTCCCCAAAAATAAAACCTAGAAGGACCATCAGCTCTAATGAGTATTTTGGAGCAAAAATTAATATAAGACCCAGTATTATATTATATTATATTATATTATATTATATTATATTATATTATATTATATTATATTATATTATATTATATTATATTATATTACATTATACCCAGTCTTATATTATATTAAAATAAACCGGGTCTTAAATTGATTTTTGCTCCAAAACACACATTAGCGCTGATAGTCTGGCTAGGTCTTATTTTCAGGGAAACACGGTACAAAATGTAAAACAACTAGAATTGTCTAGTTGTTTCAATGCTTTAATATTTAATGTTAAATATGATACCTTCTATTGTCTTAAAAGCAGGGGAATAATATATACAAAGCAGTCTTGAATTCTAGATACTAACCATGAAGACCTTGGAAAGAGTGATAAAATTTTTATCTTGGTAACATTTGTCCATCAAACACCACTAAAAATACCTAATATAAATTTAAACAAGAAAAGAGGGAAGTAAAGAAACAAGGAAGGAAGGAAAGAGGAAAGGAAGGAAGGAAGGAAAGAAGGAAGGAAGGAAGGAAGAAAAAAAAAAAAGGACGGAAGGAAGGCTTCATTGGGAAACAGGGAAATCGAAGATAATGGTCCACCCACTCTAATGAAAGTGATCAGTGTATTGTACATCTCCTTCAGGGAAGAGGGGAGAGGAGGGTCGCTGTCTCTCTTTAAACTCAGTCAAGCTGCTCCAAGTTAGCTTTTAGAAGCTCTACATGTAGTTTTGTGCTTATGGTAAACCACCTATCTGAAAAATAAATAAATAAATAGGCCCCAATTTGTAGTGCTTGATGGTCTCAGTGATATAAATATACCCTGAACAATTTCAGGAGATGAACAGTTTAACAACTAGTCACAAAATTCCTAAATATTTAACCAATTGCTCTAGAGACAGTATAAGTTGACTCCAGCATACTGCTGCATGAGTCCACAGTAGTTTGAAAAAGGAGGGGCTGCAGTGTCTGGTGGTCTGTATATCACCTGAGAACAATTGAAAAAACCCTAAGAGTTGCGAGAGATACCATCCAGAGGGTCTAGAAGAACACACCAAAAAGTACAACCTTGGTTTACATCCAACTAAGTCCAACTTATTTACTAAACTTATTTACTAAAGCAATTACATTTATTTTGTACAATCAAATTAAATCTGCCTTACATTTGACCTATCACAATTGCCAGAAAATTCTATCTCAGTCATTATCATGCGTCTTCCCTTCATGTTGGTTGCACTACATAAGAGAGAAAGATTAACTGGTGGGTCTTTTGAGATAAGTAGAGCAAAGAACAAGAACTGAGAACATGATGAAAAGAATTAGAGTTCTGGATAACAGAAGTTTATTATTTCAGAAATTTCACATAAATCTGGGGCATTGTACAATCCAATCATTTCCCCCATTGCTGTAGTTCATGAAACCATTTTATCTCAGCATTACTGCCTAGTGTCATCATTGAATAAAATATACCTAAGAGCATAAAGTGGGGAAGGCAGTTTTTATGAGTTAGTAGTATCCATTACTTGGCATTGAAGCTTGATAATTGTATTGCTCTCTTTGCACGCTCTTGCCTCTAGAAAGGGCCAGAAATGATTACAATGGGTGAAGAGATTACTTTGCTATGATTGATTTGCACTAACTCTCTTGATTTCACCCTATATTTAATGCTATCATCTAAGGATGGGTTTCTTCATTTTTCAAAGAAATCGAATAAATAAAGAAAATAATGGAATTTCTTTTAAGAGATACTACTTTTAAGATAATACAGTTAATAATGTAATAATGCACACCTGCTATTATCCATAATCACCTCTTTTACCTGCGTTGATTTTATTTTACTTGCTTGTTTTTGAAATATAGGGCTTTATATTTATCTATTTAAACTTCATTTTAAGACATGATAAGCATGTAACTTCAGCCCATTAAATTCCTTTGATTCTGGTTCCATCATCTTAATTATCAACCAAACTTCCTGTTATCATATCCTCTGCAAATTCAATAGGCATGAAATCTATCTTCTTTCTCTCTAAAAAAAAAATAATAAAATTTTGAATAGATCAATTTATACAAATAGCCAGGAGACACACTTCCCTCAAAACTCACTTTCACAGTGATATGAAACTAATTATCAGATCACTAGTAAACTTTTTCAAATTACTATGAATGTCATTGAACTGATTTTTCCATCGTACTCACAAGAGGATTATGAAATTATTTCCCAAATGAGTTACTGAGTTCTGAATATGTGTTTGAGGAGGAAAGCCTGAAAAAAACTATTCATATTGAATCCATGATGGCGCTCACTGAACAGTAATTCTTTTGTATTAAATGTTCCAAAAATAATACAGTTGACCCTTGAACAACATGGGTTTGAACAGTGAAGGCCCGTTTATATATGGATTTTTTTTCATGTAATACTATTAAATGTGTTTTCTCTCCCTTATGATCTTCTTAATATTTTATTTTCTCTAGCTTAGTAAGAAGACAGTATATAATATATATAACATACAAAATATGTGTCAATCAATAGTTTATGTTATTGGTAAGGATTCTGGTCAACGGTAGGCTATTAAAGTTTTGGGCAAGTCAAAATTTATACACGGATTTTTGACTGTGCGGTATCGGTGTTGCTAACCTCCATGTTGTTAAAGGGTCAAGCGTACATCTGCAAATAATCTCTAGCAATGGGATCAAGCTAATGGTTTATATTTCAATAAGTCAATAGTGTATCAACGTTTTCTTCCCCTGAATTATTTGTCTTCCTCATCTTTCCAAGACTTAGTAAATTTGACTGAGTGATTTATCAGCCTCCTCTGTAAGACTGCATTATAAAAACAAGATGGGATTTACACAACATTTGTTGAAGCAGTTAAAGGCTAACTTAAAAGTTTGCTTACTGGTCTTAGGACTCTTTTCCATATTACCCTCACTAGTTTTGCCTGTTTTGGTCTGAAACTCTTCTTGATAGAAAACAGAAATACTAAATGGATATGATTAGAAAGTAAAAGGTTTAACCCTAACAAATATAAATAAAATAGGTTATTAATAGGAGAGTCTAAGTTGAGGTTATAAAAATTACAAAATTATTCTAAAAGGACAGCCTATAGGTTATACTACACTAAGCCGTACTATACTGCCATATACTATGGGAAACAAAGTGAGAGCAATCTACTAAGCTATGAATAGTGATAAATCGCAGTGCACGGAGAGGTACCTAATAAAATGATCAGAGAGATTCCTTATCTTGCTGGCAAAACAAGATTTAAGAAGTTATTATTTTCTTTATATTCTGTGGGATAATAATTATTTAAAGAGCTGACTTTATATAGTATGTGCCGAAAATTACTATATAAAAAATAGCTAACTTATTACTATAGTTAATGCAGAACAGATCAAATCCTGACCATTCTGATAATGATCTCTTATAGTATTAATGATTTGATGTATCTAAAAAAATACTTTAAAAATAAAATTCTGTATTTTGAATGTTCTTCAATTGAGTGTAAGCATTTTAAAATATCCATATGTATGTTGGAAAATCACTTGTATATGAAATAAAACATGTGTTTCCCCCAGAGCTGTCCTTGCCCTGGGCTTCTCATATAATTGCTGAACTCTTCCCTGCCATGCTTCCCTGCACTTGCAGTTCAACAGATAGCACAGGTTGCTGGAAAAAAGTAGAGTACTGAGGAAAAATAGGGCCCTGTAATTTTACTTGAAACTCCACAGTCATGTGAAGATCAAAGTTCCAAACTGTCTCAGTATATCTTTGATCTTGAAAAATTGACACATTTAGGTTGTATCCTTACAGGGCTTAGCAGATTGACTGTTTTGACTAAATTGGTAATACTTTGCACCATTTTTTAAAACTTAGTTCAGTCTTTGCTGGACAGACAGGGTTGGCTAAAATCACTGTTTTTGTTTTTTTAATGTTCTATACATATTGCCAAAAAACATCATTCTCTTCTCACATTTTATATCTGCTTTTTTATTAGTTTTGTTTTTATATGAAGGCAGGTTTTACTTACAATTACTGTAAGGCTCCCATTACAATAAATCAAATTTTTATTTAACTGATGATTTTTACTTTCTTTAATAGAAGGAAATAAACATATAATTCCTTTTGAAATTTTCACTTTGTGATAAACGTAAGTTAAATATTAAAAAAGATTTCTGCTTACCAAATACTTTCAGGTTTAGACTTTTCCAGGTAAATTAAAGGGAAATATTAGTCAAGGTACTTGTTCCAAAAAGTTCTTTAATGGAAACATGGTTAGCTTCCTCCTCATCCCATCATAAAAAAGATCAAAGGATTTTTGGAGCTAAGAATAATGCAACTCACATTTGAGATTAACCACTGGTCAGAGGTAGCTTGAAATCCAGCTCTACAGACTGAAAAATGCTTTACTGTGCATGTACCCAAGGACAGTGATCTGCTTTTATCATATTGGCAGAAAACCACAGTGAAGAGATTAAAGTATGACTATTAAAAACTAGTTCTGCTTTTAACAGCATATTATATGGAGATATTTTTATGTAGTCATTTACAAATATATAAAGTTGGAGTAATGTGGTAATTTAATTTTCAAAGAGATAAAAACAAAACCCACATATTTTACTAAGTTCCTTGTCTATCATTAACTTCATATTCCTTTCCTAAAGAGAATTTAATCATTCATCTGATGTCATCTAAAAACTATTTTTCATCATATTAGATGTTTATTGTATATAATTTAGAAATCAATGATACATACAAAGAGGCAAAACTCTCCCATAAACTCCTAATTTCACCATTCAAAAATGAATAACATTAACACTGTGGGGTGTAGTTTTTGAGATCTCACTCTCATTATTTATACATATAACATAGTTTATTTTTTTAAAGAAAATTATTATATAAGTTTTTGACTCACTATTTTTATATAAGATATATCATGAATATTGTTCCATATCATCAAATATTATTTTACAAAATGATTTAAATTGCAGGATTTTAACATACTTGATAAAGCAGCTTTAACTAACCATTTAACTTTATTTCAACTTTTGAATACAACTTATTGTCTGTGAATTAAATCCACAAAATGATGTTATGGGGAAATGATAAAAAGTGAAGCAGTTAGGTTTTAATATACACTGCTGTTTGCTAACTCTTTTCTAAACATATTATGATGGTTGATTTAACAAATATTTAAGAAAGACACAATCTTATAAGCACTTAGGAATTCATTCATTAGGATTATTCATTATAAATGTATAATCCTCTTTTGATATTATGTGGTAAAGAGTTTACAGTTAAAAAAAAACAAAAGTTCTGTACAAAGAAAAATATCATGATTACTTAAAAATACAGAAAAAAGGAATAAATCCATCCTGTTTTTATTTACTGCCTCCATAGAAATTAAATCTGATATCCTCTCTAAAGTATACAGTAGTCCCCCCCTATCCACAAAGATGCATTCCAAGACCCCTAATGGATAAAACTGCTGATAACCCCAAATGAAAACGTTGAAACTGCTGATAACCCCAAATCCTATAATATACTATGTGTTTTTTTTTTTCCTATACATACATACCTATGATAAAGTTTAATTTATAAATTAGGCACAATAATAAATTACCAACAATAACAAACAATAAAATGAAACAATTATAATAATATACTGTAATAAAAGGTACTGAGAATGTGGTCTGGCTCTCTCTGTCTTTTTGTCTCAATGTAATAACTCAGATGGCTACCCTGTGACTAATGGGCAATAGCGCATACAGCATGGATACACTGGACAAAGGAATGATTCACATCCCAGGAGGGACAAAATGGGATGGCAAAAGATTTCATCAGGCTACTCAGAATGTCAAGCAATTTAAAATTTATGAATTGTTTATTTCTTGAATTTTCCATGTAATATTTTCAGACCATGGATGATTATGGGTAACTGGAACTTCAGAAATTGAAACCATGGATAAAGTGGGAGGGGCTGCTTCATATATCTGCTTTAAATAGTCTTTCTTTACAATGTGATATACAGATGTATTACTGTGAATTCTGTGTAACTTTACTAATAATTATCATCCCAATAAACTTTAATTTAAAATTAATTAACTAATTAATTAAAGAATCTTATTTTTAAAAAGTCTTTCTTGATTATAACACCATCTGATAGCCTTGGAGACTCAAACTCTTCCACTTAAAGTTATAATATTAACACCTTTCATCCAAGAGTCTCAAAGTACAGTGAAAGCATTTGCTCGCCTTTTCCATAGGTTCTTCTAATCTTCCTGCATAGGTTAGAACTGTCAGCAATTATATCACTAATACCTTCTCCAGTTTTAGATGTTATAGGCTCACCTGGTTAGCTCTTCTAGTTATTATTCTTACATTGTCTTCTTCAGCAGTTCCTTTGGAATTCAGCTCCATGGGCTGACTTCCATTCATTTATCTCTTTATCTTTCAGTTTTGTCTCCCTATCTTTCTGTTTCTGTTTCTCTTTGTTCTGTCCATGTCTCTCCTCTCTGTTTTATTTAGGTCACACATGAGAATATCTTCCTTAGTGTTTCTGTCCATCTATCTCTTTAGTTCAACTTATTTTAGACCCATGTCAGACACAAACCAGGTGTCCCAATCAAATTCATTTTCACTCTGTATCTATTTCTAAGTCCATTCTTCTCTTCTCTTTTTTTAAAATACACAGAATAATAATAAAGCTTCTATCAGCTTTTTTTCTATAACTAATGTTTCCATTTACATTACAACTTTTGCTATAAACTCTAGAGTATAATGAATGCTTTACATTGTCTTAGATTTTATTTGTGACCTGCATGTATGTGAATTTAACCTCTACTCCTAATTTTAAATGGCTGGAATTCAGAGATCAGATTTTTTTTCCCCACTTATAAAAATAAAGTTAAAAAAAGAGTAAAAGTATGTAAACTGAGAGTTAATTTACTATAATTCTGAATTTTTACAATATCAGAAAATCTCATAGGAAAATATATTCTCATCTAAGTATGCACATTATCAAAGTATATTTTATATTTGCCACAAGGGTAGAAACAAAAGGCTATAGAAATATACATTTCTATAATACATCATCTAAATACTACATTGAGTATTCACTTGAAACCTATATAATTTTGCTAACCCACATAACCCTAGTAAATTTAATAAAGATTTTTAAAAAGGGCTGTGAATTTTTAATTGCTATCTTTTGAGGACACCCGTATCTCTTCTTTCCTTCCAGGGACCCCCACAGACTTCTGCAAATGTAGGCAGCCAAGGTGGCTGTATGTTTTCTGGGTTATATATAAGGCAAGATCACCACAAGATGCACCCAGCAAAGGCAGATTTGCAAGAGAGAGGGGAGTCAGCTCCTTCTCCTCTATGTCAGATACAACACTGGACTATTGACCATAGTGAAACTGACCTACATTGCTCAGAATATAACACAGAGGCCAGCGTCAGGGTTAGGAATGGAGGCTCTGGAGTCAAACTGGGCCTGATGAATGTATGACAGTAGGTTCACCGACTTGCCCACATCATTGAACAATTCTGTGTTCAGCTTCTGCTCTGCATAATTGAAATAATAACAGTATCCAGTTCTTTGCATTGCTCTGAGAAGTAAAAATGTTAATCTGTGAAATATGCTTCCAAGAAAGTACTCAGAGAATGTCAGTATTATTTGCTAATTCCAAGCAGAGAAGATTTTTCTCAGGCATCTTAATATGTAAACACGAAGTACTGGAATGAAGATGATTTTTATTCACCACCTTGTCTTAGTTGCCTCTTTAGTGATCCAAATGTTACCATTTTGTTTTTTTTTTTCAGTTGCAAAACCAAAACTTTTTCAAACTTTTCTATTTTTAAAACTTTAAATAATATATTCAACAGTATTTTGCTAACGGCTCATCTTGTTCTATTTGAATCTGTGTTTCCAATGTTAGCAAGTACTATGCCTTTTTTCCCCAACAAATCCTAATTTTACTGTCAGTATGGTCATACAAGACCATGTAAATTGATTTTTTTATCTTTTCCTGTTGTAGTACGACTCATATTTAGAGTCATGGTTACTATCTCTCACTGTATATCATAACATCCTAGAAAGATTGTAAAAATACTTCTGCCCTGACCTCCTCCCAGACCAATTAAATCAGAATCTTTAGAGGTAGAGTCTGGAAAATATTAGTTGTTTTATCTCCACAGGTAATCAAAATGTGCTCCTTGAGTTGAGAACTGATAAAGAGACAATTGAAAAGACCGCCTTTCCTTCTAAGGGGGCGTCAAAAAATTTCAGCAACTGTCAATTATGCAAAAGCTTTGAGTTTACCAAGACAGACTTTAGGAAGATAAACAATCCAAAAACAAACAAACGAAAAAAAAAACCAAACAAAACAAAGAAACTTCAGGTTATCCTCTAGTTATTAGAAATTGAAAAGATTAATAGAGTGCTACATATTTACTCCACTCATATTGTAATTAAAGCAGAGATAGTAAAATAATCTTTCAGTGAAATACAAAAATGTCCCACTGAGCAATTTCAAGTTCATGCCTCTTTCATGTTTTGTGCTGCATTTGGAACAGACGGCAACCATATATGTTGCAATTACATTGTGATTGGTGTTATGCCTGGTGTACAACTGCATATCATAGATAATGGTAAAAGGACAAATTGACTTTATAGATAACATAATTACCTACTTAGGTTCAATTAAAGCAGTAAAGATGTTAAATTTACCTGATGTTCCCATTTATTTGGTACATGGTCCCAAACAGCTAAATGCCACTGTACAAAAACATTCAATTTACCATATGTTGCAATTCTAATGTAACTGCCATTGATCACTAAGTCACATTCTCTTTGTTGGATGATTAACAAGCAACTCTCTATTATTTTCCAGTGACCACCAGTTACGTACAGTATAAAGTGAGAGGCACTGTTTATATATTGCTGAATAAAAACATATAAGAAACTATTTACTTTGTTGATAGTTACTTCAAAGTGCATTTTAAAATCAATCCATTTATTTGTTTTTTGTTTTTTTGTCTCTACCAAGAATTCTTTATTCATATTTATTTTATTTGGTGGAAAATAGAATGATATTTTTTCCAATTTTAAGAATCCACTCTCAGTGAAGGTTTAAAATATATCAGACATCTTTTTTAGAAAATATTTCATGTCACTGCAATGATAGAATAAAGCAACTCATCTCCAACCAAATGGTACCCTACTGCATCACATAATACATAGACTGCTAACATGAGCTAAATCAATTTAATGGACCTGCTGTAATCAATATTTGAAACATATGATTCCCTCTAGCCCCCATGTTTCTATAGAGTTCAGTCCATGTTCAGTTAGTATATTTTACAATGCTTAAAACTGAATCTCATTAAGTGTTAATACTATATGTGCCCTTTCCCAGAAAATCTCCATCTCAGTTTGCTGCCATCTGTTTGAAGCCAGTGAGGAAAACTATTCACCAGCTCTAGCTGAAGAAGGGAAAATTGACAACAGCATGTGCAAGTGATCAGGGACACCTTTTGAGCAAGTTCACTCTTTATGTTCTTAATGGAAATATCTGAATCTATCTGTTATTAGCAGGTGAAGGAGTCCAAAAAGGCCTGCATTAGGCCAACTGTCTTCATTGAATCACCCTATGAAGGTAATATCAGCTAGAAAAAAAAAAAAAAGAATCCCTGACTTAAACTCTGTTGAGAGTTGGTGTTGGGTTTTAAAAAGAAAACAATTTAGCAGGCTGTCCCGTTAGCATCTAACAGGGTTAGGGGACCTTTATTGGGTCACCGAATCTCAGAGCCTGGCTTCACAGGTAATAAAACTCACTGTAGTCAGTTCGCCCATGGATGACTCAATGTCTCAATTCTTTGATTAGGTGTGGGTCCTCACTTTCAGATCCCTGAACTGTGGTAACTCTGGTCTAGACACCCATACTCTTTGACCTAAATTACTGCAATAGTTTTATCACTGCAACAAGTCTCCTTGTTTCGTTTATGTCTCTCTTCCACCTATTTTATATCTTTTAATTAGAATGACCAATCTGAATTTCAAATCTGATCATGTCATTTGACTGGTTAAAGATTTATAGTCCTCAATCTGCCTTTATAAATAACGTCCAAACGTATTAAGATTTGCAGGGCCCTCTTGTCCAGATTCTATTACCCCTTCCCAACTTACCCTGCTTGATCTAGTTGTACAGAACATTTTTATTCTCTAGGCACACCATGTCTGCCTTCTGTGGGCATTCATAAGTTTCTTCGTCATCCTTATCCTGCTCGCTTCCTACCGGTAACTCCTACTAATCTTTCTTATCTTCTCAACAGTTATCATACTTCTGAGAAGCTACTTTTCCACGATCTATGTGGTTCTTCTTTCTCCCTCTCTGCACCCTATTGCAAGACACTTTCCCCACTCTGTTACAATGATAGGCATGCATATTTATCTCTATCAATAATTATAAGCACTTGGAGGGTTATATTTCTTAGTAGCCTATCCCTATGACATAACAGTCATACAATACATAGTGGGTGTTCAATAAATATTTGATGAAAGCATAAAAGAATGAATGAGCAACATGTTTTTGATGTCAAAAGTATCAATGACTCTTAAGTTTTAATGTTGTTTGAAAATTAATACTATTTTATCAAACTGCAATTCAAGTTATATTATTTAAAGCATTTGCATGTTCTCAGACCAGATATTTCTGTAACTAACAAAATAATTTTATTCTAGTGCATTGTTATATGTAAAATATAATTTACCAAAAGAGGTATTATATTGAATATATTCTCTTACATTCTGCATTTTTTACCTAACATATAAAACATTTTTTTATTTTAACCAATTATTGAAAAATAACATAATTAATAGGTACATAATATACTAACATATGGTATTCCAAACATCATTTTAGTTTTTGTCTGTTATTAAAAGCTTAGGTTTATTTACAATTTTGAGCTATTATATATAATACCTGGATATTTATTTCCTGTTTTATCAACCGTAGTTTCAATATAATTTAAGCTTTTCTACAAGTTGACATCATCTCTAAACTCCATTACTGTACGATATGGTAATACACATTATGCTTTTAAGCAATAATTGTTCAGATTTATACTTTTGGGCCAAAATGTGTTCAAATTCTATTGTGATTTTTTTCTTTATAGTTTATTTGATTCCACACATAGTACATGTCTTATCACTCCACATTTCACTGTGTGCTTGCCTACTATTTCTAATTCATTGCTTCTAATCTCCTGAAGGTTTAGAAGTCAGATCACCAGGCTTGATCAAACTAAATATAAACATAAATGTATGATCTGATTGAAGTACTGTTATAATACTTAAGCATTTTTTTATTTCTTTGTACATATGTATACAGATACTCACATATATATACTATACAAATACAAATTCTCAAAGGCATTTGCATCGAGGTTATACATTTCTAATCATTGCATTTAAGTTAATTGAAAAGTTTATAATAGCCATTAAATTTGTGTTTATCATAATGCATATTTTAGAGATATAGGCCACTATAAATACTTATCCAGTAATTTCAAGAGGATTCAATAATTTCCCAGTGGTAAAGTTCGTGTTTTTGAAAGGGTGTGGATTACTTCACAACTACTATTGTCTAGTCCTGGAAACATGTTTGCCATTACTTTGAGCAGAATCTGAAAGTTATTGAAAAATCAAATTTTATTAGATCAAACAAGTTGTATTTAAGTCATTTATGAAATCAACATGTCAGTATACAACCCTGTGGCTCTTAAGAAATCATGAATGAAATTTGCATCTTGTTTTTAACATATTATAGTATGTCCTTTAGGCTCCAGTAATGACTAAAGAAATAAACTGCAGTGAATTCTCTTTGTAAAAACATTCTTAGGCAGTCACAGTTCACGGTAGCAATGACTACTTTATACCTATCCAACTAAACTGCTGGTGACAAAGCAAATCCTTCAATGATGGTAAACTGTGCATCTTTAATAAATGCCAAAAAAAAAGTGCTACCCTACTAAAACAATGGACTTTGTTTTCATTGAGATCTGAAATGAGACATATTATCACTTTGTCTTTAACTTTATTATCACAATATGCTTGCATGTAATTTTCGTTCTGGACACAGCTGATGAATGAAATACTATCAAATGCTTTGTGTGACTTTGCTGCCCCCTTAAGACAAATAAACATAAATAAAAAGCTAGTAAGAAAGTAACCTGTATTAGTTTCTTCAGAAATCTGTTTCTATATCTCTTAAATGTGTGTGAGTACACACACACACACACACACAACCCTGAATGGGGAAATTGATTAGTTAATGATTATTAGGCAATTAAATCAGTATTTTGACTCTGCTCCATAATCAATAAAAATATTAGTTTTGCTTAATGATCTGAGAAAAACATGTATATTTTAAGTTCTATAAAAATCTGAGATTGAGTACCTATTTTTGTCTAGTACATTTTCATGATTTTTCTTGAAGTCATTGAGGAAAATATCACTTTTTCATTTTTTATGCCTTAGCTATAAAAATTGAACTCAAGACTTTAATACAATTTATAAACTTAACCATCTAAATAAAAACCTATGGCTTATAAACATTTTTATAAATATTAGTTGAGGAAAAAGAAAGATCACATTAAGATGATGTATGATATAATAAATTCTAAATTAAAAAATAAAATTATGTTAACTGCTTATAAATTTTGAAAGAGGACAGATTGTAATGTGATGTTTTCTGTTGGCTTTATTTTTAATATAAGCGACAGAATAATTTTGGGTACAATTTATTTTTTAAACTAGGTTTTTTTCTGTAAGGTATATAAATTTTTAATTAAACGAATATTTTAATTTTATTTAAAAGAAATCAACAAATTTTAATCAATAAACAAGCATTGAGCAAAGTATTACAGCCAAGACTGAGTTACTGTAAGACATCCTTGCCTTTATAAAAAACATGACATAATTTTGAAAAGAGACAATCTACAAATACAAATAAAGGATACTGAAAGTTTCCAAACTTTGAAATATATTATCATGCTGATCAAATCAGAAAACATATTAGTTTCATTTTTCCTTTAGCTTCAAGAATTTAAAGCACTATCAATCTAAATAGCAATATTCAATGGCCACCAATATTCCTTTGTTATTTTTTTTATTTTGAATGATCTGTATATAGAATATTAATAAATTTAAAAACGTTTATTGGAAATATGTAGTACATTATGTTGAGAATGAAATAATATGTTTTATAAATGTATGCTTTGTTTTCTTTCTCTTGTAACTGCAGGATTTAAGCATAAAGATTATTGTAACTTATGTCTGACAAAACATCTCCTCTGTCATTTCTGCTCTATTATCTAAATAATTCTACCACAAATAGAGTTATTCACATTTATTTCTCAAGCAGGTATGTCTTAATTAATTTCCTTTATAATTTTTTACTGAAGCAAATAGAATAACATACAAAGAAAGGAATGTGTTGTGCCTGTGTGTGTGTTGTTGTTGTTGTGTGTGTTTACCTGTGCCTGTGCCTGTATGTGTGTCTGTGGGTGTCTGTGTTGTGTCTGTGTCCGTGTGTGTGTGTGTGTGTGTGTGTGTGTGTGTCTTAAGGAGTTAGTATACTGAGTGGAAAACGAGCAGTGTGGAAGTCCATGGAGTAGAACATGTCAACTAAAAGGAAGACCTTTTCATTCATCAGAGGGATTGGAAGTGAAAGGTGCTAGATAAAGGTAATGACAAGCCTGATTTATATTGGTGATAGGGGTTGATCGTGGAAATAAAACCCCTTGAATTTTATTCATCCTAGGTTTTCTGACTTTTAGGCCTATCCTTGTGGTGAAACCACTGTATCTTTACTGCTGCCATTGTCCCTCTCTGATCATGTACCGAAGATTAAAAATACTGTCAGAGCTGGGTGTGCCTAATAACCACAGGCAGGCTTTGGCTGCAAGCAAAAAGCTACATCAATTCCCTTTGTATTTGCATCAACTATCAGAGAGCAATGAGATGTATCAGTGGGAAGCCTCACCTTACTATGCATGGACTGACCAGTTCAAGGAGGTAGATTCCTAATATGCCTTGCCAGGAAGGTCAGGAAAGCCAGTGGGATTTTCAGTTCGGCTACTAACTAGATACTCCTCAAAATGATCTGTTAGTTCCTTCAATGGATATTTTGCCTTCTACAAACTAAACTTTGATGATTCAATTGTGAAATCAATGTGTTATATAAAAAAAAATCATATTTTTGACCCACAGTTATTTTTATGACTATTATAATGTTTATTCAGTGTTATAGAATGTAAACAGCATTTTAAAAGGTATTTCCTCACTCTCATCATACCAATCTTACATAGAATAAACTAAAGTTATTATAATTGTCCCAACATTATGAAGAAGAAATAGCACAGAAGCTTCTTAGGTTAAATTGTAAAATACATTGTAAAAAGTCTAACTTGATAGCCCCCCAGAGTGGAAACTGTCTTCCTTGGTCTTGACCATCGTATTGGTCAGGTTAACATAAGTTATCATATGGTAACAAATGATGCCCCAAATTTTAGTGGGAATCAATAATACATGACTGTGTTTCTCCCTCATGTTACATATTTATCATCAGTCAACTACACATTTTTCACTCTGGGACGGTTGCTGGAGGCTCACAGCGATGTCCCAGAGAGGACTCAACCCGGAGCAGCAGTGACCAGATTCTTGCCTCTACATGAAAAGGATTCAAGAGCCAGACAAATGCAAGAATGCACAGGAAGTTGATTGAAATGAAAGGACTCACTTGAGAGGAGAGTGTAGATGAACTGGGAGAGCAAGACATGCCAAAGAAATCTTGACCTTAGGTATTTATACCTCCTGAGGGCAGGTTTTGGTAACATCTCATTGATGAGACACATCAGTTTCCTCCCAGTAGGTGGGATTCTCAGTTTCCTTCTCTTTCTTCCTTATTTGGCTTCTCTGAAACGGTCATGGTGTCACATGCACACCGGTATATATCGTGTTTCCCTGAAAATAAGACCTAGCCGAACCATAATCTCATGCGTCTTCTGGAGCAAAAATTAATATAAGACCCGGTCTTATTTTACTATAATATTTTATAAGACCTGGGGTTATATTATAGTAAAATAAGACCGTGTCTTATATTAATTTTTGCTCCAGAAGACGCATTAGAGTTGATGTTCTGGCTAGGTCTTATTTTCTGGGTAACACGGTGCCACATGGATAAGAACCTCAATGTAAATGATATTATAATGACATTATAATTAGCTAAAAGTCAGGACCCAGTAGAGAGAATTAGCGTTGCCAGATAAAACTTGTTCTCCAGCTCCAGGTTCCAGATATAGTCACTTGTTAGCTGTGTAACCAGTGAGGCATTGTACCCTGGAGGGGGCTGTCAATTTCCTAGGCTACTCGTCCTGCCTCCGGAGCAAGAGCTATGAATTAATCTTATCTGCATTACTGTTGAAACAAAAATGATGGGAGCAATTGATGACTGTTAAATACCCTGCTCAGAAGTGGCAAATATCCCCTTTGTTCATTTTGCACTGGTCTAAACAAGGCACATGGATAAAACTGATGCCACTGGATTGTCTGGACATTATCCTTACAAGGAGGGACACACCAAATTATACGGTCACATGGCCAAACATGACATCAACAAGGTAGAAAATGTAATTCTCCCACAGGGGGAAGAGAAATATTTGAGGAGAAGAATATGACCTTCCACAATTGTGAAGGCGTCAAAATAGCTATGAAGTAACTCCTGATTAGTAGTATGTGTCGGAATAGTATCCTAGATGTCAAGATAGGCTCACATTCTCATGGAATCCAGGCAAGAGAACACCACATTCATGTCACAACTGCAAGCCTAACAGAAATATTTACTCTAGAGTGGAAATTAAATTTAGGTTGCTCTCATGTATCTGGGGAGCAAGCTTGATATGGTAAGTTCAAACACTCTGCTGTATAGCTATATGGGTAGTGTCTAGTGCTTATTTTTTTTCTTTATTGTCTTTAATAAAGTCTTTCAGATGTTTCAGATGTCTCCACTGAACAAAGCAGTTTTTGTGTACTACTGAAACAGGCGTTAAACGATGACTTGTGTATCCCAGGCTGTCTGCTTATGAATGTCAGAGAAACACAAATGAAAGACCTCAAGAAGATAAAATTCAGAGTGACAGAGGTAGTGCCACTCATTCCTGCTACTTTAGTTCTGGAAATACAACTTCCAGCGTTAAACATCTGAAAATGTAGGTTTTACTTTACTAATAATGGCAGAAGGCCCTTGTGTGCCCTCAGGGATCAAAACTGACCTTAAAGTATGGGGAGATAGGATATAATTTTAATCACAGTATATTATGAGATATTTGTATTTTTAGAATTATGTTTACAAGAAGTTAGTAAAAGTGTGTCTATATATTGGCTACACAATAATTATTGCAAATTATAGGATTCTAATAGCCTCTTTAACATCTCCCCTTTTTTTGTTGTTTGTTTGTAAAACACTGGGTGATAAAGCATGGGCTATATACTTTAATTGGCCAAAGTTAAACCAAATTCAAATAGAAAAGCCCACTTGTGTTATCTCTCTTTTTCCTATTAAAAACTCAGGTTTTCATCAATTGCAGGCTCAAGGTTTCTAGAAAATCTGACAATCGTTTTTATCAGGACCAAATATTCTCAAGTGTTAGTACTCAGAGAGCTCCCTCAGCACAGGTCTGTTCCACTCTCAATATTTTTTACGTTTTAATCCTCTTTTGATACAGTAGCTGAACAGACTGAAGCTCATGAAAATGAAACCTGGGAAGGTCTGCATATGATTCACACTGAGGAGTATAATTGAGCTTAGCTTTTCACACTGGTCTAATTATATGTGTTTAGTGTTCTTGCTGCTTGAAAAACTTGGAACTCTGAAGAGAGGCTATTTTGCAAAAAAAGATGGCATACATATCATGATAAACAATTGTGCATATCTCTACACTAGGCATCTGGAAGGACAAGTCGTCGCTGACCTCTAAAACAAAGATAGATTATTTTATACAGATACTCAATATTGGTATGCATTGATCCAATAAGAGTTTTAATGACAGGCTATGTCAATTTTGTTCAATGCAATCAAAAGTATTTCATAGCCCTAAACAACAAGATTGTTAAAATGTTGTGATTTCATATTTGTACTTTTGTTCTTTTGCTAATCTGAGTGTGAGCTTATGATTTTATTAGGAAATAAATGTCAAAAATTGGCAAGTGTTATTTAAACTTTAATATTGATGTTTGTGCCATTTTTTTAATACTGATGTTTTTGTGTCATTTTGTGTCAGTGTTTCCTAATATAAAATATTAATCAATGTTGCAGAGGAAAAATATTGTCATATTCATTTAGGAAAAAGCTGTGCTAAATAAGTGTTGTTAGAGTACATCTCATAGCCTTTAATTTATTAATGTACATTATACTTTCCAAAATGAAGATAATCTGTGCAGTATTTCCTAAATTCCTCAGACCTTTTTCTCTATTTTTTTTCTTCCTACAGAACACTCTTTGGTAGACAGTATTCTGGCAAAATATTGTGGTAACCTACATTTCACATCCACACCCAGGAGTGGCATTCTATAGCTAGCCTGCCTGCAGCTTAGCTCTAGAGCCTGGTGTGATAGGGAGTCTGCAAACTCATCTGTTCAGGGAGGCCATGAAGTTTGGGGCTGGTTTAAGAAAATCGAGAAGATTTGGATTTCAGCCAGGTACCAAATTGGATATTAGACTACGTTCTAAGTCAAAGAAAATACTTTCAAAACATTTCTTCCTAACCAGCCAGCTTATTTCTCTAAAAGCAAGCTTGAGCCTTCAGATCCAATCTAAAATCGGTCTACTTCTTCAGTGCTTCTAGGACGGAGATGACCTGACAATAGCTTCAGTGGACAGTCTTTTCTCCCTTCTTTATATTTCTATTGTACCCACCTATATAGTCTATTCTACGTACTCATTTAGAATTATTATACGTAAAGTGCATTCGAAGTTTTTCAGTGCAATTAAAAGGGCATGTTCTTTGGGTTCATATAATCTGACTGACAATTTTAGTTCCATCATTTAACACCTGAATGGCCGTGCATAAATTACTTAACCTCTCTAACCGCAGTATTCTCGTCTGTGTAATGGATAAGGTGATTTCCAGTAGGAAAGAAGATATAGACAAAATAACCCAATAGTACTTTCATAAATCCAGAGTTAAAGACTACCTTTAGATATAAAGATATGTGCTTCAATACTAGATATAATAGGACAGAATAAAGAAAACTCCTTATGGAATTTTGGCTAAGCAAAGAGTTTTATTACTTGGGTGTTATAAAAGACAAGGTATTTTCAGTGGCCAGTGAAATAAAACCCTACTTACACTGGCTTCAGCCAATAAAAAGTAACTTATTGGCTACCAAGCTATAAACTATAACTAAGGGGTAATTCTGGCTTCAGGTCTCAAACAAATGTCTCTATCTGCATCTCTCAGCTCTGCTTTCTCTACGTAGGCAGCATCCTGTGCTTTGTATGGTCTACCCCAATCTGACCCGAATCCTTTCCCTTTTCATCTATCTTCAGCTCCAGGCTATTATGCTTATAACATTAACACAGTAGAATAATAAATTCTTCTAAGATATACCCCACTCATGTCTTAGGAGTCACTCTTTCTTATTGGACCAAATGAGTTCACATTCTTATCCATGAACAATTACTGATTGCTTTAAGCCTGGGTCTCATAGTCATCACTGGGGTGAGAACTGTACTTAAAATTAATATACAGAGAGAGGCAGGGAACTGGTGCTCTCTAAAGAGAAGGAAGAATGTAGGTAAGAAAGTGAAAACAATTATCCCATTCTGGTCAGCCTCACGTTACAATTGCTTGCAGGTTAACATCTAGAAAGATGATAAAGAGAGTTGCCAATAGCCTATGGATACTATAGATTTTCCCAAATACTCATTTTTTTTGCAAAGATATGGATAATTCAAATAGCTGAGTTCATCTTCAGTATATTAAATTGTAATTTTTGGCATGATTAGATATTTTCCTATATCATTTTTGTTCTATTTCATATTTTAAATACATTTATTGGTAAACTCAATAATAACTAGCAACTAGGAGGAAGAAGAATAGAATTATGTGGTATTAAATAAACTGTATTTTAGTATTAAATTGTATAAATAAACCTCAAGTTAATAATTAATATTAAATTAACTCTTTCAATGGTAAATGAATAATACAACTCTAGAGAGCTTGGCTTCTCTACCATGACATTTAGTGATGTTAAATTTTATTTTATTATTTCAAATATATGTGAACAGAGACAAATAGAACAATAAATGGAAATTCAGTAGCTGCTGCATGTCTGTTTATGTGTGAGTGTGTACTGGCCTGACCACAACAGCACAAATAAAATGTATTTGTGTGTAATGATTATGAGAGGTAAAGTTCTCATATAATAATTATGCTATCCATCCTTTTCTGTTGTTATAATTAATATCATTTTGTATGCACAAAGATCTGACGTCTATTTGAAAGTATACGATAGTTAAATTAAATATCCTATGCTGGTGTGTATTAAAATTTAGAAAAAGTTGGGGAAAATATTTGGTCAAAGGTATCCATAACACAGGGATCCAGAAAAAAATAAAATAAATGAAAATAAAGTTTACTCATTCATTCAATCTTTAATGTATTTGCTCAATAAAGATTGATGAGCACCCTCAATGCCAGGCACTGAATGTATACAAGAAATCCATCAAGAAAGACACATACATGGTGCCTACCTTGAAGTTTATTTTCTAGTAGATCGTTACTCTTTGAGTGTCTGTTATATGCAAAACATTATGCTAAGGCCTGAGACAGAGTAGAAACCTTCAAACAACAGTAAACATGATATTATTTTAGTATGACTAAATGACAGGAAAATAAGTTGTGCAGGGTCCTTTTAGATCTAATAAGAAGCGTTTGATGACTGAAATGATGGAATAATTTCCTGACATAACTGAGTCATAAAGAATGAATAGGAATTCTCTAGGATAAGAAAAGAGATAAACTGTTCTAGGTAGTAGGGGAAACCCCAAGAAAAAGAAACCAAATATTATCTTACATTATTTTCAAATGTTTAATATAATTGAGTCATGAATTGCAAAAGAAAGGATTGACAGAAACATGACTAATTGATATAGACAGGAATCAAACCATGAAAAATCTTCCCAGTCACTCAAAGGGTTTTATTTTGAAGCTATAGTAAGACACTGAGATTTTTAAGCTGAACAACATTTATATATGTGAAAGACCATGATGACAATGGCATAGTGGCTGAATTGAAAGTAAGAGAGCAAAAATAGAGATATTGTTATTTATTAGAAAGGTATATCAGTTGTCAAGTGATAAATAATTGGAGTACTAAGTCAATAACCAAGGAATAAAAAGCAAGGGGAATAATCAAGAAATATTCATGAAAGAGAGTTGAATTGTAACGGTTGGGAGATAGGTAATGATTGTCTCCAGTTTTCTAATATTATAGAGATCATTTTGCCGTCTTGTATGACAATTAAAGAGCAATCCTGCCCATAGGAGCTAGGCAGGAACTTAGAGGAAATGTATTATTTACAACAAGAGAGAACAAGGTTTACTAGTGACCTATTAGACTTGAAAGGTTTTCTGCTTTCTGATTTAATATTATTTTGTTAGAAGTATCCATGGCATATTTTTTTACTTTTTAAGTGTGATGATCAAGGGAATGACTTTAATAGGTTAAATTCCACAAAATAGTATTAAACAAATTAATATATTTAATCAAATTTAAGTGACCTTGTCCAAGGTGTCTTTCCTTTCACTGATCTATTTAATTTTTAATTCTTTGCCTTGAAGTCATATTTCAGACATACACACAGGTACTTTGCTTTTTCCTCTGTGGCACTGACAACATTAAGGACATGAAAGAAGACATTAGACATAAAAGAAGACAGGTAATAGTTTAAAGCCAATTTTATTTTCAAGTCCCCATTTGGTAGTCATTCTCCCTGACTATTCCTGAAGCACAGGAAAATGCCCAGGCGTGACAGAGAGCACCTGTGAAAAATCAAATGAGGATGAACAAGGTTGTTTAGTTTATGGAATGCATCCACCCTGAAACCTATAGCCAGGGACATATTAGCAAAATAAGTAAGAAGTAAGCACAACAGACTTTTTAAGCTTTTATTTTTAATTTTCAGGCAAATAATTGCTATTTTAAATTGCTTGAATATATAAGTTATTTTGTGGTAGCCCCAAAAGATTATACATTTGATAATGGGTCCGGAAAAAGGTTATTGGTCCAAGAAGCCTTGAAGTACAACTTTACTATGCTTATCATCCCATTAACTACTGGATCAGTGTCCCTATGTCAACATAAAATAACTTCAATATAAAACTGAGGAGCACCGAGTTAGTTGGCTAGTTAGGTAGTTGTTGCAAAGTAAAGTTCCATTTATGGTTCAATCAAGGTAGCAGCAATGAGAGGATAAGGCTGCCACAGCAATTTCTGATCATAACAACACATTCAGAGAGCTGTGTTAGAAGGAAGGAAGGTGGTGGCAGGCATATAAGTAGAAAACACATTTAAGTTAATAGTTCATTATTGGCAATATTCCGTTTGCATGGAGGATGTTTATAGCAGACATGCTACATTTGATAAGGGACCATGGCATTTTGTCAAGTGGTAGAAATCTGATCAAAATGAAGAATTCTGGAAGTAGCCCCAAAAACTTAGGTTCTGTATTAAATATTACCTTTGCTCAAAGAAAATATAATGTTCAAAAGTTGAGAACCATATGATTTCACTCATATGTGGGATATAAAACTGAAAGCAACAAATGACAAGACACACAAACATGCAAAAACTTTCAGACACAGAAAACAGTTTAGTGATTACCAGAGGGAAAAGCAGAAGGGAAAGAGGCACAAAAGAGTAAAGGAGGTCAAATAAATGGTGATGAAATGAGATTTCACTTTGGGTGGTGAACACACAATGCAGTATATAGATGATGCATTGTAGAATTGTACATGTGAAACCTATATAATTTAATTAACTAACGCCCCCCCCATAAATTTAATTAAAAAAGATGAAAGTGTTAAACAAAAAAATAATAATTTTTTTACTCAGCAAAATTCCTATTATTTAAAAAAATCCTTAAGATACTAAATTCAATGATGACACACAGGATACCATGTTTGTTCTATTTATGAAATTTTGCAAATCCTGTATGTCATACTTGGTATAAACAGTTCAATATAATTACATCAGTATGAGTTCTAGATAATATTAGTTTTCAGCTGTGACTATGATTAGACTACCTATAGCTTCACATCTGGAAAATGTTGTCTCTTGTCTTCTGTAATTAATTGGTTCCCATAAGTAGTTACTATCAAAGTTCATTATATCAGGATGCTTTCTCAAATTACCTTACCACTTTAAATAGTCTCAGATAAAGAAAGGAGTTTAATATTTTTGTTTAGCTCAATGAATAATTAGTTGGTAAATCGGGCTGCATTTTCAGACTAAGTTTGTAATATTTGACATCCAGTAAAACTTTAAATTTAATTACCAAAGACCTTGAATCAAGCTGGATTTGTAGCTTGCCCTATTTTAGTGTAACAAATATACTTTTTTATTTAAGAATACTTTTCATGTCATTGGCTCTTTCTATTACAAAGTTTTACTGTTTCCAATTTCATTTCAATCAGACCAATAAAATGATGGCCAGAAAGTTGGAAATGTTTTTAATGGCAAAATAATAAAGATTTTAAAATGAAATATATTTGGCCCCCCAAAAAAGATAATTGTTCATACTTTGGACAATCTTACCCTCACAGTTAGACTTTCTATAAATACATGGTTTTTTAAAGACTAAATGAAATTAGAAGTCAGTCCCTTTGTTTGATACTCTAAATGATATTGCCATGTTTACCATTTTAAGTTATTTTAAAAATATCAACCATTAGCTTTCCAAACAGTAAACTATGATATTTCCATGATTATAGCTTAGTTGCCTTTTTAAACATTTGTGATCATTCACAGACCTGAATACATAAATATGTAAGAATAATTAATCAAGAAAAAAAGTTGTTCTGAGTAAAAAATAATTTTCTTAAATTTTCCAGTCAAAACGTCCTCAATAATTTTACTACTTTAAAGGCTTAGACAGGTTCCCCCATTTTGTTTATGTTTTAAAGCTTAGTGATTTATTGTTCACTTCTGAATTAAGATAATTAATATTGATCACTACATCTTGTAGATTATCACTTTCTATGGAGGAATTTATTGTAAGGGTAGCATATCTGGAATAAATAGCATCTGTGCCAAAAAAATTCAATATCTGAACCTAAGAAAGAAGCTTTATTCTGTCTTGTTATTTTTAAAATGGTTGAAAAGGGAAGAGTATAAGTTGGGTAGTTACAGTATATGATGTTTTCTAAAGAGCTCAAAGTACTTTAGACATGAGACACACTGAGAAGAGAAAAAAAAAAAAGAAGTATATAAAAAAGTATAGTAGTAATTTCAGCAGGTAAGTACTTGACATGAAAAAGACCTAATCTGAAGTGGCCAGAGACTGAGAAGATATTTTTAAATAATTTTCAATGAACTAGGCTGCAAAGAGATTTTACACTTTAAGAACATGAATGAGAACTGCTATTGCACAATGTGTTGTGCATCTCCCTCCCTTCAATATGTGCTTCTTTATTTTTCCATCAAAAAACAATTACTTTTACTTGCTGAATGAAGATAATATTATTCATGATTTTTTTCTTTTTCCATATACAATGATGAAAATGTTCAGTCTTAAAAACAAAAATATAGTCCAACAGTAATATTTCTACTTTTATATTTGAACATGTAAAATAAATAGATACATAAATAAACAAATCAAAGGTTTAGTCATGGTATTCTGGGATATATTTCCTAATACTCTGTGAAAATATAATGTCATAACCCAGAGTAAGTGCTGTCGATATATAATAGATAAACTACAATTTAGATAATCACAATATTTTGGTATAAGAGGGGTTTTAAAAATGTGTCTCCCAGTCTCTACAAATAAATCTCATCCAGGAATGTTTCTTACCACATATAGGTGATACTTGTCTGTTCCGTGCACTTTGGCAGCTTCTATTATACCCCAGGAGCCTAATGCATTTGAGAAATTCTATAAAAATCTAATTTAGAGTCATAACATTTATATTTCAAGACAAAAATAATTTTTCTTAGGGGAAGAATCAGAAAAAAAAAATGAAGGGTTGATAGAGATCACCCATTTCCATACTCACATTTTATAGAAGGGGTCATTCAGATCTAGAGGATGTTTTAACTGTAAAATCATGGTACAAGAATGCCAGGAGTGACATTTTAGTATTAAAAATTAAACAACAATATAGCTATATCATAGAAGTAGTAGCATAATTTCTTTGTTTTTCTTGCCCTTGATTTAGAAAACAAGGAAAAAAAAATGGTATCACTACTTATATGCACACAAAAGCAACAGAAAGATAGACTGACCTAACAAATTATATAGAAAGACTACCATGAGGATCACATGATTTACATTAAAGACATAGGTAAATGAAAAAGGAAACCAGAAAATCTCTAACTAGTCCTAAGGATATCAGGCTTCCTATTATAACATACTACACTATTCCAACAAATCAAAGTACATTTTTCACTATAATCTGTCTTGATCTCCTCAAAGAAACTCAATATTTTCCCCAAACATTTTTCACACATAGTAATTTTAATACTCTGGATACTATTTTTACTTATTTCTATTACAGCATGTTCTCAAACTGATAAAACTCTAAATTGTTACCATGTTTAATAAAATGTACACTTACTAGATTAAAATTTTTATTTGGAGATAATTGCAGATTCGTATGAAGTTGTAAAAAAATAATAATAAAGAGTGATCTCAGGTATCCTTTACCCAGTTTCCAATAATGGCATTGACTTGCAAAATCAAAGTGCATTATCACAGCCAGGAATTTTACATCACATTCAAGACACCTAATAGTAACCACACCTACCTACCTCTTCACCACCATGTCTCTAATCCTTGGCAACTACTAATGTGTTTTCTATTTTCATAATTTTTAAAGTCAATTTTAGCAAAAGGCATGGAGATGGAAACATTTGAAAGAAAAATTAAAACTAAGCTCCTGAAGTAGCAAATATTTTATATCATTATTCTCTCAGTATATAGAATTCATATTTCCTAAATGTTAGCTTTAAGTTAAATTTTAGATAATCTAGCAATAGTGTAGATTTATCAATCTATACTCTTTATTAAATAAGACTTATTGTTTACATGTTTTGTAAAATTTCAGGAATTTAAGGGGAAATGGTAAGAAGTACAAATGCAAAGTTTGAATTTAGAAATTGGATCATGTTATTTCCCAGTGATGTGCCCTTGGAAAAATAAATTATCTTTCTGGGACTATGTTTCCTCACATAGAAAAATTTCAGAGGTTGCATTGATCCCTAAAGCTTACATAATGCATGATTCCATTTATAGTAAGATAATTTATGGAATAATTTGAACCTTTTCCTCAACAAGGGCAGTTTTCTTATTTTCTTTTTTCTTTTTTTTAAATATAAAGCAGCAAAGCCACAAAGCATAGCAATAAATAAATATTAAGTGTGGTAGAGAGGCAGCAGATTTGGCTCGCACCCACTAGTCACCACTACTGGAATTCAGACACCTGTGATACATCTGGACAAATAGTGTGACAGCCCACCTATGATTAATTTACTTGCTCAAGGGTGGAATCCCCAGGAAGAGACTTCATCTTAGGGAAAGAGGGATCTACTTTCTTTGTTTTAATGCAATTTTCAAGGGTAGAAAATTTTGGAGCTTAAATGTTATGATGTGTATCACTTATATGGATGTCTTGGCACAACCCCCTACACCTCCCCATATTGTTAACATGAACTAATATCTGGGTCTAAGGAGAGAAAGTGGGCCACGAGCAAAATGTGAATGGACTGTTACACTAAAAAAATATGGAAGACATTCATTCAAAAATTGTGCTTAATATATGTCAGGCACTTTTTTATATGCTGGAAATATAGCAGTGAACAAAAAGAAAAACCCCTTCTCTCTTGGTACTAACTCATAACATCACAAAAGCAGCCAAATTATTGTACCCGTGTGGGGGAAGAACAACACTAAGGAAGGAACAAAAGCATATATATATATATATATATATATATATATATATATATATATATATATATATATATATATACATATATATATATATATGTATATATATATATATATATGTATTTTTTTTTTTCACTTCTGTAGTGACACAAATTGACTTCAAGATTTTGGTAACCATTATGAAGCACAAGTCCGTTACTAGTGCTGTTGGTCATGGTGATTTGTTGAAAATTATATAACATCTAATGGAAAATAGGGCAAAAGTTCTTTAAGAGTAAAATAATAAATCAACAGAAGTATTACCTAAGAAAGAGAATTTTAAGGACAGAGTATAGCTGAAGTGGCTCAGTTCTTCGTAAACCAAGTAGTGCCTATTAATTGGAGTAGTAACGTATTATGAAGCTAAAGTATTAAGCTGGTGCAAAAGTAATTGCAATTTAAAAGGTTAAAAATAATTGCAAAAACCACAATTACTTTTGCACCAACCTAATCGTTGTTTTAAGAAATTGGGTACTACCAGGTAACTGATGCATTTAGAAATACAGTAAAACTTCCTTTAGGAACTACTCAAATTACCTAGAAGTCCTTTTGCTGTTGCCAACACTACTGGTAACCCAACACATCTCCCTGAGTCACCTCTGACATTAGACATAGTAGCGCTGTAAATCCCGGTGATTGCAGACACTCCTCCACTAAGCCTGCAGCAAGCGACTCACAGCATTTTACCTCTGCACCTTGGGATTCCTGGGAGCTTGCTCGGCCTGTAACACCCCCAATGTACTCCCTAATCTATGACAGATGTCAGTCTGTGGGTAAATGTCCCAGACTCTCATCTTTTAGAGGAACCATTCTAAATTGTATTCTACATGAGTCCTAAGAGATTCCTCAATAGAATAGGTTTCTAGTTGCCTAGAAAGGTAACTGGTCAATAATGTTTCCTATTCACCATCTATTCCTTATTCCCTTTCCAGTTTTCCTTGTTTTTTTCATGTCAGCTTCCTGAGATTATTTCATAATAATTGCTATTGGTTCTGGGGAATCTAAATGAGGGTTAGAATTTCTCATGAGAGGTAAAGAGTCAATAAAATACTAGTTGCATATACATGTCCTGAATCCATCAATATTCTAGTTTCAAACCGTAACAATTTAGGAATCCAGATAAGCAATAAAACAGTACTTCTGCTCTTACCAACTTTGAATACAGAAAGAGATGTAAATTACGGATAAATTAGCAATGATAAAGTAAAGTTGGTTATAGCATAGTTAATGGAATCATACATGACAGTTTTCTGTAAGTTAGCAATCTGAAATGAACTTCGTTTCTTGATCATGAAACCATATAGAAGTTCAACCAACAAAGGTGGCAAATATTGCCTGGATTTGAAACTAATAGCAAATCACTTGGAATTTAATAAATGTATTCTTACTGAGTTTAACAACAAGAATAAATTAAAAAGTAACATAAATTCTATATTTTATACAGTATAAAAGCCATGTTACATATGTGACAACATCAGTAAGCTGGCAGTAATATGTCATATAAAGACTATAACTAGATACTTGGAAGGTTGAAAATGGGATAGTTTGGTTCTCATGTTCAAAAAAGGAATGGTGAAGAAGAAATTATTTGTGGTGGATATTTGTTATTGGAGAGAACATTGACATGCAAAATAGCTTGCAAAGTGGTATGAATAAAAGTGCCAAGTTACAATTAATTCTCAGGAAATGGTGAATCAATCAGATTAACTGAAATAATACATATGTCTGAAAATGATTATAAAAATGTTTTGGGGCAAGACTGTGAAATCTTTCAAAAATCACGAATGTGTTACTTTATTTCAATAGCAATGCAAAATTATTAAATAGATTTTGATCAGGTTAATTTTATCTTTAGACTTGATCTCTATATAGCTAGCCCTAGGGTCGAAAAGAAGAATGTTTTAATTAGGATGAGATTTTTAGTTATCGGCATCACTAGAGAAACAGTACTATATATAGGCAGGAAATAATGAAAACCTATCTTTCTAATGAATTCTGAAAATAAAGAGTAGTAACTGCTCTATGAGTGTAGAACAATAGATCCATTGTGGAGCCCTGGCAACCTTGCGCATCTCCACATAGGCAGACATAGTTAAGGCTTAACCACAGTCTCATTCAAGTCTTGAGGTAATGTCCTGCAATCAGCCTTGAAACATGGTGAGAGCAATGTACAAGTCACCTCCCTATCATGCAGAGGCTCTCTATTTTGTGAAAGGCTGCCATAAGGATATTTCCCTCTGCTTCCCTTCTCTTTCTGTCCTATCCCTCTTTTTTGGTATAAATCTGCTTGGCTATAATCTAGAGCTAACTACTCAATGATAAAATGACCCATTTCTCATGTCATCCGTAATCAGGCCCACAGGATTTGTTGTCATTCTTTGTGAGTAGGGAATACAGGAAGGTGAAATCATGTTGGTCATGCTTTTCTGTATATGTAATAAACTGTTTAATTCCATTAAAAAAAGTATGAGGATGAAGTTATCCTCAAAAAAATATGGAGTTAACAATTTAAGAGGTTAGGATGAAGAAAGTTGATGATGAAAATCACTCAAGATTGAGGATTGTGAAACTGGATAGTATCGTAGTTTTTGGTGTTACTGGAGTAGAATTGAAAGAATAGCTACTCATGTCTCCCAGGTTGGAAAACTAATGTGGGCATTCTGTAGTGCATAGGTGTCAAAAAGACTGAGTGGGGGAGGAGAATCAAATTACTAAAGATTATTTTGACGATCAAAATAATTTAATCAGAATGAAAAAGTGGAAAACATTAAAATAAAGAAAGTTGAGTTAAGAATGAAAACCCCAAGATGAGAAAAACTAAATGGCAGCCCCTTGAGCCCATTGAATATCTCATTTATCATTTTATCACCTGTAAATGCTATGGAGTAGATAATCAACATATAACTGAGAAATCATATGTCACAGATTTTATGATTCTTATATAAAGTATACATACTCAAATACTTTCTTAATCCTTGTTTACATTTTGTCATCATATTCCCTCTCTAACACACCTACAAAACAAAACTATTGCCTTTTTTATAATATGTTTTGTGTATATCGATATCCACAAAACTCAGCAATGAAATAAAAATTGTATATAATATTAATATCATGGAATTTTATGCTATTAATATAAACATACTTGACAGCAGTTATCAGTAATGAGTACTATGAGCACAGACCATTTTGTTATCTTAGTTTTTCATAATTAATAACATTTTTAATAAAGTTTAGGAAAAACTGTAAACCATATTATTCCAACTTTCATAGATATTGTATGTTTGTTAGTACTGTCAAACATTTGTTGAGCGGTACTCATCATTACTACTGTTAGCAATAGCGAACATAAACCCTTCAATAAGTAAAGTTACTTTTATGACTCTTTCTTGTTGGTAATTAAAAGTGAACGAGTTTCAGATTTTTACTTTTACTAAAATATTTAATACATGTTAATTATTATGTTTGACTTCAAAACATATTACCATGTATCTAGGCAGTTAATGTCTTTCCAAGGAGTTTTACATTCAAGTGCTAACAAAGTGAAAACAAAGAGACATCAGTAACAAAACCTGCAATATGACAATGCAATGTGGTGTATGAGAGGACTTCCAGAAAAAAATCCATTCATTCTTTCAGTAAGGCAAAATGTGAACGTCGGTTTTTCTCACTCGACAGTAGATCAGCATAATCAAAGTAAAGTCCTCTTTTGAGAGTTGTGAACATAATGGAAAAGAAAGTCATATATTTACCATACTGTGATAGAATATTTTGCAATAACACTCATTTTGAAGCATTGCCAAGGCTTTTGTAAGAAGTAATGGAAATGCTGCGTTAGTATGAATAAGAAACGATGATTCTCTCCAGCAGTAAAGTGAATGATAGAATGCTTTATTACCATTGCCAGAAAATTTATACTGACAAGTATACTCATATAATTCATAGCATGACATAGAACACTGTATTGTCTTGTCAAATAAGGGAGCATTTTAATTTAAGACAAATTATACTTTATGAGCTGGTACAGTTTTCATAGATCATTTATCAAAGTTCTAATCATTATGATTGATTTTTAAAAAGTTAAAAATGAGTTTTCAAATATTCTGATTATTAAAAAAAATTTAAACTGGTAGCCATTGTTTTTAAGATTATAACCTAGAGATTCTTTATGAAAGGAGATTTCTTTGATAACATTAGTTTCTAAAGATTAAGGATATTTCATCCTTTGCTTAGTTTATGAAAGAAAAAATAATTTTGACACGGTCCATTTAGCAAGAATTGTACATACAAATTATGGTGTTGGTGGAGATATTTTAATCACCTTTGCCTGAATCATGTAATGGATATTATTAATAGAAGTAATTAATTGAACGGTCTCACTCTGATTCCACAGGTGTGAGTCAGCAAAGTATGATTTAAAATAACAGTGATATGCTGAAATGGACCAATTTTCACATTTTTCTACAAGAATATTGCAATGAGATATCCCATGGTAAACAGCATCTTACAACTAGCTACATCTACTTTGTAATAAATGCCATTTCAGTTTTAAAATACTTATTGGGTAATAAGCAGGAATCAAGAACAAAAATACTTTAAAGCTCTGTAAAATCAATTTGAGAACTGTACTAATATCAATACATTAATAAAAGGGAAATTTTGATAACATCTATTAAGCTACCCAGTGGTTACACTTAAAAAAATAAAAGCACTAGCTTATTTTTAAACTAAAGTTATTATTTTTAAAATGTTGATTTTTATAACTTATGTGCACATTTTGATGTCAAAAAATTATGTTTCACCCTCTTTTTTTAATTAAAGTTTATCAGGGTGACAATTGTTAGTAAAGTTACATAGGTTTCAAGTGTACAATTCTGTAATACATCATCTGTATGTCACATTGTATGGGGGAAGGGGTGGTAGATGAAGGTAACAAGATAGATACGTGGTGATGGGAGGTTTTATTCTCTTATTGGTCAATTTGAAAGAACAGAATTTCCAAATCTCATTATTGTCCAATTGACCTATATTTCTATTTTATAAAGTGTTTGTCTTGGTGTTCTGATGGAGAAATACCTGCCTGTGGCAAAGTGGGAAGAAATCCTGTGTGTCCCTCCCAAGTCCTGGAATTCTAAAACACAGGCTTTGTGGCTGCAGTCAACAATATTGTGGTGTTACTTCTAAGTTGCTGAGGGACAAGACCTTAAATGTCTTCACCACACACACACAAAAAAATGATAATTATAGGATGTGCTGGAGGAGTGAGCTCACGCTACGATGGTAACCACGTTGCCAGTATGTAAGTGTATCAAATGATCACGGTGTTCACCTGTAAACAATAATATAAACGGAGCCTCTTTAAAATGGAGTGGGAGGGCCATCCAGAGGCACT